>NC_091986.1:142694977-143930488 GCF_044704955.1 Pristiophorus japonicus
AGAGGGCAAAGAAAGAGGAAAGAGAGAGAGAGGGGGAAAGAGAAAGAGAGAGAGAGAGGGGAGAAAAAGAGAAAGAGAGAGAGAGGGGAGAAAGAGAGAGCGAGAGAGAGAGAGAGGGGGGGAAGAGAGAGGGGGGGGAAGAGAGAGAGGGGGGGAAAGAGAGAGAGGGGGAGGGGGGAAGTGAGAGAGAGGGGGAGGGGGGAAGTGAGAGAGAGGGGGAGGGGGGAAAGTGAGAGAGAGGGGGGAGGGGGGAAGTGAGAGAGAGGGGGAGGGGGGAAGTGAGAGAGAGGGGAGGGGGAAGTGAGAGAGAGGGGGAGGGGGGAAGAGAGAGAGAGAGGGGGGAAGAGAGAGAGAGAGAGAGGGGGGAAGAGAGAGAGAGGGGGGAAGAGAGAGAAAGGGGGGATGGGGGGAAGAGAGAGAGAGATTGGGGGAGGGGGGAAGAGAGAGAGAGAGAGAGGGGCGGAGAGAGGGGGGGAAGATAGAGGGGGGAGAGAGAGAGAGAGAGAGGGGGAGAGAGAGAGAGAGAGAGGGGGGGGAAGAGAGAGAGAGAGAGGGGGGGAAGAGAGAAAGAGAGAGGGGGGGAAGAGAGAAAGAGAGAGGGGGGAAGAGAGAAAGAGAGAGGGGGGAAAGAGGGAGAGAGAGAGAGGGGGGGGAGAGAGAGAGAGAGGGAAAGAGAGGGGGGAGAAAGAGAGGGGGGAAAGAGGGGGAAAGAGGGAGAGAGAGAGGGAGAAGAAAGAGAGAGAGGGGGAGGGGGAGAGAGAGAGAGTGAGGGGGAGGGGGAAGAGAGAGGGAGGGGGGGAGGGGGAAAGAGAGAGAGTGAGGGGGGAGGGGGAAAGAGAGGGGGAGGGGGAAGAGAGAGAGAGAGGGGGGAGGGGGAAGAGAGAGAGAGAGAGGGGGGAGGGGGAAGAGAGAGGGGGGGAGGGGGGAGAGAGAGAGGGGGAGGGGGGAAGAGAGAGAGAGGGGGGAGGGGGAAGAGAGAGAGAGAGGGGGAGGGGGAAGAGAGAGAGTGAGGGGGAGGGGGAAAGAGAGAGAGAGGGGGGAGGGGGAAAGGTGGGAGGGGGGAAAGAGAGAGAGAGGGGGGAGGGGGGAGAGAGAGGGGGGAGGGGGAAAGAGAGAGGAGGGGAGGGAGGAAAGAGAGAGAGGAGGGGAGGGAGGAAGAGAGAGAGGGGGAGGGGGGAGGGGGAAAGAGAGAGACAGGAGGGGAAGGGGAAGAGAGAGAGAGGAGGGGAAGGGGAAGAGGAGAGAGAGGAGAGGAGGGGGGAAGAGAGAGAGAGGAGGGGAGGGGGAAGAGAGAGAGAGGAGGGGGAGGGGGGAAGAGAGAGAGGGAGAGGGGGGAAGAGAGAGAGGGAGAGGGGGGAAGAGAGAGAGGGGGGGCGGAGGGGGTGGAAGATGGAGGGGGGAAGAGAGAGGGGGGGAGGGGGGGAAGAGAGGGGAGGAGGGGGGGAAGAGAGGGGGGGAGGGGGGGAAGAGAGAGGGGGGAGGGGGAAGAGAGAGGGAGGGGGGAAGAGAGAGGGAGGGAGTGGGGAAGAGAGAGACGGGAGAGGGGGGAAGAGAGAGAGAGGGGGGGAGGGGAAGAGAGAGAGAGGAGTGGAAGAGAAAGAGAGGGGGGAAGAGAGGGGGGAGGGGAAGAGAGAGAGGGAGGGTGGGAAGAGAAAGAGAGAGGGAGGGGAAGAGAGAGAGAGATAGGGGGAGGGGGGAGAGGGAGAGGGGGGAAAGAGAGAGGGGGAGGGGGAAGAGAGGGGGAGGGGGGAAGAGAGAGAGAGGGGGGAGGGGGAAGAGAGAGAGAGGGGGAGGGGGGAAGAGAGAGAGGGGGAGGGGGGAAGAGAGAGAGGGGGAGGGGGGAAGGAGAGAGGGGGGAGGGGAAGAGAGAGTGGGGGAGGGGATGGGGAGGGGGAGAAGAGAGAGAGGGGGGAAGAGAAAGAGCGGGGGAGCGGGAAGAGAGAGAGAGGATGGGGGGAGGGGGAAGAGAGAGAGAGGATGGGGGAGGGGGAGAAGAGAGAGAGGTTGGGGGGAGAGAGTGAAGAGAGACAGGGGGGGAAGAGAGAGAGAGGGGGGGAAGAGAGAGAGCGGGAGAGGGGGGGAAGAGAGAGAGAGCGGGGGAGGGGAAGAGAGAGGGGGAGGGGGGAAGAGAGAGAGACGGGGGGATGGGGGGAGAGATGGGTGGGAGGGAGGAAAGAAAGGGGGGGAAGAGAGAAGGGAGGGGAGGGGGGAGAGGAGGAGGGGGAAGAGGGAGGTGAGGGGAGGGGAGGGGGAAGAGGGAGGGGAGGAGGAAGAGAGGGATCAGAAGAGTGAGGAGGACGGAGGAGAGGGGAGGGGGAAGGAGAGGAATGGGGGGAGGGGAAGGAGAGGAGAGGGGAGGCTGAACAGCTGGGGGAAGAGGCTGAACTGGAGGTAGGGGGGGCAGAGGCTGAACGGCGGGGGGGGGAAGGCTGATCATGGCGAGGCCGGGGGGAAGCTGAACGTGCCTGGCTGCTGCCGACGACACTTCGGGTGCAACCCGCCCCCAGCGAGATGCCGGGCAGGCAGGCGGGCCCAGCCAACCACATGGAGAGGAGGCGGGGAAGGAAGGCTGAACGGTTGGGGGAGCGGGGGGGCGGAGAGAGGCTTGATATGTCCTTACTATACAGTACAGATGCACACAAGGCCCATACTAGAGAGAAGGTCACCTTGTGACCAGTAACCTTTATTCCAGCACTGAAGTGATGAAGGTGGGTGGAGCTTCCCCTTTTATACTTGAAAGTCCAGGTTAGGAGTGTCTCCCACAAGTTCACCACCTAGTGGTCAGTGTTCTCACTGTGTACAACTTAGGTCAGTTTATACATGGATTACAATGACCGTTGAATATATGACAAGGCTGAACGGGCCGGGCCGAAACTTTTGGCGGGGCCCACCCCCAGCGAGATGCCGGGCGGGCGGGCCCCACCGACGATGTGGAGGGAGGGGGAGAGGGAGAGGGAGAGGGGGAGAGGACGGGGGGGGAAGGCTGAATGGGAGGGAGGTGGAGGTGGAGGTGGAGGTGGGAGGTGAGCGGGGTGGGAGCTGAACAGGAGGGAGGGAGGCCCGAGCCCCAATTTTTGCCCGGGGAGTCCATTCGGCCAGGGCTAGGGCCGGTGTGCTTCTGGCCCCTCCCACGCTGCCTCGTGGGCGAGGAGCTACTGCGCATGCGCGCACATACCAGCGCGCATGTGCAGAGGTCCCGGCACTATTTTCAGCATCGGGACCTGGCTCCGCCCCCGACCCCTTGAGCTGCGCCACGCCGAGCACGAAGACGTCCTGAGAGGACCGGAGAATCACAAGGTAAGTTTTTGGCGCCCTTTTTATTCCAGAAAGTCGGTGCACCGTTTTTACAGAGGGTGGAAACTTGGGCCCTTTATCTTTAACTAACTTACAGTTGTTATTACATTGCTCGAGTGTGTGTAACTGTCCCTTTAATTGTAGTGGGTTGCAGGCCTCCTTTAAGAGAGCCTTGCTTTCTTTGCCTCAATCCTCTTCTCCGTTTGGTGCCACGTGTTGCTCCATCACTGCTGCACCTCATGGTCTGGCCGCAGCCATCTTTTTCTTCAGCCCCTCATCTCGCGGTTTCAGCGCCATCTTTCCTCCATCCACGATGTCGACTGCGGTGATCCTCTTCTCCCCGGGTTCTGCCACCGAAGCTGGGAAGTCGCCTTTGGATCCGATTTTCTTCCTCCGGAGTCGTGCCACTGGAGTCTGGAAGGTGCGTTCGGGTCATCTCAGCCGGATCATCTCCACGCAGTCGTGCTAAGCCGTCTGTGCCTCGGGTGCTGTGCTGGTCTGCTCGCTGGTGCCGGGTCCACCCTCAAGTGAGGGTTTGCTGTGCCTCCGAACGCGGAGGACGTCGATCGCTGGAGGGGTGAAGTCTTCCCACTTCCAATGGATCTTCTCCATCCACCTGCTGAGCAGCGTTGGTCCATCACCTGCAATAATCCACAGAGGTAACTTGTGCACCGTGCCATCATGGAGTACCTTTACATTCGCACTACCAACGACTGGGATAAGTTCATCGGTGCAGGTGCGCAGCTTTGCCTGAACCGGGACCAACTTGGGTTGTTCAGCTTGATTGTCCCATAGCCTCTCAAAGGCTTCTTGATTCATTACTAACTGGCTCGCCCCCGTGTCCACTTTCATGAAGACTGGAACGCCATCTATCTCAACTTCCATCCTCAACGGAGAACACTCGGTGGTGCAGGTAAACATGCTATCTACCTCATCGTGGAGCTGAGCTGCCTCTCTGCCTATCGTTTCATAATTCACGCTGGATTCATGGCCATCTGCAGACTCTTCAACGACACAGTGAGTCATATTTCTCTTACACATTCGCTGGAGGTGGCCCTTTGTGCTGCAGCCCTTGCATACATGGTCTTTAAACCAGCACTGGTGAGCCCTGTGATTCCCTCCACAACGCCAGCATGGAGCTACTCGATTAGCCCCCCTCGGTGGACTCTGAGTTAAGGGACTCGGGGGCCTGTTTTCTCTTCCCTGAGAGGGTTTGTATTCTACAGTCCAGCCTCTTAAAGGTGCCACTCGGTGCATCGTATCTGCCGGGTTTGAGTCCTGAGGGTGAGTCATCTGCCTAGAACTGCAGGTCGAGGTCGTGAATGCCTGACTCACAGAGACGGCCTTCTGCAGTGTGACTGTGGTATCCGCTGACAGTAGGTTATGAAGAAGGCCCTCATGGCCAATTCCAGTGACAAAAATGTCCCACAGCGCATCGTTGAGATGGTTGCCGAAATCACACAGTGCCGCCAGCCTCCTGAGGTCTGCGGCGTATTTTGCGATTTCCAGGCCTGGGGCCCGTTGGTGGGTATAAAACCGATGTCTGGCTGTGAGGCTGCTCTCCTTGGGCTTGAGTTGCTCATGGATGAGGGTTACGAGCTTCTCGTACATCTTGGTCGTTGTCTTCGCTGGCGCCAGCAAGTCCCTGACGAGGCCATAGATGGTGGGCCAATAACTGGTTAGCAGGATAGCTCTGCACTTATCAGCCAGTGTGGCCGGGTCGTCTCCTGCCAGGTCGTTTGCTGTGAAGAAATGGTGGAGCCTCTCCACAAAGGCGTCCCAATCATCACCATCGGCGAACTGCTGTAACGTACCAATGGTAGCCATTTTCGCATGAAACTTCGTAATCTCGTCGCCAATTGTTGTGTCCTTGGATGCTCTAATAATGACTCCACGAGGCAAAGTACTGTACTTGAACTGTAGTGACCTTAGTCCTTTATTTGTTAACTCCAGAGTAAGGATCACACCTGGTGGCCTGCCTTTTATACTAGACCAGGCACACCTGTACAGGTAACCAACAAGTCTCCCACTGCTGTGCCCTCTGGTGGCACACCTTGTGATAGTACCAACAGTAGCCATGTAGGATATATGACAACTTATTCCATAGAAGATGACAATGTGGCCACAGGTCCAGCAGATAACGGGGATGCAAGGGGCATCCTCCTCATTCTCCATCATTTCCTCCTCTCCCTCTGTGATCTCCTCCCCAGCACCCATGGTGATAATCACCTGTAAGGGGAGAGGGACTGTGGAGTTGGACCTACAAAACATAATTGAACTTATTAGAACAGAAGGGTACACATGATTCTTGCGCGACACTGGCCTATGTAGGAGGAGCAACAGTACTGCAATAATTGGGAACCGAGATACGTTACATATTATTACATCATTTGGTAGTACAACTATGTGGAATTCAGCCATGATCTTATGATGACGGAGCAGGTTCGAGGGGCCAGATGGCCTACTCCTGCTCCTATTTCTTATGTTATGTTGTTAACCTGAGAGTAGTACAGAAGCTGCATGCATAATATGACATCATTCATATATTATAATGAAATGCCGTTACATTACTTTGAATTACCACTGCTTTACACATTACTCACGTGACGGCAAGGGAGGGATCCGCACCACCACGTCTGGTGGCCGAGCGACTGTGGCTGCCAACCAGTGCCGCAGCGCATTCCTCCATCGGTGAGCGTACATAACTGTGTGGGCCCTCCTCCGGTGCGCCTACGCTCCGCACGATTCTTAGCTATCTTCCTCTGCAAACATGACAAGAGCATGGCATAAGCTAATTGACTAGATATTATCATGGAAAGACAACAGGTTCCAACGTTATATGGTAATACAGTTTGTATCCACAATTGATGCATGGTTAGAACATTATAACAGCTACGTTCAGATAAAATATTTCATAAGATCGTGTTTAGGATACAATGCTTGAAACAAAACATCTCGACTACAATCTCCATGAGGCCCCCCAGAGGGTGGGGGATCAGGACAGCTGGTTAACTCCCGTCATTGCCGAGCTCATGTCCGAAAGTGTCCCAGGGCAGACAGTGAGCCAGGGCAGCTCTTCCCCCAGTCCAGGCTGTCTCACTCTGTAAGTGACAGCAGCCAGAAAGACTGGCACAGTCTGGGTAAAGGTGACCTGACCCCTCAGTGCTCAGTTGTGCCGCATCCATCAACGTAACCCAAAAGGAGACGGTGCCGAAATTAGACTTAAAGGGTGCAGGTTCCAAACCCTGTCCAGATCTTAGCAGGGAATCTACGCAAGAATAACAAGCTTAATTTCAATCTGGCAGATTTACATATTCTGTGGATCATTACAATTTAAAATCTATTTAATACTTACTCTTGCTGAAGCAACCAGGCTGTTCCAACGCTTGCGGCACTGGTCGGAACCCCTCGCCTTGTGGGACGCAGACGACACCATATCGGCGATCTCGCCCCAAATTGTCCTGTAGGCCCGGGGCGGAGGTTTCCCACGCCTACCCCACGTTAATTGGCCCCACCGACTGTGGACCTCGTTGAAGAGGGCCTCATTGGCTTCGTCGGTGAAGGGCTTTGCCCTCCTCTTCCCCTCCACATCCTGCTCACTCTCTGCGGACTCTTGCTCGTGCTGGGACATTTTTTGCTTACTGATTTAAACAGCCTGCTTTGTCTCTCTGTCTGTCTCTCTCTCCCTCCCTATGCTTTCTGCGCATGCCCAGATGACCCCTGACCTCCCGAATCATGGGAAACCTTCTTTGCAAAAAGAACACATGCGCAGAAAGGCCGTTGCTAAGGACGCCTTGCGTTCCACATCACTGGGGCCCATTTCGCATCGGTAAGGCCCAATCCACATTGCTGAGCAATCGCCGGGAAAAAAAATGCCGAAAGATGCGATCCGAAAAATGGGCGATCTTCCAGTGATCCTGAGAGCTGAAACATTGCTAAGGCTGGACCATCGCCCATTTTTTGGGCCCTAGCGATCTAAGTGGAAAGTCTAGCCCCAAGTTCCTATTCTCGCTCTGATCCCATGAGGCCAATCCAGAAAACTGCTCGTTATCACTTTTACTAAATAGCAACATGTTTACGTTAATTCTTAACTTCCATTCATTATCTTCGCCAGCAGTTTTGTTAAGGGAACATCAAATCCTACCCTTCGCATTATACATAAAATATATAAACAAGGTTCAAGTCATAATTTAAAAACAACAGATAATCACTTAGCAACAGGGAGATTGTATATAGTACGAAGAACTATACCATCCATTTCCAAGCATTTCTTTGATTCGAATAGACATTCCGTCTGCAGTTCAAAACAACGATTTAAACACTGCATTCGTATTAGTTTTATACATTTTTAGGCATCCCTGATTTCTAACAAAGATCATAGTTGATCTTCTTCCTCAACTCCACAAAAAGTACTTTATTAGCTGTAAAGCATCTTTCGATGTCTTGAGGTTATGAACGGTGCAGTATAAATTGAGGTTCTTTCTTTTCTCTATTAACTGTCAAATTATAATTTAACTTTGATCTGGTGTTTTCAATTCACTTACAGTTTCTGCTTTTTTTTAAATTTCATGATGGACTGCTGATTTGACATGAAACCTCACCAATTATCTATTTGTCCTTGTAACACAGTGGTCTCTGATATTTGAAATTTCACACAGCTTGTGTCCTGTATTACTGCCACAGCAACAAATTGTGAACTGTGGCAGGTGTAGTGGAACAGGGCATTCATCAGAATTGAAATTTGATGTATGATGTGTTCATGTATAATTGTGCTAGTGTTGGCTGCAGTTTATGAAAAATTCAGAACTTGAAAGACAAAGTCATAACTCTTCCGTCAGTGCAATACTTATTGTATTGTGGAAAATAAAATGTAGAAGTTGATGATCTACATGATAATTTTGGATATTATGTATTTGTGTGTAGAAGTATATTTAGGTAGTACAGGTTGAACCTCCTTTATTCGGCATCCACGGGACCTGGCCTGTGCCGGATAAGGGATTTTGCCAGACGACGGGAGGTCACACTGACCCCCCCCCTCCCCCAGATTTACTGGGTACTGCTGACCTGGGGCACCAACAACACCCACGCTGTGTCCTCGAGCTAACCTCTCTTCCCACTGCTTGCTGATGTCTTTTCCTCCCGCTGCTCGCCTACCTCATCTGGGCCCCGACACTGCCGCTGGGCTCAACCGCACACGAAGAGACCTGGCTGCTTCAAACCAGGTCGGATCTGCCGACACTGGAATGCTGCAAAATGGCAGGCGCTGTGTTGCAGTTGTCTCTGTGAGTGTCAAGCTGTCTCTCCCTCTCTCTCTCTCTCGGGGGGTCAGTGAGGGAGGGAGGTGGGAGGCCGGCACTGATTCTCCGGATCGCCGGCCATCCCACATTCGACGCTGCAGTAGCTCCCGTTGCTTTCACACACAGACCCGACCCCCTGCCAGGAATGGTGCCAGACAAGGGGTGGTGCCAAATAAGGGAGTCTCGGATAAGAGATGTTCAATCTGTAGTAATTCTAGTTCAGATGTTATGGGATAAGTTATGAGGAAGTAACTAAGCTAGCAGATGAAGTTTATATAGTAGATGTCATTTTCTTGGATTTTCAAAAGCCATTCAACAAGAGGGTTAACGTTCCTGGGATACTTGAAAAATTGTCCAAATGGATACAATATTTACTCAGCAACCGAAGTAATAAATTATGATAAATGAAAAATGTTGCAGCTGGGATTGGGTGAGCAGCGATCTTCCATAGGGACCTATTCTGCCTCCTTGTTGATCACAATATTTCTAATGATATGGAGCAATGTATCTGTTCTATTGTATTATTAAATTTACTGATGGCACAGAGCTATGTGAGAAAGGAGGATGATTATCTTCAGAGAGACAGAGCAATTATGTTAATAGACTGAGCTGTGGAAGATGGTTTTTAATGTAGATCAATGTAGGTTAATGCTATGTGTATAACATGGAAAATAATATATTAGCATGGCTCCGGAGAAGAGTTACTAAGATGATTCCAGACCTTGGACAGCTGTGTTGTGATGAAAGGCTCAAGTGACTTAACCTTTTTTCGCTGGGGAAAAGAAGACTGAAAGGAGATGTGGTGCTGTTATTTAAAACAATGAAGAAAATGGATAAGGTTAAAGTAAGAAAACATTTAGGCATAGGATTAGAGGGCACAAGTACAAAATGCACAAGCCTGGAGCAAGGTTAGAGATTCGGAAAAACTTCTTCCCACGGGATAGTAGACATTTTGAACAGATTGACCCTGAATTCTCCGTCAGTTGATACTTTTGAATGAAAGCTGGATTGGGAAGCGGGACTGAGGATTGTAGCGATATTAATAGCACTGTTAATATTTCTTTCAGAGAGTTGAAATAGGCATTTGGTATTCATTAAAAGAAGTGGCAAATAGAATAATTATACATGATAGAATTTGGATGGAGTGTGGTGGCTGGGCCGAATTATCTTTTTGTGCTCCACGATTTTTCATGTTCTGCAGGATGCTAACATTTTATTAACGTCTAGATTAAGAATATCAGCTAAGCCAATAATTGAGGGTAGATCCAATTAACTTTAGTCAGGTAGCAATTCCTGAATTGTTACTTGGTACACTTATGGGGATTGTTTAGGCATGACTCAGCCCAAGCCTAATTTAAAGACTCTATTCCATTCTCCCAGTTTCTCCATCTCTGTCACATCCAAACAGTGCTTCTGATATGTCTTCCTTTTTTCTCATCCGAGGATTCACCTCCACCTTGATTGACAGAACCCTCGACTGTGTCTGTTCCATTACCTGCACTTCTGCTCTCACCCCCATAACCATGATAGGGTTCCCCTTGTTCTCATCTTCCACCCCACCAGTCTCCATATTCAATAGATTATAGATCCCACCAGCCAGAGCCCCAATCACTCATGTTAGAAATCAGGGCTGCCTAAAAATGTATAAAACTGTTACAAATGTAAAAAACTGATACGAATGCTGTGTTTAAATCGTTGTTTTGAACTGCAGACAGAAAGTCTTTTCGAATCAGAGAAATGCTTAGAAATGGACGGTATAGTTCTTTGTACTATGTACAATGTCCCTGTTGCGAAGCGATTATCTGTTATTTTTAAGTTAAGACTTGAACCTTGTTTATGTATTTTATGTATAATGCAAAGATAGGGTTTGAAGTTCCCTTAACAAAAGATAATGAATGGAAGTTGTAGGTGTTAACGTAAACATGTTGCTACGTCGTAAAAGAGATAACAAGCAGTTTTCTGGTTTTGCCTCTGGGATCAAAGAGAGGATCAGGAAGAGAGAGATACGAGAGATTTCCACAGGAAGAAATCATAGGTTAGTGTAAACAGAGTGACATATGACCAAAATCAGAAGACATCTTTAAGGCAGGTTCTTGAAACAAAAATCGAGACAATGAACGAGAAGACTTATTGGATATTATGTTTTTAGGGAAACCTTTTTCAGTCAAAATGTCTCGTCAATATCCAGGGTCAGATCTACTTCTAAAAAGAGAATAAAAGTGACACTTAGAGATCTATTTAGCACAGACGGTGTGAGGGAAGAGCGGAATCAAAGTCGAGCTGGTCGAACACTTTTCGAGTAATCCCATGCTTTATCAAAGGAAGCTCTAGACAAGAGAAAGAGACTGCAAGCTAAAGAGAACTGCTTGCGTGCGACAGCCGTTTGTCCGATCGGAATGGGTATTAACTACCTGTTACAGTTGTCATCATCATAGGCAGTCCCTCAGTATCGAGGAAGACTTGCTTCCACTCTTAAAGTGAGTTCCTAGGTGGTTGAACAGTTCAATACGAGAACCACAGGCTCTGTCACAGGTGGGACAGATAGTCGTTGAGGGAAGGGGTGGGTGGGACAGGTTTGCCGCACCCTCTTTCTGCTGCCTGCGCTTGATTTCTGCACGCTCTCGGCGAAGAGACTCGAGGTGCTCAGCGCCCTCCCGGATGCACTTCCTCCACTTAGGGCGGTCTATGGCCAGGGACTCCCAGGTGTCAGTGGGGACGTTGCACTTTATCAGGGAGGCTTTGAGGGTGTCCTTGTAACGTTTCCTCTGCCCACCTTTGGCTCGTTTGCCGTGAAGGAGTTCCGAGTAGAGCGCTTGCTTTGGGAGTCTTGTGTCTGGCATGCGAACAATGTGGCCTGCCCAGCGGAGCTGATCAAGTGTGGTCAGTGCTTCAATGCTGGGGATGTTGGCCTGGTCGAGGACGTTAATGTTGGTGTGTCTGTCCTCCCAGGGGATTTGTAGGATCTTGCGGAGACATTGTTGTTACGGTTGTATGTTTTTGCTATATAGCTAATGTGTTATATTCCATCTTAAATTCTGATTGGTTTTACAGTCGACCCTTATTATTAAAGTGAATAGGGATAGCCTTAAACTGGCACATATTTCTAACACTCCTTTCAGGCGAAACAGTGATTTACTTCCTTCAGTTTAATGTACTGTATTCACTGCTCACGATGTGCTATCCTCGACATTGGGGAGACCAAGTGCAGATTGGTCGACCACTTTTCAGAACACCTCTGTTCAGTCTGCTGTGACCCTGAACTTCTGGTTGCCTGTCACTTTAATTCTCCACTCCCACTCTAACCTCTCTGCCCTCGACCTTCTACACTGTTTCATTGAAACTCAACTTAAGCTCAAGGAAGAGCACCTCATCTTTCGATTGGGCACTTGACAGCCTTCTGGACTCAACGACTTCAACAATTTCAGATCATCACCTTTGCTCCAATTTTTTTGGATGGCAGCTGTTGGTGATTCTGCGATTCCCATTTACACCTCTTCAAGACCCATCTTTTGTTTCTTTACTTGTCCCGTTACTGCCCCCTTTTGCCTTGCACTATCATCCCTTTTGTCATTCAATCTCTCCTGCTTTCCACCCTATCAAGAACCTTTCCTTTTGTTCTTTCCTCCCATCCCTCTTTCCCTGTGTCTGTACTTGCTGAAAACCTGTTACATTGGTAACATTTTCCAGTTCTGATGAAAGGCCATCAACCTGAAACCTGTGTTTCTCTCTCCACAGACACTGCCTGACCTGCTGAGTATTTCCAGCATTTCCTGCTTTTATTCCTAATTGCACATCGGTTTGGAAAATCAATGTAATGAAAGTTGATTTTCATTACCATGCACATTCTGATATTGCAAATGTCTAGCACTGTACTACCGATACATGGCAAACAGGTTTTTGAACACTACTATATGCAATATTGACCTACTGTGTATCATTTTAATAAACAATCTCCTCGTAAAGGATTCCCTCGGAATGAGTGATCATAGCATGATTGAATTTCAAATTCAAATGGAGGGTGAGAAAGTTGGATCTCTAACCAGTGTACTAAGCTTAAATAAAGGAGACTGAAGGTATGAGGGCAGAGTTGGGCAAAGTGGACTGGGAAAATAGATTAAAGTGTAGGACGGTTGATGAACAGTGTTGTACATTTGACTCGAGTGCTCTCAACTCCATCCCGCAGTATGCAACCTGCCACCACCTTAGTGAAACTCCAACGCTGCAAGAAGTAGGCAAAGCCATAAAACAGCTCAAGAGCAACAAGACTACGGGTGCAGATGGAATTCCTGCTAAGGCGCTAAAATATGGTGAAGAGGCACTATTGGTGCGGATACATGACCTCATCTCATTTGGAGGGAGGAGAGCATGCCGGGGGAGATGCAGTGATCGTGTCCATTTTTAAAAACAGTGCAGATTTCGTCCCCTATGGGGAACAACGGACATGATTTTTGCAGCACAACTGCAGGAAAAGTGCAGGGAGCAGCGCCAGCCGTTATACATAGCCTTTTTCGACCTTACAAAGGCCTTTGACACTGTCGACCGGAGGGCTTATGGAGCATCCTCCTCCGTTTTGGGTGCCCCCAAAAGTTTGTTAATGTCCTTTGCCTGCTCCAGGATGACATGCAGTCTGTGATCCTTACCAGCGGATCCGTTACAGACCCATTCCACATCCGAACCGGGGTCAAACAGGGCTGCGTCATTGCTCCAACCCTCTTTTCAATCTTCCTCGCTGCCATGCTCCACCTCACTGTCAACAAGCTCCCCGCCGGAGTGGAACTAAACTACAGAACCAGTGGGAAGCTGTTTAACCTTCGCCGCCTCCAGGCCAGGTTCAAGACCATCCCAAGCTCTGTTGTTGAACTGCAGTGCGCGGACGATGCCTGCGTCTGCGCACATTCGAATACTGAACTCCAGGATATAGTCAATGTATTCACTGAGGCATATGAAAGCATGGGGCTTACGCTTAACATCCGTAAGACAAAGGTCCTCCACCAACCTGTCCTCGCCGCACAGCACTGCCCCCCCCAGTCATCAAGATTCACGGCGCAGTTCTCGACAACGTGGACCACTTCCCATACCTCGGGAGCCTCTTGTCAACAAAGGCAGACATTGATGCAGGGATTCAACATTGCCTCCAGTGCGCCTGTGCAGCCTTCGGCCGCCTGAGGAAAAGAGTGTTTGAAGACCAAGCCCTCAAACCTACCACCAAGCTCATGGTCTACAGGGCTGTAGTAATTCCAGCCCTCCTATATGGGTCAGAGACATGGACAACTTACAAAACACACATCAATTTGCTGGAGATAGATCACCAACGATATCTCCGCAAGATCCTGCAAATCCCCTGGGAGGACAGACGCACCAGCATCAGTGTCCTTGCCCAGGCTAACATCCCCAGCATTGTAGCACTGACCATGCTAGATCAGCTTCGTTGGGCAGGCCACTTAGTTTGCATGCCAGACACGAGACTCCCTAAACAACTGCTATATGCGGAGCTCCTTCATGGCAAATGAACCAAAGGTGGGCAGCGGAAACGGTACAAGGGCACCCTCAGAGCCTCCCTGGTGAGGTGCGACATCACCACTGACACCTGGGTGACCCTGACCGAAGACTGCCCGAGGTGGAGAAAGTGCATCCGGGAGGGCGTGGAGCTCTTTGAATCTCAATGCTGTGAGTGTAAAGAGGTCAGGCGCAGGCAGCGGAAGGAGTGTGTGGTAAATCAGTGCCACCCCCCCTTCCCCCGACGAATATCTGTCCCAACTGTGACAGGGTCTGTGGTGGACTGTTCAGCCACCAAATAACTCACTTTAGAAGTGGAAGCAAGTCTTCCTCGATTTCGAGAGACTGCCAATGATGATATTTGATATTTCACAACTCTCAAGAAATCCTTATCAACGGATCCATCACAGATCCAATTCATGTCCGGACCGGGGTTCGCTATCTGCCAGTCCTCTGGCACTACACTTTTTTCTAACTAATTATTAAATATGTGTAGTATGGTCTCTGCTATCTCTTCCCTAGATTATATTAAAATACATGGATGAAATCCATCCGGACCAGGGATTTTATCCTCTTTGAGTTTGATTAGTTTATTTAATATATCCCTTCTTAAGGAAGTGGCCCTAGAAATAGTGGATGCATTGGTGATCATTTTCCAACAGTCTTATCGACTCTGGATCAGTTCATAAGGACTGGAGGGTAGCTAATGTAACACCACTTTTTTAAAAAAGGAGGGAGAGAGAAAACGGGTAATTATAGACCGGTTAGCCTGACATCAGTAGTGGGGAAAATGTTGGAATCAATCATTAAGTATGAAATAGCAGCACATTTGGAAAGCAGTGACAGGATCGGTCCGAGTCAGCATGGATTTATGAAAGGGAAATCATGCTTGACAAATTTTCTGGAATTTTTTGAGGATGTAACTAGTAGAGTGGACAATGGAGAACCAGTGGATGTGATGTATTTGGACTTTCAAAAGGCTTTTGACAAGGTCCCACACAAGAGATTGGTGTGCAAAATTAAAGCACATGGTATTGGGGGTAATGTATTGACGTGGATAGAGAACTGGATGGCAGATAGGAAGCAGAGAGTCGGGATAAACGGGTCCTTTTCAGAATGGCAGGCAGTGACTAGTGGAGTGCTGCAGGGCTCAGTGCTGGGACCCCAGCTCTTTACAATATACATCAATGATTTGGATGATGGAATTGAGTATAATATCTCCAAGTTTGCAGATGACACTAAACTGGGTGGTGGTGTGAGCGGTGAGGAGGACGCTAAGAGGTTGCAGGGGGACTTGGACAGGTTAGGCAAGTGGCAGATGCAGTATAATGTGGATAAATGTGAGGTTATCCATTTTGGGGGCAAAAACACAAAGGCAGAATATTATCTGAATGGCAGCAGATTAGGAAAAGGGGAGGTGCAGCAAGACCTGGGTGTCATGGTTCATCAGTCATTGAAAGTTGGCATGCAGATACAGCAGGCGGTGAAGAAGGCAAATTATATGTTGGCCTTCATAGCTAGGGGATTTGAGTATAGGAGCAGGGAAGTCTTACTGCAGTTGTACAGGGCCTTGGTGAGGCCTCACCTGGAATATTGTGTTCAGTTTTAGTCTCCTAATCTGAGGAAGGATGTTCTTGCTATTGAAGGAGTGCAGTGAAGGTTCTCCAGACTGATTCCAGGGATGGCTAGACTTGACATATGAGGAGAGACTGGATCAACTGGGCTTTTATATACTGGAGTTTAGAAGGATGAGAGGGGATCTCATAGAAACATATAAGATTCTGATGGGACTGGACAGGCTCGATGCGGGAAGAATGTTCCCGATGTTGGGGAAGTCCAGAACCAGGGGACACAGTCTTCGGATAAGGGCAGGCCATTTAGGACTGAGATGAGGAGAAACTTCTTTACTCAGAGAGTTGTTAACCTGTGGAATTCCCTGCCGCAGAGAGTTGTTGATGCCAGTTCATTGGATATATTCAAGAGGGAGTTAGATATGGCCCTTATGGCTAATGGGATCAAGGGGTATGGAGAGAAAGCGGAAAAGGGGTACTGAAGGAATGATCAGCCATGATTTCATTGAATGGTGGTGCAGGTTCGAAGGGCCGAATAGCCTACTCCAGCACCTATTTTCTATGTTTCTATGTTTTTTTTTATCCTGGCTATCCCTTAATGGTCTTATTCCCATCCTGACCTTCCTTTTTTTTATTGATGTGCCTGTAAAGTATTTTACTATTTTGTTTTATATTCCTTGATAATTTAATTTCATCGTTCCTCTTTGTCTTCCTATTTGTTTTTTTTTTTACTTTTCTACCTAATATTTTCATATTCTCTCTCATCATGCACTACCCTGCTGTCTATGACCTCTTTCCTTACCCTCAATTGTTCCCTTATGGCTTTATTCATCCATGTAGTCTCATTAGTATTTAGCTTGTTCTTTCCTTTTCGCAGAATATATTGTTCCTGCAATCTGTTGAACACCATTTTAAATGTTTCCATTGCTGTTCGCCAATATTGTTGCCCATTTTATTTTCCCAAGTTCTATTCTCAGCCCTTCAAAATCAGTTTTTCTCCCAATCTATTACCCTGCTTTTTGTCATTCTTATGTCCTTCTCAATGATCACAGAAAGATAGAAACATAGAAAATAGGTGCAGGAGCAGGCCATTTGGCCCTTCGAGCCTGCATCGCCATTCAAATATGATCATGGGTGATCATGCAACTTCAGTACCCCACTCCTGCCTTCTCTGTGACCCCTGGTTCTGGACTTTCCCAACATCGGGAACATTCTTCCTGCATCTAACCTGTCCAATCCCGTCAGAATTTTATATGCTTCTACAAGATCCCCTCTCATTCTTCTAAATTCCAGTGACTATAAGTCTAGTCGATCCAGTCTTTCTTCATATGTCAGTCCTGCCATCCCGAGAATCGGTCTGGTGAACCTTCGCTGCACTCCCTCAATAGCAAGAATGTCCTTCCTCAGATTAGGAGACCAAAACTGCACACAATACTCAAGGTGTGGTCTCACCAAGGCCCTGTACAACTGCAGCAAGACCTCCCTGCTCCTATACTCAAATCCTCTCGCTATGAAGACCAACATGCCATTTGCTGTACCTGCATGCCTACTTTCAATGACTGATGAACCATGACACCCAGGTCTCGCTGCACCTCCCCTTTTCCTAATCTCCGCCATTCAGATAATATTCTGCCTTTGTGTTTTTGCCCCCAAAGTGGATAACCTCACATTTATCCACATATACTGCATCTGCCATGTATTTGCCCACTTACCTAACCTGTCCAAGTCACCCTGCAGCCTCTTAGCATCCTCCTCACAGCTCACACCGCCACCCAGCTTAGTGTCATCTGCAAACTTGGAGATATAACATTCAATTCCATCGTCTAAATCATTAATATATATTGTAAATTGCTGGGGTCCCAGCACTGAACCTTGTGGTACCCCACTAGTCACTGCCTGCCATTCTTTGCTTCCTGTCTGCCAGCCAGTTCTTTATCCATGTCAATACATTACCCCCAATCCCATGTGTCTTAATTTTGCACACTAATCTCTTGTGTGGGACCTTGTCAAAAGCCTTTTGAAAGTCCAAATACACCATATCCACTGGTTCTCCCTTATCCACTCTACTAGTTACATCCTCAAAAAATTCTAGAAGATTTGTCAAGCATGATTTCCCTTTCATAAATCCATGCTGACTTGGACCTATCCTGTCACTGCTTTCCAAATGTGCTACTATTACATCTTTAATAATTGATTCCAACATTTTCCCCACTACCATTGTCAGGCTAATCGGTCTATAGTTCCCTGTTTTCTCTCTCCCTCCTTTTTTAAAGCGTATTATATTATGGTCACTATTGCCTAGATGTTCCCCTACTTTTACTTCTCTTATCTACTCTGGTTCATTCCCCATTACTAGATCCAATAGCGAATGCTCCCATGTTGGGCTTTTTACATATTGGATTAGAAAGGAGTCCTGTACACATTGTATGAACTCTCTTCCTTTATCCCCTTTACCTACCTCTTCTGTCCAATTAATATCAGGGTAGTTGAAATCCCCATGATTATTCTGGTTTTTTTATTCATTTCCCTAATTTCTCTTATCTCTTCCTCCACCTCCCTTCCACTATTGGTGTAATTGATCTTTTATTATCCTTTATCTCTATCCATATGGATTCTATTTTTGTCTTGCTTAGAGCTGTGTCACTTT
Source organism: Pristiophorus japonicus (assembly GCF_044704955.1). NCBI lineage: Eukaryota > Metazoa > Chordata > Chondrichthyes > Pristiophoridae > Pristiophorus > Pristiophorus japonicus. The sequence goes on from NC_091986.1 coordinate 142,713,283, forward strand.
TTTCTACTACCATTATGTTATCCCTTAAAGTACAGCTACTCCACCTCCCCTTTTATCCTCTCTTTCTTTTCTAAATATTATACCCTGCAATGTTTAATTCCCAATCCTGATTTTTCTGTAACCATGTCTCAGTAATCCCTACTATGTCTCATTCCTTGCAACGCATGATTTAGTGGCCTAGCTTTCTGCCAGTGGTAGACAAATGATTTGTGGGACCTACTATCTTCAAGCTTGAGTGTTGATCTTTACTTTTCTCAAACTTTCGCTCTCCATCATTTGTTTAATATCCTTCCTTTGGTGCGTTGCAATTTCCACAAGTCTTCCGCTACCACCACAAACTCTTAGCCACTGATTCCATCTACCTGTCAGGCTGAACAGGCTGTTTCCAATTTTGACATCCTATTTGATCCTAAGCTGAGCATCTGACCCCATATACGGTCCATCACAAAAAACGCCTACTTCGAACTGCCTCCACCCCGAGTTCAGCTCATCTGCCGCTGAGACCCTTTGTCATCTGCAGACTTGACCATTCCAATTATCTGTTGGCCGGCTTCCCATTTTCCATACTCCATAAATTTCAGCTCATTGTAAACTCTGCTGTCTGTATCCTATTGCACGCCAAGTCCTGCTCACCCATCACTGATGTCGTTGCTGAAATTTGCTGGCTCCTGATCCCACAACACCTCTAATTTAAATTCTCATCTTTGTATTTAAATCCTTTCATGGCCTTGTCTTACCCAATCTCTGTAACTTCCTCCAACACTACAACTACTCCATTCCTCCTACTTTGGAATTTTGCCCCCATCCTCCCTTTGCCCCACCATTTGGTGATTGTACTTTCAGCTGTTATGGAATTCTCTGCTTAAATCGCTCCACCTCCCTCTTCTCAAATCTCCACACCGCCCTCTCCTCCTTTAAGGCCCTCCTTAAAACCTACATCTTTGACCAAGCTTTTGATCCTAAATGCCTTGAGACATCTTTGTACATTAAAGGTGCTTTATAAATGCAAGTTGTTGTTATTCAATTCCACATGCTCTATTTTTCCCTATCATTTTTCCCTTATAGCCTGCCCGAGTCAATGTTAGCTAGCTTTTACTTGGATTTATTTCACATGCTTCCCACCGATGAGGAAAAGCTCACTTTTACTTTTTATCCATTATATATTTCTGTTTATTGATAAAGGCAGTTTTAGTACATGTAACTATGGCTGCTTTTTAAACACATTGACATCCATTTTAGTGCCTTAGCCCATAAATAGTCCTTAGTTGCGCCTTCACATTCTTTATCCTTCTGTTTTGTTTTACCTAAGAACAAAATGAGAAACACAATCATTTTAGTCCAGTCAGAATCTGTTTCAGATCTACTAAATAATAACAAACACCCATAACTTTTGCCACATGCTTCAAACCAGCTGTAAAATATATAATAATATGCTTTAATTTGAGGAATGGAAAATGCAACAATTTACTTCCTCTTAACTCTTGAAAAAAGACAACACGCAATTTTCTATCCATTAATGTGACTTCCATGCACTTGGAAAGAAGCGTAAAAGAACCAGGTTTAATATGAATGAATACAGTCTCAAACTATGAGTGTATTGATTACAGGATTTAAAAATACAGCCCTTGTGTTGCTAACTCAATGACATTTAATCAGATGTTCGCCTACAAATATTACATTAAAAAAAAGTATTAAAAAAATTTGTGATCTCTATTATTTAATGTCAATGCAGTTAATTACTATGGGTTTAGCACATCAGGTGCCAGTTTCCAGTATTATTGGCATGGAAGTGTGAGGCCCACAACATGCTTAAGGCCCTGCAACCTGGCATTCTGGTCCCCGACCTCTCTGGCACTTCTATGTGTTATGTGCTGTGAGCACAACTGAAATATTTTAAAAAATTGACCTTACTTTATCACACAAGGTCAGTTTTTACAGCCTCGATGTTATTGCAATATTGTAACATTTGAGTGAAATGGGACAGTGTGTTATTGCTGGCATGGTTAAAGTGTCTGTTGCCAAACCACACATGGGTTTTCACCCTTCAATTAAGTTAATATGCATATTAAATTGCAGTTATAATACTTCACTGATGCAATTTAGGCAAGAGAAAATGTTTTCCTTTTTAAATCATCTGCAGATTTCACTAAAGAAAGTACATTTCTGGCCAGTATTTGAATTTTTGCATGTGGAATTTGCTCCACTGAAGAATGTTGGACTAGTGATAATAGGAATTCATATGAATGCCATTGTTTTTGTTTTCCAAGATGAAGTGATTCCCCTACATAAGAACATAAGAAATAGGAGCAGAAGTAGGTCATCTGGCCCTTCGAGTCTGCTCCGCCATTCAATAAGATCATGGCTGATCCGATTCTGGCCTCAACTCCACTTTCCTGCCCTCTCCCCATAACCCTCGACTTCCTTATCTTTCAAAACTCTATCTATCTCCAACTTAAATTTATTCAATGATCCAGCCTCCACTGCTCTCTGGGGCAGAGAATTCCAAAGATTCTCGACCCTCTGAGAGAAGAAATTCCTCCTCATTTCCGTTTTAAATGGGCAATCAATTATTCTGACACTATGCCCCCTAGTTCTAGACTCCCCCATGACAGGAAACATCCTCTCTGTATCTACCCTATCAAACCTCCTCAGAATCTTATACATTTCAATAAGATCACCTCTCAGTCTTCTAAACTCCAATGAGTTTCGGCCCAACCTGCTCTACATAGTGAAGAGTAAGATATTGGTCAGCATTTTCCGCTTTACAGCTGCTGGTGCACATTGGGAGCGTGTATTGGGAAATCCTGCACCCCAGTACTTGATTTTTTTGGCCGTTAAAACTAATGGTTGGAGAATCATGGCTGGGTGATGCAGAATTTCAGGACATTCCGTTTTGAGAATGCTAAAGTGGAAAATCCTAGCCATCTTCAGTAGGCACTTTTACGTTAAAGAATGCCACCGATAGCAGATGTGCAATACACCAACTATTGATTGCACTTTGATTATTAATGTCACAATGTTACCAAATCATCGTACATGGTAGTTTCTTGTGTTCCTTATTGTATTTTATAGTCTCTTGAACACTCTTAGTTCAACTTAACTTTATTTATTTGGGAGATCTCAGACAGCCATGTGAAGCTTAAGATGGTGTTCCTTCACAGACCCTCTCTCTCAATACAGCTCCCTATACCTCCTAGCTAGAGGGCGCTATAAATTATCTCGTTACACCTTTTCTTTTGTAAGAAACAAAAATGAATTAAAGTTAGTTTCAATATGAACGGGTAGTTAACTTCTTATGAATATATGTATTAAACAACTACAAGTTTAACAAACAACAACAAAACTCTTGTCTTATTAGTTCTTTATCCAAGTGTTCAGTGTCCATGATTTCTCATTTCTGTACATAGTGCTCCAGGTATTTTGGTGCAGTGTGGATTCTGTTGCTTCGCCTCAAACTGACTGTTTCAGTGGTGTTCTGTGCATTGATCGCTTTAGTCACTTTATCAGTGCTCTGAGGGAAAATATCAGGCAACATATCCCTGTTTTCACTGGTTCAAGTGCTTTTTCGCGTGTTAGTTGGCTGTGCTGGCAGCGGATCACTGAGGGTGTCACTGAGATCTCTGGAGTTTGGATGAATGTCTCAGCGCTCTTTCTCAGATTGTTCCTATTTCTGCGATATTCACAGCCATTTTCATTTTCTGTCATGACCTGATATGAACAAATGCCGACTTGTTTCTGAACCTGAGCTTTTTGCCACTCTTTGCTTTCTCGCGTTTGTTTGAGTCTCACTGTTCCTCCTTCCTGCAGTGTAGGAAGTGCTGTAGCACCTCTGTTGTAGTAGTGTGCTTGTTTGGCATGGTTCCTTTCTTTGTTGACAATAACGTTGTGTATGATCCTTGATTTGAGTAGTTCATTTGCAGTTGGGATGTTTGTCTTTGTGCGGCGACCGAGTAAGCGTTGCGCTGGTGAACTATCAAGACCTTCAGTTGGTGTGTTTTGCCTGATGAGAAGGTTCATGTAGAAGTCACCACAGTCTTTGTCTTCTTGATTAACCTGCTTTGCGAGCTTAACCGCGTTCTCAAACTTTCCATTGCTTTGTGGATATTCTGGTGAGCTTGTAGCGTGATCGAATCCATATTCTGTGGCAAAGTTTGTGAGTTGAAGGGAGGTCCATTGTTGGATTAAACCTTGTCTGGAATATCGTGGTTGGAGAAGTGTTTCTTGAGGTATTTCATGATGACAGTAGCATCTTTCTTTCCATGCAGATTGTCTATCTCGAAATAGTCCGCGTAGTAGTCCACTGTGCATAAGTAGTCTTTGCCATCGAGTGTCACAACCAATCTTTTCCCACGGTATCTGAGGGAGGTTGTGACTTATCAATGGTTCTTTTGGTTGGCTCGATTAATAGGTGATACATATTTCACACTTTGAAACATAGGCCTAGACTTTCCACTTTTTTTGCATCAATACCACCCACTTAACGTCCATTTCAACGCTGAGATGAGGTATATCGCCCAGATAGCAACAAAATGGAAACTAACGCCCATGTATGCCATCCTGTGTTGTGAGTTTGTCATGAACTTTGAAGTGTGCATGCGTTTCAGGCGGGCATTCATGTGTCGTTTCTGGCCATCCCGTTGTGATTTGTTGTATGACCAGTTGTAGTGTGGAATCGCATGCAGTTGTGCATTATGTGTTCGTCAGTCCTTGTTTAGAGAGTGGGAGAAAGTCCACCATGTGGATGCATTCCACTGCAATTTCTGTCAGTGATCTCGCCACGTTTTCGAGGTATGCGCATGAGAGGGTGTCTGCTAGGTACATTTCTTTTCCTGGTTGATACTTTATTTCGATTTCATATTGGTTGAGCCGAATGAACAGACATTGTAGTCGCTTGGGTGCTGCAGATAACAGCTTGCGTTTATAGCAACCAAAGGCTTATGGTCTGTCCATAACGTGATCTTGCGACCGTATACATAGTGATGGTTTTGTTCCATTCCAAAGACTTGAGCAAGCAGCTCCTTTTTGATTTGAGAGTATCACGTTTCTGCTGGAGTGATGCTTGGCTCGAGTATGCAATTGGTTGTCCCTGTTGCAGAAGGACGAACCTAAGACCCTTGCTCGAAGCATCTCCTTCGGTTGCAAGTTTGTGGTCAAAGTACCTGAGCACCGGAGAATCTGTCACGCGTTGTTTGATAGCTTCAAACACTTTGTCTTGTTCTTCAGTCCATTTCCCGACCGTGTCTTTATGAGTAAGCCATCGCAGAGGCTCACTGAGGTCTGAAAGATCTGGCAAGAATTTTGCGAGGTACTTTGTCATGCCGACAAATCGTTGTACACCTGCGACATCCTGCGGTTTCTGCATTTCGTTGATTGCGACCACTTTGCTTGGATCGGCTTTGAGTCCATCACTAGACAGTATATGTCATATGTATTTCACTTGGAAGCTCTTGTATTCGAACTTATCGAAGTTTAACTTGATGTTTCGCTCTCTGCATCTCTGCATGAATTTGCGTAAGTTTGCGTCATGATCGTGATTGGCCTCTTTCAGGGCCCAAATTTCCCCATGAGTTGCACCATTTGTTTTGGTGTAACTTGATTTTTCTGGTGTATCTTTTTAGTTGCAAATATGGCCATTTAATTTGCGCCAGTGCAAGTGAATTAGTTAGGTTTTTGGTTAGGTTAGTTTTTTTTTCAAAAGGGGGCGTTCCCAGCCACTTACACCATTTATGCCAATTTGACCAGAAAAAAGTTGTACTAAAATAACTTAGGGCAGCGTATGTGTTCACTTTTGTCTGCACAGAAAGTCCTTACTTACAGTTAAGGAATCGGTGCAAGTAACTACATTTAAAGCACCACCAAGCACTAAACATAGAAACATAGAAAATAGGTGCAGGAGCAGGCTATTCAGCCCTTCGAGCCTACACCACCGTTGAATATGATCATGTTTGACCATGCAACTTCAGTACCCTATTCCTGTTTTCTCTCCATACCCCCTGATCCCTTTGTTTTTCCAAATGATCGAGTTCCTCTTTTAGTGTTTGTTTGATCGCTATTGGCACCCGTCTGGGTGGCATTACAACTGGTGTTGCTGATTCATTAAGTTCAAGGTGAACTGTCTCTGGCATCTGTCCAAGATCCTTAAACACATCCGGATATGCATTGTTGACATCAGTTTTTGACGCTGGCGGGACATTTGCCTTGTTTGTAGTTTGCGATATTCTGATGCTGCACTTTTATCAGTTGTAGCTCTTGAGCAGTGCGTGAGCTAATCAGTGGTGCACTTTGGCCCTCAATGACCACAAAGGGCACAATGTACTTTTGCTTGTTCTTTGTATTTTCCAGTGGCACATTACAAGTCCCTACCACTGGAATGGTTGCATAGTTGTCATATAGTGGCAGTATTGTCTTAGATTCTTTTATCTTTAATCCTTTAGGTAAGTATCTAAGAGGTAGCACATTGCATGTGGCCACACAATCTATTTGCATTTTTAGCATTTGACCTTTAATGGAGAAGGTAGCCATAATCTTGTGAGGATACTTTCTGTCAGCTTTGTCCTTGAATGTGTGATCAACTTTACCAAGCATCTTTACAGTCATGACTTCAAAATCAGAATCATAACTCTCTTCATATAGTGCATGAATTTTAGCTTGCCCTTATATTTAGGGTTATGTGTAGACTTCTGCCTTGATCTACTTTGTCTGCACTTTTGAGAAAAGTGATTTAGTTTGCCGCAACTTGTGCAGGTCTTCCCATATACTGGGCATTTAGTTTTTGACAGCTCATGTCTTTTATCACAATATCTGCAATTGCTCGTGAACTCTTTCTCTGTGAATTCTTTCTTTGTGGGTCGGGGTTTCTGTCTGACAGCTTTGACACCTTCAGAGTCTGTTTTAGTGAGCTTCATGGATTTCATTTAAGCAACTGTGGCCTCTGTAGCTTTACAGAGCATCGCACATTTATCGAGTGTTGGGCTTGATTCTTGTTATCAGATATTCCGCAGACTATGCAGTCTCTGATGAAATTATCCCTCAAATTGCCGAAATCACATGACTATGCTAGCTCTCACTTTCACGAGATATCTGTCAAACTTGTACACAGTTGTTAAATTGGTACCGTTCATAGATGATGTTGGTCTTACCTTTACAGTGCTCTTCCCAGAGCTTCAAAATAATCTCAATTTCTTGCAGGTCTTCCTCTGATTTGCAGGGAAGATTATTGTGGATAGCTAGGGCATCGCTGCCAATGGGTAGTGATAAACGTTGGAACCCTAACTCTATCTGGTTTTTCCACAATATTTGTGATAATTTCATTGCAGTCCCACAGCTGTTTGAATTTTTTCCAGTTGGCTTTCAAATCGCCAGTCACCTGCAATGGAGGTGGGAGAGGAATGTGTGCGGGAATTGACACTGTGGTGGTCATGATAGCTCGCTGCAGTTTAGGACTTTGAGTTTGTTACATACATGTATACAGTTCAAAAGCCCAGAGGACTAGAACAAGTCTAATAGTAAAATATCGTGGCCATGTAATTGTAGAAATACTTTTTCAATCGAGGCTCTAGAATAACTTAATGCCACTTTAAGTTTACTTTACTAATGCCTCTAGATTATTTTATAAGTTTATGACTGTTTATCGCCCTTCACGGATACACATGTGATGTTTAGAAAGCATGCTCTGCACTGCACTGCTTAACGTCGATTTCGATCGGCTCGAAAAAGTCTTACAGTTCCAATATTTTGGTCGTAGATGCGTTCGACGAAACATCGGAAGTCTCCGCTTTTGACACCATGGCCTCTATTTTCACCACGATTGTGTGCCGCTTTTTGCCATCTAAACATTTTTTGGTGTGAAATCCTCCGTTTCTAACTTTCGCCAACGTTTGTACGCCGGTGCCGACCATGTGCGCCAGTTTAAAAAATGTTGCCGCAGACACAAGTGAAAATGGGCTCGGGTACCATTTTATGCAGTTGGGAGATTTTGGCGTTCACGATTTTTTTCAACGCAACGCACACTGCCAAAATGCCCTGAAAAAAAAAAACCTTTTGTGAACTCAAGAAAATCGGCATGGCACAAAATAGGGCATTGGGGCCAGGCAAAAGAAGACAAAATAAAGTAGAAATGCATGGATATTTTTGACAGGATACTCTGAAAATAATTCGGAAAGTAATTTCCGAATTTTTAGAGCGAGACAATGTAAAAAAATAAATGTATAATTTTTTCGGAGGGAACTGAAATAACTTTGCTGGGTTCTTTTTAACCCAAATCACGATTGTCCAACACAACACAATCGTTGCTGACCGGGCTCCAGGCACGGGTCGAAGGAGTGCTGGCCGGGCAGGATTACAAGCTCGGCCAGACACAAGCACCAGAGCCTGGGCTGCTTTTGAAGCCAAGCGCCGAGTTGTTGTGCTTGTGTCTGGCTGAGCTTGTGATCCTGTCCGGCCGGCACTGACCATTTGTCACAGGTGACCCAAGAAAATCACTGTACAAACAAACAAACAAACGCATGCGCAGATCAAGGCGTCACCCAGCCTTGTGGAGCAAAATGGAGAGGAAAGCTGTCAGTGATTTAAGTATTTATCTGCATAACAACAATAATAATGGGTGCAATTTTTAGCATGCCTGATGTGATAAGGGTGTTGGCCATACATGGCAAGCCGAGGTGACGAATAATTTAACACCGATATCAGGGAGACAGATTGATGGGGAGGAGGCCTTACTCTCAGCAAGTCTATAGGGAGAGGCGCTCATACCTGCAACTGAGTGAGGCAGACTGCATTCGCAGGCTGCGATTCAGAAAGGAGATCATCACTGAGATCTGCCAACTAATTAGGCCAGACATAGGGCCAAGAAGTGGAAGGACTGCCAGACCTATAGAAGTAAAGGCAACAGCGGCACTTGCCTTCTATGCTATGGAATCATTTCAAGCTTCAACTGGGGACGTATGCTCAATCTCGCAGCACGCCACCCATTGCTGCATTCGCCAGATGACAGCTGCACTGTATGCCAAAAGGGACCAGTTCATCACTTTCCCTATGACCATGCAGGCAATGAGAGACAGGGCTGTGGGGTTCTTCAGAATTGCTGGCTTCCCCAGGGTACAGGGTGCCGTTGATTGTACCCACATCGCCTTGAGAGCACCCTTGCAAGATTCCGAAGTTTACCGCAACAGGAAAGTGTTCCACTTTCTAAATGTGCAGCTGGTGTGCGACGATCTGCAGCGGATTATGGCAGTGGATGCCAAATATCCCAGTAGCATCCATGATGCTTTCATCCTATGTGCGAGCATTATATCTGCAATGTTTCAGGAGCTGCCAGAAGAGCAGAACTGGTTGCTCGGGGGATAAAGGTTATGGGCTCACCACCTGGCTTATGACCCCCCCCCACCTACGCAAATCCCGCACTGAGGCAGAGCGTCAGTACAATATGTTCCACATAACAACATGGAGCATCATAGAGAGGACAATTGGTGTTTAAAGCAGCGTTTCTGATGCCTGGACCACTCTGGAGGCTACCTGCAATACTCCCCTCACCACGTCGCTCAGTTCACTGTCATGTGCTGCATGCTCCACAACTTGGCCATCGTGAGGGGACAGGTACTGGACATTGAAGATCCTCCTGAGAGGGGAAGGAGGGATGAGGATTCGGAGGAAGCTGACGATGAGGAGGAGGACCAGCAGCAGGAGGAGGAACCGCCTCAGGACGACAGCAGAGGAGGGTGGGGCGACCAAGGGGACCATAGCCATTGCAAGAGATTTGCGTCAGTGGCTGATCCGTTAACGTTTTTCTGCCTGAAGGCTAAACGGTGGCACGTTTGATTTTAGTGTCGCACCATGTTGACTGTTTTCACCTGTTTTCACTTTTAATAATATTGTGTTGGTTTATGATGGTTTAATATATACTGTTGGTTAAATTCACAAAATAATGCACTGATTCTGGTTAAATTAAAAGAATAGGTTTGTTAAACATTTGTATATTTGTACTTAACTTTAATAAAACATTTTGCATCAAACTTTTAACTTTTCAATTAAGAAATATCAAACTTTAACATTTTTAATTAACATATATCAAACTTTAAAATTTTCAATTAACATGTATCAAACTTTAAACTTACTGCAAACTTTAACATTTTTAATTAACAAAATGTTATTGTATCAAACTTTTCAATTAACAAACAATTAACAGCAACATGCAAATATCTCTCCACCCCCTTATTCAACGAACACTAGCAGGTAGTGCCCCTCTTGCCTGCCTTGGTGCCTCTACTCTTAGCCCTTTCTGTTGGCGCAGCAGATTTCCTCGGCCCCCTGGTGAGCCCAAGGTTATATATTTTTGTTTTCCATTGGTGGGGTTGGATAGGGGGTGACCTAATAGACACCTTTCTGGAAGTCCTGGGTTCATCTTTTTCAAGTTGTGGATCACCCTGAGGCACAATCCCTGAGGTTGGTCTAGGGATGATTTGAGTGGCAGCAACTGATGCCGCCAATTCGTGTTGTTGAATGACACCCTAGGTGTGTTCCCTTATTGCAGCAGCTGCCGGCAAATTTCCGTCACATATCCCCTAATAGTAGCTCCACGGTTGGATGGAGTATTAAATCAAGAAATAATGGAGGCTTGTAAAAAAGGAACGGCAATAATCATGGGTGATTTTAACCTTTTTATTGATTGGACAAAGCAAATTGGCCAGGGTAGCCTTGAGGAGGAGTTCCATAGAATGTATTCGGGATAGTTTCCTTGAACAGTACGTTGAGGAACCAACCAGGGAGCAGGCGATCTTAGACCAAGTACTGTGTAATAAGGCAGGATTAATAAATGAGATCGTAGTAAAAGATCCTCTCGGAATGAGTGAGCATAATATGGTTGAATTTCAAATTCAGTTGGAGGGAGAGAACGTTGGTTCTCAAATGAGGGTCCTAAGCTTAAATAAAGGAGACTACAAAGGTATGAGGGCAGAGTTGGCTAAAGTGGACTGGGAAAATAGACTAAAGTATGGGACGGTTGATGAGCAGTGGCAGATATTTCATAACTCGCAACAAAAAAAAACAATGAGTAGGAAAGACTAAGAGAAGGGATAACCATCTGTGGCTAACTAAGAAAATAAGGGAGGGTATCAAATTGAAAACAAGGGCATACAATGTGGCCAAGACTAGTGGAAGGCCAGAGGATTGGGAAACTTTTAAAAGCCAGCAGAGAACGACTAAAAAAATGATTAAGAGAGGGAAGATAGATTATGAAAGTAAACTAGCACAAAATATAAAAACAGATAGTAAGAGTTTCTACAGGTACATAAAAAGGAAAAGAGTAGCTAAAGTGAATGTTGGTCCCCTGGAGGATGTGAATGGGGAATTAATAATTCTCCACTATCTCAGCAAAACCCCGGCCCTGCACGACGTAGAAAAGGCCATCCGCCAACTCAAGAACAACAAGGCAACGGGAGCGAATGAAATCCCCGCTGAGGCACTAAAGTATGGCGGAGAGGCACTATTGGCACAAATGCATGACCTCATCTCTCTCATCTGGAGGGAGCAGAGCATGCCGGAAGATCCCAGAGATGCAGTGATCGTGATCATCTTTAAAAAAGGGGACAAGTCCGACTGCGGCAACTACAGAGGAATCTCCCTGCTATCAGATACTGCAAAAGTTGTCACTAGAGTCCTCCTCAACCGTCTTCTCCCTGTGGCCGAGGAGCTCCTCCTGGAGTCACAGTGCAGATTTCGTCCCATACAGGGCACAATGGACATGATCTTTGCAGCGCAACAGCTGCAGGAAAAATGCAGGGAGCAGCGCCAGCCCTTATTCACGGCCTTCTTCGACCTTACAAAGGCCCCAAAAGTTAGTCAACATTCTTCGCCTGTTCCACGATGACATGCAGGCCATGATCCTCACCAACGGATCCATTCCAGACCCAGTCCACGTCCGGACCGGGGTCAAGCAGGGCTGCGTTATCGCTCCAGCCCTCTTCTCAATCTTCCTCGCTGCCATGCTCCACCTCACAGTCAACAAGCTCCCCGCTGGAGTGGAACTAAACTACAGAACCAGTGGGAAGCTGTTTAACCTTCGCCGCCTCCAGGCCAGGTCCAAGATCATCCCAACCTCCAGGATATAGTCAATGTATTTACTGAGGCCTATGAAAGCATGGGCCATTACGCTAAACATCCATCAACAAAGGTCCACCATCAGCCTGTCCCCACCACACAGCACTGCCCCCCCCAGTCATCAAGATCCACGGCACGGACCTGGACTACGTGGACCATTTCCCATACCTCGGGAGCCTCTTATCATCAACAAAAGCAGACATTGATGAGGAGATTCAACACCGCCTCCAGTGCACCAGCGCAGCCTTCGGCTGCCTGAGGAAAAGAGTGTTCGAAGACAAGGCCCTCAAATCTACCACCATGGTCTACAGGGCTGCAGTAATACCCGCCCTCCTGTATGGCTCAGAGGCATGGACCATGTACAGTAGACACCTCAAGCCTGAGGAATACCATAAATGATGCCTCCGCAAGCTCCTACAAATCCCCTGGGAGTTGAGCAGATGCCAGTGTTTGGAGCGAGAGCGTTGCCATGATGCCTTGTATTTGTCCCTCTGGCAAAACAAGGTGTTGGTGATGAGAAGTTCTAGACATTTTGTCAGGAGTAGGAGTTGGCGTTCCCTACCCGCTCTCTACCAATCACGCCTCCCCAGAGGGCTGTGTCTTTGCCAACCCTCACGTTGAAGTCACCTAGGAGGATCAGTTTGTTGCCCGTGGTGACGCGGGACAGGGATTTTTCGAGTTTGGATTAAAAACCCTCTGGTCTCATCTGTTGCATCGAGTGTTGGGGCGTACGCACTGATGACTGTGGTGCATTGGTTCCGGGATAGCGTGAGTCGAAGTGTCGTGAGGCGTACGTTAACCCCGCAGGGGGAAGTCTTTGAGGCGGTCAAACAGCTTGTTTTTGATGGCGAAGCCGACTCCGTGAAGGCGGCATTCTTCCTTTGGTTTCCCTTTCCAGAAAAAAGTGTAGCCTCCACCTTGTTCCTTGAGCTGGCCTTCCCCTGCCCGCCGGGTCTCGCTTAGGGCGGCGATGTCGATGTCAAAGCGTCTAAGTTCCTGGGCAACTATGGCAATGCGGCGTTCTGGCCTGTCGCTGTTGGAGTTGTCCATCAGGGTCCTGACGTTCCAAGTCCCGAACTTCATGTTAACGGAGTGGAAGATGCCTGTGCGTGAATTCTTTTAACGTAGGGTGGCCGTTGCACACCGGTTACCACATGGGCTTAGCTGAGTAAAGTCTTGGTCCAGTGGCAAGGGGGTCCAAGACGACTGGAGACCAGGCGCAGCTGTATGAGCCTAATTGCCTCAGGCGAGATGTTGATCGCAAGCTCGGCGCCGAGTAACGCCCTTGATGGTAGGTGCTACATAAGATAAGGGCTCATGGGATTGGAGGTAGTGTATTAGCATGGATAGAGGATTGGTTAACGGACAGAAAATAGAGAGTAGGGATAAACGGATCTTTTTCAGGTTGGCAGGCTGTAACTAGTGGGGTACCGCAAGGATCAGTGCTGGGGCCTCAGCTATTTACAATCTATAATAATGACCAAGGTGAAGGGACCGAGTGCAGTGTATCCAAGTTTACTGCTGATACAAAGGTAGGTGGGACAGTAAGCTGTGAGGAGAACACAAAGCGTCTGCAAAGGGATGTAGATAGACAAAGTGAATGGGCAATAAGGTGGCAGATAGAGTATAATGTAGGGAAATGTGAGGTTATTCACTTTGGTAGGAAGAATAGAAACACAGAATATTTTTTAAATGGTGAGAAACTTTTAAATGTTGGTGTTTGGAGAGATTTGGGTGTCCTTGTGCAAGAAACACAGAAAGCCGGCATGCAAGTACAGCAAGCAATAAGGAAGGCAAATGGCATATTGTCCTTTATTGCAAGTGGGTTGGAGTATAAGAGTAAGGAAGACCTTGCTACAATTGTACAAGGCCTTGGTGAAACCACACCTAAAGTACTGTGCACTGTTTTGGTCTCCTTATCTAAGGAAGGATATACAGGTGCAGCGCGATACACTGCACTCGGTCCCTTCACCTTGGTCATTATTATAGATTGTAAATAGCCGAGGCCGTTCCGGATTTTGATTTTCTTCTGACGTCACACATCCGGAAACACCCAAGCCCAGCTTCATGTATTTTCGGATTTCGGAACATCAGAAGGCAGGGGGGGCAATTCCCGGCGAGGGGCATTTTGGGCCGTAAGGGCAGCGGCGGCGAGGCCCGAGGTCGTCGTCAGGCTGCGGCGAGGCCTGAGATCGGGCAGCGGCAGGGCCCTCGAGTTCGGCAGGGTCGTCTGGTGCGGATTCTAGAACATTTTACTGATTCTGGATGACCCTACCACCAATCATCCCGGATTCCAGAACATTCCGGATTCCAGAACTCCGGATTCTCGATGCTGCACCTATACTTGCCTTGGAGGCGGTGCAACGGAGGTTCACTAGATTGATTCCTGGGATGAGAGGGCTGTCTTATGATGAGAGATTGTATAGAATGGACCTATACTCTCTGGAGTTTAGAAGCATGAGAGGTGCTCTCATTGAAACATACAAGATTCTGAAGGGGATTGACAGGGTAGATGCTGAGAGGTTGTTTCCCCTGGCTGGAGTGTCTAGAACTAGGGGGCACAGTCTCAGGATAAGGGGTAGGGGATTTAAGATAGGGATGAGGAGGAATTTCTTCACTCAGAGGGTTGTGAATCTTTGGAATTCTCTGCCCCAGAGGGCTGTGGATGCTGAGTATCTGAATATATTCAAGGCTGAGATAGATAGATTTTTGGAGTCATGGGGAAATCAGGGGGATATGGTGATCAGATGGGAAAGTGGAGTTGAGGTCGATGATCAGCCATGATCTTACTGAATGACGGAGCAACCTTGAGGGATCGTATGGCGTACTCCTGCTCCTATATCATATGTTCTTATGATCTCCGGGCGAAGGAGATTGGGGCGTATTGCCATACCACTGCCGCAAACCTCCTGCTGAATATGGTGGGAGTCGATTTTCTTGCCACGCCCGGTCGGTAAGTTGTTAGCGCCCATTATTGCCCCCGGAGACGATAACGGGAGGCACTAAGGATACCAATTTCTAGGTCAAAAAACTTCAAATGCTGGCCATAAATTTGCTTTCTTTAATGAAATGCGTAGATGATTTAAAAGGAAATTATTTTCTCTTGCCTGAATTACATCAGTGAAGTAACTTGCAGTTCAGAGTGCCTTTCAAGATGTTTCACACAGCAGAAAGACAGACAGAGCAGTAAGGGATTTCGGAGAGTTTGACTGAAGGAAGGTTTTGAAATCTTGAGAGAGAAGTAGAAAGACAAATGTTAGGTAGTGAGTTCCAGAGAGTGGGGTCAAATCTCTACCAATGCAAGGAGCATTAAGGTGGCGGAGGGGGGGGAGCATGAGGGGATGCACAGAAGCCCAAGAATGAGGCTGGCATTGAGCTAGAAGAGGTTGCAGAGCGAGGATGCGTGAGGCCATGGCGAGATTTTTATGTAAGGATACCAATTTTAATTGAGGTGAACCAGGATGTAGCAGCAGAGAGGAGAGACAAGGTGCATAGGAAACTGGCAAGAACAGCAACAGCATGAAGAATAGTATAGAAAGAGCAGGAATTAGATGGAGGAAGAAAACAAAGCAGACTAGCATGGTGTTGGAATGCATGTATGTTACTGCGAGGAGTGTTACAAATAAGGTTGATGAGCTGCAGGCAGAAGATGCTACATGGGGTCATGATACAGTGGCTATAAAAGAGACCTGGTTTAAACATGGGCAGGAACAAGAACTAAACATTCCTGGCTACAATGTCTTGAGAAAGAATTGGGAAGAAATAAAGGTGCGGGTGGGGGCGGGGGCGGGGGTGGATGGTGGGGAGGTGATGTCTGTATTGATTAAGGATAATATTAAGGTTCTACGAAGAGATGATAGACTAGTGATTTAAAGAATGAATCTATTTGGTTAGAGTTAAGGAACAGAAAGGAGCTATTACATTGCTGAGTTTTTAACTATAGAACACCCCCCTTTCCCCGACACGCGCGCACACACACACACACACACATGCGCGATAGTGAGAGGGAAATAGAGGAGCAAATCTGCAGGCAAGTTGCAGAGATATTTAAAAATAATAGAGCAATAATAGTAGGGGACTTCAATTACCTTAATATAAACTGTGGGGAAAAAACAGAGTAAAGGGCAAAGAGGGTGATGACTTCCTAAAATGTGTACAGGAGAACTTTCTTAATCAGTATGTTTCTAGCGCAAAGAGGAAGGAAGCAGTGCTGGATAGAGTTCTAGGGAATGAAGTAGGCCAACTAAAGTGTGTTTCACTGGGAGAACATCTGGATAATAGTGATCATAATATAATTAGGTTTAAAATAATTATGGAGGAACATAGAAAAATCAAAAATGAAAATACCCAACTGAAAGAGAGTGACTTTCAGTGCTTGGAGAAAGGGTCTAGCAACGGTTGAACTGGAAACAAAGATTGTCCAAGAAAACAGTAAATGAGCAATGGCAGGCCTTTAAGATGGAGATAGTTTGGGTACAAACCAAGAATATTTCCATTAAGGAAGAAAGATGGGGCATCCAAAGCTGGACCTCCCTGGATGACTATAGAAGGAATTGGAGGTTAAAATAAAACAGAAAAAGGAGGTTTATGACAGTAGAAAAACAGGCAGAATACAGAAAGTGCAGGGGGAAATTCAAAAAGGATATAAGAAGTGGAAATGGAAGCATGAGAAAAGATTAGCAGATAACAGAAAAAGGAACCCAAAAATCTTTTATCAACATATAGGGCTCAATTTTCCCCAAAGCATTTTTTTGGCGTACTTGAAGAGTTACACCCAATTTTTTGTGACCCAAGTACGCCAAAAAAAAGTGGTGTAAATTTCCCCTTAGGATCTCTTCATTTTGGCGTGGCCCAACCCAAGGAGGTTGATCGGCGCCAAAAAGATCGGGCTGCCATGGTAACCAGGGACACAAGCATACAGCCACCTCACAACACATTAAAAGAATTGAAAAACACATAATAGCAACTTACCTCCAACCCTGCCAGAAGGGCTTGCTGGTCCGATCCCATTCTCGGTCCCCACCGGTTTGATTCTCCTGCCAGTGCATTCGCCCGCCCCTAGCCCTGGCCGAAGGGCTTGCCGGTGCGTTCTCCTGCCGGTGCCTTCTGAGAGTTCTCCTGCCGGTGGCATTCTCCTGCCAGTGAGTTTCCCCACCCCTAGCCCAGGCCGAGTAGTTTCCTCTCTCCTGGTCAAAGGCTCCCCCTAACCCCCTCTCCCTCCCCCCACCTCTTTCTTCCTCCCCCATCTCTCTCTTACCTTTCTTGCTGCTGCTATCCGGGCATCTGCTGCACTTACTTGCGCTGATTTCCTTACCTGCACCGATTTCTTTAACTCTCCACAAGGGTTTTCTCGAGAGGCCACATACGCTGGCCTAAGTAGAAATGGAGTAACTATTAGCTGCCCAAAGTTGCCTAAATGGGCAGAATTGGCGTAGGTGGCTGGTAACACCCCTTTTTGAGAAAAAAAAAACGTACCTAACAAAAATGTAACGAAGTCAGTTACGCCAGTGCAAATTGATTGGGGAAACTGAGGATTTTTAAGTTGGGCCAGAAAAAGCAGCCTACTCCAAAAAAAACGGCGCAAATACTGCGGAAAATTGAGCCCTTAAAAAGTAAAAAGATACTTAAAGGAATGGTGGGGCTGAGTAGGGACAAAAAAGGAAATCTTCTTGTGGAAGCAGTGGGAATGATTGAGGCACTTTCCATCTTTTTTTTATTATTCGTTCCTAGGATGTGGGCATTGCTGGCAAAGCAAGAATTTATTGCTCATCCCTAATTGCCCTTGAGAAGGTGGTGGTGAGCCGCCTTCTTGAACTGCTGCAGTCTATGTGTTGAAGGTACATACATCTGTCTTCACAAAAGAAGAGGATAAAGTTAATGTTGCAGTAGAGGGGAGTAGAGATATTGGATCAGATAAAAAATAGTTAGAAAGGTGGTATTAACTAGATTGGCATCACTCAAAGTTAACAAGTCAATCTGGATGGGATGCATCCTAGGTTGCTGAGGAAGGCAAGAGTGGTGATAGCAGAAACTGTGACCACAATCTTTCAATCCTCCTTGGATAGGAGAGTGGTACCAGAGGATTGGAGGATTGCACATGTTGCACCTCAATTTTTTAAAAAAGGAGAGGGATTAACCTGGTAACTACAGGCCAATCAGTCTATCATCAGTAAATTACTAGGGACCATTGTGAAGGACAATATTAATTCTCACTTGCGAGAAGCTTGGGTTAATAAAGGACAGCCAGCACAGATTTGATAAAGGCAAATCATGTCTGACTAACCTGATTGAGTTATTTAATGACGTAACAGAGAAGGTTAATTAGGGTAGTGCAGTAGATGACTTTCCAAGCCCATTTAATAAAGTAACACTTATTCGGAAAATAGAAGCACATGGTATAAAAGGGACAGTGATAGCTTGGGTACAAAATTGGCTACGGGATAGGAGGCAGAGTATAGTGGTAAATGGATGTTTTTCTGACTGGAGAGAAGTTTGCAGTGGGGTCCCCCATGCGTTATCGGTATTAGGACCATTGTAATTCTTGTTGTACATAAATGACCAGGACTTGTGCATAGGAAGTACAATTTTGAAGTTTGCAGATGATACAAAACTTGACAATGTAGTAAATAGTGAACAGGATAATAGCAGACTTCAGGAGGACATAGGCAGGCTGGTGAAATGGGCGGACACGTGGGACATGAAATTTAATGCAGAAAAGTGCGAAGTGATACAATTTGGTAGGAAGAACAAAGAGAGGCAATACAAACTAAAGGGTACAATCCTAAAGTGGGTGCATGAACAAAGAGACCCGAGGGTTTATGTGTACAAATCGGTGAAGATGACAGGTCAGATGGAGAAAGCAGTTAAAAAAGCATACGGGATCCTGGGATTCATAAATAGAGGCATAAAGTACAAAAGCAAGGAAGTTATGAGAATCTTTATAAAACATTAGTTCGGCCTCAACTGGAGTATTATAGATCGGTAATTATAGACCGGTTGGCCTGACATCAGTAGTGGGGAAAATGTTGGAATCAATTATTAAAGATGAAATAGCAGCACATTTGGAAAGCAGTGACAGGATCGGTCCAAGTCAGCATGGATTTATGAAAGGGAAATCATGCTTGACAAATCTTCTAAAATTTTTTGAGGATGTAACTGGTAGAGTGGACAAGGGAGAACCAGTGGATGTGGTGTATTTGGACTTTCAAAAGGCTTTTGACAAGGTCCCACACAAGAGATTAGTGTGCAAAATTAAAGCACATGGTATTGGGAATAATGTACTGACGTGGACAGAGAACTGGTTGGCAGACAGGAAGCAGAGAGTCGGGATAAACGGGTCCTTTTCAGAATGGCAGGCAGTGACTAGTGGAGTGGGCCACAGGACTCAGTGCTGGCACCCCAGCTCTTTACAATATACATTAATGATTTGGATGAGGGAATTGAGTGTAATATTTCCAAGTTTGCAGATGACACTAAGCTGGGTGGCGGTGTGAGCTGTGAGGAGGACGCTAAAAGGTTGCAGGGTGACTTGGGACAGGTTAGGTGAGTGAGCAAACGCATGGCAGATGCAGTATAATGTGGATAAATGTGAGGTTATCCACTTTGGTGGCAAAAACACAAAGGCAGAATATTATCTGAATGGCAGCAGATTAGGAAAAGGGGAGGTGCAGCGAGACCTGGGTGTCATGGTACATCAATCATTGAAAGTTGGCATGCAGGTACAGCAGGCGGTGAAGAAGGCAAATGGTATGGTGGCTTTCATAGCTAGGGGATTTGAATATAGGAGCATGGAGGCCTTACTGCAGTTGTACAGGGCCTTAGTGAGGCTTCACCTGGAATATTGTGTTCAGTTTTGGTCTCCTCATCTGAGGAAGGACATTCTTGCTATTGAGGGCGTGCAGCGAAGGTACACCAAACTGATTCCCAGGATGGCAGGACTGACATATGAGAAGAGACTGGATCAACTGGGCCTTTATACACTGGAGTTTAGAAGGATGAGAGGGGATCTCATAGAAACATATAAAATTCTGACAGGACTGGACAGGTTAGATGCAGGAAGAATGTTCCCGATGTTGGGGAAGTCCAGGGCCAGGGGACATAGTCTAACGATAAGGGGTAAGCCATTTAGGACTGAGATGAGGAAAAACTTCTTCACTCAGAGTTGTTGATGCCAGTTCACTGGATATATTCAAGAGGGAGTTAGATATGGCCCTTATGGCTAAAGGGATCAAGGGGTATGGAGAGAAAGTAGGAAAGGGGTACTGAGGTGAATGATCAGCCATGATCTTATTGAATGGTGGTGCAGGCTCGAGGGGCTGAATGGCCTACTCCTGCACCTATTTTCTATGTTTCTATGTAATGTGTCCAATTCTGGGCCCTGCACTTTAGGAAGGATGTGAAGGCCTTAGAGAGGGTGCAGAAAAGATGTACGAGAATGGTTCCAGGGATGAGGGATTTCAGTTATGTGGATAGACTGGAGAAGCTGGGGGTGTTCTCCTTAGAGCAGAGAAGGTTAAGAGAAGATTTGATAGAGGTGTTGAAAATCATGAGGGGCCTCGAGAGAGTAGATTGAGAGAAACTGTTCCCATTGGCGGAAGGGTCAAGAACCAGAGGACACAGGTTCAAGGTGATTGGCAAAAGAACCAAAGGAGACATGAGGAAAAACTTTTTTATGCAGCAAGTGGTTAGGATCTGGAATACATTGACTCTGCCTCCACCACCCTCTCAGACAATCATAGCTTTCAGAAGGGAATTGGATAAATACCCGAAGGAAATAGATTTGCAGAACTATGGTGAAAGGGCGGGGAGTGGGACTAGCTGAAGTGCTTTTGCAGAGAGCCAGCACGGGCTCAATGGGCTGATTGGCCTCCTTCTGTGTTGTAACCATTCTATGATTCTGTGAAATCCATGGAAGAAATGCCTCCCCAGAATTGATGTGATTTCTCTTACTTTTTTTAAGCCAAACACTAGTTGAGAGTTCTGGAAGCTTTGATTAAGAAGACTGTTAAATGGCCACTTTATGTGTGCATGTCTGATCCTAGTCTTAAAATCTCCAAGCACTAGGGGAAGTCAAATTTTCGTCTGGTAGTAAAAAAAAAATCACTAAATGCTTGAATTTCTTCACAATTAATGATCTGCTAAGATTCTGTGAGAATGCTGAAAGTTACGTTTCTGAGAGTGTGATTTTGATAGTGGTTCATTAATTATTGACAAAAACAAGCATTCTCATGTTTTTTTATTATGGGGAATCTCTTAAAATCCTTGAAGGAATGTGCAGACAACTGTGTTTGCCTTTAAAATTGATGATGGCTGGAAGTGACTTCCATGGAGCTAAAGTAAAAAGGAGAGGATCTTGACCGTGACTGTGTCCTTGTGATGTTCATAATGAACCATCCATCTAATAGAGATGACAAGTAATTTGTCAAGAAAATAGCATTGCCATACTGGAATGATGAGAGAAGGCATCCATCTGCATTGGAAAAACATGATTTTGTAGTAAAAATAATCAATACATTAATGAGATATTAATACATTGTATCAATATCACATAAGGATAACAAATCAACTGGTAACTCATTCTTGATATCTATGCAGTCAAGGGCATAAAAAAAGCAAACCAAGCACTAGGGTTTATTTTTAAGGGGATAGAATTGAAAAGTAGAGAAGTTGTGCTAAACTTGTATCGAACCGTGGTTACACCACACTTGGAGTACAGTGTACAGTTCTGACCACCATATTATAAAAAGGAGATAGAGGCATTGGAAAGGGTGCAAAAAAGATTTACAAGGATTATACTAGAAATGCAAGGTTGTAACTAACAGGTCAGGATGAACAGGCTGGGTCTCTTTTCTCTTGAAAAGAAAAGGCTGTGGAGTGACCTAATAGACGTCTTTAAAATTATGAATGGTTTTAATAAAGTAGACACAGAGAGAACGTTTCCATTTGTGGGACAGAACAAAACTAGAGACCATCGATATAAGATAGTCACCAAGAAATCAAATAGGGAATTCAGAAGAAACCACTTTACCCAGAGAATGGTGAGAATGTTGGACTCCCAGGGAGTGGTTGAGGCAAATTTTTGTTTTTATTCGTTCTGGGATATGGGAGTTGCTGGCAAGGCCCGTATTTATTGCCCATCCCTAATTGCCCTTGAGAAGGTGGTGGTGAGCCGCCGCCTTGAACCGCTGCAGTTCTTGTGATGAAATGCTCTCACAATGCTGTTAGGGAGGGAGCTCCAGGATTTTGACCCAGCAACGATGAAGGAATGGCGATATATTTCCAAGTCAGGATGGTGTGTAATTTGGAGGAGAACGTGCGGGTGATGGTGCTCCCATGCTCCTGCTGCCCTTGACCTTCGAGGTGGTTGAGGTCATAAGTTTGGGAGTTGCTACCGAAGAAGCCGTGACGAGTTGCTGCAGTGCGTCTTATAGATAGTACAAACTGCAGCTACTGTGTGCTGGTAGTGGAGGGAGTGAATGTTGAAGGTGGTGGATGGAGTGCCAACCAAGCGGGCTGCTTTGTCCTGGATGGTGTTGAGCTTCTTGAGTGTTGTTGGAGCTGCACTCATCCAGGCAAGTGGAGAGTATTCCATCACACTCCTGACTTGTGCCTTGCAGATAGTGGAAAGGTTTTGGGGAGTCAGGAGGTGAGACACTGGCTGCAGAATATGCAACCTCTGACCTGCTCTTGTTGCCACAGTATTTATGTGGCTGGTCCAGTTAAATTTCTGGTGACCCTCAGGATGGTGATGGTGGGGGATTCGGCGATGATAATGCCATTGAATATCAAAGGGAGATGGTTAGACTCTCGTTTGTTGGAGATGGTCATTGCTTGGCACTTATGTAACTTGCCACTTATCAGCCCAAGCCTGAATGTCATTCAGGTCTTGCTGCATGCAGGCATGGACTGCTTCATTTTCTGAGAAGTTGTGAATGGAACTGAACACTCTGCAATCATCAGCAAATGTACCCACTTCTGAACTTATGATAGAGGGAAAGTTATTGATGAAGCAGCTGAAGATAGTTGGGCCGAGGACACTGCCTTGAGGAACCCCTGCAGTGATGTCCTGGGGCTGCGATGATTGACCGCCACCAACCACAACCGTCTTCCTTTATGCTAGGTATGACTCCAGCCAGTGGAGAGTTTTCCCCCTGATTCCCATTGACTTCAATTTTACTAGGGCTCCTTGATGCCACACTCGATCAAATGCTTCCTTTATGTCAAGGCCAGTCACTCACCTCACCTCTGGAATTCAGCTCTTTTGTCCATGTTTGGACCAAGGCTGTAATGAGGTCTGGAGCCGAGTGATCCTGGCGGAACCCAAACTGAATAGTTCAGTTGCATTTAAGGGAAGGCTAGATAAGTATATGAGGGAGAAGCGAATGGAGAATTATGCTGATAAGAGTTAGATGAGAAAGGATGGGAGTGGGCTCGAGTGGAGTATAATGCCAGCATGGACTGATTAGGGTTGAATGGCCTGTTTTTATTCTGTATATTCTATAGTCAGAATGTTCAGCTTTTTCCAGTATATTATGATAGCATAAAAGTCCTGCTTTATTCATTTATGTTGAATAATTTTGTTTTTCTCTTACAATATTATTGATTAATAATCACCACGGATGTTAATACTTCAGTTTTAACATTCCCCGAGAATAACTGTGGCCATCGCTTCAGCACCAATAAGATTTAATTGATGACAATGATTGTGTGCAACCAGCTGAGTGCAAACTGTTAAGCAGCAATTAAATGCTGGCATTCATTAGAGCGATTGTGTGCAGTGGGTCAGCCTGGCAGATTAAAGCTGTTAATTGTCTTTTCATATTGAATAGGCAAAAACAATGGCAATCTGTTTAGTATTCATTTTAGATTCAGAAGCAAAACACTGCATGTTATTAACTCTCTGCACAAATATAGCAATAGCATAAAAGTCCTGCTTTATTCATTCAGGTTGAATAATTTTGTTTTTCTCTTAGAATATTATTGGTTAATAATGAACAAAAATGTTATGTAACTTTACTAATGTACTAATGAAATAGGTTAAACAGTCTGGTGCCGAAATTGCCCCTTTCTAGAAGGCCTCTGGCCGCCTGAAAGCAGTGGCCACGGGGCGATGCATAATGGCTGCCATATCACGGCCATTACGCTCCTGACGGACTGGCCGATGTTCGCGACATTGCCCTCGTGGGTTTTCCCGGCAGTGAGGATATCCGGCCCGCTTCCCCCACTTCCACCCCACTCCTGCAGATGCGTTGTTAACGACGTGATCAGATCACGCACCGCTTCGGAGCAGCCCCGGATACAAAGTTCAACTCAAATCCTCCTCCGGCTGCCAGTCGGTGCCAACAACAGGTTTTTGGGTCGGTACACAGTGCTTGCTCAAGACCGCCAGCGACATTTAAAGGCATGTTACATCTAGCAGGATTCTTGTCGGGGAGATTTTTCGGGCTTTTTCAACCATTGCGATTAGCATTGCTGATAGCGGGATTGAGTTATAGTGGCCCTGGCTTTTCATACTCTACAACAGGGAGCCGTAATTGAGGAGGCTGGGCTTGCGGAGGAGAACTAAATGGCGTCTGTGCTGGCAGCGGAGCGCCTCCTGCACATTGTGCGCAGCAGGGAGGCCTGCAGGAGAAGGCAGCCCCGGCTCCAACGGCTGCATAGGCAGCGGCCAAGGGACGCAGCACACATGGCTGAGGAACGTGCAGAAGGCTATGGAGATGGCGACAGAACTGAACCCGGAGAAATGCATCAGGAAGGGGATAAGGGGTTATGGGGAGCGGGTGGGGAAGTGGAGCTGAGTCCATGATCAGATCAGCCATGATCTTATTGAATGGCGGAGCAGGCTCGACGGGCCGTATGGCCTACTCCTGTTCCTATTTTTATTATGGCGACAGAACTGAACCCAGAGAGGTGCATCAGGAAGGGCCTGCCATCAGGCAGAGGGTCAGGTACACAGACCCCCCCACATCCTGTGCCAGGCGTCTTTGCTGGGCCAAACCAAGATTACGGCTGGCTCCTTGGAGACAAGAGCTACCCACTCTGCACTTGGCTGCTGACTTCCCTTCGTAAACCTAGGACTGCTGCACAGCAATCCTACAATGGTGCATCATTGAGCAGAGCATCAGCATCCTTAAACAGAGGTTCTGTTGCCTGGATCGCTCAGGTGGAGTGTTGCAATACTTGCCTGAGCGAGTGTCCCTCCGATGTTGTTCAGCTTTTTGCGGCATTGGATGGTGGTGCGGTCATGAATGGAGGCCCACGACACTTCCTCAGCTATCTCCTCGCATTCACAAAGACGCTGCGAGTGGGTCTGCCTGTATCTGGGTAGAGAATGCACCTCCGTCCCGCCACAGTTTGCACCAGAGTTTCAAGTTCCACATCAGAGAAGCGGCTGGCCCTTCTTAAAACTCTGGCATTGGCCATTCCTTTGTAAGCAACAGAGACAAGCTCAGTGCTCAGGACCTAGCTGCAAACCCTGCTCTTTCAGAATGCCAGGAAGCAGCTGCCTCGTTATCACTAAATGGCCATCAGCTGAATTTCACGGCCCAATCGGCCACTCCACACCCACATCGTTGCAAACAGCCCATTCCCGCCACCAATACCGTTCCGCTCCTTTTTTTCAGCAAAATTGCTGAATTTCCCTCTAATGGCGGCAGTAATGCACGGGAAAAAGCGGTAGGTGCGCCTCGTTTCGGACGGAGGGCAATTTTGGCCCCTCTGACTTTTCACAACTACATTTTGTCAATTCTGTTATTTTCATAACAATAATGCAATTGATTATAAAGCATAACAACCTTTAACTTTCTTTTTCAGACAAACTGAGCTTTTAAAAAAATTTATGTTGTACTGCTATATGTGAAATCATATTACTAGATTTGTAGTTATTCAATTGTAATATTGGATGACACTATGTCACCTTAATTATAAAGTCAATTTTTTTTCATATGTTTAAGGTATCTCTTATTTGGCTATGTATTCCTAATTAATGTATGACTTGACTGTTGAGTCCTTAGTTCTGAAGGTGCGTTAATAATCTGTCAATTCGTTTGGAGTCGGTGGTAAGGGAATGGAGTTTGTGGCGGGGATCGAAGACAATGGGCTGTAATTTGCGGCCACTATCGGTGCGACGCACCTGTAGGGGCTGTCCAAGTTCTGGGTTTAGACATGCGAAGCACATGCGCTAAAACCCGGAACTTATGATCTGTCAAGAACGCATTCCTGGGAAAAGGCCCTCCGCGGGTGGAGGGTAGCTCAACTTCTGCCCAGCGAATGCCCGTGAAATTCTTACGCCTGGTAAAATTTTTAAAGAACAGAAAAATAATTTTCTTTCCAATAATTTATAGATTTAAAAACCTGTGAAATAAGGTCAGTTTATTTTTAGCCCCTTTAAAATATGTAAATTTATTTTTCAAAAAATCTAATTTTTGTTCTAACTATTTAATTAAATACCATTTTGATTAATTTTGTGATGTTTTAAGTGTACATGTATTTTTGGGGTATTCCCATTCATACATATGGAATCCTCATAAGTAAAAATAGGAGCGGGCCAAGGGGGCCAAGGATAGATCCTTTGGGAACCCCAGAGGTAATGGCGCGGGAGTGGGAAGAGAAGCCATTACAGGTGATTCTCTGGCTATGACTGGATAGTTATGTCGGGATAGTTAAGAATGGAACCAGGCGAGTGCAGTCCCACCCAGCTGGACGATGGTGGAGAGGTGTTGGAGGAGGATGTTGTGGTCAACCGTGTCAAAGGTTGCATACTGTTCAAGGGTGAGGAGGATTGTTTACCTTTGTCAAAATCAAATAGGATGTCATTAGTGATTGAACCACCATTATTAAAACAGATTATCTGTTAATTATCACATTGCTGTTTATGGGACTGTGTGCAAATTGGTTGCTATGTTTCCCTACATTACAACAGTGACTACACTTCAAAAGTTTTTCTTTGGCTGTCACAAAAAAGCATTACATTTATAAAGTGTCCACCCTATCCAACTGGACACTTTTGAAAAACATCTTCATACTGTGTTTAAGTTTTGCTGAATTCGGTGCAAAGGAGTGAACCTGCCTGCTGGAGGTACTCTCACTTCCCAGGCTAACATGTACCAAGGAATCAGATTGCTGATCTGCCACCTGAGTTATACTGTTTGTAAAGTCCTTACTCTCTACAGTATGAAACTACACGAGGCACATTCTGGGGACAAGGTCACTCTGTGACCTTAACTCTTTACTCACAGGACTCCAAAGACGATGACCCTGCGCGGGACCTCCCTTTTTTATACCTGTGTGATCAGGTAAGGATTGTCTCCCACAAGTTCACCCCTTGTGGTCAAGTTGTGCATCTAGGTTGAGTGTATACAGTAATACAGTGGTGTTACATTGTGGTTACATACATGACACTGTTGATAATGGTGGTATTTCTCCAGCGATTTGAGGTGTCTACTGTATATGGTCCACGTCTCTGAGCCATACAGGAGGGCGGGTATCACTATAGTCCTGTAGACCATGAGCTTGGTGGCAGATTTGACAGCCTGATCTTCGAACAGTCTTTTCCTCCGAAGGCTGCGCTGGTGCACTGGAGGCGGTGTTGAATCTCGTCATTGATGTCTGCCTTTGCTGATAATAGGCTCTTGAGGTATGGAAAGTGGTCCACGTTGTCCAGGGCTGCGACGTGGATATTAATGACTGGGGACAGTGCTATGCGGCGGGGTCAGATTGGTGGAGGGCCTTTGTCTTACGGATGTTTAGCGTAAGGCCCATGCTTTCGTACGCCTCAGTGAAGATGTTGACTAGGACTTGGAGTTCAGTCTCTGAATATGCGCAGACGCAAGTGTCATCCACGTACGGTAGTTCGACGACAGAAGTTGGAAGGTCTTCGATCTGGCCTGGAGACAACGAAGGTTGAACAGGTTCCCACCGGTTCTGTAGTTTAGTTCCATTCCAGCGGGGAGCTTGTTGAGTGTGAGGTGGAGCATTGCAGCAAGGAAGATTGAGAAGAGGATTGGTGCAATGACGCAGCCCTGCTCGACCCCGGTCCGGACGTGGATTGGGTCTGTGATGGACCTGTTGGTCAGGATCATGGCTTGCATGTCATCGTGGAGCAGGCAGAGGATGGTGACCCTGCAAATCCTCTGGGAGGACAGACGCACCAATGTTAGCATCCTCGATCAGGCCAAAATCCCCAGCATCGAAGCACTGACCACACTCGACCAGCTCCATTGGGTGGGCCACATTGTTCGCATGCCTGACACAAGACTCCCAAAGCAAGCACTCGACTCGGAACTCCTACATGGCAAGCGAGCCCAAGGTGGGCAGAGGAAACATTTCAAGGACACTCTCAAAGCCTCCTTGATAAAATGCAACATCCCCACCAACACCTGAGAGTCCCTGGCCAAAGACCGCCCTAAATGGAGGAAGTGCATCTGGGAGGACGCTGATCACCTCGAGTCACGTCGCCGAGAGCATGCAGAAACCAAGCGCAGGCAGCAGAAGGAGCTTGCAGCAAACCAGACTCCCCACCCACCCTTTCCTTCAATGACTGTCTGTCCCACCTGTGACAGAGACTGTAATTCCCGTATTTGATGATTCAGTCACCTAAGAACTCACTTTCAGAGTGGAAGCAAGTCTTCCTCGATTTCGAGGGACTGCCTATGATGATGACTATTGATAATGCAGAGCGAAAATGATAGCGTAACAGCAGCCTGAATCAATTTAAGAAATTGGCCTCAAGTCAACTAATCAGTCATCTCTTTATAACAAATCACTCAGCAACCCACTTTTCTCCATTACATTCCCAGGCTGTGGGAGGCTGCTCCTTTTTGACAGATTTTCCATGCTTCCATTGCTCTCTTTTCCCATAGACATTTACACCTCCTTTGTACCCACCTTTTGTTTCTTTACTCATCATCCCTGTTATGTATGAAGAAAGAGTCAGACTGAACACTGTGAGCTCAAAGTAAAGTGTGACCTTAGTCTTTTATTGCAGGTCTCCAGAGTGCCTCTCCAACCTGTGAAGCATCCTTAAATACCTGTGTTCCCAAGGGATTATGGGATCCCTTGGGACTCCAGGGGATGAGGCCTCTGGTGCCTGTACAGAGTAAATACAAGTTTACATATATAACAACACTACCCTGCCCCCTGCCCCCCCCCCCACCCCCACCAAAGGGTAACTATTTACAAGGTAAGTCGATCTGGGGCCCTTCTTGTCCTGGTTGATCGTCTCGGTGTGAAAGCTGGTATTGTTGAATCAACTGTTGGGTCCTCACTGGGCTGCTGTGCAGCTGGCCTTGCTGGGCTGCCTGGTGTGTTGGATCCTACTGGGCTGCTGTGGATGATGGGTTCTGCTTCGTGGCCAACCGCGGTATCGGTTGCCACTGGTGTGTGTGTTGGGGGGGGTCAAAGAAGGTAGGGTCCAAAGTGGGTTGCTCAGGATAGTCCGTGAATCTGAGTCTGATTTGGTCCAAGTGTTTCCGGTGAATTAGTCCATTTGAAAGTTTGACCCGAAACACCCTGCTCCCCTCTTTGGCCACGACAGTGCCGGGGAGCCACTTGGGATCTTGTCCATAATTCAATACCAATACAGGATAATTGATTTCAATCTCGCATGACACATCTATGCTATCATGGTATGTACTTTGTTGAAGCCGCCTGCTCTCTACCTGTTCGTGTAGATCAGGGTGAACCAACGAGAACCTTGTCTTAAGTGCTCTTTTCATGAGCAGTTCAGCAGGTGGGATCCCAGTGAGTAAGTGGGGTCTCGTGCAGTAGCTAAACAGGACTCTGGATAGGTGAGTCTGCAGTGAGTCTTCCATTACCTTCTTCATGCCCTGCTTAATGGTTTGCACTGCTGTCTCTGCCTGATCATTGGACGCTGGTTTAAATGGGGCAGATGTGACATGTTTGATCCCATTGTGGGTCATGAATTCTTTGAACTCAGCACTGGTAAAACATGGCCCGGTGTCGCACACCAGGACGTTGGGTAGGCCGTGAGTGGCAAACATGGCCCGCAGGCTTTCAGTAGTGGCAGCGGACGTGCTAGCCGACATTATTTCACATTCAATCCATTTGGAGTACGCGTCTACAATCACAAGGAACATTTTACCCAAGAACAGGCCTGCATAGTTGACATGTACCCTCGACCACAGTTTGGAGGGCCAAGACCATAAATTTAGCGGCGCCTCCCTGGGTGCATTGCTTAACTGCGAGCATGTATTACATCTGTGCACGCAGGACTCTAAGTCCGCATCGATACCGGGCCACCACATGTGGGATCTGGCTATCGTTTTCATCATTACGATGCCTGGGTAGATACTGTGAAGGTCACTGATGAAAGTGTCTCTGCCCTTCTTGGGAACCATTACTCGATCGCCCCACAGAAGGCAGTCTGCCTGTATAGATATTTCATCTTTGCGTCGCTGAAACAGCTTTATCTCTTCCTGCATTTCCACTGGGACACTGGACCAGCTCCCGTGAAGTATCATCATCATCATCATCATCATAGGCAGTCCCTCGGGATCGAGGAAGACTTGCTTCCACTCTTAGCATGAGTTCTTAGGTGGCTGTACAGTCCAATACGAGAACCACAGTCTCTGTCACAGGTGGGACAGACAATCGTTGAGGGAAAGGGTGGGCAGGGAGCCTGGTTTGCCACACGCTCCTTCTGTTGCCTGCGCTTGATGCCGTGAAGCACATAGTTTTTGCCTAGGGACAATAAGGGGTCCTGGCTCGTCCAGGTTTTGATCTACCGGGAAGTGATGGGTGATGGCTCACTCTCAAATGCTTCCATAACCATGGCTAGATTTGTGGGCTGCGCCATTTCCACCACCGTGGTGGGCAATGGCAGCCTACTGAGAGCATCGGCGCAGTTTTCTGTGCCCGGCCTGTGGCGAATGGCTAGTTGTATGCGGACAACGTGAACGCCCATCTCTGGATGCGGGCCAATGCATTGGTGTTTATCCTTTTACTCTTGGAAAACAGGGATATGAATAGCTTATGGTCAGTTTCCAATTCGAATTTTAGCCCAAACAGGTATTGATACATTTTCTTTACCCCATAGATACACGCTAACGCTTCTTTTTTATCATGCTGTAGGCTCTCTTAGCCTTAGACAGACTCCTGGATGCATAAGAAACCGATTGCAATTTCCCCAAATCATTAGCTTGTTGCAATACACACCCGACGCCATATGATGACGCATCATTTGTTAGTGCTAAACGCTTACATGGATTGTACAACACAAGCAATTTGTTTGAGCATATCAATTTTCTAGCTTTTACAAAGGCATTTTCTTGGCTTTTGCCCCAAACCCAATCGTCCCCTTTACGCAGTAAGACATGCAGTGGTTGTAACAGTGTGCTGAGACCCGGTAAGAAGTTACCAAAGTAGTTCAGGAGTCATAGAAACGACCGCAGCTCCGTCACGTTCTGTGGCCTCGGTGCATTCTCGATTGCTTCCGTTTTAGAATATGTGGGCCTGATGCAGTCCGCCGCGATCCTCCCCCCAGGAACTCCACTTCAGGCGCCAGGAAAACGCACTTCAAGCATTTTAACCTGAGCCCCACGCGGTTGAGTTGAATAAGGACCTCCTCCAGGTTCTGCAGATGCTCGACTGTGTCCCGACCTGGAACCAAGATGTCGTCCTAGAAGACCACGGTGCGCGGGATCGACTTCAGTAAGCTTTCCATGTTTCTCTGGAATATCGCCACCGCTTATCGAATTCCAAACGGGCATCTGTTATAAATGAAAAGACCTTTGTGTGTGTTGTTGCAGGTGAGGCCCTTCGATGATTTCTCCAATTCCTGCGTCATGTAGGCTGTAGTCAAATCAAGCTTCGTGAACGTCTTTCCTCCCACCAACGTCGGCCTTTGGTAGTGGGTATTGGTCCTGCAGGGAGAAACGATTGATAGTTACTTTGTAATCGCCTCAGATTCTGACGGTGCCGTCTCCCTTGAGGACAGGGACAGTAGGACTAGCCCATTCATTGAACTCGATTGGTGAGATGATGCCCTCTCGTTGCAGCCAGTCTAGCTTGATCTCCACCCTCTTTCTCATCATGTACAGTACTGCTCTCGCCTTGTGATGGATGGGTGGCGCCCCCGTAATTAGGTGGATCTGCACTTTAGCTCCTTGGAATTTCCCGATGCCTGGTTCAAACAGCGACGGGAACTTGTTTAAGACCTGGGCACACAAAGTGTCGTCAGCAGGCGATAGTGCTTGGACGTCGTCCCAGTTCCAGCGTATCTTTCCCAGCCAGCTCCTGCCGAACAGCGTGGGACCATCACCCGGTACCACCCAGAGTGGTAGCTTGTGCACCGTTCCATCATAGGAGACCTTTAGGTTAGCACTGCTGATTACAGGAATCAGTTCCTTTGTATAAGTTCTTAGTTTTGTGCGAATTGAGATTAAGACTGGCCTGGAGGCCTTGCTGCACCACAGTTTCTCGAAAGTCTTTTTGCCCATGATGGACTGGCTCGCGCCTGTGTCCAGCTTCATTGACACCGGGAGTCCATTTAGTTCAACATTCAGCATTATCGGGGGACAGTTCGTAGTGAATGTGTGCACCCCATGAACCTCTGCCTCCTCGGTCTGAGGCTCTGGTGTGTCGTGATCCTCCGTGGATCTGTCCTCCTCTGCAACATGGTGGTTTGCAGGTTTAACAGGATTTGCAGCTCGCCTGCACATACGTTTGAGGTGCCTCATTGTTCCACAGCCCTTGCAAACGTACCCTTTGACTCAGCATGAATGATCACCCCCACAGCGCCAACAAGGTGTTAATGGCCTT
Organism: Pristiophorus japonicus; assembly: GCF_044704955.1. NCBI lineage: Eukaryota > Metazoa > Chordata > Chondrichthyes > Pristiophoridae > Pristiophorus > Pristiophorus japonicus. The sequence continues at coordinate 142,746,154 of NC_091986.1, forward strand.
GCATTCATCACCCTTGATGGTGGACTCTGAGACATCTGCGGACATGTAGCTGCAGGTATGTGTGACCTGCCCTGTACATTGCGATTTGAGAATAACATCACTTTGTTCACAGTACTTGTAGCAGTACTTCTGTGCTGAGAGATTTGCTTTGTATTGTCACTGGTGACAATGAACGCCTGGACTATCGCTATGGCCTTACTCAAGGTTGGGGTCTCTACAGTCAAAAGTTTGTGAAGTATGGTTTCGTGGCCAATGCCAAGTACGAAAAAGTCTCTGAGCATGTGCTCCAAATGTCCTTCAAATTCGCAATGTCCTGCAAGGCGTCTTAGCTCGGTGACATAACTCGCCACTTCCTGGCCTTCAGACCTTTTGTAGGTGTAGAACCGGTACCTCGCCATCAGAACGCTTTCCTTCGGGTTCAAATGCTCTCAGACCAGTGTGTACAAATCATTGTACGATTTCATCGTGGGTTTTGATGGAGTCAGCAGATTCTTCATGAGGCCATACGTTGGTGCCTCACAGACCATGAGGAGGATTGCCCTTCATTTGGCAGCATTCTCTTCTCCATCTAGCTCATTGGCTATGAAGTATTGGTCGAATCGCTCCACAAAAGTTTCCCAATCATCTCCCTCCGAGAATTTCTTCAGGATGCCCATTGCTCTCTGCATCTTTGGGTTTGCTATCTGTATCTTGTCGCCAGTTGTTATGTATGGAGAAAGAGTCAGACTGAACACTGTGAGCTCAAAGTAAAGTGTGACCTTAGTCTTTTATTGCAGGTCTCCAGAGTGCCTCTCCAATCTGTGAAGCCTCCTTAAATACCTATACTCCCAAGGGATTATGGGATCCCTTGGGGCTCCACGGGATGAGCCCTCTGGTGGCTGTACAGAGTAAATACATGTTTACATTTATAACAATCCCACCCTAGGCAGTCCCTCGGAATCGAGGAAGACTTGCTTCCACTCCTAGAATGAGTCCTTAGGTGGCTGAACAGTCCAATACGAGAGCTACAGTCCTTGCCACAGGTGGGACAGACAGTCGTTGAGCGTAAGGGAGGGTGGGACAGATTTGTCATACGTTCTTTCCGCTGCCTGCGCTTGTTTTCTGCATGCACTCGGCAATGAGACTCGAGGCGTTCAGTGCCATTGTCACCCCCTTTTACCTTGCAGCACCATCCCTTTTGTCATTTGATCATTCCTGCCCTCCATCCTATCGCAGAACTTACCCTTTGTTCTTTCCTGCCCCATCCCCCCTTCCCTGGCTCTGTATTTGCTTCAAAACTGTTCATCTCTAACATCTTTCAGTTCTGATAAAAGTTCAACCCAAAACATTAACTGTTTCTCTTTCCACAGATGCTGCCTGATCTGTTGAGTTATTTCCTGCAATTTCTGTTTTTTAATTCAGATTTCGAGCATCTGCAGTATTTTACTTTAGCTTTCGTCATCTCTTTATGTTGAGACTAATTTTATTACTTTTCAGTAAAAATTATTAGTGCGAAGTGTCATTAGTTACCATGAAAAAAGGATGAAAGAAAGACTTACATTTATATAGTGCCATTCACAACCACTGGACATCCCAAATCATTTTATATGGTTCTATAATTCACTGTTATAATCATCGAACCATATAAATTTACAGCATTTCAGCCTATCATGCCTGTGCCGGCCATCAAAGAGCTATCCAGCTGAATCCCACTTTCCTTGGTCTGTAGTCTTGTAGGTTACGGCACTACAAGTGCATATCCAAGTACTTTTTAAATGTGGTGAGGGTTCCTGCCTCTACCACCTTTTCAGACAGTGAGTTCCAGACCTCCACCGCCCTCTGGGTAAAAATAAATCCCCTCTAAACCTCCTTCCAATTACTTTAAATCTATGCCCCCTGGTTGTTGACCCCTCTGCTAAGGGAAACTGGTCCTTTCTATCCACTATCTCTAGGCCACTCATAATTTTATGCACCTCAATAAGGTTCCCCTTAGCCTCCTCTGTTCCAAAGAAAACAACCTTAGCCTATCCAATCTTTCCTCATAGATAAAATTCTCCAGTCCAAGCAACATCCTCGTAAATCTCCTTTGTACCCTCTCTAGTGCAATCACATTTTTCCTGTAATATGGTAACCAGAACTGCACGCAGTAATCTAGCTGTGGCCGAACTAGTGTTTTATACAGTTCAAGCATAACCTCCCTGCTCTTTCCTTTATTAGCCAAGGCATAAAATACAAATATTCCATATGCCTTCTTAGACACCTTGGGCTGGATTTTCCTTTTAAATCGCCCCCGCCCGATCCTTAGCGGTGTTCCGGCGTTGCGTCTTTTTCAACCACCGCGCGGTTTTCGGGTGCTCCATATCGGCGGCGGCAGTGAAATGCAGCGGGTGGTGTGTGGCAGAGGAGACCTATCGACTCGGGAATCTTCGGCTCCCAAGTTGTGTGCAAGTGCATGGGGCTGTCAAACTCCACCCCCCCCCCCCCCCACACCCCGAGAGGCACTGCTGGCCTGAGATCGCTGTGGGGGGTGGGGGAGGAGTTGGGGTGGAAGAGAGTGAGATCGCTGTGTGGGGGGGCGGGGGGTGGCGGTGAGATCACTGTAGGGGTTGAGATAGACTGGGGGGGGTGGAGAGGAGAGACTGGGGGTGAGTGAGACTAAAGGAGTAAATAAGGCTTCATTAGACCATTTATATTACTGCCTAACACTAGAAAATACTACAATCCATTTAAAAATGCATCAAACTGTGGACAACTATAAAGATCTGTGTAATATCAAACAAACCTGTCAGATCTGTGTCCATACCGCCCACAAGATCCACTTAAGATCTAGTAAAACCTGCTTTTTCAGGATGGTATTAAGGTCCGGTGGTAAACGGAACTTAATGATGAAACTTCCATTTTGGGCAGTAATGTATGGGCGCACAGTATCAAATACCGCCCGGTGGAAATGACTCTGGAATTTACCGCCGGGTGGTAAATGTGTTTTTTTTGATGAAACTTGTATTTCTGGGTGGTAAATTGCCGATTTGAGAGGAAACTCCAGCCTCTTATCTATCCGGCCTGCTACCTTCAGGGATCCTTGGACATGCACTCCAAGGTTCCTTTGTTCCTCCTACCATTTATTGTGTATTCCCTTGGCTTGTTGGCCCTCCCCAAATGCATTACCTCACACTTCTCCGGATTGAATTCCATTTGCCACTGTTCTGCCCATCTGACCAGTTCATTGATATCTTCCTGCAGTCTACAGCTTTCTTCCTCTTAATCAACCACACGGCCAATTTTTGTATCCTCTGCAAACTTCTTAATCATACCCCCGACATTCAAGTCTAAATCATTGATATATACCACAAAAAGCAAGGGACCTAGTACTGAGCCCTGCGGAACTCCACTGGAAACAGCATTCCAGTCACAATAATTTTCCCACCACCAAGTTTAGGCTGACTGGCCTGTAATTACTCAGTCTATACCTTTTTTCCTTTTTAAATAATGGTTCAACATTGGCAGTCCTCCAGTCCTCCGGCACCACACCTGTAGACAGAGAGGATTGGAAAATGATGGTCAGAGCCTCTGTTATTTCCGCTTTTGCTTCTCAACAGCCTAGGATACATTTCATCTGGGCCTGGGGATTTATCCACTTTTAAAGCTGCTAAACCCCTTAATACTTCCCCTCTCACTACATTTATTTCATCAGATGCAAAGTATTTATTAAGAACCATACCCATGTCTTCTGCCTCCACACACAAATTAGTTAGCCTCTTGCTCTTAATGTATTTATAAGACATCTTTGGGTTTTCCTTGATTCTACTTGTCAAAATTTTTTCATGCTCTCTCTTTGCTTTCCTAATTTCCTTTTTAATTTCACCCCTGCACTTTCTGTACTTCTCTTGGGTTTCTGCAGTATTGAGCCCTTGGTATCTGTCATAAGCCTCCCTTTTTTTCTTTATCCTACCCTGTATGTCCCTTGACATCCAGGGGGCTCTAGATTTTTTAGTCCCACCCTTTTTCTTTAAGGGAACATACTTACTCTGAACCCTCAAGATCTCCTCCTTTCAATGCCTCCCACTGCTCTGACACTGATTTACCTTCAAGTAGCTTTTTCCAGTCCACTTTAACAAAATCACATCTCAGTTTTGTAAAATAGTCTTTTCCCCAATTGAGAACTTTTATTCCTGGTCTATCTTTGTCCTTTTCCATAACTACCTTAAATCTAACTGAATTATGATCACTAGCACCAAAATGCTCTCCCACCGATACACCTTCCACCTGCCCAGCTTCATTCCCTAAAACGAAGTCCAGAACCACCCCCTCCCTTGCTGGGCTTGCAACATATTGGCTCAAAAAGTTCTCCTGAATTCATGTTAGGAATTCTGCACCTTCTATACCTTTCACACTAATTCTATCTCAGTTAATACCCCTACTATTACTGCCCTTGTTCTTCTATCTCCCTCTGACTGTTTTGGGGTCTATAGTACACTCCTGGCAGTGTGATCGCCCCTTTGTTGTTCTTCAATTCAACCCGTAAGGCTTAATTTGATGATCCTTCTAGCATATCCCTCCTCACAGCTGTAATTGTTTCTTTAATCAGTACTACGAACTCCCCTCTTTTTTTTATCCCCCGCCCTATCCCATCTGAAAACCCTGTAACCAGGAATGTTGAGCTGCCATTACTACCCTTCTTTCAGCCATATCTCAGTAATAGCTATAATATCATACTCCCATGTGTCTATCTGTGCACTCAGCTCGTCTGCCTTATTCCCTAGACTCCTTGCATTGAAGTATATACCATTTAGCACAACCAAACTCACTTTTTGCCTATTTTCTAGCCTTTGTTTCCTCTGCCTTCCAATCTCACTTACTAATTTTCTGCCTTCCAATTCCAGCTTTGCTTCTCTCCCTTCTGAAACTACTCTCGGGTTCCCATCCTCTGCCAAGCTAGTTTAAAAGCAGAAAATGCAACAGCCAATTTGCGCAGATCAAGCTCCCACAAACAGCAGTGTGATAATGACCAGATAATCTGCTTTTAGTGATGCTGATTGAGGGATAAATATTGACCAAGACACCGGGGATAACTCTCCTGCTCTTCTTCGAAATAGTGCCATGGGATCTTTTATGTCCACCTGAGAGAACAGACGAAACTTCGGTTTAACGTGTCATCCGAAAGACTGCACCTCCGACAATGCAGCACTCCCTCAGTTCTGCAATGGAGTGTCAGCCTAGATTTTTCTGTGCTCAAGTTACTGAAGTGGGACTTGAACCCACAACCTTCTGACTCTGAGGCGAGTGGGCTACCCACTAAGCCACAGCTAACACATGATGAACACAAAAACATTTTTTTTTTTAAATGCTATCCTTTTCTGCTGGTAAATAAAGTAGAGAATATGTCTCTCCAGTTTTATTGCCAAATCTTTTCTAATTGTTCTTTTTTATTGCAGTTGGATCAACTTATGTTTGCTTTGCATTTTGTACGTGGAATGCACCCAGACCTCTTCCAAGAAAACGTAAGAAATGAAAACTGATCTAGTTTATTACAGCTGTTTAATTAGATGTCATTCTTACTGGTCAGACTCTTGTGGCAGTGACCATCACATTCATTAAGATGCGAGAGGGCATAGATATGATGAAAAACTTGAAAAAAGGTAACTTTTAAACAATGAGCAAAGAAGATTAAGGTTCATCTAATTAACATGTTCAAAATTTTGAAAGAGTTGAATAGAGTCAGTGGTGAAAGGATATTTCCATTAGATGGTGATTGTGTAACAGAAAGGCATAAATTTAGCAGTACTTTCTGATATCATAGAAATTTCAGCACAGAATAATGACATTTGGCCCATCATGCCTCTGCTGCAATCTATTTTACTATTCTTCAACCAAACCCTGTAATATATTTATCTTAAGTGTGTATCTAATTTCTTCTTAATAGTTGTTTTGGTCTGACTTCAAGAACCACTTTTGTTAATGCATTCCATATTTTAATAACCCGTTGTGTGATAAAGTACTGCTAAATTTATGCCTTTCTATTACCCAATCACCATCTAATGGAAATATCCTTTCACCACTGACTCTATTCAACTCTTTCAAAATTTTGAACATGTTAATTCGATGGACCTTAATCTTCTTTGCTCATTGTTTAGAGGTTTCCTTTTTTTAAGTTTCTCATCATACCTATGCCCTCTCACATCTTAATGAATCTATGTTGAATCTTTCCATTTAGGATTGCCCAATGCATATTTAAATGATGCCTGTGTTTGTTGTAGGCAGCCGCTGGCTGCCCGATCCAATGTAGTTGTGATGCAAAATTCGACTTCATGGTGTCTGTTTGGGACCCGGAAAACGTGTGAAAAGCATAGCAATTTCTTCCTCCAGATCTTTTAGGTGTATATTAAATAAGAGTTGCCTCAAAACACCACACCTTTCCATTCAAGGAAACCTTTTATTATCCTTCGCTTTCTGCCTTCCAACTATTTTGTTGCCCATGTTTACAGCTTATCCTTAATTCCATACGCCTATGGCAGTAAATTATTCTCAATAATTTGAGGATTATGTGTATTATAGTCCAGCAAACAGCAGCCGACATGAATGCTGTAGTTATTTTTCTCCCACAGTTGCTTACCAACCTTGCTGTTGTCCATGCACAACAAAATTCTTTTTCAATATTTCAAGATGGTTTCCTCTTTTTTGGAAATCTTATCAGTAGTTTCAGTTTCAGCAATAGTTTGTATTCCACGTTAATAAGTATTTTTTTAATTTGCTGGAAATGTTGTGTAAATTAAAGTGAAAGACCTTGTAAATCATTCTGTCACAAACAATATTGTCAAAGTACCCTGGACAAATGAATATTTCTAACTCTGCCAATCTGGAGAAAAGTTGGAAAAAATTGTGGTTCAACAGCTTTTATGTTATTAAATGAATAAAAAATGTTTTTTAAACACTACTCTTTTTTGTTAGGAATGGGATGCATTTACTGGTTTGATTGTTGGAGACATGCTTCGGAAAACAGTAAGTCTTGATTATACCGTTGCGGCCTTTGTTCTTCTTATTGAATTTATCAGTGAGGCAGATTAGTTTTCAACGTGAGGTTCTCGGGAAGCCTGCCAGTGGAGAACACCGGCCTGTCACTTGATAGTGCCAGTGGGGGGCCCCTGTCCATTTTGAGGGTCTGGCCTCATTAACATAGGGCTGATGGGCTGTGGGTAGAAAACCAGCGACCAGGGAAATCACGCTAACTTTGGACCGCTGTAACATCAGATGGCCAACTGATACTGGGTGGAACATGCACACACAAGCTCTGTTTAGTTGAGTCATAAAATAGCATCGGGGTCCTATTGTTGTTATAGTGCTCTGATTTAAATAATCAAATTAGCTATGTGCTTGCTTCAGATGACCACCCGGGTTGCTTATTCCAGTGACCCTGGCAAATAGCTGATGATGGGAACAAGGTGGTAAATTCTTCCCCGTGATTTTTGGGGTGCTATCACCCATTTCTAAGCGAAAACTTAGTCCAAACTAACTTAGAATGGAGTAAATGGAGATTTTTGTACGCTCAGAAAAATCTTCCCTACACTTATAAATCAGGCGTAAGGAAGAGGGATGGGGTGGGGGGGGAGCTTACAAACATGAAACACTTCATTTTTACAAATAAAGAGCCATCATCAATAATAAATGATTTAAAAAATCAATAAATCTACCAATCAATCAATCAATCAAAAAAAATTAAAAAATAAAAAATAAATTAAAAAAAAAAATAAAAAATTACGTTTCTACTCACCGATTGCAGCACCGGGAGCCCTCCAACAGCGTGCTGGGACGGAGCCCCCCAGTGTGTGTCTCTGTCTGTCTGTCAGTGTCTCTCTTTCTGTCTGTCTGTCAGTGTCTTGTATCTGACGGGGGGGAGAGGGGAGGGAGGGGGGAGAAGGGAGGGAGGGAGAGGGGAAGGAGGGAGAGGGGAGGAGGGAGGGAGGGGGTAGAGAGGAGGGAGGGGAGGGGGAGGAGAGGGGAGGGAGGGAAGGGGGAGAGGGGAGGAGGGAGGGCAGGGGGGAGAGGGGAGGGAGGGGGGAGAGAGGGATGGGGGGAGAGGGATGGAGGGAGGGGGGAGAGGGATGGAGGGAAGGGGGGAGAGGGATAGAGGGAGGGAGGAAGGAGGGGAGAGGGATAGAGGGAGGGAGGAAGGAGGGGAGAGGGATAGAGGGAGGGAGGAAGGAGGGGAGAGGGATAGAGGGAGGGAGGAAGGAGGGGAGAGGGAGGGAGGAAGGAGGGGGAGGGGGGAGAGGGATGGAGGGAGGGGGGGAGAGGGATAGAGGGAGGGGGGAGAGGGATGGAGGGACGGGGGAGAGGATGGAGGGAGGGGGGAAGGAGGGAGAGAGGAAGGGATGGAGGGAGGGGAGAGAGGGAGGAGGCTGAACGGGCCGACAAGAGGAAGCCGGCCGAAGATTTCGGGCGGGGCCCGCCCCCAGCAAGATGCCGGGCGGGCAGGCCCCGCCGAAGACATGGCGAGGGGGACGGACCGGACCTGAACTGAAGGGGGGAGGAGCCGGAGCGGAGCGGGAGGGGGAGCTGAACGTGGGGAAGAGGGGGTGCGGGAGGGAGCTGGGGGGGACGGGGGATGCGAACGGGAGCTGGGGAGGCGGGGGTGGGAGGCGGTGCGGGAGAGAGCCGGAGCGGTGGGGGTGGGGTGCGGGAGAAAACCGAGCTGTGTAGGGGGGGGGGCGGGGGAGGTGGGAGGGAGCGGGAGCTGAACGGGGGGGGAGGTTGGGAGCCAGAGCAGGAGCTGGACGAGGGAGGTCCAGTCGATCTTCGCCGCCCCAGTGAGCCTATTCAGCCAAGGCTAGGGGCGGCATGCTTCAGGCCCCTCCCACACAGCCTCGGGCGCCTGGAGCTACTGCACATGCGCGCACACTGTAGCGAGCATGTGCAGAGGCCCCAGCATTGGTTTCACGCTGGGACCTGGCTCCACCCCCCACAGCTTGTGCTGTGCTTCGCCGAGGGCCTGGATCGACCTGAGGGAGGGGAGAATACTGAGGTAAGTTTTCGGTGCGGTTTTGAGCACGGAAATCAGGCGGGGCTGCACCATTCTAGGTGCGGCCCGAAACTTAACCCCTATGATTCCATGATTATTCATTTGTTTTTGAATTTGCTATAAATAACACAGAACAGATTTCCAATATATGCTTGTTTTGACACTTGATTGTTCCTGCTTTTAGGATAATCAAAAATCCATGCGTGAATCAATTCCATCTTGGATTGACCAAGAGAGGGTTGGAGGAGTGGCACTCTTAAAGGTACATTTTAAAATTATTTTCTGTAAAATAAGATTACACTTGTGTAATATTGTGCAGAGAATGTAGTCCTGAACCTTCACACCTTGCATTAAGGATATGTTGCAATCTGAAAACCTAATTAGAATTGAGACCTCTGAAGGACATAGCTGCTGGACTGGGCCTGCAGCAGGTGGTGAGAGAACCAACAGAAGGGAAAAACCTACTTGACCTCATTCTCACCAAATCTACCTGTCGCAGATGCATGTGTCCATGACAGCATTGGTGGCAGTGATCACCTCACAGTCCTTGTGGAGATGAAGATCCGTCTTCACATTGAGGACATCCTCCATCGTGTTGTGTGGCACTATCACCGTGCTAAATGGGATCGATTCAGAACAGATCGAGCAGCGCAAAACTCGGCATCCATGAGGCGCTATGGGACTAAAGGCGGATAAATCCCCTGGACCTGATGGCTTGCATCCTAGGGTCTTAAGAGAAGTAGCGGCAGGGATAGTGGATACATTGGTTGCAATTTACCAAAATTCCCTGCATTCTGGGGCGGTCCCAGCAAATTGGAAAACTGCAAATGTAACACGCCTATTTAAAAAAGGAGGCAGACAAAAAGCAGGAAACTATAGACCAGTTAGCCTAACATCTGTCGTTGGAAAAGTGTTCGAGTCCATTATTAAAGAAACAGTTGCAGGTCATTTGGAAAAGCATAATTCGGTCAGGCAGTCTGCATGGATTTATGAGGGGGAAGTCATGTTTGACAAATTTGCTTTAATTCTTTGAAGATGTAACGAGCAGGGTGGATAAAGGGGAACCAGTGGATGTGGTGTATTTGGACTTCCAGAAGGCATTTGACAAGGTGCCACAGAAAAGGTTAAAGCACAAGATAAAAGTTCACGGGATTGGGGGTAATATATTAACATGGATAGAGGATTGGCTAACGAACAGAAAACAGAGAGTCAGGATAAATGGTTCATTCTCGGGTTGGCAATCAGTAACTAGTGGGGTGCCGCAGGGATCAATGCTGTGACCCCAATTATTTACAATGTATATTAATGACTTGGATGAAGGGACTGAGTGTAATGTAGCCAAGTTTGCTGATGATACAAAGATGGGAGGAAAAGCAATGTGTGAGGAGGACACAAAGAATCTGCAAAAGGACAGAGACAGGCTAAGTGAGTGGGCAAAAATTTGGCAGATGGAGTATAATGTTGGAAAGTGTGAGGTCATGCACTTTGGCAGAAAAAAAATCGAAATGCAAGTTATTATTTAAATGGAGAAAGATTGCAAAGTGCTGCAGTACAGTGGGATCTGGGCGTCCTGGTGCATGAAACACAAAAAGTTAGTATGCAGGTACAGCAAGTGATCAGGAAGGCAAATGGAATCTTGGCCTTAATTGCAAAGGCGATGGAGTATATAAGCAGGGAAGTCTTGCTACAGTTATACAGGGTATTGGTGAGGCCACACCTGGAATACTGCTACAGTTTTGGTTCCCATATTTAAGAAAGTATATACTTTGGAGGCAGTTCAGAGAAGGTTCACTAGGTTGGTTCCGGAGATGAGGGGGTTAACTTATGAGGAAAGGTTGATTAGGTTGGGCCTCTACTCATTGAAATTCAGAAGAATGAGAGGTGATCTTATCGAAACGTATAAGATTATGAGGGCGCTTGACAAGGTGGATGCAGAGAGGATGTTTCCACTGATAGGGGAGACGAGAACTAGGAGGCATAATCTTAGAATAAGGGGCCGCCCATTTAAAACTGAGATAAGTAGGAATTTCTTCTCTGAGGGTTATAAATCTGTGGAATTCGCTGCCTCAGAGAGCTGTGGAAACTAGGTCGTTGAACAAATTTAAGACAGAGATGGACAGTTTCTTAACCAATAAGAGAATAAGGGGTTATGGGGAGCAGGCAGGGAAGTGGACCTGAGTCCATGATCGGATCAGCCATGATCATATTAACTGGCGGAGCCGGCTCAAGGGGCTGTATCGGCTACTCCTGCTTCTAATTCTTATGTTCTTAGCAGCAGCAGCTGAATTGTACCCCCACCACAATATGTGACCTCGTGGCCTGCCATATCCCTCACTCTACCATTACCATCAAGTCAGGGGACAAACCCAGATTCATTGACGAGTGCAGCAGAGCATGCCAGGAGAAGTACCAGGCGTCAAGAAATGGCTGAGCACACTGGATACAGCAAAAGCTATGGGTCCCAACAACATCCCAGCTGTCGTGCTGAAGACTTGCGCTCCAGAACTAGCCGCGCCGCTAGCCAAGTTGTTCCAGTACAGCTACAACACTGGCATCAATCCCACAATGTGGAAAACTGCCCAGGTATGTCCTGTCCACAAAAAGCAGGACAAATCCAATCCGGCCGATTACTGCCCCATCAGGCTACTCTCAATTATCAGCAAAGTGATGGAAGGTGTCATCGAAAGTGCTATCAAACGGCACTTATAACCTGTTCACCGATGTGATTGCCGCCAGGACTACTCGACCCCTGACCTCATTACAGCCTTGGTCCAAACACGGACAAAAGAGCTGAAGTCCAGAGGTGAGGTGAGAGTGACTGTCCTTGACATCAAGGCAGCATTTGACCGGCTGTGGCATCAAGGAGGCCCAGTAAAATTGAAGTCAATGTGTATCAGGGGGGAAACTCTCCAGTGCCTGGAGACACATCTAGCACAAAGGAAGCTGGTTGTGATCATTGGCAGTCCGTTATCTCAGCCCCAGGACATCACTGCAGGAGTTCCTCAGGGCTGTGTCGTCATCCCAATCATCTTCAGCTGCTTCACCAATGACCTTCCCTCCATCATAAGGTCAGAAGTGGGGATGTTAGCTGATGACTGCAAAGTGTTCAGTTTCATTGTCAACTCCTCAGATAATGGAGCAGTCCATGCCTGCATGCAGCAAGACGTGGATGACATTCAGGCTTGGGCTGATAAGTGGCAAGTAACATTGACGCCACACAAATGCCAGGCAATGACTATCTCCAACAAGAGAGAGTCCAACCACTGTCCCTTGACATTCTACGGCATTACCATTGCCGAATCCCCCACCATCAACATCCTGTGGGTCATCATTAACCAGACACTTAAGTGGACCAGCCACATACATACTGTGATGACAAGAGCAGGTCAGAGGCTGGGTATTCTGTGGCATGTGTCTCACCTCCTGACTCCCGAAAGCCTTTCAGCCTTATAGGAGTATAACGGAATACTCTCCACTTGCTTGGTTGTGTGCAGCTCCAACAACACTCAAGAAGCTCGCCACCATCCAGGACAAAGCAGCCCGCTTGATCGGCACTTCATCCACCACTTTAAACATTCACTCCCTTCACCACCGGCACACCATGGCTGCAGTGTGTACCATCTACAGGGTACACTGCAGCACCTCGCCAAGGCTTCTTTGACAACACCTCCCAAACCCACGATCTCTACCCCCTAGAAGGACAAGGTCGGCAAACACCTGCAAGTTTCCCTCCAAGTTAGACCATCCTGACTTGGAAATATACCGCAGTTCCTTCATCGTTGTTGGGTCAAAATCCTGGAACTCCCTCCCTAACAGCATTATGGGAGTACCTTCAACTCACGAACTGCAGCAGTTCAAGAAGGCGGCTCACCATCACCTTCGTAAGGGCAATTAGGGATGGGCAGTAAATAAGAACATAAGAAATAGGAGCAGAAGTAGGCCATATGGCCCCTCGAGCCTGCTCCGCCATTCAATACGATCATAGCTGATCCGACTCTCTGTTTTTTGTTCGTTAGCCAATCCTCTATCCATGCTAATATATTACCCCCAACCCTGTGAATTTTTATCTTGTGCAGTAATCTTTTTTGTGGCACCTTGTCAAATGCCTTCTGGAAGTCCAAATACACCACATCCACCCTGTTCGTTACATCCTCAAAGAACTCCAGCAAATTTGTCAAACATGACTTCCCTTTCATAAATCCATGCTGACTCTGCCTGACTGAATATGTTTTTCCAAATATCGTGCTGCTGCTTCTTTAATAATGGAATCCAACATTTTTCCAACCACAGATGTTAGGCTAACTGGTCTATAGTTTCCTACTTTTTGTCTGCCTCCTTTTTTAAATAGGGGCGTTACATTTGCAGTTTTCCAATCTGTTGGGACCTCCCCAGAATCCAGGGAATTTTGAGAAATTACAACCAATGAATCCACTATCCCTGCTGCTACTTCTCTTAAGACCTTGGGATATAAGCCATCAGGTCCAGGGGATTTATCTGCCTTTAGTCCTATTATCTTACTGAGTACCACCTCGTTAGTGATTGTGATTGTGTTAAGTTCCTCCCCGCTATAGTCCCTTGACTATCCACTGTTGGAAAATTGTTAGTGTCCTCTACCATAAAGACGGATACAAAATATTTGTTCAGAGTTTCTGCCATCTCCATGTTCCCCATTACTAATTCCCTGGTCTCGTCCTCTAAGGGACCAACATTTACTTTAGCCACTCTTTTCCTTTTGAAATACCGATAGAAACTCTTGCTATCTGTTTTTATATTTTGTGCTAGTTTACTTTCATAGTCTATCTTCCCTTTCTTAATGATTTTTTTCTGGCTTTTAAAAGCTTCCCAATCTTCTGTCCTCCCACTTGTTTTGGCAACTTTGTAAGCCTTTGTTTTTAATTGGATACCGTCCTTTATTTCTTTAGTTAGCCACGGATGGCTATCTTTTCTCTTACACCCTTTCCTCCTCACTGGAATATATTTTTCTTGAGAGTTGTGAAATATCTCCTTAAATGTACACCATAGAAACATAGAAAATATGTGCAGGAGTAGGCTATTCGACCCTTCGAACCTGCACCATCATTCAATCAGATCATGGCTGATCATTCACCTCAGTACCCCTTTACTGTTTTCGCTCCATACCCCTTGATCCCTTTAGCCGTAAGGGCCATATCTAACTCCCTCTTGAATATATCCAATGAACTGGCATCAACAACTCTCTGCGGCAGGGAATTTCACAGGTTAACAGTTCTCTGAGTGAAGAGGTTTCTCCTCATCTCAGTCCTAAATGGCTTATCCCTTATCCTTAGACGATGTCCCCTGGTTCTGGACTTCCCCAACATCGGGAACATTCTTCCTGCATCTAACCTGTCCAGTCCCATCAGAATTTTATATGTTTCTATGAGATCCCCTCTCATCCTTCTAAAGTCCAGTGAATACAGGCCCAGTCTTTCCTCATATGTCAGTCCAGCCATCCCGGGAATCAGTCTGGCGAACCTTCGCTGCACATCCTCAATAGCAAGAACGCCCTTTCTCAGATTAGGAGACCAAAACTGAACACAATATTCCAGGTGAGGCCTCACTAAGGCCCTGTACCTGCAGTAAGACCTCCCTGCTCCTATACTCAAATCCCCTAGCTATGAAGGCCAACACACCATTTGCTGCTTCACCGCCTGCTGTACCTGCATGCCAACTTTCAATGACTGATGTACCATGACACCCAGGTCTCGTTGCACCTCCTCTTTTCCTAATCTGCCGCCATACAGATAATATTCTGCCTTCATGTTTTTGCCACCAAAGTGGATAACCTCACATTTATCCACATTATACTGCATCTGCCATGCGTTTGCCCACTCACCTAACCTGTCTTAAGTCACCCTGCAGCCCCTTAGCGTCCTCTTCACAGCTCACACCGCCACCCAGCTTAGTGCCATCTGCAAACTTGGAGATATTAAACTCAATTCCTTCATCTAAATCATTAATGTATGTTGTAAATAGCTGGGATCCCAGCACTGAGCCCTGCGGCACCCCACTAGTCACTGCCTGCCATTCTGAAAAGGACCTGTTTGTCTCAACTCTCTCTGCTTCCTGTCTACCAACCAGTCCTCTATCCACGTCAGTACATTACCCCCAATCCCATGTGCTTTAATTTGCACACCAATCTCTTGTGTGGGACCTTGTCAAAAGCCTTTTGAAAGTCCAAATACACCAAATCCACTGGTTCTCCCTTGTCCACTCTACCAGTTACATCCTCAAAAAATTCTCGAAGATTTGTCAAGCATGATTTCCCTTTCATAGTTCCATGCTGACTTGGACTGATCCTGTCACTGTTTTCGAAATGCGCTGCTATTTCATCTTTAATAATTGATTCCAACATTTTTCCCACTACTGAGGTCAGGCTAACCGGTCTATAATTACCCATTTTCTCTCTCCCTCCTTTATTAAAAAGTGGTGTTACATTAGCTACCCTCCAGTCCATAGGAACTGATCCAGAGTCGATAGACTGTTGGAAAATGATCACCAATGCATCTAGTATTTCGAGGGCCACTTCCTTAAGTACTCTGGGATGCAGACAATCAAGCCCCGGGGATTTATCGGCCTTCAATCCCATCAATTTCCCGAACATAATTTCCCGCCTATAAGGATTTCCTTCAGTTCCTCCTTCTCACTCGACCCTCCGTCCCCTAGTATTTCCAGAAGGCTATTTGTATATTCCTTCGTGAAGACAGAGCCAAAGTATTTGTTTAACTGGTCCGCCATTTCTTTGTTCCCCATTATAAATTCACCTGAATTTGACTGCAAGGGACCTATGTTTGTCTTTACTAATCTTTTTCTCTTCACATATCTAATAAGCTTTTGCAGTCAGTTTTTATGTTCCTAGCAAGCTTCCTCTCATACTCTATTTTCCCCCTCCTAATTAAACACTTTGTCTTCCTCTGCTGAATTCTAAATTTCTCCCAGTCCTCAGGTTTGCTGCTTTTTCTGGCCAATTTAAATGCCTCTTCGTTGGATTTAACACTATCCTTAATTTCCCTTGTTAGCCACGGTTGAGCCACCTTCCCCGTTTTATTTTTACTCCAGACAGGGATGTACAATTGTTGAAGTTCATCCATGTGATCTTTAAATGTTTGCCATTGCTTATCCACCGTCAACCCTTTAAGTATCATTCATCAGTTTATTCTAGCCAATTCACGTGTCGTACCATCGAAGTTTCCTTAAGTTCAGGACCCTAGTCTCTGAATTAACTGTGTCACTCTCCATCTTAATAAAGAATTCTACCATATTATGGTCACTCTTCCCCAAGGGGCCTCGCACAACAAGATTGCTAATTAGTCCTTTCTCATTACACATCACCCAGTCGAGGATGGCCAGCTCGACATATTGGTCGAGAAAACCATCCCTAATACACTCCAGGAAATCCTCCTCCACCGCATTGTCACCAGCTTGGTTAGCCCAATCAATATGTAGATTAAAGTCGCCCATGATAACTGCTGTACCTTTATTGCACGCAGCCCTAATTTCTTGTTTGATGCTGTCCCCAACCTCACTACTACTGTTGGTGGTCTGTACACAACTCCCACTAGCGTTATCTTCCCTTTGGTGTTCTGTAGCTCCACCCATACCGATTCCACATCATCCAAGCTAATGTCCTTCCTTACTATTGCGTTCTTTTCCTCTTTAGCCAGCAACGCCACCCCACCTCCTTTACCTTTCTGTCTATCCTTCCTGAATGTTGAATACCCCTGGATGTTGAGTTCCCAGCCTTGGTCACCCTGGAGCCATGTCTCCGTGATGCCAATTACATCATATCCATCAACAGCTATCTGCGCAGTTAGTTCGTCCACCTTATTCGCAATACTCCTCACATTGAGGGACAGAGCCTTCAGGCTTGTCTTTTTAACGCACTTTGCCCCTTTAGAATTTTGCTGTCATATAGCCCTTTTTGATTTTTGCCTTGGATTTCTCTGCCCTCCGATTTTACTTCTTTCCATCTTTTGCTTCTGCCCCCATTCTACTTCCCTCTGTCTCCCTGCATAGGTTCCCATCCCCCTGCCTTATTAGTTTAACCCCTCCCCAACAGCACTGGCAAACACTCCCACTGCATTGGTTCCCGCCCTGCCCAGGTGCAGACCGCCCGGTTTATACTGGTCCCACCTCCCCAGAACCGATTCCAATGTCCCAGGAATTTGAATCCCTCCCTTCTGCGCCATCCCTCAAGTCAAGTATTCATCTGAGCTATCCTGCGATTCCTACTCTGATTTGCACGTGGCACTGGTAGCAATCCTGAGATTACTACCACTGTTCATCAACCATCTTACACTTTAATAAATTTTCCCAGTTCACTTTAGCCAACTCTGCCCTCATACCTTCATTGTCTCCTTTATTTAAGCTTAGTACGCTGGTTAGTGATCCAACTTTCTCACCCTCCATCTGAATTTGAAATTCAACCATGCTATGATCACTCATTCCAAGGGGATCCTTTACCAGGAGATTTTTTTATTAATCCTGTCTTATTACACAGGACCAGATCTAAGATAACCTGCCCCCTGGTTGGTTCTGTTACATACTGCTCAAGGAACCCATCCCTTATGCACTCTGTGAACTCTTCCTCAAGGCTACCCAGACCAATTTGATTTGTCCAATCAATGTGGTGGTTAAAATCACCCATGATTATTGCTGTTCCGTTTTTACAAGCCCCAGTATGTCCTGTTTTATACTCCGACCAACGAAGTTGCTACTGTTAGGAGGCCGATAGACTATGCCCACCAGTGACTTTTTCCTCTTACTATTCCTTATCTCCACCCAAACTGTTTCAACATTCTGGTCATTTGAGCCAATATCATTTCTCACTATTGCAGTGTTTCCATCCTTTATCAACAGAGCTACCCCACCTCCTTTTCCTTGCTGTCTGTCCTTCCGGATTGTCAAGTACCCCTGAATATTTAGTTCCCAGTCCTGGTCACCTTGCAACCATGTCTCTATAATGACTATCAGATCATACCCATTTGTATCTATTTTGTTATGAATGTTACATGCATTTAGACAAAGAGCCTTTAAATTTTTTTTTACTCTTTTTTTCCTGCTTGTTTCCTCTCTCCTTCAAACTCACTTTCTTTATTTTTGCTTTCTAATTCCAGCTTTACTCCCCTCTGAATCTATTTTCAGGTTCCCACCCCACTGCCAAGCTAGTTTAAACCTTCCCCAACAGCACTAGCAAACCGCCCCACAAGCATATTGGTCCCGGCTGTGTTGAGGTGCATCCCGTCCGGCTTGTACAGGTCTCACCTCCCCCAGAAGCGGTCCCAATGAACCTCAGGAAACCAAAGCTCTCCCGCCTACACGATCTCTCCAGCCATGCAGTCATCTGCTCTATCCTCCTGCTTCTGTACTCACTTGCTCGTGGCACCGGGAGTAATCTGGAGATTACTACTTTTGTGGTCCTGCTTCTTAATCTCTCTCCTAGCTCCCTAAACTCTGCCTGCAGAACCTCATCCCTCTTTCTACCTATGTCATTGGTTCCGTTATGGACCCCGACCTCTGGTTGTTCACCCTTTCCCCCCAGAATGCCCTACAGCCGCTCGGTGACATCCTTGACCCGAGCACCAGGGAGGCAACATACCATCCTGGAGTCTCGTCTGCGGCCGCAGAAACGCCTGTCTGCTCCCCTGACTAGCGAATCCCCTACCATTATAGCTCTTCCATTCTTCTTCCTCCTCCCCAGAGCCACCATCGTCCTCACCGGTACTCAGAACAGAATACTGGTTGGAGAGCGAGATGCCAGTGACGCTCGCATACCTGGAACAAATGTTTTAAAAACTTCAGGTTAATTGCAGCCGTGTTTCAGGGTTTTATCTGTTTGCCTAATAATTGAGAATCAATTGTTATTTGATAATTCCCTGAATATTAAGAAGCCAATTTTTAAATTATTTTTGAACTGTTTTGAATGTTATCGTCCAGAAAATTCTTGCATGTTCCTCTGAAGTTTTTAAACATTTGTTGATTTTTGTTTGAAGGTTAAGAGCTGTAATTTGGCCCAGAAAAGTGTTTTATGTGAAGTTAAAACTTCCTCCCTTTTTATATATTTTTGTTTTCATTTTGATGGCTGCCCATTCAGCCAATAAAACATATTTAACACCACTTTGTGATTCAGAACGTAAAGGTTATAGTGACCTTGGAATGTTATAAGTGGTCAATTAATTATTATTCTAAGGCATTCAAAGTCAGTTAGATCTTGGTACATCAAATTTATTTATATTTCTGAGAAGTAAGCAAATCACTTTAAATGCTTCCTGATGATTATGTAGGTTTAGCCAGGGAGTAGCTGAGCTTTGCAAACCAAGAATATCCCAAATTTAATCCCTCATCTGTGATGAGTTAGCTGATCTCAGACAGGCTGGTGGTAGTGCTACAATTGGTCTCCATGTTCCTTGGTTCAAGAAGGGAAATTTGACCATGATTCCTGCTCCTGATCAGTGTCCAGCCAACCCTCGATAGAAATGTACGTATGGATCGGGCAAGGCTATACTGGCTCCTGTGGTTGAATGACCTACCAACACTTAGTACCACAAGTCACACATAAATAAGAAAAAAGGAAAATAAAGATTATCTCACTCAGATTGACGCTTATATCATTTAGTTACACACAAATAAGGTGTGTTTATAAGAACATAAGAACTAATGAAATGGGAGTAAGAGTGGGCTTTTTGGCGCCTCGAGCCTGCTCTGCCATTCAATAAGATCATGTCTGATCTGATCATGGACTCAGCTCCACTTTCCTGCCCACTCCCCATAACCTTTTACTTACTTGTCGCTCAAAAATCTGTCTATTTCCGCCTTAAATATATTCAATGACCCAGCCTCCACAGTTCTCTGGGGCAGAGAACTCCATAGATTTACAGCCCTCTGAGAGAAGAAATTTCTCCTCATCTCAGTTTTAAATGAACAACCCCTTATTCTGAGACTATGCCCTCTAGTTCTAGTACAGTTGTAGCAGGATATCTTTGCTTTTGTACTCTATACCCCTTGCGATAAAGGCCAACATTCCATTTGCCTTCCTGATTACTTGCTGTACCTGCATACTAACTCTTTGGCCCCAAGTTTCCACATGATTTTCTCCTGATTTTTAGGAGCAAGTGTAGAACGGATATTTTTAGAAATCGGAATTCTCGTCATTTAATTTGCTCCAGTTCGAGTCAGTGAGAACAGTTTCACTTTGGAACAGAATTTTTTTTTCAAAAGGGGGCGTGTCCGGCCACTTACGCCTGTTTTCAAAGTTTCGTCAGTGAAAACTTACTCCAAACTAACTTAGAATGGAGTAAGTGAAGATTTTTGTATGCTCGAAAAAACCTTGTCTACACTTTAGAAAATCAGGCTTAGGTTACAAATCAGCCGTAGGGAATGGTGGGCGGGGTGTTTAAAGGGAAGTTTACAAACATTAAACACTTCAATTTTACAAATAAAGAGCCATCATCAATAATAAATGATAAATACATCAATAAACCAACCAATAAATCAATCAAAAAAAATTAATAAGAAATAATTTTTTTTTTAATCAATAAATAAAACATTTTCTACTTACCGACTGCAGCACCGGGAGCCCTCCAACAGCGTGCTGGGAGGCCCCCCCCCCCCCAGTGTGTCTATGTCAGTGTCTCTATCTATCTCTCTATCTGTCTGTGTGTCTCTCATTCTCTGTCTGTCAGTGTCTGTGTTTCTAACAGCGAGGGGAGGGGGAGGAGGGGGTTAGAGGGAGAGAGGGGGGAGAAGAGGGAGGAATGGGGGAGAAGGGGGAGGGGGATAAAGGGGAGAAGGGGGAGAAAGGAGATGGGGGGGAAAGGAGATTGCGGGGGGGGAGAAGGAGATTGAGGGGGGGGGAGAAGGAGATTGGGTGGGGGGGAAGGAGATTGGGGGGGGTGCGGGGGAAGGAGAAGTGGGGGGGAGGGAGGCTGAACGGGCCGGGCCCGAGACTTCGGGCAGGGCCCGTCCCCAGCACCACATTTACAGGTAGGTGGCATTGGGTCGGGTCGGGGGGGTGGTGGGAGGGAGGTCGGTTCGGTTCGGGTCGGGGGGAGGGAGGGAGGGAGGGAGAGGGAGGTCAGGTCGGGGGGAGGGAGGTCAGGTCGGATCCAGTCCGGGGGCGGTGGGTGGGGGGTGTCGGGTCCGGTCCGGGGGGGGGGGGGAAGCGGGCGGGTGTCGGATCTGGTGGTGGGGGGTGGGGGGGGAGCGGGTGTCGGGTCCGGTCTGGAGGCGGGAAGTGGGAGTCGAGTCGGGTCGGGAGGAAGCAGGAGCTGGCCGTGGGAGGAGCCTGATTCACGCAGCCCCAGTAAGGCCATTCAGCCAGGGCTAGGGGCTGCGTGCTTCGGCCCCTCCCACACAGTTTCGGGCGCCTGGAGCTACTGCACTTGCGTGCCCACTGTAGCGCACATGTGCAGAGGCCCCGGCACTGTTTTCGGCGCAGGGATCTGGCTCCGCCCCCTACAGCTCCTGCTGCAATGCGCCGAGGGCCAGAGGTCAGGTTCTACATGAGCGTTGACGATGGCAAGCTCTACCTCTCTGCCACCGCTCTCTAACCCGTTACTGCCTCTGTGTTGTCAGCCTACTTGTGAGAATCTAATCTTGGATGAGCCACAATTTCATCCAGTTGAACAACAGGAAGTATTCGTCTTTGGCTCCCACCACAAACTCTGTACCTATAATGTTTCTCACATTACAACAGTGACTACACTCCAAAAATACTTCATTGGCTGTAAAGCTCTTTGAGACGTCCAGTGGTCATGAAAGACGCTATATAAAGAAAGCATGTCTTTCTTTTATAGGATTGCTAACATTGTCCATTATCATTTCTTTTCACCCCTCGGTGAGCATAACTTGAACTGCCATGAAAGCCTGTCTCCAATAAGTATGCTGTGTTTTTTTTCAACCAGTTGACCTGAACCTTAATTTTACTCAAAGCCATTTACATTCCTAGAATGATTCATTAAAGGCATAAAGGTTTTTATAACACTGCTAGTTATGAATTGTGCCTTCCCTACGATAATGACAATATATAATTCATATGATATTCAATGATTAGTAAAATAGTTAATCATAGAATCATATAAATTTACAGCACTGAAGGAGACTATTTTGGCCCAGCATGTCTGCGCCGGCCAACAAAGAGCTATCCAGCTTAATCCCACTTTCCAGCTCTTGGTCCGTAGCAATCCAAGTGCACATCCAAGTACTTTTTAAATGTGATGAGGGTTTCTTCCTCTACCACCCTTTCAGGCAGTGAGTTCCAGACCCCACCACCCTCTCGGTGAAGAATTTCCCCTCAAATCCCCTCTAAACCGCCAACCAATTACTTTAAATCTATGCTCCCTGGTTCTTGACCCCTTAGCTAAGGGAAATAGGTCCATCCAATCCATTGTCTAGGCCTCTCATAATTTTATACACCTCAATAAGGTCTCCCCTCAACCTCCTCTGTTCCAAAGAAAACAAACCCAGCCTATCCAATCTTTCCTCATATTTAAAATTCTCCAGTCCAGGCAACATTCTCGTAAATCTCCTCTGTACCCTCTCGAGTGCAATCACATAGTTTCTTTAATGTGGTGACCAGAATTGTACGCAGTACTCTAGTTGTGACCTAACTAGTGTTTTATGCAGTTCAAGCATAACTTCCCTGCTCTTGTATTCTATGCCTCAGCTAATAAAGGCAAGTATTCTGTGTGCCTTCTTAACTACCTTATCCACCTAGTCTGCTACTTCAGGGATCTGTGGACACGCACTCCAAGGTCCCTTTGTTCCTCTTCATATAGCTGTTACACTACAACAACAACGTATTTATATAGCCCCTTTAACGTAGTAAGATGTCTCAAGGCACTTCACAAGAGTGTTGCTAGTCAAAAAAATAAATTTGACATTGAGCCCGATAAGAAGAAATTACGGCAGATGATCAAAAGCTTGATCAAAGAGGTAGGTTTTGAGGAGCACCTTGAAGGAGGAAAGTGAGGTAGAGAGGCGGAGAGATTTACGGAGGGAGTTCCAGAGCTTAGGTCCCAGGCAGCTGAAGGCACGCAGTTATCATCAGGGATGCTCGAGGGCAGAATTTGAGGGGCGCAGATATCTTGAGGGGTTGTGAGGTCAAAGCAGTTTACAGAGATAGGGAGAGGCGAGGCCATGGAGCTTTTGGTAGCTGTTCCAAAAATGCAATATGAAGCTGCTGGTGGATGCTTGTGCCAGCCTAAGTGAATACCTTCACTAGATTATCTCACATCATTTGCACTTAAATTGCTAGTAGTATAAATGCTATTTTAGCACAGTGGCCAACAAGAGATCAGCAAAAAATAAACCTCCCATTGATTCTGCCTTCTCCTCTTCTGGCAATGACTGGGCACTACTTCCAACACCATTGTAACTCCCAACAAATTTTGAGCTCGTGGGAACTCATCTCCGTGAAGGAAGGGCTTCATTTTGCTACTCCAAAGCTCAAATGAATGGTTTTCTCAAGTCACCTTGGGAGTGTGCAGATCAGAGAAAACTTTGCAAACAAATTATAGAAACTACAACTGTCGCAGATTATAGAAATGTACATTCAGTCTGGGAAAACTCAAAACTTTCATCCTATTTTTCTGCTGTCCTAAACTTAAGTTTTTGACTCTAACTGGATGTATGTGTCCTTCATATTGAGGGAAAAGTTCAAGATGGTAGTACTATAATATTTCCAATTCAGGATACTGGCAGACAGTCATGGATTGCAAACATGTGTATTTTAATATAGACATTCTCAGTGGAAGAATCTACTCACAAGCTTTGGCCTCACAGTATTCATTGTTAATTACAGGTTGCAGTCACCAAGTTTCTGTTTCATGTCAAACATTCGATAGGCCAACAAATACTTTCCACAATGTGATGTGAAAAGTAATTATCTTGGGGATCTTTGATTCTGAAAAATCTGATTTGAATGAATTCAGACTTCAATGGGAACAAACTTTGCTTCAGTATATTTTCTTTAGCCACTTTTTTGAGTTATTTCAGAAGTGTTTTATGAAGGATCTTTTCATTTTCCAGACCACCTTTCCATCACTGTATCAGACACTTTGTTTGGAAGATATAGACCTTTGGCTCACTTTCTCTCAAAGTTCAACCTGTGAACAAGCCATCCCGACATCTATCGCTAGAAGAATCACTCTTTTTCAACAGGTATGTTGCCACAGTATTTTATAAGTAATGACAGAACAGAAAAACAACAGGTTTTTTGAAAACAAAGAAACAGTGTTTCAAGAATCTAGAGATATAAATGGCATTTTTCCTATTTAGCTTGTATAACCATGAGAAAATAATTAAAACATTTAACCAGATACTTTAGCTAACTCCTTGAACTTCAATTTATTACACATTTCTTCAAAAATGTAGCTACAGGTATAAAACAAATCCACATGATATTAATACATTGTGTCAGGACTGTCTAGCCACAAAAGGGGTTAAAATAATTATCTATATTTCAAACATGGATCTTCAACAAAACAAGTAGTGTAAAGGCGGATCCTAGAATGTATGGGTACATACAGTGATCCCCTCACAGTAAGGAGTTGTGCTGGAGGGAACTGCAGGTTAGAGAATCAGCGATACAGTGATGCACCTTTATCGTTTACTGCCACTCCCTTTGAACGTGATTCTCTGCTGAGAGCATAAGACTGCTGAATCTACCTTGTAATATATTCTTTTTTAATTTGTTCTTGGGATCTGTGCAACATTGAGAAGATAGTGACGGGTCTTTTCCTTGAGCTGCTACAGTACTTGTGGTGACGATGCTCCCACAATGGTGATTGATAGGGCAGGATTTTCACACAACAATGATGAAGAAACAGTGGTATATGTACAAATAAAGATAATGTGTGACTTGCAGGGAAACTTGCAAGTAATGTTGTTATGTTGTTGCTGCTGTTGACCTTCTTGGTGTTAGAGGTTGTAGAACTAGGAAGTGCTGTTAAAGTCAGATTGGTAAGTTGCAAAAGTGCATCCTGTAGATCGTACATATTACATCCATGTTTCTGGTGCAGAAAGGGAGTAGATATTGAGTTCAGTGACAGGGCACTGATCAAGTGGACTGCTTTTCCCTGGATGATGTTGAGCTCCTTGAGTGTTGTTGTAGCTATTCCATTCTATTCCTGACTTGGGCCTACCAGATCGTGGAGAGAAATTGAATGGTCAGGGAGCGAACAACTTGTCACAGAGCACCCAGCCTCTGTGCTGCTTTTGTAGCCATCTGGTTGACAGGGTTGGTCCAGTTAAGCTACTTGCGAGTGGTAACCATCAGGATGTTGATGGTGGGGGACTTGGAATGGTGGTGCAGTTGAAAATCGGGAGAGGTGATTGGGTCTTTTCTTGTTGGAAATAGTCATTAGCTGGCAGTTCTGTGGATTGAATGTTACCTGCCACTTGTCAACCCAAGCTTGAATGTTGTTCTGATTCTGCTATAGGCTGCCTTGGGCAGGTTCATTCAGCTGCAAAATTTCACGTGAATGGAGCTGAAGATTGTAGAATCATCAGAAAACTGTCCCTTTCCAACCCTATAACAGTGGCAGTTATTGACAGTCAGATGAAGATGTTTGGATGAATTTCTTAATACCTTAAGAAAATTTTGCCGCGATGTACTGGGGCTGCGATGATTGACCTCTGAAAATCACGCTATCTTCATACATATCATGTATGACTCCAGTCATTTGAGGGTTTTCCCATTCACCTCCATTGATCTCAACTAAGGCTTCTCAGTACCATATTTGGACGAATGTTGCCTTGATTTTGAAGGCAGCCACTAAATATGTACTCTGTCTTCGATTAAATGCTCATTAATTTTATCTTGAATTATGAATTGTAACAATATGCTCACAACTGACATTAGACTAATCTTATTTATAAATAACGGTCTTATTTATCCTTTTCTCCCTCTCGAACAAATGTGTTACGTTGGCTATTCTCCAGTCCTATGGCAAAATTTGTGTGTTAAAGGAGGTTTGAAAAATTGTGGTCAGATGCTTCTGCTACCCCCTTTTCAACTTTTTTCAACACTAGTGTGCGAGCCAACAGGGCCCAGTGATTTATCCACCCTAAGCTCTGCTAATTGTTTCAGAATCAATTGGCTGAAAATTCCAGCCTCGAAGTACGAATTGCGCACGGACCCGGTGAAGCCTCGCAAAAGCTAGTTTTCGGGGCGCGATGCGCATGCGCGGAACCGGCATTTCTGCTCTGTCAAGATTTTTCTTGACAGATCCTCCGCATCTACGGAGAAGAACATCCGTGTGGGAGAAATTGGGCTATTTGCCCAACTCATGCCCAGCGAATCTCCTTCAAACTTTTCCGCGTGGTAAAAGCAGGCTCACAGCTTACTTTTACCAGCATAAGAGTTTTAAAACATATAAAAATTAAATTTAAACACTCATTTTTATATTAAAAACCCTGTCCATTAAGGTAAGTTTATTTTTAATACTAATAAAACACATTTAAAAAAATTCCAAAAAATATATATTTTTTCTAAAACATTTAATTACATTTAATTTCAATTAATTTTAAATATGAGATGTTTTATTTATTTATTATGCTGTGTTTCTGTGTTTTAGGGTTTTTTCTCATTGATAGTAATGGGAACTCGGACAATCGGAGTTCCTATTTTTATCAATGAGAATACTGCATAGTGATTGGTGATCCAGGCCCATGTGCCTCCAGCATGTACGTACCTCAAAGTCATCTCCCCATGCGCTGCGCGGCGAATCTAGACTTGCGATCGGGATCCTCTGTTCCTCCGGGACCACCAGGTACTTTCGTAGATTTTTTTCGGGTTGAAGGCATTCGTATGAAGGAATTTTCCCCCCATTATGTTTTCTGTAACAATCATTTGATATTCTCCCCCAGTACACCTATATTTTTATTTTATCATTGTCATGGAGTATTACAAAGATACTCAACACAAGTCTATTTTGGAGAAAAGAATCATTTATTATAAAGTAATTGATTGAGGGAGAGACAGTTTCTACACGAGTTCAGTAACTCGGTGATCCAAACCAGCTGTTCTCCCCGAACAATCTTGGGTTACTGTTTTTATACAGTCAAAATACATACAAAATCATGAAGTTCCACGCGGAAGCTTTCCATTTATTGTGTCCCTGCCGCGTCACAAACTTTTTGCCTACCTACTATAATTAATTGGTTAATACAGTTATATTGACAGCAAACTTCGTTACCTCCCCTGTGTGCCGTTTATCTGCTAAGTTACGTCATTCTCAGGTCTGTGAACTCTTCTTCTCTTGGCCTAACCGCTTTCAACCAGTTGAGATGTTTTTCGGTCGTCTTTTGTTTCTCGTAATCTCTTATCACCCCATGTGACCTAGCCTTGGAGTGTATTTTTCCCAACTGTCTGGTTTATACGGTGATAAAATGATCTGTCTTCCTGAGAGTTCTTTGACCTCAGCTTATGACTCTTTCTAAGGAGAATTCATTTGCTTTGCTCTTTGTTCTAGTCTTGATAACAGCAAACCAATTAACGAGTGCAGAGGTACCACAGCATTCTGTTCTCAGAGTGTTGAGTTCAGTAACACTGTGTCTTTACTGTGAACCTCACTTATGGTTTTAACTTTATTTGATTAATTTCCCTCTGATTAATTAGGTTCCCTCTACTTAAATTTTTTTTTTTTATAATCCCCCATTTGGTCAGATGGTACCCCAAATACCCACCCTGACGAAAAATTCACCTTCTCTGATTCACGTGTACTCTGCCCCGGTCTCAGTGATCAGGCAGTAGGTTGGGAGCACCCACAAATCATATCAGGTATTCATTCTGCAACAATTTGACCTGATTCCTAGCTTAGCTTTGCTCAGGTATACCTCTTCTGTCTTTTGCACTTGTTACATATCATCACCAACCAACTCAAGGCTATTACTATCTGTATTGCCACTAGGGTATGTGAAAGGATCCTTATCCATGGATGCATTTCAAAGTTCATTCTTCAATTCCATAATCTCAAGTACCAAGGCAGGTTTTTCAGGTTATCCTTTATTTCACTGTCCAGTTCTTTGCCTTTGACCTTTAGCTCATAATATATTTTAATGTTATTTCTTAATGGTCCTTTAAGCTCAATTAAATCTTCAAGTAACAGGGGAATTGGTGTTGTTTGCTCTTCCATTTAATCATCAATATTTTGCTTTATCTCATCACTTATATTTAACATCATTGTCTTCCTGGTGTATATATACGTCATGCGTGCCCTTCCCACTGCCACCGACACTCTGGGAATAAAGCAAAAGTTAGGCATTGAAATGTTACAAGTCAAGCCTCCATAATCGTAAGTTTCCAGACTAGTTACCACACAATATCCTCCTCGTCCTTGATAGTGTAATGTGTGGGTTCGGTTCGGGCAGGGCTTATTTTCATGACACATCCTTCCATTGTATTGTCAAACCCGCAGTTATCCTTGCTCCCTTCTCCCACTGGGTGAGGGCATATAGTTAGGCTTCCTTCTCTCCGGCACCCGGATAAAGATATTCTCCTTATCTTTCCATTCTTTTAATCGCATACTGGTCTATCGGGTAATGGCGGATGTACTGTTCCCCTCATATTATCCCTATGTTTTCAACTTTATATTGAAAGTACGGGTAATTGCCTTGGTTTATTACGGGGATCACTAGTATTATCCCTACCGTAGGGGTTTGTTTCCCCTTACATCCTCCTGTAACTGCATACACCCGAGTGATTCCTTTCAGAGTGCAGGCGTCTAATGGCCCAGTGTGCGATGCCATTTCTTTCAACTGGGTACTATTTATCCAATCTGGAACTCGCCCGGTTTGTATCTGATCCATATTGTGTCTCACCTGACCGATCATCCATCTCCCATAGGCATGGCATGTGTCTCTTTTCCTGTTATCGGCATCGTTCTCTCGTTCCTGCTTACTTAGCTCGTTAATTGTTTGTGCATGGCCTTCCAATATGGATATGCCCTCTAGCAGTATTTTGGATGTTTTAGATCCGAACTCTGAAGATTCTATCCCTATCTCGATCTGTTTTCTCATTAGTACCTTCATGGTTTTCCTTAAACTATTTACTCCTGCTTGGATCGCCTGTATATCCAGTGCATTTACTAGAGAGGTCCCTGTATTTACTCCAGTTAGTACATCATTCCCTATAGATCTCCTCTGTCTCCCTCCTTTGTTTCTCAGCTGCTTGTGATACTCCCTTGCTCCTGATGTGTCACTAACTTTTCTCAGGATTGTATCTAGCAACCGTGTGTACAATGCTTTAGTCTTGGGGCTAAACTTTTCTGGCAGGTATAGGTCTGTTAAATTTATGATCATAGGTAACATTTCATGCTGCACATTGTCAAATAACAACATTCCCTCTGATCTCGTCACCAACCCACCGGGCGGACCTTCAGTAAGGAGAGGGCAAGTAATTGGTGGTAGTGTTGTTAGTCCTGGGGTCGTGACTGTAGGTTTTTGCCAATAAATCATCACTGCTGGACCTGAACACTTTCTCTCTTCCTGACATATGACCCATTCTATCGCTTTTAACGAGGATGGCTCTAAGATTGTGTCCCTGTTTGGGTCCGGACAATGTACTATTACATCTGTTTCAGGTTTAACTACCAAGCACTTTCCCAAGATTAATTCCCCTTGTTTACAACATTCAGATAACATTTTGTTATCCACTTATCTTGTGGCTTCAAGATAAATGCTCCTGAAACTCGGATGTCGTCCCCTAGGAGCTGCTTTATGTAGTTGTTGTACCCTCCGGTGTGGGTATATGTTTCTGGGCCCCCTAGAGGTAGCCTTGTAGCTTGTCCTTGTAGAATCATAAGGGCGGTGGTGATCACGTTTATAAACATTCTGTTGATAAAACACATCCTGGATATTCCAGGTTTTTAGTTAGATTCTTACCATTTCTACTTCTACCAGATCATTTGCACCGTTTTCCAGACATGTGATCTTTCCCAGATCCATTTCATTGTGGCAAGTACCCGTAGTATTCTTTCAGCTGGGACCAATGTTTTCATCGGCCCCCACCTTTCATATTTATACATGCACATGTGTCACCACTGATTACCACCTCATGGTCCGCTCCACCTCGGTGCGAATCCTGGTTTATCTGCCACTTCCTTAACCATTACTTTATCCCCCACCTCGGGCATTATAGCTGAGGTATTTGTCCCACGTCTTCGTCCTCCTCTCTCTGTCTTTCTTGGACCTTCTGTCGCATACCTTTCAACTGCTCACTCAATTCCATCACATACTTCCTGATTCTATCTCGTAATGGTTCTAATTCTGCCCTTCCTGTAACTACCCCCTCGGGTAACTTCATTACTCATCCAGTCATTAGCTCATAGAGGGTTAATCCTGTCATTTGATTTGTTGTGGTGCGTAACCTCATTCGTATCGTGGGTAGTAATTCTGGCCAGGATTGTCTGGTTTCCTGTATTCAAAAACAAGTGATAGTTAAAAATTTATCTTAACATACAAGTGCTCGCAAATCATTTCCAAGGCTACGTCCATATCTTATCTCGTCTCCCCCAAATGGCATTTCTGTCTTTCATCAGAGAAAATGGCATTTTTCGATTGTTTCCACACTTTTTTATTTTATTTATTTTTTTAAAGAGATCAGATTTTATAAATTTGCATACACTTGAACAGTAGGTTAGCATCAGTACCCACATTTAACATTTTATTTAGCGAGTCCTTTTGATGAAAAACATTCTTTCAATAGATCTGTCAGATCAACAAAAAAAAATCTCAAACACCAAAATAGTTCTAAAGAGGCTCAATTTTAAATGTATCTCAGTATTTTGATGTGCCTTTTCTTAACCAGTGGTACTTGAAACCTTTACAACAAAATTAACTCTTTACTGTTTCGATCCTAATTGCTGCTCCCCTTTTGTAGTATTTGTATTTATTTTTGAATTAAAAATTTATGAACTTATTATGTCTAAGTGATTCACAGATCACTGAATGCAAATTACTTGTTTTATAATTATGTGTCTAAGTTCTGATTTCGAAGCTGAACATTAAAAAAAAACTCCAATCCAAGTAGGAATAAAATCTTTTGGTCTGTAACTTCAAGATATATTTTGTGATATAGTACCTCATAAATTACATCTTTTTAAGCTTCAGCTTCTGACGTAGTAGTTGAGGTAAAGATGTGTACTTTTATTATTTCTATTAAAGAGGTTTTCAAATCCAAGATTTTCCAATGCAACCAAAATCAAGGAGAATCACCTGAAATATCTCAAAATCGCAACTCAAATATTGTACTGCCAATCTTTTATTTAAAACTCTTTTTACTGAGCTGGAAGCTTTCACATCATTTAACATAAGATTTTACACAAAGGAAAATGGGGGCGTAGCTTCCTCCAGCCCATAGCCTCGAGAGACCCACGCAGGCTTTTTTTAAAAGGCATTATAATTTCCCTTCTCCTTTCTTTATCTCATTCCTCGACTAAATTTATTGTCTTTCAACCCAATGTAATCAATGACAAGTAAGTGAGCGTGTCGGAATTTTAAAAAAACGAGACCACGCATTTTTTTTTACTGTAATCCAATTAGAACGTCCAAATTTCATCGCTCCATAAATCATAATCAAATAAATCCGCACCTGCGTTTCTAATTTAAAATGTAATTCAATTCTAGGTTCACACTTTCTTAAAACTTCCCACATTGAGGACAACACTACAAAGGGATAAAAACTTTCAACTTTCTGTCTGAAAAAGTGTGTAGAGCTAAAACAAACAGACAGCTCCACCATTTTTCTTTAAATAAAACAGGCTTTAAACAAATGAAAAATTCATTAATTCCCACCTCAAATATTCTGCAGTCAAGAACCACATAAGCACTTTCATTTAAAGACAGACATTCACACCAATTTTTCATTCAACAAAGCTTATTAATCTTGCTTCAGCTGTTTTCTTATTTTTCTGTTTCTCCCACCATTCTTTTTGTTTAGTGGGATTTAGTAGAAAAATATCTACTGAGGGAGCCGTCCAGCCCCCAGTCCAGCATATCTTTACACACCATACTCAGTTTGGTACGTCTACTCATTCTCAGATACTAACCGTCCCCCTACTTGGTTTCACTTAAACCCAGCATCTACGGTCTCACCAATTTTTTTTTATCGATTTAACCTGTATTCTTAGATACTGATTGTCCCTCTAATCGGTTTCACTTAACCCTAGAACCTGCAATCCCATCGATACCCTATCGATTTATCTGTATTCTAAGATACTGATTGTCCTTCTACTCGGTTCCACTTGAACCTACAGTCTACAATCCCATCGATAACTTATGAAAGTTTCTATTGTGACCTCCTAATTCCCCCAAGTCTTTTACACCATAACAGACCTTTCACGGATTCAGGTACCGCGGGGAACAGACACATTTTGTAACAGCTCACATCGGATTATGAGTGGTAGATAAAATATACTCACTCGTGATGCTTCTGTAAACGTCTGTCAGTTTTCCGTAAGCACCCTGCTCGCAGCGCCAATTGTCATGGAGTATTATAAAGATACTCAACACAAGTCTGTTTTGGAGAAAAGAATCATTTATTATAAAGTACTCGATCGAGGGAGAGACAGCTTCTTCACGAGTTTAGTAACTCGCTGACCCAAACCAGCTGTTCTCCCCGAACAATCTTGGATTACTGTTTTTATACAGTCAAAATACATACAAAATCATAAAGTTCCACGCGGAGGCTTTCCATTTGTTGTGTCCCTGCCACGTCACAAACTTTTCGCCTGCCTACAATAATTAATTGATTAGTACAATTATATTGACAGCAAACTTCGTTGCCTCCCCTGTGCACCATTTATCTGCTAAGTTACGTGCCACGTCATTCTCAGGTCTGTGAACTCTTCTTCTCTTGGCCTAACCGCTTTCAACCAGTTGAGATGTTTTTCAATCGTATTTTGTTTCCCGTAATCTCTTACCACCCCATGTGACCTAGCCTTGGAGTGTATTTCTCCCAACTGTCTGATTTATACTGTGATAAAATGATCTATCTTCCTGAGAGTTCTTTGACCTCAGCTATGACCCTTTCTAAGGAGAATTCATTTGCTTTGCTCTTTGTTCTAGTCTTGATAACAGCAAACCGATTAATGAATGCAGAGGTACCACAGCATTCTGTTCTCAGAACGTCGAGTTCAGTAACACATGTCTTTTCTGTCTTTACTGTGAACCTCGCTTATGGGTTTAACTTTACTTGATTAATTTCCCTCTGATTAATTAGGTTCCCTCTACTTAACATTTTTTTTTTATGATCATCATATATAAAAACTGATTTGGGACAGACTTGCTGGACCGACTGGTCTTTTTCTATCTCTTGTTTTCATATGTTTGTATATATGTTAATATATATCTCTGCCATACCTTGATCCTCCACAGTGAGACTTTCACCTTCGTCCCTGAACAATGGATGCGAGACATTTATGTATTGCTGTGACAGACTAATTAACTGCTTATTAGTTGCAGTTTAGGGGAAAACAACTTCATAGTCTAGCTTTGCATTTTAACCACCCATTGTCCTAGTGCCTCTTTAATTATTTACAGATTGGGGGGAAAATTGCAGTCGGAGGCTTCCTTCGTACAAACTCATCCGACCCGAAAAAAATCTACGAAACTACCTGTTGGTCCTGGAGAAATGTACGATTCTGGTCTGAGGCCTTCATTCACTGCGCAGCATACGGGGATCTGTCTTTCACATACGGACATCTATGTTGGAATCATGTGGGCCTGGACCACCAATCACCATGCAGTATTCTCATTGATAAAAATGGGAACTCTGTTTGTCCGAGTTCCCATTACTATCAATGAGAATAGCCCCCTAAAATAGCAAAACACAGCACAATAAATAAAACATTTTTTTAAATTAATTGAAATTAAATGTAATTAAATGTTTTAGAAAAATTATATTTTTTTGAATTTTTTAAAGTGTTTTTTAATAGGATTAAAAATAAACTTACCTTAATGGACAGGGTTTTTAACGTAAAAATGAGTGATTACATTTAATTTTTCTATATTTTAAAGTGTTACACTGGTAAAAGTAAGCTATGCGTCTGCTTTTACCAGGCGTAAAAGTTTGAAGGACATTTGCTGGGCATGAGTTGCGCAAATAGCTCAATCTCTCCCGCTTGGATGTCCTTCCTGTGGGGATATGTTCGATCTGTCAAAAGAACGCGCCCTGAGAACTGGCTTTTGCGAGGCCTCACCAGGCCCATGCGCACTTAGTACAGACCCGGCGAGGGTGCAGTTTTCGCCCCAATGTTTTCAAAACCCAATATTTAAAAGTAACACTTTGTTTCCCAAATCCTCGCAATGAAAAAAAGGTCATAAAATCACAAAACACTTCTCTCTAATGATTTTATTTACTTGCTATAAGCTTATGAAAACCCTTATTATTTGCTTTTATATTATCTTATACAGTTAACCATACTTGTTGAATGTGTTTGCTGAGTATGCATTGGACTGTGGGAATTTTGTTAAAGGAAGAAAGAACTTGCATTTATATAGCAGCCTTCATATTCTACGGATGTGCTGAAAGGCTTCACAGCGAATGAATTTTTTTTTTCTGAAGTGCAGTCACTGTTGTTTCGTTGACAAAAGTTATGCATAGGTACCCAATTACAAGTCTCCAAGTCTTTCCCTACTTTCAGCAAATAGAACCATAGACACCTATTGCATCTTATGTCATTTAATATGAAAAACTTACTTCTGCTACAGTATAGGTGAACTGTAATACAGCATTGGCATTATCCAGTTCAGAACTGTCATTTCTAACAATTATATGGCTGCGCATCTTGAACAGTGAATATTTCTGTTAGCAAAGAAAGACATTCACTTTGTGGTGAATGGAAAAAGGCTACTTACTGAAGTTGGATTCATAAATAGAAGGGTTAAGTAAAACTTTCATATTTCCAACTATGTTTATTGCTGAAATTCAGTTATAAAACTATTTGTTTTCCTTTACAGACAATCAAATAAAATAAAGTTTTGGGGTGGATTGGTTTAGACGAAAGACTAAATTATATCCAAGGGAGGTTTTATTGTTTTCAATAGACAGGAAACTTAGCTGGTGCAAAACAGTTAAAGAGATGTCATAGCTTTGAACATAGCTGACAATATTTTTCAACATTCTTGCAAGTTCCTGTGAGATTTGTTGATGCAGATAGCTTTCTCTCAAAACTTTGGTACATCATCAACTATTTGTTTTCCTTTAAAGGTTCTAGTTGTTCAGGCAGTAAGACCAGACAGACTTCAAAGTGCCATGGCTCTTTTTGCATCCAAAGCCCTTGGTAAGTGTAATGTTTACTTGACAGCTTTTGGCAGTAGTATCATCTATTCTCAGTTTAGATTGGTTCCATTTCCAGCTCAAGATTTTACGTAGCCTTTTGATCTGAGTACCTCATGTGTATTGAATTTGCTTGTTATCTCTGTGTGCAGTGACTTAAATTTTGAGAACCCGGTGAGTTGTTTTCCTGTTGTTTCTCAACATCATACTCTGGGTTTTGTTATTGCCAAGATGTAGGTTGTTTGCTTTATATTTCTAGTTATATTTTCCTGCATTCTGTGCTTGGAATATTTCTGAGGACAATTCAGCTCACCGTCTAGCATTTCAATGGGCCCAAGTTTCGAGTCGCACCTACAACGGCGCAGTCCCGACCTGGACACCCGTTTTGCGCGCCACAAAGTGCGCCTAAAAAAAAGTTCCAGATTCTCCAGCTCCCTGCAGGTCGTTTGCAACTCGGCGCAGCGCAGCACGAGCAGTAGGGGGCGGAGCCAGATCCCTGCGCTGAAAACAGTGCCGGGACCTCTGCACATGCGCGCTACAGTGGGCGCGCATGTGCAGTAGCTCCAGGCGCCCAAAACTGTGTGGGAGGGGCCGAAGCACGCAGCCCCTAGCCCTGGCCCAATGGCCTCACTGGGGCTGCGTGAATAAGGCTCCTCCCACGGCCAGCTCCTGCTTCCTCCCGACCCGACTCGACTCCCGCTTTCCGCCTCCATACCGGACCCGACCCCGACCCGACTCCCACTTCCCCCCCCCCCCCCCCCGGACTGGACCCGACCCAACTCCCGCTCCCCCCCCCCCCCTCCCCCCCGCGCCTCTGGACCGGACCCGACACCGACACCGATACCGACCCGACTCCCGCTTCCCCCGCCACCCCCCCCCACCCCTGGACCGGACCCGACACCGACCCGACTCCCGCTTCCCCCCGCCCCCGGACTGGATCCGACCTGACCTCCCTCCCCCCAACCTGACCTCCCTCCCTTCCCCCGAACCGAACCGACCTCCCTCCCACCACCCCCCGACCTGCGCTCCTCCCGACCCAACCCAACGCCACCTACCTGTAAATCTGGTGCTGGGGACGGGCCCTGCCCGAAGTCTCGGGCCCAGCCCGTTCAGCCTCCCCCCCCCCCATCTCCTTCCCCCCCCATCTCCTTTCCCCCCCATCTCCTTTCCGCCACCATCTCCTTTCCGCCACCATCTCCTTTCCCCCCCATCTCCTTTCCCCCCCATCTCCTTTCCCCCCCATCTCCTTTCCCCCCCATCTCCTTTCCCCCCCATCTCCTTTCCCCCCCATCTCCTTTCCCCCCATCTCCTTTCCCCCCCCATCTCCTTTCCCCCCCATCTCCTTTCCCCCCCCATCTCCTTTCCCCCCCATCTCCTTTCCCCCCCATCTCCTTTCCCCCCCATCTCCTTTCCCCCCATCTCCTTTCCCCCCCATCTCCTTTCCCCCATCTCCTTTTCCCCCCATCTCCTTTCCCCCCCATCTCCTTCCCCCCCCATCTCCTTTCCCCCCCCATCTCCTTTCCCCCCCCATCTCCTTTCCCCCCCATCTCCTTTCCCCCCCATCTCCTTTCCCCCCCATCTCCTTTCCCTCCCTTCTCCTCCTCCCCCTCCCCCCTCCTCCTCCCCCCTCCCCCCCTTCTCCTCCCTCCCCCTTCTCCCCCTTCATACTTACCGTTCAGGTAAGACATGCCTCCCCGCGGCGGTCTCTTCTGCTGCAGGAGTGGAGGAGCGCCCGGACCAATCTGGTGACTCAGCGGGCGGGAGGACTTCCCCAGCGGTCTTCTCTCCCTGCCGGCGTGAGAACCTGACCAAGCTCGCTCGGAGGGGAGAGGGCCCAGAAAACATCAAGATCGCCGAGAAAACTCAGCGGTAAGTCGACCAAGCTCGGGTCCTAAGACTATGAAGGTGCTAAGTTGGAAACAGGGATGATTGTAACCCAGGTGGGCAAGGGGTTAAAATCGTGTCTGGGTGCTCCATGCATCCTTCCTGAACCATTCTTTCCCCCTCCATTTTAACCTAGCAGTTTCTGGCAAGCAAGTTCCTAATTAAAACATCAAAGTTACACTCCAATGACATCATTCTCACCCCACTGCATATTAACTCGAAATCGCAGAAACCCCACCCACCTTCAAGCCATCAACACAGCATTGGTATCTTGAGAGCTCCAGAAATCATCATCTTCGGCAGTCCGTTGGAGTCGAGGATGACTTGCTTCCACACTAACTTGAGTTCTAAGGTGGCTGATGAGTCCAATGCGGGATCTACAAACTCTGTTACAGGTGGGGCAGATGGTGTTTGAAGGGGTGGGTGGTTGGGTGGGGTGCTTGGTTTGTCGTACGCTCCTTCTGCTGTTTGTGCTTGACTACCGCATGCTCCCAACGAAGAGACTCGGAAGTTTTCGACGCCTTCTCTAATGCTGCATCTCCACTTTGAGCGGTCATGGGCCAGGGATTCCCAAGAGTCGGTAAAGATGTTACATTTTTTCAGGGAGGCTTTGAGGGTGTCCATGACGCATTTTCTCCTCCCTCCTGGGGCTCGCTTGCCGTGACGGAGCTCGGAGTAGAGTGCCTGTTTCGGGAGCCTTGTATCAGGCATGCGGACTCCGTGGTCTGCCCATCGGAGCTGATTGAGCGTGATCAATGCTTTGATGTTGGGGATGTTAGCCTGAGAGAGAACACGGACATTGGTGCGCCTTTCCCGCCAATGGATTTGCAGAATTTTGCGGAGGCAATGTTGGTGGTACTTCTCCAGTGCTTTGAGGTGCCTGCTGTACATTGTAAACGCAAGGCATTGGAATTGAATTGGAAACAGCACCACAACTCGAGAGAAAGAAAACAAATCTACAGGCAACTGAAGTCTGAGGTCTAACAAAAAACTCGTGACCTAAAGAAAAGATGGTGGGTGGAAAGGGCACAGGAGATCCAGCAACTAGTCGACAATCATGACGTGCATGGATTTTTTAGCCCAGTCAAGACCACCTACTGCCCAAGCACTCAAGGTCCTACCCCACTGAGGGCTAAGAACAGAGAGTTACTCATCGGGGACAGAGAGGCAATCAGTGCCCGCTGGAAGGAGCGCTTCAAAGATCTCCTTAACCAAGACTGTCTTTGACGTGTGCATCTTCGACTCCATCCCACAGTATGCTATCCGCCACCATCTTGGCACAACACCAGTCTGCCATGAGGTTGAAAAGGTCATCTGGCAGCTGAAAAACAACAAGGCCTCAGGAGCAGATGGAATCCCCGTCGAAGTACTAAAGCATGGCGGAGAAGTACTCTTGGAGCGAATCCATGACCTCATCACTCTCATCTAGAAGGAGCAGAGCATGCCGGGGGATCACAGAGATGCCGTAATCGTGACCATTTTCAAAGAAAGGTGACGAGACCAATTGCGGTAATTACAGAGGACTTTCCCTGCTGCCTGCCACAGGGAAAATTATCACTCCATAAGTACAAAAGAGGGCTCAACTGCATTTCACCGGGTGTGAGGATCTTTTTCTGATTTGTTAAATGAGTTTACAGCTTCCAGATCGTTACTTGTACACTTTTTTTGCCTTGCATCCTTTTAGTCACCTTTCTCTACTTACTATGGGTGCCATTCTTGCTTCTTTGTTCATGATTGGGCAAGACTAGGAGGAGGAGCAGCAACAACCAGCACCTGGGCCTCTGTGAAGTCAACAGGTGAGGGGAGGTTACATGCAGGAAGCCATACAAGGAAACAGGATTACAGGTCAAGAGTCACCTTCTTGGACCTATCTGAGGAGTAGTACACAAGGACACTGCGCTTCTCTAGGCAAGGCATAGTAGATCTCCTGCAACAGTATCTACTGCCTTCTGGACTAGGGGAGCATGCATTGCCAGTAGTTGTCAAAGTCACCAAAGCCCTGCGTTTTTACGCCACTGGATCCTTTCAGTCTGCTACAGAGAATATCAGCCGCACCTCCCAGCCTGCAGTTTGGAACTGCTTTAAGCATATGATCGATGCCCTCTTTGCCCGGGTTTGAGTAGTGTAATGTCTGTAAGCTTGTAATGTTTGTAGTTCCACATTGTGGATGTGGACATATTGTGTACTGCAACTGCAGAGTTATAATAAACAGAACCAGGCAGATCCCGGTGGCTTCCGAGAGAGAGCTGCCTGCCATGTTGGAAGCTGTGTGTGCTTGTGCTCTGTGAATATATCACATTTGGTGGCGAGATGGGATTTTTCAGCTGAATTAAAGCTTAAATTTTGTTGGGGAAGGATTCAGCCAGCCGACAGAGAGACTTTGGAAGTTTCTGTCTTTGGGAAAAAAGCTACAAAATCTGAGGTAAAATACAGCACACGGTGTGAACAACTAGAGATTAAAATGGCAGGTATAATCGGACATTTGGGGGAATATAGACACGATCGGGAACGTTTTAATGCGTATGTGGATCGGCTAGAAATGTATTTCACTGCAAATAACATAATCGAAGTTCCAGACAATGCAGTCCAGAACCGGGCTGTGTTGGAATGTAAGAAAGCGATCTTCTTATCGGAGACAGGTCCGGCATTGTACGAAACCCTTGTAAATCTGCTTGTGCCTGACGAGCCAAAGGACGCAATGCTTAAAGAGATTTTAACGAAGTTGGAGCAGCACTATAACCCCAAACCGTTAGAAAATGCTGAAAGCTATCGTTTCGGGATTTGGAATCAAAAGGCTGATGAAAGTATCAGTGATTATATCGTAGTATTAAAGAAGCTATTGATGCACTGTAATTTTGGAAACTTTCAAAACCGAGCATTACAGGATCATTTTGTTTGTGGGGTGAAAAATGATGTGGTCAGAAGGAAGTTATTGACGACGGATGACTTGACTTTTGAGATTGCTTGTCAGACAGCGAGGTTGATGGGCATGGCCGAACAATATTCCCGAGAATTAAATAATGATTATGGTCGTCAGTCAACCGAGGTAAATCACCTGCAGGTTCAAACTAAAAGATTGTGGGGGCCCAAAGTCTCAGAAACTGTAAATTCTACCAGAGCGTCGAAGTCGTGCTTTCGGTGCCAGGGACAACACATTGCTCAAAGTTGTCCATACGTGAAGGCAGAGTGTTTCTTCAGCAGGAAGACTGGGAATCTTGCGAAGGCTTGCTGACTGAAGGGTAAACCAGCTTTTAAAGCTATGAGTCCAGCGTTCAAAGCTATGAGTAGAAATCCCAAGAAACTACAGAGCATGGAAGAACAACAACAGGACGAGGAGATGTTAGAGATACACGTCATCAGGAGCACGAGGTTAACGGACAGCGATTCGGAAAGCATCAAAATCCACATAGATGTTGCGGGATTCAAGATACCAATGGAAATTGACACGGGTGCATCAGTGAGTGTAGTACCTCGACAAATTGCATGATTTCCAACTGGAGAAATCCAAGATAGAGCTGTGAGGCTACTCGGGAGAGAGAATTCCTGTGGTAGGTCGTATCACCGTACTGGTGAAATATAAAGATCAATTTCAGAACTTGTCTCTAATAGTAGTGAAAGGAGACAAGTCTGCCTTACTAGGAAGAAATTGGTTGAGCTCACTGAAGCTGGATTGGAGTAAGATTTTCTGTGTGGAAGCGAGATTTTCATCAACGGATGAGGTTATCAAGAAGTATCTGAAGGTGTTCTGCGAAACGGGCAGTCCGATCCAAGGCTTCAAGGTGAGTGTCAGGGTACAGAAGGACGCTAGATCGGTTTACTACAAGCCACGTTCCGTACCATATGCACTTGAGGAGAAAGTTGAGCAAGAACTCAAAAGACTAGAGACTGAGAACATTATTTGCAAGATAGATCGATATAATTGGGCTGCACCCATTGTTGTTGTACCTAAGTCCAATGGTAAGGTAAAATTGTGTGATGATTGTTAAGTAAACGTAAACCAGGTTCTCGAGGGTAATGTCCCCAATACATTGCCGAATATAGACGATTTGTTCACAACATTGACAGGTGGTCAGATCTTCTCAAAACTGGATCTTACGAATGCCTACTTACAGCTTGAACTAGATGAGGAGTCCAAGTCATGTTTGACTATAAATACTCATCTAGGCCTATATCAATTTAATAGGCTACTGTTTGGAGTGTCTTCCGCCCCTGCCATATTCCAAGGGGTGATGAACCAGATTTTGCAAGGTATTGAAGGGGTAGTATGTTATTTGGATGACATACTAATTTCAGCACCAAATAGGCAAATTCATAATAACATATTGAATGAAGTCCTCAAACGGCTAGAGAAGCACAGAATATGAGTGTCTGCTCGTAAGTGTGAGTTATTTAAAACCTCAGTGGAGTACTTAGGGTACAGAGTAGACAAAGATGGTTTACATCCAACCATGGAAAAATTGGATGCAATTAGAAATGCACCCACTCCCAGGAATGTCACTGAACTTCGTTCATTCTTGGGTCTTTTGAACTATTATGGGAAGTTCGAACCAAATTTGGCTACAGTATTACATCCACTGAATGAACTTTTGAAAAAACAGGTCCATTGGAAGTGGTCAAAAGAATGCGATATGGCATTCAAGGAGTGTAAAAGCAAATTGGTAGAGAGCACCATGTTAGTTCACTGTGACATATCTAAGGAGATTAAGCTAGCATGTGATGCCTCTCCGTATGGAGTTGGGGCAGTGATCTCTCATGTATCACATAGTGGGGAGGAGAGACCAATTGCTTTTGCTTCACGGATCTCAGTGCCAGTGAGAGTAATTATGCGAAATTGAAAGGGAAGCGTTGGCATTTATTTTTGGGGTCAAGAAGTTTCACAAATACTTGTATGGTCGTAAGTTTACCATCGTTACGGACCATAAGCCCCTAACAGCAATCCTCCACAAGTCCCCAGTTCCAACATTAGCTGCAGCCCGAATGCAGAGATGGGCTTTGATTTTGTCAGCATATACATATGATATTGAATACAGACGATCAGCTGATCACAGTAATGCTGATGCAATGTCTAGATTGCCTTCCCCATCACAAGTTACACCCGATAGGGAAGAAGTTTTTTATTTTTCATACATTGATGAACTGCCAGTCACAGCTGAAGAGATTGGTAGAGCAACCAAACGTGATCCAGTGATGTCAAAGGTGTATGATTATATTGCAAATGGATGGCCAAACTAGGTAACAGACAAAGATACACATCTATTCTTCATTCGTAGGAATGAATTATCAGGCGATAAAGATTGCATCATGTGGGGTGCAAGAGTGGTTATACCAAATAAATTCAGGTCCAAATTATTAGGAGACCTCCATGACCAGCACTTAGGAATGTGCTTGACCAAGAGTTTTGCACGCAGTTATTTATGGTGGCCAGGTCTTGATAAA
Organism: Pristiophorus japonicus; assembly: GCF_044704955.1. Taxonomy (NCBI): domain Eukaryota; kingdom Metazoa; phylum Chordata; class Chondrichthyes; family Pristiophoridae; genus Pristiophorus; species Pristiophorus japonicus. The sequence continues at coordinate 142,788,762 of NC_091986.1, forward strand.
GATATAGAATACATCGTGAGTCAGTGTACGACATGTCAATTGGTAAGCAAGCAACCACCATCAGTACCATTACAGTCATGGAAATGGCCACCCAGGATGTGGCAAAGACTACATATTGATTTTGCTGAGTTAGAAGGACTACAATTGTTCATTGTAATTGATAGCCATTCAAAGTGGGTTGAGGTGTTTCCAATGGGGAAAATAACAACAAGTAAAACATTGGACATTTTACGAAAATTATTTTCTTCATTTGACTTCCCTGAAGAAATTGTTTTGGATAATGGACCACAATTTCTTTCAGAAGAATTTGCACAATTCACGAGCAAAAATGGTATGAAACATACCAAGGTTCTACCATACCACCCTGCTTCAAATGGTGCAGCAGAGCGCATTGTACAAATTGTAAAATGTGCCCTCATAACACAAATGTTAGATCCAAATCCAAGGAAACGACAGTTGTCGTTGGATCACAAATTGGCTAACTTTTTGATTACATATCGAAATACTCCTCATACAACTATAGGTAGAACACCAGCAGAGTTGTTTCTCAAACGACAGCCACGAACCAGATTCTCGTTGTTAAAACCAAATTTGGCACAGTCCGTAGAAGAGACACAATTACGACAGAAAGAGAATCATGATAGAGGTAGAGTGAAATTAAACCAGAAGGTGAGAGTGAAGAACAATCACCATAAATGGTTACCAGGAAGAGTGGTGAAGATATGTGGTCCTCGCACATATTTGGTAAAGATGTTTGATAATGGACAGGCTAGGTTTGTTCATATTGATCACATTTTACCGACAGACATGGAAGGAGTTGAAGGTGGGAATGATTCAATTAATTCTGACTCATCAGATAGTTTTGATACACCAGTAGCAAATCCTAAATCCAATGTACTAGAAACAAATCCAGGAGAGACTCAGAATGAAAGTCTGAGTCCGAGTCAGGAAAACAAAGAGCCTGAAGTTAGAGTGAGTTCAAATGAAAATCAAGGAAATTCCGTGGAGGAAAACGTTCCTCAGGATGAGCCTCGAATGAGTGTGAAATCGACACCAGGTTTGGAAGGTTCTGTTCGAGAGCGAAGGTATCCTCTTCGAAACAGAAAACAAGTGGTAAAGTTAAATTTGTAAATATGGGGAAAAAAAATAAGTTTATATCCTGTGTTATGTATAAACATGAAAGTTATATATGATGTTTGTTGCAATAACTTCTTCATTAAGGAGGGAGAAGTGTAATGTCTGTAAGCTTGTAATGTTTGTAGCTCCACACTGTGGATTTGGACGTATTGTGTACTGCAAGTGCAGGGTTAATAATAAACAGAACCAGGCAGATTCCGGGGGTTTCCGAGAGGGAGCTTCCTGCCATGTTGGAAGCTGTGTGTGCTTTTGCTCTGTGAATATATCACAAGCAGCACATCACCTTATCCATCGACCTCAGCAGTCAACAGAATATAGCTTGTGGTTTTGCAGCAGTGACTGGCTACCCTCACTCCAGGGTGTGATTGACTGTACACACGTGACCATCAGGGCATGGGAACGCGAGCCAGTAACATTTGTAAACAGAAAAGGATACCACCCTATCAAAGTACACCAATGGCTGGTCACAGAAACAACATCATGCAGGTCTGTGCAAAGTCGCCAAGGAGCTGCAATGATTCTATAATATTCAGACACTTTGCCAACCCCCTGCTATTCGACTCTGTGAGGAATGTGACCAGATCACTGCTGGGGCACAAGTGATATTCCCTGTAGTCCTGGCTGAATACGCCACTGCACAACACCACTACACTCAAGCAACACAAATAGACTCAAAGCCAAGGCACAGCCAGGAGATTTTGACAATGCACGATAGGATTGCTTGAGCAGTTGGGGGTACAGTTGTAAGTGACTAGGTGGAAGGTTTTCTCGAAGAGAATGCCAAAGGAAATGGAATTAGAAGGTGGGAGCTTTCCTGCTCCTCATGGTTGACAATGAAATGCACAAAAAGCTTTAAAGTTAAAACTTACCATGGTCCCTTCTGGTCGGATCCTGCTCAGACTGCGCACATTTTAAAGGTCAAAATTGTGTTGGGTTTGAATTATCATCAGACCCTGACATTTTAGTCTTGATGAGGCCAATGTCTCTCCGTGGTGGGTGATATCCACGCCCCCAAAGGCCCAGGAGTTAAAATCGTAGAGGGCAGGGATGCTGCAGCAATACAACACGTACCACCTGTCTACCATTTTGTTCACCCTCTCCTGCCCTGCTCCCGTGGGGCAGGCAGGGTTAAAATCACACCTATAATTTCCACTTCAGTGAATACCTGCTCAGAGCACTCCCTATGGACATGCACATGCCAAAAAGCTCTGTTTGGTAACTAAACCCATTTAATAATTTATCAGAGTCTGATTGCAAGTATAGTTGTGGAGTATGGAGCCAAAAAGCCTTGATTTTCCAGTGCATTCTTTCTGTGACTCTGACGGGTGTGTGGTAGAAGTGCCACAAGACTTGGATAGTGAGTCCCAACCTTACTCCAGAAGGCGTTCTCCTGGTTTCTTCCTGAATTATTATCAGAAAAAAGTATTGGCCTGGATTTTGCGGTGGTAATGACAGCGAACTGATAATGACAGTGAAACAGTCAGTGTTCGCTATCATTACCCCTCTGAAACTGCCAGCAACTTCACGATTTAGCACATGCGCAGATAAACGCGGAAATCCTGAAATAACAGTCAGTCATTCACTACTCTGCCACAGTTGCGCTGTGGAATTCCCCTTTGCTGGCAAGCAATTGAAATCACATATAAGCACGAAAACGTCCCCTTTTACGATGAAATATCGCTGTTAATATCACTGTGGGACTAAGCACGATGGCTCTTTCAAAGAGCAAGCAGAGGCACGATGGGCCAAATTGCCTCCTGTGCTGTAATTTATGAATCTAAATTGTTATTGCTGTTTGTGAGCTTTTGCTTTATGTAAAATACCTACATAACAACAGTCATTGTATACAAAGTTCTTTGGGTCTTTTCTGACTGAAAAGCTATATAAATGAAAGTCTTTATTCACTTTTTAGGGCTGGATTTTACCAACCTCGGTAGATCCATGGCGGGTGACGTCGGTGGCAGGTCCTGGACTCGCTGCTGGCTCCAGCCCACTGTTCAAAATGATTTAACCCTGACTGGGCTTGTTCAGCCCACCCAGTGCATTTCTCGTCCAATTTAAGGAAACGGGTCTGATGAAGTCATTTGATGATGTGCAAATTAATTTTGACATTTGTGCTGTCAGTGTTCTACAACATTGAGATGCTGTAATCACTGACAAACACTACTCAAAGGTGCACGGCTGTACCCAGGCTCTCCCATGACTTCCTCCATATGCTTATGGAGGGAGTCACAGCACACAGGGAGATTCTCTTCCATTCCAATGCTGCACAGGAGGGCAGGAAAAAGAGTGGGAGAGCGATAGTGATAGGGGATTCGATTGTAAGGGAAATAGATAGGCGTTTCTGCGGCCGCAACCGAGACTCCAGGATGGTATGTTGCCTCCCTGGTGCAAGGGTCAAGGATGTCTCGGAGCGGGTGCAGGACATTCTGAAAAGGGAGGGTGAACAGCCAGTTGTCGTGGTGCACATTGGTACCAACGATATAGGTAAAAAAAGGGATGAGGTCCTACGAGACGAATTTAAGGAGCTGGGAGCTAAATTAAAACGTAGGACCTCAAAAGTAGTAATCTCGGGATTGCTACCAGTGCCACGTGCTAGTCAGAGTAGGAATCGCAGGATAGCTCAGATGAATACATTACTTGAGCAGTGGTGCAGTAGGGAGGGATTCAAATTCCTGGGGCACTGGAACCGGTTCTGGGGGAGATGGGACCAGTACAAACTGGACGATCTGCACCTGGGCAGGACCAGAACCAATGTCCTAGGGGGAGTGTTTGCTAGTGCTGTTTGGGATAAGTTAAACTAATATGGCAGGGGGATGGGAACCAATGCAGGGAGACAGAGGGAAACAAAAAGGAGACAAAAGCAAAAGACAGAAAGGAGATGAGTAAAAGTGGAGGGCAGAGAAACCCAAGGCAAAAAACAAACAGGGCCACTGAATATAAAGGGGCTGCAGGAGGGGTCAAAACTAAAAATCATGATTTAAAAACTAGTATTAAAACACTCTACCTAAACGCACGCAGCATTCGAAATAAAGTAAATGAGTTGACGGCACAAATCATTACAAATGGGTATGATTTGGTGGCCATTCCAGAAACATGGTTGCAGGGTGGCCAAGATTGGGAATTAAACATACAGGGGTATCTGACGATTCGGGAAGATAGACAAGAAGGGAAAGGAGGTGGGGTAGCTCTGTTAATAAAGGATGATATCAGGGCAGTTGTGAGAGATGTTATTAGCTCGAATGAATAAAATGTTGAATCATTGTGGGTGGAGATTAGAGATAGTAAGGGGAAAAAGTCACTGCTGGACGTAGTTTATAGGCCCCCAAATAATAACTTCACGGTGGGGCGGGCAATAATCAAGGGAATAATGGAGGCATGTGAAAAAGGAACGGCGGTAGTCATGGGGGATTTTAACCGACATATCGATTGGTCAAATCAAATCGCACGGGGTAGCCTGGAGGAGGAATTCATAGAATGCATACGGGATTGTTTCTTAGAACAGTATGTTACAGAACCGACAAGGGAGCAAGCTATCTTAGATCTGGTCCTGTGTAATGAGACAGGAATAATAAACGATCTCCTAGTAAAAGATCCTCTCGGAATGAGTGATCACAGTATGATTGAATTTGTAATACAGATTGAGGGTGAGGAAGTTGTGTCAGAAACGAGCGTACTATGCTTAAACAAAGGGGACCACAGTGGAATGAGGGCAGAGTTGGCTAAAGTAGACTGGAAACACAGACTAAACGGTGGCACAATTGAGGAACAGTGGAGGACTTTTAAGGAGCTCTTTCATAGTGCGTAACAAAAATATATTCCAGTGAAAAAGAAGGGCGGTAAGAGAAGGGATAACCAGCCGTGGATAACCAAGGAAATAAAGGAGAGTATCAAATTAAAGACCAATGCTTATAAGGTGGCCAAGGTTAGTGGGAAACGAGAAGATTGGGAAAATTTTAAACAACAGCAAAGAATGACTAAAAAAGCAATAAAGAAAGGAAAGATAGATTACGACGGTAAACTTGCGCAAAACATAAAAACAGATAGTAAAAGCTTTTACAGATATATAAAACGGAAAAGAGTGACTAAAGTAAATGTTGGTCCCTTAGAAGATGAGAAGGGGGATTTAATAATGGGAAATGTGGAAATGGCTGAGACCTTAAACAATTATTTTGCTTCTGTCTTCACAGTGGGAGACACACAAACCATGCCAAAAATTGCTGGTCACAGGAATGTGGGAAGGGAGGACCTTGAGACAATCACTATCATTAGGGGATAGTGCTGGACAGGCTAATGGGACTCAAGGTAGACAAGTCCCCTGGATGGGACTCAAGGTAGACAAGTCCCCTGGTCCTGATGAAATGCATCCCAGGGTATTCAAAGAGATGGCGGAAGTTACAGCAGATGCATTCGTTATAATCTACCAAAATTCTCTGGACTCTGGGGAGGTACCAGCGGATTGCAAAAGCAGCTAATGTAACGCCTCTGTTTAAAAAAGGGGGCAGACAAAAGGCAGGTAACTATCGGCCGGTTAGTTTTACATCTGTAGTGGGGAAAATGCTTGAAACTATCATTAAGGAAGAAATAGCGGGACATCTAGATAGGAATAGTGCAATCAAGCAGACGCAGCATGGATTCATGAAGGGGAAATCATGTTTAACTAATTTACTGGAATTCTTTGAGGATATAACGAGCATGGTGGATAGAGGTGTACCGATGGATGTGGTGTATTTAGATTTCCAAAAGGCATTCGATAAGGTGCCACACAAAAGGTTACTGCAGAAGATAGAGGTACGCGGAGTCAGAGGAAATGTATTAGCATGGATAGAGAATTGGCTGGCGAACAGAAAGCAGAGAGTCGGGATAAATGGGTCCTTTTCGGGTTGGAAATCGGTGGTTAGTGGTGTGCCACAGGGATCGGTGCTGGGACCACACCTGCTTACAATATACATCGATGACCTGGAAGAGGGGACAGAGTGTAGTGTAACAAAATTTGCAGATGACAAAAGATTAGTGGGAAAGCGGGTTGTGTAGAGGACACAGAGAGGCTGCAAAGAGATTTGGATAGGTTAAGCGAATGGGCTAAGGTTTGGCAGATGGAATACAATATTGGAAAATGTGAGTTCATCCACCTTGGGAAAAAAAAACAGTAAAAGGGAATATTATTTGAATCAGGAAGGTGAATGGAATGTTGGCCTTCATTGCGAGAGGGATGGAGTACAAAAGCAGGGAGGTCCTGCTGCAACTGAATAGGGTATTGGTGAGGCCGCACCTGGAGTACTGCATGCAGTTTTGGTCACCTTACTTAAGGAAGGATATACTAGCTTTGGAGTGGGTACAGAGACGATTCATTCGGCTGATTCCGGAGATGAGGGGGTTACCTTATGATGATAGATTGAGTAGACTGGGTCTTTACTCGTTGGAGTTCAGAAGGATGAGGGGTGATCTTATAGAAACATTTAAAATCATGAAAGGGATAGACAAGAGGCAGAGAGGTTGTTTCCACTGGTAGGGGAGACTAGAACTAGGGGGCACAGCCTCAAAATACGGGGGAGCCAATTTAAAACCGAGTTGAGAAGGAATTTCTTCTCCCAGAGGGTTGTGAATCTGTGGAATTCTCTACCCAAGGAAGCAGTTGAGGCTAGCTCATTGAATGTATTCAAGCCACAGATAGATAGATTTTTAACCAATAAGGGAATTAAGGGTTATGGGGAGCGGGCGGGTAAGTGGAGCTGAGTCCACGGCCAGATCAGCCATGATCTTGTTGAATGGCGGAGCAGGCTCGGGGGGCTAGATGGCTAGAGGTCAATGCAGCCTGGTTGCACATTGCACAGAAGGGCACAAGCAGGGATGTTGTCAGGAGGACCAGGCTGCAGTGGCACAAACCTTTCAATGATCTCAGTAGATCACGAAACATTACTGCAAAGCCACACTCATCCTTATCCTGCTGTGTCACTCATCACATCTGCCTTCCCTACCCTTCTCCTGCTCATCCTGACACACACCAACTTACCTTGCACCTCCATCCATCCTTCTCTAGCTACATTATCACTTCCCCATCTCACTAGCCACCCCTCACACTTACCTTCATCCTTGTGCAAGCATATCAACTAACAACACACAAGTGTAGACACGGGTGTTTTCGCCAATGTTAACGCAAAGTGTCTGTTAATGTGGTGTCCAACCTAAATATCTTTATTTTCAACACTGCATTCTTGGACAGATCTGTGTGCACCTTTGGAAGTGGCTTCGTGAGTTCCAGTGAATGGTGGGAAATAATGGTGATGAGTGTGAATGGAATGGCTTGGGCATTGCAGGGATGTTTTATGGTGCTGGTGTGGTGCATCATGTGGCAGTCAGGGTGTACAGCACCAACTGAAGTAAATCTGGCCATGGTGAGGCCAACCCTGGCCTCCCGGGCAGCAATGTGGTCAGGTGCCAATGCCCTGTGCCCTGTGCAGCATCAGTTGATTGCAGAGAAGGTTGGTGGTGCTGCTGGTGTGCCTGGTGATGTTGGTGTTGGGGCTGATCGTGGTGCGATTCTGAGGACCAAGGTGAGATAGTTTTAAGGGCACCGATGCTGATGTAATAGATGGCAGGTGAAGTTGATATGGGCAGAAGCAATCTGTCAGTGGTGAGAGAGGTTGTTCCAATGAGGTGACACTGGATAGAGAGTTTGCTCCAAACACTTCCAACCTGCATAAAGCTCAGTCTGTCTTTCAAATGCAATAAGCAACAGCTTATGAGCTTGGAAAGTGAACAGCTGTGAGATGAGAGCTTTTATAATATATTTCCAGCTGTCCAGCAATGAATTGATTTCGTGGCCATTCAACTCCTGCCCTGCTTACCTGACATGATTCCCAAGCAGCATGAACCCTGTGGGCGACCTGGTAAACTCTGAAAGTGAGCTGAAAATATTTCTTAATTCTCTGTTACCAAGGTCATAATGACCTGAATTGCCTCCCCTGCCGCTGCGTGTTGGGTCTGTTCAGTATTGACAGACCAGACATTTGGGAAAGACACGTGGCAGCGGGTTGACAGCGGGGTTCCGACCCGCTGTCAAAAAAAAAACATTTTCCCGCCCTACCTGCCACCGATCGTGCCTGCTGACCCCCTGCAAAATTCCCCCCTTAATATTTTGTTGATTAAGCCAGCATATATGCTTCCCTGATATTATTAGGCTTGATGGTTTGCATCTGCAGTAAAAGAATGAAGAAAAAATCTGCTGGAGATAAAGGACTGATGCATCACTTTGGAAAGTATCCAGGAGACAACTGTGCTCAGTAACTTAAATGGATTAGTTGTATGAGGAGCCTAACAAGGCTGCAATGGCTGCAGCTCCTAGAGACCAAGGATTCTGAGAGGAATGATCCTTCACCTTGATGAGCATCTGGTGACTTTTGTCACATTAGTCAGGCAGCAGCACACCATTGTGTAAAGATAGACTGCACCGTTCATATTCTTCCCTGTGGAACCAGAGAAACTGAGAGAGAGTTTTCCAATTCTACAGGGCTAGAATTTCTTATGGCTTAACGCCCAGTTTCTGAGTATTGGCCATTGTGGGCGGTAATGAGGTGAGTGGTAATTTCTTAATTGAAGTACACCGGCAGTTTCAAAGTCCCGCTAGGGAATGGACCACTGGCGTGCTCCATCGACAGATTGCCCTGGTGCGATTTTTGGCTGAGCGGTGACTCGTAGATAAGTGTGACATTTTGTTTAAAACGCCCACGAGGATCAGCAGAGCTGAGCGGTAGGTAAGTAGGTCTGCAAGGAAATGTTAAGTGATTGGTTTTTTACTATTTATTTTCCAAATCTGTATGGGTAATTTAATTTAAAAGTGTGTTGGGAATGTTTTTTGGATTTTTTATTCTTTTTCTCGTGTTAGGCCCAACCCGCGGCTGCCCATTTTCTTTAGGCACCGCCCAATCTAGCCTATATTGCACTTTTTCGCCCAGATTGGGGGTGCAAGGCCCATATTTTTCGCTGGACAGATTAAAAAGAAATTTTTTTGGGAAGTTTTCGCCGTTGGTAATCTTCCCAGCCTTCGCGCTTTTTTGGGCGGCAATCGGGCGCTGGCGGGCTTTGGGGAAATTCTAGCCCATCGATCGACTGGTGGGGTTCTCACAGTGCAAGGAGCAATTGACAGAATACATGTGACACTCAAAGCCCAACATGGCAACTTCCTTAATTTCATGAACAGAAAAGGCTTCCATTTGATTAGTATGGAGCTCGTGTGCAGTGGCAGTCACCTTATCCAATAAATGCAAGCCTGATTCCCAGGAAGCTGTCATGACACTGTCATTATGTGACAATCCATCATACCAATTCTGAAAACTCAAAGCCATGTATCAGGATGCTTGATTGATTAATTTTAAATATTATCCACACCACTGAAAGTGACACTCTTACTCTTTTGTACTGCGATGCTGCAAAATGTGGCTTGCTGTGCAGGATTGAGGGGGTGGGGTAGCTGCACACCTAGAAATTATTCTGCTTTCCCGCACCCCCCCCCCCGCCCCACTCCAGTACCCTGGCCTGGTCCCCCAAGGTAATCCCCAAATCTACAGAGAAAGAGACTGATACTTCCCTTCTCACTGGAATTGTATGGCCAAGACCTGGCAATCTGAGGGAAATGTGTTATAAATGTCGAGGAATTATGGCCCCATCAATGCATTTGATTTGTGGTGGCTGCTATCTGGGTTGTTCATCAGTGGCATGGATTTCAATGGAACTGAAAACCATCAGCACCATCAGTTTTACACCCGGACAGCAAGTTGGAAACCTGCCCCATTATCTAAAAGTACAATGTAGATCACTACAAAGTAAACTAGGCAATTTGACTGACCGTTTCTTGCTTTGCATGTTCTAAGAGTTCATTGAGACACAAAGAGCCAATTTTTTCTCGCTCCGCCTGATGGAAACGGGACAGTAGCTGCTTGAAAATGACATCAGCTCTCTTACCATGCTGTTTACGCTGGCACTTTGGCCGTTGCCATCTTGGGTAGGGTCCTGAAACGGGTAACTGTGTTTCAGGCAGGAGGCCACTTGTAATATTCATATCAGCGTCCTGTGATATACAGAGTTTGATATACAGAGGACCCCGATTATATCGAGATACAAGTAAGTGGAATGCATGACACACACGCTCCGTCCATTTGTGTCAGGCATTGTACGGCCTAACCAGCATTCCTTAAAGAGATCAGTGGATCCCACTCAGGAAACAGCAACGTTTTTTGGGGGTGCAAATTGAGTAAGAATGCTCCTCCTGGGCCTACAAACAAACTCCAAACGACTACCAACGCGTCCAAGTCCCCCACGTCAGGCTCTAACTGTTGGCTTGCTCAGCGTGAGAGTTGATGAATTTCCCATCCTTTCGCAACTGGTGAATTGCAGCAAGGGATCTGTTTGGCGCACGCAACTCGCTGACAACATGTTAATTATGTCCTGGCCACAAAATAGCTCGAGTCTTACCAGCATCCCTTGACATGGGTGCGATTAAGTCAACAATAAGTTTATGTTCCCATGTTTCAACACCACTTAAGCCTTCGGAAAAAATATAGGGGTAGATTTTCAACTTGCTGCTCACGCTTAAAACAGGCATTTGGGATTAACCGCCTGTCATAGAAGCTGCCTGATTTTCATTTCCATTGAGGTTAACCCCATAGAATTAAACAGAAGCAGTGGAGCTAAATACTGAGCAGTTATCAAGTTTGTTTATCGAAGAGTGCTGAAGCTAAATTAACTTTAACCATACCAACCACCATTAGAAACGAAAGGAAGATCTCTTTATTTTATTGTAATAAATATAACACAGTGGAATCTGTTTAACTCTGTTACATATGGATTGATAAGCAATAAAATTAGAAAAGTGGATGTACATGATTTCTTTGGAATTCACCAATCATGATAAACCAATTTCTAATGATTTGAACATTATGTGTGGATTCTTGATGTGTGCAAAAAATTTGAGCCTAACCTAGCTAATTAGTGGGAAAATGCAATGCAACACTTAGTATGCTGACTTAATATGGGTGTATTTTAGATTGCTCATTACCATTTACAACAGTGTGCAAAGAGTTATAGAGCAAGTGATTATTTTAATTATTCTCCAGTGCAACACATATGTTTACTGTCAAACCTCTATATTTCTCAGTCCTCTTGGTATGAGGCCATTTTTGAAGCTGCCTTTTTAAACTTGGCACATTTTGATTTGTTCATTATGATCATTAAGTAATTGTCAAAATAACGGCTCTCCGTTATTTATGCGTAAATGGTACAGCAACTTCAGGCGAGGAGCAGGTGCGCAGTTAAATGTGAATATACATAAGTTGCTGTCCGAGTTGCGCGGAAATAGCATTTTGTTGTCTGACTCACCATTGACATGCATTGAATGTCATGAGGTTGCTGTATTTGCCTGGTAGATACAAACGAAATCCACCATAAATATTTAGTCATTAGTAGCGTAAGTACCGTTTTAATGACATGATATTTGTTAATTACTGCAAATCAACTTCACTAGTACTGAAAATTAACCATTACAAATGTGGAGTCTCATTCCTTCAGGTTTTGAATTTTTCGTGAGATTTTAAAAATGAAATTTAAAAATTTTTTCTTACTTTTCCTTTCTGTCACTTTTTTTCTCTCAATTCAATCTTTCTTTCCCTCTCTTTATTTCTCTTTCTGTACATGATTTGATACTGTATTCACCCCCTTTAATTCACCCTTTTTCTCAGTCCTTCCACTGTTATTTTCCAATCCTTCAATCTGATTGATTAAGGAGATACCCTGTTGGTTGCTTTGTTCACTCAAGTCCCAGATGCCCTGTTTCCCTCACTGCGGTGTTATCAGCTCGCACTTTCAGCAACTTAGTGGACAAAACATTTTTGAGCTGATGCAGAGGCAAGTCTAACTATTGGCAGACACGTTTAAATGCACTGCTACAGAAAAATCTGGCCCATTTGTCTTGTGTACACTTGATTGTGATATTGTGGCATATGAGTACAGATTTTTACCAATTCTGCAAATGTGATTATTAAAAAATAAACAACAATTTACGGTTAGGAGCACAGCGATGACAATCGCTGCTGACCTCGAAGAAAGCTGTCCACAAAGACCTAGTGATTTCTGGTGCTAATTTCAGCGCTCCCGACCTTCGTTTGAATCTGGGGCCAAATCAAACGAGTCACAAGTGTCTATCAATAGTGATGTCACCTAGCTGGCTAAGCAGCCAATCACATTGAAGAATTCTCGCAGACAGCAAACCCGGAGGTAAAATGTGCAGATTGTATTTTGCTTTTAATAAATTTTACAGAGAGAAAAATAAAGATTGGGACACACACATAGGATTAAGGTAGAAGCTGAAATATCATAAACAAACTTAAAAACCTGCTAGTCTTCATATTAATGGAAAAATTTGACATTCTACAAATATAAAATTAATTGTTCAGCAGTCAGTACACCGTTAAAAACCCAGTTACAACTCTTTCAACAAGGCTTAACATTTTAGGGTTTTTAACACCGATATTCCATTGTAAGAGGGAATGTTTTTGTCAATTCAAGTGATTTGAATTGATTGCCAGCTCTGAGGAGTTCCACAGCACAACCTGCAGGACATGACTGGCCTCAACCTTTGGATTTTTGCATTTACCTGTGCATGCACTAAATCCTGAAGTTGCTGTCAGTTTCAGAAGGGTAATGACGGCGAACGCTGCCAGTTTCGTCATTACCACCGCAAAATCCGGGCCAAAAGTTTTTAATGTCCATGAGGCATTTTATTCAAACCAAAAGTTATCTTTATGCTGGTAGCATACCAGTTAATTTATAATGTGAGTCATATAGCTGTGTGTGATTATATTCACAGAGCACAAGCACACATAGCTTTCTAACATGGCAGGCAGCTCTCTCGGAAGTCTCCGGAACCTGCTGCTTCTGTTTAATTATTAACTCTATAGTTGCAGTACACAATACGTCTGCATCCACAGTGTGGAGCTACAAACATTACAAGCTCACAGACATTACACCGTGTAATGCATACATTGGGCTCAATATTCCCCAGTGATTTGTGCTGTTTTTTTGGCGCAGGCCACTTTTTTTGGCCTAAGTTTAAAAAATACAAGTTTCCCCTATCAATTTGCACCAGCGTAACTCAGTTAGTTACGATTTTTTTAGGTTAGGTTTTTTTTTCAGCCCAATTCTGGCCAGTTAGGCAAGTTTGGCCAGCACCGAGTTACTCCAGTTCTTCTTAGGCAAGCATATGTGGCCTCTATAGAAAAACCTACTGGTGAGTTAAGGAAATTGGTGCAGGTAAATAAATCAGGACAGCAGCAGCAGGCGAGTAAGAGAGAGTGGGGGAAACCTTTCGGGTATAGTTAGGTCCGGGAACCGGGAGGGAGGAGGCCACTCAGCCTGGGATAGGTGTGGGACTGGGTGGGAGGAGGCCATTCGGCCTTGGATAGGTGCGGGGACCGGGAGGGAGGAGGCTATTTGGCCTGGATTAGGTGTGGGAACTTGGACCGGGATGAGGCCATTTGGCCTGGGATAGGTGTGGGACAGGGAGGCCATTCGGCCTGGGATAGATGCGGGGACCGGCAGCGGGAAGCCAATCGGCCAGAGATAGGTGCGGGGATCAGGACCGGGAGGCCATTCGGCCAGAGATGGGTGTTGGGACCGGCATCAGGAGGCCCTTCAGCCTGGGATAGGAGCGACATCGGGAGTGGGGTGGGGGGACTTTAATAATTTAATGGAGATAAGTTGCTGTAATGTGCTTGTACTTGGTAATTTGCTGCAATGTATTTTAATGTGCTTGTGCAGGTTGCGAACTGGTTGTATGTTTCACTTTCCAGCCTCAGCCCGCATTGTGTTCCTGGTTACTGTGGCAACCTGACCTTGCAGGTCAAGGTTCCACCCCCAAAACTAAACGACAGGCTAGGCGGCGCCAAAATGAAGAAATCAAATGGGGAAACTTGGAAGATTTTTTTTTGGCGTACTTTTGGCGTACTTGGGCCCCCAAAAAATGGGCATAACTCTTCTAGTGTACAGTTTTGGTCTCCTAATTTGAGGAAGGACATTCTTGCTATTGAGGGAGTGCAGCGAAGGTTCACCAGGCTGATTGCCGAGTGGCAGGACTGACATATGAAAAAAGACTGGATCGACTAGACTTATATTCACTGGAATTTAGAAGAATGAGAGGGGATCTCATAGAAACATATAAAATTCTGACGGGATTGGACAGGTTAGATGCAGGAAGAATGTTCCCGATGTTGGGGAATTCCAGAATCAGGGGTCACAGTCTAAGGATAAGGGGTAAGCCATTTAGGACTGAGATGAGGAGAAACTTCTTCACTCAGAGAATTGTAAACCTGTGGAATTCTCTACCACAGAAAGTTGTTGAGGTCAGTTCATTAGATATATTTAAAAGGGAGTTAGATGTGGCCCTTATGGCTAAAGGGATCAAGGGGTATGGAGGGAGAGCAGGAATGGGGTACTGAAGTTGCATGATCAGCCATGATCATATTGAATGGTGGTGCAGGCTCGAAGGGCCGAATGGCCTACTCCTGCAACTATTTTCTATGTTAGTATGCCAAAAAACAGCTTTGGGGAAAATTGAACCCTATAGATTTAGTCTCCAAGCTTTCTAAACCTACTCAACCTAATTTAATACTTTGGATTAGAATAAAAGGAAACAAAGAGCAACCTCAAAAGCATAAACTGGGTGCATGTGTTGAATCAGTGTGTTATCTAAACAACAAAGCTGTTGCCAAGCATCATCTTTTCCACAATGATACAAGCTGCCTGAAAATGTGTTCTCAGTCATTCTGGACTGTAACTCATATTGCACATTTATACTCTGCAGAATGCTAGATTTTTCTGGACATCTTCCAGGATGTTACCCAATGTTTTATAATGCTGTAATTCCTAGCTTGCACTGTCGGCAGTTTGAAATAAGAATCTTGACCCATTAATTCTTTGTGTGTTGTTTATTGTTTTCTTCCAGTTTCGTAACTTTGGTGTTTGCCCGACTGTGTTTTCAGTAAACAGCATATTAATTTGACATCTGTATGATTAAAAGAAAGAATAAATCTGGGAGATGGGATAGTGCCCTAAAGCACAAAAATGAAGTTCAAATGACGTGTACATTCATCAGAACCCCAAGAGTGTGTTACAACTTTGAACATATTCCCAGATTTTGTCAATGTGCAATTTTCTTTTCATCATCTCTGAGAATTCCCATTTGAGTTTTCTGTCAAAGTTCATATCTTCCGTTACCATGGCTACCATGGCCAACCGAGTCTTGCCATGTAAACGACTGGAAGATGGGATACTTAATATTCTAACACTAGGCTTGGCTTAACTTACAGGAAGAACAGATTTTGCTGAGAAATAAAATACAGGTACTGGCCCAAACATTGCTGTGGCAGGCCCTCAGACTTTCCCTTGCCCGTTTAATGTTAACAATACTTTGCCCTGCAAGTTGCTGGAAGTGCGAGATGGAAATGGGCAGCGCCGTCTATAGGGCATCTGGGATCTGAGTGAACTATGTATCTCTTAATCAATCAGATTGACGATTCTGAAATGAAGCGTGCAAGATTGAATAAGGTAGCATAAATGAGTGAATTCAATGTTAAATGCGATGCAGAAGGAGAAATAAAGAGAGGGAAAGAGAGAGAGAGAAAGAAGAAACAAAAAAAGATTTAAAAATGTTTAAAAATCTTAAATGTATTTTTAAAATCTCCCAACAACAATTAAAACCTGAAGGAATGAGACTCCACACTTGTAATAGTTCATTTTCAGTGTAAGAGAGGTTGACTTGTAGTATATAACACTTATCACGCCATTAAAAGGGTACTTAGACTAAAATGGACAAGCCCTAACTTTTTGTGGCGAGTTGAGTTCTTATCGACTGTGCAAGTACAGGAACGTCATGCCAGTCAATGTATTTGAAAGGGAAGCCAGACAGCGAGATGCTGTTTTCGCGAAGCTAATGGCAGAGCGTCACATCATGGACAGCAAATTTTGGATTTCCATGTTTAATCGCGCACCTGCCCTCACCTGAAGTTGCTGTGCGATTTGCGCATAAATATCAGTGAGCACTGTTAGCGCCACCGTTTTGACATCTATTTCTGGCCCAGTACTATGTTCTATAGATGTGTTAAAGAGACTTTGTTAACCTGAACACATGAGGCCCAGCATCTGCAGCGTTCGGGGTAGCCAAATTTCATGAAGGGGTCCTGAAACAGGCAAAGTGACTGTTTCAGGCGCTGGCACTGGACAAGTATACTTCAATATTTACCAACCTGGCGCACAATGCACTTCTGATGTGGAATGAGTGTGAGTGCACATGCTGCCCACCATATTGGATGCTTAGATGCCCATTTTACACCAGTAAAATGGAAGGGATGTCAACAAATTTTTCAGCTTTTGTCGTTGGAGGCAGGCATTTGGAGGTGGTGAAACCTGTTCCAGCTCCGGAGAATTTCATGGCTCAGACCTTCTTGGTAGGAATCCAAATCCATAGAATCAAAATCTTTGACAAATAATCTACAAGCAAATCATAATTTTAATGACCACATGCCTCCAGTTTCATGTTGAAGCAAGTGTTCAACTGCCTCTTGTTGCTTTCTTGATGCATTGAGTCATAAAACAGTCCTGCATTATATTACCAACTCTGATTCTAAAACACTTGGATTGTCGCAGTTTATATTGTATTGATTGAAGTCCTCCATTAAAATAACTTCTCTGTTCTCAGATAGCCTTGTTATCTCTTTCACATAGGTGTGTGTAATCCTAGTGTTAGTTTGGATTTTTTTTTCATTGGAGATATATACCTCAAATAAATCATTCAGTGGCACTCCCCTTTTCACAGAATCAACCTGTTTTTAGCCTCCCAAGGGCGAGAACTTGAATAGATTAGCACCCCCTGTTAGTGCTGGTGAAGGGCACTAGTGGGACGCTAAAAGCTTAACGCCTGGGCGCAGCAATATTAGTGCCGCTTGCCAACTTGAATAGGGTTTTAGCGACGACGCTAATACTTAGCGCCTGGGAATTTTGTACCAGTGTGCAATGTCACGGAAGCCAACTTGAATGTTATCGCCTGGCTTTTACCCCTCAGACGCTAATTATGCCAGAAAAAGCTGCCGTTCACAGCTGTCTTGTGGCGCTAATGAAAGGGATGAGTGTATTAGGTAAGTTTTAGAGGTTTTATTTAACTTTATGTGCATTGATTCTACTTTATTTGGTATTTCTGATGTGCTAATAAAATTGTATTGTTTTTTAAATTTTCATTTTTTGCAGCTAACCTTCTCTTAGAGCACTTGGATTGACAGTATATTAGCGTCAGAACTTCAGTAGCGCTGCCGGCTTAGCGCCCTCAGAGAAGAAGGGAAAGCTTCCCTTGGTGCGCTAAAAATCAATATCGCTACCTCCGGCGCTACATATCACCCGGCACTAAAATTAGCATTCAGGCGATGTGAGCACCTCAAAATGGTCGCTAATCAATTTTTCCCCCAAGTGTCCTCGATAGAAAGTGGGAGAGCCATACCGCCTCCTCATTTTGTTCACTATGTCTTTTCTGAACATTTCATACCCTGAATATTGCATTCATTTTCATGATTCTGATATTCCCATTATATCACAGTTTCCTCCTGCCACAACAGGTTTCAGTTCTAGCATCTTAATCCTATTGCTTCTAGTATTCATGTATATATATCTTAATATAGATTTCCTGCCTTTCAAGTCCCCAGTGTCTGATTGTTCCTGGTGTACCGTTTATGTGTATCACTCTGGATTTCTCTGTCCATACCCACCTATTGACTACATTCTCCCCCACAGTCTGTCTCATTGTGAATCCCATTTTCTCCCTACCCTCATCCCCATCTATGTAGTTTAAATGATTCTCAATAGTTGCCTCAATATTCTTCGCAAGTTCTTATTCCTACTTGGCTGAACTGTAGCCCATCCTCCTTATACTAATCCTTTTTCTGAAAATGCTTCCAATATTTAACATCTTCAATTTTCTTAGTGAATTCCCCTCCATTCCAAAACACTGGGAGTATCCCAGAGAACACAATGTTGCATCCCTTATCTCTGAGTTTAGAGGCAATCCTTGTGTATGTGTCTTTTAAGGCACCTAAATTATTTCTCCCTATGTGTTTTACCACCATATGGACTACCACCACCGAGTCCCTTACTCTCATTTTCAGTAGCTCATCTAACCTTATAGATTTTTGGATATTAAGGGAATCAAGGGATATGGGGATAGTGCGGTAAGGTTGCGGTAGAAGATCAGCCATAATATTGAATGGCGGAGCAGGCTCGAAGGGCCAAATAACCTACTCCTACTCCTATTTCTTATGTTCTTTGCTCAATATTTACTCCAGATAGGCAACTCACCATCCTATTACAGCACACATGACTGTCTACTTTCATGGCATAGTCCCCTATGACTATAATCTCCCTATGACTTTTAAATTGCTTCTTCGTCCAAGGTGCATTACCTGTTTTTCTAGCAAATTGCTTTTCTGAAACTTTAGCCTCAAAATTCAGTGATGCTGTGCCCGTTTTACAGAGGTAAAATGGATGCCAAAGTGTCCAATATATGGTGGGCAGCTTAAGTCTGTCCTATAGTAATTTACCTTCCTCTCTAAAGTCATAATTGTTTCTTCAAACTTATTGATCAATAGCAATGTCACATCCATTAGCTCATCTATTAAATATGGCTTTATATCCATCTCATGCTGTCTCATTGCTGTTTGTGGAATCTTGTTGTGTGCAGATTGGCTGTTGGGTTTGGCTACCACACAACAGTGATTACATTTCAAAATAACTTGTTAGCTATGAAGCACTTTGGGATGTCCTGAGGATGTGAAAGATCACCTCGTCAGCAACTAGTAAAATGTTTTTCTGCATAATTGTATTCTGCATAATTAACAATGCAAAGGTAGGGAGTCATGTAGTTCTGCCAATATTGTAAATCATATTAATTGCTTCTTTGTAATCTGTGTTCCTTCATTGTAAAACAAGTAAATTGTTTCTGATATTTTTTCTTAATTTAAAAAAACATTTAATTTAAAAGAAAATTACAGTGTCAAATGCAAGGAAAAAAACATTTGTTTTTATTTTGGTATCAAGAATTATGGCTTGATCTATCTTGTCTTCTCTCTTGCACTTTGCAACCTTGATGCTGTCATGCATTATGGACCTTTTCCCTTCACTTGGGTGTCTCAATAAAAATAAATCAAGTATTTCCAGCTTATGTATATGCAGGCTATATGCAAGTTAAAGAGCATTTACTACTGCATCAGTGCAACATTTCTCTTATTATAATGATCATCCTCACAGTGTCCAGAGTAAGACTGCAATCTTGTGTTTAATAATGGGACAAGATTGTTTTTCTTGCTGTGGACATGCACACGCATTAGGAATAACATTGAAGGCTAGAAATTCGCCGATTTTGTGACCGGGTTTTTGGTGCTATTTCACCCTTTTTGGCAAAAACCCGGTCGGCGGAAAATAGGTGATGTTTTGCGGCGGTGCTTTCCACGTACCACTGGGCAGAGGAGCACTACCATGCAAGACCCAAAATAGTGTTTTCGCCAAAAATTTGCGCCTCTCCACACCCGTATTCTGCGCTCAGAATACCGACGGGAAAAACCTGTCGTAGCAGCCCTGCCAGCAATAGTAAGTATGAAGACCTGCAAAAAGGTAAGTTAAAGATTTTATTTTTAAATTCTTTTTCAGCGATTCAACAGATAAGTGTCTTTCAAATGTTTTGTGAATTTTTTTGGTTTATTTTTTCCAATTTATTTTTTGGTGTTTTTCTGCCCTCCCAAAGCCCAACTCGCAGTGGTATTGGCTTCGGACTAAAGCTGTTGAGGATTATGGTTTGCGCCGCGAATCCTCGTGCAACACCAATTTTTACCGCTGCTCAAATTAAAGGTTGAATTTCTGGCCTGATAGCGAAATGAAAACAGTAATTTTGGCAAAAAAATACCGTTTTCACTGAGATCCGAATTTCTAACCGTGAGACTGTTTATTTCCCTAAGCCCCCTTACAAGTACGAAAATGATGGCTTTCACCGCTGAGTTCAAGCTTGCTGTCCAAGGTAGCCACTCCACCACCTTAAACTTTGTTTTGTCTTGAGGTGGAGTAAAATTATTCAAATTAACCTTAATCGTATTCAATTCTACTGGCTCAACTATTTTTTTCTCTCGAGGTGGATTTTAATTTTCACCGTCAGATGGTAAACACAACATTGCAGATCAGCCGCCCATACGCACCCTGCCAGATTTTCCTTTGAATGGATAATCAGGCAGGCTGTATAACAGCTGACCAATCTGCTGCCGTAAGTTTTCCACCCGGCGGTGAAAGTTAGAATTTACCTTAGCAATATCAATCCAAAAGACCTGTATTTCCCAGTTAAATTGAGTTAAAATTAGTAGTTGGACGATATGGATAAAACAGAAGGTAGCAGCTGCAATAGTGAAATCATAGTTTGAAATTACTCTTGCCAAGCTATGGACCCAAACTTCGCCACCATTTAGCTCCATTTTTTTGAGCTAACACTGTTTTTTGGAGTTAACTTAATTTTGCAAGTTTCGGCAATGTCACAACGCCATCCTTAGCCTCAATCTTCCTCGCTGCCATGCTCCACCTCACAGTCAACAAGCTGGAGTGGAACTAAACTACAGAACCAGTGGGAACCTATTCAACATTCGCCATCTCAAGGCCAGGTCCAAGACCACCCCAACCTCAGTTGTCGAGCTACAGTACGCGGACGACACCTGCGTCTGCGCACATAAAGAGGCTGAACTCTAGGACATAGTTGACGTATTTACTGAGGCGTACGAAAGCATGGGCCTTACGCTAAACATTCGTAAGGCAAAGGTCCTCCGCCAGCCTGTCCTCGCCGCACAGCACTGGCCCCCCAGTCATCAAGATCCACGGCACAGCCCTGGACAACGTGAACCATTTCCCATACCTCGGGAGCCTCTTATCAACAAGAGCAGACATTAACTACGAGATTCAACACTGCCTGCAGTGCGCCAGTGCAGCCTTCCTGAGGAAAAGAGTGTTTGAAGATCAGGCCCTTAAAACTGCCATCAAGCTCATGGTCTACAGGGCTGCAGTAATACCCGCCCTCCTGTATGGCTCAGAGACATGGACCATGTACAGTAGACATCTCAATTCGCTGGAGATATATCACCAACGATGTCTCCACAAGATCCTATAAATCCCCTGGGAGGACAGACGCACCAACATTAGCGTCCTCGACCAGACCAACATTAGCGTCCTCGACCAGGCCAACATCCCCAGCATTGAAGCACTGACCACACTTGATCACCTCCGCTGGGCAGGCCACATCATTCACATGCCAGACACAAGACTCCCAAAGCAAGTGCTCTACTCTGAACTCCTTCACGGCAAGCAAGCCAAAGGTGGGCAGAGGAAACATCACAGGGACACCCTCAAAGCCTCCATCATAAAGTGCAACATCCCCACTGACACCTGGGAGTCCCTGGCCAAAGATCGCCCTAAGTGGAGGAAGTGCATCCGGAAGGGTGCTGAGCACCTTGAGTCTCATCGCCAAGAGCATGCAGAAATCAAGTGCAGGCAGCGTGCGGCAAACCTGTCCCACCCACCCTTTCCCTCAACGACTATCTGTCCCACCTGTGACAGGGACTGTGGCTCTCGTATTGGACTGTTCAGCCACCTAAGGACTCATTTTCCGAGGGACTGCCTATGATGATGAAAACACCGTCCTTAACAGATAACGGCCGATTTTTTTAGTTAACGTTTTTATGATGTCACTCGGTCAAACCCACCCATAATGCCATTTTTGGCCATTTTTGCATGTTTCACCAATAAGGATTTTTTTTTGAATGCCGCTTTGTAAAACCTTACCTTACCAAGTCAGAGTGAGATAGAAATCGGTGTTACAGACACTATCTTGTTTATCGGAGCTAAGTTACAGGTTTTGGAGGGAGGGAACAAGATTTATATTCTGTCCAAATTAATTAAAAATGTTTGTGCAGAGGAAAAAGAGAAACTTTATTTATTGTAGTAAATTGTGAGTTTAAATTCCACCCCCGAACCGCTGCTCACCGGGCTCGAAGCACACAGGGTCGGAGTGCCAGCCGGCAGGATCGCTCCCTTGGCCGGACACAGGATCTCGATACTTGTCTTCCAAAGAAGCTGGGTGGGGGAAGGGGAAGCCAAGACGGGGAGAGGGGCATTAGCGGGGGACCTTTCAGCTAGGGATAGGGGTGGCTGCAGCCGGGGGCCATTCAGCTAGGGATAGGGCAGCAACAGGGGGCCATTTGGCCAGGGATAGGGGCGGCTGCAGCAGGGGGCCCTTCGGCCAGGGATAGGGGCGGCAATGGCGGGGGGGGGGGGCCTTTTGGCCAGGGATAGGGGCGGTAATGGGGGCCTTTCGGCCAGGACTAGGGGCGGCAGCGGGGAGCCTTCTGGCCAGGCATAGGGGCGGTAATGGGGGGCCTTTCAGCCAGGGATAGGGGCGGCAATGGGGAGCCTTTCAGCCAGGGATAGGGGCGACAGTGGCACGCCATTTGCGAACCGTTAGCTGGGATGGGGAATTTCAGCATCAAAACACTCCCAGGGCAGGTACAGCATGGATACAAAAGCAAAATACTGGATACTGGGATCTGGAATACAAACAGAAAATGCTGGAAATCTCAGTGGGTTGGCACGGGAAAAGTCAGCATGGGTTAGCGACAGAGTAAAGCTCTACAATTACACGTTACCCTGGAAACCTCAATACTTGGGCATGCGCAGAACCAGGCCTCAGTTTTTCGGTACTATCAATTAGCTCCACCCACAGAAGCTAAGGTCTTTCTGCGCGGCGCCAAATTCAAAAAGAAAAATGGCAAACTTTGGATTTTTTTAGGCGCTGCTTTGGCTTCAAAAATCGGTCGTTGTTCTTAAATTCCGCCAAAAAAAGGCAATGTGGAATTTTGGGCCCAAGATATCTGTAAATTAAATCGCAAAATGAAGTAAATCCATGTTTTTCTTTTTAGCCTTTACTACACAGAGGTAATGGGGAACAATGAAAACATAAAACTCTTGTTTTACATATTTTTATGATAATCTCAGAAGACTTTATTGAAGACACAAGATTTTTTTAAGAACTGAAGAAATGAACTTGTGTGAGAATAACCAAAAACTTCAGTATATGGTTACAGTATAACAGTACATGCCAAATTGCTGAAGGCAACTGAATTTTTGCATTATTTTGGAAATGTTTCGTCTTTTTGAAATGTTATTATGCAAACTGTACAGTTATAATCGTGACTAAGTTGCGTCCACAAAGCAAATTTTCATTTTGAGGTTGTGTTGATGTTTGTTCTTGTCACTCGCACCAGTGGGTGAAAGCGTCATGTAATATTTAAGAAATTTAGAGAGCGAAATTGGGTGCCTTTGTGCCTCCTGTTCGCACCCTCGGGGGCGCTAACGGGGTGCAAATTGCTTTGTGACCGGGCACGGCGATGACATCGACATATTGGGCTGGAGTTTTGCAGTGGTGCTACAGTGTTGCGCCCCGATCTCCTTCACCTGGAGATCGGAACATCATCGCCGTGCGCATCAAAAACACCGATAGCTGCAGGAGGCATGCATCGGCCACTTAAGGGCCAATGCTTAAAGGCGAGGTGGCCGAAGTAAGAAAAAAAACCTTACTTTTTTTTCTCCAGCCTTTTATGCGGGTTCCTGCCCGTGATCAATCAGCCCGACACGCTGCTTGAGTGCCAGGCTGTTGCGTGGGATCGCGGCTGCCGTCGTGGTTCAAGTAAGTTGTTTTTATTTTGCAGAACCTGCAGCAATGGCCCTTCACTTTAAGGGAGGGAAGGAGCCTTTCAACGCTTTAGGGCTGCACGGCCCAGTGTGCAGCGCTGCTGAACTCACCACACCACCTGTGCTTGATTTAGCACTCCATTTCCTTTTTGGAGTGCAAGTGGCAAATTTTTTTAAAGTTTGAAATCGTTAATGCC
Organism: Pristiophorus japonicus; assembly: GCF_044704955.1. Lineage (NCBI taxonomy): Eukaryota > Metazoa > Chordata > Chondrichthyes > Pristiophoridae > Pristiophorus > Pristiophorus japonicus. The sequence continues at coordinate 142,812,899 of NC_091986.1, forward strand.
TCGTGCTAACTTTTCAAACTTTAAAAAGTTAGCGCCCCAAACGGGGCGATAGTGAATTTCTTTCCCTTAGTCTTAAAGTTTAAAGCATAATGGCATGGAGGTTCAACAGTGCTGTGCCTGTTTTTCCGGTGGTAAATGGCCACCAATATGGCGGGCAGGAAGTGCATGCTCATTACGAGCCAGAATTGAACTGTCTTCCAGATTGGATCGGGCTGCTACCTTGGCACCAGTAGCACATGCCAGAAGTATATAAAATGCTGAATATGTTATTTAAATTAGGGTCCTGTACTTCTTGAAGAACCTTTTCCTGATTTTGATATGCCCTAGCACCAGCAGAAAGGATCACACACCAGCACTATTTAAAGGGGCCATGCAGAACTTACAGGTTTGTCACTGGTTTGTCATTTCAAGCTTCTGGCTAACTTCTGGGAGTTTCTTGTGCTTTATCACTCTAGAAAGTTAAGTTTGTTTGCTGAGAACAAGATTTGCTGCTGTTGGCTGTCTCATATATCTACAGGAGGTATTAAGAGAGCAGTTCTCCGACGTGAACTTAATTAAGGAGCAATGTCTCGAGCACCTTCGATTCACAAAGGAAGGTGTAATCGAGCAATGCCACATGCCGCAGCCACAACACCAGCCTTACACCAGAGCATGAACAGCACTGCCTGTGGCAGTCTCGGTCACTAAGGCCCTTAACTTTTATGCCACGGGCTCCTTTCAGGCTGCAGCAGATGACATCAGTGAGAAATCATGATTCGGAGTCCACTGCTGTATCAGGAAGGTCATCGAGGCTCTCTACACCAGGAGGAACACCTACATCTGGTATGTTTATCAATCATAAGTGATTCCATTTCCTCAACATAGAACTGGTTTACATCCACAGGCAGCACATCATCCTGGCAACAGTCATGACTCCTTCATCCTGCCACCTTCATTCCAACCAGACTGTCAAGTTACATGCTGTCTATTTGTCGGCAGGGGATAGCCACTCCGGATATGGCTCAAGGACCGAGGCACAGTTACAGAGCTGACCTACAGTGAGAGCCATGCCACCATGAGAAATGTGATCAAACAATCTACATGCTCAAATAGTGCGTCTGCTGCCTGAGCTGTTCTGAAGAAGCTTTGCAGTACACTCCTGAGCAGACATCTAGACATGTGGTTACCTGCTGCATGCTCCACAACTATTCCATTATGATGGAGCAGCCCTTAGAACACCTGGTCAATGAGAAGTACATCAGGAGCAGGAGGAGGAGAAGCATCATCAGGAGTAAGAGCAGGAGAGGCATCAACCACCAGTGGAGAGCTCTGAGAGCAGCTAATCAAGTGTGATTCACCTAAATCATCCCAAATACACCAACAATCCCACAAACCTTATCGCCACCATCCTTACTAGCGCCATCTGATTGCTTTCCTTTAGTCCAGCCTTACGGATCATCACATCACTTCACAACACGAAATCCAGAACAAGTTTATCAAACAACTCAGCTGCATCTCTAGGGCAGAAATAATTATGAATCACCTTTGTTCAAATCCTTAATGCCTGCTTTGTGTGCTCTTTTTCCTATCCTAGTGTATCCCCAGTGGCGACAGCTTGGGAGGTGGAAGGCTGCTCAGAATAACCAAGCAAGCTCCATTTCATAATGTATCAAAAAGTTAACTTTAATGACACACCACCATAAGCTGCAATGTTCTCCTTACTCACCAACTTGGTGAGTCATAAGAACATAGAATTAGGAGCCATTCAGTCAGATCATGGCTGATCTTCGACCTCAAATCCACTTTCCTGCCCAATCTCCGTAACCCTTGATTCTCCTAGAGTCCAAAAATCAATTAAAGGGGAGGGCCACTGTGCACTCTGCAGGCCCTTTGGTGGCTACCTCTGGGCCACCAGGGACGCGATTGACCGGGACAGCAGCCCGGCACCCAAAACAGAGTGCTGCACAATGGCGGCATGGTCGACGTGAGGACCGTCATTGTTTAGCTGACCCAAGAGTCGACCAACAAATAAAGGTGGCGGCTTAGGGCGCTACATGCCTCCCCTTTAAGGGGTGCCCTGGTGGCGGACGTCCGCCAGCTTCGCGACCCTTGAAGCTGGCATTGACATCCACCCGTGCCAGTCTCGTGGCCCATGGGGCAATTTCCCCCACGGGCCGTTAAGGGGTCAGCGTGGGGCAGTGAGATGTTGACGTGCACGGGGATGACATCATCACTGGTTGCGCCCACCCCCCCCCCCCCAAAACCAGGAAGTGGTAGCGCCCCCCCCCCCCTCCCGGGTGAAAATACCATTGCGCCTCCCCGGTGGAGCTAATGGGGCTATAAAAAGGTGCAATTATTTCGCCCCCCCAGCCTTTACCTAGCATTCATTTATTTTTTAAGTATGTCACTTAGTCAGTGCCAGATGGTGTGCTATATTTCAACTCATACTTGCAGATATTTGCACACAATTAGGTAGTTTGCACAGCTCTATGGCTATGCAATAATGTTATGATGTATCTGTAGCGCTAAAATGTTGCATGAATTTGCCATTATTGTGTTTGGAGATGTGTAAACCATGTTTTCTTAACCTATTTGTGCTATATTTCATTTTACCATTACATATGCAGAAAGTTTTAACACACTCCCTGTGTATGTTTAAATCAACTTTTTTTTTGATTTTCGTAACTAGTTTATTTTTCATCATTTGAAATATTAAGCAGGATTTGCTTTCTTTTTAGGAATGAAGGAGTTGTCCCCACCACCTTTGAATCTGAAACGTCTTTTAAGTGAGACACTGGCAGCTGAGCCAGTTCTCATCATTATTTCACCTGGCGCTGACCCTTCCCAAGAACTTCAAGAGCTGGCCAGTGAAACTATTGGCAGAGAAAACTTTCATGAGGTACGGAAGTAAGAGTGAAATATTTAAATGCTCTCAAACAGTTATTGACAGATAACAGTAACTAGCCTAGAAATTGCTGTTGGCGAAGTTAACGGATGAACATTTAACATTTTCATATGATATTCCTGTGTCCATTATTTAACATGGGCATTAGCCCAGTTATAAATAGGTTAATGCATCTGTTAAAATAGGAGTCAGAGCAAAGGCATGGAAAAACATTAAGAGTTTATTTGCTAATCAGTCATTTCTAGGTTATAAATGTGGAATGCAATGACCATGCTGTGCTATATTATTTGTTACACTAAGCAAAGCTCTTAACATTGGAGACACATAAGGAGCCAGATTTACAATCAAACAGCATAAGACAAATCATAATCACATTTTAACACGTTTAGTTTTGTAAGCATGAAATGCATATATATATATATATATGTTACATTTTAAAGCCAAAATGATTGTCTTACTCTAAATTTGCAGAATATGAGTGTAATTGACAAATGAATTTCAATATAGATAAGTGTGAGATGGTGCATTTTGATAGGAAGAATAAGGCGGTCACATACTTCTTGGAAAATAAGAGTCTAACAACCGAAATTTTCCCCCAACTGAAACGGGATGCACCTACTGATACAAATGATTTTTCTCCGCCCCAATCCATGGCGCAGAGAGTCGAGCGGAATTCAGGTCTTAAAAGTTATTTTTCACCAGGCGGTGTTTGGGGCGACTGAGGGATGGAAGTCGTTCGTGAGCGGGGCGGAATGTGGGTGGTCAGCTTCTCCACGAGGAGCAGGAAAGCTACCGCCTTTTAATCCCACTTCCTTCGGCATCCTCTTCGAGAAAACCTTCCACTAAGTCACTTACAACTGTACCCCCCAACTGCTCAAGTGGAAAGGGGGTCGCCACGGGTCGGTAAGGGGTTAGTAGGTGCTCGACAGAGCGGGAACACGGGCGGAGCGGTAGCATGCACTGCCACAAAAATAGAGGAGGGCAATTTCTCAAATGTTGGCACCTCCGCCCCGACTGAGCGTTAGGTGCTTACCGAGGTGGTAACGCCGCTTAAAAAAAGGGACAATTTCAGCCCAAAATAAAGTAGAGGAGAAAAAGAATCTCGGGATACAGAAGAACAAATCACAAAGTAGCGACAGGTGAAAAAGACCATTTAAAAAGGGAACAAAGCACTGGGGTTCATATTTAGAGGGATAGAATTGAAAAGCCGAGAACTTATGTTAAACTTGTGTAGAACCTTGGTTAGACTTGGAGGACTGTGAACTGTTCTGGTCTCCATATTATAAAAAGGTCTCGAGGCACTGGAGAAGGTGGAACAAAGATTTATTAGGATGATACCAGAACTGAGAGATTATACCTATCAGCAAAGATTGAACAAGCTGGGGCTCTTTTCTCTAAATAGAGAAGACTTGGGGGTGACCTCATAGAGGTCTTTAAGATTATGATAATCCTAGGCCCTACTGGAAGCAGAGCTGTGCTATGCCCAGGTCAGGAAGATGATGGGCACTATTATCTTCACAATGCATCTCAGTATGTTGGCTCTGTCGGGCACCTAGGGAAGAAAATCAACCCTATCCTCTCTTGGTTTTTAATAATTGCAGAATCTGGTAACTGTGTTCTTGTCATTAGAAACAAAGAGCATAGAAAAACAACTGGAACTGTATCTGGTACTGGTTTAACTTTTTAAACCTCCAATATTGACACTTCGAATTCAAAATATTTCAGAAAACTTTTCAAGGGTGTAATTTGGTAATACAGTGAGAACGATATCTGTTTGGCATCTTTTTATTAGAGAATCTGTTTAGTCTCAGATGTTTTTAATCTGTTTTTGACTAAATGTCATTTATGAAGGAGCATGAACTTTTAACTCTTGGTTAGTTGATTTCTTCTTGGATAAAGGCTTATGATAGCAAGGTAGGGAGATAACAAAATAGAATGAGATAAGATGTACAAATTCACACTGCAAAGATCTAGAACTTATTCTAAATGTAAATTATTTGATAGTATTTAATTAAATTGTGTTTTTTATAAATCTTTAACTAAAAAGCAGAACACAGTTTTATTAGAGTACATAAGCTATATTACCTTTATTTGGTCAGCTGAGTTTTAGTGTATGGTATCACAGCTGTTCCATTCTCCATGTTTAACTAGTGACTCATGATTATTAAATATTTACCATTTCAAAGGCATTAGCAGAGGCAAAAAATGTTGTTTCTTTCTACCATCTGCAGGTGGCTATGGGCCAGGGTCAAGCTGATTTAGCCATCCAAACACTAAAGGAATGTGCACGCAATGGAGAATGGTTGTGTTTAAAGAACTTGCATCTGGTTACAGTCTGGCTGCCAGTTTTAGAAAAGGTAAGGAGTGTTACTGCTTCAAGCTCATTTGGAGACCCAGTCAGAACTTTATACTTTTAAAACTCTGCCAACCAGTGAGTGTTTTCTTTCTATAATCTGTTAAAATGTTCCCTGGATAAATCTCTTGTAGAAGTTATTTCATTTGGGTTCAACTGTACATGGCCATTTTTCAAGTCATTATTAAAAAAAACTGTGATCCTGTCAACCATGACAGCTGGAATGTCAAATCCTTTGATGCTTCTAGTATTCTTACACTGGCATTAAACAGGCATTTGTTTTGATTATTATCTTTTTTAACGACACATTTCTGATCCACTAGCAATAAATTGTAAGAAACGTAATGCTTCAATAATTTTGTAGCATTAGGAAAAGAAAACATTATGCAGTTAACAGCTGAAGAATCAAAGTGGCAATCAAATTACACAAAATGGTGGACAAATGTTTGCAAGTGGTTTCAAAGAAGCTTTCCTCATAACACACCTATTGAAAGTTCTCTTATTCCTGTATTATTGTAGACTAATGAATGATCAAGACTTACACAAAAACTCATCCGTGTGAAACCAGCTTGATTGGCACTGTTCCATGTATGGGGGGGGGGGGGAACAGGTATATAAAACAGTGTCATTAAATAACAGTCTAGACAATATTTTTTTGAGCCCAATTGTAGAATGCTCCAAAATGAATTCCATTTCCATGATGTATTTCTCCTTGATAACTTGTCTGTTTACAGAAGCTTTTCATAGCATTTAATTAATTTCTAAAAAAAGTTAGTATTTTAAAGAAAATCATGGAAAAGATGTAACATAATCGAAAATGAATTTAATCTTTGGGGATAATGGCAGTTCTCTACAGATTAATAAAATCCAACTCTCCAGGAATATGTTTCAAATAGTTGGGTGGATCTTATCTGGAGCTATAACACTACCAAAGATTAAGGGGGAAAAATTGGCACCCATGATTTGGGTGAAAAATTAACATTAGGGAGACCAATTTTGGGTTGCAGTCTCCTGCCCTGGAAGTGCGATGGTTTCCAAATTGGAAGTTGCCGATTTCCAAGTGTGCTGAGTGCCTGCCTGAAACAGGCATTAGGTGCCTTGAATATGCAAATCTGGGGCCTAATGTCACTTTTAGGACCCTGATGCAAAATTGGATATCAACATCTGCCATGCATGCTCCGTTTTGAATTTTCAGCAGCCTAACTAGTGATGTTTAAACGGAAGCCACAGACAAAAAGGTAAATACGTTTTGTCTCGACATGTTTTTTTTCTTATTTTATTCTAGTTTTCCTAGTCTCAGAATTATCTTAATTGTTATGAAAATATTTAAGTTAAAATGTTTTTTTATGGAATGCAATCCAAAAAGCCACAACACCTAGCTTTACAAAATGGATGATAAAGATAGGAATTCTGAAATCTACTGTGCAGTTAAAGGTGTGATGAAGGTAATGTAGACCATACCAAAACCCAATGTGTCAGCAAGATTTATTTTGGCTTGGGGAGCATTTTTTAGATTTGCTAGACTAATACTGTCCAGATGAGATATGTGTGAAACTGTGCAGGTTTATTCTTTTAGTTAGTATAAAGAATTATTTCTGTATACTGAGGACTGGGGATCTTGGTACCTCCAGGAGGGTCTCATTTAATTTTATCTATTTGACATGAAAAGAAATATAAATTTGCACAAGTTAATTTAGAGCCTAAAACTGAAATGACTACTGATATATTGTAATGGAACATCAAGTCAAATGTCTCACTCACTACTTATTAAAGGCAAATCGTGTTTAACCACCTTGATCGAGTTTTTTGATGAGGGAGCAGAGAGGGTTGATGACGGCAATGCGGTTTACGTGGTGTGCATGGATTTCCAAAAGGCATTCGATAAAGTGCCATATCATAGCCTTGCCAGAAAAGTTGAAGCCCATGGAATAAAAGGCAGCATGGATAAGAAATTGGAAAAAGTGACAGTAAACAGAGAGGAGTGGTGAACAGTTGTTTTTCGGACTGGAGGTGTTCTCCAGGGGTCGGTTCTAGGACCACTGCTTTTATTGATATATATTAATGACTTGGATGTGGGTATACAGGGCACAATTTCAAAATTTGCAGATGGCACAAAACTCGGAAGTATAGTGAACAGTAAGGAGGATAGTGATAGACTTCAAAAAAACATAGACAGGATGGTGGAATGGGGGGGGGATACGGGGCAAATGAAATTTAACGCACAAAAGTGCGAAATGATACAGTTTGGTAGAAAGAATGAGGTGAGGAAATATAAACTAAAGGGTACAATCCTAAACGGGGTGCATAAACAGAGAGACCTAGGGGTATATGTGCACAAATCATTGGAGGTGGCAGGACAGGTTGAGAAAGCAGTTTTTAAAAAAACTTACGGGTTCCTGGGCTTCATGAATAGAGGTACAGAATTCAAAAGCGTGGAAATTAAAATGAACCTGTATAAAACACTGGTTAGGCCTCAACTGGAGTACTGTGTCCAATTCTAGGCACCGCACTTTAGGAAGGATATGAAAGCCTTAGAGAGGGTGCAGAAAAGATTTACGAGAATGATTCCAGGGATGAGAAACTTCAGGTACATGGGTAGACTGGAAAAGCTGGGGTGTTCTCCTTAGAGCAGAGAAGATTGAGAGGAGATTTGATAGAGGTGTTCAAAATCATGAGGGGTCTGGACAGAGTAGATCGAGAGTAACTGGTCCCATTGGCAGAAGGGTCGAGAACCAGAGAACACAGATTTAAGGTGATTGGCAGAAGAACTGAAGGCAACATAAGAAAAAACGTTTTTTTGCAGCGAGTGGTTAGGATCTGGAAAGCACTGCCTGAAAGGGTGGTGGAGGCAGAATCAATCATGGCTTTCAAAAGTAGGTCAAGGTCATGTGGGTTTGAAGAGAACTTTACTGAATGTTTCAGGGGTAAAAGGTTGGCCCATCCAAACTGAATAGTAACATGAAGGGATCCCCTTTTGTAATAGGCCAGTACAAACGTGGATCCAAGTAAGCCTGGCCTCACCGAGAAAGAACCAAATGTTTCCCTTTAAAGGGGCAACACCACAATGGTTACAGGGAGAGGAAAAAAATTTGCAAGGCTACGGAGAAAGGGCGGCGGAGTGGGACTAGCTGAAGTGCACTAGCAGAGGCCGGCACGGGTTCTGTTATGTATGTAAACCTATAAATACCATGTCTAAGCACCAGAGGGCTTATCCCCTGGAGTCCCAAGGGATCCACAATCCCTTGGGAGCACCTGTATATAAGGAGGCCTCACAAGCTGGAGAGGCACTCTGAGATCTGTAATAAAGGACTACGGTCACACTTTACTTTGGGCTTGCTGTATCTAGTCTGACTCTTTATTCAAGACATAACAACTGGTGACGAGATACAAATGACGAACCCCACCGCAACAATGCAGAGAACCATGAGCATCCTGGAGAAATTTTTGGAGGGAGTTGATTGGGAAACCTTCGTGGAGCGACTTGACCAATACTTCGTGGCCAACGAGCTGGAAGGAGAAGCGGACGCTGCCAAACAAAGGGCGATCCTCCTCGCCGTTTGCGGGGCACCAACGTATGGCCTCATGAAAAATCTGCTCGCTCGAGCGAAACCCACAGACAAGGCGTACGATGAGTTGTGCACACTGGTCCGGGAGCATCTAAACCCGAAGGAAAGCGTTCTGATGGCGAGGTATCGGTTCTACATGTATAAGAGGTCTGAAGGCCAGGAAGTGATGAGCTACGTCGCGAGCTAAGGCGCCTTGCAGGACATTGTGAATTTGAAGGACACTTGGAGCACATGCTCAGGGACTTTTTTGTACTTGGCATTGGCCATGAAGTAATACTTCGCAAACTTTTGACTGTAGAGACCCCAACCTTGAGTAAAGCCATAGCGATAGCCCAGATGTTTATCGGCACCAATGACAATACCAAACAAATTTCTCAGCACACGAGTGCTGCTGCAAGTACTGTGAATAAAGTAACGTTTTCGAATCGAAATGTACAGGGCAGGACTTACACGCCTGCAGCTGCAAGTCCGCAGATGACTCCGAGTCCACCATCAAGGGTGGTGAATACAAGGCCATTAACACCTTGTTGGCGCTGTAGGGGTGATCATCGTTTCCATTCATGCCGCTTCAAAGGATACGTTTGCAAGGGCTGTGGAACAATGGGACACCTCCAACATATGTGTAGGCGAGCTGCAAACCCTGCTAATCCTGCAAACCACCATGTTGCAGAGGAGGACAGATCTACAGAGGATCACGATGAACCAGAGCCTCAGGCCGAAGAGGCAGAGGTATATGGGGTGCACACATTTACCACAAAGTGTCCCCCGATAATGCTGAAGGGTGAATTACATGAACTCCCAGTGTCCATGGAGCTGGACATGGGCGCAAGCCAGTGAATAAGGACTTTTGATAAATTGTGGTGCAGCAAGGCCTCAAGGCCAGTCCTGACTCCCATTCATACCAAACTGAGAACATACACAAAGGAACTGATTCCCATAATCGGCAGTGTTACCGTAAAGGTCTCCTATGATGGAGCGGTGCACGAGTTACCACTATGGGTGGTACCGGGCGATGGCCCCACGCTGTTCGTCAGGAGCTGGCTGGGAAAGATACGCTGGAACTGGGATGACATCCGAACGCTTTCGTCCATCGACGACACCTCATGTGTCAAGGTCCTAAACAAGTTTCCCTCGCTGTTCGAACCAGGCATCGGGAAGTTCCAAGAAGCAAAAGTGCAGATCTATTTGATTCCGGGGGCGCGACCCATCCATCACAAGGCAAGTGCAGTACCTTACATGATGAGAGAGAGGGTGGAGATCGAACTGGACAGGTTGTGACAAGAAGGCATCATTTCGCCGATCGAATTCAATGAGTGGGCCAGTCTGATTGTTCCAGTCCTCAAGGGAGACGGCACCGTCAGTTAATTTATAATCACCACAGATTCTATCAATCGTTTCTCACTGCAGGATCAATACCCGCTTCCGAAGGCAGACGATTTGTTTGCGACGCTGGCGGGAGGGAAAACGTTCACGAAGCTGGACTTGACCTCGGCCTACATGACGCAGGAGCTGGAGGAATCATCGAAAGGCTTCACCTGCACAAAGGTCTCTTCATTTACAACAGATGCCCGTTTGGGATTTGATCAGCCGCGGCGATATTCCAGAGGAACATGGAAAGCTTGCTGAAGTCGGTCCCGCGCACCGTGGTCTTCCGGGACAACATCTTGGTTACAGGTCAGGACACCGTCAAGCACCTGCAGAACCTGGAGGAGGTTCTTAGTCGGCTTAATGGTGTGGGGCTCAAGCTAAAATGCTCGAAGTACGTTTTTCTGGTGCTTGAAGTGGATTTCCTGGGAAGAAGAATCGCGGTATTAGGCCCACCAATTCGAAGATGGAGGCAATCAAGAATGCACCGAGATCACAGAATGTGACGGAGCTGCAGTCATTTCTAGGACTGCTGAACTATTTTGGTAACTTCTTACCGGATCTTAGCACATTGTTAGAAGCCCTGCAATCTTTACTGCATAAAGGAGATAAATGGTTATGGGGTAAAAGCCAAGAAAATGTCTTTGAGAAAGCTAGGAAGCTGTTCTGTTCAAACAAATTGCTTGTAAACATTTGGTACGAGCATCGTTGTATGGGGTCAGGTGTGTATTGCAACAAGCTAATGAATTTGGGAAATTGCAACCGGTTGCTTATGCATCCAGAAGTCTGTCTGAGGCCAAGAGGGCCTAGAGCATGATCGAAAAAGAAGCGTTAGCATGTGTTTACGGGGTAATGAAAATGCATCAATATCTGTTCGGGCTCAAATTTGAATTGAAAACTGACCATAAGCCGCTTATATCCCTCTTTTCTGAAAGCAAGGGGATAAATACAAATGCATCGGCCCGCATTCAGAGATAGGCGCTCACGTTGTCCGCATTCAACTACGCCATCCGCCACAGGCCAGGCACAGAAAACTGTGCCGATGCTCTCAGTAAGCTGCCGTTGCCCACCACGGGTGAAGATGGCACAGCCTGCAGATTTAGTCATGGTAATGGAAGCATTTGAGAGTGAGCAATCACCTGTTACCGCCCAACAGATTAGAACCTGGATGAGCCAGGACCCCTTACTGTCCTTAGTAAAAAAAACTGTGTGCTCCACGGGAGTTGGTCTAGTGTCTCATTAGAGATGCAGGAGGAAATAAAGCCATACCAGCGGCGCAAAGCTGAAATGTCTATACAGGCAGACTGCCTCCTATGGGGCAATCAGGTAGTGGTGCCAAAAAAGGGCAGGGACACTTTCATCACTGATCTCCACAGCACTCACCGAGGCATCGTAATGATGAAAGTGACAGCCAGATCCCACGTGTGGTGGCCCGGTATCGATGCAGACTTAGAGTCCTGCGCGCACAAATGTAATACATGTTCACAGTTAAGCAATGCACCCAGGGAGGCGCCACTAAGTTTATGGTCCTGGCCCTCCAAACCGTGGTCCAGGATCCATGTCGACTATGCAGGCCCATTCTTGGGAAAAATGTTCTTAGTGGTTGTAAATGCGTACTCCAAATGGATTGAATGTGTGATAATATCAGCAAGCACGTCCGCTGCCACCATTGGAAGCCTACGGGCAGTGTTTGCCACGCACGGCCTGCCTGATGTCCTTGTTAGTGACATTGGACCCTGCTTTACCTGTGCTGAGTTGACCCGCAGTGGGATCAAACATGTCACATCTTCCCCGTTTAAACCAGCGTCCAACGGTCAGGCAGAACGAGCAGTTCAAACAATCAAGCAGAGCTTGAAAAGGGTAACTGAAGACTCACTGCAGACTCGCTTATCCCGAGTCCTGCTTAGTTACCGCACAAGACCCCACTCACTCACTGGGGTCCCTCCCACTGAACTGCGCATGAAAAGGGCACTTAAGACAAGGTTCTCGTTAGTACACCCTGATCTACATGAACAGGTAGAGAGCAGGTGGCTTCAACAGAATACATATCATGATCGCGCAAATGTGTCACACGAAATTGAGATGAATGATCCTGTATTTATGTTGAACTATGGACAAGGTCCCAAGTGGCTTCCTGGCACTGTTTTGGCCATAGAGGGGAGTAGGGTGTTTGTGGTCAAACTCTCAAATGGACTCACCTGCAGGAAACACTTGGACCAAACCAAACTCAGATTTACGAACAACCCACAATAGGCTCCACCATTTTCGATCCTCCAACATACACACCAGTGGCAACCAACCCAGCGGTTGACCACCAAGCAAAACCCATCACCCCCAGCAGCGCAGCAGGACTCACCACCCCCAGCAGCCCAGCAAGGCCAGCTGCGCAGCAGCCCAGCGAGGGCCCAACAAACGACTCACCAAAACCAGCATTTGCACCAAGACGATCAACCAGGGAAATAAAGTCCCCAGGTCAACTCACATTGTAAATAGTTACACTATTGACTTGGGGGTGGGGGGGGGGGGAGTGTTGTTATGTATGTAAACCTGTAAATACCATGTCTAACCACCAGAGGGCTAATCCCCTGGAGTCCCAAGGGATCTCAAAATCTTTTGGGAGCATCTGTATATAAGGAGGCCTCACAGACTGGAGAGGCACTCTGAGATCTGTAATAAAGGACTATGGTCACACCTTACTTTGAGCTTGCAGTATCTAGTCTGTCTCTTTATTCAAGACATAACAGGTTCAGTGGGCCGAATGGCCTTCCGTGCTGTAACCACTCTATGGGCCCAAGTTTCGGCCTCAGTTGCTCCTGATTTTTTGGAACAACTGGTGTAGAACGGAGTATCTTAGAAATTCAAATTCTCGGCATTTAGTTTGCTCCAGTTCTAGTCAGTTAGAACAGTTTCACTTTGGAACAGAATTTTTTTTCAAAAGGGGGCGTGTCCGGCCACTTACGCCTGTTTTCAAAGTTTCGGCAGTGAAAACTTACTCCAAACTAACTTAGAATGTTGTAAGTGAAGATTTTTGTACGTTCGAAAAAACCTTGTCTACATTTTAGAAAATCAGGCGTAGGTTACAGATTAGGCGTAGGGAATGGGGGGGGGGGGTTTAAAGGGAAGTTTACAAACATTAAACATTTCAGTTTTACAAATAAAGAGCCATCATCAATAATAAATGATAAATAAATCAATAAATCAACCAATAAATCAATCAAAAAAAATTAATTAAAAAAATATATATTTTTTTAAATCAATGAATAAAACCTTTTCTACTTACCGACTGCAGCACTGGGAGTCCTTCAACAGCATGGAGGGGGGGAGAAGGAGAGAGGATGTAGGGAGGGAGGGAAGGAAAGAGGATGTAGGGAGGAAGGGAAGGAAAGAGGATGTAGGGAGGGAGGGGAAGGAGAGAGGAGGGAGGGGAAGGAGAGAGGGGAGAGAGGGGGGAGGGAGAGAAGGAGAGAGGGAGGGACGGAGAGGAGGGGGGGGAAGGAGAGGAGGGGGGGGCAGGGAGAGAAGGAGGCTGAATGGCCGGGCCCAAGACCTCGGGCTAGATTTACAGGTAGGTGGCGTCGGGTCTCGGGGGGGTGGGGGGGGAGGGGGGAGAGGCGGTCGCGGAGGTCCGGGGGGGGTCAGGCGGAGAGAGAGTCACGGAGGTCCGGGGAGGGGGGGTGGGGGAGAGAGAGTCGCGGAGGTCGGGTCGCCGGGGGGGCGGAGCGGGAGTCGGGTCGGGAGGATGCAGGAGCTGGGTGTGGGAGGAGCCTTATCCACGCAGCCCCAGTAAGGCCATTCGGCCAGGGCTAGGGGCTGCGTGCTTCGGGCACCTCCCACACAGTTTTGGGCGCCTGGAGCTACTGCACATGCGCGCCCACTGTAGCGCGCATGTGCAGAGGTCACGGCACTGTTTTCATCGCAGGGACCTGGCTCCGCCCTCAACAGCTCGTGCTGTGCTGCGCCCGGCTGCAGAAGACATGCAGGGAGCCGGAGAATCTGGAAGTTTTTTTTAGACGCACTTTCTGGCGCGAAAAACGGGCTGCGCCTTTTTAGGCGCGTCCCGAAACTTGGGCCCTATGATTCTATACTGGATTTGATGTCCCTGATTTTAAACCGCCATTTGACTTGTTATTTGGCGTGAGAAGTGAGAAGGGAGAAGGGAAAAAAATAACAATGTCAACTGTTTTGATCAGTTTGAATTGGCCTAATAACCATAACTATTAGTGGTGTGATCCCATTTAAGGTGGTGTGGCAATCTAATAGTATCCCTGTGGCACTAGGCTTGTGGCTCCATGTTTGTGCAAGCCTATGCAAAATAAAATTCTTTAATGTTATAATTCCTGATTTTGCTGTTCTAATTTACTTGTTATTTTAGTTTAAAAAAAAATCAGTTTCCACACGCCACTTTCCCTGTAACCTTTGTGGTATTGCCCCTTTATAGGGAAACATTTGGTTCTTTCTGAGTGGGGCCAGGCTTACTTGGATCCACGTTTGTACTGGCCTATCACAACATGGGATTCCTTCGTGTTACTATTCAGTTTGGATGGGCCAACCTTCTTACCCCTGAAACATTCAGTAAAGTTCTCTTCAAACCCACAAGACCTTGACCTACTTGCAATAGCACCCTTTCATTCTTTGGACACCATAAGATATGTTTGTATTCTTTCTTTTAACCATATCATAAGGGTGGCTAAAGTAGATGTTGGTCCTTCAGAGGACGTGACCGGGGAATTAGTATTGGGGAACATGGAGATGGCAGAAACTCTGAACAAATATTTTGTATCAGTCTTTACGGTAGAGGACACTGACAATATTCCGACAGTGGATAGTCTAGGGGCTATGCGGGGGTTGAACTTAACACAATCACAAAGGAGGTGGTACTCAGTAAGATAATGGGACTAAAGGCAGATAAATCCCCTGGACCTGATGGCTTGCATCCTAGGGTCTTAAGAGAAGTAGCGGCAGGGATTGTGGATACATTGGTTGTAATTTATTAAAATTCCCTGGATTCTGGAGAGGTCCCAGCAGATTGGAAAACTGCAAATGTAACGCCCCTGTTTAAAAAAGGGGGAAGACAAAAAGCAGGAAACTATAGACCAGTTAGCCTAACATCTGTGGTTGGGAATTGTTGGAGTCCATTATTAAAGAAGCAGCAGCAGAACATTTGGAAAAGCAAAATTCGGTCAGGCAGAGTCAGCATGAATTTGTGAAGGGGAAGTCATGTTTGACATACAAACATAGAAACATAGAAAATAGGTGCAGGAGTAGGCCATTCAGCCCTTCGAGCCTGCACCACCATTCAATAAGATCATGGCTGATCATTCCCTCAGTACCCCTTTCCTGCTTTCTCTCCATACCCCTTGATCCCCTTAGCCATAAAGACCATATCTAACTCCCCTTGAATATATCCAATGAACTGGCATCAACTACTCTCTGCGGCAGGGAATTACACAGGTTAATAACTCTCTGAGTGAAGAAGTTTCTCCTCTATGTTTAAAAAGTGGGGTTACATTAGCTACCCACCAATCCATAGGAACTGATCGAGAGTCTATAGAATGTTGGAAAATGGCCACCAATGTATCCACTATTTCGAGGACCACTTCCTTAAGTACTCTGGGATGCAGACTATCAGGCCCTGGGGATTTATCAGCCTTCAATCCCATCAATTTCCCTAACACAATTTCCTGACTAATAAGGATTTCCTTCAGTTCCTCCTATTCGCTAGATCCTCGGTCCCCTAGTATTTCCGGAAGGTTATTTGTGTCTTCCTTCGTGAAGACAGAACCAAAATATTTGTTCAATTGATCTGCCATTTCTTTGTTCCCCATCATAAATTCACCTGATTCTGACTGCAAGGGGCGTACATTTGTCTTTACTAATCTTTTTCTCTTCACATATCTATAGAAGCTTTTGCAGCCTGTTTTTATGTTCCCTGCAAGCTTACTCTCATACTCTATTTTCCCCCTCCTAATTAAACCTTTTGTCCTCCTCTGCTGAATTCTAAATTTCTCCCAGTCCTCAGGTTTGCTGCTTTTTCTGGCCAATTTACATGCCTCTTCCTTGGATTTAACACTATCCCTAATTTCCCTTGTTAGCCACAGTTGAGCCACCTTCCCCGTTTTATTTTTACGCCAGACAAGAATGTATAATTGTTGAAGTTCATCCATGTGATCTTTAAATTTCTGCCATTGCCTATCCACCGTCAACCCTTTAAATATCATTCGCCAGTCTATCCGAGCCAATTTACGTCTCATACCATCGAAGTTACCTTTCTTTAAATTCAGGATCCTAGTCTCTGAATTAACTGTGTCACTCTCCATCTTAATGAAGTATTCTACCATATTATGGTCACTCTTCCTAAAGGGGCCTCGCACAACAAGATTGCTAATTAATCTTCTCTCATTACACAACACCCAGTCTAGGATGGTCAAATGAAAAATTGGAAATTGGTGAGAATGTCTACCACTCCAATTAGCTGAGTGCACATCTTCCCCCATACTGTAAGAGCTACCAACTCATGCAAATAACAGTGGAACGATATGGGTCCAACGACCCTTTTCCTCCCCCTACTGTTGCTGGCTCACCCAAAGGTATGTTGAGTTTTATTTGTAGTGGGCTAAAGGTGCTGCAATACTGAAGACAATGAAAGACATTGTTATGTATGGAAGAACTCCATGAGGCTGAGTACTGTGAGCTAAACTTAGTTTTCTTTATTACAACTCCAGAGTGCCTAAACAACATGGCAGCCAGCCTTTTATACTAGCCTGCACGTGTGTGCTGGTGACCATTAGGACTCCAACAGTCGTGCCGTCTGATGGCAAGTATTACATAGTTACATACATAACATCACTTCCCCCCCCCAAAGTCTTCGGTACAAGTTATTTACAAGTTGAGCCGATCCAGAACCCCTCGCTCCCTAGTTGATCAAACCCTGGCGTGTATGAGTTGGTCGGACCATTGCTGCACTGCACCGCAGCTAGTCTGACCGTACTGTCAGGAACGGTGGGTTCATCCTCGTGATTGACAGCGAGGTCGATTGTTGGTTGGGTGTGTGTTGGTGGATCGTCAATGGTGATATCCTCTTCAAGTCGTTCCTGGTTGTCAGTAAATCGCAATTTGGTCTGATCTAAATGCTTTCTGCACGTTTGGCCATTTAACAGTTTGATTATAAACACCCTATTCCCTTCCTTGGCCAAAACAGTGCCAGCAACCCACTTGGGACCATGACCGTAATTCAGAACAAACACGGGGTCAATAACATCAATGTCACGTGAAACCGCCGCGCGATCGTGGTACATGTTCTGCTGGTGTCGCCGGGCTTCCAAGTGATTATTAAGATCCGGGAGTCATTAAGGACTATGGAGAGCCTGGTTTTGAGGGCTCTCTTCATTAACAATTCTGCCGGGGGAACCCTAGTGAGTGAGTGGGATCGTGTCCGGTAACTGAGCAGAATGCGAGACAAGCAGGTCTGCAGGGAGCCGTCCGTCATGCGTTTCATGCTCTGATTTATTGTTTGGACTGCCTGCTCTGCTTGACCGATAGACGCTTAAACGGGCAGACCTGACATGCTTGATGTCATTGCGGGTCATAAACTCGTTGAATTCCGAGCTAGTGAAACACGGTCCATTGTCGTTGACAAGGACGTTGGGCAAACCATGGGTGGTGATCATGGCCCGGCGGCTTTCATGCTGAATGACATGATTACGCATTCAATCCATTTGGAGTAAGCGTCCACGACTACTAAAAACATCTTTCCGAGAAAGGGCCGACAAAATCTACATGGATCGTGGACCACGGTTTGGTGGGCCATGACCACAGACTCAGTGGAGCCTCCCTTGGTGCATTGCTCAGTTGCGAGCAAGTATTGCACTGATGCACGTATGACTCCAAGTCAGAGTCAATGCCGGGCCACTAAACATGCAACCTGGCAATTGCCTTCATCATGACAATGCCTGGGTGGGTTCTGTGTAGGTCGCGTATAAGCTTTTCCCTGCCTTTTTTTGGCAAAACCACGCGATTACCCCACAAGCGACAATCCGACTGGATGGACATTTCACCTTTGCGTCGGCAAAGGCTTAATTTCATCTTGCAATTCCCTGGGAACGGCCGACCAATTCCCATTTAGGACGCCACTCTTTACTAATGATAGCACAGGATCCTGGCTGGTCCAGGACCTGATCTGGCGAGCCGTGACGGGTGACCCCTCGCTCTCAAAAGCATCCATAACCAGTAGCAAGTCTGCGGGCTGCGCCATTTCAACCCCGGTGGTGGGTAATGGTAGCTGAGAACATCGGCACAGTTTTCAGTGCCTGGTCTGTGGTGGATAACATAGTCATAGGTGGATAATGTTAGCGCCCATCTCTGGATGCGGGACGAAGCATTGGTGTTTATACCTTTGCTCTCTGAAAACAGCGAAATGAGCGGCTTGTGGTCAGTTTCCAGCTCAAACCGAAGTCCAAATAGGTATTGGTGCATTTTCTTAACCCCATATAAACATGCTAATGCCTCTTTCTCGACCATACTATAGGCTCTCTCAGCCTTAGACAGACTTCTAGATGGGTATGCAACCGATTGGAGGTTGCCCGATACATTAGCTTGCTGTAACACACAGCCGACCCCGTACGATGAGACGTCACAAGCTAGCACTAAACGTTTACATGGGTCATAGTGTACAAGTAACTTATTTGAACAGAGCAGGTTCCTGGCCTTCTCAAAGGCAGTGTCTTGAGATTTGCCCCAAACCCAGTTGTCACCCTTACGTAGCAACATGTGCAAAGGCTCTAACAACATGCTCAACCCAGGTAGAAAGTTACCAAAATAGTTGAGGAGTCCCAGGAATGAACGCAGCTCCATCACATTCTGCAGTTTGGATGCATTCTTGATGGCCTCTGCTTTGAGTCCGTGGGCCTGATGCCATCCGCTGCAATCTTTCTTCCCAAAAATTTCAACTTCTGGCGCCAGGAAAACACACTTGGAACATTTCAGCCTGAGTCCCACTCTGTCTCGGCAACTTAGAACCTCTTCCAGGTTGTGTAGGTGTTCGATGGTGTCACGACCAGTGATCAGGATGTCATCTTGAAACACAACGGTGCACGTAACAGATTTCAGCAAACTCTCCATGTTTCTCTGAAAAATGGCTGCAGCCGAGCGCATCCTGAAAGGGCACCTGTGGTATATAAACAGTACTTTGTGTGTGTTGATGCACATCAGTCTTTTCAAAGATTCAGCCAGCTCCCGTGTCATGTAGGCGGAGGTTAGGTCCAACTTGGTGAACGACTTCCCCCCTGCTAACGTTGCGAACAGGTCGTCAGCCTTGGGCAGCGGGTACTGGTCCTGTACTGACACTCGGTTAATCGTTACCTTGTAGTCTCCGCAGATTGTGACCGTGCCATCGCTTTTCAACACCAGAACAATTGGACTGGCCCACTTGTTGAACTTGACTGGTAATATGATTCCTTCACGTTGGAGTCTGTCCAGTTCAATCTCGACTTTCTCCCTCATCATGTACGAAACCGCCCGAGCCTTGTGATGGACGGGCTGTGCATCGGGGCCTAGATGGATCTATACCTTCGCATCTGTGAAGTTGCCGATGCCTAGTTCGAATAGCGAGGGAAACTTGCTCAGCACTTGAGCACACGAGGCGTCATCCACTGAAGATAGTGCTTTGGTGTCATTCCAATTCCATCTAATCTTTTCTAGCCAGCTTCTGCCGAACAGCGTTGGGCCATTGCCTGGAACAATCCACAATGATAGGTCATGCACAGCTCCATCATACAATACCTTCACTGCTGCACTTCCAATGACTGGTATGAGCTCTTTGGTGTAGGTACACAACTTTGCATTAATCGGGCTCAGTTTGGGCCTTTGTGCCTTATTGCCCCACAGTTTTTAGAAAGCCTTCTGGCTCATTATTGACTGACTTGCACCCTTGTCCAACTCCATGGACACTGGAACTCCATTTAATTTGACTTTCAGCATTATAGGAGGGCTCTTGGTGGTGAAGGTATATACCCCATACACTTCTTCCTTGGGTTGAGTTGTCTGTGCTGCGTGATCCGCGCCGGATCAATCATCCTCTGCCACGTGGTGTATCGCAGCACGTTTGCACATTCGCTGGAGATGCCCCATCATTGCGCAGCCTTTGCACACGTAGTGCTTGAATCGACATTGATGGGCCCGATGATTACCCCCGCAGCGCCAACACAGTGCTAATGGATTCACATTCACCCCCGATGGCGGACTCTGAGTCATCACAGGTCATGCAGACGTATAGGCCCTGCCATATGCAGTTCGGCCTGCTAGCGACGTCATTTTATGCACAGTACTTGCCGGTGAGCTTCGATGAGAAGATATCTGTTTGGTGTTATCATCCATGGTCATGCATGCCTGGGCGATTGCGATGGCCCTGCTCAGGTCTAGGGCTTCGGCAGCCAGCAGCTTTTGAAGAATGACCTCGTGGCTGATGCATTGCATGAAAAATTCCCACAGCATTTCCCCCAACGCAGCTCCAAAATCGCAAGATCCCGCGAGGCGTCTCAGATCGGCGACATAATCTGCCACGTCCTGGCCCCCGGAGCGATGGTGGTCCCAAACCAGCGTGCACAACTCTGTATATTCCTTCTCCGTTGGTTCTGTCGTTTCGAGCAGATTCTTGCTGAGGCCGTATATTTTAGGCCCACAGACGGTGAGGACCACCCTGCGCTTGGTCGCGTTAGTGTCTCCTTCCAGCTCGTTGGCCACGAAGTACTGGTCGAGACGTTCGACGAAGGCTTCCCAATCATCACCCTCTACGAATCTCTCCAATATTCCAACGGCAGCCATGGTTGCGTGAAGGTTCGTATTCTGTGACTCGTTGCCAATTGTTAGGTATACAAGAACTCCACGAGGCTGAGTACTGTGAGCTAAACTTAGTGTGACTTTAGTCATCTTTATTACAACTCCAGAGTGTCTAAACAACATGGCAGCCAATCCTTTATACTGGCCCTGCACGTGTGTGCAGGTGACCATTAGGACTCCAACAGCTGCGTCCTCTGGTGGCAAGTATTACATAGTTACATATATAACAGACATGGATAAAGCCGCACGAGTTTGCTATGCCCTTGCTCAAAGCTGCAGGTATGTTTTTCTATTTTTTAAGTCCTTCTTTTCGAAGGAACCCTTCAGCCTTCCCCTGCCCCTCTGCTATGAGGAAGAAGAAGAGAAAGATTAGAAGGACCATTACAAATATGCCAGTCTGCACAGGCAATTACTGGCTCCTATCTGCTGCTACTATTCTCCCTATATGCAATTGAAAGCTGGGCTGCTTCTCTGTGACATCTTGATAATGCTCGAGAAAGCTGTACTTCCCTCACAAAGCACTAACTGAATTGTGTCAGCTGCCAGATAGCTGCAGACGCAGCTAATAAGGGAGACTTTCAGATGACTAAGATCAGAGCTCCCTGCCAAATGAGTCCCAACATTATGCTCCACTTTTGGCAACAAACTCAGCTCATTTGAGATCCACTTACTGTTTTTAATATAAAATAGATTTAAAGCAGGGGAAGATGCAGCACTTTGAGGAGAGTCTGTGGAATTAGTTTTGGACTACTGCAGCAAAGAGCTCGCACAGATATGATGGGCTGTATGTTGGTCTCCTGTTCTGGAAACTACTATGGTTATAATATTAACAGTTAACAGTATAGCTCAAATGGTAGCTCTCCAGGATCCCAGTTCTTAACCAACTTAGCAATATGTCTATCTGTAGCAGCTCTGATTTCTCTTGTATGGACCCAAGACTTATTTTTGAACATATTAGTTATAACCTTACATTTGCATTGTTGAGAAATTACAATTTTGCTGTAAAGGCAAAAAGAAATGGCATCATTATAAGCACTGCTGAGAATTCTGTTGCTGTACAGGCAGTTGGGGTGACTGTCCTGAAGAAAGTCATGTTTACTTCAAAATGGTGCTTCCTGCCGCTTTAAGCTCAGCATGACACCAATCTTCTTGCTACTTTAATTTTAATGTCCCACAGATTTCAGAATAAGTGGCAGAAATAGCTGTTGATTTATTGTGCTAGTTTCAGCACTAAGGAGTGCATTGTAAATATTCACAACACCAGTTTAGGTAACCCCTGTTCCGTCACTGATCAATCTAATTGAATGCGACTAGCAAACAACCGTGTAAAACTTGCTGGGGCTGAAATTGCCCCTCCCGATAACGCCTTAGGCTGTTTTATAAATTGCCCTACCTCGAGAGCGGAGCAATGTCCGGGACCGCTCCGCCTGCTTTCCCGCCGCGCGTGCACGATCCAACCCCTTACCAACTGGCGGGGACCCCCGAC
Source organism: Pristiophorus japonicus (assembly GCF_044704955.1). Lineage (NCBI taxonomy): Eukaryota > Metazoa > Chordata > Chondrichthyes > Pristiophoridae > Pristiophorus > Pristiophorus japonicus. Next base: position 142,835,386 of record NC_091986.1, read on the forward strand.
CAAAATTGCCCTTACCTGAAATTGAGGCACTACTGGCCGGTGCCCCTGACAGGCAGCCTGGCAACCCTCCTGGGTACCAGGCTGCTGGCCTGGCTGAAACCCTCTGTGGTGGCCTAGTGGACCGAACTAAAATATCTGTAAAGTTTGCAGCAGCTCGCCTCTTTAACTGAAGAGGAGAGATGTGATGCGCCTACGCGATGATGTCATCAGCGTGGCGCTGATGACTGACAACTGCAGACACTCAATCCCGCCTCCACTTCCGCCCCCGTGAGGAGCCACTTCCGCCCCACTGGAAAAAAAACCACGAGGAGCTGAATTTCGCCAGATAGGCCACTGCAATGGATGCGGCGGCCAGAACACTTCAGAAAGGGAAGGCGTTCCCCGTTTCCGGCGGAGGGCAATTTCTACCCCGCTACATTTCGATTTTAGCTACTATAGGTATTAATGGGCATTTTATTCGATCATTTGTGCCATTACACGTGGAGATTCAAGACCAAGTGCATTATTCAGGTCGAGCAGGTTAAAGGATAAGGTGTGTGAACCTAGGCAGGGAAGGGGGACAGAAGGAGGAGACAGATGAGAGGGGAAAATTGATTTGGAGGAGAACATCTACATGTTGCCCCTTGGCGATATCATCCGAAAGCACAGCATCAGTTTCCACATGTACACTGATGACACCCAACTCTACCTCACTACCACTCCTCTCGACTCCCCCTTGGTCTCTAAATTGTCAGACTGCTTTTCCGACATCCAGTTCTGGATAAGCAGAACTTTACTCCAATTGAATATTGGGAAAACCAAAGCCATTGTTTTTGGTTCCTGCCACAGACTCTGTTCCCTAGCCACTGACTCCTTCCCTCTCCCCAACTTCGGTTTGAGGCTAAACCAGACTGTTCACAACCATGGTGTCATATTTGATCCTGAAGTGATCTTCTTACCACATATCCGCAGCATAACTAAGGCCACCTAACATCGCCCGTCTCCGCTCTTGCCTCAGCTCATCCGCTGCTGAAGCTCTCATCCATTCCTTTGCTACCTCTCTATTCCAACATACTGCTGGCTAGCCTCCCACATTCAACCATCCGTAAACTAGAGGGAATTGAAAACATAGAAATATAGAAAATAGGTGCAGGAGTAGGCCATTCGGCCCTTCGAGCCTGCACCACCATTCAATATGATCATGGTTGATCATGCAACTTCAGTACCACATTCGTGCTTTCTCTCCATATGCCTTGATCCCCTTAGCCGTAAGGGTCACAACGAACTCCCTTTTGAATATATCTAACGAACTGGCCTCAACAACTTTCTGTGGTAGAGAATTCCACAAGTTCACAATTCTCTGAGTGAAGAAGTTTCTCCTCATCTCGGTCCTAAATGTCTTACCCCTTATCCTTAGACTGTGACCCCTGGTTCTGGACTTCCCCAACATCGGAAAAATTCTTCCTGCATCTAAACTGTCCACTCCCGTCAAAATTTTATATGTTTCTATGAGATCCCCTCTCATTCTTCTAAATTCCAGTGAATATAAGCCTAGTTGATCCAATCTTTCTTCATATGTCAGTCCTGCCATCCCGGGAATCAGTCTGGTGAACCTTCGCTGCACTCTCTCAATAGCAAGAATGTCCTTCCTCAGATTAGGAGACCAAAACTGTACACAATATTCAAGGTGTGGCTTCACCAAGGCCCTGAACAACTGCAGTAAGATTTCCCTGCTCCTTTTCACAAATCCTCTCGCTATGAAGGCCAACATGCCATTTGCCTTCTTCACCGCCTGCTGTACCTGCATGCCAACTTTTAATGACTGATGTACCATGACACCGAGGTCTCGTTGCACCTCCCCATTTCCTAATCTGTCACCATTCAGATAATATGCTGCCTTCCTGTTTTTGCCACCATTTATCTACATTATACTGCATCTGCCATACATTTACCCACTCACCTACCCTGTAGCCTCTTAGCATCCTCCTCACAGCTCACACTGCCACCCAGCTTAGTGTCATCTTCAAACTTGGAGATATTACATTCAATTCCTTTGTCTAAATCATTAATGTATATTCTAAATAGCTGGGGTCCCAGCACTGAACCTTGCGGTACCCCACTAGTCACTGCCTGCCATTCTGAAAAGGACCCGTTTATTCCTACTCTTTGTTTCCTGTCTGCCAACTAGTTCTCTATTCACGTCAATACATTACCCCCAATACCATTTCTAGGGCCACTTCCTTAAGAACTTTGGGCTGTAGACTATCAGGCCCTGGGGATTTATCGGCTTTCAATCTCATCAATTTCTCTAACACAATTTCCTGACTAATAAGGATTTCCTTCAGTTCCTCCTTCTCACTAGACCTCGGTCCCTTAGTATTTCCGGAAGGTTATTTGTGTCTTCCTTAGTGAAGACAGAACCAAAGTATTTGTTCAATTGGCCTGCCATTTCTTTGATCACCATTATAAATTCACCTGATTCTGACTGCTCGGGACCTACATTTGTCTTCACTAATCTTTTTCTCTTCACATATCTATAGAAGCTTTTTCAGTCAGTTTTTATGTTCCCTGCAAGCTTACTCTCATACTCTATTTTCCCCCTCCTAATTAAACCCTTTGTCCTCTTCTGTTGAATTCTAAATTTCTCCCAGTCCTCAGGTTTGCTGCTTTTTCTGGCCAATTTATATGCCTCTTCCTTGGATTTAACACTATCCCTAATTTCCCTTGTTAGCCATGGTTGAGCCACCTTTCCCATTTTATTTTTACGCCAGACAGGGATATACAATTGTTGAAGTTTATCCATGTGATCTTTAAATGTCTGCCGCTGCCTATCCACCGTCAACCCTTTAAGTATCATTCGCCAGCCTATCCTAGCCAATTCACATCTCATACCATCAAAGTTACCTTTCTTTAAGTTCAGGACCCTAGTCTCTGAATTAAGTGTGTCACTCTCCATCTTAATGAAGAATTCTACCCTCTTCCCCAAAAAGCCTCGCACAACAAGATTGCTAATTAATCCTCTCTCATTACACAACACCCAGTCTAGGATGGTCAACTTTCTAGTTGGTTCCTCGACATATTGGTCTAGAAAACCATACCTTGTACACTCCAGGAAATCCTCCTCCACAATATTGCTACCAATTTGGTTCGTCCAATCTATATCTAGATTAAAGTCACCCATGATAACTGCTGTACCTTTATTGCACGCATTTACCCTTATTTCCTGTTTGATGCTGTCCCCAACCTCACTACTACTATTTGGTGGTCTGTACACAACTCCCACTAATGTTTTCTGCCCTTGTCCTAACTTGGCACCTGGTTCGGCAACGCCTCGACTTCAAAATTCTCATCCTTGTTTTCAAATCCCTCTATGGCCTCGCCCCCCCCCTATCTCTGTATACTCTTCCAGCCCCACAAACCCCCCGCCCCGGGATGTCTGTGCTCCTCTAATTTTGCCCTCTTGAGTATACCTGTTGCCTAGGCCCTAAGCTCTGGAATTCCCTGCGTAAACCTCTTCAGCTCTCTACCTCTCTTTCCTCCTTCAAGGCGCTCCTTAAAACCTGCCTCTTTGACCAAGCTTTTGGTCACCTGCCCTAATTTCTCCTTATGTGGCTTGGTGTCAAATGTTTTGTCTCATAATACTCCTGTGAAGCGCCTTGGGACGTTTCACGACATTAAATGCGCTATATAAATGCAAGTTGTTGTTGAGAAGTGCGGGGAGTCCAATCGTGGTCTGGGATTGAGGGGTTGTGGCGTTCCGATCATGGGGCGATCACAATCGCGGAGGGGAGATTTTCCGATGGTGGTCGTGGGGGCGGGGGTCCCGATCGTTTTGGGGGTGGGGGGAGGGTTGAGGTCCGATGGTGGTCGTGGGAGCAAATGGTGGTCAGGGGTTGTGGGGGGTGGTCTGATTACGGTGGGGAGCAGAGCAGACAGACCGTGGGAGTGGTTTTCTGGGTTGCTTGTTTGGTCTGAAGGAAGCCCTCTTGCTCATCCTGGCCCACAAGCAGTGCTGTAAAGGCAGTTACCTCATGGATTCAGCCCTTCTCGCCTCCTTTCAGTTGCTGCATTTCCTAAGGCCTGGGAAACTTTGCCGATATAAGTTAAAAATAGAATGACTGTTAAAATGAAGGCAGTTGGCCTAATTATAATATTTAACTGACCAACCAGTCTCCCACTAGCAGATTGCTCGCCCGCCCCTTGTCCCGCCTCTGTTAAAACCAGTAATCAGTAAGTTGGAGGCGGGTTGGAGGCAGCAGTAAGCTCTTCCGGGTGGGTAACCAGCTTCCAGCGTCCCGCCGGGGTTTTCGAGGCCAGTTTCGGCAGGGCACGGAGCATTACCACTCGGAAGAGGCGAGCCGGTGTTCAACGTCCCTGATTACGACACCGGCTTGACTTTTAGCTCTCGCCCAATCCGTAGCATTCCGGAGAGCAACATGCTGGACCACCTGTGAAAGTGGGCAGTCCGATCTGTAGCGGCTGCAGTGAGGTAAGTAATGTCGACCTCAGGTAAGTGTGATTGTTTTTAATTTTTATTTTTTGCGAGTTATGTTGTGGTGGCGTGAATTATTTATTGGGTATGTTTTAATGGTTTTTTGATCAGGTTTTTTTTTTCTCCTCAGGCCTATCTTAGAGCGCTCCGAGGCCGGGTATTTAGCTCTGATTTTTCACTTTCTCAGCCAGACTAACGCCCTAAGAGAGGTGTGCAATGCCTCCCTTAGTGCACCGCCCTACACTCAGGACCCAGCTGCCGAATTTTGCTGACTGAGGCGCAAACTTTTCCCTAGCGCAAACTTCATTGCGAGAGGGATGGAGTACAAAAGCAGGGAGGTCCTGCTGCAACTGTACAGGGTATTGGTAAGGCCGCACCTGGAGTACTGCGTGCAGTTTTGGTCACCTTACTTAAGGAAGGATATACTGGCTTTGGAGGGGGTACAGAGACGATTCACTAGGCTGATTCCAGAGATGAGGGGGTTACCTTATGATGATAGATTGAGTAGACTGGGTCTTTACTCGTTGGAGTTCAGAAGGATGAAGGGTGATCTTCTAGAAACATTTAAAATCATGAAAGGGATAGACAAGATAGAGGCAGAGATGTTGTTTCCACTGGTTGGGGAGACTAGAACTAGGGAGCACAGCCTCAAAATACAGGGGAGCCAATTTAAAACCAAGTTGAGAAGGAATTTCTTCTCCCAGAGGGTCGTGAATCTGTGGAATTCTCTGCCCAAGGAAGCAGTTGAGGCTAGCTCATTGAATGTATTCAAGTCACAGATAGATAGATTTTTAACCAATAAGGGAATTAAGGGTTACGGAGAGAGGGCGGGTAAGTGGAGCTGAGTCCACGGCCAGATCAGCCATGATCTTGTTGAATGGCGGAGCAGGCTCGAGGGGCTAGATGGCCTACTCCTGTTCCTAATTCTTATGTTCTTATGTTATGTTCTTATGTTCATTACCACCCCGAAATGAGCAAAGCCGAAAATCCAGCCCTATATCAATCAGGAAAGGCTGGGATTCTTTTCTCCAGAAAAGAGAAAGCTGAGTGGTTACCTGATAGAGGTATTTAAGATTAAGAGAGAGAGGGGAGGATGGGGCGGCGGCGGGGGGGAGAGGGGGCGGAGAGAGAGGGGAGGTCGGGGGGTGGTGGGTGGGAGAGAGGGGGGGTGGGTGGCAGAGAGGGGGCGGTGGAGGGAGAGAGGAGGACGGGGTTGGGGGAGGAGGGGGTGAGGAGAGGAAAACGGGATGGCAGCTCTCCCTGAACAAATTCCCCCCTGACCATCTGCTGCTATCCTTCGCTCTTCTCTCCCCCAATAAGAATAAGAACATAAGAAATAGGAGCAGGAGTAAGGCATACGGCCCCTCGAGCCTGCTCTGCCATTTAATATGATCATGGCTGATACGATCATGGACTCAGGTCCACTTCCCTGCCCGCTCCCGTAACCCCTTATTCCCTTATCGGCTAAGAAACTGTCTATCTCTGTCTTAAATTTGTTCAACGACCCAGCTTCCACAGCTCTCTGAGGCAGCAAATTCCACAGATTTACAACCCTCCGTGAAGAAATTCCTCCTCATAGTTTTAAATGGATGGCCCCTTATTTTAAGATTATGCACCCTAGTTCTCGTCTCCCTTATCAGTGGAAACATCCTCTCTGCATCCACCTTGTCAAACCCCTCATAATCTTATACTTTTCGATAAGATCATCTCTCATTCTTCTGCATTCCAATGTGGAGAGGCCCAATGTACTCAGCCTTGCCTCATAAGTCAACTTCCTCATCTCCGGAATCAGCCTAGTGAACCTTCTCTGAACCGACTCCAAAGCAAGTATATCATTTCTTAAATATGAAAACCAAAACTGTACCCTGTATAACTGTAGCAAGACTTCTCTGCTTTTATACTCCATTCCCTTTGCAATAAAGGCCAAGATTCCATTGGCCTCCCTGATCACTTGCTGTACCTGCATACTAACCTTTTGTGTTTCATGCACCAGGTCCCGCTGTACTGCAGCACTTTGCAATTTTTCTCCATTTAAATAATAACTTGCTCTTCGATTTTTATTCTGCCAAAGTGCATAACCTCACACTTTCCAACATTATTCTCCATCTTCCAAATTTTTGCCCACTCACTTAGCCTGTCTATGTCCCCTCCCCACTGTTTAAGCCGAATAGTGGGTGCATTTCCTACCCCTAAAGTATTTCCCTTACCCCTAAAACCCGTGCTGCAAGGGCAGGTACCTGAGCCCGCTGCCCATCCTCCAACCATGCCTGCTCACCTCCATCACTGAGCGTTGGACTTACCTTCCAGATCGACCTTGCTGCCAAGCCTTTCGCTCCCCACTGGATGAGGCTGACTCAGCTGCTTCCCCCGATCCCTGACTGCGTCTGGTGAGCCTCTGACCAGCTCCGACCACAGGTTTGGGTCCTACCTTCTCTCTCTGCCCTCACGTTCGGGCCTCCACTCCTCTGGCGACAATTGGGCCTCCCTCCCTCCGTCGACGTTTGCACCTTCATCCCTCCGGTGATGTTCGGGTCTCCATTCCTCCACCGACGTCCTGTCCTTCCTTCCTTCCTCCGGCGACATTCTGGCCTCCCCCTGGCCGCTGGTTCCACTCAACCCCGGAGCCCCTGGCGAGCATGTGGTGTGCACAATTGCTGCGGCCACTCTGACCTCTCCTCCTTCCACGAAGTGGACTTCAGGCTATCCCAGTGCTTGCCATCAGTCAGGAGCTAATACCTGGGAGAGGAAAGCATTACCTCAAATCTCTCACCCCCACTTTCCACACCTCGGATCTCTCACCATCTCACCGAAGGGCGCTGCTCAGCGCCGAGCATATGGCTCGCATCCCACCGTAGGCAACTAGGCTTATACAGCAGAGCCTGGTCTCCAGTCATCCTGGACCCCCTTGCCACTGGACCTTGCTCTGCTAAGCCCATGTGGTAACCGGTGTGCAACGGCCACCCCACGTTAAAAGAACTCACGCACAGGCATCTTCCACCTCTTTAAAATGAAGTTTGGGACCTGGAACGTCAGGACCCTCATGGACAACCCCAACAGCGACAGACCAGAACACCACATTGTTGCCCAGGAACTGAGATGCTTCGACGTCACCGCTCCAAGTGAGACCTGGTGGGCAGGGAAGGCCAGCTCAAAAAACAAGGTGCTGGTTACCCCTTGTTCTGGAAAGGCAAACCAGAAGAAGAATGTCGCCTCCATGGAGTTGGTGTCGCCATCAAGAATGAGCTGGTCGGCTGCCTCAGAGACTCCCGCTGTGGGATAAACGAACGTCTCATGACTCTCCTGTTCACCCTATCCTGGAACCAGTGCACCACAGTTATCAGCATGTATGCCCCAACACTCGATGCAACAGATGAGGCCAAAGAGGAATTCCACTCCAGCCTCGAACAATCCCTGTCCCGCGTCCCTACGGATGACAATCTGATCTTCCTCGGCGACTTCAACGCCAGAGTCGGTAAGGCCACAGACCTCTGGGGAGGCGTGATCGGCAGAGAGGGGGTAGGGAAAACCAACTCCAGCGGTACCCTGCTCCTGACAAAATGCGTAGACTATGACCTTGTCATCACTAACACCTTGTTCCGCCAGAGGGACAAGTACAAGGCTTGTGGCAACACCTTCGCTCCAAGTACTGGCAAGTGCCCGAGTACGTCATGGTCTGAGCGAGGGACCGCAAACACGTGCACATCACCCACCCCGTGACAGGAGCCGACGACTGCCGCCTGGATCACCGTCTAATCCGTTCCATCATCAACATTAACATAGCCCAAAGCGACGTTGGCAACAGAAACAATGCCGCAGAAAAATCAATGCCTGGGCACTCAAAGAACCAGTTAGGAGAGCCCATTCCAGCCAGCGATTCACTGCCAACCTGGCAACTCTCGATGACCCCGAGACGCAGAGTGCCCACAGCACCTGGTCTGCCCTCAAGGCCAGCATAACCAGCACCTGTGAAGAGACGCTCGGTCATTCAACCAGGAAACACCAAGTCTGGTTTGATGAGAATGACCAGGAGATCAAGGAGCTAATAAATCGCAAGCGCAGAGCATTTCTGAACCTAAAACAACCCAATTCGGGAGCAGCAAAGCAGCTCTATAGATGGCTGAAGGCTGAGGACCAACAAAAAACCAGCGTCCAATAGATGGTGGGTGGAGAAAGCACAGGAGAGCAGCAGCTGGCCGACAGCCATGATGTGCAAGGGTTCTTCACTGCAGTTAAGTCTACCTATGGCCCAAGCACCCAAGGCTCCACCCCACTGCTGGCCAAGAACGGGGAGACACTCATTAAGGACGCTGAGGTAGTCAGGGCCCGCTGGAAGGAACACTTCAAAGATCTCCTTAATCGAGACTCTGCCTTTGACACGAATGTCCTTGACTCCATCCCGCAGCATGCTACCCACCACCATCTCAGCAAAGCCCCAGTCCTGCACAAGGTAGAAAAGGCCATCCGTCAGCTCAAGAACAACAAGGCACCAGGAGCAGATGGAAACTCTGCTGAGGCACTAAAGTATGGTGGAGAAGCACTATTGGCATGAATGCATGACCTCATCTCTCTTATCTGGAAGGAGGAGAGCATGCCAGGAGATCTCAGAGATGCCGTAATCATGACCATCTTCAAAAAAGGGGACAAGTCCGACTGCGGCAACTACAGAGGAATCTCCCTGCTGTCGGCCACAGAGAAAGTCGTCGCTAGAATCCTCCTCAGCCGTCTTCTCCCTGTGGCTGAGGAGCTCCTCCCAGAGTCACAATGTGGATTCCGTCCACCAAGGGGTACAATGGACATGATCTTCACTGCGTGACAACAACAAGAGAAATGCAAGGAACAGTACCAACCCTTGTGCATGACCTTTTTTGACCTCACAAAGGCCTTCGATACTGTCAACCGTGAGGGACTATGGAGCATCCTCCTCCATTTTGGCTGCCTCCAAAAGTGTGTCACTATCCTCCGCCTGCTCCACGACGACATGCAAGTCGTGATCCTGACCAACGGATCCACCACAGACCCAATCCACGTCCGGACCGGGGTCAAGCAGGGCTGCATCATTGCGCCAACGCTCTTCTCAATCTTCCTTGCTGCAATGCTCCATTTCAATCTCAACAAGCTCCCTGCTGGAGTGGAACTAAACTATAGAACCAATGGGAAGCTGTTCAACCTTCATAGCCTCCAGGCTAGATCCAAGGTCGTCCCAACCTCTGTCATCGAACGACAGTACGCGGATGACGCTTGCGCTTCCATACTCAGAGGCTGAACTCCAAACTATCGTCAACATCTTCACCAAGGCATACAAAAACATGGATCCTACACTAAACATCCATAAGACAAAAGTCCTCCACCAACCTGACCCCGCCACACAGCACTGTCCCCCCGGTCATCAAAATTCACTGCGCGGCCTTGGACATCATGGACCATTTTCCATACCTCGGGAGCCTACTATCAGCAAGGGCAGACATCGACGACGAGGTTCAACGCCGCCTCCAGTGTGCCAGAACAGCCTTTGGTCGCCTGAGGAAGAGAGTGTTTGAAGACCAGGACCTCAAATCTGGCACCAAGCTTATGGTCTACAGGGCAGTAGTGATACCCGCCCTCCTATATGGCTCAGAGATGTGGACCATATACAGTAGACACCTCAAGCACTGGAGAAGTACCACAGGCGATGCCTCCAAAAAATTCTGCAAATCCACTGGGAGGATAGACGTACCAAAGTCAGTGTTCTCGATCAGGTGAACATCCTCAGCATCGAAGCACTGGCCACACTCGACCAGCTCCATTGGGTGGGCCACATCGTCCGCATGCCCGACACAAGACTCCCAAAGCAAGCGCTCTACTCAGAACTCCTACATGGCAAATGATCCCCAGGTGGGCAGAGGAAGCTTTTCAAGAACTCCCTCAAAGCCTCCTTGATAAAGTGCAGCATCCCCACCCGCACCTGGGAATCCCTGGCCCAAGACCACCTTAAGTGGAGGAAGAGCATCTGGGAGGGCGTTGAGCACCTCATGTCTCGTTGCCAAGAGCATGCAGCAACCAAGCGCAGACAGCAGAAAGAGCGTGTGGCAAATCAGACTCCCCACCCACCCTTTCCTTCAACGAGTGTCTGTCCCACCTGTGACAGAGATTATAATTCCCGTATTGGACTGTACAGTTACCTGAGAACTCACTTTTAGAGTGGAAGCAAGTCTTCCTCGATTTCGAGGGACTGCCTATGATGATGATGATTTAAGATTATTAATTTGTTTGATAAGGTAGATGTAGAGAAGATGTTTCCATTTGCAGGGAGACCAGAACTAGGGGCCATAAATATAAGATAGGCACTAATAAATCCAATAGGGAATTCAGGAAAGTTGTTAGAATATGGAATTTGCTACCACAAAGAGTAGTTGAGGTGACCATCATAGATGAATTTAAGGGGAAGCTAGATAAATACATGAAGGAGAAAGAAATAGAAGGATATGTATTTGGGGTTAGATGAAGGCTGGAAGAAGACTCGTTTGGAGCTTAAACACTGGCATGGACCAGTTGGGCTGATTGGCCAGTTTTTGTGCCGTAAATACTATGTCACAGCTGCTTAATATTTGTGAGATGTTTTAAGGATACTAAATGGTATTTCACACATTGAGGGAGAAAAATTGAAGCGCTAACATCGACTGGGCGGTAAGTTTAGTGCCGGGTGATATTTAGCACCGCGATCACGATATTCATCTTTAGCACCCTAAAAGGGGAGTGGAGCGCTGAAGCAGCGCACTTCTCTTAGGGCAATATCGGTGCTAACTTCAGAGCGCTAGTCAAGTTTGTGTGAAGGTTTACAAATCCATAGAAATCATGTAGATGGCATGGAATAGGTCAGAACGCCACCTTTCTGTGGTGTGATTAGCGGCAAGCGGACAGTGCGGCGAAGTAACTGAATTTTGCTTCCCGGGGCAGTAAAGGGGCATTGCTCACTCATTGACGTCAACGTTTCAGTGGCGTTAGTGCTACCCGCTCCATTACGGGTGTGCGTGTTTCCTTGACTGAGTTTCCTCTGTCCACTCTTCAGGTGATGCTATGCATCCAAGCACTGAAGAGGAAAATCTGCACCCTGTTGTTCAATTTCAGAGCCAGTGATCACTAAGATAACAGTTAAATGAGATTGCCACATCATAAATCCAATTTGGTACCTCCGAATGCATTTATGGGGTGAGATAGCTTCTCCATTGTAATTTTCAGAGAGCTATCCAAATATAAAGAAAAAGATTTAAAATTCTTGTTTAAAGGATTCTGTTTTCCCATAATCATTGCAAAGGTGTCTTTCATTAGAAAAGAGCTGCAGCAAAATAACTTCCGTTGTAGATTCTTACCTTTGAGCACATGTAGGACTTCTGTCTTCGGTATAACTGTATAATACTTTAGTTTTATTTAGTAATATCATAGAAACATAGAAACATAGAAAATAGGTGCAGGAGCAGGCCATTCAGCCCTTCTAGCCTGCACCGCCATTCAATGAGTTCATGGCTGAACATGAAACTTCAGTACCCCATTCCTGCTTTCTCGCCATAACCCTTGATCCCCCGAGTAGTAAGGACTTCATCTAACTCCCTTTTGAATATATTTAGTGAATTGGCCTCAACTACTTTCTGTGGTAGAGAATTCCACAGGTTCACCACTCTCTGGGTGAAGAAGTTTCTCCACATCTCGGTCCTAAATGGCTTACCCCTTATCCTCAGACTGTGACCCCTGGTTCTGGACTTCCCCAACATTGGGAACATTCTTCCTGCATCTAACCTGTCTAAACCCATCAGAATTTTAAACGTTTCCATGAGGTCCCCTCTCATTCTTCTGAACTCCAGTGAATACAAGCCCAGTTGATCCAGTCTTTCTTGATAGGTCAGTCCCGCCATCCCGGGAATCAGTCTGGTGAATCTTCGCTGCACTCCCTCAATAGCAAGAATGTCCTTCCTCAAGTTAGGAGACCAAAACTGTACACAATACTCCAGGTGTGGCCTCACCAAGGCCCTGTACAACTGTAGCAACACCTCCCTGCCCCTGTATTCAAATCCCCTCGCTATGAAGGCCAACATGCCATTTGCTTTCTTAACCGCCTGCTGTACCTGCATGCTAACCTTCAATGACTGATGTACCATGACACCCAGGTCTCGTTGCACCTTCCCTTTTCCTAATCTGTCACCATTCAGATAATAGTCTGTCTCTCTGTTTTTACCACCAAAGTGGATAACCTCACATTTATCCACATTATACTTCATCTGCCATGCATTTGCCCACTCACCTAACCTATCCAAGTCACTCTGCAGCCTAATAGCATCCTCCTCGCAGCTCACACTGTCACCCAACTTAGTGTCATCCGCAAATTTGGAGATACTGCATTTAATCCCCTCGTCTAAATCACAGAATTTCTTCAAAGTCAGCTGCTGTAGGAGCCAATGTTTATATTTACAAGCAGACAAATGGAAAAGGAAGGTAGTGCTAAACTGTATTATTACCTTTCCTGACATTAGGAACTCACTAATCTTATTTTGCTGAATGACGCTCATGACAGCCATTAATTATAGCCTGGAATACAGCACAATTAACTTAATTTTCCTACCCTCTCTGTGTTTCCTTCTGAGATCAATCTTTAGGCATTTGAAACTACAGCTTTGCATCTACCTAGTTTCTACTTCCTAAATGACCCTGTCTTTTTTATTCTTTTTAATATTGGTGATGCCTTCCACTATGGGCCTTAGCGTTTCACTTTGTTTTTCAATAAAACAAGAAAAATCTTTTTTCAGTACAACTAACCAAATGTGTTATTTGAATTCAAATTTCTAACATTAGTGCAGATACAATCTAGGGAAGCAAATGGATTTGTTTTTCAGCTTAGTGCATAACATTCTAACAAAGACAGTATAAGTATCAGTTCTTCAAATGCAATGAATATTAAATGAGTCATGATATACTTTGAGAGTGCTACAATGTGAATTTTAGTACACAATCTCTAGAATTTTTAAATTGGGGCTCTATAGCATTAAATTAGGGCCTATTTTCCTTCCTCCATCAAGCTGGATACAAGTCAGGTGGGGTACACCCAGGGTGTGGAAGTGTTGCAGGTCTGCAGGTAATGGCCGCTGGCATCAGAGCCTTTAAAACTCCTGGTCCAAAGATAGGTGAAGCTATTCAAAAGGTCACCTACCTTTTCAAGTACACCAAGTGCTGCCTAACCACTCAGCTTCTTTGACCTAATGCCCAAAACAAAGCTAATGCAGAATTTCAGACATAAAGACCTTGAATTTCCTGCTAATTTATGCCCAAAGACATGTGCAGTTGCGGCCTAAGGCCAATTGCCGTTGTAAAATATCAAGGAAGTTTGGTCGTAACCATACTTATGATATGCCTGAATTTCTTTGAACGTTGATGTTCGTTCAGCGAGACCTTTGTCCAGACAAATTGTAGGTCATTATCATGGCACTGCCCCCACGAGGGAGAGCTATACACATGAATTTCTTTTAATTATGCTGGTTCGAAACTGGTGTAAATTTATGCCCAAAATTTTAAGCACAGCAGGATTCCGGTGTATTATGCCGATCTTTTTATGATTTTTTTTCCTCCTTATTGAGAACTGCACTGTATTTTTGTTTCTTAGAATGCATTTTTATGGCACCAGAATGGAAGAGCATTGACGGTAGCAAGGGGACAGAACGCACTCTGGGTTGGAGAGTTCAATGTCCATCAGTGGCTATGTAGCACTACTCGTGACCGAGCTGGCTGGGTTCTGAAGGATATAACTGGCAAGTTGGGCCTGCAGCAGGTGATGAGAGAACCAACAGGGGGGAAAACCTACTTGACCTCATTAAGGAGACAATTTCCACCTTCACACTTGAGGACACTCTTCATCGTGATGTGTGGCACTACCACCGTGCTAAATGGTACAGATTCAGAACAGATCTAGCAGCTCAACAGTGGGCATCCATGAGGCGCGGTGGGCCATCAGCAACAGCAAAATTGTATTCCACCACAATCTGTAACCTCATATAGGTCCCAAGTTTCCACACGCGGCAAAACAGGGGCCCCTCCGAGCTGGGCGCCAGCTTTTCGCACCAAAAACGGCGCCTGAAAAAAAACGCGCTATTCTCGAGCGCTTTGCAGCTCGATGTCGGCTTGGCGCGGCGCCCAGGGGGCGGAGCCTACCACTCGTGCCGATTTTGTAAGTAGGAGGGGGCGGGTACCATTTAAATGAGTTTTTTTCGTGCCGGCAACCCTGCGCGTGCGCGTTGGAACGTTCACGCACGCGCACTGTGAAGGAAACATTGGCACTTGGCCATTTTTGTAGTTCTTTGTAGCTGTTTATTTTTAAATTTTTTTAATAAAACCCACATTGCCCTTCCATGATCATCACTGAAGCTTCTTGCAGCAGTGAGAAGGCTGCAGGAAGCCTCAGAAGTTGAGGCAGCCGTTTCCCGACGGGCCCGACCGACGGCAGGGCATCGGTTGGGCCCTCACTGCCTCCTCCCCGCTGCCGTCGGTCGGGCCCTCACTGCCTCCTCCCCGCTGCCGTCGGTCGGGCCCTCATTGCCTCCCCCCCGCTGCCGTCGGTCGGGCCCTCACTGCCTCCCCCCCGCCTGCCGTCGGGAACGGCTGCCTCAACTTGTGAGGCTTCCTGCAGCCTTCTCCCTGCCTGAAAGGCCTGCCTGAAGCACTTTCACACAGGTAGGAACATGGTTTATTTCATCTTTTATTTGCTTATAAATTTTTATTCAGGTTGCATTTATTTGTATAATATTTGTATAAGTATAACTAAGGATTTATTATAGAATGTAATGACTTCCCTTCCGCCCCCCCCCCCCCCCACCCAACCTCGTTCCGGACGCCTAATTTGTAACCTGCGCATGATTTTTTATTGTGTAGACAAGGTTTTTTCAGGCCTACAAAAATCTTCACTTGCTCCATTCTAAGTTAGTTTGGAGTACGTTTTCACTGTGGATACTTTCAAATCAGGCGTCAGTGGCCGGACACGCCCCCTTTTGAAAAAAAAATTCTGTTCAAAAGTGAAACTGTTCTACCTGACTAGCACTGCAGAAAACTTAAATGTGGAGAATTCCGATTTCTAAGATACTCCATTCTCCACCAGTTGCTCCTAAAAATCAGGAGCAAATCATGTGGAAACTTGGGGCTAGAGTGGGCAAACCAAATTTGCAGTAATAATGTTGAGTACGAATTCATGGAATGCATACAAGATAGTTTTCCAGATCAGTATGTTGAGGAACCAACTAGGGAGCAGGCTTTTTATGATCTAGTATTGTGCAATGAGAAGGGTTAATTAATAACCTTGTAGTAAAGGGGCCCTTAGGAAAGAGTGACTATAATATGATAGAATTTTCTATTAAGTTTGAAAATGATTTAGTTAAATCCGAAACTAGGGTCTTAAATCTAAACGAAGCAAACTACGTAGGTATGAGGGGGCAAGTTGGTTAAGATAGATTGGGGAACTACATTAAAAGGTATGACGGTAAAAGAAAGAAAGACTTGCATTTATATAGCGCCTTTCACGACCACCGGACGTCTCAAAGCACTTTACAGCCAATTAAGTACTTATTGAAGTGTAGTCAATGTAATGTTGGAAATGCGGCAGCCAATATTCGCACAGCAACTCCCATGAACAGCAATGTGATAATGACCAGATAATCTGTTTTTTTGATATGTGATTGAGAGATAAATATTGGCCAGGACACTGAAATACATTGCCGTTCGTTCATAATCGCTGTTTCAAAATCCTGGAACTCTTTCCCTAACAACACTGTGGGAGTACCTTTACCACAGGGACTGCAGAGGTTCAAGAAGGCAACTCACCACCATCTTCTCAAGGGCATTTAGGGATGAGCAATAAATGCTGGCCACAACGTCCACATTACTTGAATGAATATAAAGAAGGTTTCAATAGACTGAAAATTGAAAAGCTTTCACGATTGCATTTTCTTAAATATGCTGTGCCTAATGTGCATAAATGATGATTGTCATATATGTAAACCTGTAAATACCTTGTGTAGCCACCAGAGGGCTCATCCCCTGGAGTCCCAAAGGATCCCACAATCCCCTGGGAGCACCTGTACTTAAGGAGGCCTCACAAGCTGGAGAGGCACTCTGGAGACCTGCAATAAAAGACTACGGTCACACTTTACTTTGAGCTCACAGTATCTGGTCAGACTCTTTATTCATACAAAACAATGATCATGTGGGTTCAAATTTTAAATTTTACATAAAACTTGTCACTTACACCACCATCATTCCTAACGTGTTCTCTGATCATCCTTTCAGTGACATCAGTCCAAGAGATCCTCATTCTTGAATGTGGAAAAGCTATAACTAAAAACATTTAAAAATCTAAGCCGCTCCAAATGAAGGGAAGAGGTGCTTTACTTTAATAGCAGTTTCAATTGCAAATCTGAAGACTGTTTTCAAAAGGGATGCAGGCTTGAGAGGACCTTTAAAGTAGCAAACTGTAATACCAGCTAGTTTTAGCAACATATTACTTTGTATTCACCAACAGAAAAAGAATAGAAATTAATTTATTATTTTAAAATGAACAGAAAATCCATTGAAGGCATCTATACATCTTGAAATATGTAGCAGAGCTAAATAATTAGCACACTGGTAATAAAGATGTTGGGGGAGCAATTGGGTTCTGCAGCACCTGTTTTATAGGCGCTATGCAGCCTTCTGATGCTCGAAAATAGCGTCCGAGATGTATGTGTACGCATACTTCCGACGGGAAGCGTGCCGCAGCCAGCATGATAAAGGGGTTTGTGCACGCGCACCCAACGATTGCTGGCAACATGCAGAGCAGGTAGATTATGACCTCAATCAGTGTGCAACGCTAATTTGACACCAACGCTGCCATATTTGAATGCCGTGCTCCACCTTATGCCCTGTCTTAACCTTGCACAGTAGATAAATCACCAGGTCCAGCTGAAATGTATCCGAGGCTGTTAAGAGAAGCAAAGGAGGAAATAGTGGAGACTCTGACCATCATTTTCCAATCCTCTCTGGCTACAGGTGTGGTGCCGGAGTACTGCTAACATTGTACCATTGTTTAAAAAGGGAGAAAGGGATAGACCAAGTAATTACAGGCCAGTCAGCCTAACCTCGGTGGTGGACAAATTATTGGAAAAAATTCTGAGGGACAGTATTAATCATCATTTAGATGGACATGGATTAATCATAGAATGGTTACAGCACAGAAGGAGGCTGTTCAGCCTGCCGAGCTCGTGCCGGCTATCTGCAAGAGCACTTCAGCTAGTCCCACCCCCCTGCTCTTATCCCAGAGTCCTGCAATTTTTTTCCTTAAGGTACTTATCCAGTTCCCTTTTGAAAGCCACGATTGAATCTGCTTCCACCACCCCTTCAGGCAGTGCATTCCAGATCCTAACCACTTGCTGCGTAAAAAATGTTATCCTCATGTCGCCAATCACCTTAAATTTGTGACCTCTGGTTCTCAACCCTTCTGCCAAAGGGAACAGCTTTTCTCTATCTATAAATGTGAGGTTATCCACTTTGGTGGTAAAAACAGAGAGACAGGCTATTATCTGAATGGTGACAGATTAGGAAAAGGGGAGGTGCAACGAGACCTGGGTGTCATGGTACATCAGTCATTGAAGGTTGGCATGCAGGTACAGCAGGCAGTTAAGAAAGCAAATGGCATGTTGGCCTTCATAGCGAGGGGATTTGAGTACAGGGGCAGGGAGGTGTTGCTACAGTTGTACAGGGCCTTGGTGAGGCCACACCTGGAGTATTATGTACAGTTTTGGTCTGCTAACCTGAGGAAGGACATTCTTGCTATTGAGGGAGTGCAGCGAAGGTTCACCAGACTGATTCCCGGGATGGCGGGACTGACCTATCAAGAAAGACTGGATCAACTGGGCTTGTATTCACTGGAGTTCAGAAGAATGAGAGGGGACCTCATAGAAACGTTTAAAATTCTGACGGGGTTAGACAGGTTAGATGCAGGAAGAATGTTCCCAATGTTGGGGAAGTCCAGAACCAGGGGATACAGTCTAAGGATAAGGGGTAAGCCATTTAGGACCGAGATGAGGAGAAACTTCTTCACCCAGAGAGTGGTGAACCTGTGGAATTCTCTACCACAGAAAGTTGTTGAGGCCAATTCACTAAATATATTCAAAAAGGAGTTAGATGAAGTCTTTACTATTCGGGGGATCAAGGGGTATGGCGAGAAAGCAGGAATGGGGTATTGAAGTTGCATGTTCAGCCATGAACTCATTGAATGACGGTGCAGGCTAGAAGGGCCGAATGGCCTACTCCTGCACCTATTTTCTATGTTTCTATGTTTCTACTGTCTGGACCCCTCATGATTTTGAACACCTCTATCAAATCTCCTCTCAACCTTCTCTGCTCTAAGGAGAATAACCCCAGCTTCTCCAGTCTATCCATGTAACTGAAGTCCCTCATCCCTAGAACCATTCTTGGAAATCTTTTCTGCACCCTCTCTGAGACCTTACGTAAACTTGAGGTAATTGAAAACTTGGCAGTCCGTGTCCTAACTCGCACTAAGTCCCGATCACCCATCACCCCTGTGCTCATTGACCTACATTGGCTCCCGGTTAAACAATACCTCTATTTCAAAATTCTCATCCTTGTTTACAAATCCCTCCATGGCTTCGCCCCTCCCTATCTCTGTAATCTCTTTCAGCCTCACAACCCCACGAGAGAGATTTCTGCGCTCCTCAAATTCTGCCCTCTTGAGCATCCTTGATTATAACTGCTCAACCATCGGTGGCCGTGCCTTAAGCTGCCTGGGCCCTAAGCTCTGGAACTCCCTCCCTAAGCCTTTCCGCCTTTCTTCCTCTCTTTCCTCATTTAAAACACTCCTTAAAACATATCACTTTCTGCCGTAATTTCTTCTGATGTGGCTCGGTGTTAAATTTATTTGTTTTGTCTTATAACACTGCTGTGAAGTGCCTTGGGACGTTTTATTACATTAAAGGCGCTTTATAAATAAAAGTTATTCTTGTTGTGCTTTTAATGTAGTCTACATAGACTTTAGCAAGGCTTTTGACAAGATCCCACATGGCAGACAGGTCAGAAAAGTTAAAGCCCATGGGAAAGTGGCAAGTTGGATGCAAAATTGACTCAGTGTCAGGAAGCAAAGCGTAATGGTCAACAGGTGTTTTTGTGACTGGAAGGCTATTTCCACTAAGGTTCTGCAGGGTTTGGTACTCGACCCCTTGCTCTTTGTCTATCAATGATTTAGACTTCAATGTAGGGGGCATGATTAAGAAATTTGCAGATGATACCAAAATTGGCCTTGTGGTTAACAGTGAGGAAGAAAGCTGTAGACTGCAGGACGAAATCAATGGACTTGTCACGTGGGCATAAAAGTGGCAAATGCAATTCAATCCGGACAAGTGTGACATAACGCATTTGGGGAGGGCTAACAAAGCAAGAGAATACACAATAAATGGTAGGATACTGAGAAGTGTAGAGGAACAGAGGGATCTTGGAGAGCATGTCCACAGATCCCTGAGGGTTGCAGGAGAAAGGTAGATAGGATACTTTTCTTTACATACAGAATACTTTCCTGGATAGACGCACCAACGTCTGTGTTCTCGATCAGGCCAACATCCCCAGCATCGAAGC
Source organism: Pristiophorus japonicus (assembly GCF_044704955.1). Lineage (NCBI taxonomy): Eukaryota > Metazoa > Chordata > Chondrichthyes > Pristiophoridae > Pristiophorus > Pristiophorus japonicus. The sequence continues at coordinate 142,855,487 of NC_091986.1, forward strand.
ACTGACCACACTCGACCAGCTCCGTTGGACAGGCCACATCGTTCGCATGCCCGACCCGAGACTTCCAAAGCAAGCGCTCTACTCGGAGCTCCTACACGACGAGTGATCCCCAGGTGGGCAGAGGAAATGTTTCAAGGACACCTTCAAAGCCTTCTTGATAAAATGCAACATTTCCACCAACACCTGGGAATCCCTGGCCAAAGACTGACCTGAGTGGAGGAAGAGCATTTGGGAGGGTGCTGAGCATCTCGAGTCTCATCGGCGAGAGCATGCAGAAAACAGCGCAGGCAGTGGAAGGAGCATGCGGCAAACCAGACTCCCCACTCACCCTTTCCTTCAACGACCGTCTGTCCCACCTGTGACAGACACTATAATTCTCGTATTGGACTGTATAGTCACCTGAGAACTCACTTTTAGAGTGGGAGCAAGTCTTCCTCGATTTTGAGGGACTGCCTATGATGATGATGGCTTTCCTTTAGTAGCCGAGGCACAGAATTTAAGAACAGGGAGGTTACACTTGAACTGCAAAAAACAGTAGTTCGTCTACAGCTAGAGTACTGCATACAGTTCTGGCCACCACATTGCAAGAAAGATGTGATTGCATTAGAGCGGGTTCAGAGGAGATTTACGAGGATGTTGCCAGGACTGGAGAATTTTAGCTATGAGGATAGGTTGGTTAGGCTGGGGTAGTTTTCTTGGGAACAGAGGAGGCTGAGGCGAGACTTAATTGAGGTGCGTAAAATTATAAATGGCCTAGATAGAGGGCCGAGAGGTCAATAACCAGGGGACATAGATTTTAAGTAATTGGTACAAGAATTAGAGGGGAGTTGAGGAGAATTTATTTCACCCAGAGGGTGGTGTGGGTCTGGAACACACTGCCTGAAAGGGTTGTAGAGCAGAAACCCTCAACTTATTTAAGAAGTACTTGGATATGCAACAACAACAACTTGTATTTATATAGCGCCTTTAACTGTTCAGTTTCTTGAGTGATTAGGGGTTATGGGGAGCCGGCGGGGAAGTGGAGCTGAGTCCATGATCAGATCAGCCATGATCTTATTGAATGGTGGAGCAGGCTCGAGGGGTCATATGGCCTACTCCTGTTCCTATTTCTTACATTCTTATGTTCTTATTAAAGGGGATAAGGGAATAGAGTTCATACAATGTGTACAAGACTCCTTTCTAACCCAGTATGTAAAAAGCCCAACAAGGGAGGATTCGCGATTGGATCTAGTAATGGGAAATGAACCAGAGCAGGTAAGGGGGAACATCTAAGCATAGTGATAATGTAATACGCTTTAAGATGATAATAGAGAAGGACATAAGTATAACGAAAACCAGGGTAATAGATTTGAGAAAAGCTGATTTTGAGGGGCTAAGAATAGAACTTGGGAAAATAAAATGGGCAACAATATTAGCAAAAATCGATGCAGAAGAGCAGTGGGAAACATTTAAAATGGTGTTCAACAGAGTGCAGGAACAATATATTCTGCTAAAAGGAAAGAACAAACTAAACACTAATGAGACTCCATGGATGAAGAAAGCCATGAGGGAACAATTGAGGGTAAGGAAAGAGACATACATTAAGTACATAGACAGCAGGGGAGTGCATGATAATGGAGAATGTGAAAAGATTAAGAAAGAGGTCAAAAAAGCAATTAGGAAGGCAAAAAGGAACTATGAAATTAAATTATAAGGAATATGAAACAAAATAGTAAAATATTTTACAGGTGCATCAATAAAAAAGGAAGGGTGGGATGGGAATAGAGCCATTAAGTGACAGACAGGATAATACCACAGGTAATGAGATTAAATCATTATTTTGCTTCAGTATTTACCAGGGAGATAGAACAGGTGGACATGACATTGGATGATGAGATTAGAAATGAGATACGTACATTTAAAATAAAAAGAAGGGATATATTAAATAAACTAATCAAACTCAAAGAGGATAAAACCCCTGATCTGGATGGATTGCATCCATGCATTTTAAAAGAATCTAGGGAAGAGATAGCAGAGGCTTATCACACATGTTTACTTTTTCATTAGAAAAAGTTGTAGTGCCAGAGGACTGGTGGATAGCTAACTTAATATCTATATTTAAGATGGGGAATAGAACATATCCAGGGAATTTTCGACCAGCCAGCTTAACATTGGTGGTAGGAAAAATAGTGGAATTCCTACTTAAGGAGAAAATAGAAGAACATCTAGAAACCAAAAATATAATAATGAATAGTCGGCATGGATTTCAAAAGGGAATGTCTTGCTTGACCAACCTCATTGAATTTCTTGAAGAGGTAACACAGAGAGCAGACAATGGTAATGCAGTAGATGTAATTTATCTAGATTTTCAAAAGGTCTTCGTTAAGGTACCCCATAATAAACTGATGAGCAAGGTCAGAGAATGTAGCGCCAGGGGATAAGTAGCAGAATGGATAGCAAGCTGGCTTCAAGACAGAAATAAGAGAGATGGGGTAAAAGGTAGTTATTCACAGTGGCAGAAGGTGGGTAGTGTTGTTCCACAAGAATCAGTGCTGGGATGACTATTGTTCACAATTTGTATTAATGATTTAGATTTTGGAATCAAAAACACAATTTCTAAATTTACGGATGGCACCAAATTGCGGGTGATCGTCAATACTGAGGAGGACTGCAACAAATTACAGGAGGCCATTAATAAACTTGCAGAATGGATATATAATTGGCAAATAAAGTTCAACATAGATAAATGTGAGGTATTACATTTTAGTAGGAAGAATAGGAAGTTCACATTACTTGGAGGGTGCGAGTCCAAGTTTTGAGCCGCGCCAAGAACGGCGCAGTCCCGACCTGGACGCCCGTTTTTCGCGCCACAAAGTGCGCCTAAAAAAAACCTCCGTATTCTCCACCTCCCTGCAGGTCCTCTGGACCTCGGCGCAGCGCAGCAGGAGGGGGCGGAGCCAGGTCCCTGCGCTGAAAACAGTGCCGGGACCTCTGCACATGCGCGCTACAGTGGGCGCGCAAGTGCAGTAGCTCCAGGCGCCCAAAACGACCCGACTCCCGCTCCCCCCCGCCCCCGGACTGGATCCGACCTGACCTCCCTCTCCCTCCCTCCCTCCCCCCGACCCGAACCGAACCGACCTCCCTCCCACCACCCCCCCCGACCCGACCCAACTCCACCTACCTGTAAATCTGGTGCTGGGGATGGGCCCTGCCTGAAGTCTCGGGCCCGGCCCGTTCAGCCTCCCTCCCCCTTCTCCTTTCCCCCCCACCCCCAATCTCCTTCCCCCCCCCCCAATCTCCTTCCCCCCAATCTCCTTCCCCCCCCAACTACTTCCCCCCCCAACTACTTCCCCCCCATCTCCTTCCCCCCCCATTTCCTTCCCCCCCTTCTCCTTCCCCCCCCATCTCCTTCCCCCCATCTCCTTTCCCCCATCTCCTTCCCCCCTCTCTCCTTCCCCCCATCTCCTTCTCCTTTCCCCCCATCTCCTTCCCCCCATCTCCTTCCCCCCCATCTCCTTCTCCCCCCATCTCCTTCTCCCCCCCATCTCCTCCTCCCCCCATCTCCTTTCCCCCCCCATCTCCTTTCTCCCCCTTCTCCCCTTTATCCCCTTCTCCCCATCCCTCCCCCTTCTCCCCCATCCCTCCCCCTGCTCCCCCCCTCTCTCCCTCTACTCCCCTCCCCTCGCTGTCAGAAACACAGACACTGACAGACAGAGAATGAGAGACACACACAGACAGACAGAGCACACTGTTGGAGGGCTCCCGGTGCTGCAGTCGGTTAGTAGAAAATGTTTTATTTATTGATTTAAAAAAAAAAACATTATTTCTTATTAATTTTTTTTGATTAATTTATTGGTTGATTTATTGATGTATTTATCATTTATTATTGATGATGGCTCTTTATTTGTAAAACTGAAGTGTTTAATGTTTGTAAACTTCCCTTTAAACACCTCCCCCCCCCCCATTCCCTACGCCTGATTGGTAACCTACGCCTGATTTTCTAAAGTGTAGACAAGGTTTTTTCGAGCGTACATAAATCTTCACTTACTCCATTCTAAGTTAGTTTGGAGTAAGTTTTCACTGACGAAACTTTGAAAACAGGCGTAAGTGGCCGGACACGCCCCCTTTTGAAAAAAATTCTGTTCCAAAGTGAAACTGTTCTAACTGACTAGAACTGGAGCAAACTAAATGACGAGAATTCCGATTTCTAAGATACTCCGTTCTACACCAGTTGCTCCTAAAAATCAGCAAATCATGTGGAAACTTGGGGCCTAGGCGGGGTAGAGGAACAAAGGGATCACGGAGTACAAATACACAAAGCACTAAAAGTTGTGACACAGGTTAGCAAGGCCATAAAAAGAGCAAACCAAACATTAGGTTTATTTCTCGAGAGATAGAATTGAAAAGTAGGGAAGTTATGCTAAACCTGTATCGAACATTGGTTAGAGCACATTTAGATTACTACGTTACAGTTCTAGTCACCAAATTATAAAAAGGATATAGAAAGATTGACAAGGATGATACCAGAAAGGCGAGGGTATACATTTCAGGAAAGGATGAAGAGGCTGGGTCTCTTTCCTCTTGAAGATTGTGAAAGGTTTTGATAGAGTGGATACAGAGAGAATGGCCCCAAGTTTCCACATGATTTGCTCCTGATTTTTAGGAGCAACTGGTGGAGAACGGAGTATCTTAGAAATCGGAATTCTCCACATTTAAGTTTTCTGCAGTTCTAGTCAGGTAGAACAGTTTCACTTTTGAACAGAATTTTTTTTTCAAAAGGGGGCGTGTCCGGCCACTGACGCCTGATTTGAAAGTTTCCACAGTGAAAACGTACTCCAAACTAACTTAGAATGGAACAAGTGAAAATTTTTGTAGGCTTGAAAAAACCTTGTCGACACAGTAAAAAATCAGGCGCAGGTTACAAATTAGGCGTCGGGAACGAGGTGGGGGGGGGAAGGGAAGTCATTAAATTCTACAATAAATCCTTAGTTATACTTATACAAATATTATACAAATAAATGCAACCTGAATAAAAATTTATAAGCAAAGAAAAGATTAAATAAACCATGTTCCTACCTGTGTGAAAGTGCTTCAGGCAGGCCTTTCAGGCAGCGGTTTGCCGTCGGGACCGACAGACGGCAGGGGGAGGGAGAAAGCTGCAAGAAGCCTCAGTGCTTCAGGCAGCCGTTTGCCCGTCGGGCCCGACCGACGGCAGGGGGAGAAAGCTGCAAGAAGCCTCAGTGCTGATCATGGAAGGGCAATGTGGTTTTATTCAAAAATGTTAAAAATTGAACAGCTACAAAGAATTTGAATAGTCTCAAACAAGTGCATGTGTCCCGTTTATCACAGTCTATCTTTAATTACAGAATGCACTCCCTCACCCTCACACACAGAAATATCAAGAACATTAAAATACAAGCCTTTGCAAGGGTTCAATAAACAAATTTTTACTTTTTCTGCAGCACTTTTTAAAATGGCCGAGTGCCAATGTTTACTTCAGACTGCGCGTGCGCGAACGCTCCAACACGCACACGCAGGGTTGCCGGCACGAAAAAAACTCATTTAAATTGTACCCGCCCCCTCCTACTTACAAAATCGGCGCGAGTGGTAGGCTCCGCCCCCTGTGCGCCGCGCCAAGCAGACATCGAGCTGCAAAGCGCTTGAGAATAGCATGGTTTTTTTCAGGCGCCGTTTTCGGCGCGAAAAACGGGCGCCCAGCTCGGTGGGGCGCCTGTTTTGCCGTGTGTGGAAACTTGGGGCCAATATTTCCACTTGTGGGGAACAGCATAACTTGAAGCCATCAATATAAGATAATCACCAAGAAATCCAATAGGGAATTCAGAAGAAAATTCTTTACCCATAGTGTAGTTAGAATGTGGAACTCGCTACCACAGGGAGTGGTTGAAGTGAATAGTATAGATGCATTTAAGGGGAGGTTAGACAAGGATATGTGTTGTATATCCTATGTAATCATATGTAAGAAGCATATTGTACATGCACTCCGACATGATAAGTATACTGGCAAGGGTGCCCGAGAGTTTCTCGGCAATGGTAAGAAGCGTGGAGGAGTCCACCTCCAACATTGCCCAGAGGTCTGCGCATACCATGGAGCCCATCATTTCCAGTCTGCAGACGATAGGAACTCCCAGAGAGACCATGCGGATCCAGATCTCATGGCGCGTTTCATGGGCAATGTGGCAGCTTCCATTGCAGCACAGGTGGAGGCAATGCAACATTTGCTGTAATGCAAACAATGGCAGATGGCATGGAAGCACAGACTGCTCTCACGTAGTCTCAGCTGGGCTCCAACTGCTGCCATCACCGCTGGGCCCACTACAGTTCACCTGGGGGCACAATGGGAGGTGCAAACTACCCCAATTTCACCCCCTTTGTATTACCCAGTGAGCAATTCAGTCCCTCGAAGAAAAATAAATTCAAGTTGAGAATTTAAGAGTTGTTTTACATCCTTCAGAAAATATTATTTTATTATCGTGTCTACATATGATTGTCTTATTATTTCTAATATAATTTGAAATACTAAAAATTTAAATTTTGAAACCTATCCAAACATTGCTTAATTCACAGAGTTCTATAACTTATATCAAAATGTTTTTACACAATGGTTTTTATTTTAGTAAAAACATGTCAGTGCAGTTCTCAATCAATATGTGTGCATTATACTTGATCCTGCATGTCTGTAGCGTTCTTGGGCGTGGGGGCAGAGTTTGGACTGCGCCTCCAGTTGGCATAGGCCAGGTATAGTCATTTGAATGAGTTAACGAGACATTCCTATTCTACTGCCTTATACATGGGTCCCAGCCAATGCCTAGAGTTCCTGCCCCTAGCTAATACAAGGCCAGTGATGCCAGGGGGCAGAACTAGAGCTGAGGCTGGGGATTCCCAGGCCATGAATTTCCTCAGTCATAGTCTGCCAGAGACCTGATGTTTATATTGTGCCTACTGGCTTACAATCTATGAGGTTTACTGGCCTTCAGAAAGGTACAACTGGCCTCAATAGGTGTTCAGGGTAGGAAAGTGGCCTGAACCCCTGAAAAAGGTAACGGTCTTTCTTTTTTAATTCTTTCATTCCCCCTTATGAGTGGTGGCTAAGAGGGGGTTCTCTATGGAGTCTCTGGAAGTGGGACTATACATCCCACAAACCCTTGCAATAGTTGCCAGGCTCTGGAGATTTTGGCAGCATGGGGTAGGTACATGTTGGAGATGCACCAATAAGTCAACCATGTAAGTTAGGTTCCCTCCTACTGAACCTATAATATTGCTTCAAAGTTGTTATTGTATTCGTTTTCAAGTTATATGAAACGTGGAAATAAAAAGACAAAATATACGTTGCTACTCTTTATTATAAAAATTTGTGAGTTTGCTTAATTATACCTGGTCATTGCCAGTTTTGTGCACCTATTAGTTCTTGTATTGATTTGCCATTCTAAGTTAAATGAAAGATTATCAAACTCAAGTGCAGTTGCAAATCTAATGCCTTCTACCTTCATAAGTGATACCTCCTTACTACACAGTATAAATGCACACGAGGCCCATGCCTGAGAGAAGGTCAGTCTGTGACCTGTCCTTTATTCCTTAGCACTCAAGTGATGAAGGTGGGTGGAGCTTCCCCTTTTATACCTGAAGGTCCAGGTTAGGAGTGTCTCCCACCTAGTGGTCAGTGTTCTCACGGTGTACAACTTAGGTCAGTTTATACATGGGTTACAATGCTGGTTGAATACATGACATCACCTCCCCCCCCAAAGTCTTATTGGGATCACAAGTTGAGTCTCTCTGGTGGTTTACGCTCCCTTGTAGAGCGCCTGAGTTGGGACTCCGGTTGTTGGGCGCTGGCCTGAGTGTCTGCTGTTTGCGGTGCCTCAGGCCTGTCCGGACTGCCCACAGTGACTGGGCTCTCCTCCCTTTGGTTCCGGTGTTCGGTCACCTGTGGTGGAGTGAACTCTATATCGTGTTCTTCCTCTGCTTCTTCTATGGGGTTGCTGAACCTCCTTTTTGTTTGATCCACATGTTTGAGGCAGATTTGTCCATTGGTAAGTTTAACTACCAGAATCCTATTTCCCTCTTTGGCAACCACAGTGCCTGCGAGCCATTTGGGCCCTGCAGCGTAGTTGAGGACAAAAACAAGATCATTTACATCAATACATCGCGCCCTCGTATTCCTGTCATGGTAGTGATATTGTGACTGGCGCCTGCTCTCGACAATTTCTTTCATGGTGGGGTGTATAAGGGATAATCGGGTTTTGAGCGTCCTTTTCATTAGTAGCTCTGCGGGTGGAACCCCTGTGAGCGAGTGTGGTCGGGATCTATAGGCCAACAGGAGGCGTGATAAGCGGGTTTGTAGGGAACCCCCTTGGAATCTGAGCATTCCCTGTTTGATTATCTGCACTGCTCGTTCTGCCTGGCCGTTTGAGGCCGGCTTGAACGGTGCCGTTCTAACATGGTTAATTCTATTGCCTGCCATGAAGTCCTGGAATTCAGTGCTTGTGAAGCACGGGCCATTGTCGCTGACCAAGATGTCCGGTAGTCCGTGGGCGGCGAACATTGTCCGTAGACTTTCTACCGTGGCAGAGGATGTGCTTGAATTTAAAATGTCACACTCGATCCATTTGGAGTAGGCGTCTACTACAACCAAAAACATTTTCCCCATGAAAGGACCTGCGTAGTCCACACGGATGCGTGACCAAGGCTTGGTGGGCCATAGCCAGGGGCTAAGGGGGGCTTCCCTGGGCGCATGGCCCAGCTGGGCACACGTGTTGCACCTGCGAACACAAAGTTCCAGAACTGCGTCTATCCCTGGCCACCAAACGTGTGACCTGGCAATTGCCTTCATCGTGACAATGCCCGGGTGCCCATTGTGGAGTTCTCTGATGAACACCTCTCTGCCCATCTGGGGCATGACTATGCGGTTTCCCCACAGTAGGCAATCGGCCTGAATCGAGAGTTCATCCTTGCGCCTGTGAAATGGTTTAAATTTCTCAGGGCATGCCCTGTACGTGGCTGCTCAGTCCCCATTCAGGACACATTTCTTGACTAGAGACAATAGCGGGTCTCTATTTGTCCAGACTTTAATCTGATGGGCTGTCACGGGTGAGCCTTCGCTTCCGAAAGCTTCAACAGCCATGACCATCTCAGCACCATACTCGGTAGCCCCCTCAGTGGTGGCTAGTGGGAGCCTGCTGAATGCATCGGCGCAGTTTTCGGTGCCCGGTCTGTGCCGAATTGTGTAGTCATAGGCAGCTAACGTGAGTGCCCACCTCTGTATGCGGGCTGATGCGTTTGCATTTATGGCCTTGTTGTCGGCCAAAAGGGACGTTAGGGGTTTGTGATCTGTCTCCAGCTCAAATTTCCTGCCAAACAGGTACTGGTGCATTTTCTTTACCGCATATACACATGCGAGCGCCTCCTTTTCTACTATCCCGTAGCCCCTTTCTGCCTGGGACAGACTCCTGGAGGCATAAGCTACCGGTTATAACTGACCCTTGGCATTGACATGCTGCAACACACACCCGACACCATAGGACGACACATCGCACGTTAACACAAGTTTCTTACATGGGTCATATAGCGTTAACAGATTGTTGGAACATAACAAATTGCATGCTCTATTAAAAGCCCTTTCCTGGCTGTCCCCCCAGACCCATTCGCGACCTTTGTGTAGGAGCACGGGTAGCGGCTCTAGCAACATGCTCAATTTGGGAAGAAAGTTACCAAAATAGTTCAGGAGCCCCAGGAACGAACGCAGCTCCGTCGTGTTACGGAGTCTGGGTGCTCTCTGGATCGCTTCCGTCTTGGATGCAGTAGGGCTGATCCCGTCTGCTGCTACCCTCATCCCCAGTAATTCTACCTCTGGAGCTAGGAAGACGCACTTTGCCTTTTTCAGTCGCAGACCTACCCGGTCCAGTCTGCGTAGCACCTCCTCCAGGTTGTGGAGGTGTTCTTCAGTATCGTAACCCATAATGAGGATGTCGTCCTGAAAAACCACCGTCCCTGGAATCGACTTGAGGAGGCTTTCCATATTTCATTGGAAGATCGCGGCGGCCGAGCGAATCCCGAACGGACATCTGTTGTACTCAAACAACCCCTTGTGTGTCGTGATGGTGGTCAGCTTCTTCGACTCACTCGCCAGCTCCTGGGTCATGTAAGCTGAGGTCAGGTCCAATTTTGAAAAAAGTTTGCCACCGGATAGCGTCGCAAAGAGGTCCTCCGCTCTCGGTAGCGGGTACTGGTCTTGGAGTGACACCCGATTGATGGTGGCCTTGTAATCGCCACATATCCTGACCGACCCATCTGCCTTGAGCACCCGCACAATCGGGCTCGCCCAGTCACTTAATTCGACTGGCGAGATGATGCCTTCCCTCAACAGGCGGTCCAATTCGCCTTCTATCTTTTCCCGCATCATGTACGGCACCGCTCTGGCCTTGTGGTGTACTGGTCTGGCGTCCGGGTTTATGTGAATCACTACCTTGGCCCCCCTGAAAGTGCCAATGCCGGGTTGAAATAATGAGTCAAATTTGTCCAGGACCTGTGAGCATGATACTCGCTCCACAGAGGAAATTGCATTGACATCGCCCCATTTCCAGTTCATGACAGCAAGCCAACTCCTCCCCAGTAGTGCCGGACCGTCCCCTGGGACAATCCAGAGTGGCAACCTGTTCTCCGAATCTTTGTGGGTCACGACTACCGTGGCGCTGCCTAGCACCGGAATGATCTGCTTTGTGTAAGTCCGTAGCTGTGCGTCAATGGGCGATAATTTTGGCCTCCTGGCCTTGGATGCCCACAACTTTTCGAACTGTTTGATACCCATCAGGGACTGGCTGGCACCCGTGTCTAACTCCATTGATACTGGGATGCGATTGAGGAGCACTTTCATCATTATCGGTGGCGGCCTGGTGTATGAACTGTATACGTGCTCCACATGAACTCGCTGAACTTCAGCTTCCAGCGATTTCCCCCAGTCTCTATTTCTGCAATTTCTGCAGGTATTTTGCTCATCTCTGCAAACTCCGGCTGAATGTATGCCTCCACGCCTCCAGCATGAGTTGCGGTTTGAAACAAAAGGTCCCTTGCCAGTCGATCGTCCCTGACTGCCCCTGTTATTGTCCTTGAGTGCACCATTAACAGGTGTTGATGGCCCCATTACTGGCCGCATTGTCCCTTGCAATGGCGTGAATCGCTGTTCAGCTTGCCATTGTCTCTGTCGAACTCCCCCTCTGGGTTCGACTGCATGTTGGGGCATGCTCGACTGCCCTTGTCTGCCTGGAGAACTGTGTGCTGCTTTAACAATGTTGAATCTCTGTCCCAACCATTCCTTAACACAGTACCTCTCGTCTGTTCTGCTAGTGGCCATGCTCGCGTGGTTTAAATCCCAGTTTCTTGTCGCCATTGATACGTCCTTACTACACAGTATAAATGCACACGAGGCCCATGCTTGAGAGAAGGTCAGTCTGTGACCTGTCCTTTATTCCTTAGCATTCAAGTGATGAAGGTGGGTGGAGCTTTCCCTTTTATACCTGAAGGTCCAGGTTAGGAGTGTCTCCCACCTAGTGGTCAGTGTTCTCACGGTGTACAACTTAGGTCAGTTTATACATGGGTTACAATGCTGGTTGAATACATGACAATAAGGACATTTAAAAAAAAATTATTGAGTGACACAAAAATTTTAAGGTACAAGTGTTAGCAATCTGTTTTGCCTTTATAATATGAAAGAGTGATATACTGATGAATCTTAGGTCAGCAAGAAAATTGTGATGTTTACATCAAAAAAATAAAAATAGCTGTTTTTCAATGATTTAACTAATTTTCCATTGGCTTTTTCAATAGGAGCTGAATAGACTTGAACCACATACAAATTTCCGTCTTTGGCTTACAGCTGAAAGCCATCCAAAGTTCACCCCAATATTACTTCAGTCTAGTCTGAAAATAACATATGAGGTAAGTCTGTTTTATACAGGAAGGTCAAATTTTTAAGACAAAAATTATTGATTGATCTTTTAGGAATTAGGAATAACACTGCATTAAAATAATAGATTAATGTTCTGTTCAGTGGGAGATTGTGCCATCATGGAGTGCTCTCACACATATAATAACCAGCTCACAGGTTGCATTAGCAAATATCAAGTGCCCTGTTATCCTTCTTGGTTAGATAATAATGCATGCTATACATGGACCTAAAAAGAAAGTGAAGAATAGATTGGGTTAGCTAAAAACAACAACTTGTATTTATATAGCACCTTTAATGTCAAAATAAATGCCAAGATTCTTCAGAGAAGCATTAAGAAAAAAATAGACTCTTGAGTCAAAGAGGGAGAGATTAGGAAGGTAACCAAAAGCTTGGTCAAAGAGGTGGGTATTAAGGAGGGTCATAAAGAAAGAGAGGTGGAGAGGCTGAGGAATTTAGGAAGTGAGTGGGACCTAGGCAGCTAAAAGCACTACAAAGGGAGGAGGGATGCGCAAGAGGCCAGAGTTAAAGGGGGGTTGCACTGGAGGAGGTTACAGAGATGGTGCAGGGTAAGACCATGCAGGGATTTAAACATTACAATTTTAATCTTGAAGCATTGGGGAACCAAGAGCAAATGTGGGTCAGCAGCACTTGGTGTGGGATAGTATGTGGGCAGCAGAGTTTTGAATGAACTGAAAGTTACGGAGAGTGGAGGAGGGAGCCTGCCTCAGAGAACATTGGAATAGTCGAATCTGGTGGTGACAAAGGTATGGATAAGAGTCTCAGCGGCAGGCGGCCTGAGGTAGGTGATGAAGCGAGAGGTGGTACGGAGATGGAAGTAGGCGGTCTTTGTGATGGGCAGAGTATTGGGTTGGAATCCCAGCTCAAAATTGAGTAGAAAGCTGAGGTTGCAAACAGTCCATTCAGCTTGAGACAGTGGTCAGGGGACTCGAGAGGTGGTGGAGAAGTAGAGCTGGGAATCATCATATATGTGGAAGCTGACCACATGGCTGTAGATGAAGTCACCAAGGGGAAACATGTAGATGAGGAAAAGGAGTGGGCTAAGAATGAATTCTTGGGGTACTCACGAAGTGATAGTGGGGGCGGGAAGATATGCCATTGATACAGATGCTCTGACTGATTGGATAGGTAAGTGTTTAATCAAGCAAGGGCAGTCTTACCAATGGTGTGGTCAACCAAGTCAAAGGTGCAGAGAGGTTGAAGAGGATGTGGTAGAATACTGCACCACAGTGACTTTGGCCAGTGTTGTTTCAGTGCTGTTGGTGGGGTGGAAAAGTGATTAGAGGGATTCAAACAGGGAGTTATGGGAGAGTTAAGCATGAGTCTGGAAGGCAGCAATATCTTCAAGAAATTTGGAGAGGAAAGGGAGGTTGGAGATGGGCCAGTAAATTGCAAGAACAGAGGTGTTGAGGTTGACAAAATAAATGAACATTTTCAGCATTTGGACTTGGGTGAGCTTTTTAATACACCACCTCTACATCCAGTAAAGGAGTAGTCACACCTGAATTTAGATATGTTTCCTTACATTATTGTTTATGTGCCAAACTTTCTAACCATTAAATATGTGATTGCTACATAAATGATGGAAACCTACCAGAATGCAAAATAAGCTGAAAGCATAGAGACTCAAATTTCTGTCTTTGTTAATATAACAAAAAAAGTAAACAGGTGTAAAAAGTGGTGAAATGCTCACATTTACTTTTTAGCTAAAATTAGTAAATACATGAATTTCAATTCCTTAAAGCTTGGATTAAGCCATAGTTTGTAATACTTCTGAGGGATGAAGCTGAATAAACCATTTAATCTGTGCCTGGAGACTGCTGTTTCCAGGTAATCTCAAAAAAATCAAAGGCAACACTTTATGCGATATGATTTTTCATAAGAAACAAAGTTTAGAAGTAGATGACTTTGATTATGGTCAGCAGCACTGTGATTAGAAGTCCTATATTCATGAGATAAGTTGGCATATCTCTTAATGTACTTTGCTGTAATTTGTTAGTGTAGCTTGATAGAGAATTTATACATGCTCACTGACAATATTCATAGCTAGAGGACTAAATTGGTTCTGCTAGAAATATCTCATGTTAAATGAAAAGCTTGTTATCAGCTTACTCCATCTTTATGAATAGTGATGTAATTCAGTGATTTGATAATGGCCCGGATTTTGCTGTATTAAACGGCAACATTTTCAGTGCTTGCCGTTATTACTGCGTAAAACTGGCAGTAACTTCTGGCATCCACACATACGCAGTTGAACGTGGAAATCCGGCAGTTGCTGTCAGTGATACCCTGCTCCTCCACAGCGTGCACTGTTGATGTCTTCGCTGATGGAATCTGCACAGAGATCATGGTGCGAACTTAGGCTCACTCTAAAGACAGATGGAAAAGTTAGGCCTTGGAGAATCGGGAGTAAATAAATTCTTAACAGCATAGTAAGTGATAATTACTCCTGAACAACCTCTTTGGCCCTGAAAAATTAATTTTACAAGCGTGGAGTCTCATTTCCTCAGAACCTAGCACAAAGGAGGATGGTTGTAGTTGTTGGAGGTCAATCATCTCAGCCCCAAGACATCGCTGCAGGAGGCCCTCAGCACAGTGTCCGAGGCCCAACCATCCTCAGCTGCTCTATCAATGACCTGTCTTCCATCATAAGGAAGGGAGAGGAGGAAGGGGATGGGAGGGAGGGAGGGAGAGAGAGGGAAGAAGAGAGAAGGAGGGAGAGGGGGAGGTAGGGAGAGGGAGGGAGGGAGGACATCAGCATTGATTCTATTCATTGCAATAAAGATACTAATTTGACCGCAAATGTTATGTGAGTCTCTGCTAGTATATATATAAATGTTGGTTACACAATCATTGGGTTGTGCTTACCTTATGCAGCTGAATTAAAATTAATGTCATCTTTATACCAGAGAATCTTCAATTGTGAGTTACAGGACATGCTGTTTATTATGCAGTAACATTAACCGATTATGTATTATAATACAATGAATCTCTCATACCACTGCTCAAAGACAAATTACTTTTGTGGTAAGTTTATATGTGCATGCCACCGACAGGAAAGGCTTCCCTCTGGTACTGTGGACTCATGAAATTAACCCTTATGCCCCTATTCTCTTCAGAATAACTACTTATATTTGTATCATGCCTTTAAAGTAATATAATGTCTTGGAGCCCTTCACATAAGAAAGAGCTGATAGCAATAGTAGACAAATTAGGAGAGCTAATTGAAAGCAAGCCCAAAATGTTAAGATTTGAGACGGCTTTTAAAGGCGGAGAGGAAAGTAATAATGCAAAGTGGGTTAGAGAGTGAGTTCCATAGGTAAGACCTCACGGCTGAAAGCGCTGCCATCAAGTAGAGAATGTTAAAAGAGAGGAGTGCACAAGAGGCTAGAGTCAGAGGACTGTTGGGTGCAGGCTGGGAAAGGTAGCCAGGGAAGTTGCAGAGGTAATTGGGGAAAGACCATTAAGAGATCTGTAAATGAGGTCAAGTGTTTTGAATTTGGTGCAGTTAAGAGGTAAACACATACTTGCCCCAGATCTGGACCTCCACCAGAGGCACTGCATGGCCAATGTTGGTGAAAATGACTGCAGGCCTCAGCTTTTAAGCCACATTGTCATTTCAGGTTGCCTCAGGAGAAATTTATAGTATCAACCATGCTTCAGATGCCTCAATAGATCTGGGGAGCCCCTCAGTATGGTCCAGTGCAGCCCAGATGTGCAGCTCATATTTGGTGGTGTGCTGCATGCTCCATATTTATTCTATGCATTCCAAAGAATTCCAAAGGAGGAAGAGGAAGTACGTCCCCTGTCCAGGAGAACCCTCTACCATCTGCAAAACAACTGCAGGAATAGCTCGTAAGGGACACCTTTTCCTAAATTCAGCCTGTGGTCACTGCATAAACAATCATATCACCCTGCACTCGTTTTACAGAAACAACAACGAATTCAGACATTGCATCTCAAACACAATTATGAGCACTTATTCCTTGGGTGGGTGTCGCTGATAAGGCTGGCATGTATTCCCCATGCTTAATTTCCCTTGAACAGGTGATGGTTGACCTTCTAAAACCGCTGCAGTTTGTGAGGTGAAAGTGCTCCCATAATGCTGTTAGGTCGGGAGTTCCAGCATTTTGCCCCAACAACGATGAGCGATATATGTCTACAGAAGGATGGTCTGTGATTTGGAGGGGAACTTGGAAGTGATGGTGTTACCATTCACCTGCTGTCCTCATCCTTCTAGGTGGTGGAGTTTGTAGGTTTTGAGAGGAGCTGCCGAAGACGCCTTGACAAATTACACCAGTGTATACTGTAGTTAATACACATTGCAGATATGCGGGTGAAGAAGGGGATGCCAATTAAGTGGTCTGTTTTTTTCTGGATGGTGTCAAATATCATGAATGCTGTTGTAGCTGCATCCATCTATGCAAGTGGAGTTTATTCCTTCACACTCCTGACTTGTTCATTGTAGGTGGTGGAGAGGCTTTAAGGAGGCAGGAGGTGAGGCACTTGCTGCAGAATACCCACCCTGTGACCTACTATAGTAACCACAGCATTTATGTGGATGATCGAGCTGAGATTCTGGTCAATGCTAATCCCCAGGATGGTGATAGTGGGGCACTCAGTGATGGTAATGCCATTGAATTTCAAGGGGAGATGGTTAGGCGCTCTCATGTTGGAGATGGTATTGCCTGGTACTTATGTCATCATCATAGCCAGTCCCTCGGAATCGAGGAGGACTTGCTTCCACTCCCAAAGTGAGTTCTTTGATGGCTGAACAATCCAATATGAGAGCCACAGACCCTGTTACAGGTGGGACAGACATTCGTCGAGGAAAAGGGTCAGTAGGGCTGGTTTGCTGCGCGCTCCTTCCGCTGCCTGCGCTTGGCCTCTTCATGCTCTTTGCGTTGGTGGACTTTCTCCACCTCGGGCAGTCTGCGGCCAGGTACTCCCAGGTGTCAGTGGTGATGTCGCACTTTACCAGGGAGGCATTGAGGGTGTCCTTATAATGTTTCCGCTGTCCTCCTTTGGCTCGTTTACCATGAAGGAGCTCCACATAAAGTATTTGCTTAGGAAGTCTCGTATCTGGCATGCGTACCATGTGGCCTGCCCAGCGAAGCTGATCGAGTGTGGTCAGTGCTTCAATACTGGGGATGTTAGCCTGGTCGAGGACACTGATGTTGGTGCGCCTGTCCTCCCAGGGGATTTGCAAGATCTTGCAGAGACATCGTTGGTGATATATCTCCAGAGACTTGAGGTGCCTTCTATACATCGTCCATGCCTCAGATCCATACATGAGGGCGAGTATTACTACAGCCTTGTAGACCATGAGTTTGGTGGTAGATTTGAGGGCCTGGTCTTCAAATACTCTTTTCCTCCGACGGCCGAAGGCTGCGCTGACGCACTGGAGGCGATGCTGAATCTCCGCATCAATGTCTGCCTTTGTTGATAAGAGGCTCCTGAGATATGGAAAATGGTCCACATTGTCCAGGGCCGCGCCATGGATCTTGATGATTGGAGGGTGGTGACAGGCTGGTGGAGGACCTTTGTCTTACGGATGTTAAGCGTAAGGTCCATGCTTTCATATACCTCAGTGAATACACTGACTATCTCCTGGAGTTCAGCCTCTGAATGTGCACAGTCGCAGGCATTGTCCGCATACTGCAGCTCAACGACAGAGGTTGGGGTGGTCTTGGACCTGGCCTGGAGACGGCGTAGGTTAAACAGCTTCCCACTGGTTCTGTAGTTTAGTTCCACTCCAGCGGGGAGCTTGTTGATTGTGAGGTGGAGCGTTGCGGCGAGGAAGATTGAGGAGAGGGTTGGAGTGATAACGCAGCCCTGTTTGACCTTGGTCCGGACGTGGATTGGGTCTGTAATGGATCCATTGGTAAGGATCAGGGTCTGCATGTCATCGTGAAGCAGGCAAAGAATGTTGACAAACTTTTGGGTGCATCCGAAATGGAGGAGGACGCTCCATAGACCCTCACGGTTGACAGTGTCAAAGGCCTTTGTAAGATCGAAAAAGGCCATGTAAAAGGGCTGGCCCTACTCCCTGCATTTTTCCTGCAACTCTCGCGCTGCAAAGATCATGTCTGTTGTGCCCCGTAGGGGACGAAATCCGCATTGTGATTCCGGGAGGAGCTCCTCAGTCACAGGGAGAAGACGATTGAGGAAAACTCGAACGACAACTTTTCCAGTGGTTGAAAGCAGGGAGATTCCCCTGTAGTTGCCGCAGTCGGACTTGTCCCCTTTTTAAAAAATGATCATAATCACTGCATCTCTCACATCTCCCGGCATGCTCTCCACCCTCCAGATGAGAGAGATGAGGTCATGTATCCATGCCAACAACGCCTCTCCGTCATATTTTAGCGCCTCAGCAGGGATTCCATCCTCACCCGTAGCCTTGTTATTCTTAAGCTGTTTTATGGCTTTTCCAACCTCATGCAACATTGGAGTTTCATTGAGTTGTGGAGGGTTGCATGCTGCGGGATGGAGTCGAGAACACTCGAGTCAAAGGCAGAGTCTCACTTGAGGAGATCTTCAAAGTGCTCCTTCCATCGGGCCCTGATAGCCTCGGTGTCCTTGATGAGTGTTTCCCCATTCTTGGCCAGGAGTGGGGTGGGGCCTTGGGAGTTTGGACCGTAGGTGGCCTTGACTGCAGCGAAGAATCCTCGCATATTGTGGCTGTCGGCCAGTTGTTGTATCTCCTGTGCTTTCTCCATCCACCACCTGTTCTTTAGGTCCCGGGTTTTTTGTTGGACCTGAGCCTCGAGTCGTCTGTAATGTTGTTTTGCAGCTCCCGAGTTGGGTCGTTGCTTGAAGCTCAGAAATGCTTTGCGCTTGCGATCTATTAGTTTTTGGATCTCCTGATCATTTTCATGAAACTAGTCCTGATGTTTTCTGGTTGAGTGACCAAGTGACTCTTCACAGGCACTGGTTATAGAGGCCTGGAGAGCAAACCAAGCGCTATGGGAATTCAGCATCTCAGGGTCATCAAGGCACGCCAGATTGGCTGTGAGGCGCTGGTAGTATAGGGCTCTCTAAGTGCCCCGGCATTAACTTTTTTGCGGAACTGCTTCTGCTGTCCCCTTTGCTTTGGGGCAATGTTAATGTTGATGATGGATCAGATTAGGCGGTGGTCCATCCATCAGTCGTCAGATCCTGTCATGGCGCAGGTGATGCGCACATCCTTGCGATCCCTGGCTCGGACGATGACATCATCAAGCAGGTGCCAGTGTTTGGAGCGAGGGTGCTGCCACGATGCCTTGTATTTGTTCCGCCAGAGGGACCGAGTGTTGGTGATGAGGAGTTCATGTTCTAGACATTTTGTCGGGAGTAGGGTACCGCTAGAGTTGGCTTTCCCTACCCCCTCTCTGCCAATCATGCCTCCTCAGAGGGCTGTGTCTTTGCCGACCCTGGCATTAAAATCATCCAGGAGGATCAATTTGTCGCCCGTGGGGGCGTGGGACAAGGATGTCTCGAGGTTGGAATAAAAATCCTCTTTAGCCTCATCCATTGCATCGAGTGTAGGGGCGTACGCACTGATGACTGTGGCACATTGGTTCCGAGATAGGGTAATGTGAAGACTCAGGAGGTGTTCGTTAACCCCACAGGGGGAGTCTTTGAGGTGGTCGACCAGCTCATCCTTGACGGCAAAACCGACTCCATAAAGGCGGCATTCTGCCTCTGGCTTCCCTTTCCAGAAGAAGGTGTACCCTCCACCATTTTCCTTCAACTGGCCTTCTTCTGCCCGCCGGGTCTCGCTTAGGGCGGCGATGTCAATGTCAAAACGTCTGAGTTGCCGGGCAACTATGGCGGTGCGGCGTTCTGGCCTGTTGCTGTTGGGATTGTCCATGAGGGTCCTGACGTTCCAGGTCCCGAACTTCATACTGACGGAGTGGAAGATGCCTATGCGTGAGTTCTTTTAACGTGCGTGGCCGCTACACATCGGCAACCACACGGGCTTAGCTGAACAAGGTCTTGGTCCAGTGGCAAGGGGGTCCAAGACAACTGGAGACTAGGCACAGCTCTATAAGCCTAATTGCCTGCAACGAAGTTGTGAATGGAACCGAACACAAGTCATCAGTAAACTTCTTCTTTTGCAATGGAGGGAAGGTCATTGCTGAAGCAGCTAAAGATTGTTGTCCCAAAGACACTGACCTGAGGAACTCCTGCAGCAATATCCTGATGCTGAAATGATTAGCCTACATCAACCACAACCATCTTTTTTTGTGCCTGGTATAACTCTAGTCACTGAAGGGGTTTCTCGCTGATTCCCATTGGCTTCAGTTTTACTTGGGCATCTTGGTGCCACACTTGGTCAAATGCTGCCTTGATGTCAAGGGCAGAGACTGTCATCTCATAAAATCTCATTTTTGACAGTTTTGAATGGAACTTTAGGTCAACTGAGCTAAAACAATGTTTATTTAATAGTAATTTATAAAAGATTGAAAGGATTCATGTAAAACTTGTGTCATTGGCCTGGATGCTGTGGTCGGTATGACAGCGTACTCTGAGTACACTATCATACTGCCTTTGAAATGGACAGCAAGTTTGGGATTGCAAGCGCTAAATCCCGAACTTGCGATCTGCCAAGTTTCGACTTGACAGATCATCCGCACCGACATCGAAATCCTAATTGCTGGTGCAAAGTTGAGCTAATTGCCCACCAACTGCCCAGCAATTACCTGAAATTTTTACGCTGGTGCAAACTGGTGTAGCAGCCTGTTTGCACAGCATAAGGGGATACCCATCAATAAAAAATCTTAATTTTGGTGGAAATCCTTCCCTTTAATAGTTGTTGTGTGTCTGCAAACTTTGACATTTAAATGGGATTTAAAGAAGAAATCAATTCCACAATGAATATTATTGCATTATATGAATTGTTTTATTGTGAGGGCTCCACAGCAATCTTATTTTCTCCCTTTTTCTAAACTGGAACCAGCTGGCCATGAAACATCATTAGCCAGAGAGTAGACAATTGACTTGCTCCCTGGCCTTTCCCCAAAGCCGCTCCATTTGAGTCACTGGAAGGTGTACAATCTAATTGGAGCACCGACCAACGTGATTCCAGGTATGCTTCCGCACACTGTACGCCCCTGGGATCCATGGGCCACTACGCTGTCCTCTATTCCGCAGCTTCCGAGAGGAATTTTCGTTTGATCCTCATAACATATTCGGTTCAGATGTTGGCAGCCTAATCCTTAATTTCTCCACCAACCGCAAAATCTAGGCCATGGTTTCAGTTCACATTTCCTCAGCATCAAGACAGTCATTAAAAGCAATGGGACTGTGTAAAATTTCTAGAAGCAAAAGAGTTACATCACTAGTATCATATCTGCATTTATATATCTGTGATAGTTGATTTAAAAAAAACTCTAATGCAGCTTTACCTTTGATAAAAATAGGAGAAAAGTTACCCAACTTAAATAACATTACCATTTTCTGAAGTATAATAAATTATCTGTTTACAGCTTCACCTTCTTAATCAGATCATAACAGTATCAGAAAATGTATAATGATAATATGGCTGCGGTTGGATATTTGAAAGACTTTGGGGCTGAAATGACCCCTCTCGGAAAGGCCCAAGGCTTTAACGGGGTGCTAAAGGGTTTTCACCGGGGCACAGCGACCAGAGTGCCCCCCCGCCCCCGGAATTGCCCCCGGGGCTCCGCCAGTGAAAAGTGGTTTGCACCACGCCCTGCGTTTAGCGCACCGGTGCACCGACTCCTTATTGCCCCATGGGGGAAATTGCCCCTCAGGTTGCGAGGTCAGCGTGAGGCGATGCCACCGACAGCTGGGGCACCCTGGCCACCCTTAAAGGGGAGGTGGTAGTGCGGCGGCCACCATCTTTTTTATGTAAGTTGACTTTTCAGTCTGCCCGACAATGGCGGCCGCTGCTTTGCTGGGCCACCAACATGCAGCCCGACACCCCCTCTTGCGTGCAAGGCTGCTGGCTCAGCCAACACTCTCCCTGCTGGCCCAGTGGGCGACACTAAAGTGGCTGCAGAGCTCTCAGCAGCCCTCCCCTTTAAAAGAAGTGTATGGTCGTTGTGACACGTTAGCATGATGCAGCACGTCCACATCACGCTGACGTCATCACTGCAGCGCTGGGCGTCAGGCCACCCGAATGCCCCGTTACCACAACCAACTTATTTGAATTCAAAGAGGTCAATTTCCTCGCCGGGGCCAGCGCTTCTTGCACTGGCGCAAAAAAAATCACATAATTCGAATTGACCGTGTGTTGCAATTTCGGTCCCTTTATTGTTCGCTGTTTTTTGGTTTATCTAACAGGCACCACCGGGTTTAAAGAAGAACTTGATGAGGACATACGAATCCTGGACATCAGAGCAAATCGCAAGGAAAGGTGTACTAGAACGAGCACAATCCCTCTTCAGCTTGGCCTGGTTCCATGCTGTTTGTCAGGAGAGGAGGAACTATATCCCACAAGTATGTAATCTAGTTTCAAGCAAACATTTGCGTCAGAGCAAAAGTTTAACTTGAATCAAGTAGTTTATATGTGGAAGACAAAGGGGTAGAAATTCACCTCCGCCGGTTATGAGTATCTACCATTTTTCCTGTGTTTTCACCGCCGCGGTGACCTCTTGCAGGAAATTCAACTCTTTATCTTTTTTTTGAGCAAGGCGGAAGTCGGTCATAATGGGGTCAGAAGTGGGACGGCGAGCAGAAGATCGGTCATAAGAGGGGCGAAAGTAGTGTCGGGTGGAGTGTCCGCCGCTGTCAGTCATCACGTTGGCACGTCACCACGTCTCTCCCCTTCAGTTAAAGGGGAGAGCCGCTGCGAGCTCTGCCATTATTTTAGTTAGGTCCATTGGGCCACCGGGAAGGGTTTCGGCCGGGCCAGCGGCCTGACACCCAAAAGGGGGTGCCAGGCTGCCTTTAGCCGACAAAAGAAATATGATGGCGGCTGCGGCAGAGCGTCCTCCCCTTTAATGAAGGCCGCACTGCCATTTTACACATACTGCAAACACAGTGCACCAACTGATAAACTGATGGGCGCACTGCGCAGCAACCACAAGACTTTTTTTTACTGAATTTTATTTGCGAGGCTGGAGATCGACGGTGCGCGCTTTGATGGCGCTTAGGAGGGTTTGGCAGTGGTGGGGTGGAAGTGGAGACCGCCGGATGAACCACTGAGGAGAATTTAGCGAGCGACGGCCTTTCAACACCACTGCGTGGCCGCCGTTTACTAGCAGTAACAGGCCTTATCGGGAGGCTGAATTTCGACCCCAAAGTGTATTGTACAAAACTTTTAATACTGGAAATGGCTGAAATGATATGTGGCAGTTTTACAATTTATCAAAGTTCACTTTCAAGTATAGTGAGTTTTTCATTTCCGCTGGTGCCATACATTGGAGGAGTTTCATTGCACTTATTAAAGTGGCACCATGTTGCTTTTTTAATCAGTTTTGACAGACGAGGGGCTTCACGTAGGAGAAACAGTTGATTACCAGTAATACAACAATTAGGTGAGATAGCCAAAAACTTGGACAAATGATTAGATTTTTGAGCAAGTTTTTAAAGGTGTGGAGAGAAGTAGCAAGGCTTAGGGAGGGAATTAAAGAGGTTACCCAAGTTTCAACCGATCCAGAGGTGCACCGAGTTTCTGGAATAAAAACCGTGCCTAATCCTTACCGTGGTATTCTCAACTTTCATCAGGCCTCCATTGGACGCGGCGCAATGCAGCAGGAGCAGTGGGGGGCGGAGCTATGTACGTGCTGTGTCAACACAGCCGGCGGGAGGGCGGGGTTAGGGCCCAGCGTGTTTCTGAGTGCCGGCAGCATTGCGCATGCGCGTTGGAGCGTGCGCAAAGGCTCACAAACATTGGCAATCGGCCATCTTTAAAGGTGGCTCCTAGCCCCTGGCCGAACGGCCCGAAAAGATGCTGCTGCTGCGTGTGCTGCTGGCTCCCGGTGCTCGAATCCCACCCCTAGCCCCTGGCCGAAAGCCTGAACGGATAGGCGCTGCATCCTGCAGTAGATGGGGTAGGAACTTTTAATTTTTTGTTTATTGATTTATATATCATTTATTATTGATGATGGTTCTTTATTGTTAAATATGAAGTGTTTAATGCTTTGGAAAATCCTCTAACTTCCCTTCCCCTCCCCCCCCCCCCCCCCCCCATCTCTGGCTACCTGCGCTCATTTCTTAAGTTTACACAAGGTTTTTCTGAGTGTACGAAAGTGGACACATACGCTGGCCTAAGTTAGTTTGGAATAACTTTTAGCTGTCTAAACTTGCTTAAATGGCCAAAACAGGCGTAAGTGGCTGGTAACGCCCCCTTTTGAAAAGAAACTGAACTAACTCACTGAAACTGGAGCAAACTAAATGTGAAGAATTGCAATTTTTAAGATACTCCAAAATAAAACTAGTTGCTCCAAACAATAGGAGCAACTCCTGTCAAAACTTGGGCCCCAATATGGCTGAAACCTTTGCTATCACTAGTGGAATGAAGGATGGGGTATTGTACAGGAAGCCAGAGTTGGAGGTCCAAAGGGCATGAGCTGGAACATAGATTACAGAAGTGAGGAGGGGTGAAGCCATATAGACATTTGTAAACATAGACAAGGATTTTGAATTCTGTGCACTGGGGAAAAGTGAAGGTCAATGAAAATAGTGATGATGGGCAAGTAGGACTTGGTTTAGGACAGAATGCAGGCAGCAAAATTTTAGAAAAGTTAAAGTTTGTATAGGATGGAGCTCAGGGGGCTGACATAATGTAATCTTGAAGTAACAAGATGTTTCAGCAGCAGTGTGGTTGAAGCAAGAGCAGAGCTGGCAGCATTGTGGAAGTGGCAGTAAATGGTTTTGGTGATAAATTTGATGTGGGGTTTGAAGCTCAGCTTAGTGTTCATTCGGTGACTGAGGTTCTTCACTGTGGTTCAACCTAATTGAGGAGCATGGGATGAAAATGAAAGTTGGAGCAAGGTCATGAAGCTTTTGATTGCTCAGAAAGCAATTTCTCTATTTTCTGCAGCTTTGCACCTCCATGTTACTCTTTTAATTGAGATTACGGTGACATCTCCCTCAATGACTAAGTGGGTAAATTATATAATATTTTCTGCTTTTCGCCTGTCATCCTCCTGCTGAGATACAGCGAGCTCTGATATTTCACTGAAGTGATCATTCTTTGTGCATAAGCCTAGATAGTGAGTTAGCTGATTTCAACCTGGGAGAACTACAGTTTACCTCAGGGATTGAACCTAGACATTTCTGATCTGTGAAACTCAGTAGCACACCAGGCAGTGAATTTACCCACAAAGCCATTTAAAGGAGCCTTCAGAGCAATCTGAACTAAAGCACATCAAATCACCAGAAATCAATGAATACCATGGAACATGCAAAAACAAAGCCTGCAATTTTCCGGGGCGTCAGCGGGCAAGATCGGTGACAGGTCGGGTGGGAAAGTGATTTTTTTTTACAGTGGGTCGGGAACCCTCCGAAACATGCCTTTCCCAATGTTGGGTCTGTCGGTACTGAGCAAACCCGACAGACAGCAGTGGGTGACTCAATTAAACTCATAATTTAATTAACAGACCCTTAACAGGTATTTTTTAACTTAATTTTAACTTTAACTTCATGGCCACAAGAACCACGCTATTCGGGGAGCACGTCTGTCAACCTGAGGTGGGAGTTCAGTGGCCATTGCTCCAGCTGATTCCTTGACAGCTTCAAATATACAGTAAAAGCTCCCACCTGACAGATCATCATTTTCTTCAGCCGCAAGCTGTTTCTCAGTCTATTTCCAGCTCAGATTCTGCAGGCTTTCCACTTTCCATTCTCCATCCTCTCTTGTGTCATTGGAAGAACCTCTCTCACCATTGACAGAATGCTTCTACCATCTCCATTTCACCTGCCATCTATTCCATCAACATGGGTGTCCTTTATACTGTCTCACCTTGGTCCTCATAATCTAACCACGGTCAGCCCCAACACCAGCAGCACCAACAACATCATCAACCTTTTCCGCAATCATAAGAACATAAGAAATAGGAACAGGAGTAGGCCATACGGCCCCTCGAGCCTGCTCCGCTATTCAATAAGATCATGGCTGATCTGATCATGGACTCAGCTCCACTTCCCTGTCCGCTCCCTATAACCCCTTATCCCTTTATCGTTTAAGAAACTGTCTATTTCTGTCTTAAATTTATTCAATCTCCCAGCTTCCACAGCTCTCTGAGGCAGCGAATTCCACAAATCCACAACCCTCTGAAAGAAGAAATTTCTCCTCATCTCTGTTTTAAATGGGCGGCCCCTTAATCTAAGATCATGCCCTCTAGTTCTAGTCTCCCCCATCAGTGGAAACATCCTCTCTGCATCCATCTTGTCAAGCCCCCTCATAATCTTATACATTTCGATAAGATCACCTCTCATTCTTCTGAATTCCAATGAGTAGAGGCCCAAACTACTCAACCTTTCCTCATAAGTCAACCCCCTCATCCCCGGAATCAACCTAGTGAACCTTCTCTGAACTGCCTCCAAAGCAAGTATATCCTTTCGTAAATATGGAAACCAAAACTGCACGCAGTATTCCAGATGTGGCCTCACCAATACCTTGTATAGCTGTAGCAAGACTTCCCTGCTTTTATACTCCATTCCCTTTGCAATAAAGGTCAAGATTCCATTGGCCTTCCTGATCACTTGCTGTACCTGCATACTATCCTTTGGTGTTTCATGCACAAGTACCCCCAGGTCCCGCTGTTCTGCAGCACCTTGCAATCTTTCTCCATTTAAATAATAACTTGCTCTTTGATTTTTTTTTGCCAAAGTGCATGACCTCACACTTTCCAACATTATACTCCATCTGTCAAATTTTTGCCTACTTACTTAGCCTGTCTATGTCCTTTTGCAGACTTTTTGTGTCCTCCTCACACATTGCTTTTCCTTCCATCTTTGTATCATCAGCAAACTTGGCTACGTTACACTCAGTCCCTTCTTCCAATTCGTTAATATAGATTGTAAATAGTTGGGGTCCCAGCACTGATCCCTGCGGCACCCCACTAGTTACTGGTTGCCATCTGATGCTGCACAGGATGGAGGGCATTAGCACCCGAGCACATTGCTGCCCGAGAAACCAGGGATGGCCTCACCATGGTCAGATTTACTTCACTTAATGCTGTACACCCTGGCTGACTCATGATGTGCCAGGTTGGCACCACCACACCAATACCATAAAGCATCCCTACAATGACCAAGCCATTCTTTTCACACTCACCATCATTGCGGGGGATACCATTATGTCTCGACATTCACTGAAACTCACTAAGCCACTTCCGAAGGTGCACACAAATATGTCAATATGTTGAAAATATTAATAGAAACATTGGATAAAACACCCACATGGCTACCCTTGTGTGTTGTTAATTGGTATGATTGCACTGAGGGTGAGTGTGAGGGCTGGCTCGTGAGATGGGGATGTGATAACGTAGACAAGAGAGGGATGGGTGGAGGTGCAAGATAATTGGTGTAAGTAAGGATGTGCAGGAGTAGGGTAGGGAAGGCAGAGTGATGGGGATGTGATGATAGGCACAGCAGGATGTGGTTGCATGTGGCTTTGTACTAATGTTTCGTGATCGAATGAAATAATTGAAACAATTGCGCACTGCACTCAGGTCGTCCTGACCACATCCCTGCTTGTGCCCTCCTATGTAATGTGCAACCAGACTGTTTTGGTCTCCTGGGGAGGTGTCTTCCACCATCGAAAGGCAAGAAGACCTTCCTGCGTGCTCTGACTCCCTCCACAAACATATGGTGGGCGACATGGGAGAACCTGGGTGTAGCGATTGTCTGTGTTTGCAGCACTTTAATGCTATAGAACACTGACAGCACAAATGTCAAAAGAAACGTGACCATGGTCCCTTTAAGGAAACCGGCTGATGACATGTCATGAATGATGTCACCATACGCGCTCCCTCTAATTGGACCAGGTAACATGCTGGGCAAGCTTAACCAGTCCTATCAATGTAAATTCATTTTCCAAAGCAAGATGAATCCAGCAGTGGGGTTGGGACCCACCACCGATGCTGCCAACCCCGGACCCGCCAAGGTAAGGAAAATTTCGGCCAATGAAACTAAAATAAAAAGCTGTAGAATCTGCTTTGTATATAAAAAAGCAAAAACGTATGAGAATGGAAGAATATAAATGAATGTGTAGGAGAATGCACTCAGGTACATAAAAACATGAGTCGGCCATTTAGCCCCTTGAGCCTATTCCACTTTGGCTGACCTGCAACCTATATCCCTTAATTCCTTTAGTTAACAAAATTCGATCAAGCTCGGATTTAAAATTAACAATTAATCTAGCATTAACTGCTGTTTATAGAAGAGTTCCAAACTTCTACCACCCTTTACATGTAGAAATGTTTCCTGGCTCAAGGTTTAGGCTATGTCCCCGAGTCCTAGACTCCCCAACCAGCAGAAATAGTTTTTCGCTATCAGTTCCCCTTAATATCTTGAAAACTTTGATCAAATCACCCCATAACCTTCTAAATCCCATGGAATATAACCCTAGTTTATGTAATTTCTCCTCGTAATTTAACCCTGGAGTCCAGGTATCATTCTGGTAAATCTATACTGCACTCCCTCCAAAGCTAATATATCCTTCCAAAGGTGTGGTGCCCAGAACTGAACACAGTACTCCAGGTGTGGTCCAACTAGAGCTTTTTTTTAGCTGCAGCATAACTTTTATCCCCATGTATTCTAGTTCTCTAGGTATAAAGGCCAACATTCCATTAGCCTTTTTGATAATTTTCTGTACCTATCCATAAAATTTTAACAATCTATGTACATGGACCCCGAAGTATCTTTGGATTTCCACGGTTTCTAGCTTTTCACCATTTAGAAAGTATTCTGATAAATTCTTTATAAGTCCAAAGTGGATGAACTCACACTTGTTTATATTAAAATCCATTTGGCACAGTTTTGCCCATTCACTCAATCTATAAGAACGTAAAAATTAGGAGCAGGAGTAGGCTATTCGGCCCCTTGGCCGAATATCTCTTTGTAATTTTATGCTTCCATCAACACTGCTTTCAATGTTGCCTATCTTTGTGTCATTGGCGAACTTGGATATATGGCTCTCTCTCTCTTCAGTCAACAATAAATACAGTGAATAGCTGAGGCCCAAACACAGCTCCCTAGTCACATCCTGCCAATTAGAGTGCTTGCCTATTATCCCTACTCTCTGTCTCGTGCCACTCAACCAATTTCCTAACCAGGTCAGTAATTTTCCTTAATTTCTCACCAGATGTTAGACTAATTGGTCTATGATTCCCTGATTTCCCCCTCTCACCTTTCTTAAATAACGTTATTTATGGTATTACTACCCAACACCACTATGCATCTTGTGGTAACTACCACATTCATAATATAAGTAAATTAAACAGGGATATTGGCATGAAGATGCAGCCATTATTCCTGTATGCACGTTTAAACAATTAAGTAGCTCCAGTATATTTGTATCTTCTGACCACCGGAAGAAATTCAAATTTCATCATTTCTAGTGGAGCAGAACAAATTCACACCAGCGTTTCAACAATACAAGACTCAAATCAGTCATATAGTTTGTTCTGGCCGACAGATGGATGTTGCACAAATTTCAGAAAAAATTATTCATTTGTCCCTGTTTATCATATCATTTCAGGGTTGGACCAAGTTTTATGAATTCTCTTTGTCTGATCTCCGAGCTGGATTTGAAATAATTGACAGGCTTTTTGAAGGTGAGCCAGGTTCTCATGAAATATTGTGGTTAAGTTACTTAGATTTACAATGTTACTACTGTTAGCTATTTCCTGATTGCTAACAAACGAAAAATGGTTAATTTAGTATGACTTTTCTTTCAAATGTTGATGATTCTCAGGAAAAATAGGTTAAAAGATTGTGGTGCAAAAATGCATAAAACATAATAACATCCACATAAGCAACGATGCATTATTTTTAGAAAGTAAGAAAGCAAGATTTCCATTTATATAGCGCCTTTCACGACCACCAGACATCTCAAAGTGCTTTACAGCCAATTAAGTACTTTTGGAGTGTCGCCACTGTTGTAATGTAGGAAGTGCGGCAGCCAACTTGCGCACAACAAACTCCCACAAACAACAACCAGATAATCTGTTTTAGTTATGTTGATTGAGGAATAAATATTGGCCAGGACACCAGGGATAACTCCCCTGCTCTTCTTTGAAATAATGGGATCTTTTACATCCACCTAAGACGGCAGTCGCTTTAATGTCTCATCCGAAAGACGGCAACTCCGACAGTGCAGCGCTCCCTCAGCACTGCACTGGAGTGACAGCCTAGATTTATGTGCTCAACTTCCTGGAGTGGGCTTTGAACCCACAACCTTCTGATTCAGAGGTGAGGGTGCTACCCATTGAGCCACAACTGAAGGGGAGAGTCAGCCCTTCGCCAGCCCCCAACGCCCTCCCCCACCACTCCAAGGCCACGTGGTGCGCGTGTATCTTCACTGATGGCGCCTCCTCCCCGTCTTTAAAGACATTTTATTCAACTTGCTGGATAAGTGCATACCAAGGACTAGTAAGTGCAGATTAATGGTTTCCTTGTATGGCTCAGATGAGCACACCTACATCTCATAGAAACATAGAAAATAGGTGCAGGAGTAGGCCATTCGGCCCTTCTAGTCTGCACCGCCATTCAATGAGTTCATGGCTGAACATGCAACTTCAGTACCCCATTCCTGCTTTCTCGCCATACCCCTTGATCCCCCGAGTAGTAAGGACTTCATCTAACTCCTTTTTGAATATATTTAGTGAATTGGCCTCAACCACTTTCTGTGGTAGAGAATTCCACAGGTTCACCACTCTCTAGGTGAAGAAGTTTTTCCTCATCTCGGTCCTAAATGGCTTACCCCTTATCCTTAGACTGTGACCCCTGGTTCTGCACTTCCCCAACATTGGGAACATTCTTCCTGCATCTAACCTGTCTAAACTCATCAGAATTTTAAACGTTTCTATAAGGTCCCCTCTCATTCTTCTGAACTCCAGTGAATACAAGCCCAGTTGATCCAGTCTTTCTTGATCGGTCAATCCCGCCATCCCGGGAATCAATCTGGTGAACCTTCGCTGCACTCCCTCAATAGCAAGAGTGTCCTTCCTCAGGCTAGGAGACCAAAACTGTACACAATACTCCAGGTGTGGCCTCACCAAGACCCTGTACAACTGTAGCAACACCTCCCTGCCCCTGTACTCAAATCCCCTCGCTATGAAGGCCAACATGCCATTTGCTTTCTTAACCGCCTACTGTACCTGCATGCCAACCTTCAATGACTGATGTACCATGACACCCAGGTCTCGTTGCACCTCCCCTTTTCCTAATCTGTCACCATTCAGATAATAGTCTGTCTCTCTGTTTTTACCACCAAAGTGGATAACCTCACATTTATCCACATTATACTTCATCTGCCATGCATTTGCCCACTCACCGAACCTATCCAAGTCGCTCTGCAGCCTCATAGCATCCTCCTCGCAGCTCACACTGCCACCCAACTTAGTGTCATCCGCAAATTTGGAGATACTGCATTTAATCCCCTCGTCTAAATCATTAATGTATAGTGTAAACAGCTGGGGCCCCAGCACAGAGCCTTGCGGTACCCCACTGGTCACTGCAGAACCATTCTGAAAAGTCCCCATTTACTCCTACTCTTTGCTTCCTGTCTGACAACCAGTTCTCAATCCATGTCAGCACACTACCCCCAATCCCATGTGCTTTAACTTTGCACATTAATCTCTTGTGTGGGACCTTGTCGAAAGCCTTCTGAAAGTCCAAATATACCACATCAACTGGTTCTCCCTTGTCCACTCTACTGGAAACATCCTCAAAAAATTCCAGAAGATTTGTCAAGCATGATTTTCCTTTCACAAATCCATGCTGACTTGGACCTATCATGTCACCTCTTTCCAAATGCGCTGCTATGACATCCTTAATAATTGATTCCATCATTTTACCCACGGCCGATGTCAGGCTGACCCGGTCTATAATTCCTTGTTTTCTCTCTCCCTCCTTTTTTAAAAAGTGGGGTTACATTGGCTACCCTCCACTCGATAGGAACTGATCCAGAGTCAATGGAATGTTGGAAAATGACTGTCAATGCATCCGCTATTTCCAAGGCCATCTCCTTAAGTACTCTGGGATGCAGTTCATCAGGCCCTGGGGATTTATCGGCCTTCAATCCCATCAATTTCCCCAACACAATTTCCCGACTAATAAGGATTTCCCTCAGTTCCTCCTCCTTACTAGACCCTCTGAGCCCTTTTATATCCGGAAGGTTGTTTGTGTCCTCCTTAGTGAATACCGAACCAAAGTACTTGTTCAATTGGTCCGCCATTTCTTTGTTCCCTGTTATGACTTCCCCTGATTCTGACTGCAGGGGACCTACATTTGTCTTTATTAACCTTTTTCTCTTTACATATCTATAGAAACTTTTGCCATCCGTCTTAATGTTCCCTGCAAGCTTCTTCTCGTACTCCATTTTCCCTGCCCTAATCAAACCCTTTGTCCTCCTCTGCTGAGTTCTAAATTTCTCCCAGTCCCCGGGTTCGCTGCTATTTCTGACCAATTTGTATGCCACTTCCTTGGCTTTAATACTATCCCTGATTTCCCTTGATCGCCACGGTTGAGCCACCTTCCCTTTTTTATTTTTACGCCAGACAGGAATGTACAATTGTCGTAGTTCATCCATGCAGTCTCTAAATGTCTGCCATTGCCCATCCACAGTCAACCCCTTAAGTATTATTCGCCAATCTATCCTAGCCAATTCACGCCTCATACCTTCAAAGTTAGCCTTCTTTAAGTTCTGGACCATGGTCTCTGAATTAACTGTTTCATTCTCCATCCTAATGCAGAATTCCACCATATTATGGTCACTCTTCCCCAAGGGGCCTCACACAACGAGATTGCTAATTAATCCTCTCTCATTACACAACACCCAGTCTAAGATGGCCTCCCCCCTAGTTGGTTCCTCGACACACAAGGAAACCTTTAATAAAAGTTAAATTTACCTGGGCCTCTTCTGGCCTCGATCCAGATCCTGGGAAGCCACCACTGCTCTTATGAATTTCTTATAGTGGTACAAGAGCATACAATGTGGCCAAGACTAGTGGGAGGCCAGAGGATTGGGAAACTTTTAAAATACATCAAAGAACGACTAAAAAATGCTAAAGAGAGGGAAAATAGATTATGAAAGTAAACTAGCATTGGTGAGGCCACACCTAGAGTACTGCATATAGTTTTGGTCTCCGTATTTAAGGAAGGATATACTTGCATTGGAAGCTGTTCAGAGAAGGTTCACTAGGTTGATTCTGGAGATGAGGGGGTTGACTTATGAGGATAGGTTGAGTAGGTTGGGCTTATACACATTGGAGTTCAGAAGAATGAGAGGTGATCTTATCGAAACATATAAGATTATGAGCATATTTCCACTCATAGGGGAAACTAAAACTAGGGGACATAGTCTCAGAATACGGGGCCGCCCATTTAAAACTAAGATGAGGAGGAAGAATTTCTTCTTTCAGAGGGTTTTAAATCTATGGAATTCTCTGCCCCAGAGAGCTGTGGAGGCTGGGTCACAGTCTAAGGATAAGGGGTAAGCCATTTAGGACCGAGATGAGGAGAAACTTCAGAGAGTGGTGAACCTGTGGCATTCTCTACCACAGAAAGTTGTTGAGACCAATTCACTAAATATATTCAAAAAGGAGTTAGATGTAGTCCTTAATACTAGGGGGATCAAGGGGTATGGCGAGAAAGCAGGAATGGGGTACTGAAGTTGCATGTTCAGCCATGAACTCATTGAATGGCGGTGCAGGCTCGAAGGGCCGAATGGCCTACTCCTGCACCTATTTTCTATGCTTCTATATTTAAGGCAGAGATAGACATATTTTTGAGCGATAAGGGAGTAAAGGGTTATAAGAACATAAGAATTAGGAACAGGAGTAGGTCATCTAGCCCCTCGAGCCTGCTCCGCCATTCAACAAGATCATGGCTGATCTTATGGGGAGCAGGCAGGGAAGTGGAGCTGAGTCCATGATCAGATTAGCCATGATCTTATTGACTGGTGGAGCAGGCTCGAGGGGCCAAAAATCCTACTCCTGTTCCTATTTTTTACGTTCTTATGTTCTGCTCAGGCCTTAAGTTAATATTGCAACCAGTCCCCGATGACACCATTGGAACCCGATCTACATATTTAAAGAAAACCCGTCAAATTCGGGCTGGTAACCTTGCTGCCTGCAATTTAAAATTGTAGACTGCTAGTTCGGGGTGGGAAGACTGTGGGTGAGTCGCCCAGTCCAGTTTAACTGCCCTTTCACCCGGTTTCTGCCGGGATCGGAGAGATATATTTGCATTGAGATTTTATGTGCAAGTCTAGGCTCAATAACAGATGTTTTAAAGCAGGACTCAGTTGTTACCACCTGCATTGCCAAGCCATATGTGTCCATTGACATGCATTTATCTATATTGTTCCTACATTATAATAGTGACTGCACTTCAAAAATATTTAATTGGCTGTAAAGCGCTTTGGGACATCCTGAGGTCATGAAAGGTGCTATATAAATGCAAGTCGTCACCTGCATTTATTGTACTCTGGAGACAAGCTCAAGAGCACCTTCTTTTACATAGCCATTGTTAGTGTCAAAGATTTCTACATTTAGAATTCAGTGGCAAATTCTACCAGTATAAGGCGCTGCCCTGCATCATAATTTTTACTAACTGCCTATGTTTCTCAAATATGGCGGATCTCCTTCAAAATATGCATCTTGGAAACCAGCAAAAATACACGTTATAACAGGCAGCATAAAATCAATATGTTACTGCCTGATTACTATTTTAGAACTGATTTTAGTATGACTTTATGAATGTGGCTACTACTCAGTGGTGGCACAGCCCAATTTATTTTACTTTACAGTGCTGCTGTCAGCTCACTACAGATGCTGCCTGATAGAAACATATAAAATAGGTGCAGGAGTAGGCCATTCGGCCCTTCGAGCCTGCACCACCATTCTATAAGATCATGGCTGATCATCACCTCAGTACCCCTTCCCTGCTTTCTCTCCATACCCTTTGATCCCTTTAGCCGTAAGGGCCATATCTAACTCCCTCTTGAATATATCCAATGAACTGGCATCAACAACTCTCTGCGGCAGAGAATTCCACAGGTTAACAACTCTCTGAGTGAAGAAGTTTCTCCTCATCTCGGTCCTAAATGGCTTACCCCTTATCCTTCGACTGTGACCCCTGGTGCTGGACTTCCCCAACATCGGGAACATTCTTCCTGCATCTAACCTGTCCAATCCCATCAGAATTTTATATGTTTCTATGAGATCCTCTCTCATTCTTTTAAACTCCAGTGAATACAGGCCTAGTCGATCCGGTCTCTCCTCATATGTCAGTCCTGCCATCCCGGGAATCAATCTGGTGAACCTTCGCTGCACTCCCTCAATAACAAGAACGTCCTTCCTCAGATTAGGAGACCAAAACTGAACACAATATTCCAGGTGAGGCCTCACCAAGACCCTGTACAACTGCAGTAAGACCTCCCTGCTCCTATACTCAAATCCCCTAGCTATGAAGGCTAACATGCCATTTGCCTTCTTCACCGCCTGCTGTACCTGCATGCCCACTTTCAACGACTGATGTACCGTTGCACCTCCCCTTTTTCTAATCTGCTGCTATTCAGATAATATTATGCCTTCCTGTTTTTGCCACCAAAGTGGATAACCTCACATTTATCCACATTATACTGCACCTGCCATGCATTTGCCCATTCACCTAACCTGTCCAAGTCACCCTGCAGCCTCTTAGCATCCTCCTCACAGCTCACACTGCCACCCAGTTTAGTGTCATCTGCAAACTTGGAGATATTACATTCAATTCCTTCATCTAAATCATTGATGTATATTGTAAAAAACTGAGGTCCCAACACTGAGCCCTGCGGTACCTCACTAGTCACTGCCTGCCATTCTGAAAAGGACCCATTTATCTTGATTCTCTGCTTCCTGGGCTCCATTTGCTCCGAGCATCTTTCTTTATTGCTTCTGGCATCCCTTTATGAACTTGGGTTCGGAGAATTATTGCTATACGAAAATTGCACAATTATCAAGAAAATGAAGACAATCCAGATGTACTACCCAGAAGATGATGTAGAAAACCGAAGGATATCCTAAACACTAATAATAAACCTCTTAGCAGTCAGTTACAGAGTAACATTGGCAGAAATATGGGAGCAGTTCTTAAATTGTTAATAACTTTAATTTGAAAAATGCTGACTGTGCCACCCAAAGGTGACTAAGCTACCCGTTTGAGAAATTTTGCTAACATGTTAAAGAACATCCTGATTGCAACTGCTTTTTGTGTTAACATATTTGCATGACCCTAACAAAATTGGGGCTGTGCACCTGCACCTATAACATTGCGGTGGGACAGCACCGAAGTTTGTGATTAAAAATGCTCATCTCTTACTTTGAATGGGCTAAGAATACATGAAAAATTTTCTGAAATCATTTGATCTGATAGCTGGCTGAGGAGCTGTACTCATGGATATCTGAGTAAGGTGCATGGCACAGGTACACTCCATTAAATGGAGAAGGATGGTCTTGAAATAAGTTATCACCAAGATGTAATAACATTTGCACCAGGACCAATCAGACTAACAAAATGAATTGCGGGTGTTCATCAGTTACGTAAACTAGATCATAACTAACATTTGGGGTGCTAACACATGAAACAACTGCGCTGCTAATTACACACTCATTCATAAGTGAGCACACACATTTATTTTGCGGAGAGAATGTTAATTTCACTACCCAACGGCGTAATGAATAACACTAGTGAAAAGTAACTTAAGTATGAGTTTGCACTCCATTCTATAATAAATTTCAGTGCTTCTTACAATTACAGAAGTTGCTATGTTCCAGCGATATCTTATTGGATATTCTTCTGTTTATTTGGAAAGGAATACCTCGTATTCCAAACTTTCACAGCTGAATACCAGTATCTTAAATCCTGATTTTAATGCGGAGCAGATCAGGTGGGCAGCAAATTGTCAGCTCCCCATAGAGCGAGGCCTGGGAGATATTCTCAGGCCTCTTCTGTATGCTTGCAGTGAGTCTCCCACCTGAACCCTGTGGTAAGCCCTCCCTGGCCAGTGGGCGGGAGTGGGAATTTGGGCAGCAGGAGGCCGCCACCAAGCAGCAGACTGGTGCCCGGCAATCTGTTAAGTGTTTGTGAAGGGAGTCAGGAGGGCATGGTGGTCAGAGTAGGGGGAGGGAAGGCATGGGTGGGGAGGGCAAGGTTTCCTTGCTGTGGGGCCCGAAGGTGCACTCCTGTTATTCCTGGCTTACAAGGAACATAATTAATTAATTGCAAACATATTTTTCTGGGCCTCCTCTGGCCGCTGAGTCACTTGCTGCCAGGTTGGCCTGGTGGGGAAGCCACGATTGCTCCCCAGTGCAGGCCTGAGGTTAAAATTACTTAACGGAGCCCAATCTGTATGTTTAAAGCATGACCTCGCTGCCTTCTGGCAGGTGTGCCATGCATTTGCTAAAAACAGCAAGTTAAAATTACATGCCATGGGAAGCACAGTGGGATCAAGAGTAGTGGCATGTTTAACTGTTGTTTCCCCATCCGGGGCTTTAGTGTTATCAATGATGTAACCTCTGTTGTATTACTATCTAGAAGCTTAACAATGATTAATTTGGTTTCCACAGAAACAAAGGATGTTCAGTGGGAGTTTGTTCGCGGTCTGTTGGAAAATGCTATCTATGGTGGACGTATTGACAACATATTTGATCTACGAGTCTTGAATTCGTATCTAGAGCAATTTTTCAGCCCCAAAGCAATTGCTGGATCACAGTCCAGGAGCAAAAATGTAGCATCCTTTCCATCATCCATCACTGTGCCTAAATCCTGCAGCATTATGGTAGGTGATGTTAATAATGTATGTAGCTGCAAACAGTGAAATTC
Source organism: Pristiophorus japonicus (assembly GCF_044704955.1). Classification (NCBI taxonomy): domain Eukaryota; kingdom Metazoa; phylum Chordata; class Chondrichthyes; family Pristiophoridae; genus Pristiophorus; species Pristiophorus japonicus. The sequence continues at coordinate 142,893,432 of NC_091986.1, forward strand.
TCCATCTGGCAGGAAATGATATTTTAATTTCATTTTTTAAGCTTCATTGAGGATGAGATTCTATTTGTCATTTGCCGTTGAAGAATTTCTTTAATAACAAACTTTAAACAGCTGGCATAATTAAATAGGAACTCATTTAAAAAAAAATAATGCTTCTATGTGCATGAACTTTCATATTTTTATTAAATGAACTTGCATGTCACAGTGGGAGATCATTGTAACTATTTTATTGAAATAGTTGCGATATGCTTAAATACCATAGACCTTTATTCTGTACTAATTAGGTCAGTATTATATTTTTGTTTGAAATATATTTGTTACAGATCATTTTAATCTAACCCATTATTTCTTCTCTTTTGGTCTAACACACAGTCTGAGATTAGCACCCTGTCAATTTGTTGTATAACTGCCATTCTTCTACGTCTATGCAATCATTTGCACCAGCTCCTAAAAGATCTTCCATTCCCAGTATTTGCCCAGCTCTAACTCTCCACTACTTCTATCAATGACTTCTGTGTTGTCAGATTGCTTGTTCAACATCAAGGCTCGATGTCATAAATTCCACCAGCTCTGTACCTGGAACAATGAATTTCCATCAAAAGCAGTTTTCGTGCTACTGACTCCAGTCCCCTCCTCAATCACTCTCTCCAGTTGAATCAGTCTATTTGCAGACTTCGGGGCCAAAATTGCCCTCCGTCCCAAACGGGGCGCATTTACCGATCTTATTGTTGATTTACCATCCCAGTCGATGGGATGATGATTCAAGCGATTTGCCCTCTTTTTGGGAGTGATTCCATCAGGGCAATGTTTCGGGTGGAAGTGGGTCGGGAGCGGGGCAGAAGGCGGACGGTGTCATGAGCACCCGCTGAGCATGTCAGCGCGACGCATACAACGTCAGCGAGACACGAACGTGCTGACGCATCAGAACGTCCCTCCCCTTCAGTTAAAGGGAGGGCCACTGTGAGCTCTGCTGCCACTTTAGTGGTGCCCACTGGGCCACCAGGGAGGGTTTTGGCCATGTAGCGGCCCAGTACCCAAGAGGCGGTGCCGGGCTGCCTATTGCGGACCGGCAGAACCCATGGCCACCATTGTCGGGCCAACTTCAGAGTCGGCCGACAATTAAAATACAATGGCGGCCATGGCGTTGCGCTCTGCCCCTTAAGGGCAGATGGGCCACCCAACTACTGGAGCTTCCCATCAGGGAAAGCTGTTGGGGGCATCGACTGGTGCTGGCTCCGCTCCCGCGGGTCAATTTCCTCCGTGGAGCAGAAAGAGGTCGCCGCCGGGCGGTAAGGGGTCACCATGTAGCTGACGGGGTGGGAACACGGGCAGGGCGGTAACTTTCTCTGCCAGAAAAAGGGACGAAGGCACACTCCACCCCGACTAAGGTGGTAACGGCTCTTTTTTAAAAAAGAGGCAATTTCGGCTCCTTGGTGTCCTGTTCAATCCTAAGCTAAGCTTAAAATGCCCACATCCCATTCATCACTAAGGTGTCTTACTTTCACCTTTATTATCAAAAAGTGCATGGAATTGGAGTTAACCTTGTGAGATGGATTGATAATTCGTTGAGGTAGGAGACAGAGAGTAGGGGTAAAGGTAATGTTCTCTGATTGGAAGTGGTATTCCGCAGGGATCTGTACTGGGACCTCAGATTTTCACCATATACATCAATGACTTGGATGAAGGAATAGAGAGTTGTACTGTATATCCATCTTTGAAGATGGCACTAATTTGGGAGGCATGGGAGGTTGTATAGTTGGGAGCAACAAGTTGCAAAGGCACATAGACAGATTAAGTGAGTGGCAAAACTATGGCAGATGGAATTCAAAGTAGGAAAGTGTAATGATCTGAGAAAAACAAATCTGAACACTGTCTCAATGGTGAGGGGCTAAAAGCTGTGGAGGAGCAAAGGGATTTAGGTATCCATGTACATAAATCACTAAAAGCTAGTGCATAGCTACAAAAAGTAATCAAAAATGCAAATGGAATGTTAGTGTTTATCTCAAGAGGCCTGGAATAAAAAAGTGGCAAAGTGATGCTTCAGTTGTGCAGAGCCTATGTCAGGCCCCATCTCGAGTATCACCTCTGACACTGACTCTAGGCTTATTTGTTTGCTCTCCACTGTTTCTCCCAACATTGATGGCAGAGCTTTCTGCTGCCTTGATCCTACCTGGAACTCCCTTCCTAAAATTCTCTACTACTCCATAGCTTCCTCTCACGTTTTAAAATAAATAATTCTCAAAACCTACATCTTTGACCAAGCTTTCAGTCAGCCCTTCTAATTGTTTCCTTGCTACATTTGCATCTATTTCCTTATCTCTATTCCTGATCTGCCTTGACAAGTTTCTTTACATTAACAGTGTCATATAAATGCACGTTGTTGTTGTAGTAATGCAGTCAGTTTTGAATACTCAGATCCCTTAATCGCAATCTGGAAAGTTTCAAGCATTTAGGGGATGGTAGCATAGTGGTTATGTAACTGGATTAGTAATCTGGACACCTGGACTAATGATCTGGGGACATGAGTTCAAATCCCACCATGGCAGTTGGAGAATTTAAATTCAGGTAATAAATAAGTCTGGAATTGAAAAAAAACGTCTGGTTTACTAATGGCCTTTAGGGAAGGGAATCTGCTGTCCTTACTTGCTCTGGCCTCTATGTGCCCTCAGACCCACAGCAATGTGGTTGACTCTAAAAAGCTCTATGAAATGGCCTAGCAAGCCACTCAGTTATGGGCAATAAATGGGTTGGCAATTGGAGTTTACAAAATCAGAACTTTTATTTATATAGCGCCTTTAACGTATTAAAACATACCACAACAATTTTAGAACACATTAGATATTGACCATTGAGGGAAAGAGAGAAAAAGCGTGAGAAGGAAGTGTAAAATAGAGGTTAAAGGCTCGAGTCCGAAGCGGCAGCCAAAATACGGACGCAGATAAATACAGGCGAAAATTGTAAAAAAAATAAAGAAATTAAAATTACATTGTAAGTAATACAATAGGGAGTATACAATGGTAAAATCAGTACAATAAAGATTAATTATAATGAACCAAAATTATATAATATATACCATAATTATAAATTAAGTTTAAAATTAGAAAATCAGCAATTGAATCAAATTAAATCAGTTATTATCTTTCTTTAAGATTCATTCCCTGTCCAATGATTCAATTAATATGGAAGAACCAATCACTGTACTCCATCCTTGTGATGTCATAATTTTATTACTTTTTCTTTCTCATTTTGTCCTCTTGACAGGACCTGTAACGGCTCCAGGCTCAAGCTGCCTCCGTTGTTAGGGAGACACTGAAGTTTAAATTTCCTTCCAGCTGCTCCAGGCTCGAGCTGCCTCCAGCTGACGTTTAAATCTCCCTCCAGCTGCTCTTTATTATACTGATTTTACTATTGTATACTCCTTATTGTATTATTTACAATGTAATTTGAATTTCTATATTTTTTTTGTTTTTTCGCCTGTGTCTATCTGCATGCGCATTTTGGCTGCCATTTCGGACCCGAGCTTTAACCTCTTTTTACACTTCCTTCTCACGCTTTTTCTCTCTTTCCCTCAATGATCAATATCTAATGTGTTGTGAAATTGTTGTGAAGCGCCTTGGGACGTTTTACTACGTTAAAAGTGCTTAATAAATCTCCCTCCAGCTGCTCCAGGCTCGCATTGCTTCAGCTGTCAGGGAGATGTTGATATTTAAATCTCCCTCCAGCTGCTCCAGGCTCGAGCTGCCTCCGTTGTCACCAAAAGAAGATAATTTTTAACAGAGTTTTGAGGCCCTACCAGGAACAGTGATAGAAACAGAACCATAATAGCTTTTAAAAGAGAAGAGGATAAAAAAAAATCAAGTGAAAGCGAAATAAGAACATAAGAACATAAGAAATAGGAACAGGAGTAGGCCATACGGCCTCTCGAGCCTGCTCTGCCATTCAATAAGATCATGGCTGATCGAATCATAGACTCAGCTCCTCTTCCCCACCACTCCCCATAACACCTTATCCCCTTATTGTTTAAGAAACTGTCTATTTCTGTCTTAAATTTATTCAATGTCCCAGCATCCACAGCTCTCTGAAGCAGTGGATTTCACAGATTTACAACCCTCCTGAGAGAAGAAATTCCTGCTCAACTCTGTTTTAAATGGGCGGCCCCTTATTCTAAGATCATGTCCTCTAGTTCTAGCCTCCCCCATCAGTGGAAACATCCTCTCTGCATCCATCTTGTCAAGCCCCCTCATAATCTTATACCTTTCGATAAGATCACCTCTCATTCTTCTGAATTCCAATGAGTAGAGGCCCAACCTACTCAACCTTTCCTCATAAGTCAACCCACTCATCCCCGGAATCAACCTAGTGAACCTTCTCTGAACTGCCTCCAAAGCAAGCATATACTTTCTTAACTATGGAAACCAAAACTGCACGCAGTATTCCAGGTGTGGCCTCACCAATACCTTATATAGCTGTAGCTGTAGCTTTTATACTCCATCCCCTTTGCAATAAAGGCCAAGATACCATTGTCCTTCCTGATCACTTGCTGTACCTGCATACTATCCTTTTGTGTTTCATGCACAAGTACCCTCAGGTCCCGCTATGCTGCGACACTTTGCAATCTTTCTCCATTTAAATAATAACTTACTCTTTGATTTTTTTCTGCCAAAGTGCATGACCTCACACTTTCCAACATTATACTCCATCTGTCAAATTTTTGCCCACTCACTTAGCCTGTCTATGTCCTTTTGCAGACTTTTTGTGTCCTCATACATTGCTTTTCCTCCCATCTTTGTATCGTCAGCAAACTTGGCTACGTTACACTCAATCCCTTTTTCCAAGTCGTTAATATAGATTGTAAATGGTTGGGGTCCCAGCACTGATCCCTGCGGCACCCCATTAGTTAATGGGAAAAGGGCAGGGGAATGAGACTAAGTGGAGAGCTAATTCAAAGAGAAAGCACAGTTACAATGGGCCACATGGCCTCCTGTGCTGTAAAATTCAATGTGCTTTTCGGGCATGGAGCTGGAAATTAAAATCGGACAAGTTCTGTAATGTTTGGCCAATCCACAATGCCAGTTTTATGCCCGTGTAGCAAGTTGAAAATCTATCCCAATGATTTTATAACAGTCAGTAAATTTGCCATTATGAACTCATTAAATGCATTTGTGCTTAAAGCAGCGAGATCTATTCTTGGATAATATGTAGCCATTCTCCATTTTTGTTTGTTAATAGGATTACCGTGCCATTATTACCCATTTACCAGAAGATGACAAACCTGCATATTTTGGTCTACCTGCTAATATAGAACGGTCATCGCAACGCATTTTCAGCAACCAGGTAAATAGTTCAAATTTTTGTATCATTTTAAGAAATAATGCATGTGAATGTTTTCTCTCTATGCTCTACACTAGGTAATGCTTAATTCCCAGGAAGCAGACATACAATTCCAGGAATCAGTCACTAAACACTAAACTTGACATTTACAGAGATACCTTAGAAAGTTACAAGCAAGTGCTGCCACGTCTGGAACATTTCCATATCTCTCCCTCTCCAGTGCTGTTATGCTCATGCCTTCCCCCCTCTTCGCACTGTTGACAGATATGAGGGATCCATCAGTGAGCCAAACTACCCCCCCCACCCCCTCACCAAACCCGCGTCCCCATACACCCTATCGTCTCCTAGTTCTGCCAAACATCAGGTTCCACCTCCACAGATTCCCCTTCTTGGATGCTTCTCCTCCACTTTAAGCGGTATTGGGCCAGGAATTCCCAAGAGTCGGTGGGGATATTACATTTTTTTCAAAGAGGCTTTGAGGGTGTCCTTGAAGCGTTTTCTCTGTCTTCCTGGGACTCAGAGTGGAGTGCTTGTTTCTGAAATCTAGTATCGGGCATGCGGACAATGTGGCCCGTCCATCGGAGCTGATCGAGCGTGGTCAATGCCTCGATGCTGGGGATGTTGGCCTGAGAGAGAACGCTGACATTGGTGTGCCTATCCTGCCAATAAATTTGCAGGGATTTTGCAGAGGTAGCGTTGGTGGTACTTCTCCAGTGCTTTGAGTTGCTTACTGTAATGGTAATGGTAATGATAACACGAGCTATTATTAGTCACTTCACCTTTTAAAATGATAGGGTGGATTTTCCTCTTTGTTGCACTTGGGGATTATAGTTTTCTCAGGCTCACTGAAGTGGACAAAGGGATGGAGAGCTGTTAGCGATCCCATGCTCAGACATCCAAAAACAAAAGTTGGGGTTTGCACTGCGATCCCCACAGACCAGAAGATCTATGGCAGTCTTGGGGGCAATTTGAGATGGATCTTGAGAAGATACAATTATTTTGAAATTTCTGTCCAGCAGCAGTCAAAAACCTCTAATTTTAGCAGCAAACAGTGTCCTGTTTCCTTCCCTACTTTTTGGGTTTCAGCCTAGTTATGGACAGGTCTGCTCTGGGAATAGTGGCAGACCATGTAACTCCATCTGCACAGGTGCAGTGCACCTCAGGTACACTGTGCCTGTCAGGTGGCCAATGAAGAGGCCAGATGAAAATCTATCCTAAAATTACAAAAGCTCCTATTATTCTTCCTTGCTCCAGAGATTATGCTGTTACAACAAACACAGTTAAAAGATGTACTGTTTCATCCAACTAATCCTGAGCAGTGCCAGGTGAGATGGAATAAAACATTCTGCATTTTTAACATAACATAATAATGCCTTGAAATCCCTTATTAAATATGTGTTTTCCTGATTAGTCGCACTGAATTTTAATTGAAAGGGTTCATTCTTAATAAGCCACAATAATGAAACTTTTACTATAGAAAAAATGGCATCAACACTCCGCAATTCAGCAAATCCCAATATCTGTTCCAGTTAATGCACAGTAATAGATCTACCCTTTCAGTACTCTCTTCTATAAACGTTATGTATGTTTCCTATCAGCCAAAAACCGTAAAACAAATTGGGGGAAACTTTAGAAAAAAAAAGAGACTCTTGTGTTCTACACAGCAATTTCACGTTTTTAGTTACCGTGTTGCCTGAATAAACTAGACATGTAGCTATAGATTTTCTACTGCTGTTAAAACAGGAGGCTTGTGTAACTCCAGCAGAATGCAATGGAAACTTCCATCAGAGTCATTTTGCCAGTTCTGTGCTTTCCCAGACACTTCAAAGATTTCTCATTGGAAGGGATGGGGGTTTGGAATATGTCTGCCTAAATACAGGCAGGCATATTCAAATGATATGTGAATTATGAACATATGTTATCCAATGTGTTTTCAGTTATGGTGCAGCTAAAATTGGCCGAATCATATGAGCTTATTTAATGAGGTCAGCGTTTTTTGCTTCTGCACTCACTAGGTTGCGATTTTCTAATTAAGTGAATGCATTGAAATCATGGGTTGGCAACACAGAAGCCGAAAACCCTGGCTTCAGGTTTATATCATTACGCTGACATGAATGTGCAATGTGAGCATATAAATACAAACTTCAGAATTCCCTGTTAATTGAGTTACTAACATGCTTTCTACAATTGAGTAGATTAAAGAAAAACTACAATCAATAAACTATTTTTCAATCGGGTGTTAGTAGGACCAAGGTGGAATTGGCATGATAAAACAAGAAGGTTTGTGGTTAAGAGATTTCTCTACTGCATTAACACAGCAACAGCTGATAAACAACAAAACAGTGGCTGAAATAGAAAGCACTGGAACAAATTAGAGTGATACATCTTCAGCACTGTTTGATCCAGAGTTTGCAAAGGATCATCAAAGGTTGAGTGTTCATGGACAGTCAATCGCAAGAAAGAGAATCAGGAATTTTGTGAGTGTCACACTTTTTCCACCCATGTGGCACACTTTTTCCACCCATCTCTCATGTGCTACCAAATTGCTATTAAGAAGAATTGATTTATGTGCACTATTACATTGAAGATGTTGTGGGTATATCTATTACTGTGCATTAACTGGAACAGATACTGGGATTTACTCAGAGGGTTGTGAATCTTTGGAATTCTCTGCCCCAAAGAGCTGTGGCTGTTCAGTCATTGAGTATATTCAAGGTTGAGATAGATAGATTTTTTGACTGTGGAGTAATTAAGGGATATGGGGATCAGGCAGGAAAGTGGGTTGTCGTCAAAAATCAGTCATGATCTTATTGAATGGCGAAGCAGGCTCGAGGGGCCTTGGAAATGAAAGGAACAATTTTAAAATTTGCTGATGCTAACAAATTGGGAGGTATAGCAATTGTGATCAGGATTGGAAGACCGAACAAGGGATGATGGGAACAGAAGATGGGTGGCAGATGCATTTTGTAATTCAGAATAGGGATCGAAATACACCTTAAATGAGATAAGATTCTAAAGGGATTGGAGAAGCAGCAATGTGCAGATACACAGGTCATTAAACATGACAACACAAGTGGATTATGTCAAAAGAAGGCAAGCAGAGTCCTTTGTTTTGTGTCTAGCGGCATAGAATATGAAAGCAAGGAGGTAATGTTAAATTTGTACAAAACCATGAGATCACATTTGGGGCCAGATTTTTGCCAGGTTTGCGACCGGGTTTTCGTCCCGATTTGACCCTCCGCGGCGAAAACTCGGGTCAGCGGGATCCTCGAGTACCTCTTTGCGGTGGCGCTGCCTCGTACCGCTGGGGAGAGGTGCGCCGATGGGCAATGACGCAAACTGTATTTGCGTCGCCCGTGCAGCATTTTCCCGATCCTTATGCCATGCCCAACATACCGACTGACAGGTCAAACCTGTTGGTGCAGCCCTACCAGCAGCGGTAAGTATGAAGACCCGCAAAAAAAAGTAAAAGTTTTTATTTTTTAATTATTTTTCAGCGATTTAGTAGGTAAGGGTTTTGTGAATGCTTTTTGCAAATCCAGCCCCCGCCCCCCCCCCCCCCCAAAGGCCTCTCTCGCAGCGCTACTGGCCCTGGACTAAAGTTGCCGAAACTCGCGGTTTGCGCCACGAATCACCGTGCAACGCCAATTTTACCAATGCGTAAAGGCCGAAAGTTAGGCCTAAATATGGTAGCGCAGCGAAAACAGTAATTTTGGCATAAAACTACCGTTTTTGCCGAAAATCTAGCCCTTGGAGTATTGTGTACAGTTTTGGGTACAGCATTATAGGAATGATATAAAAGCAATGCAGTTGGCGCACTAAGATGTTACCAGGGATGAGGGATTAGTTACAGTTATGATGAGAGAATTGATTGGTTTGTTATTCACTGGAGCTGCGAAGGTTAAGGGTGTGATATGATCAAGGTCTTTAAGATTATGACAGGGTAAATAGTGATTGATTATTTCCATTCACCAAGAAAAATAATTAAAGAGGAGGCTCAATTAAAAGGCACAATCGGCAACCAAATTTCACTCAAAATTGCGCTCGTCTTCTGAATTGATTTTATGGTTCAAGTTTCCGCTCAGACTCATTTGCAGAATCACAAACGTAAAATCTTCCATGAACCAGAGCAATCAAGCAAGGTCTTAGAATGTAATTGTTTATTTTTTTTTGCATATAAAAATATTCGTTGATAGTGGTCGCCCTGTACAGTTTTAATAATACAGCTGAAAATGGGTTTATCACAAAATAATCATTTTTTTTAAGTGTCTAGCCCACCACCTGCGAGTAACCCGATTTTAAATAACTGAAATTACTTTACAAAAAACTATACAGAACCATTTACTAGTTTCATAGGTGTACAATAGTCAGTTTCTTAGTGAATTCAATATTTTTTAATATTTAAAAGCTTTTAAAATGTGCCTATTATTGCCCTTGTACCTTAAAAAAAAAAGTTTAATTTTAAGAGCCTCCTCGAAGAACTGCAAAAGGGTGCAATTAGCTGAAATTCGCCATGGTGATTAATTTGATGTGTGGGCATGGCCAGTTTTGTGGACGGGGGCAGCTTCCAACACAACGTTTTTTAAACCAGCGCAAAAGATCGTAGAAACTCGATTTGCATGGACTGAAATTTCTCGATGTTTTCTGCTAGTTTGGCTGATTTTGGGCGAATTTTGGAACAATCTAGCGGAAACTCTACCCCAAATTCTTTATACAGAGTGGTCAGAATGGAATTTTGTGCCACGAGCCATTATTGAAGCAGAATCCGTAAGTACTTTTCATCATAGGCAGTCCCTCGGAATCGAGGAGGACGTGCTTCCACTCCCAAAGTGAGTTCTTTGATGGCTGAACAGTCCGATACTAGAGCCACAGACACTGTTACAGGTGGGACAGACATTCGTCGGGGGAAAGGGTCGGTGGGGCTGGTTTGCCACGCACTCCTTCCACTGCCCGCGCTTGGCCTCTTCATGCTCTTTGCGTTGAGAGTTGAAGAGCTCAACGCCCTTCCAGATGGACTTTTTCAACCTCGGGCGGTCTGCGGCCAGGGTCTCCCAGGTGTCAGTGGTGATGTCGCACTTTACCAGCGAGGCTTTGAGGGACAACGTGGAAGTACTTTTAACAGGATGTTGAAAAGAGGAAGTGAAGGCTATAAGGAGCAAGCAGCAGAGTGGGATCAGACTAGGTGACTGTGCACGAATTGGCTACCGTGTTTCCTACATTACAACGATGACTACACTTCATTGGCTGTAAGGTGCTTTGGGACTTCCTGAGTTCATGAAAGGCATATAAATGCATGTTCTTTCTTCTATCTTTGGTCAGCAAGATGTACGGGAAACATTCAAGCTATGGAAGCAGTCTAGACAAGAGCTATGAGGCTGATCTCTGCCATCAAACCCTTGAGCTATGAGCAAAGACTGGAATAACTAGTACTCTTTAGCCTTGAAAGGAAGAGATGCTGTACAAGTATAGAAGACATAAAGAGAATGGGTTAATTAATCGGGACTACTTCAAGGTATGCCAAGATGTTAGAACAAGGGGTGTAGGTTAAAACTAGTGAATATTTAGTACAGATGTCCAGTAGAAATTCTTCAGGCATAGAGTGATCAACATTTAGTAGCATAATGGAGGAGAAGATTTTGGGTATGAAGAATCAAATGGCTTATTTCATTTGTTTCTACTTAATGATCTTGTGAATGAATCATTCCATACATACAGTCCATTATTTAGATAAAAAGCTATTTTTAATTTGCAAATGCACTCAAAAAGTACATTATTCCATACTTACAGTCCACCAGCTAAATAAATAATTATATATTTCTGCGTGGAAGGTGGGCTGCTGTTGCAGTCTTAACAAAGCTAAAATAAGATTTACAAATAAATCTTGGCCCAAGAGTGAGTCCCGGCAAGTGTAACAGCTGTAGAGTCAGGGACCAGACCTATCCAAGTCCAGCAGCTGAGAGGCATGCTTGCAACAGGAGGAGCATGGGAACTGGCAACCACCTAACTGATAATACATTGATGGTCAGATGATTATAGTGGACCAAAGAGATACCAAATGGAGAGACAGGACATTCAATTCAGATGGATTGGCACTCAATTTGGTGTCAGCATCGAAACAAAGACATTTGCTGCTGGCCTCGAAATACACTTCGCACAAGGATCTCACGATCACTATGTCGAGAACTTCAGGTTTTACAACCTTCAATTCAAATCAATGAAGTATAGTGGTGATGCCCTAGTGTGAACTGGTGTGACATTAAGAGGCTTTCTCAGCAACCAACCAATCAAAACACACAATTCTCACAGACAGCAAACAAGAAAGTGAGTAAGCTCTTAAAATTCCAACTTTTAAAAAATGTTAGAGAGAAAAAAACAAAGAATGGGATACTCACATGGGGGAAAGGCAAACCTGAAATAAAGATGAACAAACTTTAAAAAGTTTTTAAAAAGTTTTGAAAAATTTAAAGTTTTATTAAAACGGACAAATTTCACACTGCACAAAATGAAAATGAGTTTTCCAGCATTATTACTGCTTAACATTAGTTTAGCAGTAATAATGCTGTCAAAACCCCAGTCACACCAAAACCCTTTGATTCTAACTTTTAGTGGGGAATATAACAGCATGCTTACTGTGGAAGAGCCGAAGTTGTTGTCAGTTTGCTTGATTTGGTTGATTACATAGATTGCCGGCTCTGTGGGGGGCAGGGGTGGGGGGTGTGGGGAGGTGGAGGCGTCGCACAGCACAGTCAGTTTCAGAGTTGTCATTGACAGACCGCAACGTCAGGCTTTCCGCATGCGCCAAATCCCAAAGTTGCAGTCAGTTTCAAAGGCGGAATGTCGGCGAATGCTGCCAGTTCACTGTCATTCCAACCGCAAATTCCGGGCCATTATCCACTTTTTTGGGCTTTCACCCCCCTGCCCCCTCACCTCCAAAATACTTAGGTTTAGAAATTCTGGATCGCCCCGTTTCGGGGTGGTAATACTCGCGAGGCGCGAGACTTTGAACAGGCGCAGAAGTCTCGCCTCTCGCGGTAAATTGAGGTTACCGCCCCCGAAAGGAAGTGGAGTGCTAAATCAAGTGCTCCACTTCCTTTCTGGGGCAGTAGCGGGGTGCACGGCTCAGCAGCACTACGCACTGGGCCGCGTAGAGCTGCTGCGCATGAGAGACTCCACCCTGAATTAAAGGGAAGGGCCCAAGCTACATACTCTGCATATGAGCACCCCACCTACCTGGACCACCGGGGAGCGGGGGTGCCGCCCGATCAGCCCGGCACTCGAGCAGAATGCCAGGCTGAGCGATTGCAGCATGAACCCCATGTCCAAATCGGCACTGGTGCGGAACAATAAAACGGATATTTTTTTCAGGAGCAGCTGGCTACCTGGCCTTTAAATTTTGCCGCATGAGCGGCTGGCCATCCAGTAAATGTCCACTAAAGCGATCGCCGTCATCGCCCGGCACAGCTTCAGGGGTGGGCGATACCCAATTTAGAGTCCGGGGCAATGCGCACGGCGATGACGTCACGATCTCCGGGAGCAGGAGATTGGGGTGCAATGCCGTGGGCGCTGCTGCTAAACTCCCGCCGAATTTAGCAGGAGTCGTTAGCGGCACCGCGCCTGATCACTCAGTCATTTTCGCCCCAACGGGAGGTGCAAATAACCCCAATTTCTCCCTCTTAATTCCTCAGTTGCTATGTGCTCCCAGGTTTTTGTTGATGCTTCTTTGTAACTGATTGCAAAATATAACTATAAACAATATGAATGCCTACCCCAAGGAAACCCCATCTTTCGTCTTTTAAAATTACATATATTTTAACTTATTTATGCAAAACTGTGCTGCCTTGAGCCAAAAAGATGAAAATGCTGACTGTCACATCTATCTAATCTGATCTGTGTTGGGTTTCAAATATGCCTAGTTAAAAATAATAACTAAAAAATGAGAAGCTTTTTTGATGCTCACGATTAAAGAGAAGATATGTTCAAAGGTGGTATTGAATTGTGTACATCTATGCATTAACAAAACATGTTCTACAAATCATGAACTAACTGTTAAAGTGATAACAATGCATTTATATATAAATTCCTTCAACAATCTTTGTTTTTATCACTAATGTGTATAATTTAGGTTGAAGATAAATAAATTGTACTTGTCTAAGCGTTGACCTGCAATGCAGTGGGTTATTAGATTCAAGTATATGCTGCAATGCAGTAAAGAGGGCAGCCTTCAATAATCTTGCACCAATAAATAAATCCCCTGGGTTTCCTGCCTGCTGCAGCCACTGAACCTGAATACATTAACTGCATAAATTATGCCTTGTATGTGGCTAAAATTAAGAATTCTGCAGCAGAGTGAAAGCTGCTGAATCTAAGACAAAATAATTCATGCTCTGTGAGACACTAACATTTTCCAAATGCAGATGCCTGGTAATGCTATTTTTTTGAAATAATAGTCTGAAAATAAATTGCAGACAGTAAAGTTAGATCATTGAGTTTATTAATAAAATTGTGACTTTTTTAAAACCTTCCCATTTGTCATGCAGCCTGGGAGAATTAGCATGAAAATTATTGATTACTGTATCACCCATAAAATTTGTTTTGCTTTCATGTGTTAAGGTCTGGGAATGAAAAGAGCACAGGTGTTCAGTGCCATTTACATTAGCAGCAACTCTTTGCTCTCTTTATTATTCCAATTTAGAGATTAACTGCAGGAAATTGAGTGTAATCTTTGAATAACACCTATCCATAGTTAATGCACATGTTCTACATCTTCCTGTCACTATATAACTTAAGGCAACAAACCATTTTGGAAAGGATTGTGCAAGTATTTACTATGTTAACGATACTTGCACAGTTCATAACTAATAACAATGATTGTGCTAGTAGCATTTTCTTTTGCATTTGATTAACTTGCATGTTTTTTGATTTAGTGCAGCTCTCTGAAATTCAAAATTAGTTGGCAGTATTGAAATTGAGAAATCTTTTTCTTTGCACGACAAATGTATAAACTACAAAAATTGTAATCGTGTAATTTATTTTGCAGCCAGAGTCTATAAAAATAGCTAAATTCATAAATAATGTGTGGTTTTTAAATAGAACCGATTTGAAACATAAAGTTTATAAAAGTCGCTGGTGGGCATAATCTATAGGCCCCCTAATAGTAGCTACACTGTTGGATGGAATATAAATCAAGAAATAATGGAGGCTTGTAAAAAAGGAACTGCAACAATCATAGGCGATTTTAACCTTCATATTGATTGGACAAAGCAAAAAGCCAGGGTAACCTTGAGGAAGAGTTCATAGAATGTATCCGGGATAGTTTCCTTGAACAGTACATTGCGGAACCAACTAGGGAGCAGGCTATATTAGATCTGGTACTATGTAATGAGATAGGATTAATAAACGATCTCCGAGTAAAGGATCATCTAGGAATGAGTGACCATAACATGGTTGAATTTCAAATTCACTTGGAGGGTGAGAAAGTTGGAAGTCAAACCAGTGTCCTAAGCTTAAACGAAGGAGACTACAAAGGTATGAAGGCAGAGTTGGCTAAAGTGGACTGGGAAATAGATTGAAGTGTGGGACGGTTGATGAGCAATAGCAGACATTTAAGGAGATATTGCATAACTCCACAAAAATATATCACAATGAGAAGGAAAGACTGTAAGAGAAGGGACAACCATCCGCGGCTAACTAAGGAAATAAGGAATGGTATCAAATTGAAAACAATGACATAAAAAGTGGCCAAGACTAGTGGGAGGCCAGAGGATTGTGAAACTTTTAAATGCCAGCAAAGAATGACTAAAAAAAAATAGAGAGGGAAAATAGATTATGAAAACAAACTAGCATGAAACATAAAAAACAGATAGTAAGAGTTTCTACAGGTACATAAAAAGAAAAAGAGTGGCTAAAGTAAATGTTGATCCCTGAGAGAATAGGGAATTAATAATGGGGAACAGGGAAATGGCAGAAACTTTGAACAAATATTTTGTATCAGTCTTCACGATAGAAGACACTAAAAACATCCCAATAGCGGATAATCAAGGGGCTACAGGGAGGGAGGAACTTAAAACAATCACTTTCACTAAAGAAGTAGTACTTGGTAAAATAATGGGACTAAAGTCGGACAAGTCCCCTGGACCTGATGGCTTGCATCCTGGGGTCTTAAAAGAAATGGCTGCAGAGATAGTGGATGTATTGGTTGTAATCTACCAAAATTCCCTGGATTCTGGGATGGTCCCAGTGGATTGGAAAACCGCAAATGTAACGCCCCTATTTTTTTTTTAAAAGGAGGCAGACAGAAAGCAGGAAACTATCGACTAGTTAGCCTAACATCTGTCATTGGGAAAATAGAGTCCGTTATTAAGGAAGCAGTAGCAGGACATTTAGAAAAGCATAATTCAATCAAGCAGAATCAGCATGGTTTTGTTAAAAGGGAAATCACGTTTGACAAATTTGCTGGAGTTCTTTGATGAACACGGTGGATAAGAGGGAACTAATGGATGTGGTGTATTTGGCATAGTCTCAAAATAAGGGGCCGCCCATTTAAAACTCAGATGAGGAGGAATTTCTTCTCTCAGAGGGTTGTAAATCTGTGGAATTCTATGCCCCAGAGAGCTGTGGAGGCTGGGTCATAAAGATAATGTTCGTGAACGACCCTGAGATTGAGAGCAGTGTACTGATCAGCTTGGATGAAGGCGCGACCTACCAAAAGTAGAAACATAGAAAATAGGTGCAGGAGTAGGCTATTCGGCCCTTCGAGCCTGCACCACCATTCAATCTGATCATGCAACTTCAGTACCCTATTCCTGCTTTCTCTCCATACCCCGGCAAAGCTTTCAGATACAAAGTATGCTCTTTCATATGCAGGAAGAGTATTGGATTCTGGCTTACGGCCAAGACCAATAGGTGTGTCACTTCAGCCGATCGCTGCCGGAATTTGAGCAACATTTTCATCGCAATGTAGCTAGTGATTTGGATACGTTTGTTGTGAATGGAAATAAAACACGTTGTCGGTGCAGAAAACGAGGTCCTTGCTTGTTCATGGGTTCACTTTCAATGTGCAAAAAGACGTGGAGAGTGCGAGGTTCAGACGTAGTACAGTACGTTCTGTTCAAAGTGCACCATCAGCATCTGTGTGGGGGGGAAAATATATTCCTTAACATTAAAGAAAGCTTTGAATCTGCTGCCCAATGCCAGAGCTGCTCCAATGATGTACTGATGGGGACGAACCAATTGCAGCCAAGAACAGCTCCATTAATTTATCATGATTAGAAGTTTCAATAGAAGAGCTCTACAAGGATGTTACCTGGACTGGAGAATTTTAGCTATGAGGAAAGTTTGGATGGGCTGAGTTTGTTTTCTTGGCCTGGATAGAGTGGATAGGAAGGACCTGTTTCTCTTAGCAGAGGGGTCAACAAGCAGGAGGGCACAGATTTAAAGTAATTGGGAGGAGGTTTAGAGGGGATTTGAGGGGAAATGTTTTCACCCAGAGGGTGGTGGGGGTCTGGAACTCATTGCCTGAAAGGGTGGTGGAGGTAGAAACCTTCACCACATTTAAAAAGTACTTTGTTGTACAAGGCTACGGACCACGAGCTAGAAAGTGGGATTAGGCTGGAAAGCTCTTTGTCGACTGGTGCGGACACGATGGGCCGAAATGGCCTCCTTCCGTGCTGTAAATGTCTATAATTCTAAATGTCTATATTTAAGGCGGAGATAGACAGATTTTTGTGTGATAAGGGAATAAAGGGTTATGGGAAGCGGGCAGGGAAGTGGAACTGAGTCCATGATCAGATCAGCCATGATCTTATTAAATGGCAGAACAGGCTTGAGGGGCCAAATGGCCTACTCCTGCTCTTATTTCCTATTTCTTACAAAGTAAAATCCCGATGAAAGCAGCATAAAAAACTTTGAATAAACAGTATATCAAATATATTCGTTTCTGATCTCTTTATTTAAAAAATAGAAATGTTGCAACTTACTGAGGAGGTGTATTACAGTAAACAGATATTTCATACTAGACAGGTAGTTTGTAGTATTAAATGTACCCTTTCCCACTACTGCAGGCCTGAAAAGATGATATTCTGGCTAAAACTGCATCAAGTTGTATTGTGCTCAAATACATTGTATCTGTCTTCATGGAAGAAGACATAAAATCATTCAGGACATAGTGGGGAACCAAGGCTCTAGTGAGAATGAGGACCTGAAAGGAATTATTACAGGTTGAACCTCCCTTACCTGACACCCTCGGGACCTGGTCTGTTCCAAATGAGGGATTTTGCCGGATGAGGGGAGATCACGTGTTTAGGTGGACTGCGCCTTTAAGTACTGTTGCTGGGCTGGGGTGCTGCTGTGGTCAGTAGGTGTGTGCGGCGATTGGCTGGGATGACTGTCAGCCAGTTAGTCAGTGTGAAGGGTGCTGAGAAGAGCCTGCGGGCCCAGAAGAGTCGGCGGGCCCCGAATAGTTGGCCCGACCCCCCGGAGGGAGCGCTGTGGGGAGGAGCGACTGTGGCTGCAGGAATTCCAGCAGGGTGACAAGAAGGAGGCAGCCGATCGAGGAGAAAGATTATATTGGTGAGTAGGATTTTGACCGGCCGCGTTCTGTGCATGCGCCACCCGCCGGCTGGGAATGGTTCCAGACAAGGGGTGTTGCCGGATAAGAGAGGTTCAACCTGTATTAGTAAAGAGATAGTACTGGAGAAAATAATGGGGCCTAATGCCGACAAATCCCCTGGACCAGAGAGATAGTGGATGCAATGGTTTTGATCTTCCAGAATTTCCTAGATTCTAGAGTGGTCCCCGTGGATTGGAAGGTAACAAATGTAACCCCGCTATTCAGGAAAGGAGGAAGAGAAAAAGTAGGGAAGTATAAACCAATGAACTGATATCAGTAGTAGGGAAAATGTGAGAATATATTATTCGGGATGTGGTAAAAGGTACTTAGAAAATCATAATATGAGTGGGTAGAGTCAACCTGGATTTATGAAAGGGAAATTGTGTTTGACAAATATAGTAGAGTTGTTTGAGAGTGTAACTAGCAGAGTAGATAACAGGGAACTAGTGGATGTAGTGTATTTGGATTTTCAGAAAGCTTTCGATAAGGTGCTATACCAGAGGTTATTCCACAAATTTAGGGCTCATGGGATTGGGGTAATATATTAGCATGGATTGCAGATTGGTTAGCAGACAGAAAACGGAGAATAGGAATAAACGGGTCATTTTTGGGTTGACAGACTGTAACTAGTGGCGTACCACAAGGATCACTGCTTGGCCTTCAGCTTTTTACAATCTATAGATGAGGGGACTGAGTGTAATGTATCCAGATTTGCTGATGATACAAAGCTAGGTGGGAAAGTAAGTTGTGAGGAGGTTGCAAAGAGCCGGCTAAGATATATAGACAGGTTAAGTGAATGGGCAAGAACATGGCAGATAGACTATAATGTGGATAAATGTGAAGTAATCCACTTTGGTAGGAAAAATAGGAAAGCAAAATATTTTTTAAATGGTGAGAGACTAGGAAATGTTTGTATTCAAAGGGACCTGCGTGTCCTTGTACGCGAATCACTGAAAGTTAACATGCAGGTACAGCAAACAATTAGGAAGGCAAATGGTATGTTTATTACATAACGATTGGAGTACAAGAGTAAAGAGGTCTTACTGCAATTATATAGGGCCCAGATGAGACCACATCTGGAGTACTGTGTACAGTTTTGGGACTGCATTTTAGGCTTTTATGTTTTCGGGTCGATAATGGCGGATGGGCGGGAAAGTTAGCGGCCGAGAATAGTTTGGGCTGTAGTATTTAAGTTTGGGCATCTGGGCCCTGCGTCAGGGAGCGCAGCGCTAAGGGAGGCATTGTACACCTCTCGTGGTGCAAGGATGAGAAACTCCCGAGCTAAAGGGCCGGAAGCGCTCCGAGAGACGTCTGTCGGGGTGGAGAAAAAAACTTTAAAAAAAACACACCAACACTCCCAAAACATTGCCCACGCCATCACAACACAAATCGTTGAAAAAATTAAAAGATAAAATCATTACACTTATTTTAGGAGTCCATTACCTACCTCTTCGCCAACGGGATCGTAGGACCGTCCTGATTTCCCAGGCAGTCATTGCGGGCGCAACGCTGGGCGGACGGGTCGGGCAGGAGCTCAAACTCATGCCGGTGTCACAACCAGGGGCGTTGCATGCTGGGCGCAGCTCTTCCAAGCGCTGCTACTCAACGCCACTGCAAAACCGAACTCAAGGATCGCTGCGGGGGGCTGCAGCCCTCACCGCTGCCATTGCCGGCACTCTGGGACGAAGACCGGAAAATGCAGCCCCTGGGTCTCTTTATCTAAGAAAAGATATGCTTGCCTCAGAGGGAGTGCAACAAAGGTTCACCAGACTGATTTCTGGGGTGGGGTGATTGCCTTATGAGGAGAGATTGAGGAGACGAGGCCTATATTCTCTAGAATTTAGAAGACTGAGAGGTGATCTCATTGAAACATACAAAATTCTTAAGGGGCTTGATAGAGTAGCTGCTGGGAGGATGTTTCCCCTGGTTGGGGAGTCTAGAACTGGGTGTCTTAGAATAAGGGATCGCCCATTTAGGACTGAGATTAGGAGAAATTTCTTCTCTCAAAGGGTTGTGAATCTTTGGAATTCATTATCCCAGAGGGCTATGGATGCTTAGTTGTTGAATATATTCAAGGCAGAGATCAATAGATTTTTCAATGTTAAGTGTATCAAGAGTATGGGGATAGTGCAGGAAGGTAGAGTTGAGGTAGGTGATCAGCCATGACCTTATTAAATGGCGGAGCAGGCTTGAGGGACCGAATGGCCTACTCGTGCTCATGTTTCTTTTGTTATCATTTGACAGGCATACGCATTCAAGTATGTGCAACATCACAGGTGAAGTGGAGGTTATGGGATATGTCAACTGGCTAAATTAGAATTGGCTCAAATTAATTTATATAAAATTTGGTTTGCAAGTTGATCCTTTTTTGGGTTATTGATTTGGAAAATACATAAAATGCACCAGTCTACTCATTACTTTCTTAAATGTGACAGGATGTGTGACTACGAGTCAGGAAGGTATGGGGATCCAGAAGGTAGTGATGGAGGAGCTTCGGCCCCTGCTCTTGTCCAACAGGTTCGAGGCTCTGTGTGGACGAGAGCAGGGACTGCAGGGAGGATGAGCAAACTGACCACAGCACCGTGGTATGGGAGGCCATTCAAGCGGGGGGAGTAAAAAGAAACATTGTAGTGATAGGGGACAGTATCATTAGGGGGATTGATACAGTTCTTTGCAGCTGTGAGCATAAGTCCTGAAGGCTGTGTTGCCTGCCCAGTGCCAGGGTTAAGGACATCTCCTCTGGGATGGAGAGGAACTTGGAGTGGGAGGAGGTAGATCCAGTTGTTATGGTCCACGTGGGTACCAACGACATAGATAGGACAGACAAGAAGGTTTTGCTAAGGGATTATGAACAGCTAGAGGCCAAATTAAAAAGCAGAACCACAAAGGTAATAATCTGTGGATTACTACCCGAGCTACAAGCAAATTTACATTGGTTAAATAAGATCAGAGAGCGAAACTCGTGGCTTAAAGACTGGTGTGGGAGAAATGGGTTTTGGTTCCTGGGGCACTGGCACCAGTACTGGGGTAAGAGGGAGCTGTTCTGTCGGGACGGACTCCACTTGCAATGTGCTGGGGCTAGGGTCCTGGCGAACCGAATAACTAGGGCTGCAGAGGGAGCTTTAAACTAATTAGTCGGGGGGAGGGTTCAGGTGAGCAGAAACCTAAAAGGTCAAAGAACAAGTTGAAGGCAATAGAGCAGGGTAGCATTGGGGGAAACGAAAACCAGAGCATGACAGGAAGGGACAGAATCTATAAACATAAGAGTGTATCAGAAACTGGGGCCATAGCAGGAGAAAATGGTAAGGAAACACATTTAAAAGCTCGCTATCTGAATGCCCACAGCATTCGTAACAAATTAGATGAGCTGTCGGCACAAATAGTTACAAATGGGTATGATCTGGTAGCCATAAAGACGTGGTTGCAAGGTGACCAAGACTGGGAACTAAATATTCAGGGGTACTTGATAATTCGGAAGGACAGACAGAAAGGAAAAGGAGGTGTGGTAGCTCTGTTGATAAAGGATGGAATGACTGCAATAGTGAGAAACGATATTGGCTCAAATGATCAGGATGTCGAAACAATTTGGGTGGAGATAAGGAATAATAAGGAGAAAGAGTCACTGGTGGGCGTATTCTACAGGCCCCCTAACAGTCGCAACTCTGTTGAGCGGAGATTAAACCAAGAAATAGTGGGGGCTTGTAAAAAGAGAATAGCAATAATCATGGGTGATTTTAACCTCCATATTGATTGGACAAACCAAATTGGTCAGGGTAGCCCTGAGGAAGAGTTCATAGAGTGCATAAGGGACGGGTTCCATGAGCAGTATGTAACAGAACCAACCAGGGAGCAGGCTATCTTAGATCTGGTCCTGTGTGTTGAGACAGAATTAATAAACAATCTCTTCGTAAAGGATCCCCTTGGAGTGAGTGATCATAGCATGGTTGAATTTCAAATTCAGATGGAGGGCGAGAAAGTTGGATCTCAAACCAGCGTACTATTAAATAAAGGAGACTACAAAGGTATGAGGGCAGAGTTGGCTAAAGTGGACTGCGAAATAGATTAAGGTGTAAGACGGTTGATGAACAGTGGTGTACATTGAAGGAGATATTTCATAAATCTCAAGAAAAATATATTCCAGTGAGGAGGAAAGGGTGTAAAAGAAAAGATAGCCATCCATGGCTAACTAAAGAAATAACGGATGGTATCCAATTAAAAACAAGGGCATACAAAATGGTCAAAACTAGTGGGAGGACAGAAGATCGGGAAGCTTTCAAAAAGCCAGCAAAGAATTACTAAAAAAATGTTTAAGAAAGGGAAGATAAACTATGAAAGTAATCCAGCACAAAATATCAAAACAGATACCAAGAGTTTCTACAGGTATATAAAAAGGAAAAGAGTGGCTAAAGTAAATGTTGGTCCCTTAGAGGACGAGACGAGGGAATTAGTGATGGGGACCACGGAGATGGCAGAAACTCTGAACAAATATTTTGTATCAGTCTTAACGATAGACAACACTAAAAATATCCCAACAGTGGATAGTCAAGAGGCTATAGCGGGGGAGGAACTTAACACAATCACAATCACTGAGGAGGTGGTACTCAGTAAGATAATGGGACCGAAGGCAGATAAATCCCCTGGACCTGATGACTTGCATCCAAGGGTCTTAAGAGAAGTAGCGGCAGGGATAGTGGATGCATTGGTTGTAATTTACCAAAATTCCCTGGATTCTGGGGAGGTCCCAGCAGATTGGAAAACTGCAAATGCAATGCCCTTATTTAAAAAAGGAGGCAGACAAAAAGCAGGAAACTATAGACCAGTTAACCTAACATCTGTGGTTGGGAAAATGTTGGAGTCCATTATTAAAGAAGCAGTAGCAGGACACTTGGAAAAGCATAATTCAGTCAGGCAGAGTCAGCAAGGATTTATGAAGGGGTGTCATGTTTGACAAATTTGCTGGAGTTCTTTGACGATGTAACGAACAGGGTAGATAAAGGGGAACCAGTGGATGTGGTGTATTTGGGCTTCCAGAAGGCATTTGACAAGGTGCCACATAAAAGGTTACTGCACAAGATAAAAGTTCATGGGGTTGGGGGGTAATATATTAGCATGGATAGAGGATTGGCTAACTAACAGAAAACAGAGAGTCGGGATAAATGGTTCATTCTCGGGTTGGCAATCAGTAACTAGTGGGCTACCGCAAGGATCAGTGCTGGGACTCCAACTATTTATAATCTATATTAACGACTTTGATGAAGGGACCGAGTGTAAAGTAGCCAAGTTTGCTGACGATACAAAGATGGGAGGAAAAGCAATGTGTGAGGAGGACACAAAAAAACTGTAAAAGGACATACACAGGCTAAGTAAGTGGGCAAAAATTTGGCAGACGGAGTACATTGTTGGAAAGTGTGAGGTTATGCACTTTGGCAGAAAAAAATCTAAGAGCAAGTTATTATTTAAATGGAGAAAAATTGCAAAATGCTGCAATGCAATAGGACCTGGGGATCCTGGTGCATGAAGCACAAAAGGTTAGTATGCAGGTATAGCAAGTGATCAGGAAGACCAATGGAATGTTGGCTTTTATTGCAAAGGGAATGAAGTATAAAAGCAGGGAAGTCTTGCTACAGTTATATAGGGTATTGGTGAGGACACACCTGGAATACTGTGTACAGTTTTGGTTTCCATAGTTAAGAAAGGGTATACTTGCTTTGGAGGCAGTTCAGAGAAGGTTCACTAGGTTGATTCCAGAGATGAGGGGGTTGACTTATGAGGAAAGGTTGAGTAGGTTGGGCCTCTACTCATTGGAATTCAGAAGAATGAGAGATGATCTTATCGAAATGTATAAGTTTATGAGGGGGCTTGACAAGGTGGATGCAGAGAGGATGTTTCTACTGATAGGGGAGACTGGAACTTGGGAGCATAATCTTAGAATAAGGGGCCGCCCATTTAAAACTGAGACGAGGAGGAATTTGTTCTCTGAGGGTTGTGAATCTGTGGAATTCGCTGCCACAGGGAGCTGTGGAAGCTGGGTCATTGAATAAATTTAAGACAGACAGTTTCTTAACCGATAAAGGAATAAGGGGTTATGGGGAGCGGGTAGGGAAGAGGAGCTGAGTCCATGATCGGATCAGCCATGATCGTATTAAATGGCGGAGCAGGCTCGAGCGGCTGTATGACCTACTCTTGCTCCTATTTCTTATGTTCTTATGTAGGATATTCGGAACTTGTGTAAAGGGGTAATTTGTAATTGAATTTTACTGAGTAACAATGTTGTTTGGTATTCAACATGGCTGTGGTGAGCGATTTTAGGCTTGTCAGAAATTAATCCACTAATCACCCTTGCAAGTACATTTAATGAAATAAATATCAACATAATTCACTGGGCAAGTAAACCTGATACCTCATCTGTTTCATTCCATAGAAATATACTTCATTTGTTCAATCCAAAGAGAACCATTGGCATTCGAAATTGTTGAATTATCTGCAGGATGCTCACCCATTCTATTACAAATGAGAGACTGAAAAAACTGAATGGGGACATAATGTAAAATACATCAGTAAATACAAAAAAGTACCACCTTTATGCTGTGAACTACAATTCACATTATCTCTCCTTTAACTTCAGTCATAATTGACATTCCCTGAGAAATAAGACTTTACCTTTAGTAAGTCTTAAAAAAATGCTTTTAGGTTTCTAGGGGCCCAAATTGGTCGGCATACCAGCGTACCGCCCAAAAGGGCGATTTTGGTCAGAAAACAGCTACATGCCGCTGACATACTGCTCAGCGTAATATTGATCAATGACATACCGCTGAGCAGTATGCACACCGTCCGCCGTGCAGGACCGCTCGCAGACCGCCCAAAATGTGCGATTTTCATCGTATACTGCTGACATACCACCGGAGCTGCATACCGTCCTGGAAAAGGTGGTTTTACGCGATGGTAAGTGGCCAGGAATGGGCGGAGCCGCCATTTTGGAAATCAGGAACTGTCAGCTAAAGCAGCAGCTCTGTATCTCTGAGGTGAAAAGTGATTTTAGAGTGCGATTTTGATTGGGAAAGGTAGAGATACTATTGCTGAGTAAATTATTAAGATAGAAAGGCATTTTATTAATATTTTTTTGATCGAAAAATATTGTCGAGATTTATAAAGAATGGGGCCTGTGTTGTCTCAGCCTGTATTGATGACAAACTGTCTAATGGCGGAACCATATGTGAGGAAGTTTATTGAGCAGAGTTATAAGGCTCATGGAAGAGGTTGCAGAATGATGAGGAGGAGGCCTTACCCGTAAAGGATCTTCAGCGAGAAGTGTTCATACTTGGACCTGAGCGATCGACAGTGTGTCCGAAGGCTGTGCTTCCGAAAAGAGGTCATCACTGAGATTTGCCAGCTCATTAAGGCAGACCTGTAGCCTGCTAACACCAATATTACTGCACTCTCTGTCGAGATGAAGGTGACTGTGGCACTTTCCTTTTATGCATGTGGGTCTTTTCAATCATCAGCTGGGGACATATGCGCTATTTCTCAGTACGCCTCTCATCGGTGCATTCGACAGGTAACCGAAGCACTGCATGCACGCTGTATGAAGTTTATAAACTTCCCAATGACAAGGGAGGCTCAGCGTGACAGGGCTTTGGGATTTGCTCACATTGTCAGCTTCCCCAAGGTGCAGGTTGCTATTGACTGTACCCATATTGCCCTGCGAGCACCAAATACAGGAGGCGGAAGTGTACCGAAACTGTAAGGGATTTCACTCCCTCAACATGCAGCTGGTATGCGACCATGCACAGCGGATAATGGCAGTCAATGCCAACTTTCCAGGGAGCATCCATGATGCACATATCTTGCAGGAGAGCACTGTGTCTGACCTGTTGAAGTCTGAGCCACAAGGTAAATGCTGGATGCTGCGTAACAAATAGTATAGCCTCGCTACCTGGCTCTTGACCCCCTGCGGAACCCTCACACAGAACCCGAGCAACAATACAATAAAAGCCATATAGCCACACGTAACATCATTGAAAAGACAATTGGAGTGCTGAAGCAGCGTTTTCGATGCTTGGACCACTTGGGAGGCAGGCTGCAATTTTACCCTGGGCAGGTTGTTAAGTTCACAGTTGTGTGCTGCATGTTGCATAATTTAGCAATCATGCGGGGACAGGAATTGCCACAGAGGACTGCGGGACTACCTGAGGAGAGTGTGCAGGAGACAGAGGAGGAAGAAGAGGAAAATGAAGGGGAGGAGGATGACGAGGAGCTTGCAGATGAACCCATGGCCCTATCCCCAACAACACAGCGGAGGGCACACGGGGAGCGTATGCCACTGCAAAATTGTTGCGTCAGCAGCACATAAATGAATGCTTTGCTTGAATGTGGAGAGTTGCGTTTTGGGACCTTCATGACTGTTACCCCAAAAGTTTGACACTGTACAAGAGTGATTAAATTCAATTCAAACGTTTATCTGAAAATTTTTAAAATATACAACAATTTCAAAAGTTTGCAAAAATTAACAATTGTTACAACTTTAATAAAAACTTTACCAAAACTTACAAAACTTTAATACGAACTTTAACAAACATTTTATAACTTTA
This sequence comes from Pristiophorus japonicus, assembly GCF_044704955.1. NCBI lineage: Eukaryota > Metazoa > Chordata > Chondrichthyes > Pristiophoridae > Pristiophorus > Pristiophorus japonicus. Next base: position 142,919,958 of record NC_091986.1, read on the forward strand.
ATAACAAGCCCTTTTCTTTACTTTCCCCGCCCACGCCCCTTCTGCAGCCGCGTGGTACACCATCTTTGGGACTATTTCCCCCTTTCTTACTGCTGCCCTTCCCTTTCCCAGTGCCCGTGGGCATGGACCTCCTCGGGTATATATAAAGCCGGCGTCCAGCACCGCACCCCAAGTGCCGTTGCTGTCGTTGGCGGTGGGGGGGGGGTAGGGAGAGTGAGACATTGCAGCGCAATAACTGGGGCCTCAGGAGAAGCTCACGATGTGGAAGGCGAGGCTTCAGAGCTGGGAGATGACGTCAGCTCACCACCCTCAGGTACTGTTGGCCTGACTACTATGGCATGGGGGGAGGTTTCCATGCCATGTCCCGATCCTGTCGATTGCCACATGGCTTCGACGGCATCGGCGGTTCACTCCATCACGACGATCATACGCAACCTTTCATCCGATTGCCGCTCTGATAGAGCCGCGATGTTAGTGGCCATTGCAGTCATGGCCGTGAGCAGCTCTTGATCTATGTCGACGCTGGCCTGTGACAGACGCACCATGTCCTGGTACACACCTACAGCAACCGACCTTTCCTGCTTCAACCTCCGTCGCTGCAGCAAAGATGCTGCAACACTGGGGGTGCCTTGCTGCGCACAGCTTGGTCCTGCAAAATCAGAGGGGCCATGGGGGAATCCTCTGAATATAGACTTCGTTGTGGTGGAGGATGTTCCAGCTGTCCCACATGAAGCTGGTGCATCCTCCTCTGTCTCCACCACCTGCTCCGCCTCCACTGGCTGCTGGATCAGTGGCTCTTCCTGTTCTTCCTCTTCCTTGTCAGGAGAGGGCTGGGTGATGCCAGAGGTAGAGGCAGTGGATCTGTCATCAATGTCACTGTAATCTGAATCATCGGAGTCTGGAAGTACAAAACAACATTTAAAAAAGCTTGGCAGCAGGGAAGGGGTGAGGGTTACATTAGTACATAGTACAGTGATTTATCGCAGTCTTACTTAAATGTCCATCACTGCTGCAGTACTGCATTACATATCGCAGACAGAATACATATATGAATTGAGTTACATGCCCCCATCATTCCAGTACATCATGATGCAAATATTACAGTGCAATAAATTACATTACATTACATCAGGCCAACATTACAGTTACAGTTAGATTACATGACATGATTGGACCACAAAACAGACTGCATTTTATTCAACTTGCCATCTTGTGTGAGTGAGTCAGCTCCAATGCCGGTGGTGCACAGTTGCTATCCCCAACCAGGGACAGGGCACAGATCTCGATATCTGTATGTGGCTCCTAGGTTTTGGGCCCGCCCCCGCCCCCCCCCCATGCGAAGCTGATCGGCCAATATCTTCCTCTGCAGAAAAGAAAATAAATCAAAGTATAAATCTTCAATCCATTTAACATGGCACACACAGATGCGCACACACACATACATTAAAAAAGCACTGCATAGATCCTCTTGCCATTGCCTGAGAAGCACGAATACATCGCCGTAACCTTAAGATAAATAACTTTATCCATGGGACACTGAACCAACATTTACATGGTACAGAGCACATGGGAGTGGGGGCGGTGGAGGGGGCGGGCATAAATAAAATCATTACTTACTCTTGCAACCCTCGACCTCCCTTCCTTCTCGATATTCCTGCGCTTGGATGTTTTCTTTAACATTGTCATAATTTTTTTCTGGATATTAATTTTCCTTTCTGTTCTAGTGTTGAAACTGAATAATTATTAGTTGCTACCATTTTTTTTCCCCACTGTGCTATCTATTTTCAAACTCACTGGCCTTCGACTACCTTGCTGCTCCTTCTCTCTCTCTCTCCTCCTCAACTCACGTGGGTACCCCTGACCCCCAAAATCGCAGATAAAACGCTTGTGAAAATAAGGTATAAAAAAAATTCACGCATGCGCAGTTCCGTGCCACACCGGCCATCGAACAGAGAGTTGATCTTGATCGATTACTAAGCTGCATACCACCCAATGCAGACCGCTGCCATACTGCTGACATAACGGCGAAAATGTTTTCACCAATTTTGCCTTCTTCAGTCTCGGCGGTATGAAACGACATACAGCCAGCATACCTCCGAGAAATGGGCAGACCATCGGTATCGACCAATTTCGGCCCCTAGATGTTTTTATATCAAATACTTCATTCACCTTGAACAGTTCACATTTCTGGTCTTGACCAAAAATGTTAATCTCTGGTGCACATCCATGAGAGATTGCCAAATATTTTCCCCAGAAGAGTGTAATCATTGTTGAGCTTCTGCTGGTTTTTGACATGACTGTCCTGTAAGTATGTATTTGAAGTTTTAGTTTGTTCCTGTTTTTGCACCTGCTTACAAAAACATTGTTATGTTAAGTAGTTTGTCATTTCTCAAACTATGTACACAAACATGACTTGTCTTAAAGTAGATTTCCTCCAAGATCTACTCACATACTTGCATTTATTAGAACTTGAGAAAAGTAATGAATTGGAAAAGGCCCATGGAAGCTTATCTTTCTAGAAACATAGAAATTTACAGCGCAGAAGGAGGCCATTCCGGTCCATCGTGTCCGCGCCGGCCGACAAAGAGCCACACGGCCCTTGGTCAGCAGGCCTAAAGGTTACATATAAACCTATGAACAATGACGGAAAGGCAAAGAGCACCCAGCCCAACCAATCTGCCTCACCACAACTGCGACACCCCTTATACTAAAACATTCCATACTCCACCCCAACCGGAACCGTGTGATCTCCTGGGAGAGACAAAATCCAGATTAAAAACCCAGGTCAATTTAGGGAGAAAAAATCTGGGAAAATTCCTCTCCGACCCATCCAGGCGATCAAAACTAGTCCAGGAGATCACCCTGGCCGTATTCTATTCCCTGCAGTACTTACCATTATGTCTGCTCCGTCCAACAAAAGGTCATCCAGTCTAATCCCAATTACCAGCTCTAGGTCCGTAACCCTGCAGGTTACTGCACCTCATACAACCATCTCTTAAAAGTGGTGAGGGTTTCTGCATCCACCACTCTTCCAGGCAACGAGTTCCAGATCCCCACAACCCTCTGCGTAAAGAAGCCCCCACCTCAAATCCCCTCTAAACCTTCCACCAACTACATTAAAACTATGCCCCCTCATAATCGACCCCTCCACCAATGGAAGTAGATCCTTACTATCCACTATGTCCAGGCCCCTCAATATTTATACACCTCAATGAGGTCTCCTCTCAATAGAAACATAGAAAATAGGTGCAGGAGTAGGCCGTTCGGCCTTTCTAGCCTGCACCGCCATTCAATGAGTTCATGGCTGAACATGCAACTTCAGTACCCCCTTCCTGCTTTCTCGCCATACCCCTTGATCCCCCTAGTAGTAAGGACTTCATCTAACTCCCTCTTGAATATATTTAGTGAATTGGTCTCAACAACTTTCTGTGGTAGAGAATTCCACAGGTTCACCACTCTCTGGGTGAAGAAGTTTCTCCTCATCTCGGTCCTAAATGGCTTACCCCTTATCCTTAGACTGTGACCCCTGGTTCTGGACTTCCAACATTGGGAACATTCTTCCTGCATCTAACCTGTCTAAACCCGTCAGAATTTTAAACGTTTCTATGACGTCCCCTCTCATTCTTCTGAACTCCAGTGAATACAAGCCCAGTTGATCCAGTCTTTCTTGATAGGTCAGTCCCACCATCCCGGGAATCAGTCTGGTGAACCTTCGCTGCACTCCCTCAATAGCAAGAATGTCCTTCCTCAAATTAGGAGACCAAAACTGCACACAATACTCCAGGTGTGGCCTCACCAAGGCCCTGTACAACTGTAGCAACACCTCCCTGCCCCTGTACTCAAATCCCCTCGCTATGAAGGCCAACATGCCATTTGCTTTCTTAACCGCCTGCTGTACCTGCATGCCAAGCTTCAATGACTGATGTACCATGACACCCAGGTCTCATTGCATCTCCCCTTTTTGCTAATCTGTCACCATTCAGATAATAGTCTGTCTCTCTGTTTTTACCACCAAAGTGAATAACCTCACATTTATCCACATTATACTTCATCTGCCATGCATTTGCCCACTCACCTAACCTATCCAAGTCACTATGCAGCCTCATAGCATCCTCCTCGCAGCTCACACTGCCACCCAACTTAGTGTCATCCGCAAATTTGGAGATACTACATTTAATCCCTTCGTCTAAATCATTAACGTACAGTGTAAACAGCTGGGGCCCCAGCACAGAACCTTGCGGTACCCCACTAGTCACTGCCTGCCATTCTGAAAAGTATCCATTTACTCCTACTCTTTGCTTCCTGTCTGACAACCAGTTCTCAATCCACGTCAATCCTCAATCTTCTCTGTTCCAATGAGAACAAACCCAGCCTATCCAATCTGTCCTCATAACTAAGATTCTCCATTCCAGGCAGCATCCTAGTAAATCTCCTCTGTACCCTCTCTATTGCAATCACATCCTTCCTATAATACAGCGACCAGAACTGCACGCAATACTCCAGCTGTGGCCTAACCAAAGTATTATACAATTTAAGCATAACCTCCCTGCTCTTATATTCTATGCCTCGGCCAATAAAGGCAAGCATTCTGTATGCCTTCTTAACCACCTTAACCACCTGGCCTGCTACTTTCAGGGATCTGTGGACAAGCACTCCAAGGTCCCTTTGTTCATCTACACTATTAATTGGCCTACTGCTTAATGTGTATACCCTTTCCTTATTAGCCCTCCCAAAGTTTTCACACTTCTCTGAATTAAATTCCATTTGCCACTGCTCTGCCCACCTGACCAGTAGATTGATATCCTCCTGCAGTCCATGATTTTCCTCTTCATTATCAACCACTCAGCCAATTTTAGTGTCATCTGCAAACTTCTTAATCATACTCTCTATATTCAAATCTAAATCGTTGATATATACCACAAAAGGCAAGGGTCCCAGTATTGAGCCCTGCGGAACCCCACTGGAAACATCTCTCCAGTCACAAAAACATCCATCCAGCATTACCCTTTGCTTCCTTCCTCCAAGCCAATTTTGGATCCAACTTAATACTTTGCCCTGTATCCAATGGGTTTTAACCTTCATGACCAGTCTACCACGTGGGACCTTATCAAAAGCTTTGCTAAAGTCCATATATACTACATTGTATCCACTACCTTCATCGACCCTCTTGGTTACCTCCTCAAAAAATTCAATCAAGTTAGTCAGACACGAACTTCCCTTAACAAATCCGTGCTGAGTGTCCCTAATTAATCCTTGCCTTTCCAAACGCAGATTTATCCTGTCTTTCAGGATTTTTTCCAATAATTTTCCCACCACTGAGTTTAGGCTGACAGGCCTGTAATTACTCAGCCTGTCCCTTTCTCCCCTCTTAAACAAGGGTACTACATTAGCAGTCCTCCAATCCTAGGGCACCAGGCCCAGATCCAAAGAGGACTGGAAAATGATGGTCAAGGCTTCTGCTATTTCCTCTTTTACTTCGCTCAGCAGCTTGGGATGCATGTCATCCGAGCCTGGAGACTTATCTACTTTCAAAGCTTCTAAACCCCTTAATATTTCCTCTCTCATTATATTTATTTCATCCAAAATATTATACTCCTCCTCGATGGCAGGATCTGCATTGTCCCTTTCATTTGTGAAAACAGATGCAAAGTATTCGTTAAGAACCCTCCCAACATCTTCCGCCTCCACACAAAGATTACCCTCATGGTCTCTAATAGGCCCGACCCTTTTTTTAGTTACCCTCTTACTCTTAATATATTTATAGAACATCTTAGGGCTTTCCTTAATTTTACTGGCCAAGAATTTCTCATGCTCTCTCTTAGCATTCCTAAAATCCTTTATAATTTTGCCTCTTAGCTTTCTATATTCCTCTAAAGATTCTATAGTATTTAGCCATTGATATATGACATGAGCGTCCCTTTTTTTCTTAATCCTCCCCTGTAAGTCCCGAGACATCCAGGGGGTTCTAGAATTATTTTTCCCAACGTTTTTCTTTAAGGGCACAAGTTTGGCCTGAGCCTTCCGGATCTTCTCCTTAAATGCCTCCCACTGTTCCGACACTGATTTACCCACAAGTAGCTGTTTCCAGTCCACCATGACCAAATCTATCCTTAACTTAGCAAAATTAGCTTTTCCCCAATTCAGAACTTTTATTCCAGGCCTATCCTTGTCCTTATCCATAACCAATTTGAATCTGACTGAATTATGGTCACTGGCACCCAAGTGCTCTCCCTTCAACCTGCCCAGCTTCATTCCCCAAAACTAAATCCAAGACTGCCCCTCTCATGTTGGGCTTGCTACATACTGACTAAAAAAGTTCTCTTGAATTCATTTCAAGAATTCCGCATCCTCTATACCCTTCACAATAAATTTGTCCCAATCAATATTTGAATAGTTAAAATCCCCTACTATTACTACCCTATGGTTTTTGGACTTCACAGCAATTTGGCAACATATTTTCTCCTCTATCTCCCTCCCACTGTTTGGGGGTCTATAATATACACCCAGCAGTGTGATCACCCCTTTTTTATTTTTCAATTCGACCCATATGGCCTCATTTGATGATTCCTCCAACATATTATCCCTCCTCACCGCTGTAATATTTTCTTTAATCAGTACCGCAACCCCCCCCCCCCCCCTTTTACCCCTGTCTCTATCTTGTCTAAAAATCCTGTAGCCACAAATATTGATCTACCAAACCCACCCCTCTTTCAGCCATGTTTCTGTAATGGCTATAATATCATACTCCCAAGTGTCTACTGTGCTCTTAGCTTATTCGCTCTACTCCTTGCATTGAAGTATTTACCATTCAGCACAGGAAGACCTCCTTGATTACTACTTACTAACCCCTGTTTCCTCTGTCATACAGATTCACTTTCTAGATTCTTGCTATCCAATTTCAGCTTACTTCCTTCCCTTTTGAATTCTTTCTCAGGTTCCCATCCTCCTGCCAAGCTAGTTTAAACTCTCCCCAACAGCACTAGCAAAACTCCCCACGAGAATATTGGTCCCGGCGCTGTTGAGGTGCAACCCATCCGGTTTGTAAAGGTCGCATCTCCCCCAGAAGTGGTCCCAATGCCTCAAGAATTTAAAGCCTCCCTCCTACACCAACTTTCCAGCCACGTGTTCATCCTTTCTATCCTTCTATTCTTATACTCATTAGCACATGGCACCAGTAGTAACCTGGAGATTACTACCTTTGAGGTCCTACCCTTTAATTTTATTCCTCGCTCCCTGAATTCTTCCTGTAGGACCTCATCCCTTATTTTACCTATGTCGTTGGTCGCGATATGGACCACAGCCTCTAGCTGTTTACCTTTCTCTGAGGAGTTCCTCCCGGAGTCACGGTGCAGATTTCGTCCCCTACCGGGTACAATGGACATGATTTTTACAGCACGACAGCTGCAAGAAAAATGCAGGGAACAGCACCAACCCTTGTTGGCCTTCTTTGATCTTACAAAGGCCTTTGACACTATCAACTGCAAAGCTCTTTGGAGGATCCTCCTCCATTTCGGCTGCCCCCAAACGTTCAGCACCATCCTCCGCCTGCTCCATGACGACATGCAAGCCATGATCCATTACAGACTCAATCCATGTCCGGACCGGGGTCAAGCAGAGCTGCATCATCGCGCCAACCCTCTTCTCAATCTTCCTCGCTGCCATGCTCCACCTCACACTCGACAAGCTCCCCACTGAAGTGGAATTAAACTACAGAACCAGTGGGAACCTGTTGAACCTTAGTCATCTCCAGGCCAGATCCAAGACCGTCCCAACCTCTGTTGTTGAGCTTGCAGTATGCAGACGAAGCCTGCGTCTGCGCACATTCAGAGGCTGAACTCCAAGTCATAGTCAACATCTTCACTGAGGCGTACGAAAGCATGGGCCTTACACTAAATATCCGTAAGACAAAGGTCCTCTACCAATCTGTCCCCGCCGCACAGCACTGCCCCCCAGTCATCAAGATACACAGCGCGGCCTTGGACAACGTGGACCATTCCCATACCTCGGGAGCCTCTTATCAACAAGAGCAGGTATTGACAGTGAGATTCAACACCGCCTCCAATGCACCTGTGCAGCCTTCGGCCGACTGAAGAAAAGAGTGTTCAAAGATCAGCCCCTCAAATCTGCCACCAAGCTCATGGTCTACAGGGCTGTAGTAATACCCGCCCTCTGTATGGCTCAGAGACATGGACCATATACAGTAGACACCTCAAATCACTGGAGAAATACCACCAACAATGTCTCCGCAAGATCCTGCAAATCCCCTGGGAGGACAGACGCACCAACGTTAGCGTCCTCGACCAGGCCAACATTGAACTACTGACCACACTCGATCAGCTCCGCTGGGCAGGCCACATTGTTCGCATGCCTGACACAAGACTCCCAAAGCAAGCGCTCTACTCTGAACTCCTTTACGGCAAAAGAACCAAAGGTGGGCAGAGGAAACATTTCAAGGACACCCTCAAAGCCTCCTTGATAAAGTGCAACATCCCCATCGACACCTGGGAGTCCCTGACCAAAGACTACCCTAAGTGGAGGAAGTGCATCCGGGAGGGCGCTGAGCACTTCGAGTCTCATCGCCAAGTGCATGCAAAAACCAAGTGCAGGCAGCGAAAAGAGCATGTGGCAAACCAGTCCTACCCACCCTTTCCCTCAACGACTGTCTGTCCCACCTGTGACAGGGACTGTGGTTCTCGTATGGGACTGTTCAGTCACCTAAGAACTCATTTTTAGAGTGGAAGCAAGTCTTCTTCGATTCCGGGACAGCCTATGATGATGATGATGATGGGTGAGCGGAACTTGGTGCTCGTTAGGACATGGGCAGTCGAGTTTTGATGAACTCAAGTTTACGTATCGAATTGTTTTTTTGAATAACCCCAAGGTTTTATCTTTATTATGTTGTTTGGTATATTTTTCTATAATCTACAAATAAGCTACTAGGTGATCTGCAAAACTAGCATGATCTGATTTGGCCACTTATTTTCATCCTCCTTTATGGGGAAAATACTTTCCATATTCGGGAAACCTCCACTTGATAGTTGTGCTGAGATTTTGAACTGTGGAAATGAGCTGCCATGTGCAAGTAAAATTAATTTCACCGTATACGCTACAAAAAATAGGGCAACCACATCAGAGAGAATTTTTAGACATGCTTTGATTTAATTCAGCGAATGAAATTTTTCTGCTGTCTTATAAATATACATTGCAACGTACAAGATTATATAAATATCTGTGAATAATTACTGAGCGTCATGAATGTAAAAGTCAAAATTAACATTTGAAATAATACAAATCACAGCTAATGGCTTTTGAAGTTGAATGTTGTTAATAAAAAAATTTAAAAAGCAACTTGAAAATTCTGTAGATGTTATCAAAATACCACTTTCTTCTGCACTCACTAATGACAATTTTGAGCATTTACAACAAACTGGTCCAGTAAAGTGATAAGATAGAGTCTGACGAAGGGTCATCTCCACAGATGCTGCCTGACCCTCTGAAATTTCCATCAATTTCTGTTTTTATGTTATATCACATAAATCTTTGTTGATCTCTCCCTGCAGTGGACTATTTTTCTATCAGCATTGATAGATAATAAAACTCAGGCTTTCCACATTGTACATTAGTGCTAACACCGATAGCATGGTGTTATAATTTCGCTTCTTTCCTTAAAAAAAACAGCTGTCATCATGTCACAAAGAACAGACTACATAAGTAAGAAGATGGAGGTGGCAAATTACAATACGTGTGTAACTTCAGCAGATGAAAAATGAGACAAAATGAATTCATCCCAGACTAATGAGGTGAAAGTTTTTCTTTGTTGCTGGCTGGTAGAGGCCTACATCAAATAAGTTTGAGCAGTTTCAAAACAATTTTTGATAGAGGCCTGCAGCACATTAGCATTCTCAATCAGAAAGGCAATAGATATGATATGAGAAATGAAAACATTTAACCTGGTGAAGTAGGATGCTCTTTTGAGATTAGTGTTCAGTACTGCTTAGTACTGGGACCTTTGCTTTTTGTGGTATATATAAACGATTTAGATTTGAATAAAGGGAGTATGATTAAGAAGTTTGCAGACGACACTAAAATTGGCTTTGTGGTTGATAATGAAGAGGAAAGTCATAGAAACATAGAAAATTGCTGCAGGAGCAGGACATTTGGCCCTTCGAGCCTGCACTGCCATTCAATATGATCATGGCTGATCATTCAACCTCAGTACCCCACCCCAACCTTCTCTCCATATCCCCCTAATTCTTTTAGCTGTAAGGGCCACATCTAACTCACTGATAAAGAATATGTCCAACGAACTGGACTGAACAACTTTCTATGGTAGAGAATTCCACAGGTTCACAACTCTCTGGGTGAAAAAGTTTCTCCTCATCTCGGTCCTATATGGCTTACCCCTTATCCTTAGACTGTGTCCCCTGGTTCTGTACTTCTCCAACATCGGGAACATTCTTCCTGCATCTAACCTGTCCAGTCCTGTCAGAATTTTATACGTTTCTATGAGATTCCCTCTCATTCTTCTAAATTCCAGAGAGTTTAAGCCAAGCCGATCCAGTCTTTCCTCCTATGTCAGTCCTGCCATCCCAGGAATCAGTCTGGTGAACCTTTGCTGCACTCCCTCAATAGCAAGCACGTCCTTCCTCAGAAGAGAAGACCAAAACTGCACACAATATTCAAGGTGTGGTCTCACCAAGGCCCTGTACAACTGCAGCAAGATCTCCCTGCTCCTATACTCAAATCCCCTTGCTATGAAGGCCAGCATGCCATTTGCTTTCTTTACTGCCTGCTGTACCTGCATGCCTGCCTCCAATGACTGATGTACCATGACACCCAGGTCTTGTTCCACCTCCCCTTTTACTAATCTGTCACCATTCAGATAATAATCTGCCTTCCCATTTTTGCCACATTTATCCACATTATACTGCATCTGCCATGCATTTGCCCATTCACTTAACCTGTCCAAGTTCGCCTGCAGCCTTTTAGCATCCTCCTCGCAGCTCACACTGCCACCCAGCTTAGTGTCATCTGCAAACTTGGAGATATTACATTCAATTCCTTCGTCTAAATCATTAATGTATATTGTAAATGGACTCCAGGAGGATATCAATCTACTGGTCAGGTGGGCAGAACAATGGCAAATGGAATTTAATTCTGAGACGTGTGAGGTAATGCACTTTGGGAGGGCTAATAAGGAAAGGGTATACACGTTAAAAAGTAGGCCACTTAATAGTGTAGATGAACAAAGGGACCTTGGAGTGCTTGTCCACAGATCCCTGAAAGTAGCAGGCCTGGTGGATAAGGTGGTTAAGAAGGCATACGCAATGCTTGCCTTTATTGGCCGAGGCATAGAATATAAGAGCAGGGAGGTTATGCTTAAATTGTGTCATTCTTGGCCACAGCTGGAGTATTGCGTGCAGTTCTGGTCGCCGTATTATAGGAAGGACATGATTGAACTAGACAGGGTGCAGAGGAGATTTACTAGGATGCTGCCTGGAATGGAGAATCTTAGTTATGAGGACAGATTGGATAGGCTGGGTTTGTTCTCATTGGAACAGAGGAAGTTGAGAGGAGACCTCATTGAGGTGTACAAAATATTGAGGGGCCTGGACATAGTGGATAGTAAGGGTCTATTTCCATTGGTGGAGGGGTCTATTACGAGGGGGCATCATTTTAAAGTGGTTGGTGCAAGGTTTAGAGGGGATTTGAAGGGGGGAGGGCTTCTTTATGCAGACGGTTGTGGGGATCTGGAACTCGTTGCCTGGAAGAGTGGTGGATGCAGAAACCCTCACCACTTATAAGAGATGGTTGGTTGGGCACTTAAACTGCAGTAACCTGCAGGGTTACGGACCTAGAGCTGGTAATTGGGATTAGACTGGATGACCTTTTGTTGGACGGAGCAGACATAATGGTAAGTACTGCAAGAAATAGAATACGGCCAGAATGCTCTCCTGGACTAGTTTCGATCGCCTGGATGGATTGGAGAGGAATTTTCCCAGATTTTTTTCCCGAAATTGGCCTGGGTTTTTATCTGTTTTTTGCCTCTCCCAAGAGATCACATGGCTCTCTTGGGGTGGGGTATAGAATGTTTTAGTATAAGGGGAGTCGCAGTTGTGCTGAGGCGGATTGGTTGGGCTGGGTGCTCTTTGCCTTTCCGGTCATTGTTCATAGGTTTATATGTAACCTTTAAGGCTGCTGACCAAGGGCCGTGTGGCTCTTTGTTGGCTAGCGCGGACACGATGGGCCAGAATGGCCTCCTTCTGCGCTGTAAATTTCTATGTTTCAAGCTACATAGAGTTTCATTTGTGTAATAATTATTTTTCTATACTTGACTGGAACACTTGATGCTAATATAGAATGCCAAAAGTCGAAAAGTGTGCCATTCCTTAGTATCCTCAGTTCTGAACGGATGTAATTTTATGCCCAAAATGTTAGTTGTTATTTCTTGTGTTCTATAGCAATTGTTCCAGTGATTTTATTTTTATTTCTCTTTATTGAAACCTGCAATGTGTTTTCTATATATTTGGAATGTTTTTTTATGGCATTGGAATTAAACAGTTTCCACAGTTGTATTTTCTTAAACATACCGTGCTTAATGGGCATAAATGGTGTTTTGATGGCGTCAAACTTTAATTTTCATAGCATCATTAAGATAAAGAGAAACTTAAAGAAGACAGATGGTGTATGTTCCTTGCTTTCCTTGGTCCCAGATTGTTTGTGTTGATTCTCACTTGTTTTACAACTGTTTATGAGTTCTGGAATATGCAGACAAGATTCTTGAGAAATTTCGGCTTAAGCTACCGTTGGCAAGGTTGGCGATGGTGTAATCCCATTATAATAAAAGCCTAAAAACAAAACAAATAATTCTACAATAAATCAAACAGAAAAAAGGGTTATCACTACAACTGTGAATTTTTATTCCAGTCTCGCATTCTGTGGGGAAAATCAAGAGGCTGCACATCTGAAGATAATTTTCTGACTTTGTGTTCCAGGTGGGGAATCTCCTCCACCAAGAATACATGGCAGAAATTTGGATACCCACAACCCACAACTTTCCAACCATTACAATCCACAGGTTCCTATGCTGCACAATTTGAAATATGCATTCTCAGAGGGCAAAGCTTTCTGTTAGTAACACAAAGCGGGTATATTACCCCTTTATATATAACTAAACTGTGTGATACTTTGTATTTGCCATTCGTAACACTCCTTTGCAGGACTTGCATATTTGACTTGTAATAAATCATTTTATGGGTATTTTTCTGATTAAATCTATATCTGGTCCATTTGCGCCCCTTTAGATTAGAAAGCATTCTATATTTATCTTTGTCAATTGGCAAAGACATGAAAGATAATGAGCAAGCACATAGATGGCAGCAATATATATTGTCTAAAGAAAGAAAGAACTTTCTTTTATATCGCACATTTCATGCCCTCAGGACTTCCAAAGTGAATTAGAACCAATGAAGTACTTTCAAGTATAATGTAGACTAATATTGCAGCCAATTTACATAAGCAAGGTCCCACAAATAACAATGTGATAAATAACCAGAAAATCTGATTCTGGTGTTGTTCCTCCAGGGATAAATGTTGGCCAAGAAGGCAGAAGAACTCACTTGCCCATCTTCGAATAGTGCCATAAGATCTTTTAAGTCCAGATGCACTGTTGCAGTAGTGCTACGGTTAGTGACGTCTAGCCTGAAGGAGCAGTCTTGCTGTATCCAAAAATTGGCTGTGTCTGTCCCTTTAAATTGCGACTTTAAGCTCCTTGGGCTGGATTTTCGGTTGTCTAACGCCTCAGTTAGCGGCCAGATGGGGAGTTAATGGGAGCATAAGAGGTTACCGACCGGGAACACAGCATTTAGCGCCCCCACCGAAAATTCATTAGAGGCTCACCGGGGGCGCAAACCAGTAGTGCCTGGCTGCTGACGATCATTCTGATCAAGGTGTATTCTTGGCGCAACGCCCACGCTTGTGCCCCAGTCAGAAAATTAGGTGAGGTCACCTCATTTAGCAGCCGCCAAGAACAACGTCTGGAAAAACAGTCAGTACAGGCCTGCAGAGTTGTTCACTGGTGGTTACTTAAAGGGACGAGGAAGCGCCTCCCTCGGAGGTCACCAGTGCAACGTTTACACACAGCACGGTGGTGAGCCTCCGCGTTTGCAGCGGCAGAAAACAAGTGATTTTGAAAACTTTAATACATGCATTGCTATGCCGTGGCTTTAAGACTCGGCTATTCCCGGGATCTGATTCGGAGTTCCGCGCCTGCGCAATGGGCCCGCCAAATTTACCGACCAAAATTTCGTTATCATCTCCCAGCTCTGCTGTACAACAGCTGATTTATCGCCCCTGTCAGATCTGTGACCGATTCTGACAAATTTTTCGGCAGAAGGTGCAAACTTTTTCAAGGCGCTAAAATTACCGATCCACCTGGATTAATGCCCCAAATGAGGCGCGACCAAATTTCTCCCCCCTTGCCTTGAAAATATGTTTTTCTGGGTAGGATTTCCTCCCAAACATTGCAAATGTAAACTGGCATGATAATGGCCACTCTTTGCATCTGTGATTAATTATTAGGAAGATTAAATTGCTGAAACACAAGAGATTGCAGTAATTTTACCTCGGCTAACATGCGAGTGTTTTTAGATTACTGAAGTGTAGCCAACTGATGATGCACATTGACCCAAAATTGTCATAACACATTTTTCCCATATATATGGAGAGGCTAAGGAACTTTCTCTGATTATCCTGACATTATCCTTTCTAAGGATGTTCCTGTTTTCCTGGAGAAAATCACTTTAAAGAAGGATATATTTTTGTAGTCGTATTTCTGTCATCTGCATTTTGTTGTGGCGTTCTTCGCAATCACAAAGTCCATACTAATTGGCAAAGTGCAAAAATGGGATTCTTTGCATAACTGAATGTTATAAGAGGAAATGTTTTGAACAGCAAGTCTTGTTTGATCTCTGACTTTCTTGTGACAGTGTAGGACATGGCACCTTTACCCTTTGAATAAGTTATGCATTTCTGTTTTTCTTTCCATTGAGACTAGCACTATGTTTTAGCCCTTCCTGGCAAATTAAAAGTTTGAATGCCTTTGAATGAGCCCTTGGAGGGTGTAATCTCTCCATTTCACATACTATTCCACTGCAACGTTTTAGATACGTTAAGGACTGTTGGGGAACAACACTTAAATCTGGTTTCTGATTCTTAGTATTTCAGTTTTTAAAATAGATTTTGTAAAACTGAACCCCATCTGTTTCATGTATATTTCATTGTTAGAGAATACTTCATGAAGACAAATTTGTACTAATTGTACCAAAAGCATTAGTGCTGAATGTTAACCTGAGCCTTGATAAAACAGCACAAGCTTGGTAGACTGAGAATAAGTAATAAGTTTTAACTTGTTATTGTGCTGAACGTGTACTGAACAGGCAAACTATATCCAGCCTTTTCCTATTGACGACCCAATGTTAGTCACTAAAAGATACCTTAATAGCAATCGTTGATAACATTCTCTTTGCCTGTCTGTGGAGAAATACCTGACCTCCACTCAGCATTACACCACAGAGGTACAGCTGAAGTTGATCTTCGTTCAAGGCTTATGGGACCAAGGCCGAGAAATTCATTGATGCTATGCCTGTTTTACAGATGTAAAATGGACGCCAAAGCATCCAATATGTCTAGCGGCATGCGCATGCACATTCTGTGGCAGAAGTGCGCCGTCCGCCATATTGGTAAAGGGTTCAGGATAAGTATCCAAGGTCTACACCTGAAACAGGCATTGGGCTGTTTGCAGATCTGAATAAGAGACCGAGGGTGAGAAATTTGGTTGCGTGGTGCCTCATTTTGAGGCCCAGAGGGACATTAATGCGCCTCGAATGGCTTAATGCCTGGCCGCGCAGGTTGTAGCGTCCCGCCGGGAAATTTGGATCGGGTTTACTGGTGGCACAAAACACTACTGCCTCGCCATCTAACTTCAGTCAGATCATGATGTCAGTACGCGTGCAACAAGCCTCTAGCGTCCCGCTCGCAAAATTAGGTGTGACTGCCTCATTTAGTATCCGCCGCTGAAACCAGGTGGTCCCACCTTCTTTAGGCGATACCTGGAGGCTATTTGAAAAGAGGAGCAACCAGATTAATCAGAGGTCGCAGTGAGTGCAACGTTTTGACAGAGCACGGTGCATGAACCTCTTACTTTGCAGCGGCAGATTTATCTGACCTTACAGGTTCTTAGCAACTTGAGTTTGAGAATTAAATGGGTGCATTACTAGCACGCCAGCATCGCCTTCTATATGCTCTTGTTAGGCGGTGTCAAGATAAAAGGGCTTTTGGCCATGTTGGCCCATGACTGGTCAGGAGGCCTTACCCCCCACGGGTTTATCGTGAGCAACATTCATACCTCAACATGTCGGCGGAGCAGTGTGTCATAAAGCTGCACTGCCAAAAGGAGGTCCTGCCATTTGTCATTCCACACCAGCTTCAAGGTGCCATATTAGGCCCCGACCCATACACCAATAGCAGACGTCAAAAAACAGCAACGAGATATTTACAATGATATTTACAGGAAAAGGACATCTGTCCATGGTGGCCAAAGTCTTTATTGCGACTTGCTCTCTGATTTCCCACCCCTTTCCTTACCCCACTCCCTGGTTGCTTGAAGGCTGCTGTGTCTGTAAGGCAGTCACTACAGATGGCCAAGCAAGACGCCCTGGACCAGCTCTGGGCCTAGATGGCCCGGCTGTGGACTGCACCACCTCAGCATTGGCGGCAGAGGTCTCGGCTGGCTGGGGTGTAGACCGCGGCAGGTGCAAAGGTGTGATGGGAGCCGGAATGCTATCATCATGAGCTAGGACAGCACCTTCCATTTCCAGTGGCCCACTGCCATTCCCGCGGGGCAGAGCCTTAGCATCCGGAGCAATCTATGCGATCGCAGATTGCTGGCCTGCTTCGGCACCATCACTTCCCTGTTGGACTGTGGGGAACACAGAGAGGATGGCAGCGGTCAGTGCCTTACGTGGCTTCAGCCTGTGTTGTGATAGCTGCTGTCATGTCAACCATGACACGTGCCATCACCTCTGGGGACTCCACTGTCGCGTTGGGCCCAGTCAAGGATGGGCTCGATGGGCTGCTGAGAGGCACGGGCAATACTTGAGGCAGCCTCTGCCAACCTCAGAGCAGGTGCATCCATGATCTGTGGGGCCCTTTCCAATGCACCCATAAAGCTCACGGTGCATTACCACGGACTTTCTCAACATAGCCTCCAAGTCCAGGTCCATATCTGAGTGTCTGAGAGCAGGACTCATGGGCCGACTCACCCTCCAGGGAGCTGGCCCCCAAGCTTCCCCTTACGCTGGGCGTTGCTGCAGGCCACTGGAGCCAGGAGCCGAAGGCTCTTCAAACCCCAAGAATGTCATGTCTTCCGAGGTGGTGTCCCCACTCGATGCAGCTGATGGAGGGTCCCACTCTGTCGCAACACTTTCGCCCCTTCCTCCTGATCTCCCCCATCGTTGGATGTGGAGGGATCACGGGTACGCTGCTGTCCTTCTGGCTCATCATCTGTAAGCACAAAGCAACAGAACAGTGGTTAGCAGCAGGGGAGGAGGCAGGAATGGAACAAGGTGGCGGCAATGGACATTTATATGTAATGGGGATAAGGCATGTGGTATCAAGGGTAAAGGGTCTCACATAAAACGCTAAAAGATATGAACATATCGTCACTGTCCCCAGGGTGCTTGGCTTCGCCGACTGCTACCGCACTAACTGGTGTGCCCATAAGGGTGGATACTTGCTCCTCCACCTCCGTGATGTCCTGGATGTCAGGCTCCCCTCCTCCGGTGTGCATCTGCTCGCGCCAGTTGTGTTCCAGTTTCGACTGCAATAACAAACAAAAGAAGATGTGAGTGAGTGTGCAGCTCATCGTGTGCCACATGTGCCTTTCATAGTTGAATAGCTGCTACTGTGTGCAGATCTCCATTTGAATCTACATGACTGCACAGACTGGCTGTGTGAACGATGGGAATAGGTGACAACCACCTAAGATGAAGGATGACGCTGAAGTGTTGCGAACACGTAACAAGAGTGAAATGTTAGTGCGAGGAGAGGTCAGGCTGAGTAGGGAACAAAAAGGTCAGTGACGATTAGATGGCCAAGGCATGGCTGCTGAACTGAGCCTGAACTTTTATGGTATTTTCACCAATGAAATCATGGCCTGGTACATATAGTGAAGGAGCAGGTACTGCAAAGACTTTACATTGTGTGAGACAGTGAAGTTCACATTTTGGCATTGCAAAGTTAATAGAAAGGGTACTCGCCCTGACGAACCTAATGAGGTTGTTGAATTTTTTTGCGGCATTGTGTCTCAGTTCTGGCCACCGTGTTTGTGGTGTCCCTGCATCGTACTACAAACTCACACGAGGCATGTACTGCAAACACAGTCACTACGTGACCTTAACCTTTATTCCCAGGACCAAGGAGTCCTAACCCTGGGTGGGACCTCCCCTTTTATACCTTGAAACCCAGGTGAGGAGTGTCGCCCACAAGTTCACCCCCTGTGGTCAGGGTGTGCATTTCTAGGGTGTAAGTACAGTGTACAGGAGTTGCATGAAGGTTACAATTACATGAAGATTACCGTTGCATGATGGTTACATACATGACAGTGTTCCTGGTGGAGACATGTTGGGCCATCTCCCTCCGTAGCCTTCTAAAGTCTCTAGGAACGGGCATCCTTCCACTGGAAGGTTGCAGCACATTCCACCACCTCTCCACTGCCTCAACTAATACCTCAACGGCCGTGGGCAATAAGCGGTGGACACGCTGGCGACCATCTTCCTCATCCATTTTACCATTCTGAGTAGACTGAGAAGTTAATACTGTGCATGCGCATACTTATCTTACCACGCCTTTAGGAATCGGCTCTCCACAGGATGTATGGCCTTTGCAGCATGCGCATTCGTTGTGGAACTTTATTGCTGAGATTTTCGGTTCCACCGCCCTAAGAGAATTGTGCAACGAATGACTTAGCGCTCCCTTTCCCTCTTGAGTCGCTGAAACCTAATTTCTCGGTAGGCAGCGCAAACTTTCAGAGGGCGCTACAGTTACTGCCTCAAACAGGATTAACACCTCAAAGTGTGCGATACCAAATTTCCAGCCCCTAAAGTTTGTTTGAGGCCCTCTCCCAGAAATTGGGCTGCCCTGAACGCAGCCAGAACCAGGCCTGCAGGATAACCAAATCTACATGCATCCTTAAAGGGAGCTTTGGAGGCTGCCATCAAAAAGGAAAGTTTATTTAAAAATACTTACCTAAATGTGGAACAGGTGCTCCTCCCAGCACCACAGCAGACCTGAAGAATGTTGCAGGCTTCACTTGGCCTCCTCCCAATCATCATCCCCCACCCTCCTAATCACCCTCTCCTTCCTGATCGCCTCACTCTCTCTTTCCAAGACCTCCCTGAGGATCGCTGAGGGCAGTCGGCCCAACTTCGTCTTCATGGAACCGGCAAGCTGACTCTGGCCTCCTGTTTGGCATCTGCAGCTCACCAACCATATGCTGGTTAGGCCCAATTTTGGGTAAGCCTCTGGCTTCTGGGGTGTATTTCAGGCCTGAAACCGAGAAGAAATGAATTTCTACCCGCAAGTTTTTCTATATCCTCACCATCTTCTAACACTAAGGATACATCTTATCACCCTTCTTGGCACTGCTTCCAGGGCTTGGATGTTTCCTTTGTGTCTCAATGATCAGAACTGAACTCAGTATTCAAGGTGTGGCTTGATAAGCACACTGTGCATCTTCAATATCACAGCCTCAATCTTCGTTCCTGGTAACTGATAAAAACAATATGTCACTGTAGCTAAGTTATATTTGTGAGGAGCATGGCATAAAAAGGATCGTCTGATAGAAGGTAAAACCTTAACTAAGATTCTGAATAATGTATTTTTGTCAGTGTTTGTGGTTGTAGAAGCATGCTAGTTCTGGCAAGCAACTCATTCACTGGGACTGCAGCAGACTATTCAACAAATGCATACACTTAGAGGGAAATTAGAAAGAAACACTGAATTAAGCTAAAGCATTGGGCCTGAAGGCCATGTATATGGAAATGTCAAAGGAGATTCCGTAAGTGTGTTAGAAATGTTGTAACTCATGTAAGTGAGTTGTACAAAAAAGATTCAAAGCGTGACATGGGAAAATTCAACCAATTTGTCTAACTCTATACCAAGCTTAAATATTAAAGATAATTTCATAGGAGGTGATGCAAGTTAATCTATTCAAACTGAACATGAAGAGTCTAGCTGCTTTTATATTGCTGTTGTCGTGCCAGCTCCCAACATGCAGGTCTTGCGCAGCTGGCGGCAAACATGAATTAGTCTCTCCATATTTTCTTTCAAACAGAGGATAATGTGGCCCTGGTTTATGACTAGATAAGGACATTTGTTGTAGAAACATTCATATAAATGACTAAATCACAATCTCTAATATATCACCTCAATCAGTTCATTGACTTCTTAAAATAGACACTAAAAAACCTACTTAACAATGTTTTGTTATAAGATTAGACTATTCTCATTGATTTCATGTAAACTGTTCTATTAGAGTTCTATTACATGAAAGAATTAGGTTTGGTTTTGAGGACACTGAGAAACTCATGCCAATAGTACATGTAAGAGACAGGCTAACTAATGCTGATTTTCCGTTTCTGGGTGCAATTAAAAAATGACTCGAACCTAGGAATTACTACAGACAATATTATTGGAAAAGTGCTTAACGTGTTCATAAACATTCCATTGCACGCAATTTAAATGCAGGCATTAACCTGTTATTTTAAATAAATGAATGTCTCTGCTAAAGTAGTGGACAGAAGAATATTAGACAAATATGTAAAGCATTCACCGAATAATATTGTCAACAGCAATTTCTAGACACAGAATCCAAACTGCTTTCTTCCACGTTTATTAAAATTGCTCTTTGTAGCACTTTAAATTTGTAAATGTAAGATTCAGTTTGGCAGTCTTTGAGATCGTTAAATAATGGGATTATGTGTTTCATTTAACCACAGGCATTTCAAATAATACTTAAGCCCAGTAATCCTGATGATTGTAACTTGTGAACATTTGGTGGATCAAACATTTGTCACTTACATATGCATTCTGTATCAGAACAGACATAGTGAGTAAACATGCTTGTGTTTGGCACATCATTTTAGTGCTCATAAGAACATAAGAATTAGGAACAGGAGTAGGCCATCTAGCCCCTCGAGCCTGCTCCGCCATTCAACAAGATCATGGCTGATCTGGCCGTGGACTCAGCTCCACTTCTCCGCCCGCTCTCCGTAACCCTTAATTCCCTTATTGGTTAAAAATCTATCTATCTGTGATTTTAATACATTCAATGAGCTAGCCTCAACTGCTTCCTTGGGCAGAGAATTCCACAGATTCACAACCCTCTGGGAGAAGAAATTCCTTCTCAACTCGGTTTTAAATTGGCTCCCCCGTATTTTGAGGCTGTGCCCCCTAGTTCTAGTCTCCCCGACCAGTGGAAACAACCTCTCTGCCTCTATCTTGTCTATCCCTTTCATTATTTTAAATATTTCTCTAAGATCACCCCTCATCCTTCTGAACTCCAACGAGTAAAGACCCAATCTATCATCATAAGGTAACCCCCTCATCTCCGGAATCAGCCTAGTGAATCGTCTCTGTACCCCCTCCAAAGCTAGTATATCCTTCCTTAAGAAAGGTGACCAAAACTGCACGCAGTACTCCAGGTGCGACCTCACCAATACCCTATAAAGTTGCAGCAGGACCTTCCTGCTTTTATACTCCATCCCTATCGCAATGAAGGCCAACATTCCATTCGCCTTCCTGATTACCTGCTGCACCTGCAAACTAACTTTTTGGGATTCATGCACAAGGACCCCCAGGTCCCTCTGCACCGCAGCATGTTGTAATTTCTTCCCATTCAAATAATATTCCCTTTTACTGTTTTTCTTCCCCAAGGTGGATGACCTCACATTTTCCGACATTGTATTCCATCTGCCAAACCTTGGCCCATTCGCTTAACCTATCTAAATCTCTTTGCAGCCTCTCTGTGTCCTCTACACAACCCGCTTTCCAATTAATCTTTGTGTCATCTGCAAATTTTGTTACACTACACTCTGTCCCCTCTTCCAGGTCATCTATGTATATTGTAAACAGTTTTGGTCCCAGCACCGATCCCTGTGGCACACCACTAACCACCGATTTCCAACCCGAAAAGGACCCATTTATCACAACACTCTGCTTTCTGTTAGCTAGTCAATTCTCTATCCATGCTAATACATTTCCTCTGACTCCGCGTACCTTTATCTTCTGCAGTAACCTTTTGTGTGGCACCTTATCGAATGCCTTTTGGAAATCTAAATACACCACATCCATCGGTACACCTCTATCCACCATGCTCGTTATATCCTCAAAGAATTCCAGTAAATTAGTTAAACATGATTTCCCCTTCATGAATCCATGTTGCGTCTGCTTGATTGCATTATTCCTATCTAGATGTCCCGCTATTTCTTCCTTAATGATAGCTTCAAGCATTTTCCCCACTACAGATGTAAACTAACTGGCCTATAGTTACCTGCCTTTTGTCTGCCCCCTTTTTTAAACAGAGGCGTTACATTAGCTGCTTTCCAATCCGCTGGTACCTCCCCAGAGTCCAGAGAATTTTGGTAGATTATAACGAATGCATCTGCTATAACTTCCACCATCTCTTTTAATACCCTAGGATGCATTTTATCAGGACCAGGGGACTTGTCTAACTTGAGTCCCATTAGCCTGTCCAGCACTACCCCCCTAGTGATAGTGATTGTCTCAAGGTCCTCCCTTCCCACATTCCCGTGACCAGCAATTTTTGGCAAGGTGAACTCTTGCTTTGAAAGCCAATTTCAGTTTAAGTTCTCACAGAAACAGTGGGCTAGAATTTCCTAACAACTCGCCAGAGCCCGATTGTCACCCGAAAGACCCCAAAAAAAGAAAAAAATCCGCCCAGCGAAAGAAATTGGGTGTTGCACCCTGATTCTCGGTGAAAAAGTGGAATTTAGGACCGATTGGGCGGTTCTTAAAGAAAATGGGCAATAATTTAAAAATTCACTTAAAATTTACCCCGAGGCTGCAGGTTGGACCTAGGAGGAGAAAACTCTAAAAATATTTTTTCATAAACAGAACATAAAAAATCATGAAAACATTCTCGGGACCCTTTTAACTTAAATCACCTCAACAGAATGTTAAAATAATTTGTAAAAAAACCAATTACTTACCTTTTTCTTGCAGAGCTACTTGCCTACCGCCTAGCTCCGTTGATTCTCGTGGGCGTTTTTTTAAATACTTACCTATGGGTCACCACTGAGCCAAATTTCACGCCATGGCGATCTGTGGACGGTCCGCTCTCCACCGGTACCTCGAAACCGCCGGCGTAGCTCAGCTGGGCAATTTCTCGCCGACCCAGTTATCGCCCAAAACGGCCAATACCGCCCAGAGACCAGGCGGTGAGCCACTGCAATTTCTAGCCCAGTGTATCCTTTAGAGGTTTTAATGATGAATGATTTTCCTCTGTTAGTTTAGTGTTCAAATAATACAGAAAAGCTTTTTTATTACAACTTACAACTTATAAATATTTTGCATCTGAATCCTAAAGTTTACTCTTTTACTATCTAGTGTCTCCGCTTTTTTTTTGCTGGATCTCACCTTTAAAGTACACCTATTTTAGGAGTGCCAAATCTAGAAAATTTGATTGGGTGTTTGCAAATGATTAATGAGGAAAACTTGCTATCCCAGAAATTATGTAATTTAAGGCAGAATTGCACTTAACAAAAGCCTTTGGAAAAGAGGGGCAAGTTACCTACATGACCTGTCAAACGAGGAAGTGATTGAGTTCACTGGCTTTAAATGCCCACAAACTTTGTCTGAAGTATTAACTTTTAAGCGATTAGAACAATCTTTCCTCTGCTGTGCTACTAACAAAATATGCTGCATGTTGCCCTTCAGCAGTTTCAGAGAGGAAAATATTTTTGTTCCCACTCCTATTTCATGGATCCTTTGTCATGGGATTCAATATGGGCATTCCCATATATCAACAACAACAACTACTTGTATTTATATAGCATCTTTAACGTAGTAAAACATCGCAAAGGCCTTCACAGGAGTATTATAAGACATCAAATTTGACACCAAGCCACATTAGGAGAAATTGGGGCAGATAACCAAAAGCTTGGTCAAAGAGATAGGTTTTCAGGAGCGTCAAAGGAGGAAAGAGTGGTACAGTGACGAAGAGGTTTAGGGAGGGGCTGGAGGAGATTACAGAGATAGGGAGGGACGAGGCCATGGAGGGATGAGAATTTTGAAATTGAGGTGTTGCTTAACCGGGAGCTAATGTAGGTCAGTAAGCACAGGGGTGATGGGTGTACAGGTCTTGATGTGAGTTAGGACATGGGCAGCCGAGTTTTGGATGACCTCTAGTTTATGTAGAGTAGAACGTGGGAGGCCAGCCAGGAGTGCATTGGACTAGTCAAGTCTAGAGGTAACAAAGGCATGGATTCGGGTTTCAGCAGTGGATGAGCTAAGGCAAGGGCAGAGACGGGCGATGTTATGCAGGTGGAAATAGGCAGTCTTAGTTATGACATGGATATGTGGTTGGAAGCTCATTTCAGGGTCAAATATGACATCACGGTTGCGAACAGTGTGATTCAGCCTCAGGTAGATGCTAGGCAGAGGGATGGAGTCAATGGCTAGGGAACAGAGTTTGTGGCGAGGACTGAAAACAATGGCTTCGGTCTTCCTAATATTTAATGAAGAAAATTTCTGCTCATCCAGAACTGGATGTCGGACAAGCAGTCTGACAATTTAGAGACCGTGGAGGGGTCGACAGAAGTGATGGTGAGGTAGAGCTGTGTGTCATCAGCGTACATGTGGAGACTGATGCTGTGTTTCTGGATGGTTTCGCCAAGGGGCAACATGTAGATGAGAAATAGGAGGGGGCCAAGGATAGATCCTTGGGGGACACCATAGGTAACGATGCGGGAGCTGGAAGAGAAGCCATTGCAAGTGATTAGATAGATAAGAATGGAACCAGGCGAGTGCAGTCTCACCCAGCTGGATGACAGCGGAGAGGCATTGGAGGAGGATGGAGTGGTCAACTGTGTCAAATGCTGCAGACAAGTTAAGAAGGACAAGGAGGGATAGTTTACCTTTGTCACAGTCACAAAGGATGTCATTTATGATTTTGATGAGAGCCGTTTCAGTACTGTGGCAGGAATGGAAACCTGATTGGAGGGATTCAGACATGGAGGGAGTAGCGGAAAAGATGGGCACGGATTTGGGAGGCGACAACACGTTCAAGGATGTTGGAGAGGAAAAGGAGGTTGGAGATGGCATGGTCGTTTGCAAGGATGGAGGGAGTCAAGTGTTTTTTTTGAGGAAAGGGGCAATGATGGCAGATTTGAGGGAGAGGGGGACTGTACCCGAGGGGAGAGAACTGTTCACAATGTCAGCTAACATGGGGGCCAGAAAAGGAAGTTGGGTGGTCAGCAGTTTGGTGGGAATAGAGTCCAGTGGGGGCCTCATTTGCTGCCAAAACCAGCAGAAATTGCAGATTGGTGGGAGTGGGAAATGGAATCGGTCTTTGATGTTCTTTGTGTTATTATTCAGGCTTTGGTTAAAAACCAAGTTCCATACGTTAGAGGAGGTTTTTCCAACTCACAGTACCAGAGGATTAACAGTAAATCTGTACATTTATGAAGTCGCAGAACATTTGGGTTTGATAATCCATAAATATTCCTGTATATTATGAAATGGCTGTGAATTATTGTTCCATTCTGCTTTAATTATATTTGGTATGTTATACAGCAAAATTATTTTCTCATAAAAGTACCAGGTGATGTTGTTGCCTATAGTTTAATGAGAATCTCTGATGTAGAACAATTGGGCTCAATTTTCTCCAGTGATTTGAGCCGTTCTCTTGGCGCACTGCTTTTTTTGACCAAAATTTTAAAATCCAAGTTTCCCCAAAGATTGTGCGCCAGCATAACTCAGTTACAATTTTTTTAGGTTCATTTTTTTTTGCGTCATAGGGGACGTAACCTGATGTCTGTGCCAGTTTTTCACAATTATGCAAGTTTGGCCATTTCTCCTATACCAGCGTATGTGACCATTCCCGAAAAACCTTCTGGACATTTAAGAAAAGCCAGCGCACATCAAAAAATCGGCGCAGAAAGACACCATTGTTTTTAGGCGAAGTTTTGGAGGGAGTCAAGAACACATGAATAGGCATCATCAAGCTTATATTTTTCAAATTTAAAACGCAGAAAATGTAAGTTTCATGGAATTCTTTAAGTTTTGATTTTTTTAAAAATGCCACGCAACCACCGAATGTCTCCAAACCGGGCTCGAGGGTCGGAGAATCAGGCCCTCACCCGGACAAGGGTTCGGGGCTCGGCTTGAAAAGAAGCCTGGGGTGGGGGGGGGGGTGTGGAAGGCGAATTGAAGGCATGAGAAGCCTTACACTATGCATCAAATGAAGCCCCAGGGGGAGGTGTTTCCCGATTATTGCGCATGCGCAGACCTGGGTATAGTTCAAACTAGGGTGTCGACCTTGGGGAGAGAGAGAACAAAGAACCTTGTCCTGCCTGCTGTTTTGAGCTTCTTGCAAAGGTACAATTTAATCATGGGGGCAATATTAACAATACCATACTTTGTGCAAGCCTTCTGCATGCTGGTGCTGTGGAAGAAACAATTGATTCGACGTCATTGCATGAAGAACCACAGAGCATGTAGAATGATGGGCAGGAGGCCTTACCCACGTCGGGTATATTGAGACAGGTGTTCGTACATGTACTTGAGTGATGCAGACTGTGTCAGAAGGCTGCATTTCCGCAAAGAAGTTGTAACTAAGATCTATGAGTTAGTAAAAGCAGACCTACAACCTAGAAGTGTCAGGAGGACTGCTTTCTCAGTTGAAGTGAATTACAGCTGCACTTGCATTCTATGCATCTGAATCATTCCAGGCCACAACTGGGGATGTGTGTGCCATTTGTCAACATGCAACACATATCTGTATTCAGCAGGTGACTGCTGCACTATATGCCTAGAGGAATGATTATATAAAGTACCCCATGACAACCCAGGCAATGCGCGAAAGGGCTGTGCTGGCTTCCCAAAGGTACAGGGCTGCATTGATTGTACCCACATCACCTTGCGAGCCCCTTTGGAGGATTCTGAGATGTACAGGAGCAGAAAAGGCTTCCACTCCGTTAATGTGCAACTCATGAGTGACAACATGCATTGCGTCATGTCAGTTGATGCAAGATACCCTGAGAGCACCCATGATACGTTCATCCTATGCGAGAGCGCTATATTTGCTGTTTCAATAGCAGCCAGAAGGGCAGAGCTGGCTACTGGGCCTCGCCACCTGGCTCATGACGCCCCTACGCTTAACCTGGACGGAAGCTGACCGGGAATACAACATGTCGCACATTGTGACGTGCAGCATAATAGAGAGGACCATTGGCATCATGAAACAGTGTTTCTGATGCCTGGACCATTCCGGAGGCTACTTGCTGTACTCCCCTGAGATTGTTGGTCAGTTCACTGTTGTGTACTGCATGCTGAATAACTTAGCCATCATGAGTCAGCAGCAGCTGGTAGTAGACGACCAACCTGAGGTGAGAGTGGCTGATGATGCGGAGGAGGATGAGGAAGCCATGCAACTATCTGAATCCAGAGCACGACGGCGGAGGAGGGTGGGCCGTCGTGTCTCTTTAATGGTTGCTCGATCCTTGCTCCAGCAGCTCATACGTGAATGCTTTGCTGCCTAAAGGCTGAGCGGCAACTATTCCAAATGGACCATGTTTACTGTTTGGACCTGTTCTGCATTGTTGTGTTGTGATAATGGAACAAATGATGGAAATAATTCTTGTTTACTTAAAAAAGTTATGTTGTTCATGGAACAAATAATGTAAATGATTCAGTTATAATGTAAAATCTATTTTATTCAAAAGTTTAGTTTGTACTTAACTTTAATAACTATTCTTGCATCAAACTTTAAAGTTTTCATTTAAGATCACTTACAAACTTTTACAGCACTTACAAACTCTAAGATCATTTAAAAACTTTAAGATCACTTGCAAACTTTAAGATCACTTACAAACTTTTAAACTTGTAAATTTACATAACATACAAAAAACGTTTAATTTGAGAAGAGTTACAACAGTAACAACAATAATAATAACAACAGCAGCAGCAAAGAAAGGCTGCACCCATCTCTCCTCCACCTTATTCTAAGACCGCCTGCTGCGCTTGGTCTTGTTGTCTCCACCCCCGCCCACAAGCAATGGCGCAGCGTTTCTCAGGTTGGTACCAAGTTTATTCTTTCGAACATCTCGGGTAGTGCGCACTTCTTCATGGCGGGGGCAGGGGAGCGGGTGGCAGCCGGTAATGTGGAAGGCCCGGCTTGGGCCTCTTCAGAGGCTGTTCTGGGGATTGGAGTGGGAGTGGCAGTTGATTCAATGGGCGTGCGGTCTGGGCGTGTTCCCTTATTGCAACAGCTAACTCCGACATTCCCTCCCTCGTGTCCTAACAGTATGTCAACTACCTGCAACATTCCCTCCCTCATGTTCGCTAACAGTATCTCAGCTACCTCCGACATTCCCTCCCTCATGCACTGACATTGTATCCACTTCCTGAGACATTCTCTCCCTCATGTTCCCGGACAATGTTCCCATTTCTCACGAGAGTGTTGTTGCTTCTCCCGAGAGTCCCGATTCCTCATCACCCACCCCACTGATGGTGTCCAGGAGTGATTGGGTAAGGTCAATGCTCTCCACACTCATTGCCATCATCTGAACCACACCTGTTAGATCCTTCACCTCAGGAGAGCACGGTCGAGCTCTCCTTTCACTCCTCACCCTGGGTATGGCTCGCTGCATTCCAATGGGACCGTCAGCCTCGGACGGTGGGGCCCTGGGTGTGCCTCGCTGCACCCCAATGGAATCCCCAGCCTCGGACTGTGGGAAACCATGGAATGTGCAAGCAACACTTGTACCATTCAGGAAAGGGGCTGGCACCTCAGTGGGTGACACCTGCACCTCTTCCAAACTGAGTCCAACAGTAGGGGCTTCATCCATCACCTCCTCCTCACCCCCATTCTCTTGGTATGGAAGGTGGGATTAGAAGATGTTCCCCTTTTCAGATTCACCTGTATCTGAACCACCTTCTGCATCGTTAGGGTTGGCCTCAAGTTCTGCAAAATATAACAGAACAGACAAATGGTTTGCAGCAGAGGAGGGGGCAGAGTGGCATGAGTAGGCACACACAGCGCAGGCAGCAGGCTGATTTGAAGGACCACGATGAATGATAGCACGTTGCACAACCGCAGTGTAGCTGATGGAGACATCCCCATGAACCGAAGCATGGCTAGCCCACGCAGTACTTAACATTTAGTAAGGGCAGTCTATGGAATTTGCAGGACTTACCCTCTCCCTCAAGTGTGGGCCCAACTTGTGTAGTGGTGGTTGCTTTTCTCCAGGCAAGACCCATCAAAGCAGCGACCCTCTCTTCCAAGGGTGTCAGCGGGTGCAGATTTCCGGGCCTCCTCCTGTTCGAGTTCTTGCCCATTTGTTGTGAGCCATCTTCCTCTGCAAAGATGAAAATGTAACTTTTTAGAGAGGGTGGCTTTCTGCTGGGTGGGACATATACAGCTGGTCACATTTAGAATTGCAATTCCATTGAATAAATGAAAATATTACTTACACTAACTACTTGACCAAGGACCTGCCACTTTTTTTTTGCACTGGCCTCCCGACCTCGTGATGGTCACCGTTGCACAGTAATCTTCTGCAAGTTGGTTCCAGCGTTTCTTCATTTCTTTTGGTGAAACTTTTATGTGACCTCTGCTAGTGTCCAGCTCGTGCCATCTGGCTTCAATCACAGTAACTAATGCCTCCACTTCATCCTGTAAGAAATTCTTGGTCCTTGAGCCGCGTTGCACCTTGTATTGCAGCTCCAGTTTTTCCAATGAGAATTAAAGTTCTCACACACAACTGGCTCTATAAAAATGGCCGAATGCAGACCAGGAGCTGAACTGGGCATGCGCGCCCATAGCAATCCCGTCAAAAACCTTTTTTTCCCCGCGCATGCGCAGAAGGGGGGGGGGCATCATTTTTCGGCGCAGACATTAGGCTCCACCCCCCGAAGCTACAGGACAGGCTGCACGGCGCCAAATTCAAAAAATAGAACAGGGAAACTTGCTAACTTTTTTTGAAGTAGTTGGGGCCAAGAAAACCTGGCGTAACTCTGGCAATATGCCAAAAAATGGCTTTGGGGAAAATTGAGCCCATATCTAGGAAATATAGATTATATTCCTCTACAAGTTTTTACTGTTTGCATACACAACATTGTGCTGTGATTTTCTAATGAGATTTTCTTCGTTTCCTTTGCATCATTTATTCTATTTGTTACCATTACATACTGAGAGTAAATTAATATAATAAAAATAAAATAATGATCTAGACAGTTTGAAGAGTTTGAAGACCCTTTTCTCAGAATAACTGTTCATTCAAATGTATTTAAAATTGCCAGAATACTTGTAGAGCAAGCTGCTATAGTTGTATGCAGTTTAATGGTGTAACATTAAGTAAATGGAGGTGCCAAGGTGCCTTGCAGCTGTGTCCGTGCCATGGCTCATGAATCATTCTCTTTCTCTGTTTGGCAATTTAAGCATTTTATAGAGATCAGGTAGACTGCAGAGAAAACTACACAGGACTATAATAATATATTCAGTAATGTTCTTCAAAGGGCAATATTTGATAAATATCCTTTCAAAATGTATCATGTTAGTTGGCTCCAATGGACTTTACTGTCTCTTCAGGGACATAAATGATGCAAAGGAAACATGAAGAAAATCTCATTAGAAAATCACAGTAAACATACAACCAAAAAATACCAACCTTTTTTTCTGCTCTCTTACACAATTCCTATGTAAGCCAATACATGATAAGCAAGAGCCATATAAAACATTGCTCAACCAAGCCTTAGTGATCAAACCAATTCTATATATCAATTATAGCAAACTATTCTATCTCAGCATTGTTTGTGGGCCAAGGAGCAGAGGCTTGGGAACAAGTGGGGACAGTGGTGCAAAGGCATAGGGAGAGAGTGAGCAGTAGGCAAGGGCTAAGGTTATGGCTGAAGCAGTGCTAGTAGCTACAAGATTATGAAGACAGAGGCACTGCAAGGGAAGGAGTTGGTAGTTCAGCTGTGGAAGTAAGTTAAAATTTACCTCTTTGCTTTCCAAGATTTGTTTGAGTGTCTGCAAAAATAGTTGTGGGGAAATGTCATGGTGTCTGAACAGCTGCTTGTTTTTCAAAGGAGAAACATTGAATAATAAGAAAACTCAGACAAGACTACAATAAACCAACACACAATATTTGTATTCTACCTTACTGGCACGTGAAATAATTAATGACTAGCCATTGAAATATTTGGTGCCATTTATATTAAAATGGAATTATTAAGTTAGATTTAGCTCACAAGGAATTAAATCCACAGAACTTCTAAGTCCTGGGCAATGTGGCTTAGTTCTGGATGCACCTGTTTATGAAGTAGGAACTCCCACATTGCACTTGAACTTGAAACAATGGAAGTCATTAAGATATCCTGTAAACATCCACACCCATGAAGTGTCAGATGGCCCATTGATTTGAGCTCAGCAGGAGTTAATTTCTAGGAGCCGGTTTAATTGGCAATTCAACTGGCCAATTCCCCGAGAGCTGGGAGGATGGCTTCCTGCCCTGCTAGAAAACAGGATAACAAAGGAACACATCATCTGCAGGAACAATCAGTTTGTCACAGCTGGTAAGGGAAACAGACATAAGGAGGAAGAATGTTCCTCAAGGTAGTATCAGACAAGTTCAAACGAATATTTGGTCAGAAAACTTTTATTTAGTCTACTGTCTGGAATGGTTCAGCATATACTGTTATTTTCTTCTTTGGAGGAGTGTTACGGAATTAAGTTGAAATGAGGTGAGATGTACTATACATGTTGGTCTAAACATTCACTTACGGTTTGCAAAATAAACCAGCTTGTTGATTTCTACTTGACATTGTCTCACTCAAGCGTTAATCAGTCCCTGTTTCAGAAAATTGAAAAGCGCACATGCAGCACATGAGAACTTACAATATCCTCTTCATATAACAAGGCGTTTCATTGTTATGGCCCGGAGTTAAGTCATTGAAGGCTAGATATTGGATAGTAAAGACAAACCCCTGATTGTAAAAGGAACTTGGCTATGGTGAAAAAAAACAGGAAAACTGATCATATTTTGTGGAAATGAGGAATAAGAGCACAAGAACATAAGAAATAGGAGCCGGAGTAGGCCATACGGCGACTTGAGCATGCTCCGCCATTTAATACAATCATGGTTGATCTGATCATGGACTCGGGTCCACTTCCCTGCCCGCTCTCCATAACCCCTTATTCCCTTATCGTTTAAGAAACTGTCTAGTTCTGTCTTAAATTTATTTTAACGGTCCCACACAAGAGATTGGTGTGCAAAATTAAAGCACATGGTATTGGGGGTAATGTACTGACATGGATAGAGAACTGGTTGGCAGACAGGAAGTAGAGAGTCGGGATAAACGGGTCCTTTTCAGAATGGCAGGCAGTGACTAGTGGGGTGCCATAAGTCTCAGTGCTGGGACCCCAGCTATTTACAATATGCATTACTGATTTGGATGAGGGAATTGAGTGTAATATCTCCCAAGTTTGCAGATGACACTAAGCTGGGTAACGGTGTGAGCTGTGAGGAGGATGCTAAAAGGCTGCAGGGTGATTTGGACAGGTTAGGTGAGTGGACAAACGCGTGGCAGATGCAGTATAATGTGGATAAATGTGAGGTTATCCACTTTGGGGGCAAAAACACGAAGTCAGAATATTATCTGAATGGTGGCAGATTAGGAAAAGGGGAGGTGCATCGAGACCTGGGTGTCATGGTACATCAATCATTGAAAGTTGGCATGCAGGTACAGCAGGCGGTGAAGAAGACACATGATATGTTGGCCTTCATAGCTCGGGGATTTGAGTATAAAAGCAGGGAGGTCTTACTACAGTTGTACAGGGCCTTAGTGAGGCCTCACTTGAAATATTGTGTTCAGTTTTGGTCTCCTAATCTGAGGAAGGACATTCTTGCTATTGAGGGAGTGCAGCGAAGGTTCACCAGACTGATTCCCGGGATGGCAGGACTGACATATGAGGAGAGACTGGATCGACTGGGCCTGTATTCACTGGAGTTTAGAAGGATGAGAGGGGATCTCATAGAAACATATAAAATTCTGACAGGACTGGACAGGTTAGATGCAGGAAGAATGTTCCCGATGATGGGGAAGTCCAGGACCAGGGGACATAGTCTAAGGATAAGGGGTAAGTCATTTAGGACTGAGATGAGGAAAAACCTCTTCGCTCAGAGAGTTGTTAACCTGTGGAATTCGCTACCGCAGAGAGTTGTTGTTGCCAGTTCATTGGGTATATTCAAGAGGGAGTTAGATATGGCCCTTACGGCTAAAGGGATCAAGGGGTATAGAGAGAAAGCAGGAAAGGGGTACTGAGGTGAATGATCAGCCATGATCTTATTGAATGGTGGTACAGGCTCCAAGGACCGAATGGCCTACTCCTGCACCTATTTTCTATGTTTCAAAGTCCCAACTTCCATAGCTCTCTGAGGCAGCGAATTCCACAGATCCACAACCCTCTGAGAGAAGGAATTTCTCCTCATCTCAGTTTTAAATGGGCGGCCCCTTATTCTAAGATTATGCCCTCTAGTTCTCATCTCCCCTATCAGTGGAAACATTCTCTCTGCATCCACCTTGTCAAGCCCCCTCATAATCTTATACGTTTCGATAAGATCACCTCTCATTCTTCTGAATTCCAATGAGTAGAGGCCCAACCTACTCAACCTTTTCTCATAAGTCAACCCCCTCATCTCTGGAATCAACCTTGTGAACCTTCTCTGAACTGCCTCCAAAGCAAGTATATCTTTTCGTAAATATGGAAACCAAAACTGCATGCAGTTTTCCAGTTATGGCCTCACTAATACCCTGTGCAACTGTGGCAAGAATTCATCCCCTTTGCAATAAAGGCCAAGATACCATTGGCCTTCCTGATCACTTGCTGTACCTGCATACTAACTGTTATGTATGAATAAAGAGTCTGACTGGATACTGTGAGCTCAAAGTAAAGTGTGACCTTAGTCTTTTATTGCAGGTCTCTAGAATGCCTCTCCAGCCTACGAGGCCTCCTTAAGTACCTATGCTCCCAAGGGATTGTGGGATCCCTTGAGACTCCAGGGGATGAGCCCTCTAGTGGCTATACAAGGTATATACAGGTTTACATATATAACAACACTCTCCCTGCAAAGTCAACAGTGTAACTATTTACAAGGTGAGTCGATCTGGGGCCTTTCTTTCCCTGGTTGATCGTCTCGGTGCAAATGCTGGTTTTGGTGAATCATCTATTGGGCCCTCGCTGGGCTGCTGTGCAGCTGGCCTTGCTGGGCTGCCTGGTGTGGTGAGTCCTGCTGGACTGCTGCGGATGATGGGTTCTGTTTCGTGGTCAACCGTGATGTCAGTTGCCACTGGTGTGTATGTTAGGGGGGTCAAAGAAGGTAGGGTCCAAAGTGGGTTGCTCTGGATAGTCCGTGAATCTGAGTTTGATTTGGTCCAAGTGTTTCCGGTGAATGAGTCCATTTGAACGTTTGACCCGAAACACCCTGCTCCCCTCTTTGGCCACAATAGTGCCAGGGAGCCACTTGAGACCTTGTCCATAGTTCAACACAAATACAGGATCGTTGATTTCAATTTCGTGTGACACATTTGCGCTGTCACTTTGTTGAAGCCGTTTGCTCTCTACCTGTTCATGTAGGTCAGGTGAACTAACGAGAGCCTTGTCTTAAGTGCCCTTTTCATGAGCAATTCAGCGGGTGGAATCCCAGTGAGCGAGTGGGGTCTCATGCGGTAGATAAGCAGGACTTGGGATAAGCGAGTCTGCAGTGAGCCTTCAGTTACCCTCTTCAAGTCCTGCTTGATAGTTTGCACTACTCTCTCTGCCTGACCATTGGATGCTGGTTTGAACGGGGCAGATGTAACATGTTTGATCCCATTACGGGTCATGAACTCTTTGAACTCTGCACTGGTGAAACATGGCCCGTTGTCGCTCACAAGGACATCAGGCAGTCCGTGCATGGCAAACATGGCCCACAGGCTTTCAGTGGTGGCAGCGGACGTGCTAGCTGACATCTCACATTCAATCCATTTGGAGTATGTATCTACAACCACAGGGAACATTTTACCCAAAAGCAGGCCTGCTTAGTTGACATTGACCCTGGACCACGGTTTGGAGGGTCAAGACCATAAACTTATTTGGCGCCTCCCTGGGTGCATTGCTTAACTGCGAGCATGTGTTACATTTGTGCACGCATGACTCTTAAGTCCGCATTGATACCGGGCCACCACATGTGGGATCTGGCTATCGCTTTCAGCATTACGATGCCTGGGTGAGTACTGTGGAGGTCACTGATGAAAGTGTCCCTGTCCTTCTTGGGGACCACTACCCGATTACCCACAGAAACCAGTCTGCCTGTATAGACATTTCATCTTTGCACCGCTGGTACGGCTTTATCTCTTCCTGCATTTCCACTGGGACACTGGACCAGCTCCTGTGAAACACACAATTTTTTACTCGGGACAGTAAGGAGTCCTGGCTCGTCCAGGTACTAATCTGTCAGGCTGTGGCGGGTGATTGCTCACTCTCGAATGCTTCCATAACCATGACTAAATCTGCGGGCTGTGCCATTTCCACCCCTGTGGTGGGCAATGGCAGCCTACTGAGAGCAGCTGCACAGTTTTCTGTGCCTGGCCTGTGCCGGATGGCATAGTTGTATGCGGACAACGTGAGCGCTCATCTCTGGATGCGGCCCGATGCATTCGTATTTATCCCCTTACTTTCGGAAAAAGGGGATATCAGTGGCTTATGGTCAGTTTCCAATTCACATTTGAACCCAAACAGATATTGATGCATTTTCTTTACCCCATAGACACACACTAATGCTTCTTTTTCAATCATGCTGTAGGCTCTCTCAGCCTTGGACAGACTTCTGGATGCATAAGCAACCGGTTGCAATTTCCCAGAATCATTAGCTTGTTGCAATACAAACCCGACGCCGTACGACGACGCATCACATGCTAGTACCAAACGTTTACATGGATCATACAACACAAGCAATTTGTTTGAGCATAACAATTTTCTAGCTTTTACAAAGGCATTTTCTTGGCTTTTTCCCCATACCCATTCATCTCCTTTATGCAGTAAGGCGTGCAGTGGTTTTAACAGTGTGCTGAGATCCGGTAAGAAGTTATCAAAGTAGTTCAGGAGTCCTAGAAACGACCGCAGCACCGTCACATTCTGTGGCCTCAATGCGTTCTCGATTGCCTCCGTCTTCGAATCGGTGGGCCTGATGCCATCTGCCGCGATTCTTCTCCCCCAGGAACTCCACTTCAGGCGCCAGGAAAACGCACTTTGAACGTTTGAACCTGAGCCCCACGCGGTTGAGTCGACTAAGAACCTCCTCCAGGTTCTGCAGATGCTCGACTGTGTCCCGACCTGTAAACAAGATGTCTTCCTGGAAGACCTCAGTGCACGGGATCAACTTCAGTAAGCTTTCCATGTTTTTATGGAATATCTCCGCAGCTGATCGAATTCCAAAACAGGCATCTTTTATAAATGAAGAGACCTTTCTGCGTGTTGATGCAGGTGAGGCCCTTCGATGATTCCCTCAGCTCCTGTGTCATGTAGGCCGAGGTCAAGTCCAGCTTTGTGAACGTCTTTCCTCCCGCCAGCATAGCAAAAAGGTCGTCAGCCTTTGGCAGTGGGTATTGATCCAGCAGGGAGAAACGATTGATAGTTACTTTGTAATCACCACAGATTCTGACGGTGCCATCTCCCTTGAGGACTGGAATAATTGGACTGGCCCACTCGTTGAATTCGATCGGCGAAATGATTCCCTCTCATTGCAGTCGGTCTAGCTCAATCTCTACCCTTTCTCTCATTAAGTACGGTACTGCTCTCACCTTATGATGGCTGGGGCGCGCCCCCAAAATTAGGTGGATCTGCACTTTTTCTCCTTGGAACTTCCCGATGCCTGGTTCGAACAGCAAAGGGAACTTGTTTAAGACCTGGGCACACGAAGTGTCATCAGCGGACGAGAGCGCTCGGACGTCGTCCCAGTTCCAGCGTATCTTTCCCAGCCAGCTCCTGCCGAGCAGCATGGGACTATCGCCCGG
This sequence comes from Pristiophorus japonicus, assembly GCF_044704955.1. Lineage (NCBI taxonomy): Eukaryota > Metazoa > Chordata > Chondrichthyes > Pristiophoridae > Pristiophorus > Pristiophorus japonicus. Next base: position 142,957,311 of record NC_091986.1, read on the forward strand.
TACTACCCGGAGTGGTAGCTAGTGCACCGCTCCATCGTAGGAGACCTTTTCAGTAGCACTGTCGATTACAGGAATCAGTTGCTTTGTGTAATTTCTCAGTTTCGTGCGAATGGGAGTCAAGACAGTCCTTGAGGCCTTGCTGCACCACAATTTATCGCAAGTCTTTTTGCTCATAATGGACTGGCTCGCACCTATGCCCAGCTCCATTGACACCAGGAGTCCATTTAATTCAACCTTCAGCATTATCGGGGGACACTTTGTGGTAAATGTGTGCACCCCATATGCCTCTGCCTCCTCAGTCTGAGGCTCTGGTTCATCGTGATCCACTGTGAATCTGTCCTCCTCAGCAACATGGTGGTTTGCAGGATTAAGAGGATTTGCAGCTCGCCTGCACATATGTTGGAGGTAGAAACATAGAAACATAGAAACATAGAAACATAGAAACATAGAAAATAGGTGCAGGAGTAGGCCATTCGGCCCTTCTAGCCTGCACCGCCATTCAATGAGTTCATGGCTGAACATTCAACTTCAGTACCCCATTCCTGCTTTCTCGCCATACCCCTTGATCCCCCTAGCAGTAAGGACCTCATCTAACTCCTTTTTGAATATATTTAGTGAATTGGCCTCAACAACTTTCTGTGGTAGAGAATTCCACAGGTTCACCACTCTCTGGGTGAAGAAGTTCCTCCGCATCTCGGTCCTAAATGGCTTACCCCTTATCCTTAGACTGTGACCCCTGGTTCTGGACTTCCCCAACATTGGGAACATTCTTCCTGCATCTAACCTGTCTAACCCCGTCAGAATTTTATATGTTTCTATGAGGTCCCCTCTCATTCTTCTGAACTCCAGTGAATACAAGCCCAGTTGATCCAGTCTTTCTTGATAGGTCAGTCCCGCCATTCCATTGTTCCACAATGCTTGCAAACGTATCCTTTGAAACGGCATGAATGGAAACGATGATCACCCCCGCAGCGCCAACAAGGTGTTAATGGTCTTGCATTCATCACTCTTGATGGTGGACTCTGAGACATCTGCAGACATGCAGCTGCAGGCATGTGGGGCTTGCCCTGTACGTTGTGATTTGAAAACAACATCACTTTGTTCACAGTACTTGTGCAGCACTCGTGTGCTGAGAGATTTCCTTAGTATTGTCACGGTGGCAATGAACGCCTGGGCTGTCGCCATGGCTTTACTCAAGGTTAGGGTCTCTACAGTCAAAAGTTTGCAAAGTATTACTTCATGGCCAATGCCAAGTACGAAAAAGTCTCTGAGAATGTGCTCCAAATGTCCTTCAAATTCGCAATATCCTGCAAGGCGTCTTAGCTCGGCGACATAACTCACCACTTCCTGGCCTTCAAACCTTTTGTACGTGTAGAACCGGTACCTTGCCATCAGAACGCTTTCCTTTGGGTTCAGATGCTCCCAGACCAATGTGCACAAATCATCGTACGATTTCTCTCTGGGTTTCGCTGGAGCAAGCAGATTTTTCATGACATCATATGTTGGTGCCCCGCAAACAGTGAGGAGAATCGCCCTTTGTTTGCAGCGTTTGCTTCTCCTTCCAGCTCGTTGGCCATGAAGTATTGGTCGAGTCGCTCCAGGAAGGTTTCCTAATCATCTCCCTCCAGAAATTTCTCCAGGATGCCCACTGTTCTCTGCATCGTTGCGGTGGAGTTCGATATCTATATCTCGTCACCAGTTGTTATGTATGAATAAAGAGTCTGACTGGATACTGTGAGTTCAAAGTAAAGTGTGACCGTAGTCTTTTATTGCAGGTCTCCAAAGTGCCTCTCCAGCCTGTGAGGCCTCCTTACGTACCTGTGCTCCCAAGGGATTGTGGGATCCCTTGGGACTCCAGGGATGAGCCCTCCTGGTGGCTATACAAGGTAAAAACAGGTTTACATATATAACACTAACCTTTTGTGTTTCATGCACAAGTACCCTACGGTCCCGCTGTACTGCGGCACTTTGCAATCTTTCTCCATTTAAATAATAACTTGCTCTTTGATTTTTTTCTGCTAAAGTGCATGACCTCATACTTTCCATCATTATACTCCATCTGCCAAATTTTTGCCCACTCACTTAGGCTGTCTATGTCCTTTTGCAGATTTTTTGTGACCTAACACATTGCTTTTCCTCCCATCTTTGTATCATCAGCAAACTTGGCTACGTCCCTTCTTCCAAGTCGTTAATATAGATTGTAAATAGTTGGGGTCCCAGCACTGATCCCTGCAGCACCCCACTGGTTGCTGATTGCCAACCCGAGAATGAACCATTTATCACTACTCTCTGTTTTCTGTTCGTTAGCCAATCCTCTATCTATGCTAATATATTACCCCCAACTCAGTGAACTTTTATCTTGTGCAATAACCTTTTATGTGGCATCTTCTCAAATACCTTCTGGAAGTCCAATTGCACCACATCCACTGGTTCCCCTTTATCCACCCTGTTCATTACATCCTCAAATTACTCCAGCAGATTTGTCAAACATGACTTCCCCTTCATCAATCCATGCTGACTCTGCCTGACCGAATTTTGCTTTTCCAAATGTCCTGCTACTGCTTCGTTAATAATGGACTCCAACATCTTCCCAACCACAGATGTTAGGCTAACTGGTCTATAGTTTCCTGCTTTTTGTCTGCCTCCTTTTTTAAATATGGGCGGTACATTTGCAGTTTTCCAATCTCAGTGAGATAACCGCTTAGATTCTATAGGTATACAAAAATCCAGAATCCAGAGAATTTTGGTAAATTACAACCAATGCATCCACTATCCCTGCCGCTACTTCTCTTAAGACCCCAGGATGCAAGCCATCGGGTCCAGGGGATTTATCCACCTTTAGTTCCATTATCTTACTGAGTGATTGTGATTGTGTTAAGTTCCTCTCCCCCCCCCATATCACCTTGACTATCCACTGTTGAGATATTGTTCGTGTCCTCTACCGGAAAAACTGATACAAAATATTTGTTCAGAGTTTCTACCATTTCCGTGTTCCCCATTACTAATTCCCCCGTGTCTTCCTCTAAGGGACCAACATTTACTCTAGCCACTCTTTTCCTTTTTGTATACCTATAGAATCTAAGCGGTTATCTCACTGAGATGTTTAGAACAATGAGACGATTGCAGTAGTGCAGAAAGTGTAGCAGAAGGTGTTTAGGAGTGTTCTCTTAGTCCTACCAAGCCTACCATCCTCCAAGCACTGAGAGGTTCGAGTGATCACGAAAGCATTGCAGTTTAATGCCATCTGCTAATACATAATTGATTAGCAGCGGACCACAGCACCAACTTGGAGGGAGTGGGAGGAATTGCGCCACCACGTTTCTGTGAGGACTTGTGTAATGTGCGGGGTTCCTTTACACATTCCATTTCCTGAATCTGGTTCTCAGTAGGTGCAGGGGAAAGTCATAGTGGAGCATGATATTTATTTTGAAGCATTTATAGAATTTAAAATCTCAGTTATAGGTAGGAAGAAAAGTTATTTTGAACAGTTACATTTTTAATACATTTCTGCACTTTGGGAAACAAATACCTTTGCCCAGAGAATCTGTGGGAAAATAAATTACAGAGCTTCAGTCTAATAGCCGTTTAATGGAGCTGGAGGGTGACAGCCAACCAGCATTATATGATAAGATTATCAGGGCTTAAAATTGGATATGGCCACATAACGGGCGGTGTCATGGCCCAACAATGTTGAGCTGCGCCAGGTCAAAATGGTCTAGGTAGCATGAATATTCATGCTCAGTCATCATTAACATGATTCTAATCTTGACCTCAACGTAGGCTTTATTCAGTACTTAAAGGGGAGGTGCATTGATGCAACAGCACCTCATTGCCAATCCAGTTCCAAATCCATCTGGAAGCAGATGGTAGTGGAAGCAGATGGCTGAACCTCAGCACAGGGAGAGAGCCCGAAGATTCTCAGACACGGCTCTTCAGACACTGGTGGTGGCCATGGAGAAGAGGCGGACTGTCCTCTTCCCGCAGACTGGCAGGAAGCTCTCGCCCCTACATCTCGAAGGCTCTGGCAGGAGATAGCTGGCTATGTGAGGGACTCTGGTCCCAACGTCGACGACCCAGTGTCTCTTGAAGATTAATGACCTCACACGGAAGGTCAAGGTGAGTGAAGTCTTCAGCAAATGACATATCCCACCATCTGCACCACAAGCGTCACATACTGCTCAATGTACCAAACCACAGCACTCACCTACCAACAATCTCTATCACCACGTAGACCTCACAATCATAGCTTCACTTAACCCTCACAACCTTACCACTGCTGCTACACTCACACCCACATCTCACATTGCACACACTGGCAGCTATTCAACTATGGCAGGCACATCACCCAAACACACATTGCACCACACTCACTCGCACATTTCACTTTCTCTTCCAGGCCAAGATCGTGCATAACAGGAGGGAGCATCGGCAGACAGGCAGGGTGCAAGCTGCCATCCAGGACCTCAGCCAACTGGCGGAGCGAGTGCTGGACATTATTGGTCGGCAGATCATGGAAACTGTGGCAACTGGCGAGGTTGAAGTCCTTGGTGGCAACAACAATTATGCTCATTCCAAATCCTTCTTCTCAAATCCCTTTCCCCCTCATCCCACAATCTCTTCTCACTTTCAAGCTACTGATGCTGTATATCTTGCTTTCCCTCATGTCCCCTCCCCTCATCATAACCCAACTCTTGTGCCTTTCTGCTTTCAGCTAATCACGAACAAGCACCAGGCCAGCCTGTCCAGGAGGCGATGGAAGAGAGCGAGGGGGAAGAAAAAGAAGTAGACACTGCATCACTGCATCTGTCACTTGTAGACACCAGCTCAGAAACTGGCACTACGTGTACTTTAGAGGCTAGTGTAGAAGTTGTGGAGCATGCAGCAGACTACCACGTAATGGCTCCACCCACCACTCATGTCCAGCACTCATATAATGAGAGCCGTGCTTCCACCAGGAAACATCATTGAACTACCTGGTCTGCCGAGTACTGGAGGGCTCCTCCCAATCAATTAAGACAACAGAACCATTGATTCAGTAGTCGCATGGTCTGCTCGATGATGTTTCCTGGTGGAAGCATAGCTCTCATTATATGAGTGGTGGGTGGAGTCATCAGTCAGGTCAGAGCGGATAGCTGTTGACTCTGAGCAGCCCCCCTCAAGTTTCATGTGGTGGCTGTAAGGTTGCTGGCGCATGAGGCTGACGCAGGCTGAAGGCACCATGACTGCTGCCAAGATAGTTAGTATTGACCATCAGGAAGCACTGGGCATGGTCGCCCACCAACTGCACATTAAGTGAGTGGTAGCCTTTGCAGTTACGGAACATCTCAGGATTGTTATGCAGCGCCTGCAAAGCCACGTGTGTGCAGTCAATGACGCCTTGCACCACGGGGAAGCTCACTATCCTGCAAAGCTTGTTCTGATTCTCTCTACTCAGTGAGAAGAAAACATAGTACCTTCTCCTAGTGTAGAGAGCCTCAGTGACCACCTGGCTGCAGCAATGGATGGTGAACTGGGAGATGTTAGCTATGTCTCCTGCTGCAAACTGGAAGGATACGCTGGCGAAGAAATTGAGGGCCACGGTGACCTTGACTGCCATTGGGAGAGACGTGATCGCCCTGCTTTCAGACTGCAGGTCTATTTGCAGGAGGTGGCTGAGTTCTGTGACCATCTCTTTGATAAAGCGGAGCCTCCTAATGCACTGCTCCTGGCTTAAGTGGATATAAGAGAAGTGCTCTCGGAAGTCCCTAGGTGGGTAAGGCCTCCAGTTGCGAGCCCTCCTGCTTTCTCTGTGCAAATCTTCTCATCTTCGCTGCCTCTGCTCTCTCTCCCTAAGGTAGTCGAACACAAGGGGGACTGCTAGTACAGCCCCCACGACTGTGAGAAAGTGATGTGAGCAGAAGCCTTTAAATAAGAATGAAGGTGTTCTCCAGTTGCAACAACACTTCCTGTTACCTTAGAACCTGGAAAGAAGTTTATAAAGCTGCTGGAATTGCAGAAAATTGCACAGAATCAGTCAAACTGTAGAAACATGTCAGGTGCAAGTTTTTGCTGATGATCCCTTTAAATACCACTGCTGGAGCCGACGCTTGCTCAGCTGGTCTCACTTAACGCATGCCAGGAAATGGAGCGTTGAAGTTGAAACTCACAGAACGGGCCTCAAGTGAGCATTGCACACTCAGTGACATCGCGATCAACATCATCCACATAATTTTAGTGAGCGCTGACATCGGCAGCGCTGCCAGCCACCCAAAAATGGCAGCCGCTATGGTACCCACCGGCAGCGGTTCGTAATGTGGCTGCCGCCATTTCTTTCCCCAAATCTGGCGGTAATGGGTGGCGCTAAACCTCCGAAGTTTTAGCTCTCATTGTTATGGTCAACACTGCGTCACCTACTGACATAGCTGGTACTGCATCCAAATGTTAACCCTTTTAACACTGATAGGCTGTGTTAATGGGACTAACATAGAAGTTTTCAATGTATTTTGAAATGGAATGTTGTGAGCCATTCAGCGTTTTAAATATATAATAGATGAAGACATGAGGTTTCAGAAGTCGAACAGCTCAGGAACTTAAAATGTATCTTACAATATGCTTGGTGCACCAGTCTTTCTAGCTGCATTGGTGTTTCAGTAACTGCTTCCTTGTTGTCACTGATATCTCCTTGTTTTGTTGTGTCTTCGGGATTGTGCTGTTTTTGTTCCAATGTTAAGCCTCTCCACGCAGCAAAGGTATGTTGCATGCAGCAGACAATGATGATTCATGAGATCTTGGAAACTGTACTGCAGTGCACCTCCTGATCTGTCAAGACATCTGAGGCGCTGCTTATTGTATTTCTACTCAGTTTCTCTCCATGGTTGGAACCAATGCAGGGAGACAGAGGGAAACAAAAAGGAGGCAAAAACAAAAGACAGAAAGGAGATGAGGAAAAGTGGAGGGCAGAGAAACCCAAGGTAAAGAACAAAAAGGGCCACTGTACAGCAAAATTCTAAAAGGACAAAGGGTGTTAAAAAAACAAGCCTGAAGGCTTTGTGTCTTAATGCAAGGAGTATCCGCAATAAGATGGATGAATTAATTGTGCAAATAGATGTTAACAAATATGATGTGATTGGGATTACGGAGACGTGGCTCCAGGATGATCAGGGCTGGGAACTTAACATTCAGGGGTATTCAACATTCAGGAAGGATAGAATAAAAGGAAAAGGAGGTGGGGTAGCATTGCTGGTTAAAGAGGAGATTAATGCAATAGTTAGGAAAGACATTAGCTTGGATGATGTGGAATCTATATGGGTAGAGCTGCAGAACACCAAAGGGCAAAAAACGTTAGTAGGAGTTGTGTACAGACCTCCAAACAGTAATAGGGATGTTGGGGAGGGCATCAAACAGGAAATTAGGGGTGCATGCAATAAAGGTGTAGCAGTTATAATGGGTGACTTTAATATGCACATAGATTGGGCTAGCCAAACTGGAAGCAATACGGTGGAGGAGGATTTCCTGGAGTGCATAAGGGATGGTTTTCTAGATCAATATGTTGAGGAACCAACTAGGGGGGAGGCCATCTTAGACTGGGTGTTGTGTAATGAGAGAGGATTAATTAGCAATCTCATTGTGCGAGGCCCCTTGGGGAAGAGTGACCATAATATGGTGGAATTCTGCATTAGGATGGAGAATGAAACAGTAAATTCAGAGACCATGGTCCAGAACTTAAAGAAGGGTAACTTTGAAGGTATGAGGCGTGAATTGGCTAGGATAGATTGGCGAATGATACTTAGGGGGTTGACTGTGGATGGGCAATGGCAGACATTTAGAGACCGCATGGATGAATTACAACAATTGTACATTCCTGTCTGGCGTAAAAATAAAAAAGGGAAGGTGGCTCAACCGTGGCTATCTAGGGAAATCAGGGATAGTATTAAAGCCAAGGAAGTGGCATACAAATTGGCCAGAAATAGCAGCGAACCTGGGAACTGGGAGAAATTTAGAACTCAGCAGAGGAGGACAAAGGGTTTGATTAGGGCAGGGAAAATGGAGTACGAGAAGAAGCTTGCAGGGAACATTAAGGCGGATTGCAAAAGTTTCTATAGATATGTAAAGAGAAAAAGGTTAGTAAAGACAAACATAGGTCCCCTGCAGTCAGAATCAGGGGAAGTCATAACGGGGAACAAAGAAATGGCAGACCAATTGAACAAGTACTTTGGTTCGGTATTCACTAAGGAGGATACGAACAACCTTCCGGATATAAAAGGGGTCAGAGGGTCTAGTAAGGAGGGGGAACTGAGGGAAATCTTTATTAGTCGGGAAATTGTGTTGGGGAAATTGATGGGATTGAAGGCCGATAAATCCCCAGGGCCTGATGGACTGCATCCCAGAGTACTTAAGGAGGTGGCCTTGGAAATAGCGGATGCATTGACAGTCATTTTCCAACATTCCATTGACTCTGGATCAGTTCCTATGGAGTGGAGGGTAGCCAATGTAACCCCACTTTTTAAAAAAGGAGGGAGAGAGAAAACAGGGAATTATAGACCGGTCAGCCTGACCTCAGTAGTGGGTAAAATGATGGAATCAATTATTAAGGATGTCATAGCAGTGCATCTGGAAAATGGTGACATGATAGGTCCAAGTCAGCATGGATTTGTGAAAGGGAAATCATGCTTGACAAATCTTCTGGAATTTTTTGAGGATGTTTCCAGTAAAGTGGACAAAGGAGAACCAGTTGATGTGGTATATTTGGACTTTCAGAAAGCTTTCGACAAGGTCCCACACAAGAGATTAATGTGCAAAGTTAAAGCACATGGGATTGGGGGTAGTGTGCTGACGTGGATTGAGAACTGGTTGTCAGACAGGAAGCAAAGAGTAGGAGTAAACGGGTACTTTTCAGAATGGCAGGCAGTGACTAGTGGGGTGCCGCAAGGTTCTGTGCTGGGGCCCCAGCTGTTTACATTGTACATTAATGATTTAGACGAGGGGATTAAATGCAGTATCTCCAAATTTGCGGATGACACTAAGATGGGTGGCAGTGTGAGCTGCGAGGAGGATGCTATTAGGCTGCAGAGTGACTTGGATAGGTTAGGTGAGTGGGCAAATGCATGGCAGATGAAGTATAATGTGGATAAATGTGAGGTTATCCACTTTGGTGGTAAAAACAGAGAGACAGACTATTATCTGAATGATGACAGATTAGGAAAAGGGGAGGTGCAACGAGACCTGGGTGTCATGGTACATCAGTCATTGAAGGTTAGCATGCAGGTACAGCAGGCAGTTAAGAAAGCAAATGGCATGTTGGCCTTCATAGCGAGGGGATTTGAATACAGGGGCAGGGAGGTGTTGCTACAGTTGTACAGGGCCTTGGTGAGGCCATACCTGGAGTATTGTGTACAGTTTTGGTCTCCTAACTTGAGGAAGGACATTCTTGCTATTGAGGGAGTGCAGCGAAGATTCACCAGACTGATTCCCGGGATGGCGGGACTGACCTATCAAGAAAGACTGGATCAACTGGGCTTGTATTCACTGGAGTTCAGAAGAATGAGAGGGGACCTCATGGAAACGTTTAAAATTCTGACGGGTTTAGACAGGTTAGATGCAGGAAGAATGTTCCCAATGTTGGGGAAGTCCAGAACCAGGGGTCACAGTCTGAGGATAAGGGGTAAGCCATTTAGGACCGAGATGAGGAGAAACTTCTTCACCCAGAGAGTGGTGAACCTGTGGAATTCTCTACCACAGAAAGTAGTTGAGGCCAATTCACTAAATATATTCAAAAGGGAGTTAGATGAAGTCCTTATGGCGAGAAAGCAGGAAGGGGGTACTGAAGTTTCATGTTCAGCCATGAACTCATTGAATGGCGGTGCAGGCTAGAAGGGCTGAATGGCCTGCTCCTGCACCTATTTTCTATGTTTCTATTAGCTATGGCTGTAGAATTGTCATACTGGAGCCATTTGTCCACTATAAACATAAGAACATAAGAAATAGGAGCAGGAGTAGGCCATATGGCCCCTCGAGCCTGCTCCGCCATTTAATACAATCATAGCTGATCCGATCATGGACTTTCCTGCCCGCTCCCCATAACCCCTTAATCCCTTATCAGTTAAGAAGCTGTCTATCTAAACCTAGCAGAGCTGATTGACATAAAATAAAAGCAGTGTGCGAACTGCTGAGGAAGCACGTTTTTAACTGTAGAAGTCTGAGCTAGTGATCACAGAGTAGCTGCATGGTGATATAGAGTTGATATAGACTGAAACCCTTTCAGTTCATCTCGGCAATTGCATTATGCACAGAAGCTTGAATGACAATAAATATGAAATCAATCACCCTCTGGACTCCTGCAATACCAGCAGCCTTGTGGAATTATGCAGATCTATCATGCTGCTTGTCGGTGGTGAATGTGATGGCCCTGCTAATAATGCATATGTCAGCCCAGAAATTCCGGCCTCCCGGGTCCGTATGGTGTGTGTACGGACCCGGGAAGGCATCGCAAAAGCCGGTTTTCAGTGCACAATATGCATGCGCTGAAAACCGTTTTTTCCAATCTGTCAAGCTCCAGTTTGACAGATCTTCCGTATCTCTACATAGAAACATAGAAAATAGGTGCAAGAGCAAGCCATTCAGCCCTTCGAGCCTGCACCACCATTCAATATGATCATGGCTGATCATGCAACATCAGTACCCCATTCCTGCTTTCCCTCCATACCCCTTGATCCCTTTAGCCATAAGGGCCACATCTAACTCCCTCTTGAATATATTTAACGAACTGGCCTCAACAAATTTCTATGGTAGAGAATTCCACAGGTTCACAATTCTCTGAGTGAAGAAGTTTCTCCTCATCTCGGTCTTACACCTTATCTTTAGTCTATGAACCCTGGTTCTGGACTTCCCCAACATCAGGAACATTCTTCCTGCATTTAACCTGTCCAATCCCGTCAGAATTTTATATGTTTCTATGAGATCCCCTCTCATTCTTCTAAATTCCAGTGAATACATCCAGGACATTCGCATGGGCAAGATTGTGGTATTTACCCATATCTTGCTCTGCGGATGTCCTGAAAACTCTTGCTCCTGATAAAAGCAGGCGTATAGCCTACTTTTATAGGTGTAAGTTTTAAAATACACAAAAACATAATAAAATAAAATTAATAAAACACTTTATTGTTTTAAAAACCCTCCTCACTACGGTAAGTTTATTTTAAACCATAATTTTAAAATTTTTTTTAATCGGGAGAATATTTTTTTTTTATAATACGTATATAAATAACTTTAATTTAAATTAATAAAAATATGTGGTGTATTCTTTTTTATTTGTGTTTTGGGTGTTTGGGAGGGTTTTTCAATCATAATAATGGGAACTCCAACTTACGGAGTTTCCATTATTATGAATGAGTATATACTTTACCTAGATTGGCTGCCCAGAGCCATGTGACTGTAGCTCCAGCCCTGCAGACGTCCTGACATGCACGCGCTCCGATGCGCAGTCAGTGGAGGCCTCAGGACCGGGATCTCTCATGGGCACAGCAGGTTCAGGTATGTGCACATCTTTTTTACCCGATTGCCCTTGGGAAGCAGCCGACCGTGATTTGTAGGCCGTCATCTTCTTGAATCATCTGTGTGCAGCAAACTGACAGATACAGTACATAGTTCCCGGTGTTGAAAGGAATCACATGCATAGAAATTGACGATCTTGGTGGTCTTGATGGACAGTGGTATACAAATGGTAAATTCTGTCTGGAGGTTTTTCTGAAGGAGATGACAAAGCTCTGTCACAGCCTCCTTAGGCACCGCTCTTCAGTTTTTCCGAGGTAGCTTTGGTCGCTAGAATGGTTGGCCCGATGGGTAGAGCAGCAGGAGCACCAGATTATGGGGGAGAAATTTGGAAAAGCCCCCGTTTGGGGCGCTAACTTTTAAAAATGGAAAAAAATTGCACACAAAATTTGGGGGTGGTTCTCCAGGAAGGAAGTGGAGTGCTAAATCAGGCACTTCACTTCTTTCCTGGAGCTCAATCGGCAGCAGGCGGGGCGGTAAGTGGAGCTGTGCTGCGCTGCCGCATTGAATGGCTCCTTCCCTCCCTTAAAGGGAAAGGCCATCACTGCAGGCTCTGCAGAAAAAAGACTTCCCTTCTCCCCAAAGGCAGTCGCGATCCCGCCCGATGCACTGAAGCAGAGTGCTGGGCTGATCGATCACGGGCAAAGAAGACCAGCCAAAAACCTGAAAGTGAGAAGGTTAAATTTTTTATACTTGCCTCGGCCACCTCGCCTTTGAGTATCACCCCCGAAGCACCCAGCCTCCTGATGGATGCCTCCTGCAGCTGCCGGTGTTTTTGCCAGGCGATGCTGCAGGGGGCGGAACGCAAGTTTGGGTCCGGGGCGATACGCATGCAATGATGCCACGATCTCTGGTCGAAGGCAGTCAGGGGGCAATGCCGTACTGCCACCGCAAACCTCTCGCTGAATATGGCGGGAATCGATGTTATAGCCGCACCCGGTTGGAACCTGGTTAGCGCATCATTATCACCCCTCCCCCCCGGAGGCGATAAAGTAGGGTGCTAAGGAAGCCAATTTCTAGGCCTATATGTATGGCTGCCAACTTTAGCAACCCTTTGCTGCTCTTGATGGTTCTCAAGCAAAATGCAGTGCTAAGGGCCATTGATGTAATACCTAGTGCAGTGAGAGTTTGGTGTCTTGAGGGTCAAGTAGTCAGCGTTTCATCTGTAACCAAAATTGACCCCATAAGTTTAAAAAGCAAACCGAAAGTACGGTCATCGAGTTTTCAAACTTAGAAAAAGTGAAATTAATAATTTAACAAAGACCATTTCTGTGACTTATTCTTTAATCCTTAATGTGAAGTCCATACATGTGGTATTTTTCTCCCCTAACTACGATGTGGTTAGACTTTTTATATCTCGGTCAAAGAACATAATTGGATTCAAATATTACTTGATTAAATATAATGGCCCGAAAATTCCAGCCTCGCCGAGTCCGTACGAAATGCGCACCGACCCGGTGAGGCCTCGCAAAAGCGTATGCGCCGAAAACCGGCTTTTCCGATCTGTCAAGATTTCTCTCGACAGATCCTCCGTCTCCCCGGGAGATGGATATCCGCGCGGGAGAGATTGGGCTATTTGCCTTCAAAGTTTAGGTCTGGTAAAAGCAGGCGCATAACTTACTTTTACCAGCGAAATACTTTTAAAACATATAAAAATTACATTTAAGCGCTCATTTTTATATTAAAAACCCTGTCCATTAAGGCAAGTTGATTTTTTACCCTATTAAAACACACTAAAAAAAATTCCAAAAGATTTTTTTTCTAAAACATTTAATTACATTTCATTATATTTAATTTCAATTAATTTTAAACATGTGAGGTCTTTTATTTATTTATTATGCTGTGTTTCGGTGCTTTAAGGAATTATTCTCATTGATAGTAATGGGAACTCGTACAAACAGAGTTCCCATTTTTATCAATGAGAATACTGCATAGTGATTGGTGGTCCAGGCCTATGTGACTCCAGCAGTACGTACCCGAAAGACATCTTCCCGTGCGCTGCGCAGCGAATCTAGGCCTCCGACCGGAATCCTACGTTCCTCCGGGACCACCAGGTACTTTCATAGATTTTTTTCGGGTCGGAGGCATTCGTACGAAGGAAGCCTCCGACCACAATTTTACCCCAATATGCTTTTTCAAATGCTAGCAAACGTTCCATTGCTTTCTGGAAGAACTTCCAATATTTTCTATCTACCTTTATTTTTCTTTCTTTGATAACTTCTGAAATGAACAGTTACAAAAGTAAGTTCCTGTATTCATTGACAAAGAAATAGCCTCTGTTAGTGCATAGATTACTATCTTATCTGTGTCCTTTTAACAGAGGCTCATTAATAAAAATTATTGGACGTTTGGCAGTATATACGTCCCTTTGTAAATCGGGTAACATTTAAAATGGGTTGTCATAATTACTGCAAATTTTGTAGCAAAGTGGATACTGCAAGTGAGATCCATTAGATGTTGGGTTTGTGACAGTTATCCTTTTCATGCACGGTAAAAGCTGCCATATTAGCTATACTGCACAACCTTCACGTTAGATGGCTGGTCAGACAAATAATAACTACTCTGGTGTCAAAGCTACATTCTTAGCTTGATGAATCATGAAAATCATTAATGTGTGAGTTATGCATCAGATTTTATGATAATGGCCCTGAAATTCTGGAATTTTTACAAAATTACCTGGTGGTCCCGGAGGCACCTGCGATTCCTGTGGGCAGGCCTTCTCTTCCCGCACTGCGGAGTGTGCTCCCGTTCTCAAGTTTCCAACGCAGAAGGTGCGGTCACATGTGACTGCACAACCAATCAGGTCCAGTGTTCTCATTAATAGCAATCATAACTCTGTATCTACGCGTTCTCATTGCTGTTAATGAGAAAAAAGAAAACAAACACACTAAACACAAAATAAAAAAATAAAAAAACACACCTCACATAATTGAAATTAATTGAAATTAACATTAATAAATGTCTTGGGAAAAAAAGAATATTTTTCCAATTTTTTTAAAGTTTTGTAATTAGGGTTTAAAATAAAATTACCTTAGTGGGCGGGCTTTTAACATAAAAATGTGTTTTTCAATTTTATTTTTATATGTTTTAAAACGCTTATGCTGGTAAAAATAGGTTATGCGCCTGCTTTTACCAGGCGCAAGAGTTTTAAGGACATTAGCTGGGCAAGAGATGGGCAAATACTGCAAACTTACCCATGTGAATGTCCTTGCTGCCGAGATGTGTGCGATCTGTCAAACCAGAACTTGACCATCGAAAAAGCTGTTTTTTAGGCACATGCGCATTGCCCGTCGGAAACCAGCTTTTGCGATGGCTTCCCAGGTCCGTACGCGCTCCGTACGGACCCGGGGAGGCCGGAATTTCAGGGCCATGTAGTTTGCATTATCAAAGCGCATCATGAGGATACTCCCAGTAGCTCAGTTAGTATATAACTAAGTTATACAGACCTGGAAGGTTCCACGTTCAATTTTCAATCTGTTTTGACTTAGTTGATCTCAGTTGAGGCAACAACTGGGTGCGATATTGACTTCAGTGATCCTTGTAAGGAAAGGAAAATTGGCCTGTGTTCCCACTTCTGATTGCTGACCTGGAAGTGTGCATGTATGGATGCTGGGTGAGCACAGCATTGGGTTTGGCAGTGATGATCACTACAACTACAAATTTTTATTCAATTCTAGCATTCTGTGGGAAAAATCAAGTGGTTGCACATTTTAATCAAATTAGTTTGTTTTTCATGAGTGTAGAGTACATTTAAGGGAGACCGTGAGATGCATATCAAAAATCTTTGAGGATTGGCGTGTCTGGTAGAGTCAGTAAGATAATGGCACTAAAGACGGATAAATCCCCTGGACCTGATGCCCTGCATCATAGGGTCTTAAGAGAAGTAGCGGCAGGGATAGTGGATGCATTCGTTATAATTTACCGAAATTCCCTAGATTCTGGGAGGTCCCAGCAGATTGGAAAACTGCAAATGTAATGCCCCTATTTAAAAAAGGAGGCAGACAAAAAGAAGGAAACTATAGAAACATAGAAACATAGAAAATAGGTGCAGGAGTAGGCCATTCGGCCCTTCGAGCCTGCACCGCCATTCAATGAGTTCATCGCTGAACATGCAACTTCAGTACCCCATTCCTGCTTTCTCGCCATACCCCTTGATCCCCCTAGTAGTACGGACTACATCTAACTCCTTTTTGAATATATTTAGTGAATTGGCCTCAACAACTTTCTGCGGTAGAGAATTCCACAGATTCACCACTCTCTGGGTGAAGAAGTTTCTCCTCATCTCGGTCCTAAATGGCTTACCCCTTATGCTTAGACTGTGACCCGTGGTTCTGGACTTCCCCAACATTGGGAACATTCTTCCTGCATCTAACCTGTCTAAACCCGTCAGAATTTTAAACGTTTCTATGAGGTCCCCTCTCATTCTTCTGAACCCCAGTGAATACAAGCCCAGTTGATCCAGTCTTTCTTGATAGGTCAGTCCCGCCATCCTGGGAATCAGTCTGGTGAACCTTCGCTGCACTCCCTCAATAGCAAGGACGTCCTTCCTCAAGTTAGGAGAACAAAACTGTACACAATACTTAAGGTGTAGCCTCACCAAGGCCCTGTACAGCTGTAGTAACACCTCCCTGCCCCTCTACTCAAATCCCCTCGCTATGAAGGCCAACATGCCATTTGCTTTCTTAACCGCCTGCTGTACCTGCATGCCAATCTGCAATGACAACATAAGAACATAAGAAATAGGAAAAGGAATAGGCCATATGGCCCCTCGAGCCTGCTCCGCCATTCAATAAGATCATGGCTGATCTGATCATGGGTTCAGCTCCACTTCTCCGCCTACTCCCCATAACCCCTTATCCCCTTATCGTTTAAGAAACTGTCTATTTCTGCCTTAAATTTATTCCATGTCGCAGCTTCCACAGCTCTCTCAGGCAACGAATTCCACAGATTTACAACCTCTGAGAGAAGAAATTCCTCCTCATCTCAGTTTTAAATGGGTGGCCCCTTATTCTAAGATCATGCCCTCGAGTTCTAGTCTTCCCCATCAGTGGAAACATCTTCTCTGCATCCACCTTGTCAAGCCTCCTCATAATCTTATACGTTTCGATAAGATCACCTCTCATTCTTCTGAATTCCAATGAGTAGAGGCCCAACCTACTCAACCTTTCCTCATGTCTACCCCCTCATTCCCAGAATCAACCTAGTGAACCTTCTCTAAACTGCCTGCAAAGTAAGTATATCCTTTCGTAAATATGGAAACCAAAACTGCACGCAGTATTCCAGGTGTGGCCTCAACAAGGCCTTATATAGCTGTAGCAAGAATTCCCTGCTTTTATACTCCATCCCCTTTGCAATAAAAGCCAAGATACCATTGGCCTTCCTGATCACTTGCTGTACCTGCCTACTATCCTTATGTGTTTCATGCACAAGTACCCCCAGGTCCCGCTGTACTGCGGCATTTTACAATCTTACTCCATTTAAATAATAACTTGCTCTTTGATTTTTTTTCTGCCAAAGTGCATGACCTCACACTTTTCAACATTATACTCCTTCTGCCAAATTTTTGCCCACTCAGTTAGCCTGTCTATGTCCTTTTCCAGACTTTTTTGTGTCCTCCTCACACATTGCTTTTCCTCCCATCTTTGTATCATCAGCAAACTTGGCTATGTTACACTCAGTCCCTTCTTCCAAGTCGTTAATATAGATTGGAAATAGTTGGGGTCCCAGCACTGATCCCTGCGAAGAAACTCGAGATGTTCGGCACCTTCCCAGATCCTTCTCCTCCACTTTGAGTGCCTTTCACAACGTCAGGTTGCCTCAAAGCACTTTACAGCCAATGAAGTACTTTTAAAATGTATAACTGTTGCAATGTAGGAAACACAGCAGCCAATTTGCACACAGCAAGATCCCACAAACAACAATGTGATAATGACCAGATAATTCATTTTTTCTTTAGTGATGTTGGTTGAAAGATAAATGTTGATCAGGGCACCAGGGTGAACTGCCCTGCTCTTCGAAATAGTGCCGTAGAATCCTTTATGTCATAGAAACATAGAAAATAAGTGCAGGAGTAGGCCATTCGGCCCTTCTAGCCTGCACCGCCATTCAATGAGTTCATGGCTGAACATGGCTGTCCACCTGAGGGAGCAGGTGGGGTAACTGTTTAATATCTCATCTGAAAGATGGCACTTCCAACAGTGCAGCACTCCCTCAGTAGTGCACGAGAACATCAGCTTAAATTTTGTGCTCAAGTCCCTGGATTGGGACTTGAACCCATAACCTGAGAGGCAAGTGTGCTACCACTGTGCCAAGATGACACCTAACTGCAGCCATGACATTCCCGTGATTAGGCTAGCCACAGGTGGAGTATAAGATAATTACATGTCCTTAAAATGTATTTTTAAAAGGAGCGATCTGTATTCGGAAAGTGTTTGGCAAATCTTTTCTGCTTCTTTGCCAAATGCATACATGTGATGATGTAATTTGTATCCGTGTATTCACTGGATCTCAAATGCATGATAATGAAAATTACAATCAGTTATTCTCCCTTAAGTTGAAAGACAGTGGGAGAGAAATTTGGAATGGGGCGCTAACTTTTTACATTCTGAAAATTTAGCATCAGGTGCAAAGGATTCTGAAATTCTTCTAAATTGGGCTTTCGCGCCCTCGGAAGGAAGGGGAGGTGGTATATCAAGCTCTTATGACCTCAGTGGGGCAATACTGAGGTGCTGCCGAATTTCAGGTGACTTGCATTCAGCAATCATCCTTCAATCCTTTACACTGGCTCATTCCAGCTCTTAAAGGAGAGGTTGTATCAATGTGTGAAATGGCTCATTGGGTTGGCCATGGAGATGCCAGCAAGTGCTTAATTGAGCAGTTCATCGAGATCCTTAATCAGAGGTTCCATTGCCTGGATTGCTCTGGTGGAGTGCTGCAGTACTCGCCTGAGCAAATCTCCCTATTCGTGGTCGTCTGCTGCATGCTTCACATTCTGCCAATCATGAGGGCACAACCTTTCTGAGGAGGAGGAGGAGGAGGTGCAGGAGGCGGACCGGGATACGGGTCGCCGGCCATGCAGGAGGCGGCATCGCCATCCAAACCCTGCGAGGGAAGTGCAAAACCGCCTTATTGCTGCTCATTTCCAATGAGTTCATGCCCACTTCACCCTTCATCTTTGCATCTCTATGGCTAACCTAATGAGCCCTTTCACACATCATTGGCCACAGTGAAATGAGAGACCTGCACAGATATTGGAAAACAAAATAAAGATTTATTACACAAGAAATAAAGGTGCAAAAAACATACACGTAATCATTTCTCACCCTTGTGCATCTCCTTCTACCCCCTCTTAAGCAAGCTTAGTCTGGAACTATGCCACAGTGTCTCCCCTGTTGCTGTATGATGGGTCTGGGAAGGCTGCTGTGTTTCAGGTATCGAAACTACAGGTGTCCTTCCCGCGACCAGCTCTAGCCCTGGAAGGGCCGGCTGCACAGTGACCAGCACACTCCTCGGTGCATTCAGTCGGCCTTGGCTCGGGCGAGTCCATGCTTGTCGGCAATGGCAGAGTGACAGGTCTGGGGTCAGGACTGCTGCGATCCTAAGAGAGCACATCAGCATCCTGGTCCAAGGATCCTGCGCCACTCCCTTGGGACAAGCACATCACCATCGTCACTAATCTGCTGGAGCACAGGTCGGTAGTGTGGTGCAACATCGGAAGGTCCCCTGTGGACCATGGTGGACCCAGCCGTGATGGCAACAATCAGATCTTGCATGGCATGCAGCTGAGACTGCATGAGAGCAGACACAGTCTCGATGACCCAAGAGACAACAGCAGTAAGACGCTCCATGACCTGTTGCCCAGAGCGCATAAGAACATTCTGAGCTTCCAGGGCCGCTGCCATCCTATCCAAAGCAGCACTCAGACGCACGTTCACTTGCGCCTGTGCTGTAATGGCAGGTGGCACATTCCAACGAGATGTAGCATCACAGCTGGATCCGCACGGTCACCCTGGAAGTCCACCATCATCTGCATACTGGCAATGATGGGCTCCATGGTGTATGCAGAGCTGTCCACATTGCAGGAGGCGGACTCCTCCACGCTCCTGACCACTTGCGACAGGTCTCCGGCATCCTTGCCATTGCCCCCAACATTTGGGAATGCATGGCCTCCATACTTGTAATTTACCAAAATTCCCTGGATTCTGGGGAAGTCCCAGCAGATTGGAAAACTGCAAATGTAATGCCCCTATTTAAAAAAGGAGGCAGACAAAAAGCAGGAAACTATAGATCAGTTAGCCTAACATCTGTGGTTGGGAAAATGTTGGAGTCCATTATTAAAGAAGCAGTAGCAGGAAATTTGTAAAAGCAAATTTCGGTCAGGCAGAGTCAGCATGGATTTATGAAGGGAAGGCATGTTTGACAAATTTACTAGAGTTCTTTGAGGATGTAACGAGCAGGGTGGATAAAGGGGAACCAGTGGATGTGGTGTATTTCGACTTCCAGAAGGCATTTGACAAGATGCCACATAAAAGGTTACTGCACAAGATAAAAGTTTACAGGGTTGGGGGTAATATATTAGCATGGATAGAGGATTGGCTAACTAACAGAGCACTGAGAGTTGAGATAAATGGTTCATTCTCTGGTTGGCAACCAGTAACTAGTGGTGTGCCGCAGGGATCAGTGCTGGGACCCCAACTATTTACAATCTATATTAATGATTTGGAAGAAGGGACTGAGTGTAATGTAGCCAAATTTGCTGACGATACAAAGATGGGTGGAAAAGCAATGTGTGAGGAGGACACAAAAAAGTCTGGAAAAGGACATAGACAGGCTAAGTGAGTGGGCAAAAATTTGGCAGGAAAAAAATCAAAGAGCAAGTTATTATTTAAATGGAGCAAGATTGCAAAGTGCTGCAGTACAGCGGGACCTGGGGGTACTTGTGCATGAAAGACAAAAGGATAGTATACAGGTACAGCAAGTGATCAGGAAGGCCAATTGTATCTTGGCCTTTATTGCAAAGGAGATGGAGTATAAAAGCAGGGAAGTTTTGCTACAGCTATATAAGGTCTTGGTGAGGCCACACCTGGAATACTACGTGCAGTTTTGGTTTCTGTTATGTATTTTACCCCTTTGCAACCTGTATTACACTACCACCAGAGGGCCTACCTGTTGGAGTCCCAAGGGATCCCAGCATCCCTTGGGAGCACAGTATTTAAGCAAGCCACCCACGAGGTATCTGCACTCTGGAGTCTCATTAAAGGAGCTAAGGTCACACTTGCTCATTGTACACAGTACTCAGTTTCATCCTTTATCATGACGCATCAATTGGCGACCAGGTAACAAACAACTGTACGGAAATGCAAAGAACAGTTGGTATCCTGGAGAAATTCTCAGAAGGGGATGATTGGGAGGCCTTCGTGGAGAGACTCAACCAATAATTCATGGCCAATGAGCTGGAAGGGGACGAGAACGCTGCCAAATGAAGGGCGATCCTCCTAACTGTCTGTGAGGCAACAACCTATGGCCTCATGAAGAATCTCCTAGCTCCGACAAAACCAACAGCTAACTCTTATGAAGTATTGTGTACGCCGGTCCGGGAGCACCTAAGTCCTAAGGAAAGCATTTTGATGGCGAGATATCGGTTCTACACGTGTCAGCGGTCGGAGGGCCAGGATGTGGCGAGCTATGTCACCGAAATAAGGCACCTCGCAGGACATTGCGAGTTTGAGGGATTCCTAGAACAAATGCGTTGAGACTTTTTTGTACTGGGCATTGGCCATGAGACAATCCTTCACAAATTGTTGACCGTTGAAACTCCGAATCTAAGTAAAGCCATAACGATAGCCCAGGCATTTATGTCCACCAGCTACAACACCAAACAGATTTTGCAGAGTAAAGAAGTTTCGGCCAGTACTGTGCCCAAAGTAACGTCGTTTTCGAGCAGGAATATACATGGCAGAACGTACACGCCGGCTGCTGCTGCTCGACCTCAGATGACACAGAGGCCGCCATCAATCGTTAATGCGAGGCAGTTAACACCTTGTTGGCGCTGTGGAGGTGATCATCGGGCCCATCAATGCCGTTTCAAGCACTAGGCGTGCAACGGTTGCAGAACAATGGGACACCTCCAGCAAATGTGCAGGCAAGCTGCAAATCCTGCAAACCACCACATTGCAGAGGAAGATAGATCCACTGTGGATCAGGCCAAACTGGAGACTCGTACCGAGGAGGCAGAAGTGTACACATTCACCACAAAATGTCCACCAATAATGTTGAAAGCTGAACTGAACGGAATTCCAGTATCTATGGAACTGGACACGGGTGCGAGTCAGTCCATAATGAGTTAAAAGGCCTTCGGCAGGCTGTGGGGCAACAAGGCTCAGCCCCATTCACACCAAACTAAGGACTTACACCAAGGAACTAATCCCTGTAATTGGCAGTGCAGAAGTCAAAGTCTCCTATGTGAGCAGCACACGAACTCCCACTGTGGATTGTGCCAGGGGATGGCCCCACATTGTTTGGCTGAAGCTGGCTGGGAAAAATCCGCTGGAACTGAGACGATATCCGAGCGCTTTCATCTGTCGATGGTGCCTCATATGCCCAGGTTCTAAGCAGGTTTCCATCGTCGTTCGAGCCAGGCATTGGAACCTTCTCGGGGGGAGGGGTGGTAAACTGCAGATCCATTTGGTTCCCGGTATGGGACCCATCCACCACAAAGCACGGGCGGTACCATACATGATGCGTGAGAAAGTGGAAAATGAGTTGGACAGGCTGCAGCGAGAAGGCATCATCGCGCCGGTGGAATTCAACAAGTGGGCTAGTCCGATTGTTCAGGTACTCAAAGAGGACGGCACGGTCAGAATTTGTGGGGACTATAAAGTAACGAATAACCGTTTTTCGCTGCAAGACCAGTACCCGCTACACAAGGCAGACAACCTATTTGCGACCCTGGCTGGAGGGAAGACGTTCATCAAGCTGGACCTGACCTCAGTCTACATGACGCAGGAGCTGGAGGAGTCTTCGAAAGGCCTGACCTGCATCAACACGCACAAAGGTCTGTTCATCTATAACAGATGCCCGTTCGGGATTCGGTCGTCCGCGGCAATCTTCCAACGGAACATGGAGAACCTGCTAAAGTCGGTTCCTCGCACCGTGGTTTTCCAGGACGACATACTGGTTACAGGTCGGGACACCATTGAGCACTTGAAGAATCTGGAAGAGGTTCTGAGTCGGTTCGATCGCATGGTACTCAGGTTGAAACGCTCAGTGAGTTTTCCTGGTGCAGGAGGTTGAGTTCTTGGGAAGAAGAATCGCAGCAGACGGCATCAGACCCACCGACACCAAGATGGAGGCCATCACGAATGCGCCGAGACCACAGAACGTGATGGAGCTACGGTCGTTCCTGGGACTCCTTAACTATTTCGGTAATTTCCTACCTGAGTTAAGCACCCTGCTAGAACCCTTGCATGCTCTACTGCGCAAGGGAGACGACTGGGTATGGAGGAATTCACAAGAGGCTGCCTTTAAGAAAGCCAGGAATCTGTTGTGTTCTAACAAACTGCCTGCTCTGTATAACTCGTGTAAAAGATTAGTGCTAGCTTGTGATGCGTCGTCATACGGGGTCGGATGTGTGCTACAACAGGCTAACGAATTGGGTATTTTGCAACCGGTCGCTTATGTGTCCAGTAGTTTGTCCAAGGCTGAAAGGGCCTACAGCATGATTGAAAAAGATGCTCTGGCGTGCGTTTACGGGGTAAAGAAAATGCACCAGTACTTACTTGGCCTCAAGTTTGAGCTTGAAACTGACCACAAGCCGCTCGTATCGCTGTTCTCTGAGAGCAAAGAGATTAACACCAATGCATCTGCCTGCATCCAAAGATGGGTGCTCACACTGTCGGCATACAACTATGTAATCCGCCACAGACCGGGCACAGAGAACTGCGCTGATGCTCTCAGTCGGCTACCATTGCCGACCACCAGGGTGGAAATGGCACAGCCTGCGGACTTGCTCATGGTAATGGATGCATTCGAAAACGAAAAGTCCCCCGTTACGACCCACCAGATCAGGACCTGGACCAGCCAGGATCCTTTACTGTCCTTGGTAAAAAGCTGTGTCCTCCATGGGAGCTGGTCCAGCATCCCAGCGGAGATGTAGGAGGCAATTAAGCTGTTCCACAGGGGCAAAGGCGAAATGTCCCTGTCTGTTGTGGGGCAATCGCGGAGTCTTGCCCAAGAAAGGCGGAGATACATTCATTTGTGAACTGCACAGCACCCACCCAGGCATTGTAATGATGAAAGCCATAGCCAGATCCCACGTGTGGTGGCCCGGCATCGACTCAGATTTAGAGTCATGCGTGCGCCAGTGCAACACTTGCTCTCAGCTGAGCAATGCACCCAGAGAGGCACCGCTATGTTTGTGGTCGTGGCCCTCCAAACCTTGGTCGAGGATCCACATGGACTATGCGGGTCCATTTCTAGGCAAAATGTTCTTGTCGTGGATGCTTACTCAAAATGGATTGAATGTGCAATAATGTCTGTAAGTACGTCCACGGCCACTATTGAAAGCCTACGAGCCATGTTTGCCACACACGGCCTGCCTGATGTCCTAGTCAGCGACAATGGGCCGTGCTTCACCAGTACTGAATTCAAGGAATTCATGAACCGCAATGGGATCAAGCACGTCACATCTGCCCTGTTCAAGCCTGCATCCAATGGCCAGGCAGAACGGGCAGTTCAGACGATTAACCAAAGCTTGAAACGCATGTCAGAAGGCTCCCTGCAGACCTGGCTATCCCGAGTGCTGCTTAGCTACTGCACCAGACCCCACTCACTCACTGTGGTTCCCCCAGCTGAGCTCATGAAATGGCCGCTCAAAACAAGGCTCTCTCTTGTCCACCCTGATCTCTATGATCACGTGGAGGGCAGGCGGCATCAACAAAGTGTGTACCATGACTGCGCAAATTTGTCATGCGATATTGAGGTCAAGGACCTTGTGTTTGTACTCAATTATGGACATTGTCCCAAATGGCTCTCTGGCACAGTCATAGCCAAAGAGGGGAGTAAGGTGTTTCAGGTCAAATTGGCCAATGGACTAACATGCAGAAAACTTTTGGACCAAATCAAATTGCGGTTCACCAACAGCTACGAACAACCTGAAGAATACACCACCAACTTTGACCCTCCAACACACACACAAGTGGCAACTGACATCATGGTTGACCACGAAGCCGAACTCACCATCTCCAGCAGCCCGGCAGGGCCGGCTGCCCAGCAGCCCAGTGAAGAACTAACCAACTCACCCACACCCGCATTTGTACCGGGACAATTGACAAGGGAGCGAAAAGCCCCAGACCGTCTCACCTTGTAAATAAGTGTACTATTGACTTTACAGGGGAGTGATGTTATGTATTTAACTCCTTGCAACCTGTATTACACTACCACCAGAGGGCCTACCTGTTGGAGTCCCAAGGGACCCCAGCATCCCTTGGGAGCACGGTATATAAGCAGGCCACCCACGTGGTACCTGCACTCTGGAGTATCATTAAAGGAGCTAACGTCACACTTGCTCATTATACACAGTACTCAGTTTCATCCTTTATCATGAATGCATCAGTTTCCATATTTACGAAAGGATATACTTGCTTTGGAGACAGTTCAGAGAAGATTCACTAGGTTGATTCCGGGGATGAGGTAAGGTTGACTTATGGGGAAAGGTTGAGTAGGTTGGGCCTCTACTCATTGGAATTCAGAAGAATGAGAGGTGATCTTATCGAAATGTATAAGATTATGAGGGGGCTTGACAAGGTGGATACAGAGAGGATGTTTCCACTGATGGGGAGACTAGAACTAGAGGGCATGATCTTAGAATAAGGGGCCGCCCATTTAAAACAGAGATGAGGAGAAATTTCTTCTCTGAGGGTTGTAAATCTGTAGAATTCACTGCCTCAGAGAGCTGTGGAAGCTGGGACATTGAATAAATTTAAGACAGAAGTAGACAGTTTTGTTGTGTCCTTACACACTACTATAAGTTCACATGAGGCACATTCTGCAGACAAAGTCACTCTGTGACCTACCCTTTATTCACAGGACCAAGAAGTGATGAAGGTGGGTGGAGCGTCCCCTTTTATACCTGAAAGACCAGGCTAGGAGTGTCTCCCACAAGTTCACCCCCTGTGGTCAAGGTGTGCATTTCTTAGGTGTATATAGTATGCAGTGTTGTTACATGAAGGTTACAGTTACATGAAGGTTACATACATGACATCACCTCCCCCCCATGTCTTATGGGGTCAAAGATTAAGTCTTTCGTGCGGTCGACGCTCTCTCGTGGAGCGCCGCAGTTGGGGCTCTGGTTGTTGAGCCTTGGCATGCGTCTCTGTCCTCTGTGGTGATTCCGGCCTGTCCGGACTGGCCGCAGGGACTGTACATGCTGCTGAAAGTTCTTGTTGCTCATTCACTGGCGGTGGTGTGGGCAGCATCTCATGATCTTCCTCAGGTTCCTCAGTGTACATGCTGAACCTTTTTTTTACTTGGTCCAGATGCTTGCAGCATATCTGTCCATTGTTAAGTCTGACCACTATGACCCTATTCCTCTCTTTTCCAATTACATATCCTCAAGCCACTTGGGCCCCAAAGTGTGATTAAGAACAAATACATGGTCATCGATTTCTATACATCTCCTCTTTGAGTTACGGTCGTGGCACTCATTTTGGGACTGGCGCTTGTCCTCAACAATGTCTGACAGGACTGGATGAATGAGGGACAGCCGAGTTTTAAGTGTACGTTTCATGAGTTGTTCCGCGGGCGGGACTCTAGTGAGCGAGTGCGGTCGGGACGTGTAGGCCAGCAGGAGGCGCGACAGGCGGCATTGAAGGGAGGGTCCTTGAATCTGTAGCATGCCTTGTTTTATGATTTGGACCGCACGTTCCGCCTGGCCATTGGAAGCTGGCTTCAACGGTGCTGTCCTGACATGTTTGATGCCATTACCCGACATGAACTCCCGGAATTCATAGCTAATGAAACACGGGCTGTTGTCACTAACCAGGATGTCTGGCAAGCCATGGGTCGCAAAGACCACACGCAGACTCTCCACGGTGGTGGATATCGTGCACGAATTCAATATGATGCACTCGATCCATTTCGAGTACGCATCAACAATAATGAACATTTTTCTCATGAACCGGCCCGCGTAGTCTATGTGAATACGTGACCATGGCCTGGTGGGCCAGGGCCACGGGCTGAGTGGAGCCTCCCTGGGGGCATTGCCCAGCTGGGCACACGTCATGCACCTGCGAACACAGTGTTCCAGATCTGAGTCAATTCTAGTCCACCATACATGTGACCGGGCAATGGCCTTCATTAGCACGATGCCTGGGTGCTCACTGTGGAGTTTCCTGATGAATGCTTCCCTTCCATTCTGGGGCATGACTACCCGGCTGCCCCATAGTAGGCAGTCGGCTTGGATGGAGATCTCATCCATCCGTCTGTGAAACGGTCTGACCTCCTCAGGGCATACTCCGTGTGCGGGCGCCCAATCCCCAGTCAGGACACGTTTCTTAATCAAGGACAGAAGGGGATCTTTGTTGGTCCAGATTTTGATCTGGCGGGCTGTGATGGTGGAGCCTGCGCTGTCAAAAGCATCGACAGCCATGACTATCTCAGCGCTTTGCTCCGCTGCCCCCTCAGTGGTGGCCAGTAGAAGCCTGCTGAGCACGTCAGCGCAATTTTCTGTACCTGGCCAGTGCCGTATGGTGTAGTTATACACAGCCAGCGTGAGAGCCCATCGCTGTATGCGAGCTGACGCATTGGCATTGATAGCTTTGCTGTCTGACAACGGGGATGTTAACGGCTTGTGGTCCGTTTCTAACTCGAACCTCCTGCCAAAAAGGTACTGGTGCATCTTTTTCACCCCGTAGACACATGCGAGTGCTTCCTTTTCAAGCATCCCATATCCCCTTTCTGCTTGGGAGAGCGACCTGGAGGCATAAGCCACAGGTTGGAGTTGGCCCTCATCATTACTCTGCTGCAACACGCACCCAATCCCACAGGATGATCCATCACATGTCAAAACCAATTTCTTACAGGGGTTGTACAGGGTCAATAGCTTATTAGAACAAAGTAGGTTCCGCGCCCGATTGAATGCCTGTTCCTGACAGCCCCCCCAAAACCAATCGCAGCCCTTACGCAGGAGCACGCGTAGCGGCTCCAACAATGTGCTTAAGTTAGGCAGAAAGTTCCCAAAATAGTTCAAGAGTCCCAGAAATGAACGCAACTCCGATGTGTTGCCGGACCTGGACGCACGACGAATCGCCTCCGTTTTGGATTCGGTAGGCCGGATCCTGTCTGCGGCAACCCTCCTGCTCAAAAACTCGACCTCTGGGGCCAAAAACACACACTTGGACTTCTTTAGTCGCAGGCCTACCCGGTCCAGTCGGCGTAGCACCTCCTCCAGGTTGTGGAGATGTTCCTCGGTGTCTCGATCCGTGATAAGGATGTCGACCTGAAATACGATTGTTCCAGGGATGGATTTGAGCAGGCTTTCCATGTTCCTTTGAAAGATTGCGGCTGCTGAATGAATGCCAAACGGACACCTGTTGAGGACAAACAGGCCCTTGTGCGTGGTGATGTTGGTCAGTAGCTTGGATTCTTCGGCCAGTTCCTGGGTCATGTAGGCAGAAGTGAGGTCCAACTTGGTGAACAGCTTGCCGCCTGCCAGCGTGGCAAAAAGATCCTCCACTCTCGGAAGCGGGTATTGGTCTTGTAGTGACACTCTGTTGATAGTGGCCTTGCAATCGCCACAGATCCTGACCGAGCCAACCGTTTTTTGGACAGGGACGATGGGGCTTGCCCAGTTGCTGAATTCAATGGGCGAAATTATGCCCTCTCTCAGCAACCTGTCCAACTCACTCTCAGTTTTCTCCCGCATCACATACGGCACAGCTCTGGCTTTATGGTGCACTGGTGTGGCGTCCGGCGTGATGCGTATCACTACTTTGGTACCTTTGAAAGTCCCAACAACAGGTTGAAATAGTGACTCAAATTTCTATAGGACCTGTGAGCACGAACTTCGCTCCACAGATGAAATGGCGTGCACATCCCCCCATTTCCAGTTCATCTCGGCTAGCCAGCTCCTCCCCAAAAGCGCAGGACCATTTCCCGGGTCAATCCAGAGTGGCCGGTTCTCTGATCCATTATGTGTGATCACCAACATTGCACTGCCTAGCACTGGGATGATCTCTTTGGTGTACGTCCGTAATTGCGTGTCAATGCGTTCTAGTTTGGGTCTGCTAGCTCTGAGTGGCCATAGTTTCTCGAATTGTTGGACACTCATAAGTGACTGGCTGGCCCCTGTGTCAAGCTTCATGCGTACCAAGATGCCGTTTAATAGGACTTTCATCATCATCGGTGGCGTTTTTGTATATGAGCTGTGGATGTTTGCCACCTGAACCCGTTGAACTTCAGCGTCCGTTGCTGTGTCCCAAGCATCAATCACCCTGCCTTGCAGACCCCTCTTATGGTTCATCTGCCTCATAAATTAGCCTCGCTGCGGGCTTCCTGCACATTCTGGCTAAATGTCCACTGAAGTTACAATTTCTACAGATGAATTGTTGGAACCTGCAGGTTTTTGCAGCATGTCTGCCCCTGCACCTCCAGCATGAGCTGAGATTGTTGTGAACAAAAGGGCTGTTACCAGGCATTCCTCTCTGATTGTCTCTTTGATTACTCTTGAGCACTCTGTTAGTGGGTATCAATGGCCCCATCCCGGGACGTATTGTCCCTTGTGTTGGTGTAAATGTCCGTTCAACCTGCCATTGTCTCTGTTGATGACCCACTCTAGAGTCTGTTACTGCCCGAGTGGTGTCGAATTGCCCTTGCCTGCCTGCGAGGTTCTGAGTCGCGTTTACAATGTTAACTCCCTGCTCCATCGCCACGTTGGGAGCAGAGTTGCGTGCGTATATTATCTTGGTTTCCTCCTCCCCCGCCATGAAGGTCTGAGCCATCAACGCCGCCGCTTCCAAGGTCAAGTCCTTGGTCTCAATTAGCTTTCTGAAAATCCCGGCATGCCCAATGCCCTCAATGAAAAAATCCCATAACATCTCCCCCCTGCAGGCGTCTGTGAACTTAGAGGCTGGCCAAGCGCCGAAGGTCCGCAACAAAGGTATGCTCTGTCCTTCCCGACGTCGGTGTGTATAGAATCGGTGTCAGGCCATGTGTATACTGCTCGCCGGTTTGAGGTGCTCACCAATCAGTTTGCTGAGTTCCTCCAAGGTTTTGTCTGCCTGCTTCTCGGGTGCGAGCAGGTCTTTCATCAGCGCGTACATCTTAGTCCACAGCTGGTCAGTAGATGCGCCCTTCGCTTGTCAGTCGCTGCCTCTCCCAGCCAGTCCTTCGTGACAAAGCTCTGCTCGAGCCTCTCAACGAAATCGTCCCAGTCCTCACCAACACAGTACCGTTCCTCTGTGCGACCGGTGGCCATTCTCGTGACTCGTTGATTCCCGTTTCTCGTCGCCAAATGTTGTGTCCTTACACACTACCTTAAATTCACACGAGGCACATTCTGCAGACAAAGTCACTCGGTGACCTAACCTTTATTCACAAGACCAAGAAGTGATGAAGGTGGGTGGAGCTTCCCCTTTTATACCTGAATCCATATTCACAGGAGAAAGTGTTATCTAATCCTCGAGTGATAGAGAAAGATCCCAACTCTAAGAACATCTAGAGTCTGTTGTAGGAGTGTCTCCCACAAGTTCACCCCCTGTGGTCAAGGTGTGCATTTCTTAGGTGTATATAGTATGCAGTGTTGTTACATGAAGGTTACAGTTACATGAAGGTTACATACATGACAAGTTTCTTAAACGATAAGGGGTTATCACGAGCGAAGTGGAGCTGAGTCCATGATCAGATCAGCCATGATCTTATTGAATGGCAGAGCAAGCTCGATGGGCTGTATGGCCTACTCCTGTTCTTATTTCTTATGTTCTTATACTTCTTTCATAAGCCCCAACATCGATGGGCTCATCTGAGTCCTCTTCAGCAGAACTTGCGTGTGACGTCGCCTCCTGGAAAGATGGCACCCGAGATTGCCTTTATCCTTCATCATTCTGCAGCACGCTAGGCCCCGGTGCATCACCCATTGCAGACCCCTCTGCTACGTCTAACTGACCTGACCACATACTCTCAGTATCTGAGCTGACGCGTGTGAGTGTAGGAAGCAGTGAGGCAGTACTGCCAGCAGTGTCCCCCTCTTCCTTGGCCTCATCCATCATGGTGCCAACATATGGAGTTTCCCCTCGGGTGTCATCGTGGCTTGAGCTCCCAATGGCCTCTTGGGTGTTCTCATGGCTATGGCTGCCAGTGCCCTCAAGGCTCTCGTCCTGGCTTTATCTCCCACTCTCATCAGCGGTCTCTCCCTGGCTTTGGCTACCAGTGCCCTCAAAGCTGTCATAATGGCTTTGGCTCACACTCGCATCAGTACTCTCTCCCTGGCTTCAGCTCCAGACATTATTGAAGATTAGCGCGAGTCTGTCTGCCTGTGTCAGGCTAGAGAACACACCTCCTTCCCTCCACCGCCTCGATGAGGGTCTCCAGTTCGTGTCTGTAAATCTGCTGGCCCTCATTGTTTCTGCTGGATTAGCCATGCCCTCGATTCAAACTGATTCCCTGTTCAGGGCCTAGCTGCAAACCCTGCCCTTTAAGAAAGCCAGGGAGAAGCTGGCTCGTTAGCAGCAAATCAGCACCAACAAAATTTTGCAACCCAATCGGCCACTCCGCACCCACACCGCTGCAAACTGCCGATTCCCACCACCAATACCGCCCCCGCTCCTATTCAGCAAAAATCTTGAAATTCGCTCCACTGGCCGCATCATCCATTGCGGCCGTAATAATTGGCAAAAAGCGGTAGGTGCACCGTGTTTCGGGCGGAGGTGAATTTCTACCCCCCGATATTTAAACATATTGCACTTTTTAAAAAATGAGATCCCATCTGCCCTCTCAAGTGGACGTCAAAGATCCTACGGCACTATTTTGAAACAATGCAGGGCAGTTCTCCCCATTTACCTGGCCAATATATATACCTCAACCAATATCACTAAAAACAGATCATCTGGTCATTGTCACATTGCTGTTTGTGGGACTTTGCTGTGTGCAAAATTGGCTGCCATGTTTCCTACATTACAACAGTAACTACACTTCAAAAAGTACTTCATGTGACATCCTGAGGTCGTGAAAGGCGCTATGTAAAATGCAAGACTTTCTAGTCTATAGTAACCTGCAGGCAATGAAGTAGCAACATAACTGCCATTGCATGTTAGCTAGCTACAGTCCTCAAGTGCTGAGATTATATACATGTTCGGCGGTACATAATTATCAGCATGATTTTTTCATTCGTTCCGGGATGAGGGCGTCACTGGCAAGGCCATTAATTGCCCTTGAGAAGGTGGTGATGAGCCATGGTCTTGAACTACTGCAGTCCTTGTGGTGAAGGTACTCCCACAGTGCTGTTAGGGATGGAGTTCCAGGACTTTGACCCACTGACGATGAAGGAACAGCGATATACTTCCAAGTCAGAACGGCGCGTAACTTGGAGGGGTACATGCAGGTGATGGTGCTCCCATGTGTCTGCTGCCCTTGTCCTTTTAGGTGGTAGAGGTCGCGAGTTTGGGAGGTGCTGCCGAAATCTGTGGCGCGTTACTGCAGTGCATCTTGTAGATGCTACACAAAGCAACCATGGTGCGCCGGTGGTGGAGGGAGTGAATGTTTAAGGTGGCAGATGGGATGCCAATCAAGCGAGCTGCTTTGTCCTGGATGGTGTCGAGCTTCTTGAGTGTTGTTGAAGCTGCACTCATCAAGGCAACTGGAGAGTATTCCATCACATTTCTGACTTGTGCCTTGTAGATGGTGGAAAGACTTTGGGGAGTCAGGAGGTGAGACGCTCCCCGCAGAATACCCAACCTCTGACCCACTTATTTTGCCACAGTATTTATGTGGCTGGTCCAGTTAAGTTTCTGGTCAATGCTGACCCCCCCAGGATGTTGGTCGTGAGGGATTCAGCGATGGTAATGCCGTTGAATATTAAGCGGAAGTGTTTAGACTCTCACTTGTTGGAGATGGTCATGGCCTGGCACTTTTGTGGCGCGAACGTTACTTGCCGCTTACCAGCCCAAGCCTGAATGTCGTCCAGGTCTTGCTGCATGTGAGCATGGACTGCTAGATCATCTGACGAGTTGCAAATGGAACTGAACACTGTGCAATCATCAGCGAACATCCCCACTTCTGATCTTATGATGGAGGAATGTCATTGATTGAGCAGCTGAAGATGGTTAGGCCTAGGACATTGCCCCGAGAAACTCCTGCAGCGATGTCCTGGGGCTGGGATGATTGACCTCCAACAGCCACAACCATCTTCCTTTGTACTAGGTATGACTCTAGCCAGTGGAGAACTTTCCCCCTGATTCCCATTGCCTTCAATTTTACTAGGGCTCCTTTATGCCACACTTCGTCAAATGCTGCCTTGATGTCAAGGGCAGTCACTCTTGCCTCACCTCTGGAATTCAGCTCTTTTGCCCATGTTTGGACCAAGGCTGTAATGAGGTCTGGAGCCGAGTGGTCGTGGCAGAACCCAAATTGAGTATCGGTGAGCAGGTTATTGGTGAGTAAGTGCCACTTTATAGCACTGTTGACGACATCTTCCATCACTTTGCTGATGATTGAGAATAGACTGATGGGGTGGTAATTGGCTGGATTGGACTTGTCCTGATTTTTGTGGACAGGACATAACTGGGCAGTTTTCCAAATTGTCGGGTAGATGCTAGTGTTGTAGCTGTACTGGAAGAGCTTGGCTAGAGGCGCGGCTAGTTCTGGAGCACGTCTGCAGCATGACAGCTGGAATGTTGTCAGGACCCATAGCCTTTACTGAATCCAATGCGCTCAGCCGCTTCTTGATTTCACGTGGAGTGAATCGAATTGGCTGAAGACTGGCTTCTGTGATGGTGGGCACCTCAGGAAGAGGCCGATATGGATCATCCACTCCGCACTTCTGGTTGAAGCTAGTTGCAAATGGTTCAGACTTGTCTTTGCTCTTGCATGCTTTACTCTGCCATCATTGAGGATGGGGATATTCATGAGAAATTTTCACAGATGAGATGAGTGTTTTATGTGGTACAGCCAGATCTTGGAGTGAATGGCTAAACCAATTGTCCACCATATCTGTTGAAGTCTGCATCCCTTGGACTTAAGGGAGCCGAGATGAGGGCCATACCAGGGGGAAAAGCCAGGGTGAGAGCGAGTAATGGTTTTAATGGGAACGAGGGCCTCAAAGATAGTGGTAAGGGTGCTGTTGAGCTGCAGAAATGTCATGGCGAATAGCGGGCCAAAGGCGGCTGCACAGTTGTGATCGTGAAAGTGCAGTCTTAAGTGAGTTTTTTCCAGGTGCGGATACAAAAGGAAGTAGGGTTGGAAGGGGCATGGGGAATGTGGTTGGAGAGCGATACAAGGAAGTGATTGACACAATGAGAGTAGCGAGGCCACGTGAGATGGCAAGGGGATGGCCGTGAATATAGGTTGGGGAGTTTACATGGAGGGAGAGATTAAGAGAGGTTAGGAGGGCAATGAACTCAGAGGAGCGAGAGCATGATGAATTGAAATGGAGGTTGAAATCACCGAGGATGTGAAGTCACTCTGTGCAGAGGCTGAGAGAGGAAAGAAGTGTAGATATTTTGGTGAAAATTTTTTTATGGTACTTGGATGGGCAGTAGAAAATGAGAATTGTAAGTGAGAGGTATATAAAAAGGAAGCGAGTAGCTAAAGTAAATGTTGGTCCGTGAGAGACTGGGGAATTAATATTGGAAAACAAAGAAATGGTGGAGACTTTGAACAAATATTTTGTGTCGGTCTTCATGGTAGAAGACACTAAAAGCATCCCAATAATTGATAATCAAGGGGTTATTGGGGAGGGGGGAACTTAAAACTATCACTAGAGAAAAAGTACTAGGTAAACTAATGGGACTAAAGGTGGACAAGTCCCCTGGACCTGATCGACTGCATCCGAGGGTCTTAAAAGAGGTGCCTGCAGAGATAGTAGATGCATTGGTTGTAATCTACCAAAATTCCCTAGATTCTGGAGAGGTCCCAGCGGACTGTAAAACTGCAAATGTAACACCTCTATTTAAGAAAGGAGGGAGGCAGAAAGCAGGAAACAATAGACCAGTTAGCTTAACATCTGTCATTGGGAAAATGCTGGAGTCCATCAATAAGGAAGTAGTAGCAGGACATTTAGAAAATCAAAATGCAGTCAAGCAGAGTCAGCATGGTTTTATGAAAGGGAAATCATGTTTGACAAATTTGCTGGAGTTCATTGAGGATGTAACGAGCAGGGTGAATAAAGGGGAACCAGTAGTTGGCGTGTACTTGGATTTCCAGAAGGCATTCGATAAGGTGCCACATAAAAGGTTGCTGCACAAGATAAGAGCTCACAGTGTTGGGGGTAATATATTAACATGGATAGAGGATTGGCTAACTAACAGAAAGCAGAGAGTTGGGATAAATGGATCATTTTCAGGTTGGCAAACAGTAACTATTGGGTTGTCACAGGGATCAGTGCTGGGGCCTCAACTATTTACAATTTATATTAGTGACTTGGATGAAGGGACCGAGCGTAATGTAGTCAAATTGGCTGGTGATACAAAGATAGGTGGGAAAGTAAGTTTTGAGGAGGACGCAAAGAATCTTCAATGTGATATATATAGGCTAAGTGAGTGGGCAAAAATTTGGCAGATGGAGTATAATGTGGGAAAATGTGAGGAAAAATTAAAAAAAGCTAATTATTATTTAAATAGGGAGAGATTACAAAATGCGGTGGTACAGAGGGATCTGGGGGTCCTTGTACATGAAAAGTTAGCATGCAGGTACAGCAAGTAATTAGGAAGGCACATGGAACATTGGCCTTTATTGCAAGGGTATAAAAGCAGAGAAGTCCTGCTACAACTGTACAGGGCATTGGTAAGACCACACTTGGAGTACTGCATACAGTTGTGGTCTCCTTATTTAAGGAAGGATATACTTGCACTGGAGGCAGTTCAGAGAAGGTTCACGAGGTTGATTCCTGTGATGAAGGGGTTGTCATATGAAGAAAGGTTGAGCAGATTGAGCCTATACTCATTGGAGTTTAGAAGAATAAGAGGTGATCTTATTGAAACATATAACATAGAAAACATAGAAAATAGGTGCAGGAGCAGGCCATTTGGCCCTTTGAGCTGCAGCACCATTCAATAGATCATGGCTGATCATGCAACTTCAGTATCCCACTCCTGCCTTCTCTCCATACGCCCTGATCCCTATCCCTTTAGCCGTAAGGGCTATGTCTAACTCCCTTTTGAATATATCCAACGACCTGGACTCAACAACTTTCTGTGGTAGAGAATTCCATTGGTTCACAATTCTCTGGGTGAAAAAGTTTCTCCTCATCTCAGTCCTATATGGCTTACCCCTTATCCTTAGACTGTGACCCCTGGTTCTGGACTTCCCCAACATCGGGAACATTCTTCCTGCATCTAACTTGTCCAATCCCAGTCAGAATTTTATATGCTTCCATGAGATCCCCTCTCATTCTTCTAAATTCCAGTGAACATAAGCCTAATCAATCCAGTCTTTCTTTATATTTCAGTCCTGCCATCCCGGGAATCAGTCTGCTGAACCTTCGCTGCACTCCCTCAATAGCAAGAATGTCCTTCCTCAGATTAGGAGATCAAAACTGCACACAGTACTCAAAGTGTGGTCTTACCAAGGCCCTGTACAACCTGTACAAGACCTCCCTGCTCCTATACTCAAATCCTCTCGCTATGAAGGCCAACATGCCATTTGCTTTCTTTACTGCCTGCTGTACCTGCATGCCTACTTTCAATGACTGATGTACCATGACACCCAGGTCTCGTTGCACCTCCCCTTTTACTAATCTGTCACCATTCAGATAATACTCTGCCTTTGTGTTTTTGCCACCAAAGTGGATAACCTCACATTTATCCACATTATACTTCATCTGCCATGCATTTGCCCACTCATCTAACCTGTCCAAGTCACCCTGCAGCCTCTTAGCATCCTCCTCACAGATCACACTGCCACCCAGCTTAGTGTCATCTGCAAACTTGGAGATATTACATTCAATTCCTTTGTCTAAATTATTAATGTATATTGTAAATAGCTGGGGTCCCAGCACTGAATCTTGCGGTACCCCACTAGTCACTGCCTGCCATTCTGAAAAGAATCCGTTTATTCCTACTCTTTGCTTCCTGTCTGCCAACCAGTTCTTTATCCACGTCAATACATTACCCCCAATACCACGTGCCTTAATTTTGCACACGAATCTCTTGTGTGGAACCTTGTCAAAAGACTTGTGCTAGTCCAAATACACCACATTCACTGGTTCTCCCTAATCCACTCTACTAGTTACATCCTCAAAAAATTCTAGAAGATTTGTCAAGCATGATTTCCCTTTCATAAATCCATGCTGACTTGGACCGATCCTGTCACTGCTTTCCAAATGCGTTGCTATTTCATCTTTAATAATTGATTCCAACATTTTCCCCACTACCGATGTCAGGCTAACCGGTCTATAATTCCCTGTTTTTTCTCTCCCTCCTTTTTTAAAAAATGGGGTTACATTAGCTACCCTCCAATCCATAGGAACTGACCCAGAGTCCACCAATGCATCTACTATTTCTAGGGCCACTTCCTTAAGTACTCTGGGATGCAGACTATCAGGCCCTGGGGGATTTATCGGCCTTCAAATCCAACAATTTCCCTAACACCATTTCCTGACTAATAAGGATTTTCCTCAGTTCCCTCAGTTCCTCCTTCTCGCTAGACCCCCAGTCCCCTAGTATTTCCGGAAGGTTATTTGTGTCTTCCTTCATGAAGACAGAACCAAAGTATTTGTTCAATTGGTCTGCCATTTCTTTGTTCCCCATTATAAATTCAGCTGATTCTGACTGCAGGGGACCTACATTAGTCTTTACTAATCTTTTTCTCTTCACATATCTGTCGAAGCTTTTGCAGTCAGTTTTTATGTTCCCTGCAAGCTTACTCTCATACTCTATTTTCCCCCTCCTTATTAGACCCTTGGTCCTCCTCTGCTGAATTCTAAATTTCTCCCAGTCCTCAGGTTTGCTGCTTTTTCTAGCTAATTTATATGCCTCTTCTTTGGATTTAACAATATCCCTAATTTCCCTTGTTAGCCCTGGTTGAGCCACCTTCCCTGTTTTATTTTTACGCTAGACAGGGATGTAAGATACTGAGGGGGCTTGACAGGGTAGATGCAGAGAGGATGTTTCACCTCGTGGGCGAATCTAGAGCTAGGGGGCATAGTTTTAGAATAAGGGGCAACCCATTTAAAACGGAAATGAGGAGGAATTTCTTCTCTGAGGGTCGTGACTCTTCGGAATTTACCTCAGAGAGCTGTGGAGGCTGAGTATTTAAGGTGGAGATATACAGATTTTTGAAAGACAAGGGAGTCGAGGGTTATGGGGTGCGGGCGGGAAGTGGATTTGAGGCTAGGATCAGATCGGCCATGATCTTATTGAATGGAGCAGGCTTGAGAAGCCAAATGGCCTACTCCTACTCCTATTTCTTATGTTTTTATAGGTGAGAGGGGTGTAATAAGGTGAGATGCTCAATGGAGGAGAAAGTGTCAGAAGAGTAAGGGGACAAACCAGGGTGTGATTTGGTGATCAGAGCCACACCACCACCACAGCTGTCTGGGCAGGGCAAGTGGTAGAAGGTATAGCCAGGCGGGCATGCAGCAATTAGGGGGAAGGTGTCATCACCCCTCAACCAGGTTTCCATCAAGGCCATGATGTCGATGCAATCATTCACAATAAGCTCATGGATAGCAAGGGCCTTGTTCACAGGTGAATAGACATTCTGGAGGGAGATGTGGAGAGGGGTGGTGATAGCTGATCTGCTGCCAGAGGGGTGAGAGGTGAGTTGGACGGGGTGGAGATTGACAAGATTAGCCCCCAGCGTGTGCACTGGGCGGGAAAGTTGGCAAGAGAGCAGAATGGGACAGTTGGGGTTGCTGCTCATAAGGAGGCAATGACGAATGCCTTGATGCCAAGAAAGACACAGAGGGATCCTGCAGGCTTATCTAATATGAAGTCAATCCTGGGACAGCAGCAGGAGAGCAAGAAGGTCAAAAAGTAATGAAGGTTTGGGGTAGGGATTTCTCCCGAGAGGGGGAAATGGAAGGAGGCATGGCAATAGAAGAGAGCAGTCAAGGAGGGGGAGAGAGTGAAGAAAAGGCGGTGAGAAAAAAGTGGAAATAGAAATGGTGGGCTCGGGTCCAGAGAGGCAGTCAAAATGCGCATGCGAATAGACACAGGGAAAAACTCAAGTTACATAGCAATTATTAGGATACATATTTCCTGGTAGTAACAGAGAATAGAGAGGAGACAATATAAGGGAGTCCAGAGCTAAAGTCAGAGGTCCCATGGTGGGATAAAGTTGACGTAGATAGGGTGGAGTTGGCACGGAGCATTGACGAGTTCAAGTTGTCCAAGTTCAGAGATAGGTATAGCGGACAACTGAAAATCAGGCAAACTTTGACAGCAAGGCAGTTAAGGAAATATTAGGGCAAGTGACCGAAAGCTTGGTCAAAGAGGTAAGTTTTAAGGAGCATCTTAAAGGAGGAGAGAGAGGTGGAGAGATTTAGGGAGGGAATTCCAGAGCTTCGGGCCTTGACAACTGAAGGCATGGTCGCCAATGGAGGGTGAAAGAAATTGGGGATGCCCAAGAGGCCAGAATTAAAGGAATGCAGAGTTCTCGGAGGTTTGTAGGGCTGCGGGAAGTTACAGATACAGAATGAGGCAAGGCCATTGAGGAATTTGAACACAAGTATGAGAATTTTAAAAACAAAGCATTGCTGGACCAGGAGCTAATGTAGGTTGGCGAGCACAAGGTTGATGGATGAATGTGACTACAAGTTTGGATCTTGCCCTTGAGCTCATTGTGGCTGGTCAAAATAATAAATAACTGAAATATCAGAATTCTCGCATCTTGAACTGCAGTCTTTGCGATGAAGAAACGACTTTGGCAGTCACTTGTCAATTAACACAATTACTTGTTCAATGAATGGCCAACTAAATTAACATATATACAAAGCCCTTTTGATGACCACTTGGAGGGTCAATGAAGGCTATTTAAGCTAAGATTGTACTGAATAATCATCATATTGTAGGCAGTCCCTCGAAATCGAGGAAGACTTGCTTCCACTCATTGAGCACAAATTTGGCCAGTACAGATTTCTGGTGCACTCACCAGAGGTGCACCGCTTTTGTAGAACTCCAAGGGCGCCAAAAAACTTCAGGCCGAGTTTGGCCGCTCCCCAGCCTATCCTCCATGGTGGCGTAGCGTGGCAATTCTATTCGAGGGCGGAGCCAGGTCCCGGCGCTGAAAACAGTGCCGGGACCTCTGCACATGCGCACTAGAGTGTGCACGCATGCACAGTCGCTCCTCCCCCCCCAGAATCTGTGTGTGTGTGCTGCAGGCTGTGTGGGAGGGGCCCGAAGCACGCCGCCCCTATCCCGGGCCAAGTGGCCTGCCACACAGGCCGGTCGCTGCCTTCCCGTGCTGAGGACGACAAGAGACAGGTTGATGGGTGGGAAAGAGTTTTGATCGGGCGGGGGGGGGGTGGGGAGAGGGGAAGAATTTTGATCTGGCGGGGGGGTGAAGACGGGGAAAAGTTTTGATCTGGCGTGGGGGGGTGGGGTGGGGAGGGTAGAAAAAAATCTTCAAAGATTTTCCTGTACTTTAATATCTAGCTATCTTTACTAAAAATATGCTCAGTTTAATCAGGCTGATAGCACCTACACCCTGTCCAGTCTCGCTGCTTGGGATTTAAAAAAAAAACGAGCATTCCTTATCATAACACTGTCATTTGGAGGCTACCTGCGCTGATTTCTTAATTCACTGCAAGGATTTTCTGAACGGACACAAGTGGCCTCATACGCTGGCCTAAGTTAGTTTGGAGTAACTTTTAGCTGGCTAAACTTGCTTAAATGGCCAAAACAGGCGTAAGTGGCTGGTAACGCCCTCTTTTGGGGAAAAAAACGAAACTAAAGAAAAACCGAACTAACTCACTTACACTGGAATAAATTAAATGGGGAGAATTGTGATTTTTAAGTTACTCCAAAAAAATCTGGTTGCTCCAAAAAAAACGGAGCAACTCCTGAGGAAACTTGGGCCCTTAAACTGAGTTCTTAGGTGGCTAAACAATTCAATACGAGAGCCACAGTCCCTGTCATAGGTGGGACAGATAGTCATTGAGGGAAAGGGTGGGTGGGATAGGTTTGCCGCACGCTCTTTCCGCTACCTGCGCATGATTTCTGCATGCTCTCGGCGATGAGACTCGAGGTGCTCAGCGCCCTCCCGGATGCACTTCCTCCACTTAGGGCGATCTTTTGCCAGGGACTCCCAAGTGTCAGTGGGGATGTTGCACTTTATCAGGGAGGCTTTGAAGGTGTCTCTGTAATGATATGCATACCCTGATAAACAGTCAATTTTCCATTGGCAGAAGCCCCATTTAACAGTTAATACTTTCTTGAAGAAGTACCGCTTTCAGAGAAGGCCTATAAACTATGAACAAAAATACAGTATTTTTGTCAGATATCTGCCATTTTGATTACTAGGCAATAGACACAAAACGATGCTTTTGGAAAATAGCCCTTTTCTCATTTAGATATTTATATAAAAGAATAAGTAGATGTGATTGGCATCATCTCTACTTATAACTATTTTGAAATAGGCACTGTCTATTTAAATGCTGCTATTGGTTATCTGTTTCCTGAATTTATTTTATTGTGTTCTAGTGTCTTTATAATAGCATCATATTCAGACAAATCAAAACAGCAATAATTTATTCAGAACAAAATTAAACAGGAATCATTAGTTATCAGCTGGGAATTCAAAAAATTCAATAAAGACCAAACTACATTTTTAAATGACTAAATAAGTCCTATGAGAGAGCATTGATGGAAATTTGCATTTTAGCTGCATAATTCTAAATTGTGATTTTAGAGTTGAAGTCTTAAGGACTCTTTGATCCATGAGCTGTGCAAATTTCCATTTGGAAAGGGTTTAAATATATATATCTTAATATATATATAATACATATCTACTAACTCAACAGAACTACCTACATTTTAAGCTTTGAAATAAATGGCCCTGAATTTGCAGGGGTCATGATCCTGATACTTATGTGGAGTAGAGCAAGGACATATAACCTTTATACAGCTGACAGGAACCTAGGGCCGCATCTTGGAAACCCGCCTTGTCCCACAGGTTGGACAGTCCGACCCCAGTTTCTGTAGTGGATGAGACAGGTGCCGGGTCTCCTCCCTGGGAAAACATTTGGCAAGCACCCCCTTTTGTAAACATATATATTTTTTAAAACCTTTGGATTCTTTTGAGGTTCATCTCATGATCTCAAATTACACCCTTTCCTACCCTTCCTTTTCTTGCTTCCCCCAATCCTCATCCAGTGGGGCCCACTTCCTCCCAGCAAGAGACTGTAATGCCTCTTTTCATTTAGCCTAATAATCTCCATATGTATGCCTGGTCCTTTAAGATCGAGGACATGGGAATTCCCAGAGCAGGAAGTTGCTATCTTTGACCCCACCCTCTCTGCGGTAGTGGCCTTGTTTGGTGCAGCCAGAGTACCCGTCTCCACAAAGCTACAGAAGATTCCAGGATTCAGGGACCTACTGCATCTTGGTCCTGGCAGAGTTTGTGGTTGTTCTGATGGACACGTGCCTAAAATTGCAAGAAATCTGGTATAATGGTTGAGCAATTTTAGCAATTTGAGCAAATTCATATGAACTGTCATGACAGGAGAAATGTAAACCAACAGAGTCTTTCTCTGTATTTCGCCTGTCAGTGGATGTACCTACTCACAGTTGATTATTTTTGGTCTCTAATTTCTCCCTCCCAGGTGATTTCCCAGCTCCGGATTCTAAGCAGGTCAATGACAGCCGGCTGCAAGTTTGACAGAGAGATTTGGTCGAATGAGTTGTCTCCTATCCTCAACCTTTGGAAAAAACTTAATCAGGTAAGGTGCTGTCCAAATGAAAAACATTGCCTGGAATTTCCTCAGGGGTTTTACAGCCAGAGATCAGCAGAACCCCCAGAGAAATGGCATAAATTGCTTAAAAACAACATTACAGCAGTGTCTGAAGAATCCCGTGGAAGTAAATTCTAGCCTCGTGAATTTGACATTTGCCACATGTAATTGTTCTAATTCTCAATGGTGTTTATTTGCAACCAACGTCCAATAAGTTTATTTTAATGTAATAGGTACAGAACTATTACACTCCTCCCCTTCCTAACATGTGATGTAGCATAGCAAGACTTGATGGCCAGAATAATGTAATGTCTGTTAGCTTGTAATGTTTGTAGCTCCGCACTGTGGATGTGGACATATTGTGTACTGCAAGTGCAGGGTTAATAATAAACAGACCAGGCAGATTTCCGGAGACTTCTGAGAGAGCTGCCTGCCATGTTAGGAAGCTGTGTGTGCTGTGCTCTGTGAATATATCACAAATAACAACTGATAGCAATTAAATATTGGGAAGATCAAAGCCATTGTTTTCAGTCCCCGCCACAAACTCCGTTCCCTCGCCATTGATTCCATCCTTTCCCTAACATCAGTCTGAGGCTGAACCACACTGCTTGCAACCTTAGTGTCATATTTGACCCTGAAATGAGCATCTGACCACATATCCACCTATATCCACCTCTGTAACATCGCCATCTCCAACCTTTGCCTCAGCTCATCCACTGCTGAAACCTTCATCCATGCCTTTCTTGCTTGACTATTCCACTGCACTCCTGGCTGGCCTCCTACGTTCTACCCGACATAAGTTTGTCATCCAAAACTCGGCTGCCCATGTCCTAACTCGCACCAAGTCCCATTCACCCATCACCCCTGTGCTCACTGAACCACATTGGCTTCCAGTTAAGCAATGCTTCGATTTCAAAATTCTCATAGAAACATAGAAACATAGAAAATAGGTGCAGGAGTAGTCCATTCGGCCTTTCGAGCCTGCACCACCATTCAATAAGATCATGGCTGATCATCACCTCAGTACCCCTTTCCTGTTTTCTCTCCATACCCCTTGATCCCTTTAGCCGTAAGGGCCATATCTAACACCCTCTTGAATATATCTAACAAACTGGCATCAACAACTCTCTGCGGCAGGGAATTCCACAGGTTAACAACTCTCTGAGTGAAGAAGTTTCTCCTCATCTCGGTCCTAAATGGCTTACCCCTTATCCTTAGACTTTGTCCCTTGGTTCTGGACTTCCCCAACATCGGGAACATTCTTCCTGCATCTAACCTGTCCAGTCCCGTCAGTATTTTATATGTTTCTATGAGATCCCCTCTCATTCTTCTAAACTCCATTGAATACAGGTCCAGTCGATCCAGTCTCTCCTCATATGTCTGTCCTGCCATCCCGGGAATCAGTCTGGTGAACCTTCGCTGCACTCCCTCAATAGCAAGAATGTCCTTCCTCAGATTAGGAGACCAAAACTGAACACAATATTCCAGGTGAGGCCTCACCAAGGCCCTGTACAACTGCAGTAAGACCTCCTTGCTCCTATACTCAAATCCCCTAGCTATGAAGGCCAATATGCCATTTGCCTTCTTCACCGCCTGCTGTACTTGCATGCCAACTTTCAATGACTGATGTACCATGACACCCAGGTCTCGTTGCACCTCCCCTTTTCCTAATCTGCCGCCATTCAGATAATATTCTGCCTTTGTGTTTTTGCCACCAAAGTGGATAATATCACATTTATCCACATTATACTGCATCTGCCATGCATTTACTTACTCACCTAACTTGTCCAAGTCACCCTGCAGCCTCTTAGCATCCTCCTCGCAACTCACGCCACCACCCATCTTAGTGTCATCTGCAAACTTGGAGATATTACACTCAATTCCTTCATCTAAATCATTGATGTATATTGCAAATAGCTGGGATCCCAGCACTGAGCCCTGCGGCACCCCACTTGTCACTGCCTGCCATTCTGAAAAGGACCCGTTTATCCCGACTCTCTGCTCCCTGTCTGCCAACCAGTTCTCTATCCACGTCAGTACATTACCCCCAATACCATGTGCTTTAATTTTACGCACCAAACTCTTGTGTGGGACCTTGTCAAAAGCCTTTTGAAAGTCCAAATACACCACATCCACTGGTTCTCCCTTGTC
Organism: Pristiophorus japonicus; assembly: GCF_044704955.1. Lineage (NCBI taxonomy): Eukaryota > Metazoa > Chordata > Chondrichthyes > Pristiophoridae > Pristiophorus > Pristiophorus japonicus. Next base: position 143,002,087 of record NC_091986.1, read on the forward strand.
CACATCCTCAAAAAATTCCAGAAGATTTGTCAAGCATAAATCCATGCTGACTTGGACCGATCCTGTCACTGCTTTCCAAATGCGCTGCTATTTCATCTTTAATAATTGATTCCAACATTTTCCTCACTACTGATGTTAGGCTAACCGGTCTATAATTACCCATTTCCTCTCTCCCTCCTTTTTTAAAAAGTGGTATTACATTAGCTACCCTCCAGTCCATAGGAACTGATCCAGAGTTAATAGACTGTTGGAAAATGATCACCAATGCATCCACTATTTCTAGGGCCACTTCCTTAAGTACTCTGGGATGCAGACTATCCGGCCGTGTGGATTTATCGGCCTTCAATCCCATCAATTTCCCAAACACAATTTCCCGCCTAATAAGAATTTCCTTCAGTTCCTCCTTCTCGCTAGACCCCCAGTCCCCTAGTATTTCCGGAAGGTTATTTGTGTCTTCCTTCATGAAGACAGAGCCAAAGTATTTGTTCAATTGGTCTGTCATTTCTTTGTTCCCCATTATAATTTCACCTGATTCTGACTGCACGGGCCTCTCGTTTGTCTTCACTAATCTTTTTCTCTTCACATATCTATAGAAGCCTTTGCAGTCAGTTTTTATGTTCCCAGCAAGCTTCCTCTCATACTCTATATTCCCCCTCCTAATTAAGCCCTTGTCCTCCTCTGCTGAATTCTAAATTTCTCCGAGTCCTCAGGTTTGCTGCTTTTTCTGGCTAATTTATATGCCTCTTCCTTGGATTTAACACTATCCCTAATTTCCCTTGTTAGCCACGATTGAGCCACCTTCCCCATTTTATTTTTACGCCAGACAATTGTTGAAGTTCATCCATGTGATCTTACCTTTCCTTAAGTTCAGGACCCTAGTCTCTGAATTAACTGTGTCACTCTCCATCTCAATAAAGAATTCTACCATATTGTGGTCACTCTTCCCCAAGGGGCCTCGCACAACAAGATTGCTATTAGTCCTTTCTCATTACACATCACCCAGTCTAGGATTGCCAGTTTTCTAGTTGGTTCCTTGACATATTGGTTTAGAAAACCATCCCGAATACACTCCAGGAAACCCTCCTCCACCGTATTACTACCAGTTTGGTTAGTCCAATCTATATGTAGATTAAAGTCACCCATGATAACTGCTGTACCTTTATTGCACGCATCCCTAATTTCTTGTTTGATGCTGTCCCCAACCTCACTACTACTGTTTGATGGTCTGTACACAACTCCCACTAGCGTTTTCTGCCCTTTGGCATTCCGTAGCTCCACCCATACCAATTCCACATCATCCAAGCCAATGTCCTTCCTTACTATTGCGTTAATTTCCTCTTACCCAGCAATGCTACCCCACCTCCTTTTCCTTTCTGTCTATCCTTCCTGAATGTTGAATACCCCTGGATGTTGATTTTACAGTCTTGGTCACCCTGGAGCCATGTCTTCGTGATGCCAATTATATCATATTCGTTAATAGCTGTCTGCGCAGTTAATTCGTCACAGTTACAAAAACTCCTTGCATTGAGGCACAGAGCCTTCAGGCTAGTCTTTTTAACACACTTTGGCCCTTTAGAATTTTTCTGTAATGTGGCCTTTTTTGCTTTTTGCCTTGGGTTTCTCTGCCCTCCGCTTTTACTTTTCTTCTTTCTATCTTTTGCTTCTGCCCCCATTCTACTTCCCTCTGTCTCCCTGCATAGGTTCCCATCCCCCTGCCATATTAGTTTAACCCCTCTCCAACAGCACTAGCAAACACTCCGCCCAGGACATCAGTTCCAGTGCTGCCCAGGTGCAGACCGTCCGGTTTGTACTGGTCCCACCTCCCCCAGAACTGGTTCCAATGTCCCAGGAATTTGAATGCCTGCCTCCTGCACCACTCTTCAAGCCACGTATTCATCTTAGCTATCCTGCTATTTCTACTCTGACTAGCACGTGGCACTGTTAGCAATCCTGAGATTACTACCTTTGAGGTCCTACTTTGTAATTTAACTCCTAGCTCCCTAAATTCAGCTTGTAGGACCTCATCCCGTTTTTTACCGATATGCACCACAACAACTGGTTCGCCCTCCCCCTTCAAAATGTCCTGCAGCCGCTCCGAGACATCCTTGACTCTTGCACCAGGGAGGCAACATACCATGGGTGTTTTTGTGACTGGAAGGCTGTATCCAGTGGGGTTCCGCAGGGCTCAGTGCTGGGTCCCTTGCTTTTTGTGGTATATATCAATGACTTGGACTTAAATGTTGGGGGTATGATTAAGAAGATTGCAGATGACACTAAAATAGGCATGTGGTTGATAATGAAGAAGAAAGCTGCGGATTGCAGGAAGGTATCAATGTACTGGTGAGGTGGGCAGAACAGTGGCAAATGGAATTCAATCCAGATAACTGTGAGGTAATACATTTGGGGAGGTCTAACAAGGCAAGGGAATACACATTAAATGGGATTACACTGAAAAGTGTAGATGAACAAAGGGACCTTGGAGTGCAGGTCCACAGATCCCTGAAGGTAGCAGGCCAGGTAGATATGGCAGTTAAGAAGGCATATGGAATACTTGTCTTTATAAGTCGAGGCATGGTATACAAGAACTCGGCGGCTATGCTTCAACTGTATAAAACAATGGTTAGGCCACAGCTGGAGTACTGTATGCAGTTCTAGTCACCACGTTACAGGAATGAGTGATTGCACTGGAAAGGGTGCAGAAGAGATTTACAAGAATGTTGCCTGGCTTGGAGAATTTTCGGTAAGAGGAAAGATTGCAGATGCTGGGTCTGTTTTCTTTGGAACAGAGAGGGTAAGGGGAGCCCTGATTGAGGTATATAAAATTATGAAGAGCCTGGATATAGTGGATAGGAAGCACCCATTTCCATTAGCAGAGGGGTCAACAATCAGGGGGAATAGATTTAAAGTCATTGGGGGCAGGTTTAGAGAAGATACGAGGGGAAATTTCTTTACCCAGAGGGTGGTGGGGGTCTGGAACTCACTGCCTGAAAGGGTGGTAGAGGCAGAAACCCTCACCACATTTAAAAGATACTTGGATGTGCACTTAAAGTGCTGTCACCTACAGGGCTGCAGACCAAAAGCTGGAAAGTGGGATTAGGCTGGATAGCTCTTGGTCGGCCAGCGCGGACACGATGGGCCGAAATGGCCTCCTTCCGTTCTGTAAATCCTGCACAACCTCGCTATGCAAAGAGGAATGCACTTAGAGGAATGACAACAAGAAGACCTCTCCTCATCTGATGAGGAAGAATTGAATGAAGGCAAGGAAGGAGCAGAAGAGGGAGGATGAAGGTACAAGTACAATATCTGAAATCCGGCAAACTCGGGACCAAATCCATGCCGGTTTTTGGGTTTTGCCGTATTTCGGACAAGAAAATCAATAGTCCAAAATCCGGCAACCTCGAGACTGAATCCGTGCCGGTTTTTGGGTTTTGCCGGTTTTCAGACCTCGGTGTTGGCGCTCCTTGCCGCCTGCTGATTCTTGCCACTCATGGCCTCCCTGCGCTGCGTTTTTTTACCAGTTTCTTTGTATCTCACCGTCCGATGTCGCCATTTTGGCTGCCTCAAAAATGTCCGGTTTTTGAACAATTCCAGTTTTTGGAATTCTGGATTCGGGACTGTTATACTTGTAGTTACTCTGTACAGCCACCAGAGGGCTCATCCCCTGGAATCCCAAGGGATCTCATAATCTCTTGGGAGCACAGGTATTTAAGGAGGCTTCACAGGTTGGAGAGGCACTCTGGAGAGCTGCAATAAAAGAACTAAGGTTACAATTTACTTTGAGCTCACAGTGTTCAGTCTGACTCTTTTTCCATACACAACAGGGACCTTGTACCTGTACCAGCTTTCAGGCAGAGATGTTGGGGATTAGTTGATTACCCAACACTTAACTTGATCTACTCATTCCCCTCAAACCTTTCCCAACCCAGTAGCAGATGATTGGTATCATCACATGGATGTAGAATAAAGTTGACAAGTTGCTTGAATGTATAATTGCTTGACGTCAAAGAAAGAGTACAATAGGCAGGCACGCTGCCGAATGCAGCCCAGCCTTGCCATCGCCGATGCTTTTCACTGTTGATGGCCCGACAATATCCAAGGCTGCTAACTCCATCTTGGTGAGAATGCTTGCTGGTTCTCGCCCATTTTTTCTCTTCAATCTTACATTCTGCGCTATTTTGTCCCGCAGAAAGCGAGGGATAGATTTGGTGAGTGACTGTTGAAAAGAAATGTGCTTATGTGTGGGGCTTCTACATACAGTTTGCTTCCTGAGAGTGAGAAGCAATGATTTGTGAGCAGGATGGGTAAGTGATGAATGAAAAGAAAGTGGCTGGACTGTGAACTGAGGCAGCATTCATCAGAGGAGTGCAGTCTTTTAGCATTTGCTACCAGGTGAAGACAGGATGCTGTTAGAGCCTGTTGTGTAGGCAACCAGTAACAGGTAAAGTGTGTGACTGTTTCCTGTACTGAATCCAGGACCTAGGGATGAATCTCTGGAAGTTTAGTATCTCTGTCACTCCTCAGTATGCTTGCTGCATATTTTATGTTGACACATTACTGTCATCAACTGGGAACTTCCCGCATGCCATCACCTCCTGAACCAGCACTCCCACACCTGAACCTGAGTGCTCTAATATGACTCATTTTACAGTCGTCCAAACTTTGCACAAAGCCAGCCAAAAATTGAAGCAGAAAGTAAAATCTTCTTTTTCGTATGATAATAGCAAATCAAATGTCAATATCTAAGTCAGATATCCAGGCCAAAGCTTCTGGTGTAACAGTGTAGATATCTTGTCAGCTGCCTGCGAATTTCCTGAGGGCAGTGCTCAATGATGTGCACCAGGGTCTGATTAGGAGCTCCACAGTTGCATGATGAGGGTGCTTTAATCTTCCATCTCTGGAGAAGGTGGCAGCATCAACTATGAATAGTTCTGAGGCTGCTGATGATTGTCCATTGTTTGCGAGGACGGTTTGAACCTTCACGTTGTATTGTGGGATCCTCTATAAGGAATCCATTCTGTACGTCACAGTTCTTCCAAGCATTTCACCATCGGTCATCAAAGCTGAATGGAGATCACTGAAGCGCTTCGGTGACAGTTCAAATTGGCTTTCTAGATTTGGGCCAGGTTGGTAGTAGGTTGTCTTTGCTGGTATAGCGGTTGTATTCTCTGGAGATTGCATTTTGCAGTGTAGGTGTGGTGGTGCGTTGTTTGCAAGCACGGGCAGCCAAGGTGTTGGTGTCGATAAAAGCGTGCGGGTGATAATTATCATAGCAAAATTCAGCAGGACATCAATGGCAAGAAAGCAAAATACTGCAGATGCTGGAAATCTGAGAATAGAACAGAAAATGCTGGAAACATGCAGCACATCAGGCAGCATATGTGGTGAAAAAAACATAGGGTTAATGATTCAGGTCAATGACCTTTCACTTTAAATAGTAAGCAGGCAACTTGTAAGAAATTCCACCCTGAAAATAGGTGAGCGGCCCATCACCAACACGATTGCATGGGCAGCCCATCAATTATACAAATGAGGCCTGGCAGCTATCGCCAGGGCCTCACACTGATGTTTTTAAATAAAGTCTGAAGTACAAGAAAGATTTTCATGTTACATTTTTTTTCTTTCTGTGAATTATTGTGTATTAGTTTTAGAAATTCCTTATTAAACTTTGTAGAAATTGTGCTTTACGTTTGCAAAACTTCTACATATTTAATTGCAGTTTGGAATTGAATACTGTCAAAATATCAGATAAATAGTCATCTCACATTAGGCTTTAAGTATTCAGTGTAATAAATTTTCAGCTATGATTTTTCATAAGTATAATATGAGATTGCCTCTATTGTGGTTTTTAGTCTTGACCTTTATTGCAGATAAATACTCTTCCTTGAAAGGGCAGCAGTTAACTTCCAGCTGTACAGAAATAAAATATTGATTTTAGAATGTGAATTGAGTTTGTCAACAACAAAAGATACAATTAATAGCTTTTTATTATTTATCTTTCATTTTCTGGTAATGTCCCAACAAACATTAAATAAAAATATCAATGCTACAGTTCTTTGTGAAAGTGCCGTTAAAGTGATCTGCAAAACAAATGATAAACTTACAACAGTTGGTAAGTATGTAATGCTATGAACTGCTCTATTTGAAAGGTTTGCACCATATTATAGTAATCAGTGGTTGCAAAATGACATCAAAATGGATTTCCCTACTTTTTTATTGAATCAATTTATTGTAAGGACCAGTAACAGGCAGCAGATCCTGCTTCCCTGGAGCACTGTCACTTGCTACATATTCAGGACCCTATCCATAACGTTCATAAATAATGATCAGTGTTTATTGAACAGTACGTTAGATAATTTGCATTTACATCCTAAATATAATCCTAATCAAAATGTACTAGATTGATGAACAACCACACATTCCTTTCATTGCTGCCCCTGCACTTATACATTGTTCTGAAATGTCAAATTGAAAGCATTCTTAAAACACTCTCTTCTGAAAGTTGTGGTTAATGAGGGAAGTAAGGGTGGGCATTGCGGGGGCTCCGGTCACAATCTTCCAATCCTCCTTCGATATGGGGATGCTGCCAGAGGACTGGAGGATTGCAAATGTTACACCCCTGTTTAAAAAGGGGGAGAGGGATAAACTAGACAACTGCAGGCCAGTCAGCCGAACGTCGATGGTGAGGAAACTTTTAGAGACAATAATCCGGGACAAAATTAATTAGTATTTGTAGAAGTATAAGCTAATAAATGAAAGTCAGCATGTATTTGTTGAAAGCAAATTGTGTTACTAACTTGATTGAGTTATTTGATGAAGTACAGAGGGGGTTGATGAGGGGTAGTGCAGTTGATGTGTACATGGACTTTCAAAAGGCGTTTGACAAAGTACCACATGATAGACTTGTTAGCAAAATGAAAGCCCATGGGATGAAAGAGGTAGTGGCAGTGTGAATATGAAATTGACCAAGAGACAAAAAGCTGAGAAATTGAACGGTTGTTTTTCAGACTGAAAGGAAGTATACAGTGGTGATCCCCAGGGGTTGGTGTGAGGAACACTGCTCATTTTGATATATGTTAATGACCTGGACTTGGGTATATAGGACATAATTTCAAAGTTTGCAGATGACATGAAACTTGGAAATGTTGTAAACAATGAGAAGGCTAGTAGCAGACTTCTGGAGGACACTGGCAGATGAAATTTAACAGAGAGGTGTGAAGTGATACATTTTGGTAGGAAGAATGAATGAGGGGAGGAAATAAAAACAAAATTAAACAATGTTAAAAGAGGTACAGGAACAGAGAGGTCCAAAGTACAAAAACAAGGAAGTTATGCTAAACCTTTATAAAACACTGGTTATGCATCAGCTGGAGTATTGTCTGGGCACCACACTTTAGAAAGGAAGTCAAGGCCTTGGAGAGGGTGCAGAAGAGATTTATTAGAAAAGGATGCAAGACTTTAGAAACATAACATAGAAACATAGAAAATAGGTGCAGGAGCAGGCCATTCAGCCCTTCTAGCCTGCACCGCCACAATGAGTTCATGGCTGAACATGAAACTTCAGTACCCCCTTCCTGCTTTCTCGCCATAACCCTTGATCCCCCGAGTAGTAAGGACTTCATCTAACTCCCTTTTGAATATATTTAGTGAATTGGCCTCAACTACTTTCTGTGGTAGAGAATTCCACAGGTTCACCACTCTCTGGGTGAAGAAGTTTCTCCTCATCTCGGTCCTAAATGGCTTACCCCTTATCGTCAGACTGTGACCCTGGTTCTGGACTTCCCCAACATTGGGAACATTCTTCCTGCATCTAACCTGTCTAAACCCGTCAGAATTTTAAACGTTTCCATGAGGTCCCCTCTCATTCTTCTGAACTCCAGTGAATACAAGCCCAGTTGATCCAGTCTTTCTTGATAGATCAGTCCCGCCATCCCGGGAATCAGTCTGGTGAATCTTCGCTGCACTCCCTCAATAGCAAGAATGTCCTTCCTCAAGTTAGGAGACCAAAACTGTACACAATACTCCAGGTGTGGCCTCACCAAGGCCCTGTACAACTGTAGCAACACCTCCCTGCCCCTGTATTCAAATCCCCTCGCTATGAAGGCCAACATGCCATTTGCTTTCTTAACCGCCTGCTGTACCTGCATGCTAACCTTCAATGACTGATGTACCATGACACCCAGGTCTCGTTGCACCTTCCCTTTTCCTAATCTGTCACCATTCAGATAATAGTCTGTCTCTCTGTTTTTACCACCAAAGTGGATAACCTCACATTTATCCACATTATACTTCATCTGCCATGCATTTGCCCACTCACCTAACCTATCCAAGTCACTCTGCAGCCTAATAGCATCCTCCTCGCAGCTCACACTGCCACCCAACTTAGTGTCATCCGCAAATTTGGAGATACTGCATTTAATCCCCTCGTCTATAGAAAAGCTGGGGATCTCCTTAGAGCAGAAAAAGTTAAGATAGGTTGTTCAAAATCATGAACGGTTTTGATAGGGTAATTAAGGAGGAACTGGTTCCAGTGGCAGAACTGTTGATAACCAGAGGACATAGATTTAAGGTGTTTGGCAAAGGAACCAGAGCTGACATAAGGAAACTTTTTACACAGCCGTTATTGTGATCTAGAATGCACTGCCTGAAAGGGTGGTGGAGGCAGATTCAACAGTAACTTTCGAAAGGGAATTGGAAAAATATTACAGGGCTATAGGAAAACAACAGGGGAGTGAGACTAATTGAATAGCTCTACCAAAGAGCCAGCACAGGCACAATAGACCTAATGGCCTTTGCCTGTTCTGTATTATTCGATGATTCTGAGGTAAATCCCTACCCAGGCCTTGAGAACATACACTCGAATAACACTCTAGTGCACTATTGAGGGAATGATGCATTGTCAGAAATGCTGCCTTTTGGATAAGATGTTACATGGACAACTGGTGTGAGAAATGAAATGTCACACCAGTTTAGTGGGACCTGTTTCAAAGTAGGGTTATACTGTCGGGACAGTAGAGTAGAGATCCTAACTCATGCTAGTTCTGACTTGGAGGGGGCAATTTTAACCTATCTCACTGGGCAGGAAACCCATGGTGGAGCATTGGTTTTACACCCCGCCCAATATTACTCTCCATTGACTTCAATAGATAAAGATTGCCCCACAGAGCATATCTACACAACGAATTAAGCACAAAAATTCACTAAATGTCTTTTACAAAATGAAAAAACTAAAGTTTTTCAATAAGCATTTAAAAAAGTATATATTATTATCTTTATTAATATCTGCCTTATTTTCTTTCCAGGGCTCTCAACTGATCCACCAAAAGATATCCCCTCCAAATGAGAAGCAGGGCTCCCCAATCCAGTCATTCATAGCCTTGGAACAATACAATGCCATTCGCCTGGTGCAAAGCGTCCATCAGTCTCTGGCAGCAATAAGCAAAGTGATAAGAGGAACATCTTTACTGACATCTTCTGTGCAGAAGTTGGCCACTGCACTAATGAATCAAGAGGTACAGATTGACCTTCTGAAAAATATATTTTTGTTTCATTATGCATTTTGTATTTGTTCCACTTTAGATAATCATAAATAGGTTGGTGAGTTTCAGGACTGTTTGGTTACGCTCTTTTGAAGAATATAATAGATGTGAAATAAACAAAATATTCCTGATCCAAGTAGATGAGGTTAATAATAGAGAGACAGTTGACATTCAAATATAGTCAAATAAAAATAAAACACTTCCAAACACTTGCAAAATATTGGTGAACAATAATATGTATAGATGATTTCACAAGCTCGAAAATGAAGATTAAATTCTTTATCTAGTTCACTGGACTTTCCTGAAATTCCACACTTTTTTCATCAGGTCTGTAGTGTTAAATTGAGCAAGTACTTTTTCTCACCAGCAAATTAAGGTGCAAGTCATTTCTGCTGGTTTTCTGCCCCATCATCGATCCTTTCAAATTTACTAGCATGACTTGGCCCTTCCTGTGATTCATCTGCTGAGTTCTCATACATCTAATTACCAATATTATAATGAGGACCAATGCTGCTGCAGCCCTTGATTTTCTGGATTTATGTTGATAATGCACTAGGAATGAGAAATATAGGGTACAGCTGTTGCCAAGATTAACTGAGACTGGCAGAATTGAGGGTTATTTGAGCATGAAGACTGCTGAAAGTTTTAGTAGTGATTATTGCAGTAGGACAACTTTCTGGGGCAATATTTTTGGGCATTCAGCATACATAAGAACATAAGAAATAGGAACAGAAGTAGGCCATATGGCCCCTCGAGCCTGCTCTGCCTTTCAGTAAGATCAGTGCTGATCTTCAATCTCAACTCCACTTTCCCACCCTATCCCCATATCCCTTGATTCTCTTTTAACTTGCTTCTGACTGCCTATGGGAGTGTGAGACCGGCAGGAGATTTTAACCACCCCCTCTCATCCACAGTGCGGGTTGCTGAGGAGCATGTATGTCATTCTCTATGGACATACCTTTGAATGCCATTATTGTGGAAGAGGAGTAGAAGAGGATGCAGCAAAGGAGAGTGAGAAAAGAGGAAACATTTAAGCTGGATCCACCAGATGCTGCCAGGCCCTCCTCTTCCCCCCCGCCCCCACCCCAGATCATAAAGGCAGTCAAGGTCCTATGAAGACCTCAATGAGAACATGTGTCCTCAAATAACGTGCTTCACCAAAAAGGTACTAGGGGAGCTGTGTCACCCAATGCGTGAGGATCGGTAGCCATAGTCATCTGCCTGCACTGCTGTGGCTATGAAGGTGATAACTGCACTAAACCTTAGTGCACCAGATAATTTCGGGTAGACAAGGAGCATTTTTGTATTATCACTTGATGCACTATGGGCATATATTCATCAGATAGCTGACGTAATTTTAGAGACAGCTGGGGAATTCATCGACTTTGGCATCACAGCATCACAGCAACTCAGCAGTAAGATAAGACTATCCAGTTTTACAGGTTTTCTGGCTTTCCCAAGGTCCAGGGTCCAATCAATGCCACCCACGTTGCTCTGCAAGCTTCTTCAGTTAACCCTCTCGACTTCTCAGAGGTTGTTTCCACTGGTCGGGGAGACTAGAACTAGGGGGCACAGCCTCAAAATACGGGGGAGCCAATTTAAAACCGAGTTGAGAAGGAATTTCTTCTCCCAGAGGATTGTGAATCTGTGGAATTCTCTGCCCAAGGAAGCAGTTGAGGCTAGTTCATTGAATGTATTCAAGTCACAGATAGATAGATTTTTAACCAATAAGGGAATTGAGGGTTACGGGGAGCGGGCAGGTAAATGGAGCTGAGTCCACGGCCAGATCAGCCATGATCTTGTTGAATGGCGGAGCAGGCTCGAGGGGCTAGATGGCCTACTCCTGTTCCTAATTCTTATGTTCTTATGTCTCATCACACACTTCCTTGGGAATGGCCGACCAATCACCTCTAAGGACACAATGTTTTACACCCAATAAGATCGGATCCTGGCTGGTCCAGGTCCTAACTTGTTGATCAGTGACAGGCGACCCTTCACTCTCAAAGGCATCCATGACCAACAGTAGGTCTGTGTGCTGTGACGTTTCCGGCTCCGGTATGGGCAACGGTAAACGGCTCAATGCATCGGCACAATTCTCGGTGCCAGGTCTATGGTGAATGACATAATCATGGGCAGATAATGTCAGCGCCCACCTCTGGATGCGGGACGATGCGTTGGTATTGATACCGCTATGCTCTGAAATCAAAGATATGAGCAGCTTATATCAGTTTCAAGCTCGAAATGAAGCCCAAACTGATACTGGTGCATTTTTTTTAACCCCATATACGCAGGCTAAAGCTTCTTTCTCTACCATGCCGTAGGCTCTTTCCGCTTTAGACATGCTTCTCAACGCATACGTAACGGGTTGTAGTTTGCCCGACTCATTGGATTGTTGGAGCACGCAACCAACCCCATGTGATGAAGTGTCACAGGCCAATACTAAACACTTGCAGGGGTCATAATGTACCAGCAATTTGTTGGGACAAAGCAGATTTCTAGCCTTCTCAAAGGTCCTGTCTTGAGATACACCCCAAACACAGTTGTCGCCTTTTCTGAGCAGCATGTGTAGTTCTCTAATAATGTGCTCAATTTAGGTAAGAAATTACCAAAGTAGTTGAGAAGACCAAGGAACGAACTCAGCTCCGTCACATTCTGGGGTCTGGGTGCATTTTTGATGGCCTCTGTTTTCGAGTCCGTAGGCCTGATGCCGTCTGCAGCAATCTTCCTTCCCAGGAATTTGACTTCCAGTGCCATAAAGATGCACTTTGAACGTTTCAGCCTGAGCCCCACTTTGTCCAGATGACGTAGAACCTCTTCCAGGTTGTACAGGTGTTCGGCAGTGTCACGACCTGCGACCAGAATGTCGTCTTGGAACACCACAGTTCTAGGAACGGACTTCAGTAAACTCTCCATGTTTCTCTGAAATATGGCTGCAGCCGAGCGAATTCCGAAAGGACATCTGTTGTAAATGAACAGCCCTTTATGCGTATTGATGCACGTAAGTTTCTTCGACGATTCGACAAGCTCCTGTGTCATATAGGCCGACATCAGATCCAATTTGGTGAACGACTTTCCCCCGGCTAGCGTTGCAAACAGGTTATCAGCCTTTGGTAACGGGTACTGATCCTGTTTCGATGCGGTTGATCATAACCTTGTAGTCTCCACAAATCCTGACAGTGCCATCACTCTTCAGCACAGGAACAATGGGACCAGCCCATTCGTTAAATTCGACCGGTGAAATGACCCCTTCACGTTGGAGTCTGTCCAGTTCAATTTCGACCTTCTCCCTCATCATTTACGAGACCGCCCAGGCTTTGTGATGGACGGGTCTTGCATCTGCATCCAGGTGGATCTGCACCTTGGCTCCCGTGAACTTGCCGATGCCCGGTTCAAACAGCGAGGGAAATTTGCTCAGCACTTGAGCACACGAAGCATCATCCACCGATGACAAAACTTTAATATCGTTCCAGTTCCACTTTATTTTTTTCGAGCCAACTCCTGCCGGACAGCGTTGGACCATTGCCTGGAACGATCCACAGCGATAGATCATGAACTACCCCATCATACGACACCTTGACTACCAATCAACACTGCCAATCACTGGTATGAGCTCTTTGGTGTAGGTACGCAATTTTGCATTTACTGCACTTAGCTTGGGTTTCACGGCCTTGGTGTCCCACAGCTTTTCGAAAGTCCTCTGGGTCATAATTGACTGACTCGCACCGTGTCTAATTCCATAGATACTGGCACGCTGTTCAATTTTACTTCAATCATTATCGGTTGGCTCTTTGTCAGGAACGAATGTACACTATACACTTCCTCCTCAGGTATCTCGGGTTACATTGCCGGATCCGCTCCGGATCGGTCATCATCATCCGCGTGGTGTGTCGCAGCACGCTTGCTAAGCTGCGGACACATCCGCTGAAGGTCCCCCATTTTCGCACAGCCTCTGAAACGGCACTGATGAGGCCGATGATTGTCCCCACAACGCCAACAGGGTGAAATCGGATTCATGCCCAATGGCGGACTTCGAGCAGCTACAGGTTTTGCAAACACAGTCGGGTAGGCCCTGCCAGGTGCAGCTCTGCCAACCAACGACACAATCTGGTGCACAGTACTTGCCGGGGAGTTCCGACTCTGCGAGGATATCTGCTTTGTGCTATCGACCATGGTCAGGTAAGCCCGGGCAATCATGATGACCCTGCTTAGATCCAGCGTCTCCGCAGCCAGCAGCTTCTGCAGGATCACCTCATGGTTTATGCCTATTACAAAGACATTGCACAGCATTTCTTCCAACGTGGTTTCAAACTTACACGGCCCAGCGAGACGTCTCAGGTCAGCAACAAATTCCGCCACATCCTGGCCCTCAGAACGAACATGCTTGTAAAAGCGATATCTCGAGATAATGATGCCTCCTTTAGGTTTGAGATGGTCCCGAATCAGAGCACACAATTCCTCATAGGTCTTTTCCGTTGGACGTGCACGTGAGAGCAGATTCTTTATGAGACCATAGATGTTTGGACCACAAACTGTGAGGAAAACTGCCCTGCGCCTAACTGCGTCAGCGTCTTCATCCATCTTGTTGGCCATGAAGTACTGGTCGAGGCGATCTATAAAATCCTCCCAGTCTTCTCCCTCCACGAATCGCTCCAGGATTCCAACGGTGCTCGTTTTTTTTTGTGTGTCTGTGTGCAAGTTCGTATTGTGCCTCATTGCCAAATGTTGCGTATGCAATAACTCAATCGGCTTAGTACCGTGAACTCAATCAGGTGCGACCTGACTCTACTTTATTAGCTCTCAAAATGAGGATTAAACATGGAGGCTTTCTTTATATGCAAGGGCTGTACGTGTGTGTCTGTGGCCCAATGACCTCCGACGGTCGTTCTCCCTGGTGGCAGGTAAACCCAGACATACATATATTACAGTATGATGCACTGAAATTGGTTAGGGAATTGTAATCTACTGTTACCTGTGTGAATGATCACAAGAAAATAGCAACAGTGAATTGGTCGATAAGAAATCTTCCAATTCACAGAAAAGCAATAATAGTAATGGACCATCACAAAAGGGATATTGTTTCAGTAAAAATATACCAGGATATTCTTGGGGCAGGCAGGTGTTACTTTGCAGCAGAGGTGTACTAAGGGTTCAATAAAGTATGTGAGATTCTGAGAGTACAGAAAGGGTACCTGGGAAATCAGTATGTCTAAGTGGCTATCTTGCAACACATGAGTGTGATATAATCTAAAATAATATCGCATAAATATATCTTAATCTGCTTCAACACAAATCATCAGTGAATACCATAAGCAGATGCTAGTGTACAGTCAATGTACATGTGTGATTATTCTTACTATTGAAAAATGGGTTTCTGTGAAAACTATCATTTGTAATTGAATTCTGGTAATTTAACAACCCTGTTCATGTCTATGATCTTTCAACTTCACAGCATTAAACCTTGAATGAAACAGAGACAGATTTTAAATTAGATGAAAAGCACACATTTATCTCAGATCTTCATTTGCTTTTAGACATGCCCTCTCATCACCAAGTCTGTTTACTTCTAGTCCTTATCCAACACCACCCTCCTCTGCCTAACTGAACAAGTGACTCCTCTCACTTCCTCCAAATAAAAGGCATCACTATGGGAACCAGTATAGGTCCTGGCTATGCCTGCCTTTTCGTGGGATACATGGAACATTCTTCATTCCAGTCCTATTTGGGTCCCCTCCCTTACCTCTTTTTCTGGTATGATATGACTATATCAGTGCCTCTTTCTGCTCTTGCTCTGAACTGGAAAATGTCATCAACTTTGCTTCAAATTTCCACCCGTCCCTCGTCTTCACGTGGTCCATTTCTGACTCTTCTCTTCCTCAACTACTGTATCTCCATCTCTGGAGATAGGCTGTCAACCAATATTTACAATAAGCCCACTGTCACCCTCAGCTACCTTGATTACAATTCCTCCTATCCCCTTCCTGCAAGGACTCTACTCCATTCTCCCAGTTTCTCTGTCTCCATCATATCTGTTCTGACGATGCCACCTTCCACACCAGTGCTTCCGATATGTCTTCCTTTTTCCTCAACCGAGGATTCCCCTCTACCTTGGTTAACAGGGCCCTCGACCATAAGAACATAAGAAGATAAGAATTAGGAACAGGAGTAGGCCATCTAGCCCCTCGAGCCTGCTCCGCCATTCAACAAGATCATGGCTGATCTGGCCGTGGACTCAGCTCCACTTACCCGCCCGCTCTCCGTAACCCTTAATTCCCTTATTGGTTAAAAATCTATCAATCTGTGACTTGAATATATTCAATAAGCTAGCCTCAACTGCTTCCTTGGGCAGAGAATTCCACAGATTCACAACCCTCTGGGAGAAGAAATTCCTTCTCAACTCGGTTTTAAATTGGCTCCCCCGTATTTTGAGGCTGTGCCCCCTAGTTCTAGTCTCCCCGACCAGTGGAAACAACCTCTCTGCCTCTATCTTGTCTATCCCTTTCATTATTTTAAATGTTTCTATAAGATCACCCCTCATCCTTCTAAACTCCAATGAGTAAAGACCCAGTCTACTCAATCTATCATCATAAGGTAACCCTCTCATCTCCGGAATCAGCCTAGTGAATCGTCTCTGTACCCGCTCCAAAGCTAGTATATCCTTACTTAATTAAGGTGACCAAAACTGCACGCAGTACTCCAGGTGCGGCCTCACCAATACCTGTACAGTTGCAGCAGGACCTTCCTGCTTTTGTACTCCATCCCTCTCGCAATGAAGGCCAACATTCCATTCACCTTCCTGATTACCTGCTGCACCTGCAAACTATCTTTTTGGGATTCATGCACAAGGACCCCCAGGTCCCTCTGCACCGCAGCATGTTGTAATTTCTCCCCATTCAAATAATATTCCCCTTTACTGTTTTTTTTCCAAGGTGGATGACCTCACATTTTCCGACATTGTATTCCATCTGCCAAACCTTAGCCCATTCGCTTAACCTATCTAAATCTCTTTGCAGCCTTTCTGTGTCCTCTACACAACCCGCTTTCCCACTAATCTTTGTGTCATCTGCAAATTTTGTTACACTACACTCTGTCCCCTCTTCCAGGTCATCTATGTATATTGTAAACAGTTGTGGTCCCAGCACCGATCCCTGTGGCACACCACTAACCATCGATTTCCAACCCGAAAAGGACCCATTTATCCCGACTCTCTGCTTTCTGTTAACCAGCCAATTCTCGATCCATGCTAATACATTTCCTCTGACTTTGTGTACCTTTATCTTCTGCAGTAACCTTTTGTGTGGCACCTTATTGAATGCCTTTTGGAAATCTAAATACACCACATCCATCGGTACACCTCTATCCACCATGCTCGTTATATCCTCAAAGAATTCCAGTAAATTAGTTAAACATGATTTCCCCTTCATGAATCCATGTTGCGTCTGCTTGACTGCACTATTCCTATCTAGATGTCCCGCTATTTCTTCCTTAATGATAGCTTCAAGCATTTTCCCCACTACAGATGTTAAACTAACCGGCCTATAGTTACCTGCCTTCTGTCTGCCCCCTTTTTTAAACCGAGGCGTTACATTAGCTGCTTTCCAATCCGCTGGTACCTCCCCAGAGTCCAGAGATTTTGGTAGATTATAACGAATGCATCTGCTATAACTTCCGCCATCTCTTTTAATACCCTGGGATGCATTTCATCCGGACCAGAGGACTTGTCTACCTTGAGTCCCATTAGCCTGTCCAGCACTACCCCCCTAGTGATGGTGATTATCTCAAGGTCCTCCCTTCCCACATTCCCGTGACCAGCAATTTTTGCCATGGTTTTTGTGTATTCCACTGTGAAGACCGAAGCAAAATAATTGTTTAAGGTCTCAGCCATTTCCACATTTCCCATTATTAAATCCCCCTTCTCATCTTCTAAGGGACCAACATTTACTTTAGTCACTCTTTTCCCTTTTATATATCGGTAAAAGCTTTCACTATGTCTGTCCCATTTCCTACACTTCTACTGTTATCCCTTCCCCTCACTCCCAGAACCACAATAGGATTCCCTACATTCAACCGATCATCCTCTGCCATTTCCGCCACCTCCAGCGCAGTGCCACCACCAAACACATCTTCCCCTCCCCTACTCTTTCTGCTTTCCGAAGGGACTGTTCCCTACACGACATCCTGGTCCACTCTTTCATCACCCCCAACACCCACTCCCCTTCCCATGGCACCTTCCTATGCAACACCTGTCCTTTCATCTCCTCCCTCCCACTGTCCTGGGCCCCAAGCATTCCTTCCAGGTGAAACAGTGATTTACTTATACTTTTTTCAATTTAGTATACTGTATTCGGTGTACATGATACGGTCTCCTGTACATTAGGGAGACCAAATGTAAGTTGGGTGATCACTTTGCTGAACACCTCCATTCAGTCCTCAAACGTGACCTTGAACTTCCGGTCGCATTTTAATTCTCCTCTCCACTTCCACTCTGTCCTCAGCCTCCTACCCTGTTCTAATGAAGCTCAACGGAAGCTTGAGGAACAGCACCTCATCTTTCGATTCGGCACTTTACAACTTTCCGGACTCAACATTGAGTTCAACAATTTCAGACCATAACCACTGCTCCCATTTTTTTGGACGGCAGATAATGGTTCTACTGCTGTCGTTTACAGCACCTCTGGGTCCATCTTTTGTTTCTTTACTTGTCCGATTACCACCCCCCTTTTGCCTTGCACCATCCTCCCTTTTGTAATTTAATCACTCCTGCCT
Organism: Pristiophorus japonicus; assembly: GCF_044704955.1. Classification (NCBI taxonomy): domain Eukaryota; kingdom Metazoa; phylum Chordata; class Chondrichthyes; family Pristiophoridae; genus Pristiophorus; species Pristiophorus japonicus. The sequence goes on from NC_091986.1 coordinate 143,020,386, forward strand.
TCCACCCTATCACAGACCTTCCCTTTTGTTCTTTCCTCGCGTCTTCCTTTTCCTTGTCTCTACTTGCTTAGGTTTTAATCATCTGTAAGATTTTCCAGTTTTGATGATGAGTGACAGATTTGAAACTCTGTTAATTCTGTTTCTCTCTCTCCATAGATGCTGCCTGACCCGCTGAGTATTTCCAGCATTTTCTGTTCATATTTCTGCTTACTTCCATCTCCTCAACATTACCAGTCACTGCCCACTACCATGGGCCTTCTGCTGTTGAAGCCCTTAAACCTCCAAACTCAATTACTCCAACAATCTCACAGCTGGTCTCCCATCCTCCACCCTCCCTATACTCCAGTTTGTCCAAAACTCTGCTCCATGTATCCTGCTCCCATTAATTCCTGCTCACCAATTGTCATCGTCCTCACTGACCAATACCTCAAGATTAAAATCCTTGCCCTTGTTCCTTAAATGGCTTCATAGCTCCAAACTATTTCTGCAATCTCCTCCAGCCTATAACCTGCACCCAAATTCTCCGTTCCACTGATTCTGGCCTCTTGTATATCCCCATCTTCCTCCGCCCCACTGTTGGTGGCGGAGCCACCTGGATCCTACTGTTAAGAAATCTCTCTGAACACCTCCACATCTCTCGCCTTTAAAAATCTCCTCCAAACCCATTTCTTTGTCTAAACCTTTGACCGTCCTAATCTCTGCTTTCCCAAGTTGACATCTATTTTCTATATGCCTATCTGTGAATCATTTTGGAACAATTTTTATTTTGAAGACAGTATATTAATGAAAATTTCTTTTGAAACTAGCACAGGCATGATGGATTCACTGCCACCGTCCGTGCTAAAATTTGACTCAATGGGGATAAAATTCAACTTTAGCAGTACAAAACGGGCAACAGAGAAACAGCCATCCATTATACATTCCGCCCGATTTTCCTCATCTTTAACTTCACCAGAAGGAAGTTGAATTGTACTCTACATGCCATGGATATGATAAAAAACATAGCAAGGAAATCACTGGTAATTCAATTAAGACAAATGTGATTTTATGGATTCGCTTCTAGAAAGTTCTTGCAAGCTTCCACCACTCTATTCATAAACTTAAGGTAATCAAGAACTCTGTGGCCCATAGGCTCTATCTCACAAGTTCTCACAGACCCTGTCTTCATCAAGCTGGATTGGCTCCCTGTGCCCAGACAATTGATTTAAAGATATTCATTTTCAAATCCCTCTGCATTTTGAAGTCCTTAAACCTCCAAACTCAATTATACCAACAATCTCAAAGCTGGCCTCCCATCCTCCACCCTCCCTATATTCTGGTTTATCCAAAACTCTGCTCCACGTATCCTGCTCATACTAACTCCCACTCACCAATCGTCATAGTCCTCACTGACCTATTTCCCACATTACAACAGTGACTACACTCCAAAAGTACTTCATTGGCTGTAAAGCACTTTGAGACATCTGATGGCTGTGAAAGGTGCTATATAAATGCAAATCTTTCATAAGAACATAAGAAATAGGAGCAGGCAAAGGCCATTTGCACTTCCCACTTGTCTTGGCCACACTGTATGCCCTGTTTTCAATTTGAAACCATCCCTTATTTCCTTAGTTAGCCACGGATGGTTATCCCTTCTCGTACAGTCTTTCTTGCTGCCTCCTTTGCACTAGTGAAGGCTGTTACTTCAGGACGTATGGCCCAGATTTTAACTGCCCCCACCTGGCAGAAACCGGGCGGAGGACAGTTAAAATAATTGGAGTCACTTACCCTCACTGATTCCGCCTTTTTTCCTGTGTCCCCATATGAACTTTATATCCTTTGAGCAGGCAAACAGGACACCCACAGAAAGGGAGCGGGGTCCTGTTTTAAATGTGCAGACGAGTCCAATGTGGTCATCACAACCCGATCTGGAATTTCAACCTGAGACAGGTGAGGTGAGGTGGTGGGGTGCTGTGTCCGTCAGGCAAAACCTGCCTGATCCTTTAAAACTTATTTTTCAGGTTTTCTTGTGGACCAGGAGGGGCTGTTCATCCTCCCTCTCAATCACGGTCCCGACCTTTCAGCACCCCTCATCTCTCCCAATCACAGCCCCAACTTCAGCCTTCCCACAGGCCCGATATCCGCCGTTGACCATCCCCTCGGGTCCCCAGCTGCAGGTTCCTGCCTCCAATTCACCGGCCTTGCAGCATTTTTCATGCGCGCTGCGCTCCCCCCCTCCATTAATATTAGGGCCTATGCTCTTGCTCTTTAGTAATTTGTTCTCAAAAGCATTCACCTTGCTACCTATCTCCCTCCTTTCAAAATCCTTCCAAAAACCTATCTTTTCAACTGTGCAGTTTCTCATCCTCACTCAATTTTTATCGTCTCCTGCTCAGTATCCTCTTACCTATGTGAAGTGTTCCAAGATGTAACTTTACATGGCGGGTCCTAGATAAATGCAAATAGATGTTGTTCCTCTTCCTGTGATTGACATATGATGACGACAAAATAGGCTGGAAATACTCAGGTTAGTCAACTCTGGTGTGTATGTATGTGTTCATGCCCCCTTTATTTTCAGATCTATGGTGCCTTTCATAAGTTCATAACTTATTGCATGTTTTGTCAGGATTTCCAAAAAAAAGCAAGCGCCAAAAGTGAGTGAGAAAAAATAATTAATGTAGACTTTATATTAACAGTGCTAGACAAAATGAGAACAAGTTAGACGACAGGGGACTGAAAATGCCCACCGCTGAAGCGGGGCGCACCTACCCTGTTTCTGTCGTTTCTACCGACGCGGTGGATGTGGTGGCCTCTTGAGTGAAATTCCGCTCTTGCCGTTTTTTTCCCGGCGGACCAGAAGTTGGTCATAATGGGATCGGAAATGGGGTGGTAAGCGGAAGTTCGCAGTGTAGAGGGGCTGCTGCTGTCAGTCATCAGCGTTGGGCTGATGACATCATCGCGGCACCAGGTCACCACGGCTCTCCCCTTCACTTAAAGGGGAGAGCCTGCGTGATATTTTAAGCTCGGTCCACTGGACCACCAGGGAGGGTTTGGGCCCGGCCAGCAGCGTGTGCCAGGCTGCCCCAGACGAACACGGGTGCATAATTGTCAGCCCGACATGGCAGTCGGTCGACAAAAAAAATACACGGCAACAGCGGCAGTAGGTCCTCCCCTTTAATGAGAGCCACACCGCCATTTTACAAGGACTACAACCTCACTGCACCGGCAGAAAAAAAGCAGCTTTTGGCACCGCGTGGCGGGAGCAAGATCGTTTCGGTGGAATTTCGCCATCGGGGTGAACATCAATGGTGCACGCTTTAATGACATACTTAGGATGGATCGGCAACAGCGGAGCGATAGTGGGGTGAGCAGGTCACCGCCGGGATACCGCAGGAGCGGAATTTCCAAAATGGCAGCTATTACACGAGAAATCGACGGCCATTGCACTCAGCAGTGTGGTCGCCGATTTCCAACGGTAACAGGCCTGAATGGAAGGGGCAATTTCGGTCCCCAGGTCTTTCCACATCAACTCCAATGAGGGAAATTCTGTAAAGGAGCTTTGGAGTAAGTAGATGAACTCTTAAGGATTTGTTGCTGGAGCACGGTATACATCAATCGATTAGTGTGTTAAATATTTGTAGGGCAACAAGGTCCCTAGTTAACTATGATATTCTTTAATACTTTTTAGCTCCATTACATAGTCAAGAGTTTCATTTGCTCAACATTTATCCCAATTTCAATATGTTAACAGACTTAATTAAGTACAATGCAAGTTGTAAGAAGAACTGCAAGCCAAATTTTGGTGAAGTATGCAAAACATTTCCTATGGGTAAAATTTTAATGAATGGTATTATTAAGCTGCAAGCTATGTAACACTGTTAAATGTAAAATGTTACGTTTTATTAAATTGTTTCTTATGAGTTTTAGAATGTTAATGCCCTTGAGATCCAACAGAAAAATAACCTGGAGTCAGTCAAAAATAATTTGTTTATTCAAAAGGAAAATAATCACAGTTGTTGGTTTTTTTATTAATTGGCATCCCTGGTGGAACTAGAATCATTCTATTTATTAACGTATCTCTATTAATCAATACTGATTATAATACGTTTGAAATGAATAGCTGTCTGGGAGTGTTTCTCCAGCTAATGGGACATTCCCATCAACCATTAACTGTCATAAACTGTAAGCCAGTGGAATAAGCAGTGTCTTATTTTTCTGTTGCCCAGAAAGTAACAAATTTTAGTCCCAACTGCCGAACACGAGTCTACCTACAACACTTGGGTGAATTTTATCAGTTCCTGGTTCGATCACCAGTTGCACACTATGGCTGGAGCTCATAAAATCAGGACATATGAGGCCAAGTAATGAGGATGCACAACCAACATGCCTGGTCTCATTTAAATATGAAAATTCAATGATTAGGTTTTGGCTCCTGAGTTTTACTAGTTTAGCTGAGGCTCCATCCAGAGCACAAGCCTCGATTAAAAGCTGGGTGCAAGTGGAGTCTGAGGGTTCACTTGTTGAAACAGGCTTTTCAAATGGCTGTTTTTCCTTGCCGTTTGTGGTTCTTTTGACTGCAGTTTGCTCCATATGTTAGTAGTTTTGCTGAGTGAGTCATCTGTTTTTGCAGTTTTGGGTTTAATTCCCCACCAATATTTTTCTTCATTATTCTTGGTTACCGCTGGTTTTGACATTGCACCGTGCAAAGAGATGAGGATGGGTTGGGTACTCCCTTGGGGATATGTTGCATAATTGAGCTGAGGAAAAAGACATCATGAGGGGCGAAAAATGTATATGCAATGACTCTTAAGGTGTTTTAGCTATACCCATTAACACTCCAACGTCTACAAGTATGTGTCAGAAGAGCCCTACGTTTGCCATCTTAACTTAACAAGGCATGCTGCCACAGAGCTGTGCCATCTGTTATGCAATGATCTGGATTCTGAATGCTTCTTCTCACAGAAGTGAAGATTATCAAAACATGTAGCTTTCATGTTTCCACTTTCTGCCAAGCCACCTTGACAAGTGTTATGTTTGTAAGGAACTGCTTATGAAGACAACTTTTGTCGTTTTGTGTTCTCTTCTCCTACAAGGAGCGAAAAACGGATCTGTGAGTGAATTAAGGTCATGTATTTACCTGATGGATGCGATGAGGTGACCATCAGACAGAAGCATCACATTGCATAAGGATTGATATGAGTGACAGCGGTGAATAGATACATGGGGAGGTGAGGAAGTGCATAGAAAGTGAAGGATGGGTGGTGCTGAAACTTGAATATTTATGAGGAGTTATGTGATGGACTCCACTTGGCAAGACAGGGTGAGGGGGTGGGGTTACACCACAGGATGTAGGTGAAGCAGCAAATGTACTCACTTTTCCTGAGCTTGTTAGTTCATTAAACCACTTCCTGCACTGCATCCAAGACCAGGGCACAAATCGCCCGCTGCTCACTTCCTCAGCCACCTCCAACCATGCCTTCTTAGTAACAGCAGCAGGTTTCTTCCTCCCCTTGATGGTGAAAAGTCTGTCCCTCCTGCTCCTGACTGCACCCAGCAATAATTCAAGGGAAGCATCACTGAAACTGGCCTTGGTCTTTGTAAATCTATCCTTATCACCTCCTGACTCCTCCAAGTTCCATTTCTGCACTGGCCCTTTAAATAGTGGACTTAAGATTGTGTCCTGTGCGTGTGCATCACACCCACTGCACAGCTTGGAGGCATGAAACCCAGAAAGTAAAATGTAATGATTCAATTAAGTTGAAGTCGGAGAATCTGACATGCTAACTATTTAGCAACAGAAATAACATGCTGCAGGTACAGCGTCGAGAATCCGGAGTTCTAGAATCCGTACACTGGGACGATCCATGATGGGGTCGTCCGGAATCCGGAAAATGTTCTGGAATCCAGACCCTCGCCTCGGGCCACTGCCGACCTCTCCCCCGCCGACCTCTTACCCGCCTCGGGCACCCACCAACCTCTTACCCACCTCGGGCTGCCGCCGACCTCTTACCCACCGATCTCACCCCCACCTCGGGCTGCCGCCGACCTCTTACCCGCTGTGGGCTGCCACCGCATGACCGCCCGACCCCATCCCTTACCTACCTACCTTCGCACAGGCGTTTCCGGACTCGGGATGTCAGAAAGACGTTCCGAAATCCGGAAATACACAGAATCTGGAGCGGCTTCGGTCCCGAGGCTTCCGCATTCTCGACGCTGGACCTGTAGTAAGTCAATATCTACACAAATCCTATGGGGGTCTGAGGACCCCAATTTAAAAATATATGAACTTAAGTAGATAAGAGTTTTATCAGGGAACAATGGTGGTTTATCCTTACCACCCTGAGTGGAATATATTATATTTCATGATGTTATCAAACTTTATATGCCATAAGTGTGAAACAATATTTATTACTTTGTCTTGAATCGAGGAAAAGAATCTTCAGTGTCTATTTTTATGATACATATATGGCATTAACAGCCATGCAGTCATAAATACTAGGGGTGCTTAAAATCTTGTATTTAGCAGGCTGGCAGTTGAGTGGCTATTGTTTTTAATGATAGATGGAACAAATTTCATTTTTTTTAATTAAACCTACGTCTATAGAAACCATTGGAGCATAATGTCAGTGATGTCTAGATTCTATAATAAAAGCAGTGTATTCAACTAAAGTTGTTTTGCTCGATGCAGCCAGTGATTAATTAGTTTGCGTAAATGTCTATAGAAATTGTTATTCGTAACTGAACCTGTATAATTGGTTTCATTAACAGTAATTAATGGCTAGACTTTGATGTCAAGAACAATTTTCATCTAAAATTGTTGCCGTTCTATTAATGAACTACCCACAATATATTTACTTGGAATGCCCTTTGACAGGTTTTATTTGAATGTAAATGACAAAATAACCTGGCCTTTTTTGCAAAATTCAAACTGGTGCAATGACCTCTTCTGAAATATTTATTAACTGTGAGTTTTCTTTCTGTGGTATGTACTCAAGAGGAAAGTGAGTATTTACATTCTTTATAAGTTAATTAAACATATGTGAAAGCCGTTTGGGCTGCAACATTTCCAGGTTTCAGGAATTTAAATTATGAAAAAATATTTTTTCACACTACAGTAAGCTTAGAAATAAATTGTAAAACCTGCTTTGATCTTACTGGTCTAAGACCCTATGTAAGGAATCAGTAATCCATTCTTACTGCAGTCCCTGTGACCCTATTAACTGTAAAATATCCTACAATTCTATCAGTGCTTTGAAAAAACACATTGCAGCAAAACCTAGTGTGTAAAATGCGAATGAACATAAACATGGGAGTGCAACAAGGATAGAGATAGTTTTAGATGTCTTCTCACGGCTCGCAAATATAGGTCCCAGCATTGTGCTGATGAATGATTCATAGTGACTTAATAGTTGGAAGGTGAACAAATCCCTGTGGCCAACAATAATTGGCTAAATATGTTACAAAACACTGAAAGAAATAAAAGGAAATGCACCAAAGGGGTTAAAGGACAAGTTTAATACTCAAATAGTTGGTCATGTCATGAATGAAGTACAATTTATTATGTTATTATTAAGGGTGAAATTGATGTTTGGTGAAATTGTGTAATGAGCATTAGTGAATTGGCAGCCTGTCTAACACCACCTCAATGTTTTTTCATTGAAGTCAATGGAAAAGAAACTTGGATATGTTGTCGAAGGGGCTGCCGATTTGCTATTGGTCTTGTACCAAAGACCAATTATCTCATTATCTCAGATTAGCATTTTTATTTTGGATTACATTTACTTTTCTTTTGAAAACCAGGATTAGGAAAGCTACAAACTGGCACACACCGAATACATATTTCAGCTTCATCTCGTAAAGAAATGTGTTCTAAATTTTTTATTCTATCTATACAGTGTCCTTTGAGCTGGCAGAACAAATGGGAGGGGCCTGAAGACCCGATGCAGTACCTCAGAGGAGTGGTAGCTCGTGCACTGGCAATACAGGTAAATATGCATATTGCTAAGAGCCAAAAAATACTATGTAAGATTTATTGGAAATAGATGTGGGATTTGTTTTGAGTATTGATAGCGGTGGCAATTTTTTTTTTAGCTGAATCAAGCTCAGCAAGTGAAACATAGAAATATATAAAATAGGTGCAGGAGTAGGCCATTCGGCCCTTCGAGCCTGCACCACCATTCAATAAGATCATGGCTGATCATTCACCTCAGTACCCCTTTCCTGCTTTCTCTCCATACCTCTTGATCCCTTTAGCCGTAAGGGCCATATCTAACTCCCCCTTAATTATATCCAATGAACTGGCATCAACAACTCGCTGCGGTAGGGGATTCCACAGGTTAATAACTCTCTGAGTGAAGAAGTTTTTCCTCATCTCAGTCTTAAATGGCTTACCCCTTATCCTTAGACTGTGTCCCCTGGTTCTGGACTTCCCCAACATCGGGAACATTCTTCCTGCATCTAACCTGTCCAGTCCCATCAGAATTTTACATGTTTCTATGAGATCCCCTCTCATCCTTCTAAACTCCAGTGAATACAGGCCCAGTCGATCCAATCTCTCCTCATATGTCAGTCCAGCCATCCCGGGAATCAGTCTGGTGAACCTTCGCTGCACTCCCTCAATAGCAAGAACGTCCTTCCTCAGATTAGGAGACCAAAACTGAACACAATATTCCAGGTGAGGTTTCACTAAGGCCCTGTACAACTGCAGTAAGAGCTCCCTGCTCCTATACTCAAATCCCCTAACTATGAAGGCCAACATACCATTTGCCTTCTTCACCGCCTGCTGAACCTGCATGCCAACTTTCAATGACTGATGTACCATGACACCCAGGTCTCGCTGCACCTCCCCTTTTCCTAATCTGCCGCCATTCAGATAATATTCTGCCTTCATATTTTTGCCACCAAAGTGGATAACCTCACATTTATCCACGTTATACTGCATCTGCCACGCGTTTGTCCACTCACCTAACCTGTCCAAGTGACCCTGCAGCTTTTTAGCATCCTCCTCACAGCTCATACTGCCACCCAGCTTAGTGTCATCTGCAAACTTGGAGATATTACATTCAATTCCCTCATCCAAATCATTAATGTATATTGTAAATAGCTGGGATCCCAGCACTGAGCCCTGCGGTACCCCACTAGTCACTGCCTGCCATTCTGAAAAGGGCCCGTTTATCCCGACTCTCTGCTTCCTGTCTGCCAACCAGTTCTCTATCCACGTCAGTACATTACCCTCAATACCATGTGCTTTAATTTTGCACACCAATCTCTAGTGTGGGACCTTGTCAAAAGCTTTTTGAAAGTCCAAATACACCACATCCACTGGTTTCCCCTTGTCCACTTTTCCAGTTACATCCTCAAAAAATCCTGCAAGATTTGTCAAGCATGATTTTCCTTTCATAAATCCATGCTGACTTGGGCTGATCCCGTCACTGCTTTCCAAATGTGCTGCTATTTCACCTTTAATAATTGATTCCAACATTTTCCCCACTACTGATGTCAGGCTAATTGGTCTATAATTACCCCTTTTCTCTCTCCCTCCTTTCTTAAAAAGTAGTGTTACATTAGCTACCCTCCAGTCCATAGGAACCTATCCAGAGTCAATAGACTGTTGGAAAATGATCACCAATGCATCCACTATTTCTAGGGCTACTTCCTTAAGTACTCTGGGATGCAGACGATCAGGCCCCAGGGATGTATTAGCCTTCAATCCCATCAATTTCCCTAACACCATTTTCCGCCTAATAAGGATTTCCTTCAGTTCCTCCTTCTTACGAGACCCTCGGTCCCCTAGTATTTCCAGAAGGTTATTTGTGGCTTCTTTCGTGAAGACAGAACCAAAGTACTTGTTCAACTGGTTCGCCATTTCTTTATTCCCCATTATAAATTCACCTGAATCTGACTGCAAGGGACCTATGTTTGTTTTCGCTAATTATTTTTCTTTTCACATATCTATGCAAGCTTTTGCAGTTAGTTTTTATGTTTGCAGCAAGCTTCCTCTCATACTCTATTTTCCCCTTCCTAATTAAACCCTTTGTCCTCCTCTGCTGTACTACAAAATTCTTTCAGCCTCAGGTTTGCTGCTTTCTCTGGCCAATTTATATGCTGCTTCCTTCGATTTAACACTATCCTTAATTTCCCCTTGTTAGCCACAGTTGAGCCACCTTCCCTGTTTTATTTTTACTCCAGACAGGGATGTAGAATTGTTGAAGTTCATCCATGTGATCTTTAAATGTTTGCCATTACCTATCCACTGCAGAATTTAAAAATCTCAAAGGTAGTAATCTCAGGATTGCTACCAGTGCCACGTGCTAGTCAGATAGGAATCGCAGGATACCTCAGATGAATACGAGGCTTGAGGAGTGATGCAGAAGGGAGGGATTCAAGTTCCTGGGACACTGGAACCGGTTCTGGGTGAGCTGGGACCAGTAGAAACCGGACGGGTCTGCACCTGGGCAGGACCCGAACCAATGTCCTAGGGGGAGTGTTTGCTCGTGCTGTTGGGGAGGAGTTAAACTAATATGGCAGGGGGATGGGAACCTATGCAGGGAGACAGAGGGAAGTAGAATGGGGGCAGAAGCAAAAGATAGAAAGAAGAAAAGTAAAAGTGGAGTAAAAAGACAAGCCTGAAGGCTCTGTGCCTCAATGCGAGGAGTATTCGGAATAAGGTGGACGAATTAACTGCGCAGATAGCAGTTAACGGATATGATGTAATTGGCATGGCTCCAGGGTGACCAAGGCTGGGAACTCAACATCCAGGGATATTCAACACTTAGGAAAGATCGACAGAAAGGAAAAGGAAGTGGGGTGGCATTACTGGTTAAAGAGGAAATTAATGCAATAGTAAGGAAGGACATTAGCTTGGATAATGTGGAAGTGGTATGGGTGGAGCTACGGAATACCAAAGGGCAGAAAATGCTAGTGGGAGTTGTGTACAGACCGCCAAACATTAGTAGTGAGGTTGGGGACAGCATCAAACAAGAAATTAGGGATGCATTCAATAAAGGTACAGCAGTTATCATGGGTGACTTTACTCTACATTTAGATTGGGCTCACCAAACTGATAGTAATGCGGTGATGGAGGACTTCCTGGAGTGTATTCGGGATGATTTTCTAGACCAATATGTCAAGGAACCAACTAGAGGGCTAGCCATCCTAGACTGGGTGATGTGTAATGAGAAAGGACTAATTAACAATCTTGTTGTGCGAGGCCCCTTGGAGAAGAGTGCCCATAATATGGCAGAATTCGTTATTAAGGTGGAGAGTCACACAGTTAATTCAGAGACGAGGGTCCTGAACGTAAGGAAAGATAACTTCGATGGTATGAGGCGTGATTTGGCTAGAATAGACTGGCAAATGATACTTAAAGGGTTGACGGTGGATAGGCAATGTCAAACATTTAGAGATCACACGAATGAACTTCAACAATTCTACATCCCTGTCTGGATTAAAAATAAAACAGGGAAGGTGGCTCAACCGTGGCTTACAAGGGAAATCAAGGATAGTGTTAAATTCAAGGAAAAGGCATATAAATTGGCCAGAAAAAGCAGCAAACCTGAGGACTGGGAGTAATTGAGAATTCAACAGAGGAGGACAAAGGGTTTAATTAGGACAGGAAGCTTGCCGGGAACATAAAAACTGACTGCAAAAGCTTCTATAGATATGTGAAGAGAAAAAGATTAGTGAAGACAAACATAGGTCCCTTGCTGTCAGATTCAGGTGAATTTATAATGGGGAACAAAAAAATGGCAGACCAGTTGAACAAATACTTTGGTTCTGTCTTCATGAAGGAAGACACAAATAACCTTCTGGAAATACTAGGGGATCGAGGGCCGAGTGAGAAAGAGGAACTGAAGGATATCCTTATTAGTCAGAAAATTGTGTTAGTGAATTTGATGAGATTGAAGGCCGATAAATCCCTGAGGCCTGATAGTCTGCATCGCAGAGTACTTAAGGAAGTGGCCCTAGAAATAGTGGATGCATTGGTGATCATTTTCCAACAGTCTATCGACTCTGGATCAGTTCCTATGGACTGGAGGGTAGCTAATGTAACACCACTTTTTAAAAAGGGAGAGAGCGAGAAAACGGGTAATTATGGACTGGTTAGCCTGACATCAGTAGTAGGGAAAATGTTGGAATCAATTATTCATGATGAAATAGCAGCGCATTTGGAAAGCAGTGACAGGATCGGTCCAAGTTTGCATGGATTTATGAAAGGGAAATCCTGCTTGACAAATCTTCTGGAATTTTTTGAGGATGTAACTAGTAGAGTGGACAAGGGAGAACCAGTGGATGTAGTGTATTTGGACTTTCAAAAGGCTTTTGACAAGGTCCCACACAAGAGATTGGTGTGCAAAATCAAAGCACAAGATATTGGGGGTAATGTACTGATGTGGATAGGGAACTGGTTGGTAGACAGGAAGCAGAGAGTCGGGATAAACGGGTCCTTTTCAGAATGGCAGGCAGTGACAAGTGGAGTGCCGCAGGGCTCAGTGCTGGGACCCCAGCTCTTTACAATATACATTAATGATTTAGATGAAGGAATTGAGTGTAATATCTCCAAATTTGCAGATAACATGAAACTGGGTGGCAGTGTGAGCTGTGAGGAGGATGCTAAGATGCTGCAGGTTGATTTGGACAGGTTAGATGCATGGGCAAATGCATGGCAGATGTAGTATAATGTGGATAAATGTGAGGTTATCCACTTTGGTGGCAAAAACACAAAAGCAGAATATTATCTGAATGGCGGCAGATTAGGAAAAGGGGAGGTGCAACGAGACCTGGGTGTCATGGTTCATCAGTCATTGAATGTTGTCATGCAGGTACAGCAGGCGGTGAAGAAGGCAAATGGTATGTTGGTATTCATAGCTAGGGGATTTGAGTAAAGGAGCAGGGAGGTCTTACTGCAGTTGTACAGGGCCTTGGTGAGGCCTCACCTGGAATACTGTGTTCAGTATTGGTTTCCTAATCTGAGGTAGGACGTTCTTGCTATTGAGGGCATGCAACGAAGGTTCATCAGACTGATTTCCGGTATAGCTGGACTGACATATGAGGACAGACTGGATCAACTGGGCCTTTGTACACTGGAGTTTAGAAGGATGAGAGGGGATCTTATAGAAATGTATAAGATTCTGACGAGACTGGACAAGTTAGATGCGGGAAGAATGTTCCCAATGTTGGGGAAGTCCAGAACCAGGGGACACAGTCTTAGGATAAGGGTAGCCCATTTCGGACTGAGATGAGGAGAAACTTCTTTACTCAGAGAGTTGTTAACCTGTGGAATTCCCTGCCGCAGAGAGTTGTTGATGCCAGTTCATTGGATATATTCAAGAGGGAGTTAGATATTGCCCTTATGGCTAAAAGGATCAAGGGGTATGGAGAGATAGCAGGAAAGGGGTAACTGAGGGAATGATCAGCCATGATCTTATTGAATGGTGGCGCTGGCTCGAAGGGCCGAATGGCCTACTCCTGCACCTATTTTTCTATGTTTCTATGTTTCTAACCCTTTAAGTATCAGTCGCCAGTCTATTCTAGCCAATTCACGTCTCATACCATCGAAGAACAGAACATGCTGCCTTTATTGACTAAGTGCACTGCATTTCTTTCCTTCAATTTTGGCTTGCATCCTTGTGCTAATCATTAATAAATCATTACTTTCAAATTAGTTCACGAGTTTATTGAAAATTTGCCATCATTTTTCTTCACCTCATTCGACCCTGGTTTACACAGTTACACGATACATCGTGAAATCTTCAAAAGATGAATTTTGATAATTAGAAAATTCATCTTTTGAAGATGTATCGTGTAACTGTGTAAACCAGAGTCGAATGAGGTGAAGAAAATGATGGCAAATTTTCAATAAACCCGTGAACTAATTTGAAAGTAATGATTTATTAATGATTAATTATTCCTCAAAAATACAAATGTAGTATACCTTTTTTAATAAATTTGCAAAATTATGTGGTGTAAGGGATATCACTATATTGTGTATTGTGTGCCATTTTTGTACCACGAAATATGAACACAAAACAAGGAGGCCAAAATTCAGCCTTCCGATAAGGCCTCTTATGGCCAGAAAGCGGCAGCCGCGCCACGGTGTCGAATGGCCGCCGATTTTTTGTCGAAAGTCCGCCGCTTGTGAAATTCACCTCGGTGGTTTTTCCAGGGGTCCCCACTTCCGGCCCGCTGCTGCCGAACCCTCCTAAGTGTGTCATCAAAGCACGCACCGCCGATCTCTCCCCCCACAAGCAAAATTTACAAAATCTTGCGGCCGCCACGCAGTGCTCCCGACAGTGTTTTCTGTCGGTGCACTGTGCTTGCAGTGTGTGCAAAATGGTGGTGTGGCTGCTATTAAAGGGGAAGGCACTTTGCCGCGGCAACCATCTTATTTTGTTTTGTTGGCCAACTGCCAGGTTAGCCCGACAGTTATGCCCCCGGGTTCGGCCGGGCTAATAAACAGGCAGCCTGGCACCCCCTCTTGGGTGCCAGACCACTGGCCCAGTCGAAACCCTCCTTGGTGAACCAATGAACCTAACTAAAGGAATCTCAGAGCTCGCAACGGCCCTCCCCTTTAAAGTGAAGGGAAGAGATGTGGTGACGCACCAGCATGATGATGTCATCAGCGCTGCGCTGATGAGTGACAGCGGCGGACAGTCCGCCCGCCCCCACTTCCACCCCCCTGAGGACCGATCTTCTGCTCTCCGCACCATTTCCGCCCCCATTATGACCGACTTCTGGCACACTCGAAAAAAAAAGATAAAGAGCTGAATTTCGCGCAAGAGGCCATTGCATTCTCCGCGGCGGTGAAAACACATCAAACACGGTAGGTGCGCTCTGTTTCCAGCGGGGGTGAATTTTGGCCCCAAGAGGTTCAGACAGTGCCACAAAGCATGAGGATAAAGTTGAGCAGTTTATATTAGGTCAGTGCTCTTGACTTTATCTTTTAATTCTTACTACAGGTATGTTTATTTATGTAATTTGTCAAGCATTAACTATCTCTATAACCTCTTCCAGTCCTGCAGACTCTTCAGAACTCTCTATTCCTCCAACTCTGGCCTCTTTGCCCCAACATTTGCGGCCATACCTTCAGCTGTTTAGTCACCACTCTCTGGAATTTCTTCCCGAAGCCTCTCCCCACCTCCCTTTCCTCCTTTAAGACCCTCCTTAAAATCCACCTCATTGACCCAGCTTTTAGTCCCCCTTCCTAATATGTCCTTTGGTTAAGCATCCATTTTGGTCTGATTACTCCTCTGTGAAGCACCTTGGGATGTTTTTCAATGTTAATGGGGTTATATTAAAATGCTGATTCTTTTGTAGTAGTAGTAGAACTGCTCTCTTGCAATTTAAACAGAAGATATACCATTTCCACCTTTCTCTGAGCAACACTCATGAACCTTGAGCTTAGGTTCCAGTCTGTGAACGAACTTTCTATCCATGTTGCTAACATTTCTTGTTATACCTGTAACAAGCCTCCTGCAACAAGTACTTTATCAGCTACTTTCTGAAAAGCATTTGCTGCATTCTCTCTATCTATCTCATTGATTACTTTTTCAGAAACCTTTATTAAGTTTGTCAAATACAATTTGTCTTTAACAAATCTATACTGGCTGCCCTTGATTATTCTATGCATTTCTAAGTACTCACTAATTTGATCTTGAGTGGTAGATTTTAAGAGTTTGTCCACAACAGATATGCTCATCATCATATCCCTCGAAACAAGGATGACTTGCTTCCACGCCAAAAAAGGATGAGTTCACAGATGTTTCAATGAATGATCCGAGTTACATCCTCAAGGGTGGAAGATGCCTGTGCGTGGATTTTTTTTTAAACATGTGGTGGCCGTTGCACACCAGCCACCACACGGGCTTGACAGAGCTAGGTCTTGGTCCAGTGGCAAAGATTACCCAAGACGACTGGAGACCAGCTCTGCTGCACAGACCTAGTGCGCACACATATCACTAACTGGTATATGGTTACCTGGTTTAACCTCCTTTCCATTTTTGAACAGATGTGCTATCCTACAGTCTCCTGCCACAATTTGCATATCTAATAAGAAAGCCATGAATTCTATGAACCTTATATTGAAGATTAAAATATGTATGACAGTTCATCAAGGCGAACAGGACCCTCAGGTTGTCCTTGCCCTTTTGAATGATAGAACACACCTGTTCCCCATAAACATGTTATATTACTTTTTGTGATCGATGTACTACAGGAGATTGGCTAATACATAAATAAAAGACTTGCATCCACTGCATGTCCACCAAACTTTGGATATTACTCTTTATTGCAGATGAAAAATAACTTTGAAAAAAGAAAAAGAAAGCCAGGCATTTCAGCCTGTCGTCTTTTGACCCAGAGCTTGAAATTTGTACGCAATTTACTGACCTACAATTGACTTCATCAATTTACAAACAGTTACAATTAGCTGGATTCCCACAGGGAATAATAGCCTTCAAGGAACAGAGCAAATTAACAGGTAAACTGTTTTGTAAGCTACAACATGAGCAATCCATTATTATATGAATCTAAAAGTCTTGCATCTAATACTCATCCATCACACTTCAGGCATCACAATTAAAAGCACAGTCATTTCCTGCTAGTTTTCCAAACCTTAAAAACGTGGACTTTCCCCACAGGTAGAACTGGGGTTTACAAGCAGCTGACAATCTACAGAAACTTTGCTCAATGATACAGCCTCAGATTAACCTCAGAATGTGCCTGTTTGAACGACTTCTTCACAGGCAGTGACATGAAATGAATAGCAATTAGTGGCCTAGAAATTCATCTTAGGCAGTGGCTCTAAACAGGGAGTATCGGATCGGCTGCCTGTTATACGCACCACCTGCTATTCAGTTCCATTGCAGCAAAGCTGGAATTGGGAAGCAGAAAATTAGAAAGTAAATTTGGAAGGCAAAGGAAACAAAGGCTAGAAAATAGACAACAAGGGAGTTTAGCAGTGCTCGGGAATAAGGCAAATGAGTTGAGAGCACAGATGGACACTTGGGAGTATGGTATTATAGCTATTACTGAGACGGCTGAAAGAAGGGCAGGTATGGCAGCTCAACGTTCCTGGTTACAGGGTTTTCAGACGGGATAAAGAGGGGGGTAAAAAAGGAGGGGGATCGCAGTATTGATTAAAGAAACAATTACAGCTGTGAGGAGGGATCATATGTTAGAAGGATCTTCAAATAAGGCCATATGGGTTGAATTGAAGAACAAAAAAGGGGCAATCATACTGCTGGGTGTGTACGATAGACCCCCAAACAGTCAGAGGGAGATAGAAGAGCAAATATGTAGGGAAATTTCTGAGAAGTGCAAAAACTATAGGGCAGTAATAGTAGGGAATTTCAACCAGCCTAATATTAACTGGGATAGAATTAGTGTGAAAGGTACAGAATTCCTAAAATACATTTTGGAGAACTTTTTTAGCCAGTGTGTAGCAAGCCCAACAAGAGAGGGGGTGGTCCTGGACTTAGTTTTAGGGAATGAAACTGGGCAGGTGGAAGGGGTATCAGTGGGAGAGCATTTTGGTGTTGGTGATCATAATTCAGTTAGATTTAGGATAGTTATGGAAAGGGTCAAAGATAGACCAGGAATAAAAGTTCTCAATTGGTGGAAAAGCCAATTTTGCTGAGCTGAGATGGGATTTAGCCAAAGTGGACTGGAAACAGCTACTTGAAGATCAATCAGTGTCAGATCAGTGGGTGGCTTTCAAGGAGGAGATCCTGAGAGTTCAGAGCTAGTATGTTCCCTTAAAGAAAAAGGGTGCGAATAACAAATCTAAAGTGCCCTGGATGGCAAGGGGCATGCAGAAACCCGAGAGGAGTATAGAAAGTGTGGGGGCAAAATTAAAAGGAAATTAGGAAAGCAAAGGGAGAGCATGAAAACATGTTGGCAAGTGAGTGAAGGAAAACCCAAAGATGTTTTATAAATACATTAAGAGCAAGATGATAACTAAAGAAAGAGAGTAGGGGCTATTAGAGACCATAAAGATAATCTGTGTGTGGAGGTGGAATACGTAGATATGGTTGTTAATGATTACTTTGCGTCAGTTTTCACAAACGAGAGGGGTGATGCAGACATTGCAATCAGGGAGGAAGGGTGTGAAATATTAGATGAAATAAATATAGTGAGAGAGAAAGTATTAAGAGGTTTAGCAGCTTTGAAAATGGATCAATCCCCAGCCCCAGATGAAATGTAGCCCAGACTACTAAGAGAAGCAAAAGAGGAAACAGCAGAGGATCTGACCATCATTTTCCAATGCCCTCTAGCTACAGGTGTGGTGCCAGAGGACTGAAGGACTACTAACATTGTACCTTTGTTTAAAAAGGAAGAAAAGGATAGACCGAGTAATTACAGGCCAGTTAGCCTAACCTCAGTGGTTGGAAAATTATTGGAAAAAATTCTGAGGGACAGGATAAATCTTTATTTTGAAAGACACAGATTAATCAAGGACAGTCAGCATGGATTTGTTAAGGGAAGGTCACGTCTGACTAATTTGATTGAATTTTTTTGAGGAAATAACAAGGGGGGTCGATAAGGATAGTGCATTTGATATAGTGTATGTGGATTTTAGCAAGGCTTTTGATAAGGTCCCACATGGCAGACTGGTCATGAAAGTAAAAGCCCATGGGATCCAAGGCAAAGTGGCAATTTGGATCCAAAATTGGCACAGAGGCAGGAAGCAAAGGGTAATAGTTGATGGTTGTTTTTGTGACTGGAAGGCTGTTTTTGTGACTGGAAGGCTATTTCCAGTGGGGTTCTGCAGGGCTCAGTTCTAGGTCCCTTGCTTTTTCTGGTATATATCAATGATTTAGACTTGAATGTAGGGGCTATAATTAAGAAGTTTGCAGATGATACAAGAATCGGCTGTGTGGTTGATAATGAAAAAGAAAGCTGTAGACTGCAGGAAGATATCAATGACTGGTCAGGTGGGCAGAACAGTAGAAAATGGAATTCAATCTGGCGAAGTGTGAGGTAATGCATTTGGGGAGGGCTTTCAAGGCAAGGGAATACACATTAATGGTAGGATGCTAAGAAGTGTAGAGGAACAAAGGGACCTTGGAGTGCATGTCCACAGAACTCTGAAGGTAGCAGGCCAGGTAGATAAGGTGGCTGAGAAGGCATACGGAATACTTGCCTTTATTAGCCGAGTCATAGAATTCAAGAGCAGGGAGGTTATGCTTGAACTGTATAAAATACTAGTTAGGCCACAGCTAGAGTACTGTGTACAGTTCTGGTCATTACAGGAAAGATGTGATTGCACTAGAGAGGAGATTTTCGAGGATGTTACCTGGACTGGCTAATTTTAGCTAAGAGGAAAGATTGAATAGGCTGGGTTTGTTTTCTTTGGAACAGAGGAGGCTGAGGGGAGACGTTGTTGAGGTGTATAAAATTATGAGGAGTCTAGAGAGAGTGGGTAGGAAGGACTTATTTCCCTTAGCAGAGGGGTCAACAACCAAAGGGCATAGATTTAAAGTAATTGGTAGGAGGTTTAGAGGGGATTTGAGGGGAATCTTTTTCACTCAGAGGGAGGTGGGGATCTGGAACTCACTGCTTGAAAGGGTGGTAGAGACAGAACACTGATGTTGGTGCGCCTGTCCTCCCAGGAGATTTGCAGGACCTTGCGGAGACATCGTTGGTGATATATCTCCAGCGACTTGAGGTGCCTTCTATACATCGTCCATGCCTCAGATCCATACAGGAGGGCGGGTATTACTGCAGCCCTGTAGACCATGAGCTTGGTGGTAGATTTGAGAGCCTGGTCTTCAAACACTTTTCCTCAGATGGCTGAAGACTGCACTGGCGCACTGGAGGCGATGCTGAATCTCCGCATCAATGTCTGCCTTTGTTGATAAGAGGCTCCCGAGATATGGGAAGTGGCCCACGTTGTCCAGGGCCGCGCCGTGTATCTTGATGATTGGAGGGCAGTGCTGTGTGGCGGTGACAGGCTGGTGGAAGACCTTTGTCTTATGGCTGTCAGGCACACCAACGTCAGTGTCCTCGACCAGGCTAACATCCCCAGTATTGAAGCACTGACCACACTCGATCAGCTTCGCTGGGCAGGCCACATAGTTCGCATGCCAGATACGAGACTCCCTAAGTAAATGTTTTATGCGGAGCTCCTTCATGGTAAACGAGCCAAAGAAGGACAGCGGAAATGTTATAAGGGCACCCTCAAAGCCTCCCTGGTAAAGTGCGACATCATCACTGACACTTGGGAGACCCTGGCCGAAGACCGCCCGAGGTGGAGAAAGTACATCCGGGAGAGCGTTGAGCTCTTCCGAGTCTCAACGCAAAGAGCATGAAGAGGCCAAGCGCAGGCAGCGGAAGAAGCGTACGGCAAACCAGCCCCACCGACCCCTTCCCTCGACGAATGTCTGTTCCACCTGTAACAGGGTCTGTGGCTCTCATATCGGACTGTTCAGCCATCAAAGAACTCACTTTGGGAGTGGAAGCAAGTCCTCCTCGATTCCAAGGGACTGCCTATGACGACGATGATGATGAGAAACAGAAACCCTCACCATATTTAAAAAGTGCTTGGATATGCACTTGAAGTGCCGCAGCCTACAAGGCTATGGACCAAGATGTGGAAAGTGGGGTTAGGCTGGAGAGCTGTTTATCGGCTGGCGTGGACACGTTGGGCATAAATGGCCTCTCTTTATGCTGTAAGTTTCTATGATTGTATGATATAGGCTGTAACTAAGGGGTGAGGCCATGAAGCGATGAGAATTTTAAAAGCAAGGTGTTGGTGGACAATTTTTGTTGGGGTGCATGTTCCCGTTACTGGGCTGCATAGGACCTCCAGAGAGCCGCACAGCACGGGGGTGATGGATGAATGGGACTTGCTGCGTGTTAGGATACATGCAGTGGTGTTTTGGATGAGCTCAAGTTCATTGAGGGTGGCAGATGGGAGGCTATCCAGGAGAACATTGGCATAGTTGAGACCAACAAATAACACATAAATTTAATGTTATGCATGTTGTCGGACCAACACAGAATACGCTCTCATTTTTTAAAATTTATTTATTTATTGCCCATCCCTAATTGCTCTTGAGAGAGTGGTAGTGAGTTGCCTCATGAACCACTGCGGTCTGGGGGGGTGGGGTAGAAAAACGTCATCCAGGCTTCAATGAGGGCAGGAGAACGTGATTTATCTTGTCATCTGGATCACGTTCTTGCTCATTCCCCGCCCCCCTTTAGATCTGGATCACATTCTTCCCCCTCCCCACTATTCTCACCATGCTCCCCCTCCAACAAGTTCCTGACCTTCTCTCCCTGAGTTCCTGACCTCCGAGCGCTTCTTTCTCCGAGCTCCTCTTTGCCCTCTCTTCCATCACTTCTCCCCTCCCCCCTCCGATGCCCTCTCCTTTCTCCCCTCCAATCCCCTCTCCTCTCCCCCCTCCAACGCTTCACCTCTTTCTCTGCCCCCCCGCCCGCATCCAATCCCCTCTTTTCTGCCCCCTTCAACCATCTCGCTACTCTGATTTTGTGGATCTGACCGGGATTACAAACTCATGTTGGGTTTCATGTGAGGCTGGAAAAACAGCACCACTGAAGGGTGGCTTTGAATTGTTATTTGCTTGTTCTTTCAAGCTCTGGTTACAGAGCTACAACATTTTGGGTAAGTACACGGGTGCCCACCATTCAACCACGGATGGCAGTCAAAGTTTTCACCTCCCAATATCATTTTCCTCTGCAGGTGTTCAGGCCCACCACCACTCCTGGCCCGGAACTCCTGCCCGCTTGTTGCACCATCGACATTGGCAATTAGAACCAAATTCGAGCACTCCCGAAGACTACCCCTTCGATCCCTTCTCCTCTCTTCCGGCCCCCAACATCTGATCCCCTGACCTTCTCTGCATTTAGCCGCGGAAAGTGTGGTGTTGCAGGCCGCAGCTGCCACACCGTTGGATACTGCGCATTCACGATCAGATTGAGTGCGCATGCGTGGTACCAAACGGGCGCACATGAGCAGAGTCAAAAACGTGGTGCAAATAATCATTCTGCTGCATATAACGGGTGGCCAATCCAATACTGCTTGTTTTGCGCTACCGCCCAAGACGAATTTCTAGGCCAGTATCTTTAAAATGTGTTGGCTTGGAAATTTTTTAGGTGGGAGCATCCCAGTGTCATTGCCAGAATGCACCTGTCTATGGCCTCAACTGCTGACTCTGCCAAAGTTTACAGGAGAAGGAGAAGGAGCAATAAGTAATGCTGCTTATGGCAATTTTGGAGTGATCTGGGGTGCCCCTCGCCCCCCGGGCCAAAGAAGCCAAAAATGCCGACCAAAACTTGCCAGTTCAGGAGGCAGCATTATTGGGTGCCCCAGAAAGGGGAACAAACTGTCCCCAGAGACTCCATAATATTTTGTTTTTTAAATTACATCCTAAGTGTTGAATGATCAGGTCCAGCATGGTTCCCACAACTGCCCATGTTGTGACAATTCTACACTGGGTCCCTACTAATGGCTGGATTTCAGGAACTCATGATTGAGGATCCCAAACATGGCCCCTTCTCCCTTATACTGGCAGCCTTGTCGAGGCAGGTAGGGACTCTTCCCATAAAGTCATCCCTGAAATGTTGGCCCATTGGCTGGGTACTGGTGGAGATTGTGGCCAATGAAGATATGGCAGGAGTCTGCAGGAATGGCAGCGCATTTTCAGCCCTGTTATTCCTTTTTTTCTTTTACTTCAAATTTCATATCACTGCAGTATAAATCACAAGGTGCACTATCACTACAGTTTGGGTCACGTTGCATGTTCATGGATGGGTCATCCACTATTTTTCAAATCCTGAAACATCTGCTTTCTAAATAACTCTTTATTTTGAATCTCATCTGGAAGAACTTTTATTACATATCTGAGATACATACCTTTACACGTACCATACTCTAGTTTCATTCACGGCTGTGATGACTGAGAAAAGATTAACCAGCAAAGCAGGCAATGCACAATTTATATTATGCTTTGTCAGCTGTCCTGGATTACATGTTAAATTTCTTCAGCTTAATATTAAACTGAAGTAATTAGAAAGTATTAGCACTGAAATGTCACATATCATTTAATTTTAATATACAGTTTTTGGTAACTGATCAATGAAAATGTTAAATTGTGTTGTCACTAATTAATTGGCAATTCCCAACACATGACAGTTGGTACATAAAATGAGAATCAATAAGCAGCCAACTTTTCTACAGAGAATACTCTTGGGTGGGAACTGATGTTATTCTGTTCAGTACAGTTCGCCCCTCTCCAATTTTTTCCCCTTCTCTGCTGAAGGTTTTAAAAAAATGTGCTTATGGAATGTGAGTGACAATGACAAGGCCACATTTCTAGTTATCCTGAATGATCTTTTTTACAACTTCAGAAGGCATGTAGGCATGACAGCTTTCATGGTCAAGTTTCTGGTGTCAGCCTACATATTATCAGATTTATTGAACTAATTTTCAGAAATTGATACTATGGGATTTGAACTCATTACTTCTGGGTTGCTAATTCAGTACCATAACTACATATCCTCAAAGGTGGTTATGGTTCCATGAGTGCGGGTAGCCATCTGTTACCTCAGTTATGTATGAATCTTGACGTTAAACCGAGGCTCCATCTGCTCTCTCAGGTGGACGGAAAAGATCCCCATGGCACTATTTCGAAGAAGAGCAGGGGAGTTATTGCTGGTGTACTGGGCAATATTTATCGCAAATCAACATCGCTAAAAAATACAGACCATCTGGTCATTATCACGTTACTGTTTGTGAGAGCTTGCTGTGCATAAATTGGCTGCCGCATTTCCTACATTACAAAACTGACTACATTTCAAAAGTACTTCATTGGCTGTAAAGCGCTTTGAGACAACCCGAGGTCGTGATGGGCGCTATATAAATGCAAGTCTTTATTTTAGGATCCACAAGATAGTGTAGGTAGTGTCACCGTTGCCCACTCGCTAGAAAAATGCGATTGAACCCGAGACTTTCCTGGTATACCCAACTCAGTACAATACAAAAAAGTGCAGTACCCCACTGCGCCATCAGAGTATTCCTTTACGATTTTTAGTGCAACCTTAGTCCATATGTACTGACAAAGGTTTGTATTTTTTTTTTCCTTTTGCCAGTATTCCTCAGGTTGCAAGCATCCTGTGGGTGAGAGTAGATAGACACCCTGCTTCAAGGCCACTCTCAAAGCTAATCTGAGTAAGACAACATGAGATATGAGAGCAGCCATGGGGAGACTGCACATCCAAATGTTTTCCCTCTCTTAACTTATCACAATGTAGTTATTCAACTGCAGTGAATGATACTACTTTCCATCTACCTGCCCAGTCTAAACCTTCCTTCCGAGTCATATGGCAACCATGATAGAAAGGGCAGTCTCAATCAATGTAACATCACCCCTGAACAGCCTAGCTCTAATTTTAAAGTAACAACCCCTTGTCCTGGATTCTCCCACCAAATTCTACTCTACCAAATTCTTGAATCATCTTAAACACCTCAATTAGATGACCCCTTAATCTTCTATATTCAAGGGAATACAAGCCTCGTCGATGCAAGCTATCTTCATAATTTAATCCTTTTAGCGCCGGTATCATTCTGGTGAATTTGCGCTGCACCCCCTTCAAGGCCAGTATATCATTCTTGAGGCGCGTTGCCCAGAATTGAACATAGTACTCCAGAAGAGGTCTCACCAGAGCCCTGTACAGCTGTACCATAACATCCACCCATTTGTATTCCAGGCTCTTGAGATAAAGGCCAACATTCCATTAGCCGTTTAAAAAGATTTTTGTAGCTTTTAGTGATATCTGTACTTGAACCCTTAAATCTCTGTTTATCTACAGTTCCTAGCTTCTCACCATTTAGAAAATACTCTGATCTATGTTTTTTCAGTCCAAAGTGGATGATTGGACACTTTCCCACATTGAACTCCATCAGTCACAGTTTTGCCCGCTCATTTAATATATCAATTTCCCTTTACAACTTTCTGCTCCCTTCTACACTATTTACTGTGCCACCCAACTTGCTATCATCAGTAATCTTGGATATATGGCTCCCTATTCCTTCATCCAAGTCTGGTGAAAAGCTCAGGACCCAGTATGATCTCTGGGGAACACTACTTGTCACATCCTGCCAATCAGAGAACACTCCTTTTATCCCTACTCCCTGTCTGTTACCTTCCAACCATTAACCGACCCATGTCACAAGGTTACCTCCAATAACGTGCACCAATTTTTGCAAATAATCTCTTATCTGGAACAATGGACAGGAAAATCATACGTGGTGAGCTCAAAAGTAGTAAACTCCAATCTCTCTGATGAAGAAAAACCTGTTAGTAGACACTCACCCAGCAGATTACATTTACAGACTACATAATAAAATGGAGTTAAAAGAAATTTAACTTAGAAATTGAATTTAGAGGTTCTGAGTACCGGGGCAATTTTAATCTAATCCATCGGGCAGGATCGGATTGGGTGCCTGTTCCCCCCCCCCCACCTGATTTTACTTTTTATTGACTTCACCGGAAACTAAAATCAGGCAGGTGTACAATGGGCAACCAATCCCATCAGTTTCCCGCCGGGCGGGTTAGGTTAAAATTGCTTCCTTTCATTTCTAAGTTTTTTGGGCCCAAGTTTCAGTTGAGGATTAGAACGGCGCACCTCTGAGAGATCTGCCGATTTCCTGGAATAAAAAGCGCGTCTGTTTCCTACCTTGCTATTCTTGACTTTCATGAGGCCTCCTGTGGCCTCGGCACAGCATAGCAGCAACAGCCGGGGGCGGAGCTATAGCCCTGCGCCTAAAAGACTGCCGGCAGCTATGTGCGTGCGCAGTGGAGTCTGCGCGTATGCGCAGTACCTTCTGGCCCCCAGATTCTCTGTGCGTGTGCTGCAGGCTGTATGGGAGGGGCCCGAAGCACGCCGCCCCTAGCCCTGGCCGAATGGGCTCCTGGAGCAGGTGACCGACTATGCAGAGAAGAAGGAGATCCTGAGCTCGGACCTGGAGACAGCAAACAAGAAAGGGAGAAGGAACTGGCAAAAGTGACCATCAAGAAGGAAGATATCGATTGCTCTCACTGACTGAGGCCATTGAGTGGTCCTTGGGGCTGTCTCGGAGATGTTCGGAGGGGCGGGGGTAGCAGGAAAGCAAAGAGATTGGGGGCAAGACGTGAGTAGGATGGGACCTGTGCAGGCTCGTCTGTTTAACGTTGCCCCCTTTCCGCCCCCCCCCCCCCATCTCCCTCCCCCACACCATCTCCCTCCCCCACACCTCCATCCCTCCCGGCCGCACTCACAACCCTATCCCTGGCCGAGTGGCCTGCCGCTGCTTGCTGCCTGCTTGTATGGGCTGCGTGTGCTTGCTGCTGTGTGCGCTGCTGGAGGGCACCCGGTGCTCCCGAATGGGTAGGTGAGGTAGGAACTTTTAAGTTCTTATTTATTGATTTATTGATTTTTAATTTTTTTAATTTTTTATTGATTGATTTATCATTTATTATTGATGATGGCTATTTTTAAAGTGAAGGTATTTAGTGCTCTCTTCCCACGCCGCCCCCCCCCCCCCCCCCCCCAATCTCTGGCTA
The DNA here is from genome assembly GCF_044704955.1 of Pristiophorus japonicus. Taxonomy (NCBI): domain Eukaryota; kingdom Metazoa; phylum Chordata; class Chondrichthyes; family Pristiophoridae; genus Pristiophorus; species Pristiophorus japonicus. The sequence goes on from NC_091986.1 coordinate 143,046,929, forward strand.
GCTGCGCTGATTTCTTAACTCGATACACAGTTTTTCGTGGCGTATGAAAGTGGACACATACTCTGTTCTAAGTTAGTTTGGAGTAACTTTTCGCAGTTTAAACTTGCAAAACAGGCATAAGTGGCTGGACATGCCCCCTTTTGAAAAAAAAAACTGAACTAAAACAAAACTAAACTAACTCACTGAAACTGGAGCAAACTAAATGTGGAGAATTGCAATTTCTGGGATACTCCAAAAAAAAAACTAGTTGCTCCAAAAAGGTAGGAGCAAATCCAATTGAAACTTGGGCCCTATAGAACTTAAATATGACTGGCAGAATTCAGTCTAATGGGAGAATTCAAAGATCTTCCTAATTCCAGTTGGAATTATTCATCATTGATATTATCTGTTATAGATGAAGTTAAGCTTTGGAAGACATATGTTTTCCTAATTTTAAGTACAAAATTGTGTTTTTTGTTTCATACTCCTGTCTATGTTTTCATTAAAATAATGTGCAGTGGAAAATGTAGATCTTAGTGTTAGTACTTTATTTTGCACTCTGGTATTTGATTAGATTTAAAAATAATTGTTTTTACACAGTATGCGAAGAGCAGAGAATGCCATATGGTGCAACATGTCTTCATACCAGACATAGCTGCAGAGAAATGCCCTTAGATTAAAATGTTAGCTTGAAATTACTTAGCAGCCATGTCTCCTGTGAGGTACTTATATGTCTCATGTCATTTCACAGCCACCAGATGGTCAGTTTTCCCTTTGTTTGAAGGAAATTTGAATATATACGATTACAGATTGCAATTACAAAAACTGGGAAGTCACTGTATTTCAATTGCTACCAATTCTTTCCCATTCTTATTGAATTTATCCCAAATATTTTCTTTAATATTTTCATTGTGGGCGTGCATAAAATATTTTGATGTATTCTTTATAATGATAGAATGTTGATTCTATGGAGGGAATTTTAACCCCCCAATTTTTTTTAATTATTCGTTCCTGGGATGTGGGCGTCACTGGTAAGGTTAACATTTATTGCCCATCCCTAATTGCCCTTGAGAAGGTGATGATGAGCTGACTTCTTGAACCGTTGCAACCCATGTGGTGAAGGTATTCCCATAGCGCTGTTAGGGAGGGATTTCCAGGATTTTGACCAAGCAACAATGAAGAAACAGCGATATATTTCCAAGTCAGGATGATATGTGACTTGGAAGGGAACTTGGAGGAAATGGTAATCCCATGCACTTGCTGCCCTTGTTCTTCTAGGTGGTAGAGGCTGCAGGTTTGGTAGGTGCTGTCCAAGAAGCCTTGGCGAGTTGCTGTAGTGCATCTTGTAGATGGTACACACTGCAGCCACAGTGCGCCGGTGGTGGAGGAAGTGAATGTTTAAGGTGGTGAAATGGGATGCCAATCAAATGGGTGATGGAGGGAGTTAATATTTAAGGTGGTGGATGGGGTGTCAAACAAATAGGGTAGGGTTGGAGTGGGTGGGAAGATAAACATTAAAAAATTCTCAAACCCGGCACCAACCCACCTCCAACATGCCCGCTTCTGAATTAGTCAAGGCGCATTTGAGTGCAGGAGAGTAACCTGCTTGCTGGAGGCTGGTCACTCATTATGATGTGCTCATCTGAAAAGATTTTGCCAACAATTTAAAATTAATGCCACCAGCACATGTTTCACGGGGCTCGGGAAACTCGTCAGTGAAATCGAGGCGAGAATCAGCAGGGAATGTTCAAACTTCTGATTCCCCGATATGAATAAAGGTTGAGTGGTTACAGCTGCTTTCTCAGTTCCCTTTGGCAAACATTTTGCTGAGAGTACATATGGTGACACATGTGTTGCAGAAGTTTGGAGGCTTTCAAACGGAGAACATCGGAATGGAGGGGGCGCCATGGGTGCTTTCAATCGGACTTTGGACAAGCAAGACAATCACCATCCATAGCAGCAAGGTTATGCTGTGGTGGGCATTGCAGAGGTGCACAAGAGAGAGGTGCACAAGTGAGAAAGGAACAGAGTGGATGATAACAGTAAGAGAAGCAATAGAGGCACCAAGGTTGCATTATGGTGTAGAAAAGAGGGCCAGCTTCCTTGACCTATCAGGGATGACCAGAGCAACCAAGATTACTTATCAACCGCAAGGGATTTCATTCTATCAATTTACAGCTGGCATGCGACCACAAGCAAAGGTTCATGCAGCTGTGCACCAGATTCCCTGGGAGCTGCCAGGAAGAACAGTGCCTCCGCAGGCTCATATTGACATGTCAAGTGATCGTAGACATCTGTTGCAGATTCCTAGAAGAAGAGATGCTCCCTGCTGAATCTGGTGGCCATGCATTGCCAGTCCCTATCAAAGTCACGACTGCCCTCAGTTTCTGGGGGGGGGGGGGGTAGGGTTGTTGTTGTACACCACAGGGTGTATGTGAAGCAGCAACTGTACTCACTTTTCCTGACCTGGTTCGGTCATTAAACTGCTTCCTGCACTGCATCCAACCTAGCCTTCTTGGTGAGAGCAACAGATTTCTTCCACCCGTTGCTGAAGAAAATTATATGCTTCACGCTCATGACCAGCAGTAATTCGAGGGAAGCATCGTTAAATCTCTGTGCTGCCCTTCTTCGTTCTGAATCCATCTTGAATAACTCTCAATGTCTCCTTTTAAATCCTCCTTCAAATTCCATTTTTGCGTTTGCCCTTTAAATAGTGGAGTTTCGATTGCATCATATGCGTGCATATCATGCCGTTCCCACAGCTTGGAGATACGAAACCTGTAAGTAAAATTATAATTAAGCTGCCATGTTAAAATCAGACATTCCAGATTCCAGCCTGCTAAGTTGTTTGCTGGGTTCCACACACGCAATTCTACCCGATCCACCACTCCTCCCACTCCTCCACCCCCACCCCCCCTGCCCCCCGGCCCTGCCTATGTGTTAATATCTAAGTCTAGATGGTCAGTTATTTAGCATGGTTGGTGGTACAATCTAGCACTTTCACAGAACATGGAAGATTTATATTGTGATCTGTTAAATTATAGAGAGTCAGTTCCATTTATTTGGGCAATGAAAACTGTTATGTATGAATAAAGAGTCTTACTGGATACTGTGAGCTCAAAGTAAAGTGTGACCTTAGTCTTTTATAGCAGGTCTCCAGAGTGCCTCTCCAGCCTGTGAGGCCTCCTTAAGTTCCTGTGCTCCCAAGGGATTGTGGGATCCCTTGAGACTCCAGGGAATGAGCCCTCTAGTGGCTGTACAAGGTATATACAAGCTTACATATATAACAACACTCGTCCCCCTCCGCCCCCGCCGCCTCCCCCCTCTGGCCCCCAAGTCAACAGTGTAACTATTTACAAGGTGAATCGATCTGGGGCCTTTCTTTCCCTGGTTGATTGTCTCGGTGCAAATGCTGGTTTTGGTGAGTCGTTTGTTGGGCCCTCGCTGGGCTGCTGTGCAGCTGGCCTTGCTGGGCTGCCTGGTGTGGTGAGTCCTGCTGGGCTACTGCGGGTGATGGGTTCTGCTTCGTGGCCAACCGCTGTGTCGGTTGCCGCTGGTGTGTGTGTTGGGGGATCAAAGAAAGTAGGGTCCAAAGTGGGTTGCTCAGGATAGTCCATGAATCTGAGTTTGATTTGGTCCAAGTGTCTTTGGTGAATGAGTCCATTTGAAAGTTTGACCCGAAACACCCTGCTCTCCTCTTTGGCCACAATAATGCCGGGAAGCCACTTGGGACTTTGTCCATAGTTCAATACCAATACAGGATCATTGATTTCAATCTCACGTGACACATTTGCGCTATCGTGATATGTACTTTGTTGAAGCCGCCTGCTCTCTACCTGTTCATGTCGATCAGGGTGAACTAACGAGAGCCTTGTCTTAAGTGCCCTTTTCATGAGCAGTTCAGCAGGTGGAATCCCAGTGAGCGAGTGGGGTCTCGTGTGATAGCTAAGCAGGACTCGGGATAGGCGAATCTGCAGTGAACCTTCAGTTACCCTCTTCAAGCCCTGCTTGATAGTTTGCATTGCTCTCTCTGCCTGACCATTGGATGCTGGTTTAAATGGGGCAGATGTAACATGTTTGATCCCGTTATGGGTCATGAACTCTTTGAACTCAGCACTGGTAAAACATGGCCCGTTGTCGCTCACAAGGATTTCGGGTAGTCCGTGCGTGGCAAACATGGCCCGTAGGCTTTCAGTGGTGGCAGCAGACGTGCTTGCCAACATTATCTCACATTCAATCCACTTGGAGCACATATCTACAACCACAAGGAACATTTTACCCAAAAACGGGCCTGCATAGTCGACATGGACCCTGGACCACGGTTTGGAGGGCCAAGACCATAAACTTAGTGGCGCCTCCCTGGGTGCATTGCTTAATTGCGAGCAGGTGTTACATCTGTGCACGCAGGATTCTTAAGCCCGCATCGACACTGGGCCACCACACATGGGATCTGGCTATCGCTTTCATCATTACGATGCCTGGGTGGATACTGTGGAGGTCACTGATGAAAGTGTCTCTGCCCTTCTTGGGAACCACTACCCGATTGCCCCACAGAACGCAGTCTGCCTGTATAGACATTTCATCTTTCCGCCGTTGGTACGGCTTTATCTCTTCCTGCATTTCCAGTGCACACAATTTTTTATTAGGGACAGTAAGGGGTCCTGGCTCGTCCAGGTTCTAATCTGTCGGGCTGTGACGGGTGATTGCTCACTCTCTAATGATTCCATAACCATGACTAAATCTGCGGGCTGTGCCATTTCCACCCCCGTGGTGGGCAATGGCAGCCTACTGAGAGCATCGGCAGTTTTCTGTGCCTGGCCTGTGGCGGATGGTGTAGTTGTATGCGGACAACGTGAGCGCCCATCTCTGGATGCGGGCCGATACATTCGTATTTATCCCCTCACTTTCAGAAAAGAGGGATATCAGTGGCTTATGGTCAGTTTTCAATTCAAATTTTAGCCCAAACAAATATTGATGCATTTTCTTTACCCCATAGACACACACTAACGCTTCTTTTTCAATCATGCTGTAGGCTCTCTCAGCCTTAGACAGACTTCTGGATGCATAAGCAACCGGTTGCAATTTCCCAGAATCATTAGCTTGTTGCAATACACACCCGACGCTGTACGACGACGCATCACATGCTAGTACCAAACGCTTACATGGATCATACAACACAAGCAATTTGTTTGAGCATAACAATTTTCTAGCTTTTACAAAGGCATTTTCTTGGCTTTTGTCCCATACCCATTCATCTCCTTTACGTAGTAAGACATGCAGTAGTTCTAACAGTGTGCTGAGACCCAGTAAGAAGCTACCAAAGTAGTTCAGGAGTCCTAGAAACGACCGCAGCTCCATCACATTCTGTGGCCTCGGTGCGTTCTACATTGCCTCTGTCTTCGAGTCGGTGGGCCTGATGCCGTCCGCTGCGATTCTTCTCCCCAGGAACTCCACTTCAGGCGCCATGAAAACGCACTCCAAGCGTTTTAACCCGAGCCCCACGTGGTTGAACCTCCTCCAGGTTCTGCAGATGCTCGACTGTGTCCTGACCTGTAACCAAGATGTTCTGGAAGACCAACAAACGCGGGACCGACTTCAGTAAACTTTCCATGTTTCTCTGGAATATCGCTGCGGCTGATCAAATTCCAAACGGGCATCGGTTATAAATGAAGAGACCTTTGTGTGTGTTGATGCAGGTGAGGCCCTTCGATGATTCCTCCAGCTCCTGCGTCATGTAGGCCAAGAGCAAGTCCAGCTTCGTGAACGTCTTTCCTCCCGTCAGCGTAGCAAAAAGGTCGTCAGCCTTTGGTAGTGGGTATTGATCCTGCAGGGAGAAACGATTGATAGTTACTCTGTAATCACCACAGATTCTGACAGTGCCATCTCTCTTGAGGACTGGAACAATCGGACCGGCCCACTCGTTGAATTCGATCAGTGAAATGATGCCCTCTCTTTGCAGCCGGTCTAGCTCGATCTCTACCTTTTCTCTCTTCATGCACGGTACTACTCTCGCCTTGTGATGGATGGGTCGTGCCCCCGGAATTAGGTGGATATGCACTTTTGCTCCTTGGAACTTTCCGTTGCCTGGTTCGAACAGTGAAGGGAACTTGTTTAAGACCTGGACACACGAAGTGTCGTCAGTGGACGAGAGCGCTCTGACGTCGTCCCAGTTCCAGCGTATCTTTCCCAACCAGCTCCTGCCGAGCAGCGTAGGACCATCGCCCGGTACCACCTAGAGTGGTAGCTTGTGTACCGCTCCATCGTAGGAGACCTTTACAGTAGCGCTGCTGATTATGGGAATCAGTTCCTTTGTGTAAGTTCTCAGTTTCGTGCGAATGGGAGTCAAGACTGACTTTGAGGCCTTGCTGCACCACAATTTTTCAAAAGTCTTTTTGCTCATAATGTACTGGTTCGCGCCCGTGTCCAGCTCCATTGACATCGGGAGTCCATTTAATTCAACCTTCAGCATTATCAGGGGACACTTTGTGCACCCCATATACCTCTGCCTCCTCGGTCTGAGGCTCTGGTTCATCGTGATCTGCCGTGAATCTGTCCTCCTCTGCAACATGGTGGTTTGCAGGATTAGCAGGGTTTGCAGCTCGCCTGCACATACGTTGGAGATATCCCATTGTTCCACAGCCCTTGCAAATGTACCCTTTGAAGCGGCATGAATGGAAACGATGATCACCCCCGCAGTGCCAACAAGGTGTTAGTGGCCTTGCATTCATCACCCTTGATGGTGGACTCTGAGTCATCTGCGGACGTGCAGCTGCAGGCATGTATGACCTGCCCTGTACGTTGCGATTTGAAAACAACATCACTTTGTTCACAGTACTTGTAGCAGTACTTGTGTGCTGAGAGATTCACTGGTGGCAGTGAACGTCTGGGCTATCGCTATGGCCTTACTCAAGGTTGGGGTCTCTACAGTCAAAAGTTTGCGAAATATCATTTCATGGCCAATGCCAAGTACGAAAAAGTCTCTGAAATGTCCTTCAAATTCGCAATGTCCTGCAAGGCGTCTTAACTTGGCGACATAACTCGCCACTTCCTGGCCATCAGACCTTTTGTAGGTGTAGAACCGGTACCTCGCCATTAGAACGCTTTCCTTCGGGTTCAGATGCTCCTGGACCAGTGTGCACAAATCATCGTATGATTTCTCTGTGGGTTTCGCTGGAGCAAGAAGATTTTTCATGAAGTCCCGCAGACGGCGAGGAGGATCGCCTTTCGTTTGGCAGCGTTCGCTTCTCTTTCCAGCTCGTAGGACACGAAGTATTGGTCGAGTTGCTCCACGAAGGTTACCCAATCATCTCCCTCCGAGAATTTCTCCAGGATGCCCACTGTTCTCTGCATCGTTGGGTTCGTCATCTGTATATCTCGTCGCCAGTTGTTATGTATGAATAAAGAATCTGACTGGATATTGTGAGCTCAAAATAAAGTGTGACCTTAGTCTTTTATTGCAGGTCTCCAGAGTGCCTCGCCAGCCTGTGAGGCCTCCTTACGTACCTGTGCTCCCAAGGGATTGTGCGATCCCTTGAGACTTCAGGGCATGAGCCCGCTGGTGGCTGTATAAGGTATATATAAGCTTACATATGTAACAAAAACAAATTGTAAGTTGCTGGTTGGTGTTGATCTGGAAAGAACAGTAGGCTTTTACTGTGCTAGACTTTCAGATATACCTGATTACCGATAGGTCATGCATTATTTATAGCTCCCCCTACAATAAGTGAAACAAAAAATCACCCCCTACATAATGAACACCTCACAAGAACATGTTTTCTGCAGATTGCCCAAGGTATAATATTTGGTTTGTAAATCTTTTAATTTCCTTTGACTTTACAAAATGGCGCATTAAAAAAAATAAGCCTATTATTCAATTTTTCTCAATTATTATGCAATGCAAAACATTCCGTGCAATGGAATTCACCATAACTGCTCGGCCAAGAGGCTGAGATGACTAACGTGTTTTTCACCTCAGACCAAGCATCCAGGCATAGTGTAGGTGTGTAGAAGCACAATTGAGAACTGACAAATTTTGCTTCCACAAATGAGAAGTAAAAGTGAGTGGCAGCAGCGCAGGGTTCCAACTGTGTGAGTATCTGATTAGGAAGCATTGTACCACTTATATGCTGTCATTGTAAAGCTTTCAAGCTGCAGGTGCATATTTATGCAATCTACACTACATGCACACCACTATCAGTAATAACTCAATGCTTTAATGGTTTCACTTTTCATCCATGCTCTGTCGCAGATATTAAAGTACTACCCGAGCATAGAGTTAAGCCATGATGAAATGGCAGATCTTCTTGCCCATGCTCATTGTTATGTTTAAAATTGTACTAAAAGGATGAGCAAACATATCAGAAGCGCCTTAGGATGTTTTGCTATGTTTATGCTATATAAATGCAAGTTGTTGTTGTCAAATTAACAGCAACAATGGGGGTAATTTTCACCTTCACCACGTGGGCGATAATCTATTGGAACGGATCTCCGGCCATGAAGTACCATATACCGTATTGGTGGAGCATCAATAGATGTGTCCAGGGCCTGCGCCTAAAACAGGCATTTGGCACTTGGCATATGCAAATGGGGAGCTTAATGCCTGTTCGATTTCTCCCTTTACCAAACCAAGTCTACATGCAGCCTAACCAGTGGTCCTTAAAAGGGACCGCTGCAGGCTACCACCAAAAAAGTAAGTTTTAAAAAAAAATACTTACCTAAATGTGGAGGCAGGACATGCAGGATTCCTCCTCCTAGTTCCACACTAAGATCACGGGCCTTTGCCAATCACCTCTCGTTCTCACCCTCCCAATTGCTAGTATCCTGTCCTCTGGCTCCCAGTCATTATCCCTCTTTCTCGATCGCCTCCCTCCCTATCGCTGAACGTCTTATTCCTCCCACCCCCCACCCTTCCAAGACAAATCTGCTGGCAATGCAATGGTCCAAAATTCAAATTGTCTGCTGGCCAGCTTCCTGGGGTGCCCAGTAGATGCCTGCAATTCGACGATCTGATGTAAATGAGGCCCGAGGCCCGAGGCCCGAGGCCCAGTATCAGATACGCCATGCGTTCAATGCCACGTCGGTACGAACTAATTTCTCGGCCAAAGTCTGTAACTTGGTGGGTTTCTTTAGCCCTGTTTTTAAAAATAGGAACTATATTTGCTTCGGGATCTGTTTTGAGTCTAAAGAACTCTTGTAAATATTGATGAGGGTGATTTTCAACTGCTGGCCTTCTGTTTCTTGCATGTAAAATGATTGACCAGCTATTTTTTTAGTGGGCCCAGGAAGAGCAGGAGTGAATTAAGCATAAGAGTCATCTAGTTTTTCCATTGTGCCACAAGAGGCGAGCTGCAGTGGGGTGCCCGTTTGACGCCTTCTTGGGGCCCAGGTGAAAGTCAAAGATTACCTCCACCACCTTCTGAGCCAACTCTTTCAGAACTTTAATACCAAAGCAAAATACTGCGGATGCTGGAATCTAAAATAAAAACAGAAAATGCTGAAAATCTCAGCAGGTCAAGCAGCATCTGTGGAGAGAAACAGAACACACACCATCTAGACTCATCTTTTGTTTCTTAACTTGTCCCATTTTTGCCCATCATATCTTAGGGGATCGGAATTTGGTTGCTACCGCCAGCTGATACCGCCTGGGAGAGCCGGCAATGGGGTGTAAATGGCTGGATGGGAAATTCAGATGTGCTTTTTAAAGGGCGTAGAGATTTGCTGCCTCGCCGAGTACCACCATGGAAATCCTGACGTCCGTACGTGTGTAACGCCTACTTGGCACCAGTCTCGCCAAATTCACTTTTACCAACTCACTTACCGGCTGGCGGGGAACACGCCACATAAAATTGCCATTCACAAGTTGACGTAACGATTCTGGGGCGGTCTTTAAAGGGAGTTGCAGCCGGGCCACAGAGGTTGCGGTCAGTGCAGTGTTCTCTCCTCACAGAGTGCGTAGGTGTTGGCGTGTTGCCACTACTCAGCTTCATAACTAGCATTTCACAAACATTAGTGGCTTTCAGGTTGCATCCATTGGCGATGTGTATATCGTGACTACCTTCTGTAATTTAATGGGGGCAGTGATGGCACACCACATTGTCCTGCGGCGAAGACTTGAAAGGCACCGGCTACACAGACAGCATCAGGCCAATGTGGTCCATGCCAGAGGAGAGGCCCCAGACTTTGGGGCAGGAGGTTGTTCAGACGGAGGGTTTACCGTTCACATTATTCTTACCTTGATATCTCTGAGGAGCAGTGCATAAGAAGGCTGCGGTCACCAAACTCTGCCGCCTCCTACAGACAGACCAAGAAGCTGACATCGGCACCAGGACCTCACTATTAGTGAAAGTCACAGTTGCCCTCAACATCTATGCTACCGGCTCTTTCCAGTCTCTTGTAGGCGACCTATGCAACATCTCGCATTTTGCAGCATATTGCTGCATTTGCCAGGTGACCAATGCTCTCGACAGCCGACACATGGACTACATAAAGTTTAGTATGTCCAGGCAGAGCCAGGACGAGTGCACCCGTGGCATTTCCAGGATAGCAGACTTACTCATGGTTCAGGGGGCCATTGATTGTATGCATGTGGCATTAGCGGGCCCCGCCTCAACCGAGACGTGTTTCACAATCGAAAGGGCTACCACTTCCTCAGCGTTCACCTGGTCTGCGATCATAAGCAGATGATCCCTGCTTTCAATGCATGCAATCCTGGCAGCTGCCATGATGCCTTCATCCTTTGGGAGAGCAGTGTGCCACGACTGTTCCAGCGACCGCATGACTGGCTCATTGGCGACAAAGGATATGTTCTCGCCACGTGGCTGATGACGCCCCTCTGCAATCCCACCACCCCTGCTGAGCAGCGCTACAACACCAGCCATATCACAACCAGGACCATTTTAGAGCAAACTATCTGGGACATTTCAGTACTCATCTGATAGTGTGCTGCATACTGCACAACATGGCCATCATGAGGGGCCAGACATTACCAGCAGGGATGGATGATCTACCTCGGGAGGATGACAACGAGGAGCTTCAGCCAAGGAGGAGGCAGCCTGACACTGTTGCGGCTGCAAGGGTTGCTTGTCAAAGACTGATCATGCATCGATTCCAGTGATCACCTGACAATCTGTTGAAGACATCGCTCCCCACCGTCCAAGTATATAAATGGCAAGACAAGATTGTGACAAATTTAAATAATTTTTATTGACAACAAAAACCAGAGTGTGCTGTAAAGAAGCACTAAAGGACGCCATCATCCACAGCAAAGAATAATTGAAACCAGACCCCTTGAAATATTCTCACCAACATCCACGTGCAACTATTTACATTAGTTCGTATTCGAACAAGGACAGCATCTCTGGCCACTAGCGCACACATATTTAGCGTGTTTTTCTGAGTGCTTTCCCACCCCTTCCCTTCTCCCACGCCGACTGCTTCTCCTCAATGGGGGTCTCAGTGCCTGCAGCAAGGCTCGTAGAAGGTTGGCGCCACTGCCAAAGCTGATGGCCTATCAGGACATTCCCCACCAGCTCAGGCGCTGGAAGGCCCGGCTGCAGACTGCATCACCTCAGCATAGGCGACAGCACTCTGTGGTGGATGGGTTGCAGAGAACGGCGGAGGAAAGGGCGGAATGATGTCATCATGAGAGAGGACATCACATTCCAATAGGCCTGACACCCTGCTACTCCCTCGGAGCAGAGCCTCAGCATCTGGAACTATCTGAGTGAGCACAGATTGCTGCCCTGCTTCGGCAACGTTAGGTTCCCGTTGAACTGAAGGGGCCCCAGACACGATAACAGTGGTTAGTGCCTGCATGGCATCAAGTTGGCTCTGCATCAGGGCAGACTGTGTCTGCAGCACACCACAGAGCTGATTAATACCACCACAAACTGACAACATGACAGTCTGCAATCTTACCATAGCGTAGCCCTGGTGCTCAATGGATACTGCCACGTCAGTCATAGCCCATGCCACCATGTCTGGGACCCCATGCTCACTTGAAGCATCCAACATACATTGGTATTGACCAAGGATGGACTTCACAGATACACCGCTTTGGGTACTGTTGAGGGCGATGACTCATCAGGAGAGAGCAACAACAGCCAAGTTCATGGCACTGTGGGTGGCTCTGCTGCACAGGAGGGCAGGAAAAAGAGTGGGAGAGCTATAGTGATAGGGGATTCTATTGTAAGGGGAATAGATAGACATTTCTGCGGCCGCAATCGAGACTCCAGGATGGTATGTTGCCTCCCTGGTGCAAGGGTCAAGGATGTCTCGGAGCGGGTGCAGGATATTTTGAAAAGGAAGGGTGAACAGCCAGTTGTCGTGGTGCATATAGGTACCAACGATATAGGTAAAAAATGGAATAAGGTCCTACAAGACGAATTTAGGTTGCAAGGAGCTAAATTAAAAAGTAGGACCTCAAAATTATTAATCTCAGGATTGCTACCAGGTCCACGTGCTAGTCAGAGTAGGAATCGCAGGATACCTCAGATGAATACAAGGCTTGAGGAGTGATGCAGAAGGGAGGGATTCAAATTCCTGGGACACTGGAACCTGTTCTGGGGGAGGTGGGACCAGTACAAACCGGATGGTCAGCACCTGGGCAGGACCGGAACCAATGTCCTAGGGGAGTGTTTGCTAGTGCTGTTGGGGAGGAGTTAAACTAATATGGCAGGGGGATGGGAACCGATGCAGGGAGACAGAGGGAAGTAGAACGGGGGCAGAAGCAAAAGATAGAAAGAAGAAAAGTAAAAGTGGAGGGCAGAGAAACCCAAGGCAAAAATCAACAAGGGCCGCATTACAGCAAAATTCTAAAGGGGCAAAGTGTGTTAAAAAGACAAACCTGAAGGTTCTGTGCCTCAATGCGAGGAGTATTTGTAATAAGTTGGACGAATTAACTACACAGATAGCAGTTAACGGATATGATGTAATTGGCATCCTGGAGACATGGCTCCAGGGTGACCAAGGCTGGAAACTCTACATCCAGGGGTATTCAACATTTAGGAAGGATAGACAGAAAGGAAAAGGAGGTGGGTGGCGTGCTGGTTAAAGAGGAAATTAATGCAATAGTAAGGAAGGACATTAGCTTGGATGATGTGGAATCGGTATGGGTGGAGCTACGGAATACCAAAGGGCAGAAAAGGCTAGTGGGAGTTGAATACAGACCACCACACAGTAATAGTGAGGTTGGGGACAGCATCAAACAAAAAACTAGAGATGCGTGCAATAAAGGTACAGCAGTTATCATGGGGGACTTTAATCTACATATTGATTGGGCTAACCAAACTGGTAGCAATGCGATGGAGGAGGATTTCCTGGTGTGTATTGGGGATGGTTTTCCAGACCAATATGTCGAGGAACCAACTAGAGAGCTGGCCATCCTAGATTGGGTGATGTGTAATGAGAAAGGACTAATTAGCAATCTTGTTGCGCGAGGCCCCTTGGTGAAGAGTGACCATAATATGGTAGAATTCTTTATTAAGATGGAGAGTGACACAGTTAATTCAGAGACTAGGGTCCTGAACTTAAGGAAAGGTCACTTCGATGGTATGAGACGTGAATTGGCTAGAATAGACTGGCGAATGATACTTAAAGGGTTGACGGTGGATAGGCAATGGCAAACATTCAAAGATCACATGGCTGAACTTCAACAATTGTACATCCCTATCTGGACTAAAAATAAAACGGGCAAGGTGGTTCAACCGTGATTAACAAGGGAAATTAAGGATAGTGTTAAATCCAAAGAAGAGGCATATAAATTGGCCAGAAAAAGCAGCAAACCTGAGGACTGGGTGAATTTTATAATACAGCAGAGGTGTTCAAAGAGTTTAATTAGGAGGGGGAAAATAGAGTATGAGAGGAAGCTTGCTGGGAAAATAAAAACTGACTGCAAAAGCTTCTATAGATATGTGAAGAGAAAAAGATTAGTGAAAACAAATGTAGGTCCCTTGCAGTCAGATTCAGGTGAATTTATAATGGGGAACAAAGAAATGGCAGACCAGTTAAACAAATACTTTGGTTCTGTCTTCACAAAGGAAGACACAAATAACCTTCCGGAAATACTTGGGGACCGAGGGTCTCGTGAGAAGGTGGAACTGAAGGAAATCCTTATTAGGCAAAATTGTTTTCGGGAAATTGATGGGATTGAAGGCCGATAAATCCCCGGGGCCTGATAGTCTGCATCCCAGAGTACTTAAGGAAGTAGCCCTAGAAATAGTGGATGTATTGGTGATCATTTTCCTACAGTCTATCGACTCTGGATCAGTTCCTATGGACTGGAGGGTAGCTAATGTAATACCACTTTTTAAGAAAGGAGAGAGAGAAAAAAACGGGTAATTATAGACTGGTTAGGCTGACATCAGTAGTGGGGAAAATGTTGGAATCAATTATTAAAGATGAAATAGCAGCGCATTTGGAAAGCAGTGACAGGATCAGTCCAAGTCAGCATGGATTTATGAAAGGGAAATCCCGCTTCACAAATCTTCTAGAATTTTTTGCGGACGTAACTGGTAGAGTGGACAAGGGAGAACCAATGGATGTGGTGTATTTGGACTTTCAAAAGACTTTTGACAAGGTCCCACACAAGAGATTGGTGTGCAAAATTAAAGCACATGGTATTGGGGGTAATGTACTGACATGGATAGAGAACTGGTTGGCAGACAGGAAGCAGAGAGTCGGGATAAATGGGTCCTTTTCAGAATGGCAGGCAGTGACTAGTGTGGTGCCACAGGGCTCAGTGCTGGGACCCCAGCTCTTTACAATATACATTAATGATTTGGATGAAGGAATTGAGTGTAATATCTCCAAATTTGCAGATGACACTAAGCTGGGTGGCGGTGTGAGCTGTGAGGAGGACGCTAAGAGGCTGCAGGGTGACTTGGACAGGCTAGGTGAGTGGGCAAATGCATGGCAGATGCAGTATAATGTGGATAAAAGTGATGTTATCCACTTTGGTTGCAAAAACATGAAGGCAGAATATTATCTGAATGGCGGCAGATTAGGAACAGGGGAGGTGCAACGAGACCTGGGTGTCATGGTACATCAGTCATTGAAAGTTGGCATACAGGTACAGCAGGCGGTGAAGAAGGCAAATGGTATGTTGGCCTTCATAGCTAGGGGATTTGAGTATAGGAGCAGGGGAGGTCTTACTGCAGTTGTACAGGGCCTTGGTGAGGCCTCACCTGGAATATTGTATTCAGTTTTGGTCTCCTAACCTGAGTAAGGACGTTCTTGCTATTGAGGGAGTGCAGTGAAGGTTCACCAGATTGATTCCCGGGATGGCAGGACTGACATATGAGGAGAGACTGGATCGACTGGGCCTGTATTCACTGGAGTTTCGAAGGATGAGAGGGGATCTCATGGAAACATATAAAATTCTGATGGGACTGGACAGATTAGATGCAGGAAGAATGTTCCCGATGTTGGGGAAGTCCAGAACCAGGGGACATAGTCTAAGGACTGAGATGAGGAGAAACTTCTTCACTCAGAGAGTTGTTAACCTGTGGAATTCCCTACCGCAGAGAGTTGTTGATGCTAGTTCATTGGATATATTCAAGAGAGAGTTAGATATGTCCCTTACGGCTAAAGGGATCAAGGGGTACGGAGAGAAAGCAGTAAAGGGGTACTGAGGTGAATGTTCAGCCATGATCTTATTAAATGGTGGTGCAGGCTCGAAGAGCCGAATGGCCCACTCCTGCACCTATTTTCTATGTTCATGGGCTGCTAAGAGGCATGTGCAAGAGTTGAGGTGGACTGCTCCATCCTCATAGCTAATGCATCGATACTCTTGGGCGCCCTTGACAAAGCACACAGCAGATCGCTGTGCATCCACAATGACTGTCTTGTGACATCCTTTAATTCGGGCTCGTCATGAGAGTGTTGCTGAGCATCACTCAGGCGCGCACTTACATTCCGGAGAGCTGGCCCCCTGGTTTCCCATCCCCCATGGCATTGCTTCTAGCCACTGGGTCCCGAAGCATCACCCATCTCCATCTCCCCGACCATGTCTTCCATCACAAAGCTGCTGGCCCTGCTCTCTGTGGCCACTGGATTCTCCGTGACATCCAGAAAGCTGCCTCCTCCTCCTCCGCACCGTCACCTGCAGTGGAAGGCTGACGTGAAGGCCCCTGGCCCTCTGGGGCATCATCTGAAAGCACAAAGCCAGTGAAGAGTGGTTACATGCAGGGGAGGGGGACCAGGACTGGGAAAGTCGTTCAGAAATGACAGTCTCATGGAAAATGAAGGATTGTGGTGTCAGGGCTAAATGGCCTGCTGGAGGCTGTAAAGGAACTCAATATACCATCATTGTCCCGAGGGGGCTCGGCTGACCCACCGACATTAGTGCGCCCATCAGAGCTGATATGTGTTCCTCCACAGGAGGTAGTCATTGCACCTCAGAATCCCTTCCTCCCGTCTGCATCTGGTCTCTTCTGATCTGTGCACGCTTGGCCTGCAAGATTAAAAACGTCAGTCTGATGTGCCTTACATAGTTCAAAACATGTGTATGAGAGTCTTTAAAGGTCAATGTAACTTCCATAAGCTGCGAATACTTGGTGTGGCAATGCTTGAATGAGCGGGGTGAGGACTTAACAGTTACTGTGAGGACTGAGAAGGTAACAAGATGAGGGGTGGGTTTCCACAACAGAGTAGGAATGCTAACCCGCCATGCAGGCCCTTTTAGTGGGTGAGGCTACAAATGCGAACCTTGCATCTGGCCTCACCCACGTAGAGCATGGGGTCAGACACATTCACATTGAGGAGAGACTGCACATTGAGCTCAGAGCATGGCTTGCTCAGGTTAATGTAAAATATATTCACCCTCAGCAACCGAGTCATGTCGTTCCACTTCTTGCAACATTGGGTCGCTGTCCTTGGTACCGTGTCACTCGCTGACACTATTTCAGTGACTTCCCGCCAGAGCCTTCGAAATGTTTGGGGCTGTGGCCTCCTTCCAGCCTCCGTCCTCAGCAGTTCTCGGCACCTCTCCAGGGCATCAAGCAGTGCATTGAGAGTGGCATCCGAGAAGTGGTGAGTGTGTTGGCGAGCTGCTGCAGCATCTGTCCTCTTCCAACCTGTGAGTGAGTAGGAAGGAAAAATACGCATGAGGCGGTGCCACGCCCAATCAATGCTCACTTGAATGCAGGTGGCGGCAGTATGTCTGTGGCATAGTTACAAATGACGATTGCCGCCTGGATTTTGCTGCCATACTTACCGCCGTTTACCGCTTCCAGAGTAGCCTGCAACGCCTGATTTAAAGCTGCAATCCCCTTTTCAGGTGGCAAAACTGAATTTTACAGTTGGTGGCGGAAAAATCTCGATTCAGACGGTGACACCGCCTCAAAAATGGCGTGACCAAATTTCAACCCCTTAATCTCCTCTGCCTTCCACCCTATCACAATCCTTCGCTTTTGTTCTTTCCTCCCCTCCCCCTTTCCCTGCCACTGCATTTCCATAAGAACCTGTTAAATCTCTGCCATTTCCGGTTCTGACAAAGGGTCACAGATCTGAAATAATAACTCTATTTCTCTCCACAGATGCTGCTTGATCTGTGGAGATTTCAAGCATTTTCTGTTTTTCTTTCAGAACCGTGGTTGTAATTTGCCATAGCCTGGTGTCTTATCTACCTTGTGCTTCCATAACTTCCACAAGACATCCTCGCTTGTAAATTTAAAGGTTTCTAGTCTATACTCACCATTAAATCATTTCCTCAATTTTGGCATTTCTCCCTCTCTTTCATTTGTTCACACTGTTATAAAGTATTAGCTTAGTATTTCAGAAGCTTTCCTATCCTCAGGCACCATGTCATTTCTTAATGGCTCAATCTGTCTGTGTAGTCTTTGGTTGCTTCTGAAAAATTTGAAGAAGGCTTTACCATTCTCCTTTTATTTTGCTTGTGTTCTCTCTCTTAGCGCCTCATTAATATCTATGCATTTCTTTGTTTGTCTTTACAGATGTTCCTATCCTGTTCCTTACCTGTGTGTTTAAAAATATTATAAGCTTTCTCCTTCCTCTCAATGCAATCCATCATAACTTTCTTATGCTCATGACTTAATTCATGAATATATTGGAGGAGAAATTTATTATCGACCCATTTGGGGGCTGTTCTAGAAATTAGTCTATCAGATCCGCAAGTGCACATAGCTAACACCTGAGGCCACTGCACACTTCCACTGGATCTCAGGTTCAACCTCTGATGGCTCATGGTTGACTTTACACTCCTCTTTAGCTCTCTGATTCAATGGGACTACTTCCCTCTGACTGCTCCTGAATCCACTCTGTCCACAGGTGTCTCTGAACCTAGTCACTAGTTTATGGACATTCCACGCTGTTTACGAGTCCACTTCATATCCTCACAGGGCCTTAGATTTTAACTTTGGACTCTCTAATATCTTCTCTGAGTCCTCTGTTTACAACCAGGGATGTCTCTTCTAATCGCAGCTATGCCCATATAATCTCAATTCCCTTTGTGTCCATTCACAGTGAATTTTGGCTGCAGATCCAGTTCAAAGTCCATTACTAATATTTCCCTTTTTTTCCCTTCCAAGCCCCTCTTGGTGTAGCTCTTCTCTTTTCCCATTTTGTTGTCACCCAACCATGCCACCTTACATTCTCCCCTCCCAGGTACTTTGCCACCACAAATCCTTACCCCGACTCATCACTACTCCTCTCCCGCCAACATCACAGACTTAAATCCTCTTGACTAAGCTACAGCTACCCTCTGTGCCTCTCTTGCATTCTCCAAAGGGCACATTAAAGCACCTGTTGCCACCTCTGTACAACAGCAACCTCAACTGCCCGGTCCGACTCTCGCACGACCTTCCTGGCCAACACACCCGCTGGCATCTAACTTCACCAGTCTACTTTCTGTTCCGCTCACTCCATGCACTCTCCCTTTCATCTTGGACTCGGTCAATGGATCAACAATTGCACCCCTTCTGTCTTTGCCTCCAGAATGTCCACTCACAATGTCCTTGCCTTATTGTGAATAATTGCATTGACATCCTATATTTGACTGAAACTTAGCTTATGGGTGGTGACACCTTGCCTCTTACTAAAGCCTCCCCACCTAGCTATCCTTTCCACCACATATCACATCCGAACAGCCACAATTGCAGTGTGAGGCATATTGCTAAATCAAACCTCAGTCTCTCACCCTACTCCTCTGTCACCTCTTCTACTTTGAGCACCTCGCCTTGTTTCACCCCTCTTAAAAATCCACCCACCCCCGCCCCCCCGCACCTTCCTGAGTTTCTCTCCAAAATATCCTCCCTTCTTTTCTCCATCAGCCTCTGCACTGAGCGACTCCTCGATGATTTCAATCTCCATTTCAGCTCCCCATGGCTTGTCTCTGCTGAATTTGCTGCCCTCCTATCCTATCTAAATCTCTCCTATGATGATGATGATGATGATGATGCTGCTGCTGCTTTCAGGACTGGTGTGATACTGATCTCTATAGACCAAGAGTTCCAGGTTTGAAAAATTGGCCTTCGCGTTTGTAGGCTACGGAAGAAAAATAATTAGCTTAGGCTCTAGTTTCTGATCACTGTCCAGTGCTACCTTACTAGAAAGTGCCTGTTTAGTGTCGTCTATGAAATGAGACAATGAACTCCGTACTGTGAGCCAGTGACTAGGTGTAACCTGGTCAGTCTTTAATGGCTTCCAGAAGTGAGGATGCAAAGCTGAAGTTCAGGTTATCTACCGGGCTCAGCACGAGTGTACCTGTGACCCTAGAACCTCCGACAGTAGTGGCCCCTGGTGGTGGGCAGACTGTATGTACATACATTACATCAGTCTCCCCCCAGTTCTTGGCACAAGTCCATATTACAAGTTCAGACGGTCCGGAGCCCTTCGCTCCCTGGTTGACCGTCTCAGTACAATCCCAGTGCTTTCCGAGTCTCTCTCAACTTGGAGCTGGGCATTGACCAAAGTGGGTTCTTCTGATGGCTGGACATGAGTTGGTTGGTTGTCTAAGCTCGCGGTGTCTTCTTCCAACTGTTCCGGTTCGTCAGTGTGTCTTAGCTTGATTTGATCAATGTGTTTCTTGCACATCTGCCCATTCTTGAGCTTAACCATATACACCCGGTTACCCTCCTTATCCGTAACATTGCCCGCGAGCCACTTGGGCCCTTGGCCATGGTTAAGTACATACACTGGGTCATTTACAGATATGTCGCGTGACATTGTGGCACAGTTGTGATACCACTGCTGGCATTAACATCGGGTTTTGACATGATCGTTAAGGTCAGGATGGACGAGAGAGCGCCTGGTTTTGAGGCCTCTCTTCATCAATAGTTCCGCAGGCGGGACCCCGGTGAGCGTGTGCGGCCTTGTCCTGTAACTGAGCAGTATGCGTGACAGGCATGTCTGCAAGGAACCGTGAGTTACGCGTTTCAGGAACTGCCTGCTCTGCTTGACCATTGCCTGTGTGTTTGAACGGGGCTGACCTCACGTGTTTTATGCCGTTGCGTTTCATGAACTCTTGAAACTCAGACTCGTGAAACACGGTTCGTTGTCGCTGACGGCGATGTCTGGCAGACCATGTGTGGCAAACATGGCTCTCAGGTTCTCAATGCTGGCAGTGGAAGTGCTGGATGACATGATCACACATTCTATCCATTTGGAGTATGCATTCACCATCACGAAAAACATTTTACCGAGGAAGGGGCCCGCAAAGTCGATGTGGATTCTAGAACAAGGTTTGGATGGCCATGACCACAGACTGAGCGGAGCTTCCTTTGGGGCATTGCTTAACTGCATGCAAGTGCTGCACTGATGCAAACATGACTCTAAGTCCGAGTCAATGCCAGGCTACCAAACATGGGACCTGGCGATGGCCTTCATGACAATACCGGGATGCGTACTATGTAACTCCCGTACAAATCTTGCCCTGCCTTTCTTGGGCATTACAACATGATTACCCCACAGTAAACAGTCGGACTGATGGAAAGCTCATCTTTGCAATGGCTGTACGGTTTGGTTTCATCACCCATTTCCTTGGGGATGGTCGACCAGTCCCTGTTAAGAACACAACATTTTACAACTGATAGGGTCGGATCCTGGCTGGTCCAGGTCTTAACTTGTTGAGCAGTGACAGGCGACCCTTCACTCTCAAAGGCATCCATGACCATGAGTAGCTCTGCGGGCATTGGCATTTCCACCTCCGGTGTGGACAACGGTAACTGGCTCAATGCATCAGCGCAGTTGTCGGTGCCTAGTCTATGGCGAATGACATAATCATAGGCAGATAATGTCAGCGCCCACCTCTGGATGCGGGATGACGCGTTGGTATTGATACCTTTTTGTTCCGAGAACAACGATATAAGCGGCTTGTGATCGGTTTACAGCTCGAAGCGAAGCCCAAACAGGTACTGGTTCATTTTTTTTAACCCCATAAACACATGCTAAAGCTTCTTTCTCTACCATGCCGTAGGCTCTTTCCGCCTTGGACAAGCTTCGAGACGCGTATGCAACTGGTTGTAGTTTGCCTGATTCATTGGCTTGCTGGAGTACCCCATAGGACAATGCATCACAGGTCAAAGCTGGATGCTTGCATGGGTCAAACAGTACCAGTGGCTTGTGGGAACACAGCAGATTTCTATCCTTCTCAAAGGCTCTGTATGAAGTTCACCCCGCATCCAGTCGTCTCCTTTCCTGAGCACCTTGTGCAAAGGCTCTAATACTGTGTTCAATTTGGGTAAGAAGTTACCAAAGTAGTTGAGAAGACCCAGGAACGAACGCAGCTGCGTCACATTCTAGGGCCTGGACGCATTTTTGATGGCCTCTCTTTTCGCGTCTGTAGGCCTGATTCCGTCTGCAGCAATCTTTCGTCCAAGGAATTCGACCTCTGGTGCCATGAAAATGCACTTTGAACGTTTCAGCCTGAGTCCCACTTTGTCCAGACGACGCAGAACCTCTTCCAGATTGTGCAGGTGCTCGGCGGTGTCATGACCTGTGACTAGGATGTCATCTTGGAATACCACGGTCCTGGGGACGGATTTCAATGTTTCTCTGAAATATGGCTGCCGCCGAACGAATGCCAAAAGGGCACCTGTTGTAAATAAACAGTCCTTTGTATGTGTTGATGCACGTAAGTTTCTTTGATGATTCAACCAGTTCCTGTGTCATGTAGGCCAATATTAGATCCAATTTGGTGAACGATTTTCCCCTGGCTAGCGTTGCAAATAGGTCATCAGCTTTTGGTAGCGGGTACTGATCTTGTTTCGAAACTTGGTTGATCGTGACCTTGTAGTCTCCACAAATCCTGACCGTGCCATCGCTCTTTAACACTGGAACAATGGGGCTGGCCCATTCATTAAATTCGACCGGTGAGATGACCGCCTCGTGTTGTAGCCTGTCCAATTCGAGCTCGACCTTCTCTCTCATCATGTGCAGCACCGCCCCAGCTTTGTGATGGATGGGCCTTGCATCTGGACCTAGGTGAATCTACACCTTGGCTCCCTTGAAGCTGCCAATTCCCGGTTCAAACAGTGAGTGAAATTTGCTCAGCACTTGAGCACACAAATCATCATCGGCTTATTTTCTCGAGCCAACTCCTGCCGAATAACGATGGGCCGTTGCCCGGGATAATCCATAACGGTAGATCATGAACTACTCCCTCGTACGACACTCTTACGATCACTGGTATGAGCTCTTTGGTGTAGGTACGCAACTTCACATTTATCGGACTCAGCTTGGAGTCTCTGCCTTGGTCTCCCACAGCTTTTCAAAAGTCCTCTGGCTCATTATCGATTGACTCGCACCCGTGTCTAATTCCATGGATACCGGCACACCATTTAATTTTACCTTCATCATTTTCGGTTGGCTCTTTGTTAGTAATTTTACCTCCATCGTTATCAGTTGGCTGTTTGTTAGGAGCGCACGTACGCTATACACTTCCTCCTCGGAGCTCTCAAATGCCTCGGGCTGCATCGCCAGATCCATGCTGAATTGATCATCATCCACGTGGTGTGTTGCAGCTCGCTTGCTCTGCTGTGGACATGTCTGCTGAAGATGCCCCGTCTTCGCACACCCTCTCCATACATACTGCCTGAAGCAGCACTGATGGGGTCGGTGATTGCCCCCCCGCAACGCCAGCACATTGAGCTTGGATTTGCGCCTGATGGCGGGCTTTGAGCAGCTCCCGTTCTCCCATACGCAGTCGAGTAGGCCCTCGATGGCGAACTTTGAGTGGCTCCCGGCCTTGCAGATGCAGTCGAGTAGGCCTTGCCATGTGCCGCTCTGCCGGCCGTCGATACAATTTTGTGTACAGTATTTCCGTGGAGTTCCTGTTTTGTCGCAATATCTGCTTCGTGCTTTTCTGCGTGGACATGCAAGCCTGGGCGATGGTGATGACCTTGCTGAGGTCCGGCTGCTCCGCAGCGAGCAGCTTACTTAAGATCGCCTTATGGTTGACCCCGATCACAAAAAAGTCACGCAGCATGTCTTCCAACACAGACCCAAATTTGCAAGGCCCTGCAAGACGTCTCAGGACGGCAACAAATGCTGCTACGTCCTGGCCTTCTGGACGAACGTGCATATAGAAGCGATATCTTGATAGAGGATTCCTTCCTTGGGCTTAAGGTGTTCCCGAACTAGAGCACACAGTTCTTTGTAATCCTTTTCTATAGGAAAAGTGGGTGAGAGCAGATTCTTGATGAGTGCATAGATCGTGGGGCCACAGACGGTGAGAAGAACTGCCCTGCGCTTCTCTGCATCCTTGTCTTTGTTTATGTTGTTTGCCACAAAATACTGGTCAAGACGATCCGTGAAATCTCCCCAATCCTCTCCCTCATTGAAACTCTCGAGAATTCCAACAGTACTCGATCGTGCTGTGCTCGCCATACTTTTGTGTGGGTTCGTATTTGCCTCGTCGCCAGTTGTAGTGTATGAAATGATACAATGAACTCCGTACTGTGAGCCAGTGACTAGGTGTAATCTGGTCCATCTTTAATGGCTTCCAGAAGTGAGGATGCAAAGGTGAAGTTCAGGTTATATACCAGGCCCAGCACAAGTGTACCTATGACCCTAGGACCTCTGACACTAGTGCCCCCTGGTGGTGGGCAGACCTTATGTACATACATTATATTTACGGAGGTCAAATGAAATAAGATCAGACCCGGATGTAGTGCCCTCCAAACTCAAATAGCCTGTTGGGGGCTAGGGGCGAGAAATTGCCTAGCGCCCTGCTTGGGACAATAACTTTTGCGGTAGTGCAAAAGTATCGTTGGGCACTATGCGAGGGACTCCGATATGAACTTCCAGATTAGCACTCCAGGAAACAAGTGGAGTGCTAAATCAAGCATAATCACTTCCCTTGGAGCGCTAAAGCTGGCAAGAGGGGCAGTAGCGGTGCAGTGCTGCCCAATGTCGAGGGCAGCGCTGCTGGGAACGGAGGCACCTTCCCTCCCTTAAAGGAGAGGATTATTGCTGCATGCTCTGCATGGAAATAATGTCCCTTGTCGCCGATGGCAGCCGTGATCCGCGACGATTAGCCCCAAGCACTTTACCAGAGTGCAGGACTGATCAATGCGACCGAAGAAAATGCTGAAAATTGACATAAGGGAATCAGAAACATTTTGTATTGATGCAACCATCATCATCTTTAAATACCGTTCCCCAAGCAGCCGGCCTCCTTAACAATGCCTCCTGCTGTTGTTGGTGTTGTCACCCGGCAATGCTGCAGGGGACGGAACCGAAGTTTGGGTCCAGGACACTACCGTGGCAATGCGCAGCACGGTGACGCCACGATTTCCAGGCGCAGGTGATTGTGGTGCTCGGGGTTACTGCCGTCACAAACCTCGACGGGAATTTCGCGGGCGTAGGTACTCTCGCCAAGCACGGTTGCAAAGCCGGTAGCACCTGTTATTGCCCCCCCCCCCCCCCCCGGAGGCGCTAACTGGAGGCACAAAGGAGGCGAATTTCCAAATCCTTCTGGCTACTCATAGTATATAGGCAGAAAATCTAACCCTCGCTGTCTCA
The DNA here is from genome assembly GCF_044704955.1 of Pristiophorus japonicus. Lineage (NCBI taxonomy): Eukaryota > Metazoa > Chordata > Chondrichthyes > Pristiophoridae > Pristiophorus > Pristiophorus japonicus. The sequence continues at coordinate 143,071,886 of NC_091986.1, forward strand.
GCTCCTAGTTGGGAGAAGTAATGGAGAGCTACCAATATCAATCGAACCGTGTTGCAGCATGAACCACTGCCTTCAAGAGAGGAGGGAAGAAAAAGGGCGGGGGATAATTAAGGAAAATCTATTACAATTAGAAAGTCACACGCACAGTTTGATTATGAAACAATATTTTAAATTTGAAAATAAGCAAGCTATCCTCGAACTATTGATGTTACAAGCTGTTCTCATGAAATACTGCTTAAGGCAATGGAAGTAATTTACAAGCCAAATGAAGCACAACAGCAATCAATTTACCTGTAATATTAATTAGTTGTGCTGCAATTTCATTATTAAACTTCATAATAGGTACTGTACTGCTAGATAAAATTCCAGTCCTTAGATTATGTCAGTAGCACTATCAAATTACATAATGCTTTTAAAATAAAATGCCAAGAAATCTATTTATATTACAGATAAACTTTTAAATTAGATATTTTAAACAAGATTATATGAACAATTCAGCTCCTACAATAATTCAAAATATTAACCAGCAGAACAGAATAAGAGCACTGCATCCACATTTGAAATACATAGATGTCTGTGCACTGATATGAAACCTGTAGTGCAAGAGTGACATTCGTATTTGTACTTCTGCTCTTCCTGGCCCCACAGAAATAAATGAAAAAGAGGTTGGGAGACATTTTCTGGTGCAGCCTCCAGCAGCGCTTTAACAAATGCTGGTTAGCCTGCTCATCACTCTGCCTATGTGTAATTCAAAATTTCAATCACAGGATTGAAAACTACAATGGCATAGGATTTAATTTGCATATTTAAACAGTCGCGTGCTGTGTTCATTTACAGGCCTGCCTGAAAATTGCATCAGATTAGCCTTGGGTATCCGGGGACCTTGGATGTCCAGCTGTTCAATTTTTCAAGCAAGCAACGGTTGGGCGGCGGTTGAAAATCACCCCCACTTATTTGTAGACCCAGCTGCCAGGGCCATAAGAGACACTCAGCAATGATTGCTGCATCCATTTTGTGCACCAGAATTTCAGAAAACTCCTTTCTACTGCTCACTTTTGTCAGTGCTTTGGTGATACACTATGGGGGCGAAATTGCCCTACGCCCCAATCGGGGGCGGTAACCTTCTGGGTCTGGGACTTTTAGCACCCGGCACAGAATCCCGCGCCCACCGTGGAATTGCCCTTACCGCCCCGGAAAGGAAGCGGTGCGCAATCTTGCACACTTCACTTCCTTTGGGTGCAGTAACCGGGAAGCTGCTGGGGTGCTGAAGGAAGCGCTACACGGATGATGTGTGTAGCGCTGACGCGTTTCAAGGGAAGGGCAGCATGCGACCAGGCCTGCAGCCCAGCACCCAAGACAGAGTGTTGTCCATTGCTCACTTGGCAAATATCAGGTCTGACCTGGAGTTCAGTACCTACATGTTCTTTATCATCATAGGCAGTCCTTCAAATTGAGGATGGCTTGCTTCCACGTCAAAAAGTTCACTGGTGTTTCAATGAAGGACCTAAAATTCCAGGTCCCGAACTAAATCTGGAAGGGTGGAAGATGCCTGTGCGTGAATTTTTTTAACATGTGGTGGCCATTGCGCACCAGCCACCACACGGGCTTGACAGAGTTTGGTCTTGGTCCAGTGACAAGGATTAACCAAGATGACAGGAGACCAGCTCTGCTGCACGGACCTAATGCGCACACACATCGCAGTGTGGGCTGGCCCGTGCTGCCCCTGGGCCCTCGCCTCTTCTGGGCCCCGAACTCATGCCTCTCCTGGGCCCCAATCACGTCCCTCTACGATCTCTCGCCGCTCCTTCGCCCCAACCTCACCGCTCCTGCTATACCTGCCCACGCTCCAATCACCGACCTGGATCTTGGTGATGTCCCTCTTTACTCTTCACAGAGATGTTCTTTATATTCCCCATCCCTATATCATTGTGTAATTTTCTTGTAATTGTCCTTTATTGAGGCTTTAACAAGTAAAAAGCTGGGTTTTTTTCAATCATTCACTGGAACTATTTTGAATCAAAGCAATCATCACAGCAATGCTAAGCATAAACAAATAATCCCATTAGTGCTTTATCCTGGTGTGGTACCACTGTTTACATATGAGTACTTATTTACCAAAATGAACAAACAGGAAAATAAAATCCTTAGAAGGTATGCTGACAGTCTTCACCAACAGAATTACAGAAGCCTTGAGGCAAAGTCTGCTTTCTTATTTCAAATGTAGATGATTGAACAAAAATAAAAGCATTTGTTCAGTGATTATCAAATTAGCAGGCAGCAAAAGTCTGAAACTGAAAAATAGAGATACGATTTTTTCTCTTAGCGAAAGTGAAAACTAGGCAGGATCGAGATATTGAAAGTAAAGCAATAAAGCCAAATCAATCCCAATACAATTGGTGAGTTTAAACTTTGCTTAATATGTTTTTAGCAGTTGATAATGTTCAAGTTGGGAAGCATTGCTTTCCATTACTTAATGACACGTTCTATCCAGTTTGCTATAAACTGAATTATCTGCGATGTCTATCAGATCCATCTATGTTAGTAAGCAGCAGCATTCTGTGTTTATAAGAACATAAGAAATAGAAGCAGAAGTAGGCCATTTGACCCCCCTCGAGCCTGCTCCGCTATTTAATAAGATCATGGACTCAGCTCCACTTCCCTGCCCGCTCCCCATAACCCTTTATTCCCTTATCATTCAAAAATCTGTTTACCTCTGCCATAAATATATTCAATGACTCAGCCTCCACAACTCTGTGGGACAGAGAATTCCACAAACTTACAACCCTCAGAGAAGAAATTCCTCCTCATCTCAGATTTAAATGGGCGGCCCCTTATTCTGAGACTATGTTCCCGAATTTTAGTTTCCCCTATGAGTGGAGCTTGTCGAGCCCCCTCATTACCTTACATGTTTTGATAAGATCATCTCTCATTCTTCTGAGCTCAAGGAGTTTAGGCACAACCTACTCACCTATCTTCATAAGTCAATCCCCTCATCGTCAGAATCAACCTAGTGAATCTTCTCTGAACAGCCTCCAATGCAAGTATATCCTTCCTTAAATACGGAGACCAAAACTGCACGCAGTACTCCAGATATGACTCATCAATACCCTGTACAGTTGTAGCAGGACTCATGTTTGTTTGGATTTGGGGGATTTTTTTATCTGCTCAAAATAATTTGCAATTTGAGAAGTCATAGAAAACATCTGGGGTGTGCTTGTCATTTTTGAATTTCAGTAAATGAAGCGATGCTACACTCAATATTATTTTCTTGCAGAGATATAACAAAAAGTCATCAAAATACACTGAAAACAACCGAACCATTTTTCTCAAAAAAAAGTTAATGCATTGTACTTAGTCTTCTCTTGTTTTTTAAATAAAATGTTCAAAAGAGTCGCAACAGCATGTGGTCAGTGTGTCACTTCAATGAATTAATGTTGAGATAGATTGTAAATGCTGTGGCAGAATAGTATCCACATACAAAAAAATGACAACTACAAGAAATCTGAAATAAAAACAGAAAATGACATCAGTACACATCAGGTTGATCAGATGGGGAAGTGCTGAACAGTTTCTCAACAAGTAGGAAAAAAAAATGCAAATCTCGCCCACTAGCTAGTTATAGAGTGGTATGAGCTGAGGCTGGGAGCAGTTTTGATGGACCTGAGTTCTGATGAAGAGTCAGAATTGAAACTTGAACTTTCCTGTTTCTTTCAAACACGGATCAATCTGCAGTATATTTCCAGCAGTTAGCTGTTCAACGTTTGAAAATAATAACCTCTACAGATCTCTGATGTCAAATCTGAAATAATACAGGCTGCTTTTACGGGCTCATGCTATGCTTTTGAAAATAATACCAAGATAATAAATATGTTCCAAGACCAATCTGTAATGCATTTAAGAGTTTCAAATTTGCTTTTCAGATTGCAGTTCTTTTGAACCTCAATTACTAGTGGCTTACCATGCTCATAGGAATATCTTAAGTTATCACAGAATATAAATAAAGGGCAGCTGGCAGAATGGTGATGCCTAATGATGTTCCAGAGAGTTAGGACAGATTTTCACGTACTATTCCCCACACAGAGAATTTCCAATCTCGCGTTGTCCTCGTGACAGGATAATGAGTAAAGGGCATTGCATTTCCAATAGAGGGAAAAGGAAAATTAGGTCAGTCACTTCGTACTGCTCTTAAATACCTAACACCCAGTTATAAAGTTTTATTGGTTGAGATCTTGGAACAAGTATCAAGCTATCTTCTTAGCTGGGGATGGCACATGACTCAAAGAGATTGCAAAATATGAAGGAGTAACTTTTTTCTGAGGATAAAACAGAGGCTACTCAATGGAGAACTGCAGAATACAGGAAGTATGTCACGTGTGAGGAAGATGGAATAACCCCACATGATTATACTTGAATGGCATGTATTCAATGCTTAATGTGATGTTAAAATTCATTTTAATTTTTTTTGAACTAAGTGCAACTCTCAAGTGCAGAAGGTACATTTGTTCTTCAATAGGTCATCTAGGCTGCTGCCTACCACCTGTCTCCAACAGTGACTGGGTATCTTAATCCCTTGAGCAACGGGTTATGTCAGACCATTATAGAATTTGCTGCAGCAATGAGTCACAGAAGATACAATGAGGTTTTAGCTCCCTGTCTTAATATAAAAAGAATGGTCAAATAGTTTTTTAAAAAATTACGGTCCAACCATTGCACTGTAGGGGATTTGAATACATGACTTCTACTTAATTGAAGTATTACTGCTAAATTGTAATTATTTTGTAAGCGTCCGAACTAAAATCTTTTAACAGCTGTATGAGTCCGTGATCACAGTAGATTATTTGTTGGATTAGGCGTCTTCACTGAGGGGATTTTATTTATTGACCAATTTTTCCTTTTTCTCTTCAAGACATTGATTAACATATGTTAAGTTATATTAAACTTATATAGAACCTTGGTTAGATCACATGTGGAGTACTGTGTACAGCTCTGGTCTCCATATTATAAAAAGGATACAGTAGTACTGGAGAAGGTCCAAAAAAATTTACAAAGAAGATACCAGAATTGAGAGGTTATAACTATCCAAAAGACTGAATTGTTTGCGGCTCTTTCCTCTGGAAAAGGGAAGGCTGAGCGGTGACCTAATAGAGGTCTTTAAAATTTTGAGGAGCTTTGATAGGGTAGATGTAGAGAAGATGTTTTCATTTGTGCAGGAGTCCAAAATTAGGGGTCAGAAATATACGATAAACCAATAAGAAATTCGGGAGAAACTTCTTTTCCCAGAGGGGTTAGAATGTGGAATGTGCTACCACATGGAGTAATTGAGGCGAATGAGGTACATTTAAGGGGAAGCTAGATAAATGCATGAGGGAGAAAGGAATAGAAGGATAGGCTGATAGGGTTAGATGAGTAGAGTGGGAGGAAGCTCATGTGGAGCATAAACACTGGCATTGCCAGGATAATGGTCTGTTTCTGTGCTGTAAATTCTATGGCTCTGAATTTGCCTCCGAAACGAAAAAAAAAATCTTAACACACCTGGTGTTTCCAGAGCTTTGGACACTTGTGGTCCTCGGCCTGCAGGTATCCACCTGCATAAAGTCGCAAGCGTCCCTGGTATCACATGGGCCCGGTCAACCAATCAAAAAGGGGGATTCCTATGATGTTTATGGGGATTTTATTTACGTATGGAATCCCCATAAGCATAGAAACATAGTAAATAGTTGCAGGAGTAGGCCATTCGGCCCTTCGAGCCTGCACCACCATTCAATAAGATCATGGCTGATCATTCACCTCAGTACCCCTTTCCTGCTTTCTCTCCATACCCCTTGATCCCTTTAGCCATAAGGACCATATCTAACTCCCTCTTAAATATATCTAACGAACTGGCATCAACAACTCTCCGCGGTAGAGAATTCCACAGGTTCACAACTCTCTGAGTGAAGAAGTTTCTCCTCATCTCGGTCCTAAATGGCTTACCCCTTATTCCTAGACTGTGTCCCCTGGTTCTGGACTTCCTCAACATCGGAACATTCTTCTTGCATCTAACCTGTTCAGTCCCGTCATAATTTTATATGTTTCTATGAGATCCCCTCTGATTCTTCTAAACTCCAGTGAATACAGGCCCAGTTGATCCAGTCTGTCCTCGTATGTCAATCCTGCCATCCCGGGAATCAGTCTGGTGTCCCTTCGCTGCACTCCGTCAAAAGCAAAAAGTCCTTCCTCCGATTAGGAGACCAAAACTGAACACAATATTCCAGGTGAGGCCTCACCAAGGCCCTGTACAACTGCAGTAAGACCTCCCTACTCCTATACTCAAATCCGATAGCTATGAAGGCCAACATGCCATTTGCCTTCTTCACCGCCTGCTGTACCTGCATGCCAACTTTCAATGATTGATGTACCATGACACCCAGATCTCGTTGCACCTCCTCTTTTCCTAATCTGCCACCATTCAGATAATATTCTGCCTTTGTGTTTTTGCCACTAAAGTGGATAACCTCACATTTATCCACATTATACTGCATCTGCCATGCATTTGCCCACTCACCTAACCTGTTCAAGTCACCCTGCAGCCTCATAGCATCCTCCTCACAGCTCACACCGCCACCCAGCTTAGTGTCATCTGCAAACTTGGAGATATTACACTCAATTCCTTCATCTAATTCATTGATGTATATTGTAAATAGCTGGGGTCCCATTAGTCACTGCCTGCCATTCTGAAAAGGACCCGTTTATCCCGACTCTCTGCTTCCTGTCTGCCAGCTAGTTCTCTATCCACGTCAATACAGTACCCCCAATACCATGTGCTTTAATTTTGTACATCAATCTCTTGTGGGACCTTGTCAAAAGCTTTTTGAAAGTCTAAATACACCACATCCACTGGTTCTCCCTTGTCCACTCTACTAGTTACATCCTCAAAATATTCTAGAAGATTTGTCAAGCATGATTTCCCTTTCATAAATCCATGCTGACTTGGATCAATCCTGTCACTGCTCTCCAAATGCGCTGCTATTTCATCTTTAATAATTGATTCCAACATTTTCCCCACTACCGATGTCAGGCTAACCGGTCTATAATTCCCCGTTTTCTCTCTCCCTCCTTTTTTAAAAAGTGGTGTTACATTAACTACCCTCCAGTCCATAGGAACTGATCCAGAGTCGATAGACTGTTGGAAAATGATCACCAATGCATCCACTATTTCTAAGGCCACTTCCTTACGTACTCTGGGATGCAGACTATCAGGCCCTGGGGATTTATCGGCCTTCAATTCCATTAAATTCCCTAACACAATTTCCTGACTCATAAGGATTTCCTTCAGTTCCTTCTTCTCGCTAGATCCTAGGTCCCCTAGTATTTCCGGAAGGTTATTTGTGTCTTCCTTCGTGAAGACAGAACCAAAGTATTTGTTCAACTGGTCTACCATTTCTTTGTTTCCCCCATTATAAATTCACCTGATTCTGACTGCAAGGGACCTACGTTTGTCTTCACTAATCTTTTTCTCTTCATATATCTATAGAAGCTTTTGCAAATGTTCCCAGCAAGCTTCCTCTCATACTCTACTTTCCCCTTCCTAATTAAATACTTTGTCCTCCTCTGCTGGATTCTAAATTTCTCCCAGTCCTCAGATTTGCTGCTTTTTCTGGCCAATTTATATGCCTCTTCCTTGGATTTAAGCATATTAGAGATCCTCAAATAAATAAGAAATCACACTGCTTAAATAAAAATAAATGATTACATGTTCAAAATAAATTAAAAGTGCCTTTAATTGAGCATTTAAAATTAAAATCAAAAGTTTCGAAAAATAAATATAACCATTTTAAAACGGGCTTTTACCAGGCATCAGGCTTTTTGGACAGGAATTGGGCAAATAGCCCAACTAAGTGCCAGCGAAAGTGTTTTTGCAGCAGATGTGAAGGATCTGTCGATGCAAAACTTAACAGATCGCAAGTTCCAGGTTTTCGCGCATGTGGAAACCGAGAATTTGCAGGGCAATTCTGAGCACATACATCGTCATCAGCCCTGTAAAATCCAGGCCTATGTAAATGCTGGGTAACAGCTCCACGGGTGCTGATGGCCTCCAGTATGTTACCCAAGCAGCCACTCTTCATGTACGAGTCCAGACAATGAATCCTGACAGGCTACTTAACCATGCAGAGCAACATCACAGCCAAAACTCACCCAACGTCCACAAATGCTCACTTCCAGCATGGATTGCTAGATAAAGATCAGGACCAGAAACCTTGACCATGTGTTTTCACTCCCTATCTTATGTACTGAGGTTGATTGTATTACATCTACTTCTGCCTTTTTTTGAGGTCAGATTACTTAGCGCAGAGAAAGGATCAAACCAGCAACATTTCTATTCTGTTTGGCTCAGTACTGCACCGATTAAAGCATTTGATCATTAAGCCATCGGGGGGAGCTCTCACTGCAAGGATGTACAGACGGCAACCAAAGTGCTGCTGAGGAACTGGTTAAAAAAACGATTACAGTAATATTCTAGAACAGTCAGAGGATTAAAAAATAAATATGTTCAGTTAAAAGTCACATGTTTAGAAAGAGATTTTTTTTTAAAGGGAATCAGAAAATGGGAAGCAATAATTAGGCAAGAATAGAAATTACGGCCGAAATTTTCCCTACATTGGCTGGTCCATGGCGGTCAACATCAGTGGCGGGTCCCGGCCTCGCTGCTGGCTCCAGCCCGCTGTGTAGAATGATTTTCCCCTGATTGGGCTTGTTAAGTCCGCCCAGCGCTTTTGCCGGCCAAGTGAAGGAAGCGGGTCTGATGACATGGGCCTTAGAGGCCTATTTTATTGCCTACACCAATATGGCAGGCGACTTCTAATAATCGCTCTTCCTGCCTTCCATTTTGGAGACTTAAACGCTCATTTCGTGCAAGAAAAATGAGCGTGGTGACACTGAATTTCTAGGCCTTGATGTGCTACCAATATACAAGCAGAGACGAGGTTCATTCTTCCTCCATTTATACTTGCTATTTTTGTACTAGTTCCATTAAATGTAATGGGTCTTATTTTCTCATTGCTACACTGCTCAACATCTCCCCATCTTCAGTATATCTGAAACATCTTACAACTTTAGCACAGGAGTGCTCAAGACTTTAAAGTTCAATTTATTTTTTAATGGGAGTGTCTGCTCTCAGTGCTATTCAGCTGCTCAGTAACGCGATTGACCAGTATTTTAAACAATTGAGCAGTGCTCTGCTCAGTGTGCTGGAAATTGGTTTGACAGCTTCCCTGCAGGGTGTTGTGGAACTGTTACTTTCAGATTTACTGATCACTCGGTTGTAAAGGGTCATTTGAAGGCCTGTCCAAATTGATCGCCACCCTGTATAACCAAATTCCACTGCACCACCTCCTTATTTTTCTATCAGCTGACATGGATGTGGTTCCTTCCGTGTACTGTTTAGTGTTGTCACACCTGTAGTCTCCAGAGGTTATAAAAATTCCTCACAAAACCAGAATACAGTGTGATTCCCCAATCGCATTGTGATTTATGATGTGGATGAAAGCTGAGGTATGCAGAGGAAGGAAAACCAAACCAATGGAAGTAGTGTCCAGACTGCAAAACTCTCATGTATTAGTCAACTTGGACACTGATCTTCAAATTGGAATTCCTGAATACTAGAGGATCCATGTACTGCTCGCAAAGATCCCAAGATCGCCTGATTTCTGTGTTTCTCTGTAATTGTTGTTACCAAGTTGTGAGCTAGCAAGACAAAGGTGTTGGTCTAGAAATTAGCTAATTTCAGCAAAATGAAAGAGGAATAATCCCAGATTAATTGGTTGGAAGAAAAATTACAGATCAAGCAGTGGGAAATAATTAATTTTAAGGTGGATAAGTTATAGGATAAATATGTTCTGAGTGGAAGTAAGTGGGCTACATCATGGGTTGGGGTTCCATGGATAATTAGGAGTTTAGAGCAAAACTAAGTTCTAAAATTTTAATTCAAAGAATAAGGGGCCGAAATTGTCCCAAGCTAGATTTGCAGCGCATAATTCGAATTAGTGGGTCAAGTTGCACCAGCGTTGGAAACGTCGGAGTTGGCACGGATTTGCCCTATTTTGCAGAAAAAAATAGTAGGGGCGGTAACCGTGCCTTCTATCGGCACTCGTGGCACGTGACACTCAGCGCCGCTATACTCACATCAGTTCGGCACTGATAACATTCACGCGTCAGTGACGCACCGTTGCTGCATCACAATGTCCCTCCCTTCTCTTAAAGGAGAGGACCGCTGCGATTAGAGCAACACCTACAGTGCCACCCCTGGGCCACCAGGGAGAGTGTCGGCCAGGCCAGTGGCCCAGCACCCAAGTGCGTGTGTCGGCCTGCCTGTTGGCGGCCCAGCCAAACCAGCGGCCGCCATTGTCGGGCCGACTAAAAAGTGAGCCTGCACAAAAAAGATGGTGGCGATGCCACCTCCCTTTTAAGGGCAGCGGGGGTGCCAGCCACCACAGCTTCTCGCACTGAGTGCCACCGCCCCACGCAGACCTCGTTCCCATGGGGCAATTTCGCTCGCGGGGCACAAGGGGGTCGGCGCGCACGGCGATGATGCCATCGCCATGGCACAGCGATGAAATCATCGCCGTGGTGCAGTGCAAACCCAGGGACATTTCCAGGGGGAGCGCTTTGTGCGGAGTGCCCATGCGAAAACCCTTTAGCGCACCCTTATCACTGGCCGCCGCCTCTAATTGGCTCTACACAAAGGAGCAATTTCAGCCCCTAAATATTATGCGAATAGTGCAAAGCGAAACTATTGAGAAATATAAAAGCTGTTGAAGAAAGTAAAAAGGTAAATTAGGAAGGCAAGGAAGTATGAAAAAGAAATAACAAGGGCTTTTATCAGCAAATAAGAATTAAAATGACAGACAAAGAAGATATGGGACCGCTCATCACCAAAAAGAAAAGAGGCCATTTTATACTTAAGCATGAAGGAATATTTAATGAGTATTTCACCTCAGGAAGATTAAAGTAAGACTGCAGAAATATCTGAGGCAGATGTAAAAGAGCGATCTGTAGATAAAAAGAAACTGCATGACAAAAATGTTGGCGGAATTAAAAGTAGAGGTCACCAAGCCCAGATGGCATGTACCCAGAATATTGAAGGAGGTTTCCAGAGGCACTAACAATTTTATATATATATATATATATTATATATACAACCTGCATGTGAGGCTTAGCACAAGGAGCATGCAGTTGGAAAATTTGCTCTTTGATGTCCATAAAACAGGATGAAATTAGTGAACACTTCGAATGGTATAGTCTAATCGAGCCCAGACTATATGGATTTTTGATTAGCAAAAATGCTTGATTAATTTAATTTATTTTTTGAGGAAATCACGGAGTGTATAGATAAACTAATGGGGTAGTGCTATGATGGATTTTCAGCAAGCATTTGATAATGTGCCAGATTAGTAACTTGCTATAAAATTAAGGCTCATGGAATTAAAGAGAATATTGATGCATGTACAGAAAGATTGCTAGGGGACAGAAAGCAGAGAGTGAATGAATGTTTCTTGGATTGGCAGAATATGGAATCTGTGCTGTGACTCATTTTGATTTCTATTGATATAAATGATTTGGACGTAAGCAGAAGATGAATGTTATCAAAGTTTAGAAATTAGAGAAATCAGAAATAGTACATTTAGGGAAAATTAATAGTGAAAATAAGCATATCTTAAATGGTAAGATTCTTAGTACATTAAAGGAACAGAGAGATCCATGGTGTAAATATATAGATCTTTAAAAGTGGGTGTGTGGTGGAAAAGGCCTAAAAAGGCAAATGGAATTTCCTCTTTTATGTGTGAGGGCATTTGAAAATAACAGCAAGGAAATGTTGTTGCATTCATAAATGATATTGACTGTTGCTAATTCCTACTGGAACTAGTTCATTTTAAATCAGCGTAATGATTGGAACACCTACACCATTGGTTAATGCACAGTTGGAGTATTCTTTCCAGTCTTGTACACCCCATTATAGGAAGAGTATTAGAGATATAAAAAGGATACAGCATAGAATTACTAAAATAATACCAGGAATCATAATGTTTGCAGCCTCAATCTGGGGATCCACTGGATTTCTTAATAGGGCAAGATTAGGACCTGTGAAAGAGCAATGGGATTTCGATGTCCATGTACGCAAATCTCTGAAAGCGAGTACACAGGTACAAAAAAGTCAATAATTCTAATGGAATGTTGGCCTTTATCTCGAGGGGGTTTGGAATTTAAAAAAAGTGAGCAAGTGATGCTTCAGTTGTACAGAGCCCCAGTCAGACTCTATTTGGAGTACTGCGTTCCCTTGAGTTTAGAAGGTTAAGGGATGTTCTAATCGAGGTGTTTAAAATGATGAAGGGATTCGACAGAGTAGCAAAAGAGAAACTATTTCCTCTGGTGAGGGAATCCAGAACAAGGGGCATAAACCTAAAATTACAACTAGGTCAGTAGGAGTGAAATTAGAAAGCATTTTTTTCACACAAAGGGCGGTAGAAATCTGGAACTCTTTCCTTCAAAAGGTATGGATGCTGGGTCAATTGAAATTTTCGTACTGAGATCAGTAGATTTTTGTTAAGTTAGGGTATCAATGGATATCGAGAAAAGACAGGTAAATGGAGTTGAGGTACAGATCAGCATGACCTAATAGATGGCGGAATAGGCTCGAGGAGCTGAATGACCTACTCCTGTTCCTGGGTTCCATCCTGACTCCGTCTGTAATTTTGGGCACATTCTGCTTGACCACAAGTCACTGTTGAAGCAAAGATAATAAGAATATTTAAAAGGGAATTGGATAAGGACTTAATTGTGGTTTTACTTAGAATATACAGCACAGAAACAAGCCATTCAGCCCAACCAGTCCATACTGGTGTTTATGCTCCATTCGAGCCTCCCCCATCCTTCCTTATCTAACTCGAGCAGCAATAACTCTCTATTCCCTTCTCCATCACAGGCTTATCTAGCTTCCCCTTAAATGCATGAATTTAGTGATGATTTATGCATTTAAATTAAGTTGCAGGGCTTTATCACTAGAAGGCAGGTTATTGTACACAGCCTTATTTTTTCTACTCCTGATATTGTACAGTTTTATGTATATAAAAATAAAGTTAATCCTATATGCAGGTATGACTAGGAATTTAAGGAAGATACTTTGAGACAGAAACATGTAATATGAAAAAAACTGGTCCAACAAAGTTTATAGTTGCTGACATATATTTCAATATAATTTTATCTTTATCTTTAGAAGTAAAACAAAAGGCACTGTTTATGCAAAAAAGCTTTTATATATTAGCTATGTTATTAAAATATATCTTCAGAAACAGTACATTGACATATCTGTAACATTTTTGTCTCTAACATGCAAACAAATTCTAACACTGTCAAGGAAAGCTTAATTACATGAAAATCTCAGCATTAAATAGACATTGTCTTATTTAATTGGATTTAGTGTCTGCATTTGTGTTTCTGAAGCTCTTTCAGACACTCATTAAAATCCTGTGGTTTGGAAGACACAAATAAAATGAAGTTATTAAGTGTAAAATTGAAATACTTATACAGTGGTTTTGACAGACTAAACATTTTGTAATTCTATCCACAATTTTGGTACAATTAGCAAAAGCATGTTTCACTCCAGTATAAATGTGACATCTAAACTTGTGCTAGAACAAACTAAACAACATCCACCATGTTTTTTTTGTTTGTTAGAATAGGTTATTGCTTAAATATTAGATCTCTTAAACTTTCTTAGCATGTGTGAATTTTACAAAATGTGCAATTTGATTAATTTTACATGCCACTTGGGTTAACACTTTTCACGATCGGAAACCTCTGACAGACGTTTTCGAGGACATGGTTCTAAAGTGGAGCACCCATTTTGGTTAACATAGGGAGAGGCCTGCTGTTGGTTTGAACAAGCCAATACAGAGAAACATTTTGGCAGCTGCAAGTCAGTTTAACTGCATCCGCTCATACAGTAGTCTGTAGTCATCTCCAATCTTTTATGCAAAATTCAGATTTCTCCTCCATATGGTACTCTTAAATTAAATGCATCTAAGAACATAAGGACATAAGAAATGGGAGCAGGAATAGGCCATACGGCCCCTCGAGCCTGCTCCGCCATTTAATACGATCATCGCTGATCCGATCATGGACTCAGGTCCACTTCCCTGCTCGCTCCCCATAACCCCTTAATCCCTTATTGGTTAAGAAACTGTCTATCTCTGTCTTAAATTTAATCAATGTCCCGGCTTCCACAGCTCTCTGATGCAGCAAATTCCACAGATTTACAATCCTCTGAGAGAAGAAATTCCTCCTCATCTCAGTTTTAAATGGGCGGCCCCTTATTCTAAGATTATGCCCCCTAGTTCTAATCTCCCCTATTAGTGGAAACACCTCTCTATATCCACCTTGTCAAGCCCCCTCATAATCTTTATACGTTTCGAGAAGATCACCTCTCATTCTTCTGAATTCCAGTGAGTAAAGGCTCAACCTCCTCAACCTTTCCTCATAAGTCAACCCCCCTCATCTCCGGAATCAATCTAGTGAACCTTCTCTGAACTGCCTCCAAAGCAAATATATCCTTTCGTAAATATGGAAACCAAAACTGCACGTAGTATTCCAGGTGTGGCCTCACCAATACCCTGTATAACTGTAGCAAGACTTCCCTGTTTTTATACTCCATCCCCTTTGCAATAAAGGCCAAGATTCCATTGGCCTTCCTGATCACTTGCTGTACCTGCATACTAACCTTTTGTGTTTCATGCACAAGTACCCCCAGGTCCCGCTGTACTGCAGCACTTTGCAATTTTTCTCCATTTAAATAATAATTTGCTCTTTGATTTTTTTTCTGCCAAAGTGCATGACCTCACACTTTCCAACATTATACTCCAGCTGCCAAATTTTTGCCCACTCACTTAGCCTGTCTATGTCCTTTTGCAGATTTTTTGTGTCCTCCTCACACATTGCTTTTCCTCCCAGATTTCTACCGTCAGCAAACTTGGCCACGTTACACTCGGTCCTTTCTTCCAAGTCGTTAATATAGATTGTAAATAGTTGGGGTCCCAGCACTGATCACTGCGGCACCCCACTAGTTACTGATTGCCAACCCGAGAATGAACCATTTATCCCGACTCTCTGTTTTCTGTTAGTTAGCCAATCCTCTATCCATGCTAATATATTACCCCAACCCCGTGAACTTTTATCTTGTGCAGTAACCTTTTATGTGCCACCTTGTCAAATGCCTTCTGGAAGTCCAAATACACCACAACACCGGTTCCCCTTTATCCACCCTGTTCGTTACATCCTCAAAGAATTCCAGAAAATTTGTCAAACATGACTTCCCCTTCATAAATCCATGCTGACTCTGCCTGACCGAATTCTGCTTTTCCAAATGTCCTGCTACTGCTTCATTAATAATGGACTCCAACATTTTCCCAACCACAGATGTTAGGCTAATGGTTGCAATCCAAAACATATATAAAATTAATTTCAAAAAACTAAACTGTGAATGAGTTTGAAGCACAACTCTAGTTGAACCAATGAACACAGTGACCTAGTGGAAAGGGTGAGACAAACTCTTGCTGCACTTCTAACTGTTTGCTTCTTGTTACAGCACTGGGTTGAAAAAGCTGAAAATCAGACACTGCTTTCGGATACCCTAGACCTATCTGAACTGTTCCATCCAGATACGTTTCTTAATGCTCTGCGTCAAGAAACTGCAAGGTAAGCCTTAAAACACTAGTGACGTTTATTTTCTCAATGGCGTAAGACTAGGAGCTGTGCAGGAGCAAAAGTGTCCATGTACACAACTCAGTAAAATCTAAGAGGGATTCTATGATCTTAGATTGTAAAATTCAAATATTTTTAAATCATTTATTTATATTGCAGAGTTATGGGTTGCTCAATCGACAACCTGAAATTTGTTGCAACGTGGAAGGGACAGATACCGGATGCAAAACTTCAAGTCAGGGTAGGAAATCTGCTTTAATAGAAAAAGTTATCAATCATCTGGTGTTAAAAAAATATAACATTTAGCAAGAGGATAACCATACATTCCATAACTCTGACAATCGTCTTGAACTGAAGAATTTGATGATGTAAATTGTGTTGAACCACATCACGTTATTTTCAAGGGATGTCAAAAGTAGATCTACCGGAGTCTATACACTATTAAGGCAATTTAAACACAATATTGAACACTTCTAATTGGAAAAGCTAAGGATGGTGTGAAAACAATACTTCCAGATAAAACTTAGATTTTATTTTGTACTGCCTGTTTTTATTCTGTGCAATCAGTGGCATTCTACGATGTGTGACAGCCTACACCAGGAAACAGGCACCAGTTCTCTGGGCTGGCCTCGGTTTTCCTGGTTTGAGCGAGTGCTCCGTGCGCAGTGCCCATTTAAGGCCCGAAAACAGGCCTAAAGGAATTTTCACCCCACACAGTGCAAAATATAAAAACATAGAAATAGCAACACAGAAGGAGGCTATTCATGCCAATTTCACCTCTCTTCAGATGGAGCTATCTATTCAAATCCCATTCCCTGCTCTTTCCCTGTAACCTTTTACATTCTTACATAGAATTTAATGTAACATGTAAATTTTTGTTGATATAATGCAAGAACGGGATCATTGTTGCAGCATAATCACTGGTGGCAGTGCAACCAAAGTAGTATAGCACTCTTAAAAACATTGTTTCTTGATTATAGGAAATGATTTTCAAGCTATGCTTTTATTTTCCACCTCTTAACAAACTAAGTACATAATTTTGGGCAGCCTTTAATCCTAAAAACATTTTGTATTTCAGTGATTATGATAAATAACAGATTCATGGTAAATAAACTTTTTAAGAGTCATCAGTTCAAATTTGTATGCCATGCTATCCTTTTCCAGAGTGAATGAAATACTCTGAACAAACTCCTTCAAATGAGCATAAAATAAATACAATTGAGTGAGATAATTCAGCCAATTTTAGCCCATCCATCCATCACAGCATCAAACTGCCTAAATGCTTTTGCCTCTACTAAGTTACCTGCAATTCCAACTATATACCTAAGAATTTGGATCAGGTGTAGGCCATTTGGCAACTCGAGCCTGCTCCGCCATTTAATAAGATCATGGCTGATCTGATCTTGGGCTCAGCCCCACTTCCTTGCCTGCTCCCAATAACCCTTCACTCCCTTATTGCTCAAAAATCTGTCTATCGCCACCTTAAATATATTCAATGACCCAGCCTCCACAGCTCTCTGGGGCGGAGAATTCCATAGAGTTATGACTATCAGAGAAGAAATTCCTCCTCATTTCAGTTCTAAATGGGTGACCCCTTATTCTGAAACTATGCGCCCTAGATCTAGATTCCTCCATGAGTGGAAACAACCTCTCTGAATCAATCTTGTCGAGCCCCCTCAGTATCTTTTATGTTTCAATAAGATCACCTCTCATTCTTCTAAACTCCAATGAGTATAGACCCAACCTGCTCATCCTTTCTTCATAAGTCAACCCCCCCATCTCCGGAATCAACCTAGTCAATCTTCTCTGAACAGCCTCCAATGCAAGTATATCCTTCTTTCCCATCTTTGTATCGTCAGCAAACTTGGCCACGTTACACTCAGTCCTTTCCTCCAAGACGTTAATATAGATTGTAAATAGTTGGGGTCCCAGCACTGATCCCTGCAACACCCCACTAGTTACTGATTGCCAACCCGAGAATGAACCATTTATCACTACTCTCTGTTTTCTGTTCGTTAGCCAATCCTCTATCTATGCTAATATATTACCCCCAACCCCGTGAACTTTTATCTTGTGCAGTAACCTTTTATGTGGCACCTTGTCAAATGCCTTCTGGAAGTCCAAATAAACTACATCCAGTGGTTGCCCTTTATCCATCCTCAAAGATTTCCAGCAAATTTGTCAAACATGCCTTCCCCTTCATAAATGCATGCAGACTCTGCCTGACCAAATTATGCTTTTCCAAATGTCCTGCTACTGCTTCTTTAATAATGGACTCCAACATTTTCCCAACCACAGATGTTAGGCTAACTGATCTATAGTTCCCTGCTTTTTGTCTGCCTCCTTTTTTAAATAAGGGCATTGCATTTGCAGTTTTCCAATCTGCTGGGACCTCCCCAGAATCCAGGGAGTTTTGGTAAATTACCAAAATATTTGTTCAGAGTTTTTGCCATCTCCATGTTCCCCACTACTAATTCCCCGGTCTCGTCCTCTAAGGGACCAACATTTACTTTAGCCACCCTTTTCCTTTTTATATACCTATAGAAATTCTTGCTATCTGTTTTTATATTTTGTGCTAGTTTACTCTCACAGTCTATCTTCCCTTTCTTATTCATTTGTTTAGTCATTCATTGCTGGCTTTTAAAAGCTTCCGAATCTTCTGTCCTCCCACTAGTTTTGGCCACTTTGTATGCCCTTGTTTTTAATTGGATACTGTCCATTATTTCTTTCGTTAGCCACGGATGGCTAACTTTTCTTTTACACCCTTTCCTCCTCACTGGAATATATTTTTCTTGAGAAAATTGTGCAATATCTCCTTAAATATACGTCACTGTTCATCAACCATCCTACACTTTAATCTATTTTCCCAGTCCACTTTACCCAACTCTGCCCTCATACCTTCATAGTCTCCTTTATTTAAGTTTAGTACGCTGGTTTGAGATCCAACTTTATCACCCTCCATCTGAATTTGAAATTCAATCATGCTATGATCACTCATTCCAAGGGGATCCTTTAGTCAGAAATTGTTCATTAATCCTGTCTCATTACACAGGACCAGATCCAAGATAACTTGCCCCCTTGGTTCCGTTACATACTGCTCAAGGAACCCATCCTTTATGCACTCTGTGAACTCTTCCTCAAGGCTACTCTGACCAATTTGATTTGTCCAATCAATATGGAGGTTAAAATCACCCATGATTATTGCTGTTCCCTTTTTACAAGCCCCCACTATTTCCTGGTTTATACTCCGACCAACAGAGTTGTTACTGTTAGAGGGCCTATAGACTATGCCCACCTTATTATTCCTTATCTCCACCCAAACTTTCAACATCCTGATCATTTGAGCCAATATCATTTCTCACTATTGCAGTGATTCCATCCTTTATCAATAGAGCTACCCCACCTCCTTTTCCTTTCTGTCTGTCCTTCCGGATTGTCAAATACCCCTGAATATTTAATTCCCAGTCCTGGTCACCTTGCAACCATGTCTCTGTAATGGCTATCAGATCATACCCATTTGTATTTATTTGTGCCGTCAACTCATCTATTTTGTTACGAATGCTACATGCATTGAGACAAAGTGCCTTTAAATTTGTTTTTTTTAAATCCTTTTTTCCTCTCTCCTTCAAACTCACTTTCTTTATTTTTGCTTTCTAATTCCAGCTTTACTCCCTTCCCTACTGATTCCCATCCTCCTGCCAAGCTAGTTTAAACCCTCCCCAACAGCACTAGCAAACTCCCCCGTGAGGATATTGGTCCCGACTCTGTTGAGGTGCAACCCATCCGCCTTGTACAGGTCCCACCTCCCACAGAAGCGGTCCCAATGCCTCAGGAAACTAAAGCCCTCCCGCCTGCACCATCTCTCCAGCCACGTATTCATCTGCTCTATCCTCCTATTTCTGTACTCACTAGCTCATGGCACCGGGAGTAATCTGGAGATTACTACCTTTTGAGTTCCTGCTTTTTAATCTCTCTCCTCACTCCCTAAACTCTGCCTGCAGGACCTCATCTCTCTTTCTACCTCGGTCCCTTCAAGTCACTAATAATAAAAGAAAATGCTGGAAATCTCAACAGGTCAGGCAGCATCTGTGGAGGGGAAGTAGAGTTAACGGTTCGGGTCGATGACCCTTCGTCAGAACTGGAGAGTATTCGAAAAGAATAGATTCTTAACAAGCACTGAAAGGGGGGGGGGGAAGAAAGAACAAAAGCGAAGGTCTGTGATGGGTTGGAAAACAAGAGGGATTAGAGAGTCAAAAGGGATAATGGTCCAAATTCAAATGGTAATGACAGGAGTTGGAAAACCTTAGTCAAGATAGGGTGTGAATGGTGGGGTAATGACCAACTGCCATTAGAGTCAAGGAGAGAAAAAAAAGAAAGAAACAACTCGGGGGTGGGGGGTTGGGGGGGGGGGTGGGGCTGTGGAGGGAGCGGGTGGGGGGAGGCACGGAAGAGAGCCAAAGATTGGCAGATGTTACACTCTGAAATTTTTGAACTCTATGTTGAGTCTAGAAGGCTGTTAAGTACCTAAACGAAAGATGAGGTGCTGTTCCTCGAGCTTGCGTTGAGCTTTGTTAGAACAGTGTAGGAGATCGAGGACAGAATCCGCAGCATCCACAGTATTTTGCTTTTGTTCAAGTTATTGATATAGATTGTAAATAGTTGAGGCCCCAGCACCGATCCCTGTAGCACCCAACTAGTTACCATTTGCCAAGCAGAAAAGGACCCAATTGATCCCTACTCTCTGTTTTCTGTTAGTTAGCCAATCTGCTATCCATGCTAATATATTACCGCCAACCCTGTGAGCTTTTATCTTGTGCAGTAACCTTTTATGTGGTACCTTATCGAATGCCTTCTGGAAATCCAAATATACCACATCCACTGGTTCCCCCTTATCCACTCTGCTCGTAACATCCTCAAAGAACTCCAGCAAATTTGTCAAACATGATTTCCCTTTCATAAAACCATGTTGACTCTGCTTGATTGAATTATACTTTTCCAAATGTCCTGCTGCTGCTTCCTTTATAATGGACTCCAGCATTTTATCAACGACAGATGTTGGTCTAACTGGTCTATAGTTTCCTGCTTTCTGTCTGTCTCCTTTTTTAAATAGGGGCGTTACATTTGCGGTTTTTTAATCCACTGGGACCTCTCCTGAATCCAGGGAATTTTTGGTAGATTACAACCAATGCATCCACTATCTCTGTAGCCACTTCTTTTAAGACCCTGGATGCAGGCCATCAGGTCCAGGGAACTTGTCCACCTTTAGTCCCATTATTTTACCGGGCACTTTTTCTTTACTGATAGTGATTGTTTTAAGTTCCTCCCTCTCTATAGCCCCTTGATTATCTATTATTGGGATGTTTTTAGTGTCTTCTACCGTGAAGACCGATACAAAATATTTGTTCAAAGTCTCCGCCATTTTCCTGTTCCCCATTATTAATTCCCCAGTCTCATCCTCTAAACGACCAATGTTTACTTTAGTTACTCTCTTCCTTTTTATATACCTGTAGAAGCTCTTACTATCTATTTTTATATTTCTTGCTAATTTACTCTCATACTCTATCTTCCCTCTCTCTCATTTTTTTTAGTCGTCCTTTGCTGATTTTTAAAAATTTTCCAATCCTCTGGCCTCCCACTAACCTTGGCAACTTTGTATGCCATTTTTTTCACTTTGATACCATCCTTTACTTCCTTAGTTAACCACAGACAGTTCGCCCTTCTCTTAAAGTCTTTCCTTCCCACTGGAATATGTTTTTGTTGAGAGTTATGAAATATCTCCTTAAATGTATGCCACTGTTTATTAACCGTCTTACACTTTAATCTATATTCCCATGTCCACATTAGTCCACTCTGTCTACTTACCTTTGTAATTGCCTTTATTTAAGCTCAGGACACTGGTTTGAGATCCAACTTTCTCAACCTCCAACTGAATTTTAAATTCAACCATGCTATGGTCACTCTTTCCGAGAGGATCCTTTACTATGTTGACCACTCCTTGTTTGAAGATCTTCCAGCTTTACCTCTCTACCACTTCTGTCAACCTCACGACCATTGCTGTGCTGTCAAACTGTTTGTCTGTGACATTGAGTCATGAATAAGTTACAACTTCCTTCAGTTAAACATTATGAAAACCATAGTTTTCATTCCTCACCACAAACTCTGCTCGCTGGCCACTGATTCCATTCCCTCTCTGCTCACACTGAACTTTGGCAACCTGTTTAACCCAAAGCTGAGCTTTAAACCCCTTGCGCTGGATTTCGACTTTGATGTTTTTGGGGCGATAATGGCGACGGGGCGGGAAAGTTAGCGCCGGGAATAGTTTGCGCCTCAGTTTGGGCATCTGGGCCCTGCGTCAGGGGGCGCAGCGCTCAGGGAAGCGTTGTACACCTCTCTTAGCGATTGGATGGGTAACTCCCGAGCTAAAGAGCCGGCCCGGGAACACTCAGAGAGACGCTTGGAGAGGTTGGTAAATCCTAAAAAAAAACTCCACACAAACATTCCCAAAACATTGCCCACACCGCCATACACAAATTGGAAAAAGATTTTAAAAAAACAATCACACTTACGTTAGGAGTCCATTACTTACCTCTTTGTCGAAGGGATGGTTGGACCGGCCTGATTTCCCAGGCGATCAGTGCGAGGCGCGCATTTCGGTGGACGGGTCAGGCAAGAGCTCAAACTCATGCCGGTAACGCAACCAGGGGCATTGCACACCAGGGGTAGCTGTTCCAGGCAGTGCTACTCCATGCCGCCACAAAGCCGGACCCAAGGATCCCCGGGAGGTGCTGGAGGCTGACTGCCCAGCCAGAACCCCTCAGTGCCGCCGCTCCAGGGGAAAAAACGGAATACAGAAGACCCGAAAATCGAGCTCTATATCTTATATGTTATCAAAACTCATTTTCACCTCCACAACATTACCCTCCTATTTGTCCTTACGTCAGCTCCTCCACTCAGCTGAAATCTGTTATCCATGCTTTTGTTACCTCTAAGCTCAACCTCAAATTTTCTCTTGCTTGCCTCCCACCTCTTATAGGTCATGGGTAGTTGGGGTGTGGGGTTTCAAAGTGAAGATGAAAGGGGTCAACCAGATAAAGACCCTGATTTGCACTGTATAGCAGCCTTTCGCCTGTTTTAGGCGGGCAAGCTGCTCACCCATTTGTAGGCCCACCTGAATGCCTGAGGTTCCGTCTGGCCCCCTGTTTTCCAGGCACAAAGAGGATGGCTATGAGTTGAATTCATCCCCCATACAGTTTCAATAAAGATTATTCTTTAACTGAGAATAAATTACACTTGGATTTTTTTTTAAACATGTAAGTGTGCGATTCTAACTCTGTGCGTGTGTGTACCTGGTTAGAAATCATGCAAATGTTATCATCACTCTCTAAGGAATTCCATGCAAAACATTACTCTAATACCCATTGTTCTGTAATTCCTGTTATTTTAATGTCTGGTGTATCAGATTGTAAAATACTGTTCAGTCTGACAGAGAGCACAGACCTATTGCTGTTGTAAGCTTAATTGTATCTGCAGGTAGATGGTGTAATTGGTGCCAAAAATCTTATCCTTGCATCTTTGGGTGAGAAGGGAAGTTTTCAAAATTTGCCCTCATGGAGAGGTTACTTGTTTGAATCAGATTTCCTATTCTCACACATAAGGTTACAGGCTTTAGTTTCCTGTTATTTATCAGCAGCAATGGCTTCTATTTCTCAGAGTCTTTTCTATCCTTGTTATAACAGAGTTAACTAAGTTTTGGCACTCAGTGGTTTCTGATTTACAACTAAATATTTGATATGTCTCTGTGGCAGATTGGAGGCCTGTATCTTGAGGGATGCAGCTTTGATGGGAGTCGGCTTTCAGAAAATCAGCATGATTCTCCCAGCGTGTCAGCTGTGCCCCCCTGTTATATGGCCTGGATTCCTCAGGTACTAAATTATTTAGGGTCTAAACCTTTAAGCTCCTTTATCCACCTTAATCAGTAATGATGAAGACCAATTTTAATGTGGGGTCCCAACTGAAGCATAACCTATCTTCCTTTTTCAGATGCTGATCAACCTGCTGTGCATTTCCAGTTATTTTAGATCAATAATGCAGCTTTGGACAATAATTTTGCACACATCCATGTTTAAAATGTGACTTCATAGGGTTTAATTTTTGCGAGGTCAGATGTATTTCATCTAATGCATAACTGAGAAGCCAATCAGAAGGCATCTGCAAAAATTGTGGTGAGCCACTTTTTAAACGACGAACCATGCACTTTATGAGCTCTACCTTGCAAACGTTGGCTAATTCTCCTGTTGTGTACTGATCTCCAGTGCTTTTTCTTCTGAATGACCATAATTTTACCCGAGTCAATCAAATGTATCCATAATGCCATGCATTAGCTCATAATGCCAACCATTCTTGTTGAAAAATATTAATGAAAGTGCTGGCTTATCACCAGCTAAAAAATGTGTAGGAAGAGACTTATGCTACGAGTCAATAATTTTTCAAACCTGCAAGGATGAAATAATATAACACGCCTCAATCGGAGGTAAATATTTGAACTTAACAGTTCTATACCCTCATACACAAGGAATGTAATTGAGTATATAAAAAGGGAAAAGCTGGAAATCTGAAATAATAGCAGAAACTGGTGGCAGTGCATAGCAAATTGATCAGTATCTGAAAGTAGAAAACATAGGTTAATGTCGAAATGGGCACCTTTCTGCTTTGCAAATGTTAGTCGATCTGCTGCATATCTCCAGTGTTTCCTGAGTTTATTTCCAATGCAGTTAAGTAATCTCTGTTATACTGATGATGTCAAAGCTGGTGTACATGTTCAGGATATTTGTAATTTTTTACTATAAAATGAAAAGTGGCAAAGCGTACAAGTATTTTTAAACTGATATTAGAAGTAGAGAAGAAAGCATAGTGAAGTTGTCCCCAACATTTCTCTCAAGCCCCTAATCTGGACAGCCGATAGTGATGTGCCTTGAGCGCCCAGATTTGATGGCCAGGTCATTTGCACGTCTGCCCCAAGCAGGGCCTTGTACAGGAAAGGGAACTGGGACCACAAGCTCAGCTACATGCTTGGCACTGTCAATCTCGAGGCCTTTTGGCTGGAGTTGAAGAAGGCTTCCAGGCTTCACGCCTTGCTACCTGGCCCCCTTAGATGCACCAATCTGAGGAGGACCTAATGTCAGCTTCTTCAGATGTACCTCAAAATTGGCATCCTTCCAGAGTTCCAAGTGGAAGCTGAGATAGGATAGCCAGGAATGCCCCTTCCACCTCAGTTCCATATTTGCATTTGATCTCTATCTGCTGTAGGTGCAGGCCTAGGATCTCCTCTCCAATCTCGGGGCAATAAAAAGGGAGCGGAATTTGGCTGAACAAATCACTGCCCCTTTCCCTCTCCACAGAGCCTGGGAACTGATTGTTTTCCAGATGTTATAAAGATGAATGTCGGAACTGTACTTTCAATACATTGAGTTTTGAGGACCAAAAATAAAAAATGAATAACAAGTTTAATTTTTTAAATAAATGTTTCACTGAAATTTGGCAGTTATATCTTGTAAATCTTGGTGGAATCGGCCAATTGCACCTCCAGTGCAGTTCCATCCTGGTCAGGGATTTGCACTGGAAATGGGGAGCAAAAAGAGAAGTCTAGGCTTGGCCACTGACCTCGGAGTATTCTGGCTGCTATTGGATAAGAGCTACAAGACCAAAGATCAAAAGGTCCCTGCAATAAAAAGAAGACTATTCGTTCCTTCGTTCTGAGGAGGCTTAGGTAGGGGAGAGTTCCAAGGAAAAGACCTATCTAGGCATCCTTCCAGGGCAATGACAGAACAGTGAGGCAGGATGACTGGGAATGCCATCGGGTATTTAAGGTCATAACCCAAAATTTGTCGCCCTATCGTTCATTTTACGACACGAAGTTACATTTCTGCCCCTACTCTCCAACACACTATCTTATGTTTTCCTCCTTTTAGGCCCTATCCTCCTACATGACATACCACCTCACCCTCTCATTTTCCCACCTATTTGACACTAATTCACTGCCAACGTCCTCTGTTGCTATTACCACAAGCTCAAGTCCTTCCTAAACATGCCCACAGATTCCCTATGCGCCATCGGAGGCATCCTCTATCATGCCCACCACAGCATCTGCTGCCATTTTCCTAGAGCAGCAAGTAACTGCCTTATCCCTCTTTCCAGTGAAATTTCCTGTACAATTTATCCATTGGAGATTAATCTTTCCAGCCTCCTTCCTTTGCTCCTCCAGCCAGCCAACCACTTGCCCGCTTCATTTTTTCCTTTCTTGCGAACAAGGCCTTTACCATCCACAACATCATCTTGGAAGAGTCTTTTAACTTCAGGGTCAGAGTGAAATCTACCTCACACTCTCCTTTCCTTTCACTGAAGGCGCCTCATCTAGCTATATATTCTTCCACATAGGAACATAGGAATTGCTAGATGAAAAAGACCAAGATCCATCTAGTTCACCATCTACCATCCTGGTAGACATGATACAATTATAATGGGGTTGTTGACTAATCATAGAAATTAATCTATCAATCTACAATAATCTAGAAATGTCGTGAGAAAATCCCCAGTTGCGAAGAGCTTTGGAAATCATAAGTCCAACGTCAGCGTTTTCCTCCCAAGCATGCTACACATCTTCCATTTAACTACCGCAGCAGTGGTTTCACTATCATTGTCAGGTTTTATCCCTGCCTCTAATCCGACACCTCTCCTCACTTGAGGTCCACACGCTCTTCTATCCCTTCTGTCTCCTTTAGAGTCCTTGTTGTCTATTGCCCTCCCAAGCCGCATGGACATTTCTTTGTCGAAATGGCCTTCCTACTTTAGCCTTTGCATGGAGCAACTTCCCATTGTTGCTGGTTTCAACCTTCATCCTAGTTTCTTGTGCCGCCTTTCCTCTGACTTATCTGCCCTCTGTGGTGAATAATAAACTCCCTAACCCACCCTCAAGCTTGCTATTTTATAAAGCACCCAGAAAAGACAAAAGTGCCCCCTTCAACCCTTTTGTAAGGCGGCTAAAATGTTTAAAAAATGTTCCAGAATCTTTGGGGTACCAGGTTACAATCCAGGCCATTCAGTGGATCAATGTGCCTGGTCTCTCTCGGCATACCTGTCACCAATGATCCACCCAGCATTTTGTAGGCCAGGAAGAGGGAACTCGAGGCTGGGCATCCCCTTTCCCAGCCCCACCATCTCTTATACCTAAAGCATGTTTGTGGCTGGTGGAGGTTCTGCCCCTTACAAGGCCATCAGGAAACTATAAATGTTTAAAGAAATTTTTGAGAAGCAAGAAAATCTGTTATGTTCGTCTTCACAGAAACAATGGAATGGCTATACTCCCAGAAACCAATCTGGGGAAAAAGACTCTTTAGCAAATTACTCAACTCTACATGAAATACATGAGATTTTTGAGTGACAGGTTTTAAAAGTGTCTAATATAAATATCATCTGTGCTGCTGGGAAAAATGGGTCTGAATGAAAATAAGACCAAACCCTTTGATATCTTTCCATAGCACACAACTGAACTCTAAACACATTTCAAAGGCTTCCTCCCCCTCCTCAGTTGAATAACCTGTCATACCTACTTCCCATTAATGTACACTTGCTTGCTTTTTAGAAATGTTTATCTGTAAAGATGGGGAAGTTAGTTTTCAACCAAGGCTCTTTATGCCCTGACAGTTTACCAGAAAGTTGTAACACGAAAGAACACGCTGTCCAAGACTGTTCATTGTTTGCTTGCCTTCGTATTTCCTGTTTTGATCAAATTGTTAGTTCCTATTGATTTTTCTGGCCCAGACACCCGTAAATTGAATGCTGCTAATTTCAGAAAACTGTTCAGCTTTTTTATTCTGTCAGTTTTTGGCTTTGTTTAACTTTAAACTTGAACCTATTTTGCAGGATGCTAATGGACCGTACTCTCCTGAAGAATGTATTTCTTTGCCAGTCTATACCAGCGCTGAACGAGATCAGGTAGTAATAAACATTGATGTCCCCTGTGGAGTCAGCCAGAACCAATGGATTCAGTCTGGGGCAGCTTTATTCCTGAAGAATCAGTAGTTTATTTTTTGTCTTTTTCGCTGAATCTTTGAAACATGAAATCTCAAATTAAAAAAAGCAAAACATTGCTTGTTTATGTATTGAACATCCTGTTGATTCAGTGTGCTTACTGCCAATCACATTTGGTACATTATAGTACAAATTCCACTAGAATAATCCATTTAACTAAATTATTTCTGCTACTTTAATTAGATATAATCGGAAACAGTTCACATTTCTGCAATCAATAACTAGTTTATTTCAGTTCATTCCATAACTAGTGATGGTTGATTGTTGGAAAGGAAATGTTTTTGAATGATTCTCATCTTACACAACTTCAGGAATGTGTTTCTCATTTTCTGTGATCTCCAAGATATTTCTTGTTCATACTCTATAGTTAATTTTGAAGCTTAATGTTACACAAGTTATTCTTGTCATTTTGTACTTGTATGAATGCCTTCAAAGATGAGCATTCCACTGTGTTATGTTTATGTTAGTGAGAGTTAGTCACCAGAATAAAGAAACATATTAACGCTGCCACCTTTGAATGATTTTATTCATTGTCACAGATTTCAGGACAGGATGCCTGTTGGGGAAGTATTTTATTTTACTTTACCCCCTTAACACATCCTAGAAGGAAGGCCTTCAATTGTAGCTAATTTATGCTTTATTTATATTCCATGACTGATGCCTAACATCAGCAATGGTGCGACAAGGCAAATGCAAAGACCCACCTCAAGAAGTGCTTTTTCTCAGCAGTAGAACTGTTATGGTAATGTAAACAACTGCTGTCATCGGCACAGGCAGTCAGCAGCTGTCATTTTCTATGGAACCGATTTCATGTACAAACTTATTGTGACATCATGGGACCCTAATTTACATAGATCACGAGGCATCTGTTGGTGTCCCGCCAGCACCTCATCACCCCCCCTCCCCACCCCCAGGTCCAGCCGGTATCTCATCCCTCAGGCCCCCCCCCCCCCCCACACCACCCCACCCCCGGGTACAGCCGGTACCTCATCCCTCAGACCAGCGCCCCCCCCCCCGGTCCAGCCGGTACCTCATCGCTCCCACCCCCGGGTACAGCCGGTACCTCAGGCCCCCACCCCACCACCGGGTCCAGCCGGTACCTCATCCCCCAGGCATTCCCCCCCCCCCCCCCACCCCACCCTCAGGTACAGCCGGTACCTCATCCCTCAGGCCAGCCCCCCCCCCTCCCCCAGGTCCAGCCGGTACCTCATCGCTCCCACCCCCGGGTACAGCCGGTACCTCAGCCCCCCACCCCACCCCCGGGTCTAGCCAGTACCTCATCGCTCCCACCCCCCCGGGTACAGCAGGTACCTCATCCCTCAGGCCCCGGGTCCAGCCAGCACCTCATCCACATCCACCCCCCTGCACTTGGGTCCAGCCGGCACCTCATCCCCCCCCCCTCCTCGGGTCCAGCCGGCACCTCACCTCAACACCCCTTTCCCCCCACCCCCCACCCCCCTCGGGTCCAGCTAGCACCTCAACCCCCCTCTCCCCCGCCCCCCACCCTAATTATTAGACAGCTAATAGTTACTCCAAACTAACTTAGGCCAGCATATGTGGCCACACAGTGGAACTTTGTGGAGAGTTAAGAAATCAGCGCAGGTAAGTACATTTAAAGCACCAAACACTAAACAAAGCACAAAAATAAGCATTCAATAGCAAATAAAAAATACAAGGAAGCTGGGAGGACCTGCACCTAGCACCAAGACTCACAAAGCACTAAACAAAGCACAAAAAATACGAAGCAATTAATTAACAAATAAAAAATAGAAGGAACACTGCACCTAAAGCACCAAGACCAAAGTAATAAGCAATCAATCAATAACAAATAAAAAGGTCGACGAATAGGCAAGGCTCCGAGGTCGGCGAACCGGCGGGGCCCGGAGGTCAGTGAGCTACATGTGTGCAGCTTTCACTCGCTGCTCCGCCAGCTCCGAACAGCCTCAATCCCGGGGGATACGCTCCGCTCCGCTCCACTCCCCGTCGGCCGACACTCCGAGCCCTGCATTATTGGTGAGGAGTAATCACCTGGAGAAGTCCTTGTGGATTTAGCCGTCAACAGTTCTTGCTCACTGTGTAGGTCTGCTCCCGGTGATATACCCTCAACCTCCAGCTGACTGCAACTCAACTTGCATGCATGTGCAGTTGAAATTCAGAGAAAGCTCAGAATCTCATTAGTGAACTTAAACAGGGGTCTCAAGAGATCTCCAGCAACCCAGAAAGCAAAATGAAACATGGACCACATAATAAATAAATAAACAAACAAATAAATAAATAAACAAATAACAAATAGGAGTCCTACCTTCAGCGGGCCACCGATGAGGGAGCCCATTCGGCCAGGGATAGGGGCGGCGCGCTTTGGGCCCCTCCCACACAGCCTGCAGAGCACACGCAGAGATTCTGGGGGCGAGGAGCTACTGCACATGCGTGCACACTGTAGCGCGCATGTGCAGAGGTCCCGGCACTGTTTTCTGCACCGGGACCTGGCTCTGTCCCCGAATCCAGTGGCCAGGCTACGCCACCATCGAGGAGAGGCTGGGGAGCAGCCAAACTCAGGCTGAAGATTTTTGGTGCCCTAATCAATGTACAAAAGCGACGCACCTCTGGTGAGTGCGGCAGAAATCGCTACTGGCCAAATTTGAGCCTATTGTGTCTGGCACTGAAATAACCCAATCAAGGTTGAAAAATATGCTACATTGTTCTTCTGCAGTTTTACTCCGATTGTTAACTCGGGTTTAGTATAACTGAAATAATTGTTAAAATCAGCAGTGAATATTATTATTTTTTTTTAAATACCAGAAACCTGTCCCGTGATACCGTTTAGAAATGGAAACAGAAGGTTTGGATTTAACACAGTCCCTTTAAAAATAACCAATTTGGGCTTTTTTGCGATTACAAATTCTTATTCTTGAGAAAAAAAAAAGCATGATGATAAATATTTCTCTTTACCCTCATTGGAGCTAATGGAATAGAGCACTGAAAGTGTCCGTTCTGGGTAGAATTAATAAGTTGAAACCATGAAAATAAATGTCCACACAAAGGATCCTGTCAAATCTGTCTTTTCACTCTGGTTGAATTGCAGTGCCTATGGAAATTATCCATCATGCTCCTCATTTAGTGCTAAATGAAATAATTTCTCGAGTGGGGCAATCTAGAACAAAGGGAAAGAATCTTAAAATTAGAGCTAGTTTGGAGCGATATTCAGGAAGCACTTCTTCACACAAAGAATGGTGGAAATCTGGAATTCTCTTCTCCAAAAGGCTGTGGGTACAACGCTAATTTAAATTTTCAAGACTGAGATTGATAGATTTCTATTAGGTAAGGGTATCAAGGGATATGGAGCAAAGGCTGATAAATGGAGGTGAGGTGTAGGTAAGCTATGTTATAGAATGGCAGAATAGGCCTTATTCTGTTTCTATGTTTCATATGTTCTGTTCCCACAAAGTGGGAAGAGTTAAAATTCCCCTCACAATCTCTCCTCATTCCAATTTCCATCAGAAAGGATTCAAGTAATCTAAATTTAGTATGCAATTCCGTGCACACCAACCATTTGCTTATTCTGCGCATAGTCAGCATTTTTTGCAGTGCTTTCCATGCATTAGTGTTTGTGGATGAAAATCTGTGCTTTTATTGCCTGCAGCGCCCCAGGCTAAAACCAGCTCCAGGTGTTTGTGCGCAAATCTTTGATCGTGTGTGTGTGTTGGGTCGGAAAGGTGATCAGTTAGATAATGAATTCTGATGGACCTAATTAAAATATATCTGGTCAAGCGAGCTGAGACTAAGAGGTTGTGGGCATGGCCAAATGCACCAAGAAGGTGGGGATTGTGGGCACGTACAGCGTCCGCTATGGGGCGTCCCTCCGCAAAATGGTGAAGAAAATCGAGATCAGCCAACACGCAAAATATATCTGCTTCTTCTGTGGGAAGACTAAGATGAAGCGGAGGGCAGTCGGTATCTGGCATTGTGGATCCTGCATGAAGATGGTGGCTGGAGGAGCTTGGGCCTACAACACCACCTTGGCCGTCACTGTGGAGTCTGCAATTCGTCGCCTGCGGGAGCTGAAGGACCAGTGAGCTCAGTGCAGGGAGTCTGCTCCTTTCCTGGGGTTTATACATCAGCAAACTTGTTAATAAAGGGGTGAATGAAAAGACTTTCAAAAAAAAGAGGTTGTGGGGCTTTACATTAGCTGCTATCAGTGATAATTGAGCAGAGGAGAAACATAGAAACATAGAAAATAGGTGCAGGAGTAGGCCATTCGGCCCTTCGAGCCTGCACCGCCATTCAATGAGTTCATGGCTGAACATGCAACTTCAGTACCCCATTCCTGCTTTCTCGCCATACCCCTTGATCCCCCTAGTAGTGACTTCATCTAACTCCTTTTTGAATATATTTAGTGAATTGGCCTCAACAACTTTCTGTGGTAGAGAATTCCACAGGTTCACCACTCTCTGGGTGAAGAAGTTTCTCCTCATCTCGGTCCTAAATGGCTTACCCCTTATCCTTAGACTGTGACCCCTGGTTCTGGACTTCCCCAACATTGGGAACATTCTTCCTGCATCGAACCTGTCGAAACCTGTCAGAATTTTAAACGTTTCTATGAGATCCCCTCTGATTCTTCCGAACTCCAGTGAATACAAGCCCAGTTGATCCAGCCTTTCTTGGTATGTCAGTCCCACCATCCTGGGAATCAGTCTGGTGAACCTTCGCTGCTCTCCCTCAATAGCAAGAATGTCCTTCCTCAAGTTAGGAGACCAAAACTGTACACAATACTCCAGGTGTGGCCTCACCAAGGCCCTGTACAACTGTAGCAACACCTCCCTGCCCCTATACTCAAATCCCCTCGCTATGAAGGCCAACATGCCATTTGCTTTCTTAACCGCCTGCTGTACCTGCATGCTAAGCTTCAATGACTGATGTACCATGACACCCAGGTCTCGTTGCACCTCCCCTTTTCCTAATCTGTCACCATTCAGATAATAGTCTGTCTCTCTGTTTTTACCACCAAAGTGGATAACCTCACATTTATCCACATTATACTTCATTTGCCATGCATTTGCCCACTCACCTAACCTATCCAAGTCACTCTGCAGCCTCATAGCATCCTCCTCGCAGCTCACACTGCCACCCAACTTAGTGTCATCCGCAAATTTGGAGATACTACATTTAATCCCCTCATCTAAATCATTAATGTACAATGTAAACAGCTGGGGCCCCAGCACAGAACCTTGCGGTACCCCATTAGTCACTGCCTGCCATTCTGAAAAGTACCCATTTACTCCTACTCTTTACTTCCTGTCTGACAACCAGTTCTCAATCAACACTACCCCCAATCCCATGTGCTTTAACTTTACACATTAATCTCTTGTGTGGGACCTTGTCGAAAGTCTTCTGAAAGTCCAAATATACCACATCAACTGGTTCTCCCTTGTCCACTCTATTGGAAACATCCTCAAAAAATTCCAGAAGATTTGTCAAGCATGATTTCCCTTTCACAAATCCATGCTAACTTGGACCTATCATGTCACCTCTTTCCAAATGCGCTGCTATGACATCCTTAATAATTGATTCCATCATTTTACCCACTACTGAGGTCAGGCTGACCGGTCTATAATGCCCTGTTTTCTCTCTCCCTCCTTTTTTAAAAAGTGGGGTTACATTGGCTACCCTCCACTCGATAGGAACTGATCCAGAGTCTATGGAATGTTGGAAAATGACAATGCATCCGCTATTTCCAAGGCCACCTCCTTAAGTACTCTGGGATGCAGTCCATCAGGCCCTGGGGATTTATCGGCCTTCAATCCCAACAATTTCCCCAACACAATTTCCCGACTAATAAGGATTTCCCTCAGTTCCTTCTTCTTACTAGACCCTCTGACCCCTTTTATATCCGGAAGGTTGTTTGTGTCCTCCTTAGTGAATACCGAACCAAAGTACTTGTTCAATTGGTCTGCCATTTCTTTGTTCCCAGTTATGACTTCCCCTGATTCTGACTGCAAGGGACCTACGTTTGTCTTTGCTAACCTTTTTCTCTTTACATATTTATCGAAACTTTTGCAGTCCGTCTTAATGTTCCCTGCAAGCTTCCTCTCGTACTCTATTTTCCCTGCCCTAATCAAACCCTTTGTCCTCCTCTGCTGAGTTCTAAATTTCTTCCAGTCCCCAGGTTCACTGCTATTTCTGGCCAATTTGTATGCCACTTCCTTGGCTTTAATACTATCCTTGATTTCCCTT
The DNA here is from genome assembly GCF_044704955.1 of Pristiophorus japonicus. Classification (NCBI taxonomy): domain Eukaryota; kingdom Metazoa; phylum Chordata; class Chondrichthyes; family Pristiophoridae; genus Pristiophorus; species Pristiophorus japonicus. Next base: position 143,105,936 of record NC_091986.1, read on the forward strand.
GATAGCCACGGTTGAGCCACCTTCCCTTTTTTATTTTTACGCCAGACAGGAATGTACAATTGTTGTAGTTCATCCATGCGGTCTCTAAATGTCTGCCATTGCCCATCCAAGGTCAACCCCTTAAGTATCATTCGCCAATCTATCCTAGCCAATTCACGTCTCATACCTTCAAAGTTACCCTTCTTTAAGTTCTGGACCATGGTCTCTGAATTAACTGTTTCATTCTCCATCCTAATGCAGAATTCCACCATATTATGGTCACTCTTCCCCAAGGGGCCTCGCACAACGAGATTGCTAATTAATCCTCTCTCATTACACAACACCCAGTCTAAGATGGCCTCCCCCCTAGTTGGTTCCTCGACATATTGGTCTAGAAAACCATCCCTTATGCACTCCAGGAAATCCTCCTCCACCGTATTGCTTCCAGTTTGGTTAACCCAATCTATATGCATATTAAAGTCACCCATGATAACTGCTGCACCTTTATTGTATGCACCCCTAATTTCTTGTTTGATGCCCTCCCCAACATCATTACTACTGTTTGGAGGTATGTACACAACTCCCACTAACATTTTTTGCCCTTTGGTGTTCTGCAGCTCTACCCATATAGATTCCACATCATCTAAGCTAATGTCCTTCCTAACTATTGCATTAATCTCCTCTTTAACCAGCAATGCTACCCCACCTCCTTTTCCTTTTATTCTATCCTTCCTGAATGTTGAATACCCATGGATGTTGAGTTCCCAGCCCTGATCATCCTGGAGCCACGTCTCTGTAATCCCAATCACATCATATCTGTTAACATCTATTTGCACAGTTAATTCATCCACCTTATTACGGATACTCCTTGCATTAAGACACAAAGCCTTCAGGCTTGTTTTTTTAACATCCTTTGTCCTTTTAGAATTATGATGTAGTGTGGCCCTTTTTGTTTCTTGCCTTTGTTTACTCGGCCTTCCACTATTGCTTTTTACCTTTCTACCATCTGTTTCTGACTCCATATTACTTCGCCCTATCTCGCTGCATAGGTTCCCATCCCCCTGTCATAGTAGTTTAAACACTCCCGAACTGCATTAGCAAATGTTACCCCCAGGACATCAGTTCCAGTCCTGCCCAAGTGCAGAATCGTCCCTTTTGTACAGGTCCCACTTCCCCCAGAACTGGTTCCAATGTCCCAGGAATTTGAATCCCTCCCTCTTGCACCACTGCTCAAGCCACGTATTTATTCTAACCATCCTGCTCTCTCTACTCTGATTAGCACGTGGCACTGGTAGCAATCCAGAAATTACTACCTTTGAGGTCCTACTTTTTAAATTTAACTCCTAGCTCCCTAAATTCAGCTTGTAGGACCTCTTCCCGCTTCTTACCTATATCGTTGGATGCTACAAAGAAATCGAATACAGATTCCTACATGCTAATGTATCACGTTAATGGTGTTTTGGGGACTGATCAGTTTATCAGCGTTTGCTAACAAAAAAACAGGGCAACCAGACTCCCCTCCCGAGTTTCTGGTTCAATGCATTGAACAGGTCGCGATCTCCTGTGTTCAAAATTATTAGGGGTTTTGATTGCGAAGATAGAGAGCAACTGTTTCCACTGGCAGGAGGGTTGTAACTCGATGACAGATTTAAGATAATTGGCAAAAAAATACAGGAGGGAAATGAGAATTAATTTTATGCAGCGAGTTGTTACAATCTGGAATGTACTACCTAACAGAATGGTGGAAGTAAATTCAATGGTAGCTTTCAAAGGGGAATTGGATAGATACTTGCAAAGAAGCTGATAGGTGCACGGCATTAATTTCAATACCACTGCTAAATTTGTTAGGACCTATTTTTTAGACAAACCTGGTGCCTTCCTGGCAACTGTCTGAGGCTGAACCAGACTGTTTGCAACCTTGGTGTCATATTTGATCCCGAGATAAGCTTCCGACCACATATCTGCACCATCATTAACACTGCCTTTTTCCACCTCCAGAACATCATCCGACTCTGATCCTGACTCAGCTCATCTGCAGCTGAAATCCTCATCTATGCCTTTGTTACCTCCAGACTTGACTATTCCAACACACACCTGGCCGGCTTCCCATGTTCTACCCTCCATAAGCTTCAGGTCATCCAAAACTCTGCTGCCCATGTTCTAACTTGCACCAAGTCCCATTCACTCTTCACCCCTGTGCTCGCTGACCTACATTCTCATCCTTGTTTTCAAATTCCTCCATAGCCTCGCCCCTCCCTATCTTTGTAATCTACAGCCCCACAACTGTCTGGGATGTCTGAGCTCCTCTAATTCTGGCCTCTTGAGCATCCCCGATTTCAATTGCTCCACCATTGGTGGCTGCGCCTTCAGCTGCCAAGGCCCTAAGCTCAGGAATTTCCTCCCGAAACCTCTCCCTCTCTCTACTTCTCTTTCCTCCTTTAAGATGCTCCTTAAAACCTACCTCTTTGACCAATTTGTCCTAATATCTCTTTATGTGGCTCTGTGTCAAATTTTATTTTATAACACTCCTGTGAAGCGCCTTGGGACATTTTACTACATTAAAGGCACTATATAAATTCAAGTTATTGTTATTAAATGGCAGTATGTCTCATTTCAATATAAAAATGAAAGTCTTGCACCTATTTCCAGGAAATTCGTTGAGACTAATCAGAACTTGAGCTGCTCAAGATCTGACTGGCTTTTCAGGTTCTACAGCGAGACTGAAGAAAGCAGCAGGTAAGTTTTCTTTTCATGATCTCCCGCCTCCACATGAATACTGCGAGCCACTGATGGTCAGCACTTGCCTCCCTCCCATTTGGAATCCCCCCACCCCCAAACTGGACCTATCTGCAGGCAGGCTCAGTGTGCGAACTGGCCAAGTTGCAAAGACCTGGTCCAGCGATCTGCAATCGATCCACTCGATTGGCACCTGCTGGTTGTCAGATTTAGTCCAATGGGGCCCTGAGATGAAATTAAGACAATGCTCGAACCTCTCTCCTGGCGCACGAGTACAGTGCGCCGACCATTTCCTGCCCATTATCATCCTAATGCATTCAACCCTCTACAAGTACTTTGTGTAGAAGGTGTAGTAAGAGAAACAAAAATAAAAGAACAAGGCTTGCCAGAAATTCTCATAGCAGAGAACAAACCCAATTCCCAGTGTTTTCTGTAAGGTGATTGTGTGATTTATTAGGATGGCAGAAATACTTCAGCAAGTTTCTCATTCACCCAACCTGTCCAAGTCACCCTGCAGCCTCTTAGCATCCTCCTCACAGCTCACACTGCCACCCAGCTTAGTGTCATCTGCAAACTTGGAGATATTACATTCAATTCCTTTGTCTAAATCATTAATGTATATTGTAAATAGCTGGGGTCCCAACACTGAACCTTGCGGTACCCCACTAGTCACAGCCTGCCATTCTGAAAAGGACCCGTTTATTCCCACTCTTTGCTTCCTGTCTGCCAACCAGTTCCCTATCCACGTCAATATATTACCGCCAATACCATGTGCCTTAATTTTGCCCACTAATCTCTTGTGTGGGACCTTGTCAAAAGCCTTTTGAAAGTCCAAATACACCACATCCACTGGTTCTCCCTTATCCACTTTACTAGTTACATCCTCAAAAAACTCTTGAAGATTTGTCAAGCATGATTTCCCTTTCATAAATCCATGCTGACTTGGACCGATCCTGTCACTGCTTTCCAAATGGGCTGTTATTACATCTTTAATTAATGATTCCAGCATTTTCCCCACCACCGATGTCAGGCTAACCGGTCTATAATTCCCTTTTTTCTCTCCCTCTTTTTTTTAAAAAGTGGTGTTACATTAGCTACCATAGGAACTGATCCAGAGTCCATGGAATTTTGGAAAATGACCATCAACGCATCTACTATTTCTAGGGCCACTTCCTTAAGTACTCTGGGATGCAGATTATCAGGCCCTGGGGATTTGTTGGCCTTCAGTCCCATCAGTTTCTCCAACACCATTTCCTGACTAATAAGGATTTCACAACAACAAATTGCATTTATAAAGCACCTCAAATATTAACAACAACTTGTTTTTAACATAGTAAAATGTCCTAAGGCTCTTCATAGGAGCAGTATCAAACAAAATTTTACACCGAGCCACTAAAGGAGATCTTAAGGCAGATGACCAAAAGCTTGGTCAAAGAAATGAATTTTAAGGAATGTCTTAATAGAAGTGAGGAAGGTGGGGAGAGGTTTAGGTTATGCCACTCCTGTGGCCTGTACACTCCAAGCACTTGGCCTAGTCTGCACTGGGATAACTAAATAATACTTTAGGGGGAGTGTTTGCTAGTGCTGTTGGGGAGGGGTTCAACTAATATGGCAGGGGGATGGGAATCTATGCAGGGAGACAGAGGGAGTGTTTGCTAGTGCTGTTGGGGAGGGGTTCAACTAATATGGCAGGGGGATGGGAATCTATGCAGGGAGACAGAGGGAAATAAAATGCGGGCAGAAGCAAAAGATAGAAAGGAGAATAGTAGAAGTGGAGGGCAGAGAAACCCAAGGCAAATATCAAAAAGGGCCATATTACAGCAAAATTCTAAAGTGATAAAGAGTGCTAAAAAGACAAGCATGAAGGCTCTGTGCCTCAATGCGAGGAGTATTCGTAATAAGCTGGATGAATTAACTTCGCAGGCAGCTATTACCGATTATGATATAATTGGATTACGGAGACATGGCTCCAGGGTGACCAAGGCTGGGAACTCAACATCCAGGGGTATTCAACATTCAGGAAGGATAGACAGAAAGGAAAAGGAGGTGGGATAGCGTTACTGGTTAAAGAGGAAATTAACACAATAGTAAAAAAGGACATTAGCTTGGATGATGTGGAATCTGTATGGGTAGAGCTGCGGAATACCAAAGGGCAGAAAACGCTGGTGGGAGTTGGGTACAGACCACCAAACAGTAGTAGTGAGATGGCATCAAACAAGAAATTAGGAATGCGTGCAATAAAGGTACAGCAGTTATCATGGGCGACTTTAATCTACATATAGATTGGGCTAACCAAGTTGGTAGCAATGCGGTGGAGGAGGATTTCCTGGAGTGTATTAGGGATGGCTTTCGAGACCAATATGTCGAGGAACCAACTAGAGAGCTGGCCATCCTGGACTGGGTGTTGTGCAATGAGTGAGGACTAATTAGTAATCTTGTTGTGCGAGGCCCCCTGGGGAAGAGTGACCATAATATGGTAGAATTCTTTATTAAGATGGAGAGTGACAGTGTTAATTCAGAGATGATGGTCTGAACTTAAGGAAAGGTAACTTCGATGGTATGGGACGTGAATTGGCTAGGATAGATTGGCAAATGATACTTAAAGGGTTGACAATGGATTGGCAATGGCAGACATATATAGATTACATGGATGAACTTCAACAATGGTACATCCCTGTCTGGAGTAAAAATAAAACACGGAAGGTAGCTCAACTGTGGCTAACAAGGGAAATTAGGGATAGTGTTAAATTAAAGGAAGAGGCATATAAATTGGCCAGAAAAAGCAACAAACCTGAGGACTGGGAGAAATTTAGAATTAAGCAGAGGAAGACAAAGGGTCTAATTAGGAGGGGGAAAATAGAGTATGAGAGGAAGCTTGCAGGGAACATAAAAACTGACTGCAAAAGCTTCTATAGATATGTGAAGAGAAAAAGATTAGCGAAGACCAATATAGGCCCTTTGCAGTCAGAATCAGATGAATTTATAATGGGGAACAAAGAAATGGCAGACCAATTGAACAAGCACTTTGGATCTGTCTTCACGAAGGAAGTCACAAATAACGTTCCGGAAATACTAGGGATTCGAGGGTCTAGCAAAAAGGAGGAACTAAAGGAAATCCTTATTAGTCAGGAAATTGTGTTCGGGAAATTGATGGGATTGAAGGCCGATAAATCCCCAGTGCCTGATAGGCTGCATCCCAGAGTACTTAAGGAAGTGGCCCTAGAAATAGTGGTGATCATTTTCCACCATTCTATTGACTCTGGATCAGTTCCTATGGACTGGAGGGTAGCTAATGTAACAACACTTTTTACAAAAGGAGGGAGAGAGAAAACAAGGAATTATAGACTGGTTAGCCTGACATCGGTGGTGGGGAAAATGTTGCAATCAATTATTAAAGATGAAATAGCAGCTCATTTGGAAAGTAGTGACAGGATCGGTCCAAGTCAGCATGGATTTATGAAAGGGAAATCATGTTTGACAAATCTTCTAGAATTTTTTGAGGATGTAACTAGTCGAGTGGACAAGGGAGAACCAGTGGATATGGTGTATTTGGACTTTCAAAAGGCTTTTGAAAAGGTCCCACACAAGAGATTAGTGGGCAAAATTAAAGCACATGGTATTGGGGGTAAGGTACTGATGTGGATAGAGAACTGGTTGGCAAATAGGAAGCAGACATTCTGAATAAACGGGTCCTTTTCAGAATGGCAGGCAGTGACCAGTGGGGTGCCACAGGGTTCAGTGCTGGGACCTCAGCTATTTACAATATACATTAATGATTTAGATCAAGGAATTGAATGTAATATCTCCAAGTTTGCAGATGACACTAAGCTTGTTGGCGGTGTGAGCTGTGAGGAGGATGCTAAGAGGCTGCAGGGTGACTTGGACAGGTTAGGTGAGTGGGCAAATGCATGGCAGATGCAGAAGTGAGGTGAGGACAGCTTCAGGGAGAAGGGATACGGAAGCCAACTGCAACATGCTGCACCGTATGTCTGTCCCAGGCCGAAGGGAACCTGTGCCAGCCCCTTCTGTCCCAGGCCGAAGGGACCCCGTGCTGGCCGCTTCTGTCTCAGGCCGAAGGGACCCCGCGTCGGCCGCTTCTGTCCTGGTCCAAAAGGACTCCACACCGGTCCCGGGCCCCAGCGGGACAACACACAGCGGGCCCTGAGCAGCTCCAGCGGGACAACACACAGCGGGCCCTGAGCAGCTCCAGCGGGACAACACACAGCGGGCCCTGAGCAGCTCCAGCGGGACAACACACAGCGGGCCCTGAGCAGCTCTAGCGGGACAATACACAGCGGGCCCTGAGCAGCTCCAGCGGGACAACACACAGCGGGCCCTGAGCAGCTCCAGCGAGACAACACACAGCGGGCCCTGAGCAGCTCCAGCGGGACAATACACAGCGGGCCCTGAGCAGCTCCAGCGAGACAACACACAGCGGGCCCTGAGCAGCTCCAGCGGGACAACACACAGCGGGCCCTGAGCAGCTCCAGCGGGACAACACACAGCGGGCCCTGAGCAGCTCCAGCGGGACAACACACAGCGGGCCCTGAGCAGCTCCAGCGGGACAATACACAGCGGGCCCTGAGCAGCTCCAGCGGGACAACACACAGCGGGCCCTGAGCAGCTCCAGCGGGACAACACACAGCGGGCCCTGAGCAGCCCCAGCAGGATAACAAATAAACGTTACCTTGCCGTTGCCGAAGGGACCCCGTGCCAGCCGCTTCTGTTCCAGGCCGAAGGGATCCCGCGTCGGCTGAAAGGACTCCACACCGGTCCCAGGCCATCCTGGCTGAAAGGACTCCACACCCGCCCACGCTTGTCCCTGTGGTCGCACACCAGGTGTTCATTGTGCTGACAGATTGGGGGAACGTGGAACCGGCTGAAGGGACTCCGGGGACATCAAACCTGCCAATGGGACTGCAGGCACTGAACCCGCCGAAGGGACCGCGGCGGCAGCGTTTAACCCAACGTCTTAAACTCCTAACCAACTTTTAATTAATTTTTAAACTTTTAATCAGCTTTTAAACTATTTAAACAATTTGGGAGAACTTTTAAAACCTACATTTTAGACTTTTAATTGAAATACTTTTAAACATCTATTATTGATCTACATCCTTGACTTTGTAACAATCTTTAGAAACTTTTTAAACTGGGGAAACTTTTATAACCTATTATTGATTTACAAACCTAATAACTCTTAGAAACTTTTGAAATAAATTGGGAATCTTTATCAACTTTTAACTTTTAAAATAACTTTGGAAGTCACCTTCCTAATGCCTGCCCCAGAACCAAGCCTCGGGCCATCTACCATCAATGGCGCAACTTGGCGCCGAACTTGCGGCCAACACTTCACCGTAGTGAACTCGGCTTATAGAGCCGTGCCTGGTCTCCAGTTGTCTTGGACCCCCTTGCCACTGGACCAAGACCTTGCTCAGCTAAGCCCGTGTGGTTGCCGGTGTGCAACGGCCACCCCACGTTAAAAGAACTCACGCACAGGCATCTTCCACTTTGTCAGTATGAAGTTCGGGACCTGGAACGTCAGGACCCTCATGGACAATCCCAACAGCAACAGGCCAGAACGCCGCACTGCCATAGTTGTCTGGGAACTCAGATGTTTTGACATTGACATCGCTGCCCTAAGCGAGACCCGGCGGGCAGGGGAAGGCCAGCTCAAGAAACAAGGTGGAGGTTACACCTTTTTCTGGAAAGGGAAACCAGAGGCAGAATGCCGCCTTCATGGAGTCGGCTTTGCCATCAAGAATGAGCTGGTCGACCACCTCAAAGACTCCCCCTGTGGGGTTAACGAATGCCTCATGGCTCTTCGTGTTACCCTATCTCAGAACCAATGCGCCACAGTCATCAGTGCGTACGCCCCTACAGTCGATGCAACAGATGAGGGTTTTTATTCTGACCTCGAGACATCCTTGTCCCACGTCCGTACGGGTGACAAATTGATCCTCCTGGGTGATTTTAATGCCAGGGTCGGCAAAGACACAGCCCTTTGGGGAGGCGTGATTGGCAGAGAGGGGATAGGGAAAGCCAACTCCAGTGGTATCCTACTCCTGACAAAATGTCTAGAACATGAACTCCTCATCACCAACACCTTGTTCCGCCAGATGGACAAATACAAGGCATCGTGGCAGCACCCTCGCTCCAAACACTGGAACCTGCTTGACTATGTCATCGTCCGAGCCAGGGATCACAAGGATGTGCGCATCACCCGCGCCATGACAGGAGCTGACGACTGCTGGACGGACCACCGCCTAATCTGATCTATCATCAAAATTAACATTGCCCCAAAGCAGAGGGGACAGCAGAAGCAGTTCCACAAAAAAGTTAGAGACCCAGCTGAGAGAGCCCTATACAGCCAGCGCCTCACAGCCAATCTGGCGTGCCTTGATGACCCTGAGATGCTAAATCCCCATAGCGCTTGGTCTGCCCTCCAGGCCTCTATAACCAGTGCCTGTGAAAAGACACTTGGTCACTCAACCAGAAAACATCAGGACTAGTTTGATGAAAATGATCAGGAGATCGAAGAACTAATAGATCGCAAGCACAAAGCATTTCTGAGCCTCAAGCAACAACCCAACTCGGGAGCTGCAAAACAACATTACAGACAGCTCAAGGCTCCGGTCCAACAAAAAACCTGGGACTTAAAGAATAGCTGGTTGTGGTGTATGTAGCACACAAATCACTGACTCCACACGGTCTGGTGTAAGTCTAACTGCTGTGACCTTCGTCCTTTATTGTTCAGCTCCAGAGTGCCTCCCAGGTGTGGTGGTCGACCTTTTATAGCACCTGTTACAGGTACTACCAGGGTTTCCCACCGCAGCGCCCTCTGTGGTGTGGCATAGTACTTATAATACATTTAAGGTACTGGGACGATACACACATCATTACATAACATCACACTTGTCCAACGGAAGGCAGGCGGGCATAGACAGTGCGTTAGTATGGTACATTTTATCTGGTACATTATCTGGTTATTGACTGGTAGCGGAACCTTGATTTCCTTGTTAGCCGTTATCATTAATTGTACTTCATCCATTATTTTACACAAATGCAGTGGCCATTCAGCATAAAAAAAAGTAATTCTTATTATAAATTCACTATCTCACATTAACATAGCTCATTTTAGACTCACTCTGCCAAACAGAAGTCCTTTGTGGGGACCACCTCTTTGTAAGGCCCTTTTAAGACTCCCAGGTGCATTTCCTCTTTAAGGCGCCATCTTTGATGCAGGAGGATTCCACGAGGCTTCTCCTTGGGCGCCGCCATCTTCGATGCTCTGCAGCTCCGATACAATGCCGCCGCCATCTTCGATGCTGCCGCCGCAGCCTCCGCTCCCCTCTGCTGCCACCTGACTTGCCGCCTCTCCTGCAGTCGTCGTGGCCTCTCCAGCGGCCGCGCTTGCCGCGGCCTCCGTGGCCCCCGACCTCCAGCTGCTGCCGCCGCCCGATGCTAACAGCTCCTCTGCGGGGCTCTTGCGATCCGCCGGCCTCTGGATCCCTCAGCACCCCACCCGCAGCGCCCCGCCGGCTCAACCCCCCACCCCCCCTTGGGCCCCTCTGTGCAGGGCTGCTTGCGTGTGGGGGCTGGGGCTGCGGGATCTCTGGGGCCTGAGGTCAGGGCCTGGGACTTGCCTGTAGGGATTAAGGCTGCAGGGTCTCTGTGTGAGGTCCAGGCCTGGGACTTGCCTGTGGAGGGGTTGAGGCTGCAGCTCCAGCACGGTCGGCGCTGCTCTCTGGGGACCCGGGGCACGGCAGCACCCCGGGGAGCAGCAGCCTGTGGGGTGATGAAGTCTTCCCAGCTCCCATGGACCATCCCCATCCACCTCCGGCCGAGGAGTGTCGGCCCATCGCCTGCAACGACCCACAAAAGTAAAGCATGCGTCTCGTCTCCGTGGGATACCTGCACCGTCGCTCTGCCGAGAACAGGTATAGTTCCCTGGTGTAGGTACGCAGCTTCGCCGTGACCGGGACCAGCTTGGGTCGTGCAGCTGGGTTAATCCACAGTTTATCAAAAGTTCTCCGACTCATCAACGACGGACCCGAGCCCGTGTCCACTTCCATACTCACAGGGACTCCGTTGATTTTTACTTCACTTATCACTGGGGGCGAATCGTCGGTGCACGTATACAGTCCAAGCACCTCAACTTCTTCGACCTGCTCCTCGCTGAACAGTGGATCATCCCCCATCTCCTCAGCCACACGGTGAATCTGATTTCTTTTGCACATACGCTGAAGGTGGCCTTTAACGTGGCAGGTATTGCACGTATACTCCGCAAACCTGCACCGGTGAGCCCCATGGCTTCCTCCACAGCGCCAGCATGGTGCTGCTTGATTGGCCCCCCTCGGCGGACTCTGAGCTCCAGGATCCCGAGGTCCGTGCTCTCTGCCCCGGGTAGAGCCACATTCTGCAGTTTTGTCCGTGGTGGGCGCTATCCTGTGGACAGTGCCTGCCGGGTTCGAGACTGTGTGGATTATTTGCTTGGTGCTGCAAGTCGAGGTCATATATGCCCGGCTGATGGCGATGGCCTTTGTCAGAGTGACTGTGGGTTCCGTGGCCAGCAGCTTGTGAAGGAGGCCCTCGTGGCAAATCCCCATAACGAAAACGTCCCGCAAAGCCTCGTCAAGGTGTGCCCCAAAATCACACGGCGCCGCGAGTCTCCTGAGGTCCGCAGCATATTTGGTGACATCCTGGCCCTCAGATCTGCAGTGATGGTAAAATTTGTATCTGGCCGTGAGGATGCTCTCCTTCGGTTTCAGCTGGTCACGAATGAGTTCAGTCAGCTCCTCGTATGACTTGTCCCTGGCGCTCCCAGGTGCCAGTAAATTCCTCACGAGACAGTAAACCTTATCTGCACAACTGGAGAGCAATATCGCCTTACGCTTCTCTCTCATTGCGTATGTGTCCTCCGTCAGGTCATTTGCTGTGAAGTGGTACTCGAGCCTTTCCGTAAAGGCCTCCCAATCATTGCCCACGGTAAAATCCTTTAGCGAGCCCAGAGTAGCCATGGTTGCGTGGAGTTCATCCGCTTCCTCGTTGCCAATGTGGTGTATGTAGCACACAAATCACTGACTCCACACGGTCTGGTGTAAGTCTAATTGCTGTGACCTTCGTCCTTTATTGTTCAGCTCCAGAGTGCCTCCCAGGTGTGGTGGTCGGCCTTATATAGCACCTGTTACAGGTACTACCAGGGTTTCCCACCGCAGCGCCCTCTGTGGTGTGGCATAGTACTTACAATACATTTAAAGTACTGGGACGATACACACATCATTACATAACACTGGTGGATGGAGAAAGCATAGGAGATACAACAACTAGCCGACAGCCATGATATGCGAGGATTCTTCGCTGCAGTCAAGGCCACCTACGGTCCAAAATCCCAAGGCCCCACCTTACTCCTGGCCAACAACAGGGAAACACTCATCAAGGACACCGAGGTTGTCAGGGCCCGATGGAAGGAGCACTTTGAAGATCTCCTCAATCGAGACTCTGCCTTTGACTCGAGTGTTCTTGACTCCATCCCGCAGCATGGGACCCGCTACCACCTCAGTGAAACCCCAACGTTGCACGAGGTAGAAAAAGTCATAAAACAGCTCAAGAATAACAAGGCTACGGGTGCGGATGGAATCCCTGCTGAAGCGCTAAAGTATGGCGGAGAGGCGCTGTTGGCGCGGATACATCTCTCATCTGGAGGGAGGAGAGCATGCCGGGAGATCTCAGAGATGCAGTGATTGTGACCATTTTTTAAAAAGGGGACGTCCGACTGCGGCAACTGCAGAGGAATCTCCCTGCTATCAGCCACTGGGAAGGTTGTCACTCGAGTTCTCCTCAATCGTCTTCTCCCTGTGGCCGAGGAACTCCTCCCGGAATCACAGTGCAGATTTTGTCTCCTACCGGGCACAACAGACATGATCTTTGCAGCGCGAAAGTTGCAGGAAAAATGCAGGGAGCAGCGCCAGCCTTTATACATGGCCTTTTTCGATCTTACAAAGGCCTTTGACACTGTCAACCGTGAGGGTCTATGGAGCGTCCTCCTCCTTTTCGGATGCCCACAAAAGTTTGTCAACATCCTTCGCCTGCTTCACGATGACATGCAGGCCGTGATCCTTACCAATGGATCCATTACACACCCAATCCACGTCCGGACCGGGGTCAAACAGGGCTGTGTTATCGCTCCAACCCTCTTTTCAATCTTCCTTGCCGCCATGCTCCACCTCACAATCAACAAGCTCCCCGCTGGAGTGGAATTAAACTGCAGAACCAGTGGGAAGCTGTTTAACCTATGCCGCCTCCAGGCCAGGTCCAAGATCACCCCAACCTCTGTCGTTGAGCTGCAGTATACGGACGACGCCTGCGTCTGTGCACATTCAGAGGCTGAACTCCAGGATATAGTCAATGTATTCACTGAGGCACATGAAAGCATAGGCCTTACGTTTAACATCTGTAAGGCAAAGGTCCTCCACCAGCCTGTCACCGCCGCACAGTACTGCCCTCCAATCATCAAGATCCACGGCGCGGCCCTGGACAACGTGGACCACTTCCCATATCTTGGGAGCCTCTTAGCAACAAAGCGGAGATTCAGCATCACCTCCAGTGCGCCAGTGCAGCCTTCGGCAGTCTGAGGAAAAGAGTGTTTGAAGACCAGACCCTCAAATCTACCACCAAGCTCATGGTCTACAGGGCTGTAGTAATACCCGCCCTCCTGTATGGATCTGAGGCATGGACGATACATAGAAGGCACTTCAAGTTGCTGGAGATATATAACAACGATGTCTCCGCAAGATCCTGCAAATCCCCTGGGAGTACAGGCGCACCAACGTCAGTGTCCTCGACCCCAAGCTAACATCCCCAGTATTGAAGCACTGACCACACTCGATCAGCTTCACTGGGCAGGCCACATAGTTCGCATGCCAGATACGAGATTCCCTAAGCAAATGCTTTATGTGGAGCTCCTTCCTGGTAAACAAGCCAAAGGAGGACAACAAAAACATTATAAAGACACCCTCAAAGCCTCCCTGGTAAAGTGCGACATTACCACTGACACTTGGGAGACCCTGGCCAAAGACTGCCCAAGGTGGAGAAAGTACATCCGGGAGGGTGTTGAGGCAAAGAGCATGAAGAGGCCAAGCGCAGGCAGCGGAAGGAGCGTGCGGCAAACCAGCCCCATCGACCCCTTCCCTCGACGAATGTCTGTCCCACCTGTAACATGGTCTGTGGCTCTCATATCGGACTGTTCAGCCATCAAAGAACTCACTTTGGGAGTGGAAGCAAGTCCTCCTTGACTCCAAGGGACTGCCTATGATGATGATGAATGTGGAAAAATGTGAGGTTATCCACTTTGGTGACAAAAACAGGAAGACAGAATAGTATCTGAATGGTGACAGATTAGGAAAAGGGGAGGTGCAACGGGACCTGGGTGTCATGGGTCATCAGTCATTGAAAGTTGGCATGCAGGTACAGCAGGCGGTGAAGAAGGCAAATTGCATGTTGGCCTTCATAGCTAGGGGATTTGAGTATAGGAGCAGGGAGGTCTTACTGCAGTTGTACAGAGCCTTGGTGAGGCCTCACCTGGAATATTGTGTCCAGTTTTGGTCTCCTAATCTGAGGAAGGACGTTCTTGCTATTGAGGGAGTGCAGCGAAGGTTCACCAGATTGATTCCCGGGATGGTAGGACTGACATATGAGGAGAGACTGGATCAACTGGGCTTGTATCCACTGGAGTTTAGAAGAATGAGAGGGGATCTCATGGAAACATATAAAATTCTGACGGGATTGGACAGGTTAGAGGCAGGAAGAATGTTTCCATTGCTGGGGAGTTCCAGAACCAGGGATCACAGTCTAAGAATAAGGGTAAGCCATTTAGGACCGAGATGAGGAGAAACTTCTTCACTCAGAGTTGTTAACCTGTGGAATTCTCTACCGCAGAAAGTTGTTGAGGCCAGTTCGTTAGATATATTCAAAAGGGCGTTAGATATGGCCCTTACGGCCAAAGGGATCAAGGGGTATGGAGAGAAAGCAGGAAAGGGGTACTGAGGTTGAATGATCAGCCTTGATCTTATTGAATGGTGGTGCAAGCTCGAGGGGCTGAATGGCCTACTGCTGCATCTAATTTCTATGTTTCTTTGTTTCTAAATAAGCCGACCTCACAAAACCCCACGAGGTCCATACCATGTATTTCTGCTGTGAGATGCACTCGAGCTCTTCCCAGTTCTTAAATCATTACTAATCTGTAGTGGAAAATGAAAAATGTGCTGCATAAGTTGCTGTTCTGGGGCTAAAATTGGTCTTCAGCAGTCGCACGAAACGGGCACTGGTGAATCTATAGCCTGGTTTATACGTTTGACTTCAAGAGACAAGAGAATTGGGCGGTGTGTAAAATGGGCTGCCGACTCGTTATTGCCCATTTTACGCTAACGTGCAAGACTAATTTCAGCCCCGTATGTTTCGATTACGGGGTGTCAGTCTTCAGTTTCCTGATTGGAAGGATATGCTAAAGAGCACTATTCATGTAAAAATACAAAAAAAATAGTTGTTGGCAAGACAAACCATTAAACAGCACGTAAAAAGTGTCTTTTGTCTGCATATCACTGCAATTGGCTTATGTTGCAACACTACAAATAGTAAAACTTTATGCTTCTTTCAAATTAAATAGCTGAACAAGATGATACAATAGTAAATTAGATAGAAAGTATACTTATTCAGTTAAGTGGGAAATATAATTCGATTATGGCAAAATTTCAAATTGATTCTCTCGTCATACGTCGACTCAAAGCCATCATACAGTGAGTATACTACAAGAAAATTACATTTGGTGCATATAAAATGACCTATTACATCTAGTAAATGAATATATAACTTGAATATTACTATGATTACTGAGACACCAGTTTGAAGCAAATTAATTGGGAATTGTTGCTTGTCACAATAGCAAACGAAGATTGGTGTATGATTATTTCAGGTCATTGTGAAGAAGGTGGCATTAATTATGAAGAGTTTTAATTACCCTACATTAAAGTTCAACTTAGTTAAGAAGTAATTATAAGAAACACATACGCCTAGAAATTGGATAAAGCCTGAAAACGGGCGCGGGGATCACCATACGCAATCAACCTGCACCCACGCAGAGAACCGCAGGTGACACGCAAACTTCATGCAGCTTGCTATCAGTTTGATTGTAGCGTTCAGCTAAATGCACTGTTGAATGGATGAACGCTCAGCAGGGGCCCAAGTTTGTGCAAGGCTAGCTGCAATCAAAGCTAGCCTGCACTACTTAAAGGCAGTCTGCACCTCTTAAAGAGGAGGTGCCTTCTGCCTGCACCTGGTGATTGAAGTGGCAGGGCAGACAGTGGAAAAAACAAAGTTATAATGATGGCACAACAGGAGAAAAACGTGTACTTAGGTTCTCCAGTGCAGCACTGGAGGCCTTTGTCCAGGAGATCAACTTCAAGAGAGAGGTCCTCTTTCCACAGAGGGTCAGGAGGCCGCCAGGCAACAGACTGGAGTGCAGTAGGTACAGATAGCCACTGTGGTAAATACCAGCAGTGTAGCCCCGAGGACCTGGACTCAGTGCAGGAAGACATTTGGCAACCTTTCACAAGTGGTCAATATCAGTGAATTCATGTTCAAATTCCATCCTGTGCACCACTAGCCTCACACAATGCTGAACGCACTATACCCCCATCACTCACCGACCAACAATCTGTACCAAACACGACTCACACCTCACATTCATAGCTTCACCTTACCCTCACACACTTACCACTGCTGCAAGCCTCACACCCACATCTCATAGCTTGAACAAACTATCAGCTATTCAACCATGACAGCCACATCACCCAAACACGTTACACCACACTCACTGACACGCTTCCCTTTCTCTTGTTGGAAAAAGTCAGCATTAAATGGCGTCAGTAGAACTTAACTTGCGGGGGACAGGTTTGCCTGCATGACCTGACCCCCATGGAAGAGACCGTTGCTGGACATTCTTGGGAGGGCATCATTGTGCCGGTGGCCAGTGCCGAGGCTGAAGGAAGACAGAATGATAGTTTCATCATTCGTTGTCCTCCTTCTCACATCCCACTTCCCCCTCATCCCACAATCTCTTCTGATTTACAATAGCACATGGTGTAAGCATGCACCTCTTGCTTTTCACTCCTCCCCTCACCACAACCTTACCCTTGTGCCTTTCTCATTTCAGACACCCAGGAAATCCAGCCTGCCCAGCCAGTGGCCGAAGAACAAGAGGGAGAGGAGAGTGAGCCACTAGCTCAGATACTGACACACCACACACTTTAGAGGATAGGTTAAACGCAGGATCTGCATGTAGTATGGCAGTGGGCATGAATGGGCTACAGCCAGGACAGGGGGAAATGGTAACGCAGGTGCCAGCTTCCCAGAGGGTGAAGTCACACATGAGTTCTGCTGCACAGAACTCAGATGAGGATTTTAATGGGGCAATCTAAAGAAGAATGCTGATTGGAATGCATAACAAAATGCTTGATGCATTGGCAAGCCTGCCAGAAAGATTGAGTACAATGTCAAGGAGCATGGAGGAGTCCGGAATCAACTCATCAGAGGGCTTTGCGCAGAGCTTGGAGCCCATCTCTTCCAGCGTGGAAGGGGTAGGCAGATCTATTAGCCACTTGTGAACCCAACAATCATACAGTATCTGATGGTCGATGTTTCAGCTTTCATTGTAGCACAAGCAGAAGCTATCCAACATCGGAGTGCTGCAGTGGAAGCTCAGACTGAAGTTATGCAAGCTCAGCTTGGTGCCACGCAAGCTCAGATTGCTTCCATCATGGCTAGGTTTACCAGTAGTGAAAGGGGCTTGCAGTGTTTCACAGCTGTCCAGCTGCCTGTACTGCAGCAAATTACTAGAATTGTTGAGGCACTGCCTCGGGGGAGTGACAATGGATCCATAGAGGATGACCCTGCTGTCCCCTCTCAGGATGGCAACATTTGTTGTCCCACTACTGCCACTCCACCAGTGCTCTGTCAGCCATTGCCATTGCCTGTCAGCCGGCTAGCCCAGATTGCTGCCACCCATGCCGAGCCCACTAGGCACTGTACTCCTCGACGTCGTCCTGCAAGGCCATCTGCAGTCTCCCCCACTGAAAGTCAGCAGCCTTCCACCAGCCATTCTGCTGCCACTGGGGTAGCACTGCATAGGAGCACGCAAGACAGTCACTAGTGGAATGCACAAGGGTGATTAGTTGTTTTTATGATGTAATATTGGATGGATGTAATATTGGATGGATAGATGTATAAAGTTGAATTGGAATGTTTGCTTTGTGGTTGCAAGAGGTGGCAAAGTTCTCAGAGCACGTCCTTTGTAAAGCACCTCACACTGCGCTCCTGGCTCAGGTTGAGGTAAGAGAATTGCTCTGAGAGGTCCCTACGTGAGTAAGGTCTCGTGCTGAGAGCCCTTCTTCCCCTCCTCCTCCTCCTTCTGCAAGCAGCTTGTTCTCTTTGCTGCCTCTGCTCCATCTCCCTGTCATGCTGTAGGCCAAGGGAGATGACAATTAAAGCTCCCATGACTGAGAGCAAGTGGTTTGACCAGAACCCTTGAAGGTAAAAACAAGACCTTCAGCACTTGCAGCATCACTCTCTGTCACATGTTAAACAACTCTGGAAAACTCCAAACACTTCAACAAACTCACATAGATCCAAAAGCAAGTTTCCTGAAAGTTGGTAATGATCCCTTTATAAAGTGTTGGTAGGACTCCTTCCTGTTGCAGATTGTATGTCCAGGTGTGCGAGGTTAAGACAGGATGTTAGCTCCAGTGATGACGACAAAAATGGCAATGCTGGTGTCAAATCAGTGTGCACGCTTCCAACGGCTGCCTTACTGCTTTCACCAGTATGGCATCCATCGTGGCCCGAACCAGAAGTGGGTGCTCCGGATGCCATTTTGGACCCAATACAGCACCCGTAGCACTCTAGCACTCAGACCTTTGATGGAAACTGCTTGCACTACAACGGAAGCTGTGACATCGGCCATCAGACCCTGCATCATGATGGGTTCCACAGGTGTGCTGATGAAGGTGACCACCATGTTGCAAAATATGGACTCCAAGCTCTGCACAAAACACTGTGCCAAGTTGGTGCTGGACTCCTCCATGTTCCTGAACATTGTACTCAGGCTTGCTGGCAGGCTTTCCAGTGCACAAAGCATTTAGTTATGTATTCCACCAGCCTTCTTCTGTAGCTTGGTCCATCAATGTCCTCATCTGAGTCCTCTGCAGCAGAACTAGTGTGTGACTTCGGCCTCAGGCAAGCTGGCACCTGTGTTATCCTTTCCCCCCATCCTAGCTACTTGTGCCTGGTGGCATACCACGTGCAGATCCCTCCTCTATCCTAGCCTCTAAAATACACGCAGTGTCAGGTTGTGAGCTGGTGACTGCGACTGTAAGATCAAGTGATGGTGTCTGTTCATCTTCACTTTCTTCTTTCTCTTCCTTCACTTACTGAGCAGTTCTTGTGTATCTGGAATGAAAAAGGGACAAGGGTTGGGTTGTGGTGAGGGGAGAGTAGGAAGTAAGAAGTGCGTGCTTACACCATCTGCAGCTTCTCAGTCAGAAGAGATTGAGGAATGAGGGTGAAGCAGGATGAAAGAAGGATGATTGGTTATGCTGATATCTTCATTATTGTTTCCTTCAGCGCTGTCAGTGGCACTTCCCATGATGGCCAGCGTTGTCTTCTCCATGGGGGTCAAAACATGCAGGTGCACTTATCCTCCTCCAGTTCTTCGCTGCTGCCTTCTGTTAGGCACTACTTTCTCCTGCAAGAGAGAGCGAAGTGTGCCAGTGAGTGCCCTGCAATATGTTTGGGCGATGTGGCTGTCATGGTGAATAGCTGCTAATGTGTGTGAGCTCTGTGTTGTGGGTGCGAGGTTTGAAGCAGTATCAAGTGTGTGAGGGTAAGGTAAAGCCTATGGATTGTATGATTGTGTACTGATTGATAGGGATTGTTAGTAGCTGGGTGATGGAGGTGTAGTGAATTGAGCAGTGGATGAGGCTAGTGGTGCAGTTGGTAGGATGTGCCATTTGAAGATGAACTCGCACATCTTGACAACCCGTGTGAGATCAGTAAACTTCTTCCTGCACTGTATCCAGATACTAGGAACAACACTCCTGGCATTGATCTCCACCACTACTTGTCCCCACTGCTTCTGAAGCATCTATCTGGAGGGCCTCCTGCCCTCTGCAGATACAGGACATCTCTCCTTCTTTCCACCCCTTCCACCAAGAGCTCCAGTGCAGTGTCTGAAAACCTTGGTGCTCACTCTCTCACATGTTCAGCCATTGCTCAAAATATCAGAGCACAGATTGAGTTTTCAAATGACTCCCAGCACTTCTTGCAGCCACAAAGCACCTCCCCTTTAAGAGTTGCAGGCTGCCTTTATGTAGCGCTAGCCACCTGCGATATCAGGCTCTCTGCTGATGCGTGCAGTCAATGAACAGCCTGGGGCATGCAGGCTACACACAGAAATCCTGTAAAGCAGCAGGCAGCATGAATTTACCGTACTGCCTGCAATGCAATGAACAGGCAAAAGTTGATTATGGAAAAGAAACTGAAGGAGAAGCATTATATAGTCACACTGTTCAAGGTCACCTTTTTATGCTGGTGTGTTTCTTTCACAGGAGTGGATTGGAAACACACCTGCAGAGTAGCACTAAAGTTATACGGGCCAATCTTCCTCCATGACCTGTGCTTAGGTGCACAGCAATCAGTGGACACCAAAATATGCTCCACAGGAAAGTAGGTCCACCTCCCCATGTTTCCTGTGATAGTCCTTTGCTTGGAATTGGCATGTGCTGGGTGTGCATGGCCCACTGCCACGAGACACTGTCCACTCGTCTGCTGCTGGCTTTAAAGGCTTGTAACAGCTTGAAAGAGCAGTAGTTTGTGCTGGCTGACTCTTTCCAAAGGCTACTTTACCAGCGGTGTTATTTTCATAGTTTTGCATTGATTTTATTATTGGTTTGACTGCATTGGTGTGTCAGTGTTTATTCCTGTTCACAATTGGTTAAAGAAGCTAGTTACGTCCCACTCCAGGGACTTGAGCACATAAATCTAGGCTGACACTCCAGTGCATTGCTGAGGGAGTGCTGCACTGTCGGAGGTGCCGTCTTTCGGGTGCTCTCTCAGGTTTACGTAACAGATCCCATGGCATATTTTGGAAAGAACAGGGGAGATATACCAGTGTCCTGACCAATATTTATCCCTCGATCAACATAACAAAAAACTGTTTATCTGGTCATTATCACATTGCTGTTTGTGGGAAACATAGAAACATAGAAAATAGGTGCAGGAGTAGGCCATTCGGCCCTTCGAGCCTGCACCACCATTCAATGAGATCATGGCTGATCATTCACCTCAGTACCCCTTTCCTGTTTTCTCTCCATACCCCTTGATCCCTTTAGCCGTAAGGGCCATATCTAACTCCCTCTTGAATATATCCAATGAACTGGCATCAACAACTCTCTGTGGAAGGGAATTCCACAGGTTAACAACTCTCTGAGTGAAGAAGTTTCTCCTCGTCTCAGTCCTAAATGGCTTACCCCTTATCCTTAGACTATGTCCCCTGGTTCTGGACTTCCCCAACAACTCCAGTGAATACAGGCCCAGTCGATCCAGTCTCTCCTCATATGTCAGTCCTGCCATCCCGGGAATCAGTCTGGTCAATCTTTGCTGCACTGACTCAATAACAAGAATGTCCTTCCTCAGTTTAGGAGACCAAAACTGAACATAATATTCCAGGATCCCTGCTATTTATAATATACATTAACGATTTAGATGAAGGAATTGAGTGTAATATCTCCAAGTTTGCAGATGACACTAAGCTGGGTGGCGGTGTGAGCTGTGAGGAGGACACTAAGAGGCTGCAGGGTGACTTGGACAGGTTAGATGAGTGGACAAACGCATGGCAGATGCAGTATAATGTGGATAAATGTGAGGTTATCCACTTTGGTGTCAAAAACACAAAGGCAGAATATTATCTGAATGGTGGCAGATTAGGAACAGGGGAGGTGCAACGAGACCTGGGTGTCATGGTACATCAGTCATTGAAGTTTGGCATACAGGTACAGCAGGCGGTGAAGAAGGCACATGGCATGTTGGCCTTCAAATCTAGAGGATTTGAGTATAGGAGCAGGGAGGTCTTACTGTAGTTGTACAGAGCCTTGGTGAGGCCACACCTGGAATATTGTGTTCAGTTTTGGTCTCCTAATCTGAGGAAGGACGTTCTTGCTATTGAGGGAGTACAGCGAAGGTTCACCAGACTGACTCCCAGGATGGCCGGACTGACATATGAGGAGAGACTGGATCAACTGGGCTTGTATCCACTGGAGTTTAGAAGGATGAGAGGGGATCTCAGAGAAACATATAAAATTCTGACGGGATTGGACAGGTTAGAGGCAGGAAGAATGTTCCCGTTGCTGGGGCGTTCCAGAACCAGGGGTCACAGTCTAAGAATAAGAGGTAAGCCATTTAGGACCGAGATGAGGAGTAACTTCTTCACTCAGAGAGTAGTTAACCTGTGGAATTCTCTACCGCAGAAAGTTGTTGAGGCCAGTTTGTTAGATATATTCAGACGGGAGTTAGATATGGCCCTTACGGGCAAAGGGATCAAGGGGTATGGAAAGAAAGCAGGAAAGGGGTACTGAGGCTGAATGATCAGCCATGATGTTATTGAATTGCGGTGCAGGCTCGAGGGGCCGAATGGCCTGCTCCTGCACCTAATTTCTATGTTTCTATGTTTCTAAAACTGCCATTGTGCCACCAAGGATACCCCAGAAATAGGAAGTAAATTTGGGTCTCCTGTATCAGATAGGAATACATTGAATTTGTTTTCTCCCTGAATTGCTTCCATAATTATTAAGCAGATATACTAATGGTTTTAATAGTGGCCGAATTCCCAAGACTCTTGGCTTTGCAATAATATTAGTTACTATCAAAAGCAAGATGAGAACTCTCATTTGCAGAACTAACTGGCTAATTGTTTATCTGAAGCTTTGCTGTACGAATCTCTCACAATACCAGCCCCCCAGTTTGGAAGAGGCTCTTTTCACACTCAAAGGAAAGAACTAAATATGATTTAAAAATAATATATTTCTGATAGAGTGTGTCATTTTCTCTTGTCAGTTTGTTCTTGACATTTATTGAGAGTTTATTTTTGTCTGTGAGAAAACATTGGAATTAAAAATTTAAGTTGCAGCTGTCGTGCTCAATACATATGAGATGCTAGAGGAAGTAGGCCATTTATCTCAATATTCATACCTCACATGGGAAATAGAAATACATATGTCATACCCAAACAACACTGAATGAATCATTCAGTGCCAATCTCTAAACCGTGTGTTAGAGCAAAGAATGTATGTACGACATACAAATGTAAGAGGCAAATGTCCACCCAAGCAAAATCTGCAAAGCAGGAAATAGCAACCTACTCTATCCATTCACAGCCCTTCTAGATATAAATAGTGAAGCACATTGAGGGAAATCAAAGATTGTAGGTTTTCATGTCCATTGTCTTGAATACTTACACAGGGGAAGAATTTCCTCTGTGTACTATGTGTATCATATACCCATTAATAAGGAATGATTTTGCTACACGTAATACACAGAGGAAGAATACAACTACCCTAAAAATCCATTGCGGCTCTGCTGGTCTCCCACTGTAACTCTTACGAGAAACCAGCGGAACACACCAAAATATAGCAAGGACCCAGTTCTGTCTGGTCTCCGTCATTCTCAGGATTTTACTTCATGTCTAGTAAAGGGCAAAACTGCCACACATACATAACTAGGTAAATGTCGAGAGGGGGGAGTGGAGGAAGGTGTTGGGAGTCCTCATGTTATCAATTCTGATTGGCTGACGCATTTAGGACATGGTGTAGTACTGCAGGCCAGTACACCAGGTGAGATGAAATGAACATGCCTCCAGATAGACAGAAGTGGGTCTCACCATGGGTTGGGGGCTTCAATCCGTACAAGCAGCCTGGGTCCCTGAAGAAAACAATTAAAAAAAAAAATCATCTTGATCAACCCCTTTGCACAGAGGGATAAATGGGATATGCCTGGACATAAGGGGGCTGTTGTGTATGGAGAAAGAGTCAGACTGAACACTGTGAGCTCAAAGTAAAGTGTGACCTTAGTCTTTTATTGTATATCTCGAGTTCCTCTCCAACCTGTGAAGCCTCCTTAAATACCTGTGCTCCCAAGGGATAATGGGATCCCTTGGGACTCCAAGGGATAAGCCCTCTGGTGGCTGTACAGAGTAAATACAAGTCCACATATATAACAACACTTACCCGCAAAGTCAATACTGTTACTATTTACAATGTGCATCGATCTGGGGCCTTTCTTGCCCTGGTTGATCATCTCGGTATGAAAGCTGGTGTTGCTGAATCATTTGTTGGGCCCTCTCTGGGCTGCTGTGCAGCTGGCCTTGCTGGGCTGCCTTATGTGTTGGGCCCTGCAGGGCTGCTGTGGATGATGGGTTCTGCTTCGTGGTCAACCATGGTGTCAGTTTCCACTGGTGTGTATGTTGAGGGATCAAAAAAGGTAGGGTCCAAGGTGGATTGCTCAGGATAGTCCGTGAATCTGAGTTTGATTTGGTCCAAGTGTTTCCGGTGAATGAGTCCATTTGAAAGTTTGACCCAAAACACCCTGCTTCCCTCTTTGGCCACGACAGTGCCGGGAAGCCACTTGGGACCTTGTCCATAATTTAAAACAAATACAGGATCATTGATTTCAATCTCGCATGACACATTTGCGCTATCTTGGTATGCACTTTGTTGAAGCCGCCTGCTCATGTTGATCAGTGTGAACTAAGGAGAGCCTTGTCATAAGTGCTCTTTTCATGAGCAGTTCAGCAGGTAGGATCCAGTGAGTGAGTGGGGCCTCGTGCAGTAGCTAAGCAGGACTCGGGATAGGCGAGTCTGCAGTGAGCCTTCAGTTACCCTCTTCAAGCCTTGCTTGATGATTTGCACTGCTCTCTCTGCCTGACCGTTGGACGCTGGTTTAAACGGGGCAGATGTGACATGTTTGATCCCGTTACGGGTCATGAATTCCTTGAACTCAGCACTGGTAAAACATGGCCTGTTGTCACTCACCAGGACATCGAGTAAGCCATGTGTGGCAAACATGGCCCGCAGGCTTTCAGCAGTGGCAGTGGACGTGCAAGCTGACATTATCTCACATTCAATCCACTTGGAGTATGCGTCTACAACCACCAGGAACAATTTACCCAAAAACGGGCCTGCATAGTCGACATGTACCCTAGACCACGGTTTGGAGGACCAAGACCATAAACTTAGCGGCACCTCCCTGGGTACATTGCTTAGCTGTGAGCATGTATGACATCTGTGAACGCAGGACTCTAAGTCCGCATCAATACCGGGTCACCACATGTGGGATCTGGCTATTGTTTTCATCATTATGATGCCTGGGTGGGTATTGTGGAGGTCATTGATGAAGGTGTCTCTGCCCTTCTTGGGGACCACTACTCGATTGCCCCACAGAAAGCAGTCTGCCTGTATAGACATTTCATCTTTGCGCCATTGGAATGGCTTTATCTCTTCCTGCATTTCCACTGGGACACTGGACCAGCTCCCGTGAAGCACACAACTTTTGACGAGAGATAATAAGGGGTCCTGGCTTGTCCAGGTTTTGATCTGCCGGGCAGTGATGGGGAATTTCTCACTCTCAATTGCTTCCCCATAACCATGACTAGATCTGCGGGCTGTGCCATTTCGACCCCCATGGTGAGCAATGCCAGCTGACTGAGAGCATCGGCGCAGTTTTCTGTGCCTGGCCTGTGGTGGATGGCGTAGTTGTATGCGGACAATGTGAGCGCCCATCTCTGGATGCGGGCCGATGCGTTGGTATTTATCCCTTTACTCTCGGAAAACAGGGATATAAGTGGCTTATGATCAGTTTCCAATTTGAATTTTAGCCCAAACAGGTATTGATGCATTTTATTTACCACATAGAGACACGCTAAAGCTTCTTTTTCAATAATGCTGCAGGCTTTCTCAGCCTTAGACAGATTCCCGCATGCATAAGCAACCGGTTGCAGTTTCCCGAAATCATTAGCTTGTTGCAATACATGCCCGACGCCATATGATGACGCATCACATGCTAGTACCAAACGCTTACATGGGTCATACAACACAAGAAATTTGTTGGAGCATAACAATTTTCTCGCTTTTACAAAGGCATTTTCTTGGCTTTTGCCCCAAACCCATTCACCCCCTTTTCGTAATAAGACGTGTCGTGGGTCTAACAGTGGGCTGAGATCCGGTAAGAAGTTGCCAAAGTAGTTCAAGAGTCCCAGAAACGACCGCAGCTCCATCACGTTCTGTGGCCTCGGTGTGTTCTCGATTGCTTCCGTCTTCGCGTTGATGGGCCTGCTGCCGTCCGCCGCAATCATCCTTCCCAAGAACTCCACTTCAGGCACCAGGAAAACGCACTTCGAGCGTTTTAACCTGAGCCCCACGTGGTTGAGTCGACTAAAAACCTCCTCCAGGTTCTGCAGGTGCTCGACTGTGTTCCGACCTGTGACCAAGATGTCGTCCTGGAAGACCACGGTGTGTGGGACCGACTTCAGTAAACTTTCCATATTTTTCTGGAATATCACCGCCGCTGATCGGATTCCAAATGGGCATCTGTTATAAACAAAAAGACCCTTGTGCGTGTTGATGCAGGTGAGGGCCTTCGATGATTCCTCTAGTTCCTGCGTCATGTAGGCTGAAGTCAGATCCAGCTTCGTGAACGTCTTTTCTCCCGCCAGCGTTGCAAAGAGGTCGTCGGCCTTTGGTAGTGGGCATTGGGCCTGCAGGGAGAAATGATTGATAGTTACTTTGTAATCGCGACAGATTTTGACAGTGCCGTCTCCCTTGAGGACTGGGACAATAGGACTGGCCCACTCGCTGAACTCGATAGGTGAGATGGTGCCCTCTTGTTGCAGCCGGTCTAACTCGATCTCTACCCTTTCTCCCATCATGTCCCTGGAATTAGGTGGATCTGCACTTTTGCTCCTTCGAATTTCCAGATGCCTGGTTTGAACAGTGAAGGAAATTTGTTTAAGATCTGGGCACACAAAGTGTCGTCAGCGGGCGATAGCGCTTGGACGTCATCCCAGTTCCAACGTATCTTTCCCAGCCAGCTCCTGCCGAGCAGCGTGTGACCATCGCCCGGTACCACCCAGAGTGGCAGCTTGTGCACCGCTCCATCGTAGGAGACCTTTACGGTAGCACTGCTGATTACAATGGTCGGAGTGGCAGGGGCCTACAAAGGCCCAGAGTCGGAGAATCGAGGAGAGGCGGGGGTTCGGGGATCGGACTGGCAGAGGCCTACAAAGGCCCAGAGTCGGTGAGGCATCGGAGAGTCAGGAGAGGCGGGAATTCCGGGGTCGGAGTGGCAGAGGCCTACAAAGGCCAGAGTCGGAGAGTCGAGGAGAGGCGGGAATTACGGGGTCGGAGTGGCAGAGGCCTACAAAGGCCCAGAGTCGGTGAGGCGTTGGAGAGTCGAGGAAAGACGGGAGTTCCGAGGTCGGAGCGGCAGAGGCCTACAAAGGCCCAGAGTCGGTGAGGCGTCGGAGCGTCGAGGAGAGGTGGGAGTTCCCTGATCGGAGCGGCAGAAGCCGACAAAGGCGAGCTTGTGCAGCTGCAGCAGGGAGGCAAAAAAGTAGAAAGAAATCGAAAGGGGGTAAGTGATTGGCTGGTGATTGGTGAGTAGTTTTTCTTTTTCTTTCTTTATCAGTAAGTAACATTTAGCATTGTTGTTGCCAATTTAAGTTTATCTAAGGGTAAGTCATGGCAGGAGACCTCGGACACATGTTATGCTCCTCCTGTACTATGTGGTCAGTCAGGGACGCCTCTGGTGTCCCTGACGACTACGTGTGCGGGAAGTGTATCCGCCTACAACTCCTGACGGACCGCATTGCGGCACTTGAGCTGCGGGTGGATTCACTCTGGAGCATCCACGATGCTGAGAATGACGTGAATAGCACGTTTAGCGAGTTGGTCTTCCTGCAGGCAAAGGGTACACAGCCAGATAGGGAATGGAAGACCAACAGGAAGAGCAGTGCAAGGAAGATAGTGCAGGGGTCCCCTGCGGTCATCCCCCTGCAAAACAGATACACCGCTTTGGGTACTGTTGAGGGAGATGACTCATCAGGGGGGAGCAGCAGCAGCCAAGTTCATGGCACCGTGGGTGGCTCTGCTGCACAGAAGGGCAGGAAAAAGAGTGGGAGAGCGATAGTGATAGGGGATTCAATTGTAAGGGGAATAGATAGATGTTTCTGCGGCCGCAACCGAGACTCCAGGATGGTATGATGCCTTCCTGGTGCAAGGGTCAAGGATGTCTCGGAACGGGTGCAGGACATTCTAAAAAGTGAGGGTGAACAGCCAGTTGTCGTGGTACATATAGGTACCAACGATATAGGTAAAAATCGGGATGAGGTCCTACGAGACAAATTTAGGGAGCTAGGAGTTAAATTAAAAAGTAGGACCTCAAAAGTAGTAATCTCAGGAATGCTACCAGTGCAACGTGCTAGTCAGAGTAGGAATCGCAGGATAGCTCAGATGAATACGTGGCTTGAGGAGTGGTGCAGAAGGGAGGGATTCAAATTCCTGGGGCATTGGAACCGGTTCTGGGGGAGGTGGGACCAGTACAAACCGGATGGTCTGCACCTGGGCAGGACCAGAACCAATGTCCTAGGGGGAGTGTTTGCTAGTGCTGTTTGGGAGAAGTTAAACTAATATGGCAGGGGGATGGGAACCTATGCAGGGAGTCAGAGGGAAACAAAATGGAGACAGAAGCAAAAGACAGAAAGGAGATGAGTAAAAGTGGAGGGCAGAGAAACCCAAGGCAAAAAACAAAAAGGGCCACTTTACAGCAAAATTCTAAAGGGTCAAAGTGTGTTAAAAAGACAAGCCTGAAGGCTCTGTGCCTCAATGCGAGGAGTATTCGGAATAAGGTGGACGAATTAACTGCGCAGATAGCAGTTAACGGATATGATGTGATTGGCATCATGGAAACATGGCTCCAGGATGACCAAGGCTGGGAACGCAACATCCAAGGGTATTCAGCATTTAGGAAGGATAGACAGAAAGAAAAAGGAGGGCGGGGTGGCGTTGCTGGTTAAAGAGGAAATTAATGCAATAGTAAGGAGGGACATTAGCTTGGATGATGTGGAATCGGTATGGGTGGAGCTACGGAATACCAAAGGGAAGAAAATGATAGTGGGAGTGATGTATAGGCCACCGAATATTAGGAGTGAGGTTGGGGACAGCATCAAACAAGAAATAAGGGATGTGTGCAATAAAGGTACAGCAGTAATCATGGGCGACTTTAATCTAAATATTGATTGGGCTAACCTAACTGGTAGCAATGCGATGGAGGAGGATTTCGTGGAGTGTATTAGGGATGGTTTTCTAGACCATTATGTCGAGGAACCAACCAGAGAGCTGGCCATCCTTGACTGGGTGATGTGTAATGAGAAGGGACTAATTAGCAATCTTGTTGTGCGAGGCCCCTTGGGGGAAGAGAGACTATAATATGGTAGAATTCTTTATTAAGGTGGAGAGTGACAAAGTTAATTCAGAAACTAGGGTCCTGAACTTAATGAAAGGTAACTTTGAAGGTATGAGGCGCGAATTGTCAAGATTAGACTGGCAAATGATACTTAAAGGTTTGATGATGGATAGGCAATGGCAAACCTTTAAAGATCATATGGATGAACTTCAACAATTGTACATCCCTTTCTGGAGTAAAAATAAAACAGGGAAGATGACTCAACCGTGGTTAACAAGGGAAATTAAGGGTAGTGTTAAATCCAAGGAAGAGGCATACAAATTAGCCAGAAAAAGCAGCAAACCGGATGACTGGGAGAATTTTATAATTCAGCAGAGGAGGACAAAGGGTTTAATTAAGAAGGGGAAAATAGAATACGAAAGGAAGTGATACGTCCTTACTATACAGTATAAATGCACATGAGGCCCATGCTTGAGAGAAGATCAGTCTGTGACCTATCCTTTATTCCTTAGCACTCAAGTGATGAAGGTGGGTGGAGCTTCCCCTTTTATACCTGAAGGTCCAGGTTAGGAGTGTCTCCCACCTAGTGGTCAGTGTTCTCACAGTGTACAACTTAGGTCAGTTTATACATGGGTTACAATGCTGGTTGAATACATGACATCGTCTCTCCCGCAAAGTCTTATTGGGATCACAGGTTGAGTCTCTCTGGTGGTTTACGCTCTCTTGTAGAGCGCCTGAGTTGGGGCTCCGGTTGTTGGGCGCTGGCCTGAGTGTCTGCCGTTTGCGGTGCCTCAGGCCTATCCAGACTGCCCACAGTGACTGGGCTCTCCTCCCTTTGGTTCCGGTGTTTGGTCACCTGTGGTGGAGTGAACTCTACATCGTGTTCTTCCTCTGCTTCTTCTATGGGGTTGCTGAACTCCTTTTTGTTTGATCCACGTGTTTGCGGCAGATTTGTCCATTGGTAAGTTGAACTAACAGAATCCTATTTCCCTCTTTGGCAATCACAGTGCCTGCGAGCCATTTGGGCCCCGCAGCATAGTTGAGGACAAAAATAGGATCATTTATATCAATACATCACGCCCTCGCATTCCTGTCATGGTAGTCATATTGTGGCTGGCGCCTGCTCTCGACAATTTCTTTCATGGTGGGGTGTATAAGGGATAGCCGGGTTTTGAGCATCCTTTTCATGAGCAGCTCTGCGGGTGGAACCCCTGTGAGCGAGTGTGATCGGGATCTATAGGCCAACAGGAGGCGTGATAAGCGGGTTTGTAGGGAACCCCCTTGGATTCTGAGCATTCCCTGTTTGATTATCTGCACTGCTCGTTCTGCCTGGCCATTTGAGGCCGGCTTGAACGGTGCCGTTCTGACATGGTTAATTCCATTGCCTGCCATGAAGTCCTGGAATACAGTGCTTGTGAAGCACGGGCCATTGTCGCTGACCGTGGGCGGCGAACATTGTCCGTAGACTTTCTACCGTGGCAGAGGATGTGCTTGAATTTAAAATTACACACTCGATCCATTTGGAGTAGGCGTCGACTACAACCAAAAACATTTTTCCCATGAAAGGACCTGCGTAGTCCACATGGATGCGTGACCAAGGCTTGGCGGGCCATGGCCAGGGGCTAAGGAGGGCTTCCCTGGGCGCATTGCCCAGCTGGGCACACGTGTTGCACCTGCGAACACAAAGTTCCAGATCTGCGTCTATCCCTGGCCACCAAACGTGTGACCTGGCAATTGCCTTCATCATGACAATGCCCGGGTACCCATTGTGGAGTTCTCTGATGAACACCTCTCTGCCCATCTGGGGCATGACTACGCGGTTTCCCCACAGTAGGCAATCGGCCTGAATTGAGAGTTCATCCCTGCGCCTGTGAAATGGTTTAAATTCCTCAGGGCATGCCCTGTACGTGACTGCCCAGTCCCCATTCAGGACACATTTCTTGACTAGAGACAATAGCGGGTCTCTATTTGTCCAGACTTTAATCTGATGGGCTGTCACGGGTGAGCCTTCACTTCTGAAAGCTTTAACAGCCATGACCATATCAGCACCATGCTCGGTAGCCCCCTCAGTGGTGGCTAGTGGGAGCCTGCTGAGTGCATCAGCGCAGTTTCCGGTGTCCGGTCTGTGCCGAATTGCATAGTCATAGGCAGCTCACGTGAGTGCCCATCTCTGTATGCGGGCCGATGCGTTTGCATTTATGGCCTTGTTGTCGGCCAAAAGGGACGTCAGGGGTTTGTTCCATCTCCAGCTCAAATTTCCTGCCAAACAGGTACTGGTGCATTTTCTTTACAGCATTAACACATGCGAGCGCCTCCTTTTCTACCATCCCATAACCCCTTTCTGCCTGGGACAGACTCCTGGAGGCACAAGCTACCGGCTGTAACTGACCCTTGACATTGACATGCTGCAACACACACCCGACACCATAGGATGACGCATCGCACGTTAACACAAGTTTCTTACATGGGTCGTATAGTGTTAATAGTGTGTTGGAACATAACAAATTGCGGGCTCTATTAAAAGCCCTTTCCTGGCTGTCCCCCCAGACCCATTCGCAACCTTTGCATAGGAGCACGTGTAGCGGCTCCAGCAGCGTGCTCAATTTGGGAAGAAAGTTGCCAAAATAGTTCAGGAGCCCCAGAAACGAAGGCAGCTCTGTCGTGTTGCTGGTCTGGGTGCTGTCTGGATCGCTTCCGTCTTGGACGCAGTAGGTCTGATCCCGTCTGCTGCTACCCTCATCCCCAGGAATTCTACCTC
Source organism: Pristiophorus japonicus (assembly GCF_044704955.1). NCBI lineage: Eukaryota > Metazoa > Chordata > Chondrichthyes > Pristiophoridae > Pristiophorus > Pristiophorus japonicus. Next base: position 143,137,965 of record NC_091986.1, read on the forward strand.
TGGAGCTAGGAAGACGCACTTCGCCTTTTTCAGTCGCAGCCCTACCCGGTCCAGTCTGCGTAGCACCTCCTCCAGGTTGTGGAGGTGTTCTTCAGTATCGTAACCCGTGATGAGGATGTCGTCCTGAAAAACCTCCGTCCCTGGAATCGACTTGAGGAGACTTTCCATATTTCGTTGGAAGATCGCGGAGGCCGAGCCAATCCCGAACGGACATCTGTTGTACTCAAACAACCCCTTGTGTGTCGTGATGGTGGTCAGCTTCTTTGACTCACTCGCCAGCTCCTGGGTCATGTAAGCTGAGGTCAGGTCCAATTTTGAAAAATGTTTGCCACCGGATAGCGTCGCTGTTGGTAGCGGGTACTGGTCTTGGAGTGACACCCGATTGATGGTGGCTTTGCAATTACCACATATCCTGACCGACCCATCCGCCTTGAGCACCGGCACGATCGGGCTCGCCCAGTCACTGAATTTGACTGGCGAGATGATGCCTTCCCTCAGCAGGCGGTCCAATTCGCCTTTTATCTTTTCCCGCATCACGTATGGCACCGCTCTGGCCTTGTGGTGTACTGGTCTGGTGTCCGGGTTTATGTGAATCACTACCTTGGCCCCCATGAAAGTTCCGACGCCGGGTTGAAATATTGAGTCAAATTTGTCCAGGATCTGTGAGCATGATACTCGCTCCACAGAAGAAATTGCATTGACATCGCCCCATTTCCAGTTCATGACAGCAAGCCAACTCCTCCCCAGTAGTGCGGGACCATCCCCTGGGACAATCTAGAGTGGCAACCTGTTCTCCGAATCTTTGTGGGTCACGAGTACCGTGGCGCTGCCTAGCACCGGAATGATCTGCTTTGTGTAAGTTCGTAGCTGTGCATCAATCGGTGAAAATTTTGGCCTCCTGGCCTTGGACACCCACAACTTTTCGAACTGTTTGATACCCATCAGGGACTGGCTGGCACCCGTGTCTAGCTCCATTGATACTGGGATGCCATTGAGGAGCACTTTCATCATTATCGGTGGCGTCCTAGCGTATGAACTGTATACGTGCTCCACATGAACTCGCTGAACTTAAGTTTCCAGCAATTTCCCCCGGCGTTCACTTCTGCAATTTCTGCAGGTATTTTGCTCATCTCTGCAAACTCCGGCTGAGTTGTGTGCCTCCACGCCTCCAACATGAGCTGTTGTTTGAAACAAAAGGTTCCTTGCCAGTCGATCATCCCTGACTGCCCCTGTGACTGTTCTTGAATGCGCCATTAACAGGTGTTGATGGCTCCATTACTGGCCATATTGTCCCTTGCAATGGTGTGAATTGCCGTTCAACTTGCCATTGTCTCTGTCGAACTCCCCCTCTGGGATCGACTACATGTTGGGGCATGCTCGACTGCGCTTGTCTGCCTGGATAACTGTGTGCTGCTTTAACAATGTTGAATCTCTGTCCCAACCATTCCTTAACACAGTACCTCTCATCTGTTCTGCTAGTGGCCATGCTCGCGTGGATTAAATCCCAGTTTCTCGTCGCCATTGATACGTCCTTACTATACAGTATAAATGCACCCGCGGCCCATGCTTGAGAGAAGGTCAGTCTGTGACCTGTCCTTTATTCCTTAGCACTCAAGTGATGAAGGTGGGTGGAGCTTCCCCTTTTATACCTAAAGGTCCAGGTTAGGAGTGTCTCCCACCTAGTGGTCATTGTTTTCATGGTGTACAACTTAGGTCAGATTATACATGGGTTACAATGCTTGTTGAATACATGACGGGAAGATTGCCAGAAACGTAAAAACTGACTGCAAAAGCATCTATAGATATGTGAAGAGAAAAAGATTAGTGAAGACAAAAGTAGGTCCCTTGTCGTCGGATTCGAGTGAATTTATAATGGGAACAAAGAAATGGCAGACCAATTGAACAAGTACTTCGGTTCTGTCTTCACAAAGGAAGACACAAATAAGCTTCCGGATGTACTAGGGGACGGAGGGTCGAGTGAGAAGGAGGAACTGAAGCATATCCTTATTAGGCGGGAAATTGTGTTAGGGAAATTGACGGGATTGAAGGCCGATAAATCCCCAGGACCTGATAGTCTGCATCCCAGAGTACTTAAGGAAGTGGCCCGAGAAATAGTGGATGCATTGGTGATAATTTTCCAACAGTCTATCGACTCTGGATCAGTTCCTATGGACTGGAGGGTTGCTAATGTAACACCACTTTTTAAAAAAGGAGGGAAAGAGAAAACGGGTAATTATTGACCGGTTAGCCTAACATCAGTAACGGGGAAAATGTTGGAATCAATTATTAAAGATGAAATAGCAGCGCATTTGGAAAGCAGTGATAGGATCGGTCCAAGTCAGCATGGATTTATGAAAGGGAAATCATGCTTGACAAATCTTCTGGAATTTTTTGAGGATGTAACTAGTAGAGTGGACAAGGGAGACCAGTGGATGTGGTGTGTTTGGACTTTCAAAGGCTTTTGACAAGGTCCCACACAAGAGATTTGTGTGCAAAATCAAAGCACATGGTATTGGGTGTAAGGTACTGATGTGGATAGAGAATTGGTTGGCAGATAGGAAGCAGAGAGTCGGGATAAACGGGTCCTTTTCAGAATGGCAGGCAGTGACTAGTGGAGTGCCGCAGGGCTCAGTGCTGGGACCCCAGCTCTTTACAATATGCATTACTGATTTGGATGAGGGAATTGAGTGTAATATCTCCAAGTTTGCAGATAACACTAAGCTGGGTGACGATGTGAGCTGTGAGGAGGATGCTAAAAGGCTGCAGGGTGACTTGGAAAGGTTAGGCGAGTGGGCAAATACATGGCAGATGCAGTATAACGTGGATAAAATTGAGGTTATCCCCTTTGGAGACAAAAACAAGAAGGCAGAATATTATCTGAATGGCGACAGATTTGGAAAAGGGGAGGTGCAACGAGACCTGGATGTCATGGTTCATCAGTCACTGAAAGTTGGCATGCGGGTACAGCAGGTGGTGAAGAAGGCAAATGGTATGTTGGCCTTCATAGCTAGGGAATTTTAATACAGGAGCAGGGAGGTCTTACTGCAGTTGTACAGGGCCTTAGTGAGGCCTCACCTGGAATATTGTGTTCAGTTTTGGTCTCCTAATCTGAGAAAGGACGCTCTTGCTATTGACGGAGTGCGGCGAAGGTTCACCAGACTGATTCCAGGGATGGCTGGACTGTCATATGAGGAGAGACTGGATCAACTGGGCCTTTATTCACTGGAGTTTAGTAGAATGAGAGGGGATCTCAAAGAAACGTGTAAGATTCTGACGGGACTGGACAGGTGAGATGCGGGAAGAATGTTCCCGATGTTGGGGAAGTCCAGAACCAGGGGACATAGTTTTAGGATAAGGGGTAGGCCATTTAGGACTGAGATGGGGAGAAACTTCTTCACTCAGAGAGTTGTTACCCTATGGAATTCCCTGCCGCAGAGAGTTGTTGATGCCAGTTCATTGGATATATTCAAGAGGGAGTTAGATATGGCCCTTAGGGCTAAGGGGATCAAGGGGTATGGCGAGAAAGCAGGAAAGGGGCAGGAAAGGGGTACTGAGAGAATGATCAGCCATGATCTTATTGAATGGCGATGCAGGCTCGAAGGGCCGAATGGCCTACTCCTGCACCTATTTTCTATGTTTCTATGTTTCTATGTTACAGGAATCAGTTCTTTCGTGTAAGCTCTTAGTTTCATACGAACTGGAGTTAAGACTGGTCTTGAGGCCTTGTTGCACCACGACCTTTCGAAAGTCTTTTTGCCCATGATGGACTGGCTCGCGCCCGTGTCCAGCTCCATTGACACCGGGAGTCCTTTTAGTTCACCATTCAGCATTATCGGGGGACAATTCGTGGTGAATGTTTTGCACCCCATGTACCTCTGCCTCCTCTATCTGAGGCTCTGTTTCGTCATGATCCTCCGTGGATCTGTCCTCCTCTGAAACACGGTGATTTGAGGTTTAACAGGCTTAGCAGCTTGCCTGCGCACTCGTTGGAGGTGTCCCATTGTTCCACAGCCCTTGCAAACGTACTCTTTGAATCGGCATGAATGGATGATCACCCCGCAGCGCTAATAAGGTGTTCGTGGCCTTGCATTCATCACCCTTGATGGTGGACTCTGAGACATCTGCGGACGTGCAGCTGCAGGTATGTGTGACCTGCCCTGTACGTTATGATTCGAAAACAATATCACTTTGTTTACAGTACTTGTAGCAGCACTTGTGTGCTGAGAGATTAGCTTTGTATTGTTACTGGTGGCAATGAACACCTGGACTATCGCTATGGCCTTACTCAAGGTTGGGGTTCTTCAGTCAAAAGTTTGCGAAGTATGGTTTCATGGCCAATGCCAAGTACGAAAAAGTCTCTGAGCATGTGCTCCAAATTGTAAAGTCCTGTCCCCTCAGTACAGATTCACACGAGGCATGTAGTGAAGTCAAGGTCACTCTGGACCTGCACCTTTATTTTACAGCTCTGGAATGCTGCACTTGCCTGAGACCTGCCCTTATATACCTGTCTCTTGCAAGTGCACCCCCGGTGGTAAGGTATGCTGGTGGTTACAGGTCATATCTTATTACAGTCATGTATAGCATTGTTAGGATACAGTAATATATAATAATGTAAGATACATGACATCACCGACCCCCAAGGTCTTATTGTCTTTAAAGGTTCAGTCTCTCAGGTGGTCTACGCTCTTGCGTGGAGCGTCTGAGTTGTGGTTCAGTTGTTTGCCTTGGTGTCTGTTTTTCTTTGGGTGTGGTTGCTGGTATCTCGCCTGGGCTGTCTGTTTTGATTTGTGTGATTGTTGTTGACTCACCTGGGCTGTCTGTTGGGATTGCCCTTTCCTCAGGTTGTTCCCTCTGTCTGTCCACCAGGTGTGGTGCGAGTTCCACATTGTAGTCTGCCTCTGGTTCCGCAGTGTTGTTGGTAAATCTGCTTTTGACTTGGTCTTCATGCCTCCGGCAGGTTTTGCCATTGTCCATTTATACTACCAGTAGCCTGTTTCCTTCCTTGCCCGTTACTGTCCCTGCAAGCCATTTGGGACCCCTGCCATAGTTTAGTACAAACACTTTGTCCCCTATCTCATTCCATCTCCCCCTCGAATTTCTGTCATGCTACTCAGTCAGCTTACAGGGCTTTGCCTCAACGATTTTGTGCATGTCTGGGAGGATTAATGATACCCTTGTTTTTAAAGTCCTTTTCATCAACAGTTGCGCGGGGGGGATCCCAGTCAGTGAGTGCGGACGAGATCTGCATGTTAGCAGCAGTCGCAACAGGCGACCCTGCAGCGTGGGACCTTGGATTTTAAGCATGCCTTGTTTAATGATTTTCACTGCTGTCTCCGCCTGGCCGTTGGAGGTCGGCTTGAACGGTGCCGTCTTGACGTGATTTATGCCGTGGTCAATTATAAAGTCTTGGAATTCTGCGCTGGTGAAGCACGGACCATTGTCACTGACCAATGTGTCAGGGATTCCGTGCATTACAAACATGGTTGCGAGGCTCTCCACAGTGGTGGAGGTTGTGCTCGAGTTTAAAATGGTGCATTCGATCCACTTTGAAAATGCATCTACAACTACGAGGAACATTTTGCCCATGAATGGGCCCGCATAGTCTACGTGCACCCCCGACCACAGTTTGGTAGGCCAGGGCCAGGGGCTCAGTGGAGCCTCCCTGGGGGCATTGCTGAGTTGGGTACAAATGGTGCACCTTCGGACGCAGAGCTCCAAGTCCGCGTCAATACCAGGCCACCAGACGTGGGATCTGGCTATGGCCTTCATGAGAACGATCCCCGGGTGCTCGCGGTGGAGCTCCTGGACAAATGCCTCTCTGCCTCGCAGAGGCATGACTACTCGGCTGCCCCACACCAGGCAGTCTGCTTGTAGTGATAGCTCATGCATGCGCCTGTGAAAGGGTTTTAATTCCTCGGGGCAGGCATCGCGAGCCTCTGCCCAGTCACCGGTTAGGACACATCTTTTTACTAAGGATAACGTGGGGTCGCTGGCTGTCCAGGCTCTGATTTGGCGAGCCATCATGGGCAAACCTGTAGACTCAAAGGCATTGATTGCCATGACTATCTCACAGTCCTGTTCATCAGACCCTTCCGTGATCGCCAGGGGTAGCTTGCTAAGCGCGTCAGCACAGTTGTCTGTGCCTGGTCTGTGCCTTATTGTGTAGTCGTAGGACGCCAGCATGAGTGCCCAGGCGTTGAATTTGCGCCGAGGCATTGGCGTTTATTGCCTTGCTCTTGGATAGGAGTGACTTGAGGGGCTTGTGGTCGGTTTCTAATGCGAACTTGGCCCCGAAAAGGTATTGGTGCATCTTTTTGATACCGTACACGCACGCGAGTGCCTCCTTCTCCACCATTCCGTACCCGCGCTCCGCCCGTGAAAGTGACCTGGGGGCATAAGCTATGGGTTGTAATTTGCCCGCAATATTGACATGTTGCAAAACGCACCCGACCCCATACGCTGATGCATCGCATGTGAGAACTAGCTTTTTACCTGGGTCAAAGAAAGTCAAAACACTGTTGGAGCACAGAAGGTTGCGTGCCTTATTGAAGGCGCGTTCCTGGGCGTCCCCCCAAAACCAATCGCACCCCTTCCTGAATAGCATGTGGAAAGGCTCCAGCAGCGTGCTTAAGTTCTGCATAAAGTTCCCAAAGTAATTGAGTAGCCCGAGAAAGGCGCGCAGTTCTGAGACATTCCGGGGCCTGAGTGCCAGGTGAATTGCTTCTGTTTTGGACTCTGTTGGGCGGATTCCATCAGCGGCAATCCTTCTGCCCAAAAATTCAACCTCGAGTGCGAGAAACAGGCACTTGGATTTCTTGACTCGTAGGCCTACCCGATCCAACCGCTTTAGTACTTCCTCCAAATTACGGAGATGGGAGTCGGTGTCCCTGCCCGTGATAAGTATGTCGTCTTAAAATACAACCATCCCCGGGATGGACTTGAGCAGACTCTCCATGTTGCGGTGGAATATGGCAGCTGCCGACCTGATGCCGAATGGGCATCAAATGTACATGAAAAGGCCTCGATGTGTGTTGATGGTGGTGAGTAGCTTGGATTCCTCGGTCAATTCTTACGTCATATACGCAGATGTGAGGTCTAGTTGTGAGAAAAGTTTACCTCCAGCCAATGTGGCAAATATGTCCTCTGCTCTGGGCAGCGGGTACTGGTCCTGTAGGGAGACTCTGTTTATGGTAGATTTGTAGTCCCCACAGATTCGTACGGATCCATCAGGCTTCATGACTGGGACGATGGGACTTGCCCAGTCGCTCAATTCCACAGGTGATATAATACCTTCCCGCAGAAGCCTGTCTAGCTCGTGTTCAATCTTTTCCCTCATCACACAGGGTACAGCTCTGGCCTTGTGATGGACCAGTCTAGCATCCTGTGTGATGTAGATTTTGACTTTGGCCCCTTTGAAAGTGCCCACATCTGGCTGAAAGAGATGTTCAAATCGCTTTATAACTGTTGAGCAGGAGGTCTGTTCCTAGAATGACAAGGCATGGACATCATCCCATTTCCAGTTTAGTTTTGCCAGCCAGCTTCTCCCCAGCAGTGCTGGAGGGTCTCCGGGGACAATCCACAGGGGAAGTCGGTTCACTGTCCCTTTGTGTGTGACAGAGAGCATGGCGCTGCCGAGGACTGGTACGATTTCTTTGTTATTGGTCCTTAGTGTGGTGTCGACCCTTGTGAGTTTTGGTCTATCTCTTTTATGCGGCCACAGTTGTTCAATTTGTTGAGCGCCCATGAGAGATTGACTCGCTCCCGTATCCAGCTCCATGTTGACAGATATCCCGTTGAGTAGGACCCTCATCATTATAGGAGGCATCCTGTTGTAGGAGCAGCGGCCATTGATTGTGTTGACCTGCTGTACACCGGTGTCCCGGGTACTGTCCCCACCATTTTCTGGTCTGCTTTCCGACCCATCCAATTCGTATACCAGCCGAGCTGCCGTTTTTTTGCACATGCGGGCCAATGCCCTGTATATTCACAATTTCTGCAAACAGCCTGCTGAAATTGACATCCCCTTGACGAGTGCCCATCCCCACACCTCCAGCACAGACCTGTTCCATTGTTCAAAGAGTTCCCAAAGAATGAGCTGCGTCTGGCTGATCTCTCTTGAGTTTCTCTCAGTTTGTAGTTGATTGCTCGCATTGTGGGTTGATGAGGTGTGAACGGCCGTTCCTGTGGCCCTTGATGGCTTCTGCCTGCAGCCGTGAGCCTGTTCTCCCGGTTTTGTCTGTGTGTGGGGGTAGCAGCTTGTTTAGTGCTGTGAACAACTTCTTCCGATATTTCGTTAGTTGTCGTAACTGCATTGTAAATCTATCTCGTTTCTTCTTCCCCTACCAAGAATGTCTGTGCAACCAGTGCTGCTGCCTCTAAGGTCAGGTTCTTGGTCTGTATGAGCTTTCGGAATATGCCTGCGTGGCCTATTCCTTCAATGAAAAAGTCTCTCAGCATTTCTCTCCTCATTTCATCGTAGAACTCACATAAACCAACCAACCTCCGAAGTTCCGCCACGAAGTCGGGTATGCTCTGGCCCATACAGCGTCTGTAGTTATAGAACCTGTGTCTGGCCATGTGTAGGCTGCTCGCTGGCTTCAGGTGGTCTCTTACCAGTGTGCTCAATTCTTCAAACGACTTGCTTGCTGGTTTCTCGGTTGCCAACAGATCCTTCATTAAAGCGTATGTTTTCGAGCCACAGTTGGTCAAGAGATGGGCTCTTCTCTTGTCTGCCTTATCGTCGCCTAACCAGTCTTTGGTTACAAAGCTTTGCTGGAGTCTTTCTATAAAGTCCTCCCAATTGTCTCCCGCATTGTACTTTTCATCTGATCCGTTGTTCGCCATTCTGTGGATTCTGTAATCCTATAACCCGTCGCCACTGTAAACTTCTATCCCCTCAGTACAGATTCACACGAGGCATGTAGTGAAGTCAAGGTCACTCTGGACCTGCACCTTTATTTCACAGCTCTGGAATGCTGCACTTGCCTGAGACCTGTCCTTATATACCTGTCTCTTGCAAGTGCACCCCTGGTGGTAAGGTATGCTGGTGGTTACAGGTCATATCTTGTATAGCATGTTAGGATACAGTAATATATAATAATGTAAGATACATGACACAAATGTCCTTCAAATTCGCAATGTCCTGCAAGGTGTCTTAGCTCGGCGACATAACTCGCCACTTCCTGGCCTTCAGACCTTTTGTAGGTGTTGAACCGATACCTCGCCATCAGAACACTTTCCTTCGGGTTCAAGTGCTCTTGGACCAGTGTGCACAAATCATCGTATGATTTCTTCGTGTGTTTCGCTGGAGTGAGCAGATTTTTCATGAGGCCATACGTTGTTGCCCCACAGGTGGTGAGGAGGATCGCCCTTCGTTTGGCAGCGCTCTCTTCCCCATCTAGTTCATTGGCCACAAAGTATTGGTCGAGTCGCTCCACAAAAGTTTCCCAATTATCTCCCTCTCAAAATTTCTCAAGGATGCCCACTGTTCTCTGCATCTTTGGGTTCACTATCTGTATCTCGTCGCCAGTTGTTGTGTCTGGAGAATGAGTCAGACTGAACACTGTGAGCTCAAAGTAAAGTGTGATCCTAGTCTTTTATTACAGGTCTCCAGAGTGCCTCTCCAACCTGTGAAGCTTCCTTAAATACCTGTGCGCCCAAGAGATTATGGGATCCCTTGGGACTCCAGGGGATGAGCCCTCTGGTGGCTGTACAGAGTAAATACAAGTCCACATATATAACAGGTACAGTACTGATGTATTGGTTACCTCAAATTTAGTGTTTTGGCTGCATTGTTTTATTTACGATTCTGACTGAATTGGCTGTCTTCTATTTAATACTGACTGGCTCCATTTGACACTGGGCAGTCCTGATCCTTGAGGAGTTAGTCCTTCACCCGCTGGTAAGCTTCAAACAGGGATGGACTATAAGACTGCTGCAAAATGTAGCCATTATGATTACAGCCTGGGTCTTTGGCATTCACTTGCATCATGTAGTGATGGTGTTTGCAGCCCAGCTGCACATTAATTAAGTAAAAGCCCTTTTATTCATATAGGGGAGACTTCTACCAGGAGGAGCGTGAAGAACAACAGGAGTCCATCGATCACATCATACACTTTAGGAAATTCAGCCACGCAGAAAAAGCCAGTTCTTTAGCTTTGGGGAAATTTGGTATATATTTCTCATCTCATGCATACAAAGCTTCAGTGAATTTCTATCTGCACAGAATGCTGATTAATGTTTCCTTTGGTCCTCAGAATTATTTACTATGCTTCCTATTTTAGTACCACCTGCAAATTTGGACACCACTCAATCTAACACTATTTCCAGATCATTGACGTTAACAGTGAACAGAAGCGGTTTCACAACAGAATCATTTCCAGCCACTCTGGCAAACTGTACTACACTGTTTCCTCCCTTCTAACCAGTTTGCCATGCCTTAATCTTCTAGGAATGTAGGAACAGAAGAAGGCCATTCAACCCCTCAAGCCTGTTCCACCATTCAATTAGATCACAAATGATCTATTTCTAACTCCACTTACCCACCTGTGCTCCATATCCCTTGATACCCTTCCCTAACAAATTGATCTCAGTCTTGAAAATGTCAATTGACCCAGGATCTGATACATCCTTATTATACAGTATAAATGCACACGAGGCTCATACTTGAGAGAAGGTCACTCTGTGACCAGTTACCTTTATTACCAAGACCTCAAGAGGCTGAAGGTGGGTGGTGCTTCCCCTTTTAGACTGGGAAGTCCAGGTTAGGAGTGTCTCCCACAAGTTCGCCCCCTGTGGTCAATGTTCTCAAGGTGTACAACTTAGGTCAGCTTATACATGGGTTACAATAATAGTTGAATACATGACATCACCTTCCCCCCAAAATCTTATTGGGATCACAGGTTAAGTCTCTCTGGTGGTTTACGCTCCCTTGTAGAGCACCTGAGTTGGGGCTCCGGTTGTTGGGCGCTGGCCTGAGTGTCTGCTGTTTGCGGTGCCTCAGGCCTGTCCGAACTGCCCACAGTGATTGAGCTCTCCTCCGCTTGGTTCGGTCACCTGTGGTGGAATAAACTCCAAGTCGTGTTCTTCCTCTGCTTCTTCTATGGGCTTGCTGAACCTCCTTTTAGTTTGATCCACGTGTTTGCGGCAGATTTGTCCATTGGTAAGTTTAACTACCAAAACCCTATTCCTCTCTTTGGCAATCACAGTGCCTGCAAGTCATTTGGGCCCCACAGCGTAATTAAGGACAAAAACAGGGTCATTGACATCAATACATCGCACCCTCGCATTCTTGTCATAGTCGTCACATTGTGACTGACGCCTGCTCTCAACAATTTCTTTCATAGTAGAGTGTATAAAGGATAACCTGGTTTTGAGCGTCCTTTTCATTAGCAGCTCTGCGGGTGGAACCCCTGTGAGCGAGTGTGCTCGCGATCTATTGGCCAACAGGAGGCATGATAAATGGCTTTGTAGGGAACCCCCTTGGATTCTGAGCAGCCCCTGTTTGATTATCTGCACTGCTCATTCCGCCTGGCCTTTTGAGGCCGGCTTGAACAGTGTCATTCTGACATGGTTAATTCCATTGCCTGCCATGAAGTCCTGGAATTCAGTGCTTGTGAAGCACGGGCCATTGTCGCTGACCAAGACATCCAGTAGACCATGGGCAGCGAACATTGCCTGTAGACTTTCTACCGTGGCAGAGAATGTGCTTGAATTTAAAATGGCACACTCAATCCATTTGGAGTAGGTGTCTACTGGCTTGGCGGGCCAGGGGCTAAGGGGGCTTCACTGGGTGCGTTGCCCAACTAAGCAAATGTGTTGCACCTGCGAACACAAAGTTCCAGATCTGCATCTATCCCTGGCCACCAAACGTGTGACCTGGCAATTGTCTTCATCATGACAATGCCCAGATGCTCATTGTGAAGTTCTCTGATAAACACCTCTCTGCCCTTCTGGGGAATGACTACTCGGTTTCCCCACAGAAGGCAATCTGCCTGAAGCGAGAGTTCATCCTTGCGTCGATGAAACGGTTTAAGCTCCTCAGGGCATGCCCCGTACATGGCTGCACAGTCCCCATTCAGGACACATTTCTTAACTAAAGACAGTAGCGGGTCTTTATTTGTCCAGACTTTAATCTGATGGGCTGTCACGGGTGAGCCTTCACTTTCGAAAGCTTCAACAGCCATGACCATATCAGCATCATGCTCAATTGCCCCCTCAGTGGTGGCTAGTGGGAGCCTGCTGAGTGCATCGGCACAGTTTTCAGTGCCCGGTCGCTGAACTGTAAAGACATAGGCGGCTAACTTGAGTGCCCACCTCTGTATGCGGGCCGATACATTTGCATTTATGGCCTTGTTGTCGGCCAAAAGGGCGTTAGGGGGTTGTGATCTGTCTCCAGTGCAAATTTCCTGCCAAACAGGTACTGGTACATTTTTTTTACTGCATATACACATGCTAGCGCTTCCTTTTCTACCATCCCATAGCCCCTTTCTGCCTGGGATAGACTTCTGGAGGCATAAGCTACTGGCTGTAACTGACCATCGGCATTCACATGCTGCAACACACACCCGACCCAATAGAACAACGCATCGCATGTTAAAACTAGTTTCTTACACGGGTCATATAACGTTAACAGTTTGTTAGAGCATGCAATTTGTTATGCTCTATCAAAAGCCCTTTCCTGGCTGTCCCCCCAGACCCAATCACGACCTTTGCGTAGGAGCACGTGTAGCGGCTCTAACAGCATGCTCAATTTGGGAAGAAAGTTGCCAGAATAGTTCAGGAGCCCCAGGAACGAACACAGCTCCATCGTGTTACGGGGTCTGAGTGCTCTCTGAATTGCTTCCGTTTTTGACGCAGTAGGTCTGATCCCGTCTGCTGCGACCCTCCTCCCCAGGAATTCTACCTCTGGAGCTAAGAAGATGCACTTCGCCTTTTTCAGTCGCAGCCCTACCCGGTCCAGTTTGCGAATCACCTCCTCCAGGTTGTGGAGGTGTTCTTCAGTATCATGACCCATGATGAGGATGTTGTCCTGAAAAACCACCGTTCTTGGAATTGACTTGAAGAGGCTTGAAAGATCGCGGCGGCCGACCGAATCCCGAACGGACATCTGTTATACTCAAACAACCCCTTGTGTGTCGTGATGGTGGTCAGCTTCTTCGACTCACTCGCCAACTCCTGGGTCATGTAAGCTGAGGTCAGGTCCAATTTTGAAAAAGGTTTGCCACCAGATAGTGTCGCAAAGAGGTCCTCTGCTCTCGCTTGCGGTTACTGGTCTTGGAGTGACACCCGATTGATGGTGGCCTTGTAATCACCACATATCCTGACCGACCCATCCACCTTGAGCATCGGCACGATTGGGCTCGCCCAGTCTCTGAATTTGACTGGCGAGATGATGCCTTCTCTCAGCAGGCGGTCCAATTCGCCTTCTATCTTTTCCCGCATCACGTACGGCACCGCTCTGGCCTTGTGGTGTACTGGCCTGGCGTCCGGGTTTATATGAATCACTACCTTGGTCCCCATGAAAGTGCCGATGCCGGGTTGAAATAATGAGTCAAATTTATCCAGGACCTGTGAGCATGATACTTGCTCCACAGAAGAAATTGCATTGACATCGCTCCATTTCCAGTTCATGATAGCAAGCCAACTCCTCCCTAGTAGTGCGGGACCGTCCCCCGGGACAATCCAGAGTGGCAACCTGTTCTCCGAATCTTTGTGGGTCACGACTACCGTGGCGCTGCCTAGCACCGGAATGATCTCCTTTGTATATGCCTGTAGCAGTGCATCAATCGGCAATAATTTTGGCCTCCTGGCCTTGGACACCCACAACCTTTCGAACTGTTTGATACTCATCAGGGACTTGCTGGCCCCCGTGTCTAGCTCCATTATAATACTGGGATGCCATTGAGGAGCACTTTCATCATTATCGGTGGCGTCCTGGTATATAAACTGTATATGTGCTCCACATGAACTCGCTGAACTTCAGCTTCCAGCGATTTCCCCCACTATTCATTTGGCCTCGTAGGGCTTACATCGGTTCCCGCCCTCCTCGTACATCAACCTGGCTGCAGGCTTCCTGCACATATGCGCCAAGTGACCGCTGACGTTGCAGTTTCTGCAGGTATATTGCTGATACCTGCAAGCTCTGGCTGGGTGTTTGCCTCCGCACCTCCAGCATGAGCTGAAGGCTCCATTGTTGGAAACAAAAGGTCCATTACCAGTCGATCGTCTCTGACAGTCTCTGTAACTGTCCTTAAGTGCACCAATAACAGATGTTGATGGCCCCATTACTGACCGCATTGTCCATTGCGATGGCATGAATCACTGTTCAGCTAGCCATTGTTTCTGTTGAATTCCCCCCTTTGGGTTCAACTGCATGCTGGAACATGTCCGATTGCCTTGTCTGCCTAGAGAACTGTGTGCCGCGTTAACAATGTTGACTCACTGGTCGTTTGCCGCATTTGAGCCAAGATTTTTGCCATAAATCATTCTGGTCTCTTCCTCCCCTGAGATAATTGTCTGGGCTATCAGAGCCGCCGCTTCCAAGGTCAAGTCTTTGGTCTCAATCAGTTTCCTGAAAACCCCAGTGTGCCCATGCCCTCAATAAAAAAGTCTCGCAGCATCTCCGCTCTGCATGCATCTGGGAACTTACATAGGCTCGTCAGTTGCCGGAGATCTGCCACGAAGTCTGGAACGCTTTGCTCTTTGTTTGATAATGGACAGGTTAGTTTTGTTCACATTGATCATATTTTACCCACAGACATGGAAGTAGTTGAAGGTGGGAGTGATTCAACTACTTCCATGTGACTCATCAGATAGTTTTGATACACCAGAAGCATATCCTACATCCAATGTACTGGAAACAAATCCAAGAGAAAGTCAGAATTTAAGTCTGAGTCTGAGTCAGGAAAACAAACAGTATGAAGTTAGAGAGAGTTCAATTGGAAATCAAGAACATCCCTTGGAGGAAAACTTCCCTCAGGATCAGCCTCGAATGAGTTTAAATTCGACACCATGTTTGGAAGGTTCTGTTTGAGAGCGAAAGTATCCTCTTCAAAATAGAAAACAAGTGGTTAAGCTTGATTTGTAAATATGGCAAAATAAGTCCATATCCTTTGTTATGTATAACCATGCAAGTTATGTATGATGATTGTTTGTTATAATAACTTTTCATTAAGGAGGGAGAAGTATCATGTCTGTAGCTCCACACTGTGGACACCCTTGTTACTGCAGTTAGTGCTGTTTAATAAAGAGCAGGTCACCTGACCAGCAGGGGACATCTCCGGAACCTGCAGCTATCTTACAGGTTGTGTGTTCGTGTGCGCACTGAAGATATCACAGTGTTGTGAACCATAGAAGGAAGGAGATTGAATACTAGCAGTCGTCAGAACTCAGGGGTTTTGTTTGAGGTGCTCAGGCAATTCCTAACTCCTTCAGAAATGTGTTCTGTGCACAGGCCAAAGCTTCTCACAATTATTGTGAGAATATCAAGACAGGCAGTTTGAGAAGATGCCTCTCACCCTTTTTGATTGTGAATCTGTACAGGGCAGTAGCAAGAGCAGGTTTGGGGGCATTGTGTCTCCACCCAGCAATTATTTTACATCCATCACGCTCCTTCATACTTTAAGATAATGGCCAACATTACTTTCTAATCACTCACAGCAGGGGCTCCATTTGCAAAGCAGCTGCATGATGCACTTAAAGTCTTATGCACTTACCTGTCTTGGACTCCATTGTTTGGGAGGTGCATTTTAAATCTTCTTCCATTTCCCTTCCTTTAGGATTTTCCCAAGATAAGGAGGCCAGAGGAATTGGTTCCCCAGAATTAGGCAATTCACAGCATATTGCATCAAACGTTCCAACTGAGACAAGCACTAGCACAAATACTAGCCCTCAGAGAGTGTAGTTAATGGGCATGAGGAGGGTTATTGTGTGAATCACAAATCACAAGTGAGAAGGAGCAATTCGAGGAGGCACGGAGGAAGAAGGAAGATCTGGTTAATTTGCAAGCCGACGGCCAGTGTCGACTGTATTAGCAAGGGATTGGTAACCTACTGCGACTGTCTTCAGACGTGAATTAATGTGGAAGCATGAAGCTTTTGCAGCATCTTTTAAGTCTGCTATGAGCAGCCTACAGCAACTGGCAGGGAACATGCAGCACTGCCCCTCCAACATCATCACAGCCATGCATCAATGCAAAGTACCATTGAGAAAGTGGTATCCTCATGGTTATCTTCAAGAGAGCCCTGAAGTAGTGGGAGAAGAAGCACTGAACAACATTCTCTCATAAATGTTGTGACTGGATCCATTAAACACCCAGTTGCAGAAACTTGTTGCTCCTGGGTTTTGTGGAGTGCCAGGTTTCACCTACAACTGAGACAGCATATGGATTGTGCTCTTGCAGATTGGTGGTCAGGAAGCTGGGGTGCCTAGCACCAGGGAGATATACTGGAGCAAGGTCCAATGAGGTCACTTCCTTTCACGGTGACCGCAGGCACCCACACACGCCCATCCCAGATTGCCCCATTAAAGGATTGTGCACAGGCTGGAGCTGTATGGCAGGGACATTGCACAACCCTTCTCCCAGAAGTTCTAGATCATAACTCAGCCAACAAAGCTATAGCACCCAGCAACAACCTACAATTGCTTCTCTCTTATCTGCGCTCTTCTTCAATTTGGGGGTTCCTAATTGGGGTCTTCCAGGACCATCAAATAACATAGCAACCATGAACTTGTGCAAAATAAAAGCATTATGGATGTTCTCTGAATAATGGCTATTAATATCTCTACATTACAATTGTTACTACACCTCAGAAGTACATCGATGACTGAGAAATGCCTTGGTATGCCCAAAGGTCATGATGGACGCTATGTAAGTGCAAGTTCTTTTTTTCTTCTTTAGGTATTCCTTCCTACATTACAATAGTGACTATGTTTCAAGAACATACTCTGTTGGCTGTAAAGCCTTTGCAACATCCTGAAGTCATGAAACGCGCTAAATAAAGGGAACTTTTTCTTTTTTTCCTGTACATGTATGTATCCCTTGACCTTTGGGAAGTCTGGCAAATGGTTACATTTCTGTACCCGCTCCAGCTTGTATCACGATACCAACATCTGCTCGGAGCCAGTTTCTGGTGGTATTTATCATTGTGGTATAGTAAACAGAATAAGGAGAATTTGCATTCAACACCCAAACTAATCTTAAACAAGCCATTTGACAAATTCTGAAATGGCAATAATTATCTGAAATTAGAAATAACTGCACATGCATTCTGCTCCTCGCTTGGATCTAAATGTCTGGGCAGTTCCTCGGCGCTGCTCCAGCTCCACCATCATTACTCTGCCGGACTGTGATGGAAAGCCTGTGGATGCAAGTCAATGTGGGTTCCGCTGCACTTCCAGTGAAGTAATGCAGGTGGAGCAGGAGCAGCTCCAAGGAATTTCCCAGCCATATCTAATGCTCGCCTGAGAAGTCTCTGCTACTTGCCATTACCATAATCTCAACATGCCATTCACGTCAACAGTGTTAAGGATTATGAGATAGCATGAAATTAATACCAGAATGGGATTTCCAAAGTACAGGTAAAATCTAATTTCATAACTAATCACTGTAAAACTATGTTGCAATCTTCCTTTATAATAGATTAGTGGCCTTTTAATTAAGTAATTCTATCATTCCATTCAAGCATGTAAAATAAATACTGTTACTCGCATTACTTTACACATAATACATTCAGTGGCAGACTTGTCAAATTCATTAAATAAAATGAATTTTGCTCCAGCACTGACTACTCAGCAATTAAAGCCCAAAATTCCCACTTTGATTTGTAATTAAGAATGCTTATCCTGAAATGAAGCTGCTGGTAAAACTTACTTTATAATATTTGTAAATGAATTTTTAAAATTGTTCATTTAGTAAAATACTTCGCTTCCAAATTAGACCATGGATGAAATACACGAAAAAATAATCCAACTATTTTCCACCCATCCTAACATTAAAATGTTATTTTATTGCAATTTACTTTTTTTCATGCTGGGAATTAAACCTTGTTTAAGATCTTGTCATTCGTCGAGCTGATTGGTGTTTTGGATACTGTTGGAAATAATGTGCTAGACTTTCCACTTTCTGGCTAAGGTCGAAAAAAATGGGCCTTGTTCCAGCGATGCGGGACCTATCGCCCATGCTGATCGCTGGCTCAAGGCCCATTTTTTTTTGCGATTTTCCACTCGGCCTTAGCCCGGCGATGTGATTTCTCGGCGATCTCCTGATCGCCCAAAGAAAACGGAACTGAATGAAAAAAAAAAGCTTCCCTAGCAACGCATTACTGCGCATGTGCAGGTTGATTTTTTTTTTCAGGTTGATGCTTCTTCCAGCATTTTGAGAGGTCAAGGGTCTTCACACATGCTCAGAAGCTCTGGGGGAGAGAGAGAGGAGAAAGGAGAAAGGAAGCAGGTCAGAAAGTCTTATCCAAATTACAGATAAATTTAAAGAATGGAGGGAGGTGCAGGAAAGAGAAGGGCCAAACCTTTCAGCGAAGAGGCAAATGAGGCCCTCGTAAATGCTGTCAGCTCCAGGTGGGAGGATCTGACATGGGGTGCATATCGCAGGATTTGGTCCGAAATTGCCGATGTAGTCACATCGGCCTCCAATGAAATGTGCACACCGGACCAGTGCCGCAAATGGTGGAACAGCCTGCTGGCAGCTGCGAGAGTAGTTGAAATTTATATTTATGTATTATTTAATGATCTAAATAGTAACTAGAATCTGCAATGTTATTGGGTTACATTTAAACATAACTAAATTTTACACAACCCAGCATAAAGTTAAATGTTCACTTGTTCACTTGTTATCATTACTTAACTGTTCCCTTTCCATTCTTTCTGAAATGGTCACTTGTTGTCATGAGTAAAATGGTCACTTGTTGTCATGACTGAAATGGTCACTTTTTATCATCATTGAAATGATCACGCGTTGTCATGACTGAAATGGTCACTTGTTGTCAGCACTGAAATGGTCACTTGTTGTTGTGACTGAAATGGTCACTTGTTATCATCACTGTAATGGTCATTTGTTGGCATGACTGAAATGGTCACTTGTTATCATCACTGTAATGGTCACTTGTTGGCATGACTGAAATGGTCACTTGTTGTCAGCACTGAAATGGTCACTTGTTGTTATGACTGAAATGGTCACTTGTTATCATCACTGTAATGGTCA
Organism: Pristiophorus japonicus; assembly: GCF_044704955.1. NCBI lineage: Eukaryota > Metazoa > Chordata > Chondrichthyes > Pristiophoridae > Pristiophorus > Pristiophorus japonicus. Next base: position 143,157,181 of record NC_091986.1, read on the forward strand.
CTTGTTATCATCACTGTAATGGTCACTTGTTGCCATCACTGAAATGGTTACTTGATGTGATCACTGAAATGGTCACTTGTTATGAGTGAAATGGTCACTTGTTGGCATGACTGAAATAGTCACTTGTTGTCATCACTGAAATGGTCACTTGTTGTCATCACTGAGATGGTCACTTGTTGTCATGACTGAAATGGTCACTTGTTGTTATGACTGAAATGGTCAATTGTTATCATAACTGAAATGGTCACTTGTTAGCGTGACTGAAATGGTCACTTGTTATCATTACTTAAATGGCCACTTGTTCTGTAAAATGTTCATTTCTTCTTGTAACGTTTTGGGGATTTTGAGGGAAGGGTGGGTTGGTGTGGGGGGTTGGAGGGAGGGTGTTTTTCATTAGTTCTTTGTTTGTTAATTAAAAAAAATGTTCTACAACTTTTGAACCTTCTCTCTTACTTACATAAGTTTTACAATGTACAGTTCTTCATGCAGATTTGTTTGTTAATTCTGTTTCCCCACGGAATATCATTAAATAGCTTCACTATGTAAAAGCTATTTAATAAATAATTCCAATATATGCATCAATAAGGGGCTAGATTTTTCACTTCACATCGCCCATGTAAAGTCCATCTATCGCCCATTTTGAGCAAAAAGTGGAAACTAGGCCCAACATATCGCCGGAAAAACAGGCCCCAAAGTTTCCACTTTGATCGCCGAGATGATCGCCCAAGTGATCGCCCACACAAGGCCCATCCCAAGTTTCAGCACTTAGCATGCACTTCACTGGGCCGATGCAAGGCCCAAAAGAGTGCTCAAAAATAGTTGCTTTTTCAGGGCCTTATAGAGGGAAATGGGCACTACGGACGCATTTTTTACTTTGGAGGAAGGGTGGAGAATTAGTTCTGAGTTATTTAGAGAGTAAAATTAAAGAAAATTGTACTCAGAAATTTTGGACAGGGAATATAAATAGGTAATGTCAACTTATTTATGCTAAATAGATCTCATGATATATTGGAATTATTTAATAAACAGTTTTTACACACTGAAGTTATGTAATGATATTCAGTGGTGAAACAGAATAAACAAACAAATCTGCATGAAGAACTAAATATTGTAAAACTTATGTACATAAGAACATAAGATCATAAGAATTAGGAACAGGAGTAGGCCATCTAGCCCCTCGCGCCTGCTCCACCATTCAACAAGATCATGGCTGATCTGGCCGTGGACTCAGCTCCACTTACCCGCCCGCTCCCCATAACCTTAATTCTTTTATTGGTTAAAAATTTATCTATCTGTGATTTGAATACATTCAATGAGCTAGCCTCAACTGCTTCCTTGGGCAGAGAATTCCACAGATTCACAACCCTCTGGGAGAAGAAGTTCCTTCTCAACTCGGTTTTAAATTGGCTCCCCCGTATTTTGAGGCTGTGCCCCCTAGTTCTAGTCTCCCCGACCAGTGGAAACAACATCTCTGCCTCTATCTTGTCTATCCCTTTCATTATTTTAAATGTTTCTATAAGATCACCCCTCATCCTTCTGAACTCCAACGAGTAAAGACCCAGTCTACTCAATCTATCATCATAAGGTAACCCCCTCATCTCCGGAATCAGCCTTGTGAACCGTCTCTATACCCCCTCCAGAGCTAGTATATCCTTCCTTAAGTAAGGTGACCAAAACTGCACGCAGTACTCCAGGTGCGGCCTCACCAATACACTGTACAGTTGCAGCAGGACCTCCCTGCTTTTGTACTCCATCCCTTTTGCAATGAAGGCCAACATTCCATACGCCTTCCTGATTACCTGCTGCACCTGCAAACTAATTTTTTGTCATTCATGCACAAGGATCCACCGGTACGCTCGCGGCCTTCCGCGAGAGGTGGGCACCGGAGGGACTGGAGTGCATCATCACGCCCGGCAACCAAATTTTAATTTGATTTTACGTTTTAAAGTTAATTTGTTTTAATTGCCGGTGCTTTTAGTGTCCCCTTCCCTTTTATAGGGGGCACTGGGGAAAAATTGTGATTTTAGTGCCCAAAAAAAAAAACAAAAAAAAAAAGAAAAAACACAAAAAAAAACACAAAAAAGGGGGGAAAAAAAAAAGGGCCTTGTAAATGTCTGCTGTGTCACCCAGGTCGGGTGGCACCGTTTAATGTTTTATGTTTTCACAGATAAACTCAAAAGAGTTTCATGCACAAGGACCAATTGTGCAGCAGTGGAGGCGTGTCCTGCACAGTTGGAGCTGTGAGCAGTGAGAGGAGCAGCTAGCAACTTGAGCTCCTGCCTGGAGAGCCCTGAGACCAGCCCAGGAGGAGAAGGAAGAAAGGGGCTTCACCTTCAACTTTTATCCAGAGGGAGAGGAGGAAGCAGAAAACATTTCAACATCTTTTTTACCATTCTGCAAGGAGTTGGAGAGAGGGGGAAAAGACCAACAACATCCAGTGTGGAAGGAGGGAGACTCTACATCTTCTACAGGTGGGTGTGGGTGCATTTCCCCAAACAGACTTTGTTGTATCGGTGGGGGGAGGAAAGAAGACCACTGAGGGCCGGAACATCGCGGGGGGTGTGTGTGTGTGTGTGGTAGTGTGTGTGGGGGCCGTGCTTACAACTAGGCCCCCCCCCACAATTGGAACCCCCCCCACCCCCCACATCCCCCACATTTGCCTAGCCTGGGATAGCTGGAGCTACCAGGCTGAAGATTGTTGTTTTTCTCAATCACCCAATTAAAGATCGTTAGGAGTGCCTGGTGGCTCCAGCTACCCCAGGTGAAGACATCTTCTCCCCCCACCTGAAGACCACCCCAAAGACTTTTGTGTTTTGCCATCTGGGGAGTGCACCCACCCACAGCTGCGAGGGGAGACCTGCCCTCGCAGCCCCCCCCCCTTCCCCCCCCCCCCCTTCCCACCCCCCTCTCTCTTTCTCTGCTACTCTGTTTCTCCCCTCTCTCTCTGAGAACCCTTTCCTTCCAAATTTAAAAAAAAACAATTAAGACAACTGAGCAGAGGGAGCAAGGCCTCTCCCCAATTGTCAACGAGGGGAGAGGTGCCTCGTTAAGGGCTCCTCTGCTCAGTTAACATACGAGGCCATTAAAGACCATTAAGGCCTGTGACTTTGGGGTGGGTGTAGCCCTTAAAGGGACCCCGTGATGGCGACTCCATCCACGCCGGTGGCAGGGCCAGCAAGGACGTATGCGCAGGTGGCAACCGCTTCCACAGCACCTCCTGCGCCACCCGCTGCCCTGCCACCATTTACACTTATAACAAAAAAACACGGGGTCAAGAGCTACACTCACCCCACAATGAGCATCGAGGAGTGCGTGCGGGCGATGGCTGGGGTAGTCGGCCCCTCGGCCATTGTCGCAGCCTCCAAGATGTCTGGGAAGGCTGTTTTCTTCCTGGGGTCGGAGCGGGCGGTGTCCCTGGCCCTCGAAAAGGGGCTCACGGTGGGCGGGACGTTCCTGCCGGTGGATCCTCTCGAGGCCACCGCGCAGAGGGTCATCGTGTCGAACGTCCCGCCCTTTGTTCCCGCTGGGCTCCTCCTCCCTCACCTACAACAACTGGGGGAGGTAAGGTCAGGGATCAACCCCATACCGCTCGGCCTCAGGGAGAACAGCCTGCGCCACGTGTTCTCCTTCCGCCGCCAGCTCTTTGTCCGGCTGGCGCGGGAGGACGTGACAGAAGGGCACTTTAATGTGGTGCACGAGGGGACTGCCTACCGCGTCTTCTGGACGTCGGACGGCGTGCGGTGCCATGCCTGCAGGGAGGTGGGGCATGTTCGCAAGAACTGCCCCGCCTCCAAGGCCGCCAAACCACCGAAGGCGGCCAAGGCTGGCGCTGCCGCCACCCCTCCCCCTAGTTGCGTCCGCGTGCCGGGAGCCATGGGTGCGCGGGCATCGTCGGAGGCCTTTGTTTTCAGGGCCTCCGGCGGGGGGGAGGGAGAGCGTCCGACCGGAAAGAAGGCGCGGAAGAAGACAAAACATCAAGAGGCGGGTCCCCTCGGTGCGCCGGATAATTTGACCACCGCGCTCAGCCCAACCCAGTCACCGGCGAGCGCGGGGTGCCCCGAGCCCGTGCCCGAGCCCTTGAACAACACCACAGAGGGGCCCGGGCGCGGGCAAGAAAAGGAAAAGGGGGGGGCGGAGCGGGAGGCCTCGGCAGACATGGAGGTCTCCCTGACTCCGCGCGCCCCCAGGAACAAAAAGAGGCACCGCCCCAATGACGCGGAGGGGGAACAATATCCCTCCGCGGAGGAGTCGGTGCCCGCCGCGTGTCCCGCGTCCCCCACCAGCGCCCCCAAATTGCGCTGCAGGCGCGAGGAGTCTTTCCCCGGGGAGGGTGAGACAGTTGAGGCTGCCCAGCCTCTGCCTCCCGGGGATGGAGTGGAAGATCTGCCTGTCGTGGGGGGCGTGGGGACCGCGGAGGAATGCGTAGCCGCCGGGCCGGGCGTCCCGGGGACTGAGGCGGGCGAGGCCGAAAAGGCCGAACCTGAGCCCGCCCAGCTATTACCCAACTTCCCCCGGGAGTTGCTCGACCCGGCAGAAACAAAATATATTGATTTTAATGAAACTGTAGACGCTGGGCCGGGGGGTGGCAGCGGGGAGGGGGAGGAACACCCACCCTCGCCCCTTACTTTGGAGCTGGAGCACTTGGAGGGCCTGGGGATTTCCTATGGCCGGGTCTCTCCTTGTTCTCCGGTTCCTGGGGCGGAGGGGGAACCCCTTCCGCTGTCATTTCCCGACCCAGCACCATTTTTAAAAGAGCCCAGTGGGGACTCCTCTGCCGACGATCCTGGGGGTGGGATCGGGGCAGTGCCAGGGCCGGTTGGAGCGGCCGGTTCATTTGCCGTACCTTGTGCGGTCGATGGGCCGGCTGCTGGCGGCCACCTCCCGGAGGAGGACGGGGACTCGGTGGGGGACGCGGGTGAAGACCTAGAGACCACCGCCAGTGAGGCGGTGGATCTGCTCGCGGCCGCCGCTGAGGCCCTCCTCGTTCCTGCAAAGGAACTCCGGGACTTTTTGGCCCAGAGCCGGGGTCGCCGCGACCAAGCCCGACTGGCCCTGGAAAAATGGTCCGAGCCGGAGCTGATCAAGGGGTCCGTCCGCGCCGCCGTTAAAACCTTGGCCGCGGGCGGGCCCTTGACAAAGGAGCAGCACCTCGAGCTGCGCGAGCTCGAGGGACTCCTCGCTGGGCTGCGGAGGGAGCGGAGTTCAACAAAAGACTCCGCTCCCTCCCCCACAATAGGTTAAGGTAGAGGTTGCACTATGCTTTTGCCATGAAGATAACCATAGCCAGCCTCAACATCAACGGCGGCAGAGGGGCACGCCGTAGATTTGACAATTTTTCGCTCCTGCGGGAGGGGAAATATGCGGTGTGCTTCCTGCAAGAAACCCACACCGTTCCGGGAGACGAAGCCACGTGGCTCCTGGAATGGCAAGGAGAGGTCCGCATGAGCCACCTCACCGCCATTTCTAGTGGGGTGGCCATCTTGCTGGGCCCGCATTTTCAGCCGGAGATCTTGGGGGTTGAGGAGCCCGTGCCAGGCCGCTTGCTGCACGTAACGGTTCGCCTGGGGGACGTGCCGCTCCATCTCGTGAACGTGTACGCCCCTCATCCCGGCCCGCAGCAAACGCGCTTCTTTGAAGAGGTGTCCGCTCTTCTTGGCTCCGTCGACGTCGGCGACTGCATTGTCCTCGGGGGGGATTTTAACTGCACCCTCGAGGCGAGGGACCGCTCCGGTGCCCCGCAGTGCATGACGGCGATGGAGAAGTTGAGGGACCTGGTCGGGTCCTTCGACTTGGTGGACGTCTGGCGAAATCTCCACCCCGACTCCAGCGCCTTTACTTGGGTGAGGCCTGGAGTTGGATGGTCTAGAGTCGACCGCCTTTACGTGTCTCGGGCGTACGTTTCCTGCGTCCCGGCGGCCTCCATGTGGCCGGTGCCGTGTTCGGACCACCACCTGGTGTGGGCGGAGCTCGCTTCGCTCCGCGCGAGGGCGGGGTCCGCGTACTGGCACTTTAACAACCGGCTGCTGGAGGACGTGCGTTTCCAGGACTCGTTCCGTCGATTCTGGTCCGACTGGAGAAGGAAGCAGGGGGGCTTCCCCTCCTTGAGGCTATGGTGGGACGTGGGCAAGGCTCACGTCCGCGTCTTCTGTCAAGAGTACGCGAGGGGGTCGACCAAGAGGCGGGCGGCCAGAGTCGGGCGCCTAGAAAAAGAGGTGCTCGACCTGGAAGCCCGTCTCGGTCAAGTCGTCCAGGACCCGGCCCTGCGGACGGTGTACGAAGCGAAGAAGGCCGCGCTGAAGGACCTGCAGCTCGTCGGGTCCCGAGGCGCGTTCGTGAGGTCGCGGATCCGGTTCCTGCGGGATCTGGACCGCGGCTCCCCCTTCTTCTACTCGCTGGAAAAAAGGCAGAGTGTCCGTAAGCAGCTCTTGACGCTGCTGGCCGACGACGGCTCTCTCGTCTCGGATCCGGAGGGCGTCAACAACAGGGTCCGTGAATATTACGGGGCTCTGTTCTCTCCGGATCTGTCCAGCGAGGAAGCGCGTAGAGTTTTGTGGGAGGACCTGCCGAAGGTCAGCCCGGAGGGCGCCGAAAATCTGGAAGCTCCGCTAAGCCTGGCGGAGCTGACCGGTGCCCTCGCCCGGCTCTCGAGGGGAAAATCCCCGGGGCTGGACGGGCTGACCGTGGAGTTCCACAGGGCGTTCTGGGACGTCCTGGGGGGCGACTACGCGCGGGTCCTGGGGGAAAGTCTGGCGACCGGGGAGATGCCCCTCTCTTGGCGCAGGGCAGTCATCGTCCTGCTGCCTAAGAAGGGCGATCTCCGCCTCCTTAAGAACTGGCGCCCGGTCTCCCTCCTCAGCACGGACTACAAAATCTTCGCCAGGGCGATGTCTGCTCGCCTTGGTGCCGTGCTGGACCACATGATCCACCCCGACCAGTCATACACGGTCCCGGGCCGGACAATCCACGACAACATCCATCTGGTCCGGGACCTCATCCATTGCTCCCAGGAGGCTGGTCTGTCGGTCGCCTTCCTATCCCTCGACCAAGAGAAGGCGTTCGACAGGGTGGATCACGACTATCTGCTCGGAACTCTGCGCGTTTTCGGGTTCGGGACGCATTTCGTCGCCCGGATCCGACTTTTGTACGCCGCCGCGGAGTGTCTGATTAAGGTTAACGGGTCCTTGACGGCGCCCCTTCGCTTTAGGAGAGGGGTGCGCCAGGGATGCCCCATGTCCGGCCAGTTATACGCCGTTTGCGTGGAGCCTTTCCTGCGCCTCTTGCGGACGAGGTTGACGGGACTGGCTCTGCAAGGGCCGGGCGTGGAGGTCGTCCTCTCGGCTTACGCCGATGACGTGCTCCTCGCGGTAGAGGATCCCGCTGACCTGCGGAGGATGCGTGAGTGCCAGGAGATTTACTCGGCCGCGTCCTCCGCCAGGATCAACTGGGAGAAATGTTCCGGACTCCTGGTGGGTCAGTGGCGGGTGGACTCCCTGCCGGAGGAGCTCAGGCCTTTTGCCTGGAGCACGACCCATCTCCTCTATCTGGGAGTCTACCTTAGCCCCGACGAGGGAGCCTGGCCGGCGAACTGGCAGGAGCTGGAGGCCAAGGTCGCCGCTCGCCTAGGGCGCTGGACAGGACTGCTCCGAGTGCTGTCCTACAGGGGTCGAGCGCTAGTTATAAACCAGCTGGTGGCCGCAATGCTGTGGTACCGGCTGGTCACTTTGACCCCTCCCCCTGCGTTTGTCGCCAAGATACAGAAGAAGCTGGTGGACTTCTTCTGGAACAACAGGAAGCACTGGGTCTCTGCCGCGGTCTTGAGTCTCCCGCTTGAGGAGGGCGGTCAGTCGTTGGTGTGCGTCAGCGCCCAGCTCGCGACTTTCCGTCTTCAGACCCTGCAGAGATACCTTTACGTCGAGCCCTCTCCTAGGTGGTGTGCTCTGGCGAGGTATTTCTTCCGCCAGCAGCTCGACCTCAATTATGACACGCAGCTCCTGTTTGTGAACTTGGGGGGTGCCAGGACCGCCCTCCGGGAGCTGCCTGTCTTTTACAGGGAACTCATCAGGGTCTGGAACAAAGTCTCCACCAAGCGCAGCTCTCCACCGGCTGGAGTGGCGGCCGTCCTGCAGGAGCCGCTGCTCGGGAATCCGTACCTCCACGGCCGAGGTTTTATGTGGCGGTCGGAAGAGAGGGCTGTGGCTGGTGAGGTGACCAGGGTCAGGGACCTGCTCGATGGCGGAGGAGCGGGCTGGATGGCGCCAGTCACGCTGGCGCGGCGCCTAAATTCTGCCAACGTCCGCCGCGCGGCCGATGCCATCGAGTCGCTAAAAACAGCTCTGGGCCCTGACTCCGTTAGGTGTATCGAGGAGGCTCAAGCACGTGGGGAGATCCCGTCCGAACTGACCCCCGTCCGTACGGAATTCCTCATCGGCGCCAAACCCCGGAACCTCCCTCGGGGGCCGGCGCCTCACAACTTGAGCCGCCTCGGGGAAATCCCCTCCGTGCCTTTCAGTTCCGCGCGGAGGGGTTTCCTGTACGGGCTGCTCCTGCACACCCTCAACTTTGCCATCCTCGCCGGCCGTCCGGACACGCCATGGCGCACCATCTTGCCGTCCGGAGGAGGCGGGGGTCCCCGATGGAGGGCACTCTACGCAGGGGTCCTCCCACTATTCATCGGGGACTTGGCCTGGAGGGTGGTGCACGGAGCAGTGCCGTGCAATAAATTTTTAAGCCGGTTCACGGACTCCCAGGCCGCCTGCAATTTCTGCGGTCTGGAGGAGTCCGTGTTCCATGTTTTTATGGAGTGCACAAGGTTGCAGCCCCTGTTCCACTATTTGAAGGGGCTGCTCCTGAAATTCTGGCTGCACTTCAGTCCCACTCTCCTGATCTTTGGGCACCCTGTGCGGAGGGGAGCGGGTAGGTCCGAAGGCCTCCTCGTAGGACTGCTCCTGGGCACGGCCAAGGGTGCCATCAGCCGGTCCAGGCAGCGGGCGGTCGAGGGGGTCGTTCAACCTGACTGCCTGCCTCTCTTCCGCTCTTACATCCGGTCCAGGGTGTCCTTGGAGATGGAGCACGCGGTGTCCACCGGTACGCTCGCGGCCTTCCGCGAGAGGTGGGCACCGGAGGGACTGGAGTGCATCATCACGCCCGGCAACCAAATTTTAATTTGATTTTACGTTTTAAAGTTTAATTTGTTTTAATTGCCGGTGCTTTTAGTGTCCCCCTTCCCTTTTATAGGGGGCACTGGGGAAAATTGTGATTTTAGTGCCCAAAAAAAAACCAAAAAAAAAAAAAGAAAAACACAAAAAAAAAAACCAAAAAAAAAAAAGGGGGGAAAAAAAGGGCCTTGAAAATGTCTGGAGTGTCACCCAGGTCGGGTGGCACCGTTTATTGTTTTTATGTTTTCACAGGTGAACTCAAAAGAGTTTCATGCACAAGGACCAATTGTGCAGCAGTGGAGGCGTGTCCTGCACAGTTGGAGCTGTGAGCAGTGAGAGGAGCAGCTAGCAACTTGAGCTCCTGCCTGGAGAGCCCTGAGACCAGCCCAGGAGGAGAAGGAAGAAAGGGGCTTCACCTTCAACTTTACCCAGAGGGAGAGGAGGAAAAAGCAGAAAACTTTTAAACAACTTTACCATTCTGCAAGGAGTTGGAGAGAGGGGGAAAAACCACAACAACCAACATCCAGTGTGGAAGGAGGGAGACTCTACCATTTCTACAGGTGGGTGTGGGTGCATTTCCCCAAACAGACTTTGTTGTATCGGTGGGGGGAGGAAAGAAGACCACTGAGGGCCGGAACATCGCGGGGGGTGTGTGTGTGTGTGGTAGTGTGCGTGGGGGCCGTGCTTACAACTAGGCCCCCCCCCACAATTGGAACCCCCCCCACCCCCCACATTTGCCTAGCCTGGGATAGCTGGAGCTACCAGGCTGAAGATTGTTATTAATCACCCAATTAAAGATCGTTAGGAGTGCCTGGTGGCTCCAGCTACCCCAGGTGAAGACATCTTCTCCCCCCACCTGAAGACCACCTCAAAGACTTTTGTGTTTTGCCATCTGGGGAGTGCACCCACCCACAGCTGCGAGGGGAGACCTGCCCTCGCAGTCCCCCCCCCCCCTTCCCACCCCCCTCCTTCCCACCCCCCTCTCTCTTTCTCTGCTACTCTGTTTCTCCCCTCTCTCTCTGAGAACCCTTTCCTTCCAAATTAATAAAAAAAAACAATTAAGACAACTGAGCAGAGGGAGCAAGGCCTCTCCCCAATTGTCAACGAGGGGAGAGGTGCCTCGTTAAGGGCTCCTCTGCTCAGTTAAATACACGAGGCCATTAAAGACCATTAAGGCCTGTGACTTTGGGGTGGGTGTAGCCCTTAAAGGGACCCCGTGATGGCGACCCCATCCACGCCGGTGGCAGGGCCAGCAAGGACGTATGCGCAGGTGGCAACCGCTTCCACAGCACCTCCTGCGCCACCCGCTGCCCTGCCACCATTTACACTTATAACAAAAAAACACGGGGTCAAGAGCTACACTCACCCCACAATGAGCATCGAGGAGTGCGTGCGGGCGATGGCTGGGGTAGTCGGCCCCTCGGCCATTGTCGCAGCCTCCAAGATGTCTGGGAAGGCTGTTTTCTTCCTGGGGTCGGAGCGGGCGGTGTCCCTGGCCCTCGAAAAGGGGCTCACGGTGGGCGGGACGTTCCTGCCGGTGGATCCTCTCGAGGCCACCGCGCAGAGGGTCATCGTGTCGAACGTCCCGCCCTTTGTTCCCGCTGAGCTCCTCCTCCCTCACCTACAACAACTGGGGGAGGTAAGGTCAGGGATCAACCCCATACCGCTCGGCCTCAGGGAGAACAGCCTGCGCCACGTGTTCTCCTTCCGCCGCCAGCTCTTTGTCCGGCTGGCGCGGGAGGACGTGACAGAAGGGCACTTTAATGTGGTGCACGAGGGGACTGCCTACCGCGTCTTCTGGACGTCGGACGGCGTGCGGTGCCATGCCTGCAGGGAGGTGGGGCATGTTCGTAAGAACTGCCCCGCCTCCAAGGCCGCCAAACCACCGAAGGCGGCCAAGGCTGGCGCTGCCGCCACCCCTCCCCCTAGTTGCGTCCGCGTGCCGGGAGCCATGGGTGCGCGGGCATCGTCGGAGGCCTTTGTTTTCAGGGCCTCCGGCGGGGGGGAGGGAGAGCGTCCGAGCGGAAAGAAGGCGCGGAAGAAGGAGAAACATCAAGAGGCGGGTCCCCTCGGTGCGCCGGATAATTTGACCACCGCGCTCAGCCCAACCCCGTCACCGGCGAGCGCGGGGTGCCCCGAGCCCGTGCCCGAGCCCTTGAACAACACCACAGAGGGGCCCGGGCGCGGGCAAGAAAAGGAAAAGGGGGGGGCGGAGCGGGAGGCCTCGGCAGACATGGAGGTCTCCCTGACTCCGCGTGCCCCCAGGAACAAAAAGAGGCACCGCCCCAATGACGCGGAGGGGGAACAATATCCCTCCGCGGAGGAGTCGGTGCCCGCCGCGTGTCCCGCGTCCCCCACCAGCGCCCCCAAATTGCGCTGCAGGCGCGAGGAGTCTTTCCCCGGGGAGGGTGAGACAGTTGAGGCTGCCCAGCCTCTGCCTCCCGGGGATGGAGTGGAAGATCTGCCTGTCGTGGGGGGCGTGGGGACCGCGGAGGAATGCGTAGCCGCCGGGCCGGGCGTCCCGGGGACTGAGGCGGGCGAGGCCGAAAAGGCCGAACCTGAGCCCGCCCAGCTATTACCCAACTTCCCCCGGGAGTTGCTCGACCCGGCAGAAACAAAATATATTGATTTTAATGAAACTGTAGATGCTGGGCCGGGGGGTGGCAGCGGGGAGGGGGAGGAACACCCACCCTCGCCCCTTACTTTGGAGCTGGAGCACTTGGAGGGCCTGGGGATTTCCTATGGCCGGGTCTCTCCTTGTTCTCCGGTTCCTGGGGCGGAGGGGGAACCCCTTCCGCTGTCATTTCCCGACCCGGCACCATTTTTAAAAGAGCCCAGTGGGGACTCCTCTGCCGACGATCCTGGGGGTGGGATCGGGGCAGTGCCAGGGCCGGTTGGAGCGGCCGGTTCATTTGCCGTACCTTATGCGGTCGATGGGCTGGCTGCTGGCGGCCACCTCCCGGAGGAGGACGGGGACTCGGTGGGGGACGCGGGAGAAGAACTAGAGACCACCGCCAGGGAGGCGGTGGATCTGCTCGCGGCCGCCGCTGAGGCCCTCCTCATTCCTGCAAAGGAACTCCGGGACTTTTTGGCCCAGAGCCAGGGTCGCCGCGACCAAGCCCGACTGGCCCTGGAAAAATGGTCCGAGCCGGAGCTGATCAAGGGGTCCGTCCGCGCCGCCGTTAAAACCTTGGCCGCGGGCGGGCCCTTGACAAAGGAGCAGCACCTTGAGCTGCGCGAGCTCGAGGGACTCCTCGCTGGGCTGCGGAGGGAGCGGAGTTCAACAAAAGACTCCGCTCCCTCCCCCACAATAGGTTAAGGTAGAGGTTGCACTATGCTTTTGCCATGAAGAGAACCATAGCCAGCCTCAACATCAACGGCGGCAGAGGGGCACGCCGTAGATTTGACAATTTTTCGCTCCTGCGGGAGGGGAAATATGCGGTGTGCTTCCTGCAAGAAACCCACACCGTTCCGGGAGACGAAGCCACGTGGCTCCTGGAATGGCAAGGAGAGGTCCGCATGAGCCACCTCACCGCCATTTCTAGTGGGGTGGCCATCTTGCTGGGCCCGCATTTTCAGCCGGAGATCTTGGGGGTCGAGGAGCCCGTGCCAGGCCGCTTGCTGCACGTAACGGTTCGCCTGGGGGACGTGCCGCTCCATCTCGTGAACGTGTACGCCCCTCATCCCGGCCCGCAGCAGACGCGCTTCTTTGAAGAGGTGTCCGCTCTTCTTGGCTCCGTCGACGTCGGCGACTGCATTGTCCTCGGGGGGGATTTTAACTGCACCCTCGAGGCGAGGGACCGCTCCGGTGCCCCGCAGTGCATGACGGCGATGGAGAAGTTGAGGGACCTGGTCGGGTCCTTCGACTTGGTGGACGTCTGGCGAAATCTCCACCCCGACTCCAGCGCCTTTACTTGGGTGAGGCCTGGAGTTGGATGGTCTAGGGTCGACCGCCTTTACGTGTCTCGGGCGTACGTTTCCTGCGTCCCGGCGGCCTCCATGCGGCCGGTGCCGTGTTCGGACCACCACCTGGTGTGGGCGGAGCTCGCTTCGCTCCGCGCGAGGACGGGGTCCGCGTACTGGCACTTTAACAACCGGCTGCTGGAGGACGTGCGGTTCCAGGACTCGTTCCGTCGATTCTGGTCCGACTGGAGAAGGAAGCAGGGGGGCTTCCCCTCCTTGAGGCTATGGTGGGACGTGGGCAAGGCTCACGTCCGCGTCTTCTGTCAAGAGTACGCGAGGGGGTCGACCAAGAGGCGGGCGGCCAGAGTCGGGCGCCTAGAAAAAGAGGTGCTCGACCTGGAAGCCCGTCTCGGTCAAGTCGTCCAGGACCCGGCCCTGCGGACGGTGTACGAAGCGAAGAAGGCCGCGCTGAAGGACCTGCAGCTCGTCGGGTCCCGAGGCGCGTTCGTGAGGTCGCGGATCCGGTTCCTGCGGGATCTGGACCGCGGCTCCCCCTTCTTCTACTCGCTGGAAAAAAGGCAGAGTGTCCGTAAGCAGCTCTTGACGCTGCTGGCCGACGACGGCTCTCTCGTCTCGGATCCGGAGGGCGTCAACAACAGGGTCCGTGAATATTACGGGGCTCTGTTCTCTCCGGATCCGTCCAGCGAGGAAGCGCGTAGAGTTTTGTGGGAGGACCTGCCGAAGGTCGGCCCGGAGGGCGCCGAAAATCTGGAAGCTCCGCTAAGCCTGGCGGAGCTGACCGGTGCCCTCGCCCGGCTCTCGAGGGGAAAATCCCCGGGGCTGGACGGGCTGACCGTGGAGTTCCACAGGGCGTTCTGGGACGTCCTGGGGAGCGACTACGCGCGGGTCCTGGGGGAAAGTCTGGCGACCGGGGAGATGCCCCTCTCTTGGCGCAGGGCAGTCATCGTCCTGCTGCCTAAGAAGGGCGATCTCCGCCTCCTTAAGAACTGGCGCCCGGTCTCCCTCCTCAGCACGGACTACAAAATCTTCGCCAGGGCGATGTCTGCTCGCCTTGGTGCCGTGCTGGACCACATGATCCACCCCGACCAGTCATACACGGTCCCGGGCCGGACAATCCACGACAACATCCATCTGGTCCGGGACCTCATCCATTGCTCCCAGGAGGCTGGTCTGTCGGTCGCCTTCCTATCCCTCGACCAAGAGAAGGCGTTCGACAGGGTGGATCACGACTATCTGCTCGGAACTCTGCGCGCTTTCGGGTTCGGGACGCATTTCGTCGCCCGGATCCGACTTTTGTACGCCGCCGCGGAGTGTCTGATTAAGGTTAACGGGTCCTTGACGGCGCCCCTTCGCTTTAGGAGAGGGGTGCGCCAGGGATGCCCCATGTCCGGCCAGTTATACGCCGTTTGCGTGGAGCCTTTCCTGCGCCTCTTGCGGACGAGGTTGACGGGACTGGCTCTGCAAGGGCCGGGCGTGGAGGTCGTCCTCTCGGCTTACGCCGATGACGTGCTCCTCGCGGTAGAGGATCCCGCTGACCTGCGGAGGATGCGTGAGTGCCAGGAGATTTACTCGGCCGCGTCCTCCGCCAGGATCAACTGGGAGAAATGTTCCGGACTCCTGGTGGGTCAGTGGCGGGTGGACTCCCTGCCGGAGGAGCTCAGGCCTTTTGCCTGGAGCACGACCCATCTCCTCTATCTGGGAGTCTACCTTAGCCCCGACGAGGAAGCCTGGCCGGCGAACTGGCAGGAGCTGGAGGCCAAGGTCGCCGCTCGCCTAGGGCGCTGGACAGGACTGCTCCGAGTGCTGTCCTACAGGGGTCGAGCGCTAGTCATAAACCAGCTGGTGGCCGCAATGCTGTGGTACCGGCTGGTCACTTTGACCCCTCCCCCTGCGTTTGTCGCCAAGATACAGAAGAAGCTGGTGGACTTCTTCTGGAACAACAGGAAGCACTGGGTCTCTGTCGCGGTCTTGAGTCTCCCGCTTGAGGAGGGCGGTCAGTCGTTGGTGTGCGTCAGCGCCCAGCTCGCGACTTTCCGTCTTCAGACCCTGCAGAGATACCTTTACGTCGAGCCCCCTCCTAGGTGGTGTGCTCTGGCGAGGTATTTCTTCCGCCAGCAGCTCGACCTCAATTATGACACGCAGCCCCTGTTTGTGAACTTGGGGGGTGCCAGGACCGCCCTCCGGGAGCTGCCTGTCCTTTACAGGGAACTCATCAGGGTCTGGAACAAAGTCTCCACCAAGCGCAGCTCTCCACCGGCTGGAGTGGCGGCCGTCCTGCAGGAGCCGCTGCTCGGGAATCCGTACCTCCACGGCCGAGGCTTTATGTGGCGGTCGGAAGAGAGGGCTGTGGCTGGTGAGGTGACCAGGGTCAGGGACCTGCTCGATGGCGGAGGAGCGGGCTGGATGGCGCCAGTCACGCTGGCGCGGCGCCTAAATTCTGCCAACGTCCGCCACGCGGCCGATGCCATCGAGTCGCTAAAAACAGCTCTGGGCCCTGACTCCGTTAGGTGTATCGAGGAGGCTCAAGCACGTGGGGAGATCCCGTCCGAACTGACCCCCGTCCGGACGGAATTCCTCATCGGCGCCAAACCCCGGAACCTCCCTCGGGGGCCGGCGCCTCACAACTTGAGCCGCCTCGGGGAAATCCCCTCCGTGCCTTTCAGTTCCGCGCGGAGGGGTTTCCTGTACGGGCTGCTCCTGCACACCCTCAACTTTGCCATCCTCGCCGGCCGTCCGGACACGCCATGGCGTACCATCTTGCCGTCCGGAGGAGGCGGGGGTCCCCGATGGAGGGCACTCTACGCAGGGGTCCTCCCACTATTCATCGGGGACTTGGCCTGGAGGGTGGTGCACGGAGCAGTGCCGTGCAACAAATTTTTAAGCCGGTTCACGGACTCCCAGGCCGCCTGCAATTTCTGCGGTCTGGAGGAGTCCGTGTTCCATGTTTTTATGGAGTGCACAAGGTTGCAGCCCCTGTTCCACTATTTGAAGGGGCTGCTCCTGAAATTCTGGCTGCACTTCAGTCCCACTCTCCTGATCTTTGGGCACCCTGTGCGGAGGGGAGCGGGTAGGTCCGAAGGCCTCCTCGTAGGACTGCTCCTGGGCACGGCCAAGGGTGCCATCAGCCGGTCCAGGCAGCGGGCGGTCGAGGGGGTCGTTCAACCTGACTGCCTGCCTCTCTTCCGCTCTTACATCCGGTCCAGGGTGTCCTTGGAGATGGAGCACGCGGTGTCCACCGGTACGCTCGCGGCCTTCCGCGAGAGGTGGGCACCGGAGGGACTGGAGTGCATCATCACGCCCGGCAACCAAATTTTAATTTGATTTTACGTTTTAAAGTTTAATTTGTTTTAATTGCCGGTGCTTTTAGTGTCCCCCTTCCCTTTTATAGGGGGCACTGGGGAAAATTGTGATTTTAGTGCCCAAAAAAAAACCAAAAAAAAAAAAAGAAAAACACAAAAAAAAAAACCAAAAAAAAAAAAGGGGGGAAAAAAAGGGCCTTGAAAATGTCTGGAGTGTCACCCAGGTCGGGTGGCACCGTTTATTGTTTTTATGTTTTCACAGGTGAACTCAAAAGAGTTTCATGCACAAGGACCAATTGTGCAGCAGTGGAGGCGTGTCCTGCACAGTTGGAGCTGTGAGCAGTGAGAGGAGCAGCTAGCAACTTGAGCTCCTGCCTGGAGAGCCCTGAGACCAGCCCAGGAGGAGAAGGAAGAAAGGGGCTTCACCTTCAACTTTACCCAGAGGGAGAGGAGGAAAAAGCAGAAAACTTTTAAACAACTTTACCATTCTGCAAGGAGTTGGAGAGAGGGGGAAAAACCACAACAACCAACATCCAGTGTGGAAGGAGGGAGACTCTACCATTTCTACAGGTGGGTGTGGGTGCATTTCCCCAAACAGACTTTGTTGTATCGGTGGGGGGAGGAAAGAAGACCACTGAGGGCCGGAACATCGCGGGGGGTGTGTGTGTGTGTGGTAGTGTGCGTGGGGGCCGTGCTTACAACTAGGCCCCCCCCCACAATTGGAACCCCCCCACCCCCCACATTTGCCTAGCCTGGGATAGCTGGAGCTACCAGGCTGAAGATTGTTATTAATCACCCAATTAAAGATCGTTAGGAGTGCCTGGTGGCTCCAGCTACCCCAGGTGAAGACATCTTCTCCCCCCACCTGAAGACCACCTCAAAGACTTTTGTGTTTTGCCATCTGGGGAGTGCACCCACCCACAGCTGCGAGGGGAGACCTGCCCTCGCAGTCCCCCCCCCCCCTTCCCACCCCCCTCCTTCCCACCCCCCTCTCTCTTTCTCTGCTACTCTGTTTCTCCCCTCTCTCTCTGAGAACCCTTTCCTTCCAAATTAATAAAAAAAAACAATTAAGACAACTGAGCAGAGGGAGCAAGGCCTCTCCCCAATTGTCAACGAGGGGAGAGGTGCCTCGTTAAGGGCTCCTCTGCTCAGTTAAATACACGAGGCCATTAAAGACCATTAAGGCCTGTGACTTTGGGGTGGGTGTAGCCCTTAAAGGGACCCCGTGATGGCGACCCCATCCACGCCGGTGGCAGGGCCAGCAAGGACGTATGCGCAGGTGGCAACCGCTTCCACAGCACCTCCTGCGCCACCCGCTGCCCTGCCACCATTTACACTTATAACAAAAAAACACGGGGTCAAGAGCTACACTCACCCCACAATGAGCATCGAGGAGTGCGTGCGGGCGATGGCTGGGGTAGTCGGCCCCTCGGCCATTGTCGCAGCCTCCAAGATGTCTGGGAAGGCTGTTTTCTTCCTGGGGTCGGAGCGGGCGGTGTCCCTGGCCCTCGAAAAGGGGCTCACGGTGGGCGGGACGTTCCTGCCGGTGGATCCTCTCGAGGCCACCGCGCAGAGGGTCATCGTGTCGAACGTCCCGCCCTTTGTTCCCGCTGAGCTCCTCCTCCCTCACCTACAACAACTGGGGGAGGTAAGGTCAGGGATCAACCCCATACCGCTCGGCCTCAGGGAGAACAGCCTGCGCCACGTGTTCTCCTTCCGCCGCCAGCTCTTTGTCCGGCTGGCGCGGGAGGACGTGACAGAAGGGCACTTTAATGTGGTGCACGAGGGGACTGCCTACCGCGTCTTCTGGACGTCGGACGGCGTGCGGTGCCATGCCTGCAGGGAGGTGGGGCATGTTCGTAAGAACTGCCCCGCCTCCAAGGCCGCCAAACCACCGAAGGCGGCCAAGGCTGGCGCTGCCGCCACCCCTCCCCCTAGTTGCGTCCGCGTGCCGGGAGCCATGGGTGCGCGGGCATCGTCGGAGGCCTTTGTTTTCAGGGCCTCCGGCGGGGGGGAGGGAGAGCGTCCGAGCGGAAAGAAGGCGCGGAAGAAGGAGAAACATCAAGAGGCGGGTCCCCTCGGTGCGCCGGATAATTTGACCACCGCGCTCAGCCCAACCCCGTCACCGGCGAGCGCGGGGTGCCCCGAGCCCGTGCCCGAGCCCTTGAACAACACCACAGAGGGGCCCGGGCGCGGGCAAGAAAAGGAAAAGGGGGGGGCGGAGCGGGAGGCCTCGGCAGACATGGAGGTCTCCCTGACTCCGCGCGCCCCCAGGAACAAAAAGAGGCACCGCCCCAATGACGCGGAGGGGGAACAATATCCCTCCGCGGAGGAGTCGGTGCCCGCCGCGTGTCCCGCGTCCCCCACCAGCGCCCCCAAATTGCGCTGCAGGCGCGAGGAGTCTTTCCCCGGGGAGGGTGAGACAGTTGAGGCTGCCCAGCCTCTGCCTCCCGGGGATGGAGTGGAAGATCTGCCTGTCGTGGGGGGCGTGGGGACCGCGGAGGAATGCGTAGCCGCCGGGCCGGGCGTCCCGGGGACTGAGGCGGGCGAGGCCGAAAAGGCCGAACCTGAGCCCGCCCAGCTATTACCCAACTTCCCCCGGGAGTTGCTCGACCCGGCAGAAACAAAATATATTGATTTTAATGAAACTGTAGATGCTGGGCCGGGGGGTGGCAGCGGGGAGGGGGAGGAACACCCACCCTCGCCCCTTACTTTGGAGCTGGAGCACTTGGAGGGCCTGGGGATTTCCTATGGCCGGGTCTCTCCTTGTTCTCCGGTTCCTGGGGCGGAGGGGGAACCCCTTCCGCTGTCATTTCCCGACCCGGCACCATTTTTAAAAGAGCCCAGTGGGGACTCCTCTGCCGACGATCCTGGGGGTGGGATCGGGGCAGTGCCAGGGCCGGTTGGAGCGGCCGGTTCATTTGCCGTACCTTGTGCGGTCGATGGGCCGGCTGCTGGCGGCCACCTCCCGGAGGAGGACGGGGACTCGGTGGGGGACGCGGGTGAAGACCTAGAGACCACCGCCAGTGAGGCGGTGGATCTGCTCGCGGCCGCCGCTGAGGCCCTCCTCGTTCCTGCAAAGGAACTCCGGGACTTTTTGGCCCAGAGCCGGGGTCGCCGCGACCAAGCCCGACTGGCCCTGGAAAAATGGTCCGAGCCGGAACTGATCAAGGGGTCCGTCCGCGCCGCCGTCAAAACCTTGGCCGCGGGCGGGCCCTTGACAAAGGAGCAGCACCTTGAGCTGCGCGAGCTCGAGGGACTCCTCGCTGGGCTGCGGAGGGAGCGGAGTTCAACAAAAGACTCCGCTCCTTCCCCCACAATAGGTTAAGGTAGAGGTTGCACTATGCTTTTGCCATGAAGATAACCATAGCCAGCCTCAACATCAACGGCGGCAGAGGGGCACGCCGTAGATTTGACAATTTTTCGCTCCTGCGGGAGGGGAAATATGCGGTGTGCTTCCTGCAAGAAACCCACACCGTTCCGGGAGACGAAGCCACGTGGCTCCTGGAATGGCAAGGAGAGGTCCGCATGAGCCACCTCACCGCCATTTCTAGTGGGGTGGCCATCTTGCTGGGCCCGCATTTTCAGCCGGAGATCTTGGGGGTCGAGGAGCCCGTGCCAGGCCGCTTGCTGCACGTAACGGTTCGCCTGGGGGACGTGCCGCTCCATCTCGTGAACGTGTACGCCCCTCATCCCGGCCCGCAGCAGACGCGCTTCTTTGAAGAGGTGACCGCTCTTCTTGGCTCCGTCGACGTCGGCGACTGCATTGTCCTCGGGGGGGATTTTAACTGCACCCTCGAGGCGAGGGACCGCTCCGGTGCCCCGCAGTGCATGACGGCGATGGAGAAGTTGAGGGACCTGGTCGGGTCCTTCGACTTGGTGGACGTCTGGCGAAATCTCCACCCCGACTCCAGCGCCTTTACTTGGGTGAGGCCTGGAGTTGGATGGTCTAGAGTCGACCGCCTTTACGTGTCTCGGGCGTACGTTTCCTGCGTCCCGGCGGCCTCCATGCGGCCGGTGCCGTGTTCGGACCACCACCTGGTGTGGGCGGAGCTCGCTTCGCTCCGCGCGAGGACGGGGTCCGCGTACTGGCACTTTAACAACCGGCTGCTGGAGGACGTGCGGTTCCAGGACTCGTTCCGTCGATTCTGGTCCGACTGGAGAAGGAAGCAGGGGGGCTTCCCCTCCTTGAGGCTATGGTGGGACGTGGGCAAGGCTCACGTCCGCGTCTTCTGTCAAGAGTACGCGAGGGGGTCGACCAAGAGGCGGGCGGCCAGAGTCGGGCGCCTAGAAAAAGAGGTGCTCGACCTGGAAGCCCGTCTCGGTCAAGTCGTCCAGGACCCGGCCCTGCGGACGGTGTACGAAGCGAAGAAGGCCGCGCTGAAGGACCTGCAGCTCGTCGGGTCCCGAGGCGCGTTCGTGAGGTCGCGGATCCGGTTCCTGCGGGATCTGGACCGCGGCTCCCCCTTCTTCTACTCGCTGGAAAAAAGGCAGAGTGTCCGTAAGCAGCTCTTGACGCTGCTGGCCGACGACGGCTCTCTCGTCTCGGATCCGGAGGGCGTCAACAACAGGGTCCGTGAATATTACGGGGCTCTGTTCTCTCCGGATCTGTCCAGCGAGGAAGCGCGTAGAGTTTTGTGGGAGGACCTGCCGAAGGTCAGCCCGGAGGGCGCCGAAAATCTGGAAGCTCCGCTAAGCCTGGCGGAGCTGACCGGTGCCCTCGCCCGGCTCTCGAGGGGAAAATCCCCGGGGCTGGACGGGCTGTACCGTGGAGTTCCACAGGGCGTTCTGGGACGTCCTGGGGGGCGACTACGCGCGGGTCCTGGGGGAAAGTCTGGCGACCGGGGAGATGCCCCTCTCTTGGCGCAGGGCAGTCATCGTCCTGCTGCCTAAGAAGGGCGATCTCCGCCTCCTTAAGAACTGGCGCCCGGTCTCCCTCCTCAGCACGGACTACAAAATCTTCGCCAGGGCGATGTCTGCTCGCCTTGGTGCCGTGCTGGACCACATGATCCACCCCGACCAGTCATACACGGTCCCGGGCCGGACAATCCACGACAACATCCATCTGGTCCGGGACCTCATCCATTGCTCCCAGGAGGCTGGTCTGTCGGTCGCCTTCCTATCCCTCGACCAAGAGAAGGCGTTCGACAGGGTGGATCACGACTATCTGCTCGGAACTCTGCGCGCTTTCGGGTTCGGGACGCATTTCGTCGCCCGGATCCGACTTTTGTACGCCGCCGCGGAGTGTCTGATTAAGGTTAACGGGTCCTTGACGGCGCCCCTTCGCTTTAGGAGAGGGGTGCGCCAGGGATGCCCCATGTCCGGCCAGTTATACGCCGTTTGCGTGGAGCCTTTCCTGCGCCTCTTGCGGACGAGGTTGACGGGACTGGCTCTGCAAGGGCCGGGCGTGGAGGTCGTCCTCTCGGCTTACGCCGATGACGTGCTCCTCGCGGTAGAGGATCCCGCTGACCTGCGGAGGATGCGTGAGTGCCAGGAGATTTACTCGGCCGCGTCCTCCGCCAGGATCAACTGGGAGAAATGTTCCGGACTCCTGGTGGGTCAGTGGCGGGTGGACTCCCTGCCGGAGGAGCTCAGGCCTCTTGCCTGGAGCACGACCCATCTCCTCTATCTGGGAGTCTACCTTAGCCCCGACGAGGAAGCCTGGCCGGCGAACTGGCAGGAGCTGGAGGCCAAGGTCGCCGCTCGCCTAGGGCGCTGGACAGGACTGCTCCGAGTGCTGTCCTACAGGGGTCGAGCGCTAGTCATAAACCAGCTGGTGGCCGCAATGCTGTGGTACCGGCTGGTCACTTTGACCCCTCCCCCTGCGTTTGTCGCCAAGATACAGAAGAAGCTGGTGGACTTCTTCTGGAACAACAGGAAGCACTGGGTCTCTGTCGCGGTCTTGAGTCTCCCGCTTGAGGAGGGCGGTCAGTCGTTGGTGTGCGTCAGCGCCCAGCTCGCGACTTTCCGTCTTCAGACCCTGCAGAGATACCTTTACGTCGAGCCCCCTCCTAGGTGGTGTGCTCTGGCGAGGTATTTCTTCCGCCAGCAGCTCGACCTCAATTATGACACGCAGCTCCTGTTTGTGAACTTGGGGGGTGCCAGGACCGCCCTCCGGGAGCTGCCTGTCTTTTACAGGGAACTCATCAGGGTCTGGAACAAAGTCTCCACCAAGCGCAGCTCTCCGCCGGCTGGAGTGGCGGCCGTCCTGCAGGAACCGCTGCTCGGGAATCCGTACCTCCACGGCCGAGGCTTCATGTGGCGGTCGGAAGAGAGGGCTGTGGCTGGTGAGGTGACCAGGGTCAGGGACCTGCTCGATGGCGGAGGAGCGGGCTGGATGGCGCCAGTCACGCTGGCGCGGCGCCTAAATTCTGCCAACGTCCGCCGCGCGGCCGATGCCATCGAGTCGCTAAAAACAGCTCTGGGCCCTGACTCCGTTAGGTGTATCGAGGAGGCTCAAGCACGTGGGGAGATCCCGTCCGAACTGACCCCCGTCCGGACGGAATTCCTCATCGGCGCCAAACCCCGGAACCTCCCTCGGGGGCCGGCGCCTCACAACTTGAGCCGCCTTGGGGAAATCCCCTCCGTGCCTTTCAGTTCCGCGCGGAGGGGTTTCCTGTACGGGCTGCTCCTGCACACCCTCAACTTTGCCATCCTCGCCGGCCGTCCGGACACGCCATGGCGTACCATCTTGCCGTCCGGAGGAGGCGGGGGTCCCCGATGGAGGGCACTCTACGCAGGGGTCCTCCCACTATTCATCGGGGACTTGGCCTGGAGGGTGGTGCACGGAGCAGTGCCGTGCAATAAATTTTTAAGCCGGTTCACGGACTCCCAGGCCGCCTGCAATTTCTGCGGTCTGGAGGAGTCCGTGTTCCATGTTTTTATTGAATGCACGAGGTTGCAGCCCCTGTTCCACTATTTGAAGGGGCTGCTCCTGAAATTCTGGCTGCACTTCAGTCCCACTCTCCTGATCTTTGGGCACCCTGTGCGGAGGGGAGCGGGTAGGTCCGAAGGCCTCCTCGTAGGACTGCTCCTGGGCACGGCCAAGGGTGCCATCAGCCGGTCCAGGCAGCGGGCGGTCGAGGGGGTCGTTCAACCTGACTGCCTGCCTCTCTTCCGCTCTTACATCCGGTCCAGGGTGTCCTTGGAGATGGAGCACGCGGTGTCCACCGGTACGCTCGCGGCCTTCCGCGAGAGGTGGGCACCGGAGGGACTGGAGTGCATCATCACGCCCGGCAACCAAATTTTAATTTGATTTTACGTTTTAAAGTTTAATTTGTTTTAATTGCCGGTGCTTTTAGTGTCCCCCTTCCCTTTTATAGGGGGCACTGGGGAAAATTGTGATTTTAGTGCCCAAAAAAAAAACCAAAAAAAAAGAAAAACACAAAAAAAAAACAAAAAAAAAGGGGGGAAAAAAAAGGGCCTTGAAAATGTCTGGAGTGTCACCCAGGTCGGGTGGCACCGTTTATTGTTTTTATGTTTTCACAGGTGAACTCAAAAGAGTTTCATGCACAAGGGACCAATCGTAGAGCAGTGGAGGCGTGTCCTGCTCAGTTGGAGCTGTGAGCAGTGAGGAGAGCTGCTATCAACTTGAGCTCCTGCCTGGAGAGCCCTGAGACCAGCCAGGAAGAGAAGGAAGGAAGGGGCTTCACCTTCAACTTTTATCCAGAGGGAGAGGAGGAGAACAGAAAACATTTAACATCTTTCTACCATTCTGCAAAGAGTTGGAGAGAGGGGGAAAAGACCAACAACCAACATCCAGTGTGGAAGGAGGGAGACTCTACTATCTCTACAGGTGGGTGTGGGTGCATTTCCCCAAACAGACTTTGTTGTATCGGTGGGGGGAGGAAAGAAGACCACTGAGGGCCGGAACATCGCGGGGGGTGTGTGTGTGTGTGGTAGTGTGCGTGGGGGCCGTGCTTACAACTAGGCCCCCCCCCCACAATTGGAACCCCCCCCACCCCCCCCACATTTGCCTAGCCTGGGATAGCTGGAGCTACCAGGCTGAAGATTGTTATTAATCACCCAATTAAAGATCGTTAGGAGTGCCTGGTGGCTCCAGCTACCCCAGGTGAAGACATCTTCTCCCCCCACCTGAAGACCACCTCAAAGACTTTTGTGTTTTGCCATCTGGGGAGTGCACCCACCCACAGCTGCGAGGAGAGACCTGCCCTCGCAGCCCCCCCCCCTTCCCACCCCCCTCTCTCTTTTCTCTGTTACTCTGTTTCTCCCCTCTCTCTCTGAGAGCCCTTCCTTCCAAATTTAATTTAAAAAAAAAAAACAATTTAAGACAACTGAGCAGAGGGAGCAAGGCCCCTCCCCAATTGCCAACTAGGGGAGAGGTGTGCCTCATTAAGGGCTCCTCTGCTCAGTCATTATACAAGAGGCCATTAAAGACCATTAAGGCCTGTGACTTTGGGGTGGGTGTAGCCCTTAAAGGGACCCCGTGATGGCGACCCCATCCACGCCGGTGGCAGGGCCAGCAAGGACGTATGCGCAGGTGGCAACCGCTTCCACAGCACCTCCTGCGCCACCCGCTGCCCTGCCACCATTTACACTTATAACAAAAAAACACGGGGTCAAGAGCTACACTCACCCCACAATGAGCATCGAGGAGTGCGTGCGGGCGATGGCTGGGGTAGTCGGCCTCTCGGCCATTGTCGCAGCCTCCAAGATGTCTGGGAAGGCTGTTTTCTTCCTGGGGTCGGAGCGGGCGGTGTCCCTGGCCCTCGAAAAGGGGCTCACGGTGGGCGGGACGTTCCTGCCGGTGGATCCTCTCGAGGCCACCGCGCAGAGGGTCATCGTGTCGAACGTCCCGCCCTTTGTTCCCGCTGGGCTCCTCCTCCCTCACCTACAACAACTGGGGGAGGTAAGGTCAGGGATCAACCCCATACCGCTCGGCCTCAGGGAGAACAGCCTGCGCCACGTGTTCTCCTTCCGCCGCCAGCTCTTTGTCCGGCTGGCGCGGGAGGACGTGACAGAAGGGCACTTTAATGTGGTGCACGAGGGGACTGCCTACCGCGTCTTCTGGACGTCGGACGGCGTGCGGTGCCATGCCTGCAGGGAGGTGGGGCATGTTCGTAAGAACTGCCCCGCCTCCAAGGCCGCCAAACCACCGAAGGCGGCCAAGGCTGGCGCTGCCGCCACCCCTCCCCCTAGTTGCGTCCGCGTGCCGGGAGCCATGGGTGCGCGGGCATCGTCGGAGGCCTTTGTTTTCAGGGCCTCCGGCGGGGGGGAGGGAGAGCGTCCGAGCGGAAAGAAGGCGCGGAAGAAGGAGAAACATCTAGAGGCGGGTCCCCTCGGTGCGCCGGAAAGTCTGACCACCGCGCTCAGCCCAACCCAGTCACCGGCGAGCGCGGGGTGCCCCGAGCCCGTGCCCGGGCCCTTGAATACCACCACAGAGGGGCCCAGGCGCGGGCAAGAAAAGGAAAAGGGGGGGGCGGAGCGGGAGGCCTCGGCAGACATGGAGGTCTCCCTGACTCCGCGCGCCCCCAGGAACAAAAAGAGGCACCGCCCCAATGAGGCGGAGGGGGAACAACATCCCTCCGCGGAGGAGGCGGTGCCCGCCGCGTGTCCCGCGTCCCCCACCAGCGCCCCCAAATTGCGCTGCAGGCGCGAGGAGTCTTTCCCCGGGGAGGGTGAGACAGTTGAGGCTGCCCAGCCTCTGCCTCCCGGGGATGGAGTGGAAGATCTGCCTGTCGTGGGGGGCGTGGGGACCGCGGAGGAATGCGTAGCCGCCGGGCCGGGCGTCCCGGGGACTGAGGCGGGCGAGGCCGAAAAGGCCGAACCTGAGCCCGCCCAGCCAATACACAACTTACCCCGGGATTTGCTCGACCCGGCAGAAACAAAATATATTGATTTTAATGAAACTGTAGATGCTGGGCCGGGGGGTGGCAGCGGGGAGGGGGAGGAACACCCACCCTCGCCCCTTACTTTGGAGCTGGAGCACTTGGAGGGCCTGGGGATTTCCTATGGCCGGGTCTCTCCTTGTTCTCCGGTTCCTGGGGCGGAGGGGGAACCCCTTCCGCTGTCATTTCCCGACCCAGCACCATTTTTAAAAGAGCCCAGTGGGGACTCCTCTGCCGACGATCCTGGGGGTGGGATCGGGGCAGTGCCAGGGCCGGTTGGAGCGGCCGGTTCATTTGCCGTACCTTGTGCAGTCGATGGGCCGGCTGCTGGCGGCCACCTCCCGGAGGAGGACGGGGACTCGGTGGGGGACGCGGGTGAAGACCTAGAGACCACCGCCAGTGAGGCGGTGGATCTGCTCGCGGCCGCCGCTGAGGCCCTCCTCGTTCCTGCAAAGGAACTCCGGGACTTTTTGGCCCAGAGCCGGGGTCGCCGCGACCAAGCCCGACTGGCATTGGAAAAATGGTCCGAGCCGGAGCTGATCAAGGGGTCCGTCCGCGCCGCCGTTAAAACCTTGGCCGCGGGCGGGCCCTTGACAAAGGAGCAGCACCTTGAGCTGCGCGAGCTCGAGGGACTCCTCGCTGGGCTGCGGAGGGAGCGGAGTTCAACAAAAGACTCCGCTCCCTCCCCCACAATAGGTTAAGGTAGAGGTTGCACTATGCTTTTGCCATGAAGATAACCATAGCCAGCCTCAACATCAACGGCGGCAGAGGGGCACGCCGTAGATTTGACAATTTTTCGCTCCTGCGGGAGGGGAAATATGCGGTGTGCTTCCTGCAAGAAACCCACACCGTTCCGGGAGACGAAGCCACGTGGCTCCTGGAATGGCAAGGAGAGGTCCGCATGAGCCACCTCACCGCCATTTCTAGTGGGGTGGCCATCTTGCTGGGCCCGCATTTTCAGCCGGAGATCTTGGGGGTCGAGGAGCCCGTGCCAGGCCGCTTGCTGCACGTAACGGTTCGCCTGGGGGACGTGCCGCTCCATCTCGTGAACGTGTACGCCCCTCATCCCGGCCCGCAGCAAACGCGCTTCTTTGAAGAGGTGTCCGCTCTTCTTGGCTCCGTCGACGTCGGCGACTGCATTGTCCTCGGGGGGGATTTTAACTGCACCCTCGAGGCGAGGGACCGCTCCGGTGCCCCGCAGTGCATGACGGCGATGGAGAAGTTGAGGGACCTGGTCGGGTCCTTCGACTTGGTGGACGTCTGGCGAAATCTCCACCCCGACTCCAGCGCCTTTACTTGGGTGAGGCCTGGAGTTGGATGGTCTAGAGTCGACCGCCTTTACGTGTCTCGGGCGTACGTTTCCTGCGTCCCGGCGGCCTCCATGCGGCCGGTGCCGTGTTCGGACCACCACCTGGTGTGGGCGGAGCTCGCTTCGCTCCGCGCGAGGACGGGGTCCGCGTACTGGCACTTTAACAACCGGCTGCTGGAGGACGTGCGGTTCCAGGACTCGTTCCGTCGATTCTGGTCCGACTGGAGAAGGAAGCAGGGGGGCTTCCCCTCCTTGAGGCTATGGTGGGACGTGGGCAAGGCTCACGTCCGCGTCTTCTGTCAAGAGTACGCGAGGGGGTCGACCAAGAGGCGGGCGGCCAGAGTCGGGCGCCTAGAAAAAGAGGTGCTCGACCTGGAAGCCCGTCTCGGTCAAGTCGTCCAGGACCCGGCCCTGCGGACGGTGTACGAAGCGAAGAAGGCCGCGCTGAAGGACCTGCAGCTCGTCGGGTCCCGAGGCGCGTTCGTGAGGTCGCGGATCCGGTTCCTGCGGGATCTGGACCGCGGCTCCCCCTTCTTCTACTCGCTGGAAAAAAGGCAGAGTGTCCGTAAGCAGCTCTTGACGCTGCTGGCCGACGACGGCTCTCTCGTCTCGGATCCGGAGGGCGTCAACAACAGGGTCCGTGAATATTACGGGGCTCTGTTCTCTCCGGATCCGTCCAGCGAGGAAGCGCGTAGAGTTTTGTGGGAGGACCTGCCGAAGGTCGGCCCGGAGGGCGCCGAAAATCTGGAAGCTCCGCTAAGCCTGGCGGAGCTGACCGGTGCCCTCGCCCGGCTCTCGAGGGGAAAATCCCCGGGGCTGGACGGGCTGACCGTGGAGTTCCACAGGGCGTTCTGGGACGTCCTGGGGAGCGACTACGCGCGGGTCCTGGGGGAAAGTCTGGCGACCGGGGAGATGCCCCTCTCTTGGCGCAGGGCAGTCATCGTCCTGCTGCCTAAGAAGGGCGATCTCCACCTCCTTAAGAACTGGCGCCCGGTCTCCCTCCTCAGCACGGACTACAAAATCTTCGCCAGGGCGATGTCTGCTCGCCTTGGTGCCGTGCTGGACCACATGATCCACCCCGACCAGTCATACACGGTCCCGGGCCGGACAATCCACGACAACATCCATCTGGTCCGGGACCTCATCCATTGTTCCCAGGAGGCTGGTCTGTCGGTCGCCTTCCTATCCCTCGACCAAGAGAAGGCGTTCGACAGGGTGGATCACGACTATCTGCTCGGAACTCTGCGCGCTTTCGGGTTCGGGACGCATTTCGTCGCCCGGATCCGACTTTTGTACGCCGCCGCGGAGTGTCTGATTAAGGTTAACGGGTCCTTGACGGCGCCCCTTCGCTTTAGGAGAGGGGTGCGCCAGGGATGCCCCATGTCCGGCCAGTTATACGCCGTTTGCGTGGAGCCTTTCCTGCGCCTCTTGCGGACGAGGTTGACGGGACTGGCTCTGCAAGGGCCGGGCGTGGAGGTCGTCCTCTCGGCTTACGCCGATGACGTGCTCCTCGCGGTAGAGGATCCCGCTGACCTGCGGAGGATGCGTGAGTGCCAGGAGATTTACTCGGCCGCGTCCTCCGCCAGGATCAACTGGGAGAAATGTTCCGGACTCCTGGTGGGTCAGTGGCGGGTGGACTCCCTGCCGGAGGAGCTCAGGCCTTTTGCCTGGAGCACGACCCATCTCCTCTATCTGGGAGTCTACCTTAGCCCCGACGAGGAAGCCTGGCCGGCGAACTGGCAGGAGCTGGAGGCCAAGGTCGCCGCTCGCCTAGGGCGCTGGACAGGACTGCTCCGAGTGCTGTCCTACAGGGGTCGAGCGCTAGTCATAAACCAGCTGGTGGCCGCAATGCTGTGGTACCGGCTGGTCACTTTGACCCCTCCCCCTGCGTTTGTCGCCAAGATACAGAAGAAGCTGGTGGACTTCTTCTGGAACAACAGGAAGCACTGGGTCTCTGTCGCGGTCTTGAGTCTCCCGCTTGAGGAGGGCGGTCAGTCGTTGGTGTGCGTCAGCGCCCAGCTCGCGACTTTCCGTCTTCAGACCCTGCAGAGATACCTTTACGTCGAGCCCCCTCCTAGGTGGTGTGCTCTGGCGAGGTATTTCTTCCGCCAGCAGCTCGACCTCAATTATGACACGCAGCTCCTGTTTGTGAACTTGGGGGGTGCCAGGACCGCCCTCCGGGAGCTGCCTGTCTTTTACAGGGAACTCATCAGGGTCTGGAACAAAGTCTCCACCAAGCGCAGCTCTCCGCCGGCTGGAGTGGCGGCCGTCCTGCAGGAGCCGCTGCTCG
This sequence comes from Pristiophorus japonicus, assembly GCF_044704955.1. Lineage (NCBI taxonomy): Eukaryota > Metazoa > Chordata > Chondrichthyes > Pristiophoridae > Pristiophorus > Pristiophorus japonicus. The sequence goes on from NC_091986.1 coordinate 143,187,006, forward strand.
GGAATCCGTACCTCCACGGCCGAGGCTTCATGTGGCGGTCGGAAGAGAGGGCTGTGGCTGGTGAGGTGACCAGGGTCAGGGACCTGCTCGATGGCGGAGGAGCGGGCTGGATGGCGCCAGTCACGCTGGCGCGGCGCCTAAATTCTGCCAACGTCCGCCGCGCGGCCGATGCCATCGAGTCGCTAAAAACAGCTCTGGGCCCTGACTCCGTTAGGTGTATCGAGGAGGCTCAAGCACGTGGGGAGATCCCGTCCGAACTGACCCCCGTCCGGACGGAATTCCTCATCGGCGCCAAACCCCGGAACCTCCCTCGGGGGCCGGCGCCTCACAACTTGAGCCGCCTCGGGGAAATCCCCTCCGTGCCTTTCAGTTCCGCGCGGAGGGGTTTCCTGTACGGGCTGCTCCTGCACACCCTCAACTTTGCCATCCTCGCCGGCCGTCCGGACACGCCATGGCGCACCATCTTGCCGTCCGGAGGAGGCGGGGGTCCCCGATGGAGGGCACTCTACGCAGGGGTCCTCCCACTATTCATCGGGGACTTGGCCTGGAGGGTGGTGCACGGAGCAGTGCCGTGCAACAAATTTTTAAGCCGGTTCACGGACTCCCAGGCCGCCTGCAATTTCTGCGGTCTGGAGGAGTCCGTGTTCCATGTTTTTATTGAGTGCACAAGGTTGCAGCCCCTGTTCCATTATTTGAAGGGGCTGCTCCTGAAATTCTGGCTGCACTTCAGTCCCACTCTCCTGATCTTTGGGCACCCTGTGCGGAGGGGAGCGGGTAGGTCCGAAGGCCTCCTCGTAGGACTGCTCCTGGGCACGGCCAAGGGTGCCATCAGCCGGTCCAGGCAGCGGGCGGTCGAGGGGGTCGTTCAACCTGACTGCCTGCCTCTCTTCCGCTCTTACATCCGGTCCAGGGTGTCCTTGGAGATGGAGCACGCGGTGTCCACCGGTACGCTCGCGGCCTTCCGCGAGAGGTGGGCACCGGAGGGACTGGAGTGCATCATCACGCCCGGCAACCAAATTTTAATTTGATTTTACGTTTTAAAGTTAATTTGTTTTAATTGCCGGTGCTTTTAGTGTCCCCTTCCCTTTTATAGGGGGCACTGGGGAAAAATTGTGATTTTAGTGCCCAAAAAAAAACAAAAAAAAAAAGAAAAAACAAAAAAAAAAAACACAAAAAAGGGGGAAAAAAAAAAATGGGCCTTGTAAATGTCTGGAGTGTCACCCAGGTCGGGTGGCACCGTTTAATGTCTTTATGTTTTCACAGATAAACTCAAAAGAGTTTCATGCACAAGGGCCCCCAGGTCCCTCTGCACCGCAGCATGTTGTAATTTCTCCCATTTAAATAATATTCCCTTTTACTGTTTTTCTTTCCAAGGTGGATGACCTCACATTTTCCGACATTGTATTCCATCTGCCAAACCTTAGCCCATTCGCTTAACTTATCTAAATCTCTTTGCAGCCTCTCTGTGTCCTCTACACAACCCGCTTTCCCACTAATCTTTGTGTCATCTGCAAATTTTGTTACACTTCACTCTGTCCCCTCTTCCAGGTCATCTATGTATATTGTAAACAGTTGTGGTCCCAGCACCAATCCCTGTGGCACACTACTAACCACCGATTTCCAACCCGAAAAGGACCCATTTATCCCGACTCTCTGCTTTCTGTTAGCCAGCTAATTCTCGAACCATGCTAATACATTTCCTCTGACTCCGCATACCTTTATCTTCTGCAGTAACCTTTTGTGTGGCACCTTATCGAATGCCTTTTGGAAATCTAAATACACCACATTCATCGGTACACCTTTATCTACCATGCTCGTTATATCCTCAAAGAATTCCAGTAAATTAGTTAAACATGATTTCCCCTTCATGAATCCATGTTGCATCTGCTTGATTGCACTATTCCTATCTAGATGTCCCGCTATTTCTTCCTTAATGATAGCTTCAAGCATTTTCCCCACTACAGATGTTAAACTAACCGGCCTATAGTTACCTGCCTTTTGTCTGCCCCCTTTTTTAAACAGAGGCGTTACATTAGCTGCTTTCCAATCCGCTGGTACCTCCCCAGAGTCCAGAGAATTTTGGTAGATTATAATGAATGCATCTGCTATAACTTCCGCCATCTCTTTTAATACCCTGGGATGTATTTCATCAGGACCAGGGGACTTGTCTACCTTGAGTCCCATTAGCCTGTCCAGCACTATCCTCCTAGTGATAGTGATTATCTCAAGGTCCTCCCTTCCCACATTTCCGTGACCAGCAATTTTTGGCATGGTTTTTGTGTCTTCCACTGTGAAGACCGAAGCAAAATAATTGTTTAAGGTCTCAGCCATTTCCACATTTCCCATTATTAAATCCCCCTTCTCATCTTCTAAGGGACCAACATTTACTTTAGTCACTCTTTTCTGTTTTTTATATCGGTAAAAGCTTTTACTATCTGTTTTTATGTTTTGCGCAAGTTTACTTTCGTAATCTATCTTTCCTTTCTTTATTGCTTTCTTAGTCATTCTTTGCTGTCGTTTAAAATTTTCCCAATCTTCTAGTTTCCCACTAACCTTGGCCACCTTATACGCATTGGTTTTTAATTTGATACTCTTCTTTATTTCCTTGGTTATCCATGGCTGGTTATCCCTTCTCTTATCGCCCTTCTTTTTCACTGGAATATATTTTTGTTGAGCACTATGAAAGAGCTCCTTAAAAGTCCTCCACTGTTCCTCAATTGTGCCACCGTTTAGTCTGTGTTTCCAGTCTACTTTAGCCAACTCTGCCCTCATCCCACTGTAGTCCCCTTTGTTTAAGCATAGTATGCTCGTTTGAGACACTACTTCCTCACCCTCAATCTGTATTACAAATTCAACCATACTGTGATCACTGTAAATAATAGAGAAGGTACAAAAGGTGTAGAAAGTTTTTTTTTATTAACAAAAATTATTTTTTTTAAGAACTAATGAACAACACCCTCCCTCCAACCCCCCACCCCCCGCACCAAACCACCCTTCCCTCAAAACCCCCAAAACGTTAGAAGAAGAAGAAATTGAACATTTTAAAGAACATGTGGCCATTTAAGTAATAATAACAAGTGACCATTTCAGTCATGACAACAAGTGACCATTTCAGTAAAGCTGAAAAGTGACCATTTCAGAAAGAACAGTTAAGTTATGATAAAAATTGAACAAGTGAACATTTAACTATTGAATACAATTGGCCAATTCAGTAACAATAACAAGAGTATAATAAATTGATAACAACAAGTGAACATTTTAAAACAAGTGAACTACATTGAAAAGGACTTCCCCCTCCCTACCTGTGGCCACGTTTCCCTCCAGATCCTGTGCCACCCTGTGTTCGCACCCCACTCGCCCATTTTGGTCTATGCAGACCGACACCAAGACGTTGTGCAGAGTGGGATCTCAAGACTTCCTGCCGAGGTGGAGGTGACGGAAAGGAAGTGGAAGCCTGAGGCTCCACATCCGAGGCCGGAGGAACTGTGTCCTCCGTACTTGCTTGCGTGTTCAGAGTTTTGCTGTGAGCTGACACGACACCTTGGGGTGCAGCGCCGTGTCCATCCAGCAATGCATGCCGTAGGGCATTGGTTGCGGCGGCCGAATAGCCTCCAAGGTCTCCCTTGCAGTCAGTGACTGCTCAGAAGACCAGTTGGAGAAGTTCTGGCAGAATTTGCTCCAGGATGCTGGAAACTGGCTCCAGTTTGCAGAGAACTGGCTCCAGTTCGCAGAGAATCCCTCGAATCTGTGGATAAGGTCGCGACCACTCGTGACCGTCTCGCTGCACAGGGAAATCAAGCTCTCTGTCTGGCCCTCCAAGGCAGGCGATTGCTCTCCGCGCTGACTGGACCTCCGTGGGGTCGGCGTTTGCAATATGACGCGCCTTGGCGTCGCCACCTGCACACCGCTTGGTCCCGGTGCTTCTTCCATCTCAACCGAGATGGCCGCAGGTTGTTCCCCCCTCCCCCCGCAAAAAAAATCTCTTCCTCTTCCATCTCCGTCTCCTCCTCCTCATCCTGCTGAAGCACAGCAGCAGGAGTCTGCAGTGGCTCCTCTTCTTCAACCACCTTCGATGGTGGAGACGGTTCAGTGGTTGTGGACTCCACTGACTCGACGACCACTTGACCTTTAATTTGATAAACAACGATTAACTATTCAAATCATTGCATTACAATTTTTGTCGAAGTCAAAACATGACCTAACATGTTAAAGCTTGTGATCACCTGTGCATATGTGATAAATGAAAGCATTACATCTATAGTACATCACCATTAGATATCAGATTATAACATTACATTACATAACATACATTGTAATTGCATAACATTGCATCACATCAAATTACATTTTAATTGCACAACATTACATGCGTAAATACGATATTTTCAGTATCTACCAATGATTCACACATTGAACAATGCACATTTCTCATTACTCACATGTCTCAAGGGTGGGTTCGGCCACACCACGGGATGTGACCGAACGGCTTTCTGGTCCCACCAAGGCCACCGTGAGCTCGGCAATCTCTGTCCAAATCCTCCGATATGCACGTGGTGGAGGTTTCCCATGCCCACCCCGTGTCAGATCCTCCCACCTGGTGCTGACTGCATTCACGAGGGCCTCATTGGCCTCCTCGCTGAAAGGCTTCACCCTACGCCTCTCCAGTGATGCCTCCATGTCGATTAGTATGATGAGTTTCTTCAGACCTCAAAATGCTTTCTCCTCTCTCTCTCTCCCCGACCCTTACAGAGCATCTGAACATATGTGATGACCCCTGACCTCCCAAAACGCAAAAAAAATCAACCTGCCCATGCGCAGTAATGCGTTGCTAGGGAAGCTTTTTTTTCATTCACTTCCGTTTTCTTTGGGCGATCAGGAGATCGCTGAGAAATCACATCGCCCATTTGACATCGCTGGGGTAAGGCCGAGTGGAAAATCGGCAAAAAGAAAATGGGCCTTGAGCCGGCGATCAGCACGGGCGATAGGTCCCGCATCGCTGGAACAAGGCCCATTTTTTTGGGCCTTAGCCTGAAAGTGTAAAGTCTAGAAGGTGATAATACCTATTTATATTCCCTGTCCCAAATTTCTGAGTACAATTTGCATCAATTTTACTCTCTAAATAACTCAGAACAATTCTCCACCCTTCCTCAGAGGCTAAAAATGACGCCCATAGTGCCCATTTCCCTCTCTAAGGCCCTGAAAAAGCAACTATTTTTGAGCACTCTTTTGGGCCTTGCATCTGCCCAACGAAGTGCATGCTAAGTGCTGAAACTTGGGATGGGCCCTGTGTGGGCGATCATCTCAGCGATCAAAGTGGAAACTTGGGGCCTATTTTTCCGGCAATATTTTGGGCCCAGTTTCCACCTTTTGCTCAAAATGGGCGATAGAGGTCCATTTTGGGCCATAGATGGGCCTTAGATGGGCGATGTGAAGTGGAAAGATGGGCCTTAGATGGGCGATGTGAAGTGGAAAGTCTAGCCCAATCTTTCATTAGAAAAGGTGCTTTTTATCATGATATTTTTCACCACCACAAGCAATTTGCTGTTTTTCCTAAAGCATTACCCGATAATGGTAATACGGCCTCTATCATGAGGCTGCAAATCTGATGTGTAATCATGACATTATAGCTGTGATCTGAATTTTTCTTACAATATGAAAATAACATGTTGTAAAATTAATTCTTGTTCTAAGTAAGATGAAAGATATGGGGATACATTTTTCTTGCTAATTTTGGGGGAAAAATTGTATATTGTAGGGAGTGGAGAAAAATGTCAACTTTTCTATAAAAATATGCTAATGCTAATAAGGGATAGGGAAACGAAAGCTAAGGGCCCAAATTCCTATCCGAGACTAGGGTGGAGAGTGGCAAGGTCATCCTACTGCTGGTATTTAAGATGTAACTCAGAATTCTGTCCTGTTTCTTATGTGCAGCCACTTTCTGGTGAGGGAAGGGCTAGGGTGGATCTTCCATCCAACCTCCTGCATCAAGGAGGCAAGTCTGGGGGAGTCCTGAGGCTACCCTAGGAATTCCACCCAGCATGCACTTTTAAGAACTCAATGGACAACTCACCAGTCAAACTCTCGGTATGAATCCTGGTGAAGCCTTCTGAAAGGACCCAAACCTTTACCAGGCAAAGGTAATCTGTTTCCCTTTAAAAATGTTTCTAATGGGAGGCAAAATAAAAAAAAATTAACCTGATTGTTGGGTCCTTCCCACGCCTCTGTTTCCATCTTCTATGCATATATGCTTCTATTATGTGTGCATTACTATGTTCTCCTGAGAAGGTGGATATAAAAATATTATTTCTCCATTATCAGTGTCTCGTTTCAATAGATCCAAGATTTTTCATAGCATAGGTATTGTAATCAGGATGTGCTGAGTGTAGCACATATAAATATGATTCCGGTGTATAGTATAAACTAAAAACAAACAGCATCTGTATGTTTTTACAGCTCCTACAGCTGTGTTTTGACAGCAAATTGTTAGAGCTCACAACAAATTATCTTGGGCCCTAAAGTAAATTTCTAGGAATGTTGCACAACAATAGAACAAAGGGGAAATCGGATACAACAATAAATCCAGTAAGCGATTCATTTAAAAAAAATCAACCTTTTGACTTGAAAACAGGAAACATATGCTTGCACTGTCTGCAGTGCTTGCTCGATTGGTACATGGATTCTCACTTCATCATGCGTATTCTAGTGAGTCACCTTGAACCCAAGGGTTGCTAGTAATCAATTCTGCAGCACTGCACTGTGATGAACAGGGCACAATAGTAAATGTTTCAACTTTCTGAAATGCAGTGATAAACTGACGGTAATTTGCATCTAACCTGCTCAGTGGAAACTGGTGCAATTGGATTGGCATCCGTTTTACTTTCCAACAAAATAAATGGTAAATCTTATTGTGTTAGTTTCCCGACCGGCAGTTAGGTTAAAATTAGCCCTATATGGAGTTAAATTGTAAGAATTAGCATTGACTCTGTCTAAAAAGTATAAAGTTTTGTTTCTGTTTGTAATATTTTAATATTTGTAATAGCTTGGCCAATATTTATCCCTTAACCAACAGCACTAAAAACAGATTATTTGGTCATTATCACGTTGTTTTTGTGATCTTCCTGTGCGCTAATTGGCTGCGGCGTTACCTACTCTACAACAGTGACTACACTTCATAAAGTACATAATTGGCTGTAAAGTGCTTTGGGTCATGAAAGATGCTATATAAATGCAAGTCTTTCATTCTTTCTTTCTTTGTCGCTGTAATATTATCACAGGCAGCACATCAAATTCGAGATGCCTGCTCATTACCATGATTGTAGCACTGAGCTCAATGCTAAATGTGCTGCTGGTTGGCTCAGTGCACAACAGGGCCAATATCGGAAGCAGTCTGCTATCCAATTAAAGTTTACCTGCAGAGTGAAATGCTCTCTGCACTTTTAAAAGGGGAGTTGCTTTGTTGCAGAAACATCTCATTGTCACTGTAGCTGTAGCAATGTCATAACAGGGGAGAGAAAGGGCACCTCGCTTCTGAGATGCAGCACTGGAGGCCTTGGTCCAGGGGTATATAGAAGACAGGTCCTCAACCACAGGGTGGCAGGAGGCCTTCGAGACAGAACATGAGAAGGCAGTAGGAGGAGATAGCCACTGGTGTTGTACCAGGACCTGGATCCACTGCAGCAAGAAGTTTAATGACCTCACACGAGTGTTCAAGGTGAGTGAATGCATCTTCAAATGCCATATCCCATAGAACTTCCAACGCACGAACAACTAGATGAGGAGAGTAATGGAGAAGAGACATCGACACTTGATCTAACGCTACCAGGCACCAGCTCAGAAAATGGCACTGTGCGGACTTTAGAGGGTAGTATAGAGGGGGGATCTTTAAGTGGTGAGTCATCGGGCATGAGTGGGCTGCAGCCAGGTTAGGACGAAAGGGTAGAATCATAGAAATTTACAGCATAGAAAGAGGCCATTCGGCCCATCGTGCCAGCCAACAAAGAGCTATCCAGCTTATTCCCACTTTCCAGCTCTTAGTCCGTAGCCTTGTAGGTTATGGCACTTCAAGTTTTTAATACTATGAGGGTTTTTGCCTCTACCACCCTTTCAGACAGTGAGTTCCAGACTCCCACCACCCTCTGGCTCTCATTATATGAGTGCTGACCACAAGTGGTGGGTTACGGACGGGGAGTCATCAGCCAGGTGCAGAGCGGCTACTCCTCGTCTCTGAGCTGCCACCTTTGGGTTTGATGCTGTGGTTGGAAGATTGCTGGCACACCGGACTGGCCCAGGATGAAGGCATCGTGACTGCTGCCAGGATACCAGGCATTCACCATCACGGTCGGGTGTGATCGCACAACTCCACATTAAGTGAGTGGTAGCCTTAGCGATTGTGGTGCATCTCAGGATTGATATGTGACGGCCATAAATCCACATATGTGCAGTCGATGGCACCTGGCACCATTGCACTATGAGAAAGCCTGATATCTTGGAAAAGTCACGTGCACTCCTTCTTCTGTTCAGAGAGAAGACAATGAAGTCTCTCCTCCTGGAGTAGAGAGCCCCTCTGACCCAAAGGATGGTGAACTGGGAGATGTTGGCTATGTTGCCTGCCGATGGCAAAATAATTCATGGCCATAGTCACCTTGAGGGCTACTTGCAGCACCCTCGTCACCCTGCTCTGAAGCTGCAGGTCTGGTTCCTAGAGGCGTCAGAGTTCTGTGACCACCTCCTTGGTGGAGCAGAACCTCCGAATACACTGCTCCTGGCTTATGTGCAGGTAGGAGAAGTGCTTTTGGAAGATCCTTGGTGGGTAAGGCCTCCTGCTAAGAGCGCTCCTGCCTCTCCTCCTCCTTCTCCCTCTGCGAGAAGCTTGACCTCGTTTTTGCTGCCTCTGCTCCATCTCTTTGTCGTGCTGCAGTGCAACGGGGACTACAAGTAGAGCCCCCAGGACTGGGAGCAAGTGGTCAGAGCAGAACTCTTGAATTCAGAAGCAAGACCTTCGACACTTGCAACACCACACCCTGTAACCTCACCAACTTTAAATAACTGTAGAAAGCTCCAAACAATTGCACAAACTTACACAGGGCCAGGAAAAATCAAAAACCAACTTACCTGAAAGTTGCTGATGATCCCTTTAAATATTGCTGGTTGGAGGACCCTCGTGCAGCTGTATGCATGTTCAGCTGTGCTTTAGAGCGGGTGTACAGTCAAGCAGCGACGTCCAAAATAGTGGGTTGTGCGTAAGATCCGCATTACACGCTGACTGACATCACGATCTGCCTCATTTGCATTCTTCCGCCACACGCAGTCAACGGCCGTGCTTACCGACCTGTTCAAAATGGTGACTGCTGTGGCTCAAGCTGGAAGTGGTCAGAAGAGAGGCGGCCACCATTTTTTGGCTGAAACAAGCCTTAAATGCCAGCGCTAAGAGGGGGAGTTTTGTGGTCATTGTTTTGACATGTGCCTAGGGAGATCACTGGGTGGTTCTTTTTGTAGCTGATAAATTCCTGGGTTGTTGCTGCTTTCAGCTAATCCCTCCAGTATTTAATGTATGAATGTTTCCCATGCTTGGTGTCGCCTGTCTGTGAATGTGCACTAATTTATCTTTGCATCAATTTCACATTATTTCAAGGCATCAGAAACCATGTCCGTCACACTTGACAAGAGATAGAATTGATTTATTTTTGCTTGCAATTTGCTGTCACACAGTTGAGAGGAGATCGTGGACTGAACTGTCACTTTCAGATCCCGAAAAGTTTGGTTTTAAAGTTCAATTCTAAACAATCGGCTGACTGATTATTTTCGTTTTACTCACCATCATCTTTGTTAGCAAGACCTTTGTAAGAAAGATCTTGAAACAAAGCAAAATACTGCGGATGCTGAAATCTAAAATAAAAACAGAAAATGCTGGAAATCTCAACCGGCCAGGCAGCATCTGTGGAGAGAAAAACAGAGTTAACGTTTCAGGTTGATGACCCTTCGTCAGAACTGATGAATGTTCGAAAAGAACAGATCTTAAGGAGCACTGAAAGGAGAAGGGGAAGAAAGAACAAAAGGGAAGGTCTGTGATAGGGTGAAAGGCAAGAGAGATTAGAGAGACAAATTCAAATGGTAATGACAGAAGTTAGAAAAAAGTTAGTCTAGATAGGGTGTGAATGGCGGAATAATGACCAGCTTCCATGGGAGACAAAGAGAAAGAAAACATAAGATCGGAGTGGGGGGGGGGGGCTGAGGTTATGTTCTGAAATTGTTGAACTCGATGTTGAGTCCAGAAGGCTGTAAAGTGCCTAAACGAAAGATGAGGTGCTGTTCCTCGAGTTTGCATTGAGCTTCATTGGAACAGTGTAGGAGGCCAAGGACGGAGATGTCGGAGTGGGAATGGAGCGGGGAATTAAAGTGATAGGCGACCAGAAGCTCAGGGTCACACTTACGGACTGAATGGAGGTGCTCTGCAAAGCAGTCATCCAATCTACGCTTGGTCTTCCCAATGTAGAGGAGAGCACATCGTGAGCAGTGAATACATTATACTAGATTGAAAGAAGTACAAGTAAATCGCAGTTTCACCTGGAAGGAGTATTTGGGGCCCTGGATAGTGGGAAGAGAGGAAGTAAAAGGGCAGGCGTTGCATCTCCTTGCGCTTGCACAGGAAAGTGCTGTGGGTAGGGGAGGGGGTGCTGGGGGTGACTGTGGAATGGACCAGGGTGTCGCGGAGTGAGCGGTCCCTTCAGAACGCTGAGAGAGGAGGGGAGGGGAAGATGTGATTGGTGGTGGGATCACGCTGGAGGTGGTGGAAATAGCACAGGATGATCCGTTGACCGTGGAGGCTGGTGGGGTGAACGGTGAGGACAAGGGGAACCCTGTCGTGGTTCTGAGAGGGAGGGGAAGGGGTGAGAGTAGAGGTGCAGGAAATAGAGTGGACACGATCGAGGGCCATGTTAACCATGGCGGAGGGGAATCCTCGATTGAGGAAAAAGGAAGACATGTCAGAGGCACTAGTGTGAAAGGTGGTGTCATTAGAGCAGGTGCGACGGAGGGAGAAACTGGGAGAATGGAATGGGGTCCTTACAGGATTCGGGGTGGGAGGAAATGTAGTCCAGGTAGCTGTGGGAGTCAGTGGGCTTATAATGGATACTGGTCGATAGCCTATCTGCAGAAATGGAGACAGAGAAGTCGAGGAAGGGAATGGAAGAGTCAGAGATAGACCATGTGAAAGTGAGGGAAGGATGGAAATTGGATGCAAAATGAATGACATTTTCTAGTTCAGGGCGAGAACAGGAAACGGCATCGATACAGTCATCAGTGTACTGGAAAAAGAGTTGAGGTAAGTTTATCTAGTTTCACAGAGTTACATTTGGTAAGGAATTTGGACCAGTTGGGAAGCATCATAGAACCCCTCCCAAGTAAATGAACAAAGACATGGTCTCAGGTCTGTGTAATATTATTCGGATTTTCATAGATACAGAATGCTTTTAATTTCCACTGTGGTTCTCCCGATCTCTTGTCAAAATCTCGGCAGGTGATTGGTGGAACCCCAGTGATAAGTCCTTACTATACAGTATAAATGCACATGAGGCCCATGCTTGAGAGAAGGTCACTCTGTGACCAGTAATCTTTATTCGCTAGCACTCAAGTGATGAAGGTGGGTGGAGCTTCCTCTTTTATACCTGAAAGACCAGGTTAGGAGTGTCTCCCACAAGTTCACCACCTAGTGGTCAATGTTCTCACAGTGTACAACTAGTCAGTTTATACATGGGTTACAATGACAGTTAAATACATGACACCCAGTAGAAAGCCTGGAAATGGCCAAAGTTACGACAGGAGTTCAGTTGAATACTGCTGAGATTCTAGACTGTAATTTCGGGCTGGAGAATAGTGAATAGTCATCCAAAAACAAAATGATGCGGGAATTCGGAGAGTGTACCAATTGCTCTAGCACTGATAGTAGAAAAGTGATCCGTTTAACAGGAAACTGTTAATAGAAGAACGCAAGAATTAGGAACAGGAGTAGGCCATCTAGCCCCTCGAGCCTGCTCCGCCATTCAAAAAGATCATGGCTGATCTGGCCGTGGACTCAGCTCCACTTACCCGCCCGCTCCCCGTAACCCTTAATTCCCTTATTGGTTAAAAATCTATCTATCTGTGACTTGAATACATTCAATGAGCTAGCCTCAACTGCTTCCTTGGGCAGAAAATTCCACAGATTCACAACCCTCTGGGAGAAGAAATTCCTTCTCAACTCGGTTTTAAATTGGCTCCCCCGTATTTTGAGGCTGTGCCCCCTAGTTCTAGTCTCCCCGACCAGTGGAAACAACCTCTCTGCCTCTATCTTGTCTATCCCTTTCATTATTTTAAATGTTTCTATAAGATCACCCCTCATCCTTCTGAACTCCAACGAGTAAAGACCCAGTTTACTCAATCTATCATCATAAGGTAACCCCCTCACCTCCGGAATCAGCCTAGTGAACCGTCTCTGTACCCCCTCCAGAGCCAGTATATCCTTCCTTAAGTAAGGTGACCAAAACTGCACGCAGTACTCCAGGTGCGGCCTCACCAATACACTGTACAGTTGCAGCAGGACCTCCCTGCTTTTGTACTCCATCCCTCTTGCAATGAAGGCCAACATTCCATTCGCCTTCCTGATTACCTGCTGCACCTGCAAACTAACTTTTTGGGATTCATGCACAAGGACCCCCAGGTCCCTCTGCACCTCAGCATGTTGTAATTTCTTCCCATTCAAATAATATTCCCTTTTACTGTTTTTTTTCCCCAAGGTGGATGACCTCACACTTTCCGACATTGTATTCCAATGTTCCTTTAAAGATTGCAGTATTCAGCACAGAAGCGATAGATTAACCCTTTCAAATCTATCAACATTCTTTGAGGGAAGCAACTGAATTGGTGGCTGAGAGCTTTGAAGTGGATAAAATTTGCATAGATTTTCAGGAAGCAATTGTTAAAGATTCATATGTAAGACTTTTCAGGTAGATGAAGGTTTTTCAGAGTGTAGAATAAATCACACATTAGCTGCTGGGATTAAAGATTGCCCTGGCAACAAAAAGCAGGAGATGATGATAACTGGCTTTGTCTGAAGAGGAATAACTAAAGGAGTTCTGCAGGGATCTGTTCCGGGTCCCTTGATCTTTACATGTTCAGAAATAACACAAACGACAATATTCCCCGTAACCTACATTTGCCAATTACATCGTGTTTACGTGGTTTTGTGACTAGCAGAAGGGTTATTGATTACCGATGGCATTAAAAAGGATATGGACACATTAAACATATCATAAAGGGGTTCTGTTTTAAGTTAGGCTTTGGAATTTTGGAAATGGGATAAGCCCAACTCATCGGGATACATCAAGTGCTTCCTCTTAAAAAGACTAAATTGTCAGGGTGCGATGGCCTGCTGAAACTCAAAGTAAACTAACAAAACCAGCAAGGTGAAATCAAAACAGTAATATCAGGTGTCACCAGTCAAAATATTCCACACTCTGTTCATCATCACAGATGTCATTCAATGAGTTACTAGACACTGAATGCTGTGTTTAATGAAAGGGAAAGGCATTAAGTATGATTATTGACCATGTGCCAAGAGTATGCTATCGGTGTAACTGTTACTAACAAGGCTGCTCGATGCTGGAATAGAGCTCAAGGGCTTTTGAATTGAAGTCAATGCAGATGACTTTAACTTTGTGTAAGTTGGGGCCCGAAATTTGCCACCGTAAGAATCGATTTAGCTCCATTTTTTGGAGGTTTTTGTGACGTCACTCGGGGTCAAACCCAATGATAATGCCATTTTTGCGAGTTTCCCCAATAAGGATATTTTTAAGGACAGTGCTAAATATCACTTTTAAAAAGCTTGCCTTACCTAGTTGAGTCCGCTCGAAATCGATGATAATGGTGCCATCTTGGGAAACGGAGCTAAAAGTTAAAATGTGGGAGGGAACAAAACCTATATTTTATATAAAAGCTACTTTAAAATGTTTACAGCATTTCCGACAAATGTATATCCAGCATTCAAGATTGTTGCTGCTCTTTATTGAGAGGGACTAAATGGTACAACATGGAGCAAATTAATTCAAAAGATATAACCAATATACAAAGGTAATTTAGAAAACACAATTGAAAGTTTCGGAGACGGGACGTGAACAGTTTGCTGGTGGCCGAAATCTCTGCCATCCATAATCGGATCAGTGGGAATCCTTCTAACTTGGAGTTTTGTGAACAAATCCCTCCTGTTTAATTCAGGCTATTATAGCTGTTATTAGTTTAAGGAGCTGGGGTAAAATGCAAACAGAAAATCCAATTTAAGAATATGTTAAGATTGCCGAGAGCCCCGTCTTTTTGTGAACAAATTCGGCGAGTTGCAATTGTACCTCATGTTTCATTGAACAACTTTACCCTGGAAACTTAAATTCTTCGAGTGTTGGGCATGCGCAGAACAGGTGTTATTTTTAATGCAAAACAATTTTGCTCTGTTCTTAAAAATGGTGGTACTTTAAGGCTACGCCAACATTTAAAAAACTTTTGGCGAAACTTAGGCCTTATTTTTTTGGTGCCATTTCGGCATTAAAAAATCGGCTGTTATTCGCAAATTGCGCCAAAAAACGATGCTATTCTTAAATGTGGAATTTCTAGCCCTTAGGGCTAGTTTAGAATACTGATGCTACTACTTTCAAAATCACAATGCAGAGACTATTGTTCATCTCCCACTGGCTCATTGGTTTATCCATTTAGTAGCTGATCCATACAGACCAGAAAGCTTGCAGTTTTAATCCACAATATTTACAACCTTGGTGTTATATTTGACCCTGAAAAGTGCTTTCAACTACATATCCGCAGCATAACTAAGACCGCCTATTTCCAACTCTGTAACATCGCCCATCTCCACCCTTGCCTCAGCTTATCAACTGTTGAAATTCTCATCCATGCCTTTGTTACCTCTAGACTTGACTATTCCAACCTACTCCTGACTGGCCTCCTACACCTTCTACGTAAACTTGAGGTGATCCAAAACTTGGCTGCATGTGCCCTAACTTTGCACCAGGTCCCGCTCACCCATCACGCCTGTGCTCGCTGGCCTAAAGTGCAACATCCCCACTGGCACCTGAGAATCCCTGGCCCAAGACAATCCTAAGTGGAGGAAAAGCATCTGGGAGGGCGCTGAGCACCTTGAGTCTCGTCGCCGAGAGCATGCAGAAACCAAATGCAGACAGCGAAAGGAGCGTGCGGAAAACCAGACCTTCAAACACTGTCTGCCCCTCCTGTGACAGAGACTGTAATTCCTGTATTGGACTGTACAGTCACCTGAGAACTCACTTTTAGAGTGGAAGCAAGTCTTCCTCGATTTCGAGAGACTGCCTATGATGATAATGATGATGATGACATTGGTTCCTGGTTAAGCAACACCTCAATTTCAAAAGTCTCATTCTTGTTTTCAAATCCCTCCATGGCCTCATCCTCCCTATCTCTGTAATCTTCTCCAGCCCCACAACACCCCGAGATATCATCGGTCCTCTAATTCTGCTCTCTTGAGCATTCCTGATTATACTCGCTCAACCATTGGTGGCCTTGCCTTCTGTTATCTTGACCCTAAGCTCTGGAATTCCCTGCCTAAACTTTTCTGCCTCTCTACCTCTCTTTACTCATTTAAGATGCTCCTTAAAACCTACCTCTTTGACCAAGCTTTTGGTCACCTGCCCGAATTTCTCCTTTTGTGGTTCGGTGTCAAATTTTTTGTCTCATAATACTCCTGTGAAGCGCCTTGAGACATTTCACGATGTTAAAGGTGGTACATAAATACAAGTTGTTGTTGTTGTTGTCTGTACTGAATGAGTGGATCTTACCCAGGATGGTGAAAGGGATGTTACAATTAGCCTCAGAGTGCAAAGTAAGAGAGGGGAAATCACCAGCAATACCTGTTGGAGGTGCATATATTTGGCCATCAGCTGAGGACAGGATTGGGTCTTGCTGGGATGCCTCCCCAGTCAAATAGTCTGCCTGTTCATACGTTAAGACATACACAAAGAAAATGGTCACTTAGCAGAGAAACCAAAGAGTGCCCAGTGGAATTATAAAGGGAGGGTGGGGAAAATTGGCAAAGAAAATTGATGATAAAAAATTATACTGCTTATGCGCCTTATGAAGACTTATAAAGACCGAAAGCAAAAATAAAGATGCTGACTGACCTGCTGTGTATTGACAACATTTAATTTTTTTAATTTTTTGCATTCTTCAGTATGGTTTCCAAGGTATCCAAATATTTGCAGAAAATATATCTTCTAAAATAAAAATCATTTTAAAAAGTTTCTAATACAAATAAAATAGCTCCTCGTGTATAGATAGAATGTTAAATGTTGGTTTGATTATTGTTTACTGTTCAGGCATACCAATATTTGGTCAGCTTCACTCAATGAATATAACCGACAATGAATGCTTTAGCATGTAATATTAATTTTATCAAATGGAGAGCATTTCCACTTCCTGAGGTGGATAAAAATAATTTTCCTACTCCCAAAACAGGCAGGCACAAGTATGCATATGTGTTTGCATTTTGATATGTAATACAGTGTTGTCAAAACAGAGTATTCAGTACTAATTGGTTGTTGCTGTTATCTGATCAATTCCTGTTTGGAACTGTCTCTTTGTTATGAGTCATGTAATTAGACTGACATTCTGCATGAAACGCTTTAAGATTATAAACCACTACACTTTCCGTTAGCATATTTTTAAAATAGTACCAGGAATTAGTGCAAACATAAATAAAAAAGGCAGATTTTCTCTGTTTAATTAATAGTTTTGAATGTTAATACCAGAAAATAACACTTAATATAAACTGAAGAGAAAGACAAATGCTACCCAATTCTCAATGACGGACTGTTGACAACATGACCGGCCCTGCAATGCAGTGTAAATCTTGGTTCATAAGAACATAAGAAATAGGAGCAGGAGTAGGTCATTTGGCCCCTCGAGCCTGCTCCAGCATTCAATAAGATCATAGCTGATCTGATCATGGACTCAGGTCCATTTCCCTGCCTGCTCCCCATAACCCTTTATTCCCTTATCGCTCAAAAATCCGTCTATCTCCGCCTTAAATATATTCAATGACCCAGCCTCCAAAGCTCTGTGGGGCAGAGAATTCCATAGATTTACAACCCTCTGAGAGAAGAAATTTCTCCTCATTTCTGCTTTAAATGGGCAGCCTCTTATTCTAAGATTATGCCCTCCAGTTCTAGTCTTCCCTTTCAGCGGAAACATTCTCTCTGCATCCACCTTGCCAAGCCCCCTCATAATCTTATACATTTCGATAAGATCACCTCTCATTCTTCTGAATTCCAATGAGTAGAGGCCCAACCTACTCAACCTTTCCTCATAAGTCAACCCCCTCATCTCCGGAATCAACCTAATGAACCTTCTCTGAACTGCCTCCAAAGCAAGTATATCCTTTCGTAAATATGGAAACCAAAACTGCACGCAGTATTCCAGGTGTGGCCTCACCAATACCCTGTGCAACTGTAGCAAGACTTCCCTGCTTTTATACTCCATCCCCTTTGCAATAAAGGCCAAGATTCCATTGGTCTTCCTGATCACTTGCTGTACCTGCATACTAACCTTTTGTGTTTCATGCACAAGTACCTCCAGGTCCCGCTGTACTGCAGCACTTTGCAATCTTTCTCCATTTAAATAATAACTTGCACTTTGATTTTTTTCTGCCAAAGTGCATGACCTCACACTTTCCAACATTATACTCCATCTGCCAAATTTGTGCCCACTCACTTAGCCTGTCTATGTCCTTTTGCAGATTTTGTGTGTCCTCCTCACACATTGCTTTTCCTCCCATCTTTGTATCATTGGCAAACTTGGCTTTGTTACACTCAGTCTCTTCCTCCAAGTCGTTAATATAGATTGTAAATAGTTGAGATCCCAGCACTGATCCCAGCACTGATCCCTGCGGCACCCCACTGGTTACTGATTGCCAACCTGAGAATTAACCATTTATCCCTACTTTCTGTTTTCTGTTCGTTAGCCAATCCTCTATCCATGCTAATATATTACTCCCAACCCCATGATCTTTTATCTTGTGCAGTAACCTTTTATGTGGCACCTTGTCAAATGCCTTCTGGAAATCCAAATACACCACATCCAATGGTTCCCCTTTATCCACCTTGTTCGTTACATCCTCAAAGAATTCCAGCAAATGTGTCAAACATGACTTCCCCCTCATAAATCCATGCTGACTCTGTCTGACCGAATTTTGCTTTTCCAAATGTCCTGCTGCTGCTTTTTAATAATGGACTCCAACATTGTCCCAACCACAGATGTTAGACTAACTGGTCCACAGTTTCCTGCTTTTTGTCTGCCTCCTTTTTTAAATAGGGGCGTTACATTTGCAATTTTCCAATCTGCTGGGACCTCCCCAGAACCCAGGGAATTTTGGTAAATTACAACCAATGCATTCACAATCCCTGCCGCTACTTCTCTTAAGACCTTAGGATGCAAGCCATCAGGTCCAGGGGATTTTTCTGCCTTTAGTCCCATTATCTTACTGAGTTCCACCTCCATAGTGATTGTGATTGTGTTAAGTTCCTCCCCCCCTATAGCCCCTTGACTATCCACTGCTGTGATATTGTTAGTGTCCTCTACCTGATACAAAATAATTGTTCAGAGTTTCTGCCATCTCCATGTTCCCCATTACTAATTCTCCGGTCTCGTCCTCTAAGGGACCAACATTTACTTTAGCCACTCTTTTCCTTTTTATATACCTATAGAAATTCTTGCTCTCTGTTTTTATATTTTGTGCTAGTTTACACTCATAGTCTATCTTCCCTTTCTTAATCATTTTTTTAGTCATTCTTTGCTGGCTTTTAAAAGCTTCCCAGTCTTCTGTCCTCCCACTAGTTTTGGCCACTTTGTATGCCCTTGTTTTTAATTGGATACCGTCCTTTATTTCTTTAATTAGCCACGGATGGCTATCTTTTCTCTTACACCCTTTTCTCCTCACTGGAATATATTTTTCTTGAGAGTGTTCCTTTTGAAATGCAACATTATTCTACTACAGCTTGCAGTAAGCATGCTGAGGTGACCCAGAAAGATATATTTTGTACATCTACATAAAAATAAGCTAATTTTGTTTTGAAAACTATCAAAATTAGAGTTAGCCGTGAGACATCTGGTTCATAAATATGCAACCTAGTGAAAAAAATCAACAAGTTTAACAACAAAATCAATTTTAAATTAACAGCTAACACTGTATAATGAATCACTGTATAATCATTCACGTTGGCATCCTAGGTAATTGAACCGTGCCATGCTTTTTATAGATTGATTCTACTGACAACAGTGCGTACGTGTCAGTTTTCCACGGGGTGTTGTGTCTGTTTCTATGTACTTCTACCCTTACAAAATCCAGCTTTCAGCTGACCTTCGTTGAACTTGTTATGTATTGTCCATGTACATTAAATATATAGTTACAATGGTGCACCACAAGGGGCACTGTGGTGGGAGACTCGAAAGTACCTGCGAGACAGAGTATAAAAGGCTGCCCACCACACCAGAGGGGCACTCTGCAGTTAAACAATAAAGGACCAAGGTCACAACAGTTACTACAACACCAGACTGTGTGGAGTCAGTGATTTGAGTGCTACATACATCACAAATTGGCGATGAGGACACGGACGAGCTCTTCACGCAACCATGGCTACATTGGGCACGCTAAAGGATTTCACAGAGGGTAATGACTGGGATGCCTTTACGGAAAGGCTCGAGTACTATTTTATAGCAAACGACCTGACAGGGAACACGAATGCACTGATAGAGAAGCGTAAGGCGATATTGCTGTCCAGTTGTGGCGAGGAGGTTTACCGTCTCATCAGGGATTTGCTGGCACCCGCGAGCGCCAAGGACAAATCACATGAGGAGCTGATTAAACTCATTCGTAACCAACTGAAACCGAAGGAGAGCATCCTCACGGCCAGGCAGAAATTCTACCACCACTGCAGACCTGAGGGCCAGGATGTCACAAAATATGCTGCAGACATCAGGAGACTTGCGGCGCCATGCGATTTTGGCGCACACCTTGACGAGACGTTGTGATACGTCTTTGTTATGGGGATTGACCATGAGGGTCTCCTTCACAAGCTGCTATCTACTGAACCTGCAGTCAGCCTGCAGCAAGCCATCAACATCAACCGGGCATTTATGACCTCGACTTGCAGTACCAAGCAGATGATCCACACGGTCTCGAACCCGGCAGGTACTATTCACAGGATAGCGCCCGTCACAGACAAAACTGCAGAACGTGGCTCTGCCCAAGGCAGAGACCACGGACCTCAGGGTCCTGGAACTCAAAGTCCACTGAGGGGGGCTAATCGAGTAGCACCATGCTGGTGCTGCGGAGGAAGCCATGGGGCTCACTGGTGCAGGTTTGCGGAGTATACGTGCAATACCTACCACACGAAAGGCCACCTTCAGCGTATGTGCAAAAGAAACACGACTTACCGTGTGGCTGAGGAGACGGTAGATGATCTGCTATCCAGCGAGGAGCATTGCGGTTTGGCTCGACGAGCATCCCAGCCCCAGGTAGAAGAAGATGATGTGTTTGGACTGTATACATGTACCGACGATTCGGCCCCAGTGATTATGGAAGTCAAGATTAGCGGAGTCCCAGTGAGTATGGAAGTGGTGGACACGGGATCGGGTCAGTCGCTGATGAGTCAGGAAACTTTTGATAAACTGTGGATCAACCCAGCTGCACGACCCAAGCTGGTCCCGGTCACGGCGAAGCTGCGTACCTACACCAAGGAACTGATACCTGTTCTCGGCAGAGCGGTTGTGCAGGTATCTCACGGTTTACCTTTGTGGATCATTGCAGGCGATGGGACGACGCTACTCGGCAGGAGATGGATGGGGAAAGTCCATGGGAGCTGGGAAGACTTCATTCCTCCACAGACCGCTGTCCCCCGTGTTCACAGGCAGAGCAGGCCTCCACCTTCGGATCGGATGGCAGCGAAGGAAGCGTGTGTGGGATTGGGCAGAGCAGCGACTCTCCCCTGCAAAGTCTGAGAGTGAGAAAGAAGCGCTGGAACCAGCAGCAGCGCCGACCGAGCTGGAGAGGAGAGAAGGGCTTCGACGGGCTGCTCCAGCAGGCACCATCAGCCCGCAGGCAGAGGTGGCCGTTCATGGGGTTTGCAGCGGGAGGAGCGGTGAATCGGCAGTTTCGGAAGCGGGACTTGTTCGGCGATGTCGTGAGGGCCGGTGCTCCGAGGAGCGGGGCTCGTCCAGGATAGGCTGCGGCAGTGAGGAGGTCAGCTCCGGAGGATGTGTGTATGTGTGGCGGCTCCCGGGCAAAAAAGTCAGCTGCGTGGGGTGTTCCGGAGGATGCGGCGGTGCGGGGGCCGGTGCGTTGTGGCTCCCGGGTGCGTTCAGAGTGTGGCGGCTCTCTCTCTCTCTCGAGAGGGAGAGCAGGCAGCAGCACAGCGAGTTCAAGATAGCGGTGAGCCCCGTGGCCGCAGAATTGTGCAGAGAGAGGCAGGCAGGCACCAGCAGAGCACCTAAAATGGCGACGTCCAGTAGAAACCTCGTGGGAAAAACAAACTGACGTCTTAAAAGGAAAATGTACCCGGCAGTCTTAAAGGGGCCTTACGCCGCTGGCGGTCCCCACAGAGACTCTTGTAAGGGCAAGAGTGAGTCAAAATGATTACTGTGATTTGTATGATGACGTGATTGATGAAAAGAGTTAATATTACAATGCACAGTTAAAAGGGTTAATGGATCTGTGACAAACATGACTAATGGATTAATGCGATTTCTGATTTTATGTGAATTATGCAATTGTTCAGCGGCTGCAGACAAGCCGCAAAGGCAATTATTTTCTGAGAACAGAGGCAACGCACCAGTTGCCATACCCTGTCTCAGCGCAGCCCATTACCTCGGGCAAAAAGGGGCAGTATGCCGCCACCACACCTCACCCAGTGGAGCTGGGATTTAATAACTGTTCAGTGTACCTGCAACCTTTTGATATAACTCTTCAACACATCTATATATATCATACGAATGTACTGTCTATGTGTACCTGCTTTCTACTGGAGATTATGTTTGTGTACTTGTATCACCCATGTAAGGACTGCAAATACCACATGCTTGCACTGGATCGCAAGCATAATCTCTACATGGGGGGGAAGAGGGAAGCAGATGGTCATGGACTCACACTCACAAATCCACCAGAACGAACAAGGCCGAGATTACCGGCAATTTGCATTTTGGAACTGGGCGGGGCGGGGGGGGGGGGGGTTGGAGTGAGATGTTATGTATTGTCCATGTTCATTAAATGTATAGTTACAATGGTGCGCCACAAGGGGCACTGTGGTGGGAAACCCGAAAGTACCTGCGAGACAGAGTATAAAAGGCTGCCCACCACACCTGAGGGGCACTCTGCAGTTACACAATAAAGGACCAAGGTCACAGCAGTTACTACAACACCAGACTGTGTGGAGTCAGTGATTTGAGTGCTACATACATCACAGAACTAATATTAATTAGTCACACTTTGACATCATTGTTCGGCTTAGGTTCTTAGAGCTTTGACTGCCATTTTGTAGCGAGGAACTGTGAATTTATTTCCCTTCCAGATTAATTAGAGGCTACAGGTGTTGACTAATTGCCCATATTTAGTCAAGTGTCTGAGACTGTCTTGCTAGACACCAGTTGGGCATAATTCTGCCGAGCACCGCACAAAAGTGTCAACGTTGTGTTGATCGTCATTTAATACTACTATTGATTGAAACAGTCGTTGTGTAATTTGAAGTCAGCAAGATGAGGAATAACAGTTGCATTGATTAGCTGTTCAAGAGAAAAGTTGTAAGATATTTTGACTGCTACACATGAATAGCGCAGTTCCACATATATGTGGCACATAATCCAGGAGTAATGGAATGTGGATTTTGTTTCACAGCTGGATACCTTAACCATACAGCTCACAAGTGGCAAATCTATGATTGTCTTATGTTGGCCAATTCACTGGTTGTGAAAAAGATCATATCCAATTAAAATAATGTCAATTTGATTTTGGAGGCCTCCAAGAAACAATCCTATTCACAGAGCATTTAAGGATCCAATAGGTCCGATTTTAACCCGAAGCCTCTATTGGATATCTGTTTCCCATGCAATCTTAATGGAAGCATGACTATGAATGCACTGAAGCTGCCTTTATTTCCAGGTTCAACCTATTTTGCATGGAGTGGGCAAACTTCAGGTGTCAACAACGCCTCTTACATGGAGGCTTTTCTAATAGTGGGAGGGAAATTATGTACTTCTGCAGGCCTCTATTTAAGGGGTCGGTGATATTTTTGGTTATGAAGTGAAAAGACCCAAATTTTCAATTGTATCAACATGTAGGCATGCTACTAGCAGGGTGCTGCAATTTTCAGATGAGACCTATGAAATTATACTGGAGCAAGTGCACCAGAGGAGACAGGGCCTTTTCCTAATGATGGTTGCTGTAGGAGCTCAGACAGGGTGACAGGAAATAGCCACAAACATCAATCCTAATGGCATCACAGAGCAGATGTGCACTTGCAGTGCTGAAAGTAAGTTTGAGGAGAGTCCACTCGATAATGCAGAGTGTCAGTGGGCAGGAACAGCTGGTAGTGGCACAGGAGGAGGAGGAATTTACTATCCAGATGATTAGTTTGCATCATTCCTCAGCTGATGAGCATAGGGATCTTGACATCAAGGGGATCTGCTTTTAAAAGGAGAATGATTTCTGAGCATCAAAGATTGCTGCAATAATTAAAATCATGCCAAGCAACTCCCGATAGATGACAGTTACAAAGTGTGGAGTCAACTACTTGCATGTGAATTGTGCTAATGCACAGAATAGACACATTGCAGTCCATCACGCGGAGCCCCCTGTGGCAGAGAACTTATGGACAGTCATTGAATTTTGCATGAATGCTCAGACTATTATCATAAAGGCCTCGGGTTATATTATGCAATAGGCTTCCTGCCATAGATCTTGGATAGGCTTGATGATTAAATAGAGAGAGCTATTCACAGGGGCTTCAGCAGTGCTGTCATTTGGTCTGCTGTTGGATAGATCAAGCGGCATGATGGGGTTTGTGTGGAAAGGCAAATGAAGATGTTGCTGTTCCTCAGGGTGGCAACATCTTGCACACCTCCAGCTATGTCCTCTGATGACTGCACATGTACAAGAAAATGGTAGGGTCAGGCAGCCCGTGCTGCTGCAGAAGAAGCTGAGCAGTTTCAACTCAACCTGCAGCCGGGTCACCGCAACCTGCAGCCGGGTCACCACAACCCTGCAGTCGAGTCACCACAACCCTGCAGCCGAGTCACCACAACCCTGCAGCCGGGTCACCACAACCCTGCAGCCGGGTCACCGCAACCTGCAGCCGAGTCACCGCAACCTGCAGCCGAGTCACCGCAACCTGCAGCCGGGTCACCGCAACCTGCAGCCGGGTCACCGCAACCCTGCAGCCGGGTCACCACAACCTGCAGCCGGGTCACCGCAACCTGCAGCCGGGTCACCACAACCCTGCAGCCGGGTCACCACAACCCTGCAGCCGGGTCACCGCAACCTGCAGCCGAGTCACCGCAACCTGCAGCCGAGTCACCGCAACCTGCAGCCGGGTCACCGCAACCTGCAGCCGGGTCACCGCAACCCTGCAGCCGGGTCACCGCAACCTGCAGCCGGGTCACCGCAACCTGCAGCCGGGTCACCGCAACCCTGCAGCCGGGTCACCGCAACCTGCAGCCGGGTCACCGCAACCTGCAGCCGGGTCACCGCAACCTGCAGCCGGGTCACCTCAACCTGCAGCCGAGTCACCTCAACCTGCAGCCGAGTCACCACAACCTGCAGCCGGGTCACCACAACCCTGCAGCCGGGTCACCTCAACCTGCAGCCGAGTCACCGCAACCTGCAGCCGAGTCACCGCAACCTGCAGCCGGGTCACCGCAACCTGCAGCCGGGTCACCGCAACCCTGCAGCCGGGTCACCGCAACCCTGCAGCCGAGTCACCACAACCTGCAGCCGGGTCACCTCAACCTGCAGCCGAGTCACCGCAACCTGCAGCCGGGTCACCACAACCTGCAGCCGGGTCACCGCAACCTGCAGCCGAGTCACCGCAACCTGCAGCCGGGTCACCGCAACCTGCAGCCGGGTCACCACAACCTGCAGCCGGGTCACCGCAACCTGCAGCCGAGTCACCACAACCTGCAGCCGGGTCACCGCAACCTGCAGCCGGGTCACCGCAACCTGCAGCCGGGTCACCGCAACCTGCAGCCGGGTCACCACAACCTGCAACATAACACATCAGTCTCACGTTGTCATGAAGGGAAAGCATCAAGATTGCAAATAATTGTAATGCACAGGTACACATGTAGGAAAATGATAACTGTTTGCAAGAAAGTTGCATTGTGTCCTAAGAACTTTCTTGTGATCGTGTTGGATACTGAATCAGCAGGTGACAGGACGGTATTTTTGGTTGTTCAATACAAATTGAAGGCATAGAGGTGAACACTATTTCCTGTGAGCTTGGTAAATATGTCAGGAGGATTGTAAATGCAATGTGGATAGGTAATTAGGAGAAGGTATTCTCTATGAGGGAGCTTTTCGCACAGCTGTGGTGGCCGGTAAAAATACTTCAGCAGCCGCAGCTTCAGCTTTTTCCATCTCCTCAACATTGTCTCCTTGCTGCTGTTTATTGCATTCCTTCTCTGCTTCAGGGTAATACCTCATTGTATTGTGTAGTATAGTGCGATGATGCGGCAGATTTTGACCATGATGTATTCCAGTCCTCCTTTTCTGTTTTGGTATCAGAATCTTGTATATGGATGCACCTTGTGCTCAACAGGTCTATATGGCTACCTTGAGCCATCATGAGCTAGACCTGACCAGGTCTTCTGGGTGCCAACCTTGTACTTTACTTTGTGGGTCAAATAATGGAGGATAGTAGATTAGTTTAAAATAAGGCTAATATGATTGATTCCTGGAAAGTGAGCATTCACCTGCATGATCCTGACAGATGGCCATAGGCAGTTAGGTCATTTGAATTTAGTTTAAAAATCTGTAAACAAAAGCTGGTATCAGTAAAAGTCATCATGAAGCTGTCAGATTATCATATAACTAGTTCATTAATGTCTTTTGGAGAAAGGTCAGATCTATATCTAACATTGTGGTTGACTCTAAATGCCCTCTGAAGTGGCTTAACAAGCCACTCAGTTGTATCAAACCACTACAAAGAAGCAGTCCCACCACCTTCTCGGGCACAATTAGTGATGGGCAATAAATACCTGACTTGCCAGCAATGCTCAAATCCCAAGAGTGAATTTTTTATTGCTAGTTTTCATGGGGAAAGTGATGAAATTGCTAGATCTGGCAAACAATGCATCAGTCATCTGCTTGATACATTTTTGCATTTTAGGTTGGCCGATGTTGCTGATGTCCTCTGTGGCTACTTGTAATGAGCTTGATACGTGAACGTTCAGGACTGAAATGACCCTCACAGCCACTGGCAGTGCTATGCATGTTCTGTAGATTGGCTGCAGGACTGCCTGCAGCATGACACTGCTTGCTTGGTCAGTCTTAGCCTCAGTCTCCTTTTGACAAGGTTAACTTCACCTTTGCACATATATGTGGTTAGGGAGGTAACTGAGTGCTCGCAGTTTTCAGAGAAAATAGAAACATAGAAAATAGGTGCAGGAGTAGGCCATTCGGCCCCTCGAGCCTGCACCCCACTCAGCGAGATCATGGCTGATCATTCCTTCAGTACCCCTTTCCTGCTTTCTCTCCATAGCCCTTGATCCCTTTAGCCGTAAGGGCCTTATCTAACTGCCTCTTGAATATATCCAATCAACTGGCATCAACAACTCACTGCGGCAGGGAATTCCACAGGTTAACAATTCTCTGAGTGAAGAAGTTTCTCCTCATCTCAGTCCTAAATGGCCTGTCCTTTATCCTAAGACTGTGTCCCCTGGTTTTGGACTTCCCCAACTTCGGGAACATTCTTCCTGCATCTAACCTCTCCAGTCCCATCAGAATCTTATATGTTTCTATGAGATCCCCTCTCATTGTTCTAAACTCCAGTGTATAAAGGCCCAGTTGATCCAGTCTCTCCTCATATGTCAGTCCAGCCATCCCTGGAATCAGTCTGGTGAACCTTCGCTGCACTCCCTCAATAGCAAGAATGTCCTTCCTCAGAGTAGGAAACCAAAACTGAACACAATATTCTAGGTGAGGCCTCACCAAGGCCCTGTACAACTGCAGTAAGACTTTCCTGCTCCTATACTCAAATCCCCTAGCTATGAAGACCAACATACCATTTGCCTTCTTCACCGCCTGCTGTATCTGCATGCATACTTTCAATGGCTGATGAACCATAACACCCAGGTGTCACTGCACCTCCCCTCTTCCTAACCTGCCGCCATTCAGATAATATTCTGCCTTCGTATTTTTGCTCCCAAAGTGGATAACCTCACATTTATCCACATTATATTGCATCTGCCATGCATTTGCCCACTCGCCTAACCTGTCCAAGTCACCCTGCAGCCTCTTAGCATCCTCCTCACCGCTCACACTGCCACCCAGTTTAGTGTCATCTGCAAACTTGGAGATATTACACTCAATTCCTTCATCTAAATCATTAATGTATATTGTAAAGAGCTGGGGTCCCAGCACTGAGCCCTGCAGCACTCCACTAGTCACTGCCTGCCATTCTGAAAAGGACCCGTTTATCCCGACTCTCTGCTTCCTGTCTGCCAACCAGTTCTCTATCCACATCAGTACCTTACCCCCAATACCATGTGCTTTGATTTTGCACACAAATCTCTTGTGTGGGACCTTGTCAAAAGCCTTTTGAAAGTCCAAACACACCACATCCACTGGTTCTCCCTTGTCCACTCTACTAGTTACATCCTCAAAAAATTCCGGAAGATTTATCAAGCATGATTTTCCTTTCATAAATCCATGCTGACTTGGACCAATCCTCTCACTGCTTTCCAAATGCGCTGCTATTTCATCCTTAATGATTGATTCCAACATTTTCCCCACTACTGATGTCAGGCTAACTGGTCTATAATTACCCGTTTTCTCTCTCCCTCCTTTTTTAAAAAGTGGTGTTACATTGGTGTCCATAGGAACTGATCCAGAGTCAATAGACTGTTGGAAAATGATCATCAATGCATCCACTATTTCTAGGGCCACTTCCTTAAGTACTCTGAGATGCAGACTATCAGGCCCCAGGGATTTATCAGCCTTCAATCCCATCAATTTCCCTAACACAATTTCCCACCTAATAAGGATATCCTTCAGTTCTTCCTTCTCACTAGATCCTCGGTCCCCTAGTACATCCGGAAGGTTATTTGTGTCTTCCTTCGTGAAGACAGAACCTAAGTATTTGTTCAATTGGTTTGCCATTTCTTTGTTCCCCATTATAAATTCACCCGAATCTGACTGCAAGGGACCTACGTTTGTCTTCACTAATCTTTTTCTCTTCACATATCTATAGAAGCTTTTGCAGTCAGTTTTTATGTTCCTGGCAAGCTTCCTCTCGTATTCTATTTTCCCCCTCTTAATTAAACCCTTTGTCCTCCTCTGCTGAATTCTAAATTTCTCCCAGTCTTCAGGTTTGCTGCTTTTTCTGGCTAATTTATATGCCTCTTCCTTGGATTTAACACTATCCTTAATTTCCCTTGTTAGCCGCGGTTGAGCCACCTTCCCCGTTTTATTTTTACTCCAGACAAGGATGTACAATTGTTGAAGTTCATCCATATGATCTTTAAATGTTTGCCATTGCCTATCCACCGTCAACCCTTTAAGTATAATTTGCCAGTCTAATCTAGCCAATTCGCGCCTCATACCGTCAAAGTTACCTTTCCTTAAGTTCAGGATCCTAGTTTCTGAATTAACTGTGTCACTCTCCATCTTAATAAAGAATTCTACCATGTTATGGTCACTCTTCCCCAAGGGGCCTCGCACAACAAGATTGCTAATTAGTCCTTTCTCATTACACATCACCCAGTCTAGGATGGCCAGTTCTCTGGTTAGTTCCTCGACATATTGGTCTAGAAAACCATCCCTAATACACTCCAGGAAATCCTCCTCCATCGCATTGCTACCAGTTTGGTTAGCCCAATCAATATGTAGATTAAAGTCGCCCATGATAACTGCCGAACCTTTATTGCACACATCCCTTATTTCATGTTGTTTTATAATCTGATTTGACTGTTGTCCTTCCATTCTTACTCCAGATAGTATAAATAAAGAGGGATTGCCACAGGAACACCCATTGTTCAGGTTGATATTAAGAACTGGTGGTCAAAATACTATGCCATAAACCTACTTTAGTCATCGGGATGGCCCAGAACAAATAAGCAAAAAAGCCCCACCAATAATAGTTGAAAATAAGATGAGAAAAACTGACAATACATTTGCAAACTTGATCTTTAAATAAGTTTTTATTCGAAGACACAGCCTAGCAATGATGGGCATACATTTTTTATCAGGCAAATGAGGAATCAATGTACTTCCAGCATAAAATCCAGCGAATAATGGCAGCATCCTAGTGATGAAACTTGCACTGCATTAACATACTGAAATACAGCACTTGACTATTTCTGGTGAAAGTTTCCTGCACAGAAATACAACCTCCATAAATGGGTATCATGTGCATTGTGGGAAGAGATGCAGCTTAAGTAATCTCTGCCCATATTTCCAGTGTGTTACACTCTGATTGTGCCCTCTGAATAACACTACCTCTGTCACTCTCTATGGTAATTTGAAGATTCATTCTCTTGAAAGAACCTTGTCCATTTCTGCTTCGTCCCCTCTGCCCCACACACTCCTTCCACCACCTTCTCCATCCCCTGGACATAAATATCTGCAGCCAAGTCAGCCACACCAAAGTACCTCTGAGCCAGAAACAAGATTCCTTTACCTAGTACGGCACTTAGAACAGTCTCATAACTGAAAGTGTGTTTCAATACAGAATACCATGTCCAGAATTCTTTATTTTGGAAAGACCACAGAAATGTCCCTGAACAGGTGTCAGCTATGGCTCAGTGGGTAGCACTCTGGCCTCTGAGTCAAAAGATCGTGGACTGGATTTTCGGGTCGTTTCCGATCCGGTTTTCACTGCGTTTTAACCCTCCGTGGCGAAAAATGAGGTGGTCAGCTGTTTTTCACCTGGTCGCGATCCTGGGCTCGGTTTTTGCCGTGGCACTTAGGAGCAATGCCGGGGAGAGCTGTGCCGGGTGTACAATTGCTCCCATTGCGACACTGCTGGAAGTTTGGAGAATCACCCAACCCGTACACTGCTAAATGTGCCCCGCAGTGACCGCCAGGGAAAACACAGTGGTGCAGCTCTGCCGGCGGTGGTGAGTTGGATAAAGTGGAAAAAAGGTAAGTTAAAGTTTTAATGTTTTTATATTTTTGCAGCGATTTGTGAGGTAAGGGTGTTGGCAATGTTTTTTGAATGTTTTTCGTTTTCCCTCCCAAGGCCTCTTTTGGAGCGCTCCCGGCCCCGCACTAAAGTTGGCGAGGATCGCATTTTTGCGCCGTGAAAGTAGTTCAATGCCTTCCTTTGTGCTGCACCGCTGGCGCAGAGTCGAACTGACGAAAGGTAGGCAATTAATCGCTAACGCTAATTGGATGCTAATTTTCCCGCCCTGCCTCTGTTTTCGCCGCGGAAACGGAGAAGCCAAAAATCCAGCCCAGTAGATTCAAGTCCTGCTCCAGGAACTCGAGCACAAAATCCAGGCTGACGCTTGAGTGCTGCACTATCAAGGGTGCCAACTTTCAGATGATATGTCTGTCCTCTCAAGTGGATGCAAAAGATCCCATGGAACAATTTCAAGAAGAACAGCGGAGTTATCCCTGGTATGCTGGCCAATATTTATCCATCACCCAACATCATTAAAACAGATTATCACTAAATCAGGTTATTATTTCATTGCTGGCTGTGGGAGCTTGCTGTGTGCAAATTAGCTGCCGCATTTCCTACATTACAACAGTGACTACACTTCAAAAGTGCTTCATTGGCTGTAAAGCGCTTTGGGCAGTTCTGAGCCATGAGAGGTGCCTTATAAATGTAAGTTCTGTATTCCTTTCTTTTCTCTCCTTTCAGTAGACATGTGTTGAGCTCTCCTACCTAATCAGGGGTTTCTTCTCAGTAAACCCTGTGGCAGCAACTGTGAAGTAGCTTGGTGCTGAGTGTCATTGAGAGGTTTCTTGGGTTGGGGTAAGCAGGGACCCCAGGTAGGATCACTTGGAACTGCTGCCTTTCTACTTGTGTGGGATCACCATGGCCCTGGCCACCATCGGGCTCCTGTGAAGTCATTGAGGTAAGGAATCAGATTGATATGAATGTGTTGCCACCTGGAGAAACAGCAGACTCGTCTATTGCCAGGTCCAGCCTACCTCTTCCCCTGGCCTCTCTGTGTCACTGTTCCTGCTGATCTGTGGATAAACAGACCCCACTGCAGCATGAAATCACAGAAGCCTGTACCCATCTTTTACCTCATTTGTCTAAGCTCATCAGCTAGCCAGCCCAATGAGATGATATTACAGCTCAAGATCTGATAGACAATTGAGCAGTCTTAATGATCTATGCTGTGAGGGGATATGTTGCAGATGTCTACGCAGCTGCCATTCCTTTTAAGGCCAACTGCATGCTTCCATGTCTTGCCTGAATACCCCTCACACGTGCTTGTTAATTCCTCTACACTTTTACATCAAGTGCTGAACGATCTTCGGCAGATTCCACAATGGCTTCAACAATCTGCTGTGATATGAAAGAATTTGCCTTTTAAAATCTGGACCCTGGAGCTCAGGATCCCTGTCCTCACCAGCTGGATGCATGCCTATCTTGGTCCTCCTAGTAAGCTCTTTGAACTTCTTGAAACACCACAACCAAAAACACTGTTGTGTGCTGCTGGCACTGAGCCTGATGCTCACCATATGCCCAATTCTTCATGCTACACTTATGGAGATATTTTGGCCATGTAGAGAAAATAGAAAAATGTCCTCCTCTGCCTCAATTCCTGCTGCAACATCTCCATGACATCATCATTGAATAATGGGACCCTACTTTTTGTCTGGTGCTATCTGCAGACTAGCCTAGGAGTTTTCAATGGTGCCTTCCAGACCAGTGATCATTTCAGCTGAACAAGTTCCAAATCCCAAAGGTTCTTTGTGGGTAAAATGAATCCCAAGGGAGGAAACACAAATGCAGCCACCAGCGAGGTAAGGTGCAAACTATCACTTGCTGCAGTTGCTTGAGAATGTTCTCCCTATAAATTAGTGTGTGTACAATTTTTCCACGTGTCCAGCACAAGCCCACAGTATGTAAAGTATGGAGATATGGGCAAAATCAGCCGCTTCTGGGCGCAGTACATTTCTGGTGTGCACTGCAGTTATGCTCAAGTCCAGGGAGTAAAGGAATATTGGGTCAATGCTCCTTTAAAAATATTAAATCATATTTTTCTTCTTTTAAGCTATTTTAAATGCACTTTTTCACTTCCGTTGTGGTTTCCTCGCCTTGTCTGTGAAACAGAATTTTTGGACTGAAAGCAAACAGACAGGCAACCTGTCCAGAGAGCTGAGACCCCCAATGAATTGACTGCTTTGTGGTGCATGACAACATTCAGATGACTCACCCACCTCTTTTCTAATACCCGGTCTACTTCCTCATCAGGAATTACCTGGCCTCCGCTTGCCTCATTTCCCAGACGGTTTAGATCATAGGCTATGTCTGAGGAATCAAAGACATAATTATAATGCTTTGACTTAAATTAATATTGTAAGATAATTTTATAAATTATGTAATAGTTGTTTAAAAAATAACTGGAAAAACTCCACTTGGTACGCTGGCCAGTAAAGGCATTGCACAATATTGTACTAAATACACACCAGAAGCTCAATTCCCAAACTGTGCTGTCCGCCAATCTCAGCTGAGGAAAGCAGTTGGGGATGTCTAAATTGATCTCAGCATCCATGGGCTAGGAAAGAAATAAAAATCAGCCAGGATTCCTGCTCTTGATTTCAAATCAAAAGTCAAATACTCTCCACTTAGCTGTGATGCACTCAAGTCAGGTAGCCAGCAGATACTTGGCACTGGATTTTGTTGTGTTCGAATGCTTGTCTGCTCATGTGATTCCACTTCTCGCCTGTTGCTTTTCCCTGGAGTTCCTCTCACAAGTTCACAGCTGTAAAACTGCTGCTCATTGCATTGCTGCCACTAGAAGGGCGAAAAATTAAGTTGTGCTGCTTAATGGGATAAACACATAAGATGTCTAGAGGCATATACAGAAAGGGAAAGTCAGCCAGAATGTTTGAAGAAGTAGCCTCTGGGAGCAAGGGGTCAGCATCAAGAAGAGCCCCCAGGTTTTCAGATGCATTCATGGATGTTTACTCGCTGAAGTGAGGTCTGGAAGGAAATAACTCCTGAGACCTGAGAACATGTAGAAAGTGGTGGGCGTAGTCTATAGGCCCCCTAACATCATCATCATAGGCAGTCCCTCGGAATCGAGGAAGACTTGCTTCCACTCTAAAAATGAGTTTTTAGGTGACTGAACAGTCCAATACGAGAACCACAGTCACAGGTGGGACAGACAGTCGTTGAGGGAAAGTGTGAGTGGGACTGGTTTGCCGCACGCTCTTTCCACTGCCTGCGCTTGGTTTCTGCATGCTCTCGACGACGAGACTCAAGCTGCTCAGCGCCCTCCTGGATGCGCTTCCTCCACTTAGGACGGTCTTTGGCCAGGGTCTCCCAGGTGTCAGTGGAGATGATGCACTTCATCAACGAGGCTTTGAGGGTGTCCTTGAAATGTTTCCTCTGCCCTTTGGCTCGTTTGCCATGGAGGAGTTCCGAGTAGAGCGCTTGCTTTGTGAGTCTCATGTCAGGCATGCGAACAATGTGGCCTGCCCAGCGAAGCTGATCGAGTGTGGTCAGTGCTTCAATGCTGGGGATGTTGGCCTGGTCAAGGACGCTAACGTTGGTGCATCTATCCTCCCAAGGGATTTGCAGGATCTTGCAGAGACATTGTTGGTGGTATTTCTCCAGCGACTTGGTGTCTACTGTACATGGTCCATGTCTCTGAGCCATACAGGAGGGCAGGTATTACTGCAGCCCTGTAAACCATGAGCTTGGTGGCAAATTTGAGGGCCTGGTCTTCGAACACACTTTTCCTCAGGTGGCCAAAGGCTGCACTGGCGGACTGGAGGCGATGTTGAATCTCGTCCACAATGTCTGCCCTTGTTGATAAGAGGCTCCCAAGGTATGGGAAATGGTCCACGTTGTCCAGGGCCGCGCTGTGGATCTTGATGACTGGGGGGCAGTGCTGTGCGGCGAGGACAGGCTGGTGTAGAACCTTTGAATTAAGGATGTTTAGTGTAAGGCCGATGTTTTTGTATGCCTCAATGAACTTGTTGACTATGATTTGGAGTTCAGCCTCTGTATGTGTGCAGATGCAGGCTTCGTCCTCGTACTGCAGCTAGACGACAGAGGTTGGGGTGGATTTGGATCTGGCCTGGAGACGATGAAGGTTGAACAGGTTCCCACTGTAGCTATACTGTTGGACAGAGTTATAAAAAGTAATAATGGAGGCTTGTAAGAAAGGTACGGCAATAAACCTGGGCGATTATAATCTTCATATTGATTGGACATAGAAACATAGAAAACAGGTGCAGGGGTAGGCCATTTGGCCTTTCGAGCCTGCACCACCATTCAATAAGATCATGGCTGATCATTCCCCCAGTGCCACTTTCCTGCTTTCTCTCCATACCCCTTGATCCCTTTAGCCGTAAGAGCCATATCTAACTCCCTCTTGAATACATCAAATGAACTGGCATCAACAACTCTCTGCGGCAGGGAATTCCACAGGTTAACAACACTCTGAGTGAAGAAGTTTCTCCTCATCTCAGTCCTAAATGGCCTATCCCTTACCCTAAGACTGTGTCCCCTGGTTCTGGACTTCCCCAACATCGGGAACATTCTTCCTGCATCTAATCTGTCCAGTCCCGTCAGAATCTAATAAGTTGCTATGAGATCCCCTCTCATCCTCGTAAACTCTAGTGTATAAAGGCCCAGTTGATTCAGTCTCTCCTCATATGTCAGTCCCGCCATCTCGGGAATCAGTCTGGTGAACCTTCGCTGCACTCCCTCAATAGCAAGAACATCCTTCCTCAGATTAGGAGACCAAAACTGAACACAATATTCCAGGTGAGGCCTCACCAAGGCCCTATACAATTGCAGCAAAACATAAGAACATAAGAATTAGGAACAGGAGTAGGCCATCGAGCCCCTCGAGCCTGCTCCGCCATTCAACAAGATCATGGCTGATCTGGCCGTGGACTCAGCTCCACTTACCTGCCTGCTCCCCGTAACCCTTAATTCCCTTATGGGTTAAAAATCTATCTATCTGTGATTTGAATACATTCAATGAGCTAGCCTCAACTGCTTCCTTGGGCAGAGAATTCCACAGACTCACAACCCTCTGGGAGAAGAAATTCCTTCTCAACTCGGTTTTAAATTGGCTCCCCCGTATTTTGAGGCTGTGCCCCCTAGTTCTAGTCTCCCCAACCAGTGGAAACAACCTCTCTGCCTCTATCTTGTCTATCCCTTTCATTATTTTAAATGTTTCTATAAGATCACCCCTCATCCTTCTGAACTCCAACGAGTAAAGACCCAGTCTACTCAATCTATCATCATAAGGTAACCCCCTCATCTCCGGAATCAGCCTAGTGAATCGCCTCTGTACCCCCTCCAAAGCTAGTATATCCTTCCTTAAGTAAGGTGACCAAAACTGCACGCAGTACTCCAGGTGCGGCCTCACCAATACCCTATACAGTTGCAGCAGGACATCCCTGCTTTTGTACTCCATCCCTTTCGCAATGAAGGCCAACATTCCATTCGCCTTCCGGATTACCTGCTGCACCTGCAAACTAACTTTTTGGGATTCATGCACAAGGACCCCCAGGTCCCTCTGCACCACAGCATGTTGTAATTTCTCCCCATTCAAATAATATTCCCTTTTACTGTTTTTTTTTCCAAGGTGGATGACCTCACATTTTCCGACATTGTATTCCCTCTGCCAAACCTTGGCCCATTCGCTTAACCTATCTAAATCTCTTTGCAGCCTCTCTCTGTCCTCTACACAATCCTCTTTCCCACTAATCTTTGTGTCATCTGCAAACTTTGTTACACTACACTCTGTCCCCTCTTCCAGGTCATCTATGTATATTGTAAACAGTTGTGGTCCCAGCACCGATCCCTGTGGCACACCACTAACCACCGATTTCCAACCCGAAAAGGACCCATTTATCCCGACTCTCTGCTTTCTGTTAGCCAGCCAATTCTCGATCCATGCTAATACATTTCCTCTGACTCCGTGTACCTTTATCTTCTACTGTAATCTTTTGTGTGGCACCTTATCGAATGCCTTTTGGAAATCTAAATACACCACATACATTGGTACACCTCTATCCACCATGCTCGTTATATCCCCAAAGAATTCCAGTAAATTAGTTAAACATGATTTCCCTTTCATGAATCTATGCTGCGTCTGCTTGATTGCACTATTCCTATCTAGATGTCCCGCTATTTCTTCCTTAATGATAGCTTCAAGCATTTTCCCCACTACAGATGCTAAATTAACCGGCCTATAGTTACCTGCCTTTTGTCTGCCCCCTTTTTTGAACAGAGGTGTTACATTAGCTGCTTTCCAATCTGATGGTACCTCCCCAGAGTCCAGAGAATTTTGGTAGATTATAACGAATGCATCTGCTATAACTTCCGCCATCTCTTTTAATACCCTGAAGTGCATTTCATCCAGACCAGGGGACTTGTCTACCTTGAGTCCCATTAGCCTGTCCAGCACTAACCCCTAGTGATAGTGATTATCTCAAGGTTCTCCCTTCCCACATTCCCGTGACCAGCAATTTTTGGCATGGTTTTTGTGTCTTCCACTGTGAAGACCGAAGAAAAATAATTGTTTAAGGTATCTGCCATTTCTGCATTTCCCATTATTAAATCCCACTTCTCATCTTCTAAGGGACCAACATTTACTTTAGTCACTCTTTTCCATTTTATATATCGGTAAAAGCTTTTACTATCTGTTTTTATGTTTTGCGCAAGTTTACTTTCGTAATCTATCTTTCCTTTCTTTATTGCTTTCTGAGTCATTCTTTGCTGTCGTTTAAAATTTTCCCAATCTTCTAGTTTCCCACTAACCTTGGCCACCTTATACGCATTGGTTTTTAATTTGATACTCTTCTTTATTTCCTTGGTTATCCACGGCTGGTTAGCTCTTACTGCCCTTTTTCACTGGAATATATTTTTGTTGAGCACTAAGAAAGAGCTCCTTAAAAGTCCTCCACTGTTCCTCAATTGTGCCACCGTTTAATCTGTGTTCCCAGTCTACTTTAGCCAACTCTGCCCTCATCCCACTGTAGTCCCCTTTGTTTAAGCATAGTACGCTCGTTTGAGACACTACTTCCTCACCCTCAATCTGTATTACAAATTCAACCACACTGTGATCATTCATTCCGAGAGGATCTTTTACATGGAGATCGTTTATTATTCCTGTCTCATTACACAGGACCAGATCTAAGATAGCTTGCTCCCTTGTAAGTTCTGTAACATACTGTTCGAAGAATCAATCCCATATGCATTCTATGAATTCCTCCTCAAGGCTACCCCGTGCGATTTGATTTGACCAATCGATATGTAGGTTAAAATCCCCCATGATTACTGCCTTTCCTTTTTCACATGCCTCCATTATTCCCTTGATTATTGCCCACCCCACCGTGAAGTTATTATTTGGGGGCCTATAAACTACGCCCACCAGTGACTTTTTCCCCTTACTATCTCTAATCTCCACCCACAATGATTCAACATTTTATTCATTGGAGCCAATATCATCTCTCACAACTGCCCTTATATTATCCTTTATTAACAGAGCTACCCCACCTCCTTTCCCTTCTTGTCTATCTTTCCCAATTGTCAGTAACCCTGTATATTTAATTCCCAGTTTTGGCCCCCCTGCAACCACGTTACTGTAATGGCCACCAAATCATACCCATTTGTAATGATTTGTGCCATCAACTCATTTACTTTATTTCGAATGCTGCGTGCGTTTAGGTAGAGTGTTTTAATACTAGTTTTTAAACCATGATTTTTAGTTTTGACCCCCTTCTGCAGCCCCTTTAATTCATACATATTGTACCTTCCTATCACCTTGTGGTTTACACTTACCCCAGTACTACTTTGCTCTGTTGCCTCCTGCCTTTTGCATTCTTTCTTGGGGTCCTGTTCATCTGAGCTCTCACCCACTCTAACTAGCTCAGAGCCCTCTTCTGGGTTCTGAATATTCCTTGCATTGAGGATTGAGGCACCAAGCTTTCATGCTTGTCTCCCTGCTCCTATACTCAAATCCCCTAGCTATGAAGGCCAACATACCATTTGCCTTCTTCACCGCCTGCTGTCCCTGCATGCCCACTTTCAATGACTGATGAACCATGACATCCAGGTCTCGTTGCACCTCCTCTTTTCCTAATCTGCAGCCATTCAGGTAACATTCTGCCTTCGTGTTTTTGCCACCAAAGTGGATAACCTCACATTTATCCACATTATACTGCATCTGCCATGCATTTGCCCACTCACCTAACCTGTCCAAGTCACCCTGCAGCCTCTTAGCGACCTCCTCACAGCTCACATCGCCACCCAGTTTAGAGTCATCTGCAAACTTGGAGATATTAACCTCAATTCCTTCATCTAAATTGTTAATGTATATTGTAAAGAGCTGGGGTCCCAGCACTGAGCCCAGCGGCACTCCACTAGTCACTGCCTGCCATTCTGAAAAGGACCCGTTTATCCCGACTCTCTGCTTCCTGTCTGCCAACCAATTCTCTATCCACATCAGTACATTACCCCCAATACCATGTGGTTTGATTTTGCACACCAATCTCCTGTGCGGGACCTTGTCAAAAGCCTTTTGAAAGTCCAAATACACCACATCCACTGGTTCTTCCTTGTCCACTCTGCTAGTTACATCCTCAAAAAATTCCAGAAGATTCAACAAGCATGATTTCCCTTTCATAAATCCATGCTGACTTGGACCAATCCTGTCACTGCTTTCCAAATGCACTGCTATTACATCTTTAATAATTGATTCCAACATTTTCCCCACTACCAATGTTATCCTTAATGATTGATTCCAACATTTTCCCCACTACTGATGTCAGGCTAACCAATCTATAATTACCCGTTTTCTCTCTCCCTACTTTTTAAAAAAGTAGTGTTAAATTAGCTATCCTCCAGTCCATAGGAACTGATCCAGAGTCGATAGACTGTTGGAAAATGATCACCAATGCATCCACTATTTCTAGGGCCACTTCCTTAAGTACTCTGGGATGCAGACTATCTGGCCCTGGGGATTTATCGGCCTTCAATCCCATCAATTTCCTAACACCATTTTCCGCCTAATAAGGATATCCTTCAGTTCTTCCTTCTCACTCGACTCATTGTCCCCTAGTACATTCGGAAGGTTATTTGTGTCTTCCTTTGTGAAGACAGAACCGAAGTATTTGTTCAATTGGTCTGCCATTTCTTTGTTCCCCATTATAAATTCACCTGAATCTGACTGCAAGGGACCTACGTTTGTCTTCACTAATCTTTTTCTTTTCGCATATTTATAGAAGCTTTTGCAGTCAGTTTTTATGTTCCCTGCAAGCTTCCTCTCGTACTCTATTTTCCCCTCTTAATAAACCCTTAGTCCTCCTCTGTTGAATTCTAAATTTCTCCCAGTCCTCAGGTTTGTTGCTTTTTCTAACCAATTTATATGCCTCTTCCTTGGTTTTAACACTGTCCTTAATTTCCCTTGTTAGCCATGGTTGAGCCATCTGCCCCGTTTTATTTTTACTCCAGACAAGGATGTACAATTGTTGAAGTTCATCCATGTGATCTTTAAATGTTTGCCATTGCCTATCCACCGTCAACCCTTTAAGTATCAATCGCCAATCTATTCCAGCCAATTTACATCTCATACCATCGAAGTTACCTTTCCCCAAATTCAGGACCCTAGTCTCTGAATTAACACTGTCACTCTCCATCGTAATAAAGAATTCTACCATATTATGGTCACTCTTACTCACAGGGCCTCGCACAGCAAGATTGTTAATTAATCCTTTCTGATTACACATCACCCAGTCTGGGATGGCCAGCCCTCTTGTTGGTTTCTCGACATATTGGTCTAGAAAACCATCCCTAATACACTCCAGGAAATCATCCTCCACCGCATTGCTACCAGTTTGGTTAGCCCTGTCAATATGTAGATTAAAGTCACCCTTTATTGCATGCATCCCTAATTTCTTGTTTGATGCTGTCCCCATCCTCGCTACTACTGTTTGGTGGTCTGTACATAGAAACATAGAAACATAGAAAATAGGTGCAGGAGCAGGCCATTCAGCCCTTCTAGCCTGCACCGCCATTCAATGAGTTCATGGCTGAACATGAAACTTCAGTACCCCCTTCCTGCTTTCTCGCCATAACCCTTGATCCCCCGAGTAGTAAGGACTTCATCTAACTCCCTTTTGAATATATTTAGTGAATTGGCCTCAACTACTTTCTGTGGTAGAGAATTCCACAGGTTCACCACTCTCTGGGTGAAGAAGTTTCTCCTCATCTCGGTCCTAAATGGCTTACCCCTTATCCTTAGACTGTGACCCCTGGTTCTGGACTTCCCCAACATTGGGAACATTCTTCCTGCATCTAACCTGTATAAACCCGTCAGAATTTTAAACGTTTCTATGAGGTCCCCTCTCATTCTTCTGAACTCCAGTGAATACAAGCCCAGTTGATCCAGTCTTTCTTGATAGGTCAGTCCCGCCATCCCGGGAATCAGTCTGGTGAACCTTCGCTGCACTCCCTCAATAGCAAGAATGTCCTTCCTCAAGTTAGGAGACCAAAACTGTACACAATACTCCAGGTGTGGCCTCACCAAGGCCCTGTACAACTGTAGCAACACCTCCCTGCCCCTGTATTCAAATCCCCTCGCTATGAAGGCCAACATGCCATTTGCTTTCTTAACCGCCTGCTGTACCTGCATGCTAACCTTCAATGACTGATGTACCATGACACCCAGGTCTCGTTGCACCTTCCCTTTTCCTAATCTGTCACCATTCAGATAATAGTCTGTCTCTCTGTTTTTACCACCAAAGTGGATAACCTCACATTTATCCACATTATACTTCATCTGCCATGCATTTGC
Organism: Pristiophorus japonicus; assembly: GCF_044704955.1. Classification (NCBI taxonomy): domain Eukaryota; kingdom Metazoa; phylum Chordata; class Chondrichthyes; family Pristiophoridae; genus Pristiophorus; species Pristiophorus japonicus. Next base: position 143,228,280 of record NC_091986.1, read on the forward strand.
CCACTCACCTAACCTATCCAAGTCACTCTGCAGCCTAATAGCATCCTCCTCGCAGCTCACACTGCCACCCAACTGAGTGTCATCCGCAAATTTGGAGATACTGCATTTAATCCCCTCGTCTAAATCATTAATGTACAATGTAAACAGCTGGGGCCCCAGCACAGAACACAATTCCCACGAGCGTTTTCTGCCCTTTGGTATTCCGTAGCTCCAGCCATACAGATTCCACATCATCCAAGCTAATGTCCTTCCTTACTAATGTATTAATTTCCTCTTTAACCAGCAACGCCACTCCACCTCCTTTTCCTTTCTGTCTAGCCTTCCTAAATGTTGAATACCCTAAGACCCACCCTTTGTCACCGTGGAGCCATGTCTCCATGATGCCATGATGCCAATTACATCATTTCCGTTAACTGCTATCTGCGCAGTTAATTCATCCACCTTATTCCGAATACTCCTCGCATTGAGCCACAGAGCCTTCAGGCTTGTACTTTTAACACTGTTTGCCCCTTTAGGATTTTGCTGTAATGTGGCCCTTTTTGCTTTTTGCCTTGGGTTTCTCTGCCCTCCACTTTTACTTTTCTTCTTTCTATCTTTTGCTTCTGCCCCTATTCTACTTCCCTCTGATTCCCTGCATAGATTCCCATCCCCCTCCCCAACAGCTCTAGCAAACACTCCCCCTAAAACATTGGTTCCGGTCCTGTCCAGGTGCAGACCGTCCGGTTTGTACTGGTCCCACCTCCCCCAGAACTGGTTCCAATGTCCCAGGAATTTGAATCCCTCCCTGCTGCACCACTCCGCAAGCCATGTATTCATCTGAGCTATCCTGTGATTCCTACTTTGACTAGCATGTGGCACTGGTATCAATCCTGAGATTACGACTTTTGAGGTCCTACTTTTTAATTTAGCTCCTAGCTCCCTAAATTCGCCTAATAGGTCCTCGTTCCATGTTTTACCTATATCGTTGGTACCTATATGCATCACGACAACTGGCTGTTTACCCTCCCCCTTTACAGTGTCATGCACCCGCTCTGAGACATCCTTGACCCTTGCACCAGGGAGGCATCATACCATCCTGGAGTGTCGGTTGCGGCCGCAGAAACTCTATCTATTCCCCTTGCAATTGAATCCCCTATGACTATAGCTCTGCCGCTCTTTTTCATGCCCTCTTGTGCAGCAGAGCCACCCATGGTGCCATGGACTTGGCTGCTGCTGCCCTCCCCTGATGAGTCATCCCCCTCAACAGTACCCAAAGCGGTGTATCTGTTTTGCAGGAGGATGACCGCAGGGGACCCCTGCACTACCTTCCTTCCACTGTTCTTCCTGTTGGTCACCCATCCCCTATCTGGTTGTGTAACCTTTACTTGCGGTCAGACCAACTCACTGAGCTTGCTCTTCATGCCATTCTCAGCATCGTGGATGCTCCAGAGTGAATCCACCCGCAGCTCCAGTGCCGCAATGCGGTCTGTCAGGAGCTACAGCTGGATACACTTCCCGCATATGTAGTCATCAGGGACACCGGAAGCATCCTTGACTTCCCACATAGTACAGGAGGAACATAACATGTTTCCGAGCTCTCTTGCCATGACTTAACTCCTAGATTAACTTAATTTGGCAACAATAATGCTGAAGGTTACTTACTGATAAAGAAAAGAAAAAGAAAAGCTACTCACCAATCACCAGCCAATCACTTACCCCTTTGGCTGTGACGTCACCTTTCAATTTCTTTCTACTTCTTTTTTGCCTTCTCTCCCTGCTGCAGCTGCACCAGCTCGCCTTTATAGGCCACTCCGACGTCCCCGAACTCCCGTCTCTCCGATTGGCGTCGCCTCTCGACTGCCGCTGGGCCTTTATAGGCTGCTCCCATGTCCCCGAGCCTCTTGCTGTGACGTCACACTTTGTTTTCTTTTCCTCCCAGGTCTGGGAGTCAAATTGGCCAAGCTAGCCTTGAGGAAGAGTTCATAGATTATGTCCGGGATGGTTTCCCTGAACAGTACGTTGTGGAACCAACCAGTGAGCAGGCTATCTTAGATCTGATACAGTGTAATGAGACAGGATTAATAAATGATCTCATAGTAAAGGATCCTCAAGGAAAAAGTTATCAGAGCATGGTCCAATTTCAAATTCAGATGGAGGGTGAGAAAGTTGGATCTCAAACCAATGTCCTGATCTAAAATAAAGGCGATTACAAAGGTATGAAGGCAGAATGGGCTAAAGTGGATTGGAAAAATAGATTAAAGTGTAAGATGGTTGATAAGCAGTGGCAGACATTTCAGGAAGTATTTCATAACTCTCAATAAAAATATATTCCAGTGAGAAGGAAAAACTTTAAGAGCAGGGCGAACAATTTGTGGCTAACTAAGGAAGTAAAGGATGGTATCAAATTGGAAACAATGGTATACAGTGTTGCCAAGATTAGTGGGAAGCCAGAGGCTTGGGAAATTTTTTTAAACCAGCAAAGGATGACTAAGCAATAATAGAGAAAGAAGATGGATTATGAGAGTAACCTAGCAAGAAATATAAAAACAGATAGTAAGAGCTTCTACAGGTATATAAAAAGGAAGAGAGTAGCTAAAGTAAACATTGGTCCCTTGGAGGATGGGACTGGGGAATTAATAATGGGGAACAGGAAAATGGCAGAGACTTTGATCAAATATATAGGGCTGGATTCTCGGCTTATTTGCGCCTCGGTTAGCACCCTGGTAGAACGTTAAATGCTGTTTTTGGGCATTATGCCAAGTATCCAGGATTTACCGCCCGGCCAGAAGATTCTGCTATTCGTTTGCACCGGCGCAAAAACTTATCGCCCCGCCCTCCATTTTTAGTAAGGTGATGACGTCAATCATCGAGCAATGCTGCACTAGCGCCCCGGATGGAACATTCGGCCTTAACGCCTCATTGAACGCCCGCACCAGGAAATGCCTGAAAAAAACAGGTGGTCCCAGGGTGTGGCAGGCGATATTGGCAGCATTTTTAAATGGAGGGATGAGGATCCTACATCGCAGGTCATATTGACTACAACGGTTGCGCACATAATGCGGTGTGAAGCTCCAACTTGCAAACTTCACTTTTATCTGCCTTTACAGTGCCCTTACAACTTCAGTGAGAGAATTTAATGGGAGCATTACTAGTTCACCAGCATATCATGCTCCATGCTATTGCCAGGTGTTAAGCTAGAGGAAAGACTCTTCACCATGTCAGCCCACGGATGATGAAAGGCCGAAGACGTCCGGGGAGGAGGGCTTACTCTGCATGGGTTTACAAGCACCGACGCTCAGAGCTCCAGCTCTCAGAGCAACAGTGTTTGAGCAGGCTTCGCTTCCGAAAGAAAGTGCTGACAGAGATTTGCCATCTTCTACAGGCAGACCGATGTCTGCACTGCTCTGGAGGCAGCCTTCAATACTCCCCTTAACAGATTTCCAAATTCATTGTGGTGTGCTGCATGTTGCACAGCTTGGCCATCATGAGGGGCCAGACATTGCCAGTGGGGATTGCATGCCCACCTCTGGAGGAGGAGGACGACGAAGAGGAGCCTGGCAAGGCCCCCATTGTATAGTCACCCCATCCATGGTGGAGGCAGCGTGGAGATGCTGCCGGACGAACACTCGCATGTCGCCAGCTTGTAATGGACCAGCTCCTCTAAATGGAAGAAACTGAGGGATGGAGCTAATATTGGGCATGCTATGTGCTCCCATCAAGGCACATCAACCAAACGAACCTTCTCGGCATCCAAAGCAAGTATATCACTTTCTTAAACATGGAAAACAAAACTGTATGCAGTATTCCATGTGTGACCTCACCAATACCCTGCATAACTGTAGCAAGACTTCCCTGCTTTTATACTCCATTCCCTTTGCAATAAATGCCAAGATTCCATTGGCCTTCCTGATCACTTGATATGATCACATATCCAGTGAACATTGGAATGATGCACAAGACATCAATGGCAAATGATGATTCAGAAAATTTACTGCAACAAAATCACAAAAACACCCCTCACCAAAATAAAACCATACAATATTCAACATTATGTTGCAGGGCACTAAACAACAATGAAGTTTCTTTACCGAGGCCATTTTCGGCTCGAGCGCACAAAGTTCGTTGTGTAACGCCTGACATAATGCCAACACTTCTCCAACTTACATTATTGCCGAAACTTGCAGTCGGAGGCACAAACTATTTTCAGGCGCTATCTTTAACGCCCTGCCGCGATTAATGCCCCAAAATCCAAAAAGCCCCAAATCCAGTCCCTTGTATCGGTCTTCACTGTAGAAGACACTAAAAACATCCCAAAAATAGATAATCAAGGGGCTACAGGGAGAGAGAACTTAAACCAATCACTATCACTAAAGAAAAAGAAGTGGCTGCAGAGATAGTAGAAGCATTGGCTGCAATCTAACAAAATTCCCTGGATTCTGGAGAGGTCCCAGCGAATTGGAAATCCGCAAATGTAACGCCCCTATTTAAAAAAAGGAGGGAGACGAAAAGCAGGAAACTATAGACCAGTTAGCCTAACATCAGACTTGGGAAAATGATGGAGTCTATTATTGAGGAAGCAGTAGCAGGACATTTCGGAAAGCATGATACAGTCAAGCAGAGTCAGCATGGTTTTACGAAAGGGAAATCATGTTTGACAAATTTGCTGGAGTTCTTTGAGGATGTAACGAGCAGGGTGGATAAAGGGGAACCAGTGGATGTGGTGTATTTCGACTTCCAGAAGGCATTTGACAAGATGCCACATAAAAGGTTACTGCACAAGATAAAAGTTTACAGGTTTGGGGGTAATATATTAGCATGGATAGAATATTGGCTAACTAACAGAAAACAGAGTCGGGAGAAATGGGTCATTTTCCGGTTGGCAAACAGTAACTTGTGGGGTGCCACACGGATCGGTGCTGGGGCCTCAACTATTTACAAACCACATTGCGGCACTGGAGCTGCGCATGGATTCGCTCTGGAGCATCCGCGATGCTGAGAATGTCGTGAATAGCACGTTTTGTGAGTTGGTCACACCGCAGGCAAAGGTTACTCAGGCAGATAAGGAATGGGTGACCATCAGGCAGAGCAGTGGAAGGAAGGTAGTGTAGGGGCCACCTGCGGTCATCCCCCTCCAAAACCAATACACCATTTTTGGTACTGTTGGGGGGGATGACTCATCAGGGGAAGGCAGCAGCAGCCAAGTTCATGGCACCATGGGTGGTTCTGCTGCACAGGAGGGCAGGAAAAAGAATGCGAGAGCTATAGTGGTCGGGGATTCTAATGCAAGGGGAATTAGTAGGCGTTTCAGTAGCCGCAATCGAGACTAAAGGATGGTATGTTGTCTCCCTGATACAAGGGTCACGGAGCGGCTGCAGGACATTTTGTAGGGGGAGGACGAACAGCCAGTTGTCGTGGTGCATATAGGTACCAACGATATAGGTAAAATATGGGATGAGGTCCTACAAGCTGAATTTCGGGAGCTAGCAGTTAAATTAAAAAGCAGGACCTCAAAGATAGTAATTTCAGGATTGCTACTAGTGCCAGGTGCTAGTCAGAGTAGGAATTGCAAGTTAGCTAAGATGAAAACGTGGCTTGAGAAGTGGTGCAGGAGGGAGGGATTCAAATTCCTGGGACATTGGAACCGGTTCTGGGGGAGGTGGGACCAGTACAAACCGGCAGTCTGCAACTGGGCAGGCCCGGAACCAATGTCCTCGGGGGAGTGTTTGCTACTGCTGTTGGGGCGGGGTTAAACTAATATGGCAGGGGGATGGGAACCTATGCAGGGAGCCAGTGGGAAGTAAAATGGGGACAGAAGCAAAGGATAGAAAGAAGATAAGTAAAATTGGAGGGCAGAAAAACCGAAGACAAAAATCAAAAAGGGCCACATTACAGCAAAAGTCTAAAGGGACAAAGTGAGTTAAAATGACAAGCCTGACGGCCCTGTGCCTCAATGTGAGGAGTATTCATAATAAGGTGGACGAATTAACTGCGCTGGCAGCTATTAACGATTATGGTCTAATTGGGATTATGGAGACATGGCTCCAGGGTGACCAAGGCTGGGAACTCAACATCCGGCAGTATTCAACATTCAGGAAGGATAGACAGAAAGGAAAAGGAGGTTGAGTAGCATTACTGGTTAGAGAAGAAATTAACGCAACAGTAAGGAAGGACATCAGCTTGGATGATGTGGAATCTGTATGGGTAGAGCTGCGGAATACCAAAGGGCAGAAAACGCCAGTGGGAGTTGTGTACACATCACCAAACAGTAGTAGTGAGGTTGGGGACAGCATCAAACAAGAAATTAGGGATGCGTGCAATAAAGGTACAGCAGTTATCATGGGTGACTTTAATCTGCATATAGATTGGGATAACCAAACTGGTAGCAGTACGGTGGAGGAGGATTTCCTGGAGTGTATTAGGGATGGTTTTCTCGACCAATATATCGAGGAACAAACTAGAGGGCTGGCCATTCTAGACTGGGTGATGTGTAACGAGAAAGGACTAATTAACAGTCTTGTTGTGCGAAACCCCTTGGGGAAGAGTGACCATAATATGGTAGAATTCTTTATTAAGATGGAGAGTGACATAGTTAATTCGGAGACGAGGGTCCTGAACTTAAGGAAAAGTAACTTCGATGGTATGAGACGTGAATTGGCTAGAATAAACTGGCGAATGATACTTAAAGGGTTGAAGGTGGATAGGCAATGGCAAACATTTAAAGATCACATGGATGAACTTCAACAATTGTACATCCCTGTCTGGAGTAAAAATAAAACAAGGAAGGTGGCTCAACCATGGCTAACAAAGGAAATTAAGGATGATGTTAAATCCAAGGAAGAGGCATATAAATTGGCCAGAAAAATCAGCAAACCTGAGAACTGGGAGAAATTTAGAATTCAACAGAGGAGAACAAAGGGTTTAATTAGGAGGGAGAAAATAGAGTCTGAGAGGAAGCTTGCTGGGAACATAAAAACTGACTGAAAAAGCTTCCATAGATATGTGAGGAGAAAAAGAATAGTGAAGACAAATGTAGGTCCCTTGCAGTCAGAATCAGGTGTATTTATAATGGGGAGCAAAGAAATGGCAGATCAATTGAACAAATACTTTGGTTCTGTCTTCACGGAGGAAGACCCAAATAACCTTCCAGAAATACAAGGGGACTGAGGGTCGAGCGAGAAGGAGGAATTGAAGGAAATCCTTATTAGTCAGGAAATTGTGTTAGGGAAATTGATGGGATTAAAGGCTGATAAATCCCTGGGGCCTGATAGTCTGCATCGCAGAGTACTTAAGGAAGTGGCCCTAGAAATAGTGGATGCATTGGTGATCATTTTCCAACTGTCTATCGACTCTGGATCAGTTCCTATGGATTGGAGGGTAGCTAATGTAACACCACTTTTAAAAAAAGGAGGGAGAGAGAAAACGGGGAATTATCAACTGGTTAGCCTGACATCAGTAGTGGGGAAAATGTTGGAATCAATTATTAAAGATGAAATAGCAGCGCATTTGGAAAGCAGAGGCAGGATCGGTCCAAGTCAGCATGGATTTATGAAAGGAAAATCATGCTTGACAAATCTTCTAGAATTTTTTGAGGATGTAACTAGTGGAGTGGACAAGGGAGAACCAGTGGATGTGGTGTATTTGGATTTTCAAAAGGCTTTTGACAAGCTCCACACAAGAGATTGGTATGCAAAATTAAAGCACATGGTATTGGGGGTAATGTATTGACATGGATAGAGAACTGGTTGGCAGACAGGAAGCAATGAGTCGGGATAAACGGGTCCTTTTCAGACTGGCAGGCAGTGACTAGTGGAGTGCCCCAGCTATTTACAATATACATCAATGATTTAGATGAAGGAATTGAATGTAATATCTCCAAGTTTGCAGATGACACTAAGCTGGGTGGCAGTGTGAGCTGTGAGGAGGATGCTGAGAGGCTGCAGGGTGACTTGGACAGACTAGGTGAGTTGAGTGGGCAAATACATGGCAGATGCAGTATAATGTGGATAAATGTGAAGTTATCCACTTTGGTGGCAAAAACAGGAAGGCAGAATATTATCTGAATGGCGGCAGATTAGGAAAAGGGAAGGTGCAACAAGACCTGGCTGTCATGGTACATCAGTCATTGAATGTTGGCATGCAGGTGCAGCAGGCAGTGAAGATGGCAAATAACATGTTGGCCGACAAAGCTAGGAGATTTATGTATAGGAGCAGGGAGGTCTTGCTGCAGTTGTACAGGGCCTTGGTGAGGACTCACCTGGAATATTGTGTTCAGTTTTGGCCTCCTAATCTGAGGAAGGACATTCTTGTGATTGAGGGAGTGCAGCGAAGGTTCACCAGACTGATTTCCAGGATGGCAGGACTGACATATGAGGAGAGACTGGATGGACTGGGCCTGTATTCACTGGAATTTAGAAGAATGAGAGGGGATCTCATCGAAACATATAAAATTCTGACGGGACTGGACAGGTTAGATGCAGGAAGAATGTTCCCGATGATGGGGGAGTCCAGGACCAGGGGGCACAGTCTAAGGATAAGGGGTAAGTCAGTTAGGACTGAGATGAGGAGTAACTTCTTCACTCAGAGAGTTGTTAACCTGTGGAATTCTCTTCCGCAGAGAGTTGTTGATGCCAGTTCGTTAGATATATTCAAGAGAGAGTTGTATATGGCCCTTACGGCAAAGGGATCAAGGGGTATTGAGAGAAAACAGGAAAGGGGTACTGAGGTGAATGATCAGTCATGATCTTATTGAATGGTGGTGCAGGCTCAAAGGGTCGAATGGCCTACTCCTCCACCTTTTTTTCTATGTTTCTATGTTTCTAATGACTTGGATGAAAGGACCGAGTGTAATGTAGCCAAGTTTGCTGATGATATAAAGATGGGTGGGAACGCATGTTGTGAGGAGGACACAAAGAATCTGAAAAGGGATATGGACATATTATGTAGGGGAGGACGAAAACCCCCTCATTTTACCCAGAAGGAAAGGGGCTGTGGGATCAGTCTGTGCTGTGAATTGAAACCGATGGAAGGAAAACTTTGGGACACAAATGGAGACCCCCCCCCCCCCCGTGTTTGGACTCATAGGAAAGGGAATTTAATTTGGAACTATCTACCAGAAAGTTTGAAATCCTAAAGTGCACATGGAAGAAACTATGAACTTTAATCGAATTTGGGATTTTTTAAAGGTCTGCAAGAAAAGGGGTGGAGTCAATATCAAAAGGGCCAGTTTGGACATTGGAACTAATCAAATTGTCTGGGAACTGTATACCCTCGAAACTTGCCCCTTGAAAACATTAGCATTTAAACAATGCCACATACATATTCCAACACCTTTTTCATCAGGCATAGAAATATCTGGCTCAGGCCAGACTAGCACAATGGCTACAGGAGGCCAATGCAATCAACACCCACTCAAACCTTGAGTAGGTTAAGATCAGTGGGGAAAAAAAAACCTAAAAACCTCAAACTGTTGCATTTTTCAAAATCAAAAGTCCACCAATGAGAAGAATCGACTTCAGCAGGAGAGGCGGACTGGATAATCTGGCTATAAAAAAAGGGGTTTCTGACGTAGTGAGAGAGAGGAGTGATGATTTTCCCTGCCCTGGTGATTCAACAACCACAACCACAGGCCTCTCGACACGGAAGGAAAACCAGTGTCCGAAGACACTGAAGATAGAAGAAACAAACCACCAGACTGCAGAAGGCACAGTAGTGAGTATAACCTCTGGTCCCCAGAACTCCCAACTCAGTTAGGCCAGGAAAGGTGGGAGGTTGGGCATTGTACTGCTAAACTGGTGTAAAGATTTTCGTTGTGTCCGTTTAGTGGGATTTAGGGGGATTGTTTTGTTGGTGTATTGCTGTTTGTTGAGTTACACCTTGCCAAATAAATTGGAAGCCTAAAGTTCCTCTTGGAATCACCTTGTCTCAGTTCTATTGTATTACATCTCCTGATCGTGAGTCTTATGTCAGAACCGTGTAAGGGAAGCTAGGAGCGCCTCGAAAACGCTCAACTGTGTGTCACAGGCTAGGGAAGAAGGGGTTAGGAGTGTTTGACACTCACAGGTGCCTCACAGGCTAGGCATAAGCTGTGGGGACGCACGAGTCTCAAAACCCCCTTCATAAGCTGTGGACACAGTCTCTCCAGGGGTGCTCTTGCAGCACTCAGGGTACCTCACAGGCCAGGCATAAGCTGTGAGGGCAGAAGCCCAGAGAGAGACACCCAAGGCACAACAACAACCCTGTGAAAACCCCTTACAGAACATGGCGACCACGAAGGGACATAAGCAAACAGGAGATGTTAATATAACAGATGAGGTGATAAGAGAGGAAACTAAAATGGAGGAGAGAATTTCCTCATACATTTTTGGCAAGGTGAACCTCACCAAACCTTGGGTACAAGCCCTCACTCGGGCAGAGCGCCCAGTGGATGCTGCTGCTCAGTGGACAGCAGGGAAGGACCACAACCACAAGGTGGAAAAGGCCATCTGGCTTATCTGCCTCACCCGCCAAGTCCGAAAGCTCGACCAGCGGGTGAAGGACTTGAAACAGAGTCTTCAGAAATCAGAGGAGCTCTCTGCTATCCGGGCTGTGGTTGGGGACAACCTGCTGGCCGAATTAGCTGGGGAGCAGCAAAGGAACCGGCAGTTGGAGGAGACCTTCCGAAATAGCCGGGACTATCTTCAGTGTCAGGTCACTGAGGCCAAGGGTAGTGAAGGGTCCCTCCGGGAACAGAACTCTCGGTACACCCAGAAAATTTGGGAACTGGAGAATAAATTAAAAGACATACAGGCAGCCTATAAAGTGGCCAGTAGCAGTGAATTTGCAGATCACGGTCCCTGCCAGGAGAGGATTAAAACTCTCACCCACGCTCTATCCCAGGCAAAGGGGATGGTCGCCCTGATAGGACCTGGAGGGTCCACAGGGGACAAAGGAGAGTATTGGGGGGTAGAGGAGAATCCAAAGGCAAGAGACGCCCGACCACCTCCTGAGGCACCGGTGGTTTGTCCGGTGGGGTACCAGGAGGGGCAGGGCACGCAGGTAGTAGCATTCCCAGGGCTGGGGGCAGGACCAATGTGTCCTGCTCGGCAGCGGGGATGTGAGGCTCCAGCCGAGGGTCAGTTAAAGGCTGGATCAGGCGACCAGGCACTGTCTGCTGCACCGGGTATGGTGGGACAGCCGGAGGGAGAGGGACCAGCGCAGAAAGATCCTGAACCAGGGCGGATGTGCCCGGTCAGGCAGCGCAAGTACGGTCCTCCACAGGGAGGTGGCCAAGGTCGGGGAGCGCTGGAGAGCGACTTTATTATTCCCCATGGAGTTCAATCACTCAGGGCCATGGTGGCCCATTTGGCCAAACTCACTCGCAGCGGGGACCCGTCTATCCACTTCATGGAGGTGATGCAGGCAGGGGAAATTAATGGGTGCGACGAGGAAGAGACAGCCAAGCTGCTGCTCTTCTCTCTGGACAGCAAATTGTACCAGGCCCTCCCAGCAGAATGCCGGAGGGGACAGGGTACATTTACTGAGGTCCAGAGGGCCGTCTTTGAGGCTATGGGCTTCGATGACGGCAGTCCTTTCGAACGGGTCGAAAGGACAAGGCAGCTCGCAGGGGAAACCCCGCAGGCGTTTGCGGACAGGCTGTGGGTGGTATACCATGCAGCCTGTGGGGAGCTCCTCGACCGGGCGAATCTTTCCGCGGTACAGACTGGCCGCTGGCTGAGGATGCTGGTGGCAAACTGCTTGCCTCGGCTCAAGGCCAGGGCAGAACTGTGGTTCGATTCCCGGGACCCCAACCTCACCGAGGAAGCAGTGGTCAGGCAACTGGCACTGGTCCAACGGAATGGAGGAGGGGAGGAGGAGAAAACCTCCAAAGGTCGGGTAAATGAAGTAAAGCCCAACTCGATTCCCAAAAGGGAATGGCACCAGGAGGGTGGCCGCTCGATTGATAAGGAGGGTGTGTGCTACGGGTGCGGGAAAGCTGGGCATTTTAAAAGGGATTGCAGGAGCCCAGTAAAGAGATATGGGGGGAGAAGTCCTTCAGGAGCCGCCCAGAGTGGGGGAAGTGGAGTGAGCCCCTCACTATCCCTTAACCAGATAGTAGCTGCAGTGAGGACAGCGCTGGAGGGGACTGGGAAGGTAGCCACGGCAACAGGCAGGGAAGCACCAGCAACCCTGCCAGTACAGAGGCCGTGACTAGCCCAGACCCAGCCTGCATACCTGTGCTCACTAGAATATGACCCCTGGGGACAACCCTGGGTCAAGATGGAGGTTGAGGGTGTATTGGGTACCTACCTTCTGGACACTGGTGCTTCCAGCACGATAGTCCATTCGGAGGACCCCGCAACCTCACCTCTATCAAACGGGGTGCCGTATCAACTAGTTGGGTTCACAGGTAATGAGAAGGCTGGGTTTTTCTCAGTCCCGCTTGCAGTTCATTTAGGAGCACTCCACACACAATGGAAGTGCGTCCTGATGAACTGGGAGCAGGTGGGAAAAGGGATCTTGGGGGCTGATTTCATCATCGCTCGCCAGATCCTAGTAGACTTGAGGAATCACTGTCTATGGGGCACAGTGGGCACGGGAGCAGAGGGAGAAGTCATGGTTATTGATAAGAAACAGGGAAAAGGGACTCTGTGTACAATGAAGCCAAAAGGGGGTTACGACCTGGAGGTTCTGGTCGGTAACACCCCGGCCGAGTACCGGGCCTATGTGCAAGCAAATCTTGCAGCATTTGCCACCCATAAACACGACTGTGGGAGAGTCACAGGAGTGGAGGTTAGAATAGATGGGGATCCCATGTCGCGCCCGCAAAAGCAGTATGGCTTTCCCCGAGAGGCAGAAGCAGACTTGGAGACAGCTTTAAGCTCGCTTGTCGAGCAGGGTGTTTTGAGACCCATAGCCACCCATGTCAACTCCCCGCTTTGGCCGGTTAGGAAACCGGACAATTCTTGGAGGGCTACGGTGGATTATAGGGTGCTCAATAAAAACATCCCAGCTTGTGCCCCCACAGTAGCGGCGGTTGCGGATCTGATAGGGGAAATCCCTGCATCCGCAACCACGTTCACAGTGTTGGACATATCCAACGGGTTCTGGTCTATCCCTGTACGGAGGGAAGACCAGTACAAGTTTGCCTTCACCTTCCGGGAACAGCAGTATACATGGAGCTGCCTCCCACAGGGCTTTCATAATAGTCCCAGCATCTTTCACCAATGCATGGCGAACTGCTTAAAAGGCTTCAGCCAATCACACCAGCTGGTCCAGTATGTGGACGACCTGTTGTTGTTCACGGACAGCAGTGAGGAACACGGTCCACTGCTGGCCGAACTGCTGGTCTTACTGAAGGAAGGGGGTTTTAAAGTTAACCCCAAGAAAGCCCAGATAGGTCTAGGAGAGGTAAAATTCCTGGGCCTGACGATAAGGGCAGGAGAAATGCCTGAGAATTGATGAGGCTAGAAGAAAGGCAGTGCAGGAACTCCCTGTCCCTAGGGATGTGTCAGGGGTAAGGTCTTTCCTGGGAATCACCGGCTACTGTAGGGACTTCATCGAGGACTATGCAGCCACTGCCGCCCCTCTGCTCAGACTCCTACATAAGGGGGTCGAGTGGGAATGGGACGAGGGCTGTGAGGCAGCATTTGTCCGTCTTAAGAGAGACCTGCAGGTAGCACCAGCCCTAGGGGCAATTGATGGGGGGGAGGAATTCTTCCTGGAGGTGGCAGCCAGTGGCGACAGCTTAAGTGCAGTGTTGCTCCAGGGGCGAAACGGTCAGCTGAGACCAGTGGTGTACTCCTCCAGGGTCCTCACGGAGGTAGAAAAGGGATACTCCAATTGTGAGAGGCACTTGCTTGCCACCCACTGGGCAGTAAAGAGAGCTCAGATCTTTACCGGAATATCCCCCATTACACTCCTCACCCATCATACCCCGACGCAGATGCTGTTGGACGGGAGGATTAAGGACGGGACAGTGAGCAGTGCTAGAATCACTCGCTGGACTCTCCTCCTCTCCCAAATGACTTTAAAGGTCAAGGGCCTCTGCAAGCCCAGGCTCGCAGCAAATTTAATCTATCCAGGGCAGCCGCATCGATGCTCTGTGGAGGGAGTATGGGACATTAACTTTGGATTTCGGGCAGGGATACACCCCACAGGCCGCGAGATCTATGATGATGGATCCAGTTCAGTGTCCGCGGGTACAAGACTCACGGGCTGCGGAGTTTGGGATCCCAAGGCAGGGATTGCCTTGGCTCTTAAACTCCCATGCACCCTGAGCGCCCAGCAGGCGGAACTCTCGGCGGTGATGTATGTGGTCACACACCCCGAGGAATTCCCTACCCCATACACGATTTGCTCGGACAGCATGTTCACTTGCAATTCATGTACAGAGTATCTGGCGATTTGGTCACGCCGGGGGTACACCTCTGCGGATGGGAAGCCCCTTGTGACCAAACCCCTGCTAGAAAAGATCGTGGCTGCAGTGGGAGAAACCGGGGATATATATATCCATAAGGTAAAGGCCCACTCCAAAACTGAGCCACGGGGGGAAGGTAACCAGCAGGCAGACCTGCTGGCAAGGGAAGGTGCTCGCACAGGTCGCCCATGGGACCCATACGAGGCAGGCAGGATAGCAGCAGCAAGAAGCAAGCCAGGGGCACAAGGGAGCGTAGGGGCGGCTGCGGCCCCGGACCTTAAAGTAGTCCAGATGCAAGATCCGATCCTGAAGGCTGCCTTGGCTGCTATCAAAAGGGGGGAAAAGGCAGAGGGCCCATACAGTGCTGTAGATATTGCTGTGCGGGAAGGCATGTTGTTTAAAGGGGACAAATGGGTAGTGCCGCCACAACACCAGAGGGAATTCCTTCAGCTGGCCCATGAGGGTCCAGGTGCGGGACACCCTGGGCCAGAATCTACCTGGCAACGGGTAGAAAAGGCAGGGTGGTGGCCAGACCTCCGGGAAGACGTCCGCAACTTCTGTGCGGGCTGTCTGGTTTGTGCTGCAAACAATCCAGACCCTCAGAAAAGGAAGGCGTCTATGGGACACGTCAGGTGGGTAGAGGGACCATGGCAGTCGATCCAGATCGACTACATCGGACCCCTACCGGCCGCCCAGGGAGGTTATAAATACTGCCTTGTCCTGGTGGATGTGTTTTCCAAGTGGGTGGAAGCCTTCCCTTGCCGAACAGCTACCACGGTGGGGACTGCAAAAATCCTGGTGAGGGAGGTGTTCTCTCGGTGGGGTCTACCTCAAATCGTGGAGTCCGACCGGGGAAGCCACTTCACCGGCCAGGTGATGCAGGCCACCCTAAAGGTGCTGGGGATAAGAGCCAAATGGCATGTCGCCTACAACCCTCAGTCCTCAGGCCCCATAGAACGCCTGAACCGGACCCTAAAGGAAAGGCTGCGCAAGGAGACGGGAGACTCACCAAACAAGTGGGTGGAGGTCTTACCGTTGGTCCTCATGGGAATCCGGGCCAGTCAGTCAAAGAGCACAGGGTACTCACCCCATGAGCTGATGACGGGCCGGATCATGAGAACCCCAGTGCATGTGTTGGCGCCGGTTCTCACCGAAGGGCAGCTCCGAGAGGTGAACCGGGACCAGTTTGTCAGGAACCTGTTTGAACACCTCAAACAGATTCACTGGCAGGCTGCTAGTTACATGGGCAGACAGCATCAGAGTAACCGATTGCTGCTAGAAGCCAGCAAACACCACGAATGGGAGATAGGGGACCAGGTCATGGTGAAGAACTATGCTCGGGTCGGGGTTTTTGAAGCATTATATATGGGACCGTACAGCATAGTCGACAAGGCTAGCCCTATGGTCTATGCGGTTCGACTGCCTCGCCGGGTGAAGTGGTATCACATTAATCAGTGTAAATTGTTTGACCCCAAAAGAGGTAAAAAACAGAGGGGACGAGCAAGGGAAGGGAATCATGCACTGGGGGAAGAACAGGCCCCAGTGGATTTGGAGGCTCCGGAGGAGGCAGCGGGCCCCGAAGCTCTACAGCCGGGGCTGGTTCATTGCTCCTGTAAGGCTATCCCACCACTGGGTAGAGGTTCCCAGCCCACTAGCAGAAGTAGGGAGAAAGGCTCTACCATTAGCAAGGTTCAAGGGGAAGCTGAACCTCCCATGGTGGATCAGCTGGGGCTAGCCCAAGAGGTGGAGGAGATGTCACTGCAGCCCATAACATGGGACTCTGCACCGACAGTAAGGAGGAATAACAGAGTGCCACAGCCCAGGGCGCCGTGGTCCCCTGTTTACTTAGCCTCCCGCCCCAGACTGATACGGCGAAAGACAACAGGGAGGGTGCTCTGTTGCGCTAGCAAGGGTCTCCCACCGATTATCCGGGGCTCGGGACAGCCTTGGAGGGCAGCACAAGACTCATTAAGGGGGACCATACGAGCCCCTCAGCGGAGGACATCCTGGTCCCCAGGGTACGGTCAGCCAAGTGGTCGACGACGCCTGTACAGTGACAGGATATAGCCTGGCCACCCGGGGACAGGTGGCGGTGTGTATATTTTCCCTTCCTGTTTTGTTACTTTGTGTTGTGAGTATATGTGTTTAGGTAAGGCAGTGACGGTTGGGTACAGCATTTTTGTGTTTGGAACATGTTAAGTGGGCCGAGCCTGGAGAGGTCTCTCAAGGCAAGGCCATGTTCTTCTTGCCTTTCAGATGTCAACACCTCCCTACTGGACGTTAGTGATGCTGGTATTGCTAAGGATCTGCACCGGGCACCGAGGGGACACCGAGGACTCCCTAGTTTTCGGATGCTCCGGGGACAGAGCACCGACAGTGACCACAGGAGAAGGGACTCCGGTGGCGGATGGCCGGGTCACCTACTCCCATGAGGGGAAATGGCCTGGGTGGTTGGGATCGAACTCCACTAAGTACTCCAACCATAAGGACTTTACCTACGGAGAGGCCTCCATCCCCTGCCCGGAGATCACTGTGGCCACTTCCAGAGTGAGAGTGACAGAAGGCAGGAAGGTATGCCTAACTTGCCAAGGGGACATACCTCTGGGACGGTGGTGGTGGCTCAGAAAGCTCAAGAGGGACGTGGGAGACCGACACTCGGACTGGGAACGTCTGGATAATGATACCTACCGAACCATCATGGGGTCATCCGGCGGGGTAACGGTGTGCTGGGAGAAATGGTGGGCGTAAGACCAAGGAATTTATTTGTGTATGTGGGGATCCACTCGCGTGTGTTCAGAGGGAGTCTCCATTGCTTTCTATAGGTGGTGGCAGGATGTCGGGGATGGGGTGGTATGGGATCGCAGCGGGGAGGCGTGTGTGATCCCCAATCCCCGGGTACCAGTAAATGCCACCGAACTTGTAGTTCGGGAAAGGAAGCCCCCACCCACGGCCAAGCCCACCGTCCCACACGAGTGCCCGACAACAACCAGGGGGCCGGGGAATGGTTTAATGTTGGTCCCTACCGAGAAACTATTTTATCAGGGGGTACACTACGCAGTGGCATCAGTGGTGCTAAATCTGACAGAAGTCCGCCTACCTACGTGGTGTCCCCGGGAAACCGAGCTGTTATACCAGGCTCTGCTGCGGGAGATGTTCCGGAAGTTCTACGAACTGGACTTTGGGGATGTCAAAGTGACAGACTTGTATAAACAGTGGGATAGGGCCGAACCGGGCAGGCAGAAGCGTGGCACTTTAAATGACATTCTTACGGGGTTTAACACCGGGGCGTCCGCCATAAACAGTTTGGATAACATGCAGCTGGCCCTCCAGATAAATGGGTTAAAGAATCAGCTGCGCAAAGTCCTGGGGGACGAGAATACCGTAGTGGGATCCGCGCTCCATGAAGAGGTGGCAATGACAGTTCACTTAAAGGAGATTATCTCTCAATTGGAGGCGCAGGCCAGGGCTGTAAACGCCTTGATTCGGGAGGATAGAAACGCCTCCGATCAAGCCGCCCAAAATGAGGTGTGCGTGCTCTATGGGGCCTGGTTGCTGGGAGAGGGACGGAGTAACCTCGAGGATCTGAGACAGGGACAGGTCCCCTCCTGGATCAGCAACCACCACTTAGCAGCACTGCACCCTTACGATAATGTTTTGAGTCCTTGCCAACTTCGTGTAGCATCGGAAGCCTACCCGGTACCAGTGGACTGTGGAAAGTCAAATCATACCATCATGGGTGTGGTGGTCAGGATGCCCGTGATGGGGGTGTCCCCATGACCAGCACCCCTGTACCGAGTGGAGAATGTGGGAGTCATTCGTGGAGGGGTGCATGTTCGATTCCAAGAGGTCCCACCTTATGCCACAATGTGGGAGCACACTGTGACAGGTACAGACCTCTCGGGTTGTCGGAGCAGGGGAGCACAGGTAATCCTGTGCCCCCAGCACTTGAACACTTTTGCAAGGCCACAATGCGGGTTCAGCACTGCTGGGGCAGAGCCTATCAATTGCACAATGGAGGTAATGGCCCCTAACCACATGCCTCCACAGGTAGCATATGTAGGCGGTAGGACATATTGTGTCACCACAAGTGCCCAACGGTATGAACACGGACCGGGAAGGTGGTGTCCAATTCCGTACAGCAGCTTTTGCTTTAAACCCAGGGCAGAGGTTCAAGTGGCACACACCAGAATCACACCCATCCCTGAACCTTCCACGATTCACCTCATGGTACAAAACAACCTCAGCCATCTACAACAATATGTCGCCCAGTTTGGCTATCCCATTGCCCCACTACCTGAGAAACTTACAGCCCTCCTCCAGGCAGTGGATTTGTCTCAAAAACATTTTTACACCATGGAGCAGAAAGCTGAAATTCTAGCAGGGGAGATTGCCCAGATTAAACCCCCAGCATGGTGGGGTTTGGGAATACGGGCAGACATACCTGCATGGATCCGGGTGGGATCGCATGCCTTCGTAATCGGCCAACTCCTGATTGTAGCTTATCTGCTAGTTACAAGCTGTAAGCTCAGGAGAAAAAGAAAAAGAACGCAGTTCCTCAGGCTACTACACAGCCAGGAGAGCCGTTGCTAAACACTCAAGGCGTGTAAACAAAGCTTGACCGTGACACTTAGGCGGTTTTGTTATTTCCAGGGATGACTGCGTTTTCATACATGGCTCCTGGGGAGTTTGCAGGGCAGGTTTCTTTGTTTTACGTTTGAGACCGAAATGAGACTCAATGTACAATTACTGCTGTAACCTTAAGTACATATATGTATGTTGCTGTCGTGTTTTGTAACCTGTTGGATTTCTGTGTTTAGTACCGCGTTAAAAGAAATTACGATATATATTGACGGGATCAGTTTAGAGTTAAACTGGGGAAAGTTGGGCAATTTGGGAGACCTAGGGTTTTCTCACCACCCTGAACTTTGACACACTCGAGTGGTGTCTGACTGTGTCAGATGGGGGATTATGTAGGGGAGGACGAAAACCCCCTGATTTTACCCAGAAGGAAAGGGGCTGTGGGATCAGTCTGTGCTGTGAATTGAAACCGATGGAAGGAAAACTTTGGGACACAAATGGAGACCCCCCCCCCCCCCGTGTTTGGACTCATAGGAAAGGGAATTTAATTTGGAACTATCTACCAGAAAGTTTGAAATCCTAAAGTGCACATGGAAGAAACTATGAACTTTAATCGAATTTGGGATTTTTTAAAGGTCTGCAAGAAAAGGGGTGGAGTCAATATCAAAAGGGCCAGTTTGGACATTGGAACTAATCAAATTGTCTGGGAACTGTATACCCTCGAAACTTGCCCCTTGAAAACATTAGCATTTAAACAATGCCACATACATATTCCAACACCTTTTTCATCAGGCATAGAAATATCTGGCTCAGGCCAGACTAGCACAATGGCTACAGGAGGCCAATGCAATCAACACCCACTCAAACCTTGAGTAGGTTAAGATCAGTGGGGAAAAAAAAACCTAAAAACCTCAAACTGTTGCATTTTTCAAAATCAAAAGTCCACCAATGAGAAGAATCGACTTCAGCAGGAGAGGCGGACTGGATAATCTGGCTATAAAAAAAGGGGTTTCTGACGTAGTGAGAGAGAGGAGTGATGATTTTCCCTGCCCTGGTGATTCAACAACCACAACCACAGGCCTCTCGACACGGAAGGAAAACCAGTGTCCGAAGACACTGAAGATAGAAGAAACAAACCACCAGACTGCAGAAGGCACAGTAGTGAGTATAACCTCTGGTCCCCAGAACTCCCAACTCAGTTAGGCCAGGAAAGGTGGGAGGTTGGGCATTGTACTGCTAAACTGGTGTAAAGATTTTCGTTGTGTCCGTTTAGTGGGATTTAGGGGGATTGTTTTGTTGGTGTATTGCTGTTTGTTGAGTTACACCTTGCCAAATAAATTGGAAGCCTAAAGTTCCTCTTGGAATCACCTTGTCTCAGTTCTATTGTATTACATCTCCTGATCGTGAGTCTTATGTCAGAACCGTGTAAGGGAAGCTAGGAGCGCCTCGAAAACGCTCAACTGTGTGTCACAGGCTAGGGAAGAAGGGGTTAGGAGTGTTTGACACTCACAGGTGCCTCACAGGCTAGGCATAAGCTGTGGGGACGCACGAGTCTCAAAACCCCCTTCATAAGCTGTGGACACAGTCTCTCCAGGGGTGCTCTTGCAGCACTCAGGGTACCTCACAGGCCAGGCATAAGCTGTGAGGGCAGAAGCCCAGAGAGAGACACCCAAGGCACAACAACAACCCTGTGAAAACCCCTTACAAAGAACATAAGAAATAGCAACAGGAGTAGGCCATATGGCCCCTTCGAATCTGCTCCGCCATGCAATAGGCCTATGGCTGATCTGATCATGGACTCAGCTCGACTTCTCCGCCCGCTCCCTATAACCCCTTATCTGCTTATCGCTCAAGAAACTGTCTATTTCTGTCTTAAATTTATTCAATGTCCCAGCTTCCACAGCTCTCTGGGGCAGCAAATTCCACAGATGGACAACCCTCTGAGAGATGAAATTTCTCCTCATCTCTGTTTTAAATGGGCAGCCCCTTATTCTAAGATCATGCCCTCTCGTTCTTGTCTCCACCATCAGTGGAAACAGCCTCTCTGCATCCAGCTTGTCAAGCCCCCTCATAATCGTATACGTTTCGATAAGATCACCTCTCATTCTTCTGAACTCCAATAATTAGAGGCCCAACCTACTCAATCTTTCCTCATAAGTCAACCCCCTCATCCCCGGAATCAACTTAGTGAACCTTCTCTGAACTGCCTCCAAAACAAGTATATCCTTTTGTAAATATGGAAACAAAAACTGCACGCAGTATTCTTGGTGTGTCCTCACCAATACCTTGTATAGCTGCAGCAAGACTTCCCTGCTTTTATACTCCATCCCCTTTGCAATAAAGGCCAATACATCATTGGCCTTCCTGATCACTTGCTGTACTTGCATACTATCCTTTTGTGTTTCATGCACAAGTACCCCCAAGTCCCGCTGTATTGTGGAACTTTGCAATCTTTCTTCATTTAAGTAATAACTTGCTCTTTGATTTTTTTCCTGCCAAGGTGCATGACCTCACACTTTCCAACATTATACTCTATCTGCCAAATGTTTCCCCACTCACTTAGCCTGTCTATGTCCTTTTGCAGAATTTTTGTGTCCTCCTCACACATTGCTTTTCCTCCCATCTTTGTATCGTCAGCAAACTTGGCTACGTTACACTCAGTTCCTTCTTCCAAGTCGTTCATATAGATTGTAAATAGTTGGGGTCCCAACACTGATCCCTGAGGCACCCCACTAGTTACTGGTTGCCAGCCAGAGAATGAACCATTTATCCCGATTCTCTGTTTTTTGTTAGTTAGCCAATCCTCTATCCATGCGAATATATTACCCTCAAGCATGTGAACTTTCATCTTGTGTAGTAACCTTTTATGTGCACCTTGTCAAATGCCTTCAGGAAGTCCAAAAACACCACATTCATTGGTTCCCCTTTATCCACCCTGTTTGTTACATCCTCAAAGAACTCCAGCAAATTTGTCAAACATGACTTCCCCTTCATAAATCCATGCTGACTCTGCCTGACTGAATTTTGCTTATCCAAATGTCTTGCTACTGCTTCTTTAATAATGGATTCCAACATTTTTCCAACCACAGACAGGCTAAGTGAGTGGGCAAACATTTGGCAGATGGAGCATAATGTGGGAAAGTGTGAAGTTATCCACTTTGGCAGGAAAAATATAAAAACAAATTATTATTTAAATGGAAAGAGATTATAAAATGCTGTAGTACAGAGGGACCTGGGGGTCCTTGTGCATGAAACACAAAAAGTAAGTATGCAGGT
The DNA here is from genome assembly GCF_044704955.1 of Pristiophorus japonicus. Taxonomy (NCBI): domain Eukaryota; kingdom Metazoa; phylum Chordata; class Chondrichthyes; family Pristiophoridae; genus Pristiophorus; species Pristiophorus japonicus. The sequence continues at coordinate 143,250,508 of NC_091986.1, forward strand.
ACAGCAAGTAAACAGGAAGGGAAATGGAATGTTGGCCTTTATTGCAAGGGGGATGGAGTATAAAAACAGGGAAGTCCTGCTACAACTGTGCAGGGTATTGGTGAGACCACAACTAGAGTACTGCATACAGTTTTGGTCACCTTATTTAAGGAGGGATATACTTGCATTGGAGGCAGTTCAGAGAAGGTACATGAGGTTGATTCCCGAGATGAAGGGTTTGACATGAAGAAAGGTTGAGCAGGTTGCGCCTATACTCATTGGAGTTTAGAAGAATGATTGGTGATCTTATTGAAACATATAAGATACTGAGGGGGGCTCGACAAGATAGATGCAGAGAGGATATTTCCACTCGTGAGGGAAACTAGAACTAGGGGACATAGTTTTAGAATAAGGGGTCGCCCATTTAGAACAGAGATGAGGAGGAATTTCTTCTCTCAGTGTGTCGTAAATATGTGGAATTCTCTGCCCCTGTGAGCTTTGGAAGCTGGGTCATTGAATATTTTTACGGTGGAGATAAATAGATTTTTGATGATAAAGGAGTGAAAGGTTATGGGGAGCGGGCAGCGAAGTGGAGCAGAGCTCAAGATCAGATCAGCCATGATCTTATTAAATGGTGGAGCAGGCTCGAGGGGCCAAATAGCCTATTCCTGCTTCTATTTCTTAAACAATTATTTTGCTTCGGTCTTCACAGTGGAAGACACAAAAACCACGCCAAAAATTGCTGGTCACGGGAATGTGGGAAGGGAGGACCTTGAGACAATCACTATCACTAGGGGGGTAGTGCTGGACAGGCTAATGGATCTCAAGGTAGACAAGTCCCCTGGTCCCGATGAAATGCATCCCAGGGTATTAAAAGAGATGGCGGAAGTTATAGCAGATGCATTCGTTATAATCTACCAAAATTCTCTGGACTCTGGGGAGGTACCATCAGATTGGAAAGCAGCTAATGTAACACCTCTGTTCAAAAAAGGGGGCAGACAAAAGGCAGGTAACTATAGGCCGGTTAATTTAGCATCTGTAGTGGGGAAAATGCTTGAAGCTATCATTAAGGAAGAAATAGCGGGACATCTAGATAGGAATAGTGCAATCAAGCAGACGCAACATGGATTCATGAAGGGGAAATCATGTTTCACTAATTTACTGGAATTCTTTGGGGATATAACGAGCATGGTAGATAGAGGTGTACCGATGGATGTGGTGTATTTAGATTTCCAAAAGGCATTCGATAAGGTGCCACACAAAAGGTTACTGCAGAAGATAAAGGTACGCGGAGTCAGAGGAAATGTATTAGCATGGATCGAGAATTGGCTGGCTAACAGAAAGCAGAGAGTCGGGATAAATGGGTCCTTTTCGGGTTGGAAATCGATGGTTAGTGGTATGCCACAGGGATCGGTGCTGGGACCACAACTGTTTACAATATACATAGATGACCTGGAAGAGGGGACAGAGTGTATGTAACAAATTTTGCAGATGACACAAAGATTAGTGGGAAAGCGGGTTGTGTAGAGGACACAGAGAGGCTGCAAAGAGATTTGGATAGGTTAAGCGAATGGGCTAAGGTTTGGCAGATGGAATACAATGTCAGAAAATGTGAAGTCATCCACCTTGGAAAAAAAAAACAGTAAATGGGAATATTATTTGAATGGGGAGAAATTACAACATGCTGAGGTGCAGAGGGACCTGGGGGTCCTTGTGCATGAATCCCAAAAAGATAGTTTGCAGGTGCAGCAGGTAATCAGGAAGGCGAATGGAATGTTGGCCTTCATTGCGAGAGGGATGGAGTACAAAAGCAGGGAGGTCCTGCTGCAACTGTACAGGGTATTGGTGAGGCCGCACCTGGAGTACTGCGTGCAGTTTTGGTCACCTTACTTAAGGAAGGATATACTAGCTTTGGAGGGGGTACAGAGGCGATTCATTCGGCTGATTCTGGAGATGAGGGGGTTACCTTATGATGATAGATTGAGTAGACTGGGTCTTTACTCGTTGGAGTTCAGAAGGATGAGGGGTGATCTTATAGAAACATTTAAAATAATGAAAGGGATAGACAAGATCGAGGCAGAGAGGTTGTTTCCACTGGTCGGGGAGACTAGAACTAGGGGGCACAGCCTCAAAATACGGGGGAGCCAATTTAAAACCGAGTTGAGAAGGAATTTCTTCTCCCAGAGGGTTGTGAATCTGTGGAATTCTCTGCCCAGGGAAGCAGTTGAGGCTAGCTCATTGAATGTATTCAAATCACAGATAGATAGATTTTTAACCAATAAGGGAATTAAGGGTTATGGGGAGCGGGCGGGTAAATGGAGCTGAGTCCACGGCCAGATCAGCCATGATCTTGTTGAATGGCGGAGCAGGCTCGAGGGGCTAGATGGCCTACTGCTCCTGTTCCTAATTCTTATGTTCTTATGTTCTTATGAATGATCAGCACTGTTGTAACTCTTGCAAATTTTCTCCATTTACATCATAATTTGCTTTTCTATTTTTTATGCCAAAGTGAATAACCTCACATTTTCCGACATTGTACACGATCTGTCAAATTTATTCCTCTTTTTATTATTTTTTTAGTCATTCTTTGCTGGCTTTTAAAAGTTTCCCAATCCTCTGGCCTCCCACTAGTCTGTTGACTGGCACAATGTATAAACATGATGGAAGGAAAATATTGTGGTTCATGTTTGCATTCTAATTACTTGGAAAATATTGGCCCTGAAATTCCTTTTTTTGCTTCCTGCGGGCATTTTAGAGAAAAAATACGCACCTGCCTTAAGCTGCTGCCCATGTTTGACTTTCCGATGCTGTGGCCTGAGCTGACTGTGAGTTGCAGTGCGTGCATGTCGGGACGTGCGCAGGCCTGGAGCTGGAGTCACATGGCTCTGGCCAGCCAATCAGGTAAAGTATCATAGTAATAAGAGTTCTGTAAGGTCCTAAACTCCAATTACATTGATTGAGAAACAGCCCCAAACACCCAAAACACTGATAAAAAATAGAAAATATACCCTACATTAATTTAAATTAATGTTAAATATTTTCCTGATTTTTAAAAAAGTTTTTTAAAATAAACTTACCATTGTGGGGAGGTTTTTTAATGAAAAAATATGTTTTCATCACTTTATTTTTATATGTTTTTGTGTTTTTTAAAACACTTGCGCCTGTAAAAGTAGGCTAAGCACCTGCTTTTTCAGGCGCAAGATTTTGGAGGACATTTGTTTGCGTAAATATCAGAAATTTGCACTTATACATGTCCTCCTTCCCGATCTGCGGATGATCTGTCAAGCCAGAAATTTGCGCGCCGAAAACCGGCTTTTCCGATGCCTTCCCGGGTCTATACAAACTTCGTATGGACCCGGGAACATCGGAATTTCAGGGCCAATATATTGGAAAGTAAAAAATCTGACCATATAGATTTTAGAGTTCATTTTTATGGATATCTGCAGTGTAATTAATGGAGTTATTGAGGTAAAATACAAATACTTTTGGCAATTCAGTTTTAATGAGGTAATTAGGAGTGGGGGGAGCCAGCCATGAGGCAAGGATTTTTATTAACCTTCTCAATTTTTACTTACTGAAAGCCATTGGCAATAAGTTGCTACCTCCTTTCTCTGGCTACAGTTGATAGATTGCTTGCTCTACCTCATCTTTGTCCTGTGCAGTCTCTATATGATCTACCTTTTCTTCATTGCTATGCTATTCAGCTTCAGGATGTAGTAATTCTTTCTGCATAACAACATTATGCAGCATACAATAAAATATATTAATCCTGGACCCTTTTTCTGGCCTGTACTCTAAGCCCCACCAGGTTATCCAGGCACCTAAAGCAAGACTTCAGATTGCTCTATCATATTTCTTGTGCTCACATGGGTCTTATTATATTTGTTCTGCATGAAAAGTAATCTATCCCTTCTCGTCCTTCTGGACCTAACTGCAGCCTTTCACACGGTTGACCACTCCATCCTTCTCCAATGCCTCTCCACCGTCATCCAGCTGGATGGGACTGTATTCACCTGGTTTAATTCCAATCTTTTCAGGCGTAACCATAAGAATCACTTCCCTTACCGATCCTGCACTATCATCCCTGGTGATCCCAAGGATCTATCCTTGACACCCTCCTATTTCTCATCTACATGGTGTCCCTCAGTGGCATCATCCAGCAACACAACGTGAGTTTTCACATGTACGCTGCTGATGATACTCAGCTCCATCTCTCCTCCACCTCTCTCGAACCCTCCACCTGCTTGTCTGACATCCAGCACTGGATGAGTAGAAATTTCCTCCAATTAAATATTGGGAAGACCGAAGCCAATGGCCTGGATTTTCTGGGGACTATGGTGCCGTACGCATTGTGAACGCATTTGTAAATGCACCACAAGTTTTGGGTTTCCGTATGCGATGCGCATGTGCAAAAACCTGGAACTTGCGATCCGTCAAGTTTCAGCTTGACAGATTGTACGAATCCGCAGGAAATGGACATTTGCTGGTGGAGAGTTGGGCTGCCCAGCAAATGCCCACTAAACCCTTGTGCCTGGTAAAAGCCTTGGTCTCTCACCCTCTCCACTTCTCTTTCCTTCTTGAAGACGCTCCTTAAACCAAAAATCTTTGACAAAGCTTTTGGTCATCTGCCCTAACGTCTCCATATATGCTCAGTGTCAAATTTTGTTTCTTTTTGATAACACTTCTATGAAGTGCCTTGGGACAGTTTATTACGTTAAAGGCACTATATAAATAACATTGTTGTTGTTGTTCTCCCCTTCTGTCTTTAGATGCCAGACAAGAGTAATTAGCCATAACTGCAGGCATATCTCTGATATGACAAGGTTTTGCGTTATCAGGGCTGGTGTGGTGGATTGCTGCATGATCAAAATATCATGACAGCTTTCAGGGTTATTTGGCAGGATTAGATGAGTCATATCACACACTAGCAAATAACAGGGCATCTAATGAATGAAATCTCCCTATTAATGAAATTGAGGGAGTTCTGTGTTCCATCAATTGCTCCCAGCACCTGTTTGCACTTTGCCAGTCTACTGAATTGATTGCTTGCTCTCTTTGTTTTGCAAATTCCACAGAGAAGGTACTGAACTGTGTGGCTCACCTGAATAGAGCATCAGTGACTTCTGCATTCATTGGTTAGCTGCTGCCTGAATAATGTGGCAAAGGTTGAGGCTGCCGAGAAGGATCCAGTGGCAAAATGAAATTCAATGCAGTGGTCACTTCCACAGCTACAGATAATATTCTGTTCCTCTTGAAATGGGCTGAAGGTCTTCAGTCAGCAACTGCCATAACTTCTCAGGCTGGTGGAGGACCTTTGTCTTACGGATGTTTAGCATAAGGCCCATGCTTTCGTACGCCTCAGTAAATACGTCGACTATGTCCTGTAGTTCAGCCTCTGTATGCACACAGGTCCAGGCGTCGTCCGTGTACTGTAGCTCGACGACAGAGGTTGGGTTGTCTTGGACCTGGCCTGGAGACGACGAAGGTTGAACAGGTTCCCACTGGTTCTGTAGTTTAGTTCCACTTCAGCAGGGAGCTTGTTGACTGTGAGGTGGAGCATGGCAGTGAGGAAGATTGAGAAGAGGGTTGGGGCAATGACGCAGCCCTGTTTGACCCCGGCAAACCTGTTCCACCCTCCCTTTACCCGCAACGACTAACTGTCCCACCTGTGACAGGGACTGTGGCTCTTGTATTGGACTGTTCAGCCACCTAAGGACTCATTTTTAGAGTGGAAGCAAGTCTTCCTCGATTCCGAGGGACTGCCTATGATAACTTCCCAATAACCTCTGAGGTAAAGTGCAGTCTTCTAAGACATTGATGGATGGAGAAATCTAAGTACAACCTTTTAAGTCTGTAAATCATGTAGATTAGGTATTGATTTGTTGGAAACAAGTGTCTTCTGTGACGCCTCAGTCTAAGTTCCTCCAATCTGGCCACTTCCAGTTCTTCATCCTTCCCCTCATCATGATACATGACGAGAGGGATTCTCATTGGGAAACTAATTTCCCTAGTTCAAAATATAATCTTCTCCAGTACTCACTTTCAATGGCAAGAGAACTGTTTTGTGACGCTTAAATTGGAAATAAGAACGTAAGAAGCAGGAGTAGGCCATTTGGCCCCTCGATTCTGCTCCGCCATTTAATAAGATCATGGCTGATCTGATCATGGACTCAGCTCCACTTCCCAGTCCGCTCCCCATAACCCTTTACTCCCTTATCGCTCAAAAATCTGTCTATCTCCGCCTTAAAATTATTCAATGACCCAGCCACCACAGTTCTCTGGGGCAGAGAATTCCACAGATTTACAACCCTCTGAGAGAAGAAATTCCTCCTCATCTCAGTTTTAAATGGGCGGCCCCTTATTCTGAGACTATGTCCCCTAGTTTTAGTTTCCCCTATGAGTGGAAATATCCTCTCTGCATCCACCTTCTCGAGACCCCTCATTATCTTATATGTCTCGATAAGATCACCTCTCATCCTTTTGAACTCCAATGAGTTTAGGCCCAACCTACTCAACCTATCTTCATAAGTCAACCCCCTCATTTCCAGAATCAACCTAGTGAACCTTCTCTGAACTGCCTCCAATGCAAGGATATCTTTCCTTAAAAACTGAGACCAAAACTGAACACAGTGTGGCCTCACCAATACCCTGTACAGTTGTATCAGGACTTCTCTGCTTTTATGAATGCACAGAGTGTGAAACAGTGTGCTGTTTTAAAATAAAGTGTAATCTTTAAAGACAAGAAACAGTTTAGATTTGATTTGGTCCATTAAAGCAAAAAACTCTGGCCTTGCTCAGTTACCTTTGACTCTTTGTCTAATTGCACCTTCTATTTTTCCATGTTAAAGGCGCTATATAAATGCAAGTTGCTGTTGCTTATTAAAACTAGCTGATCTCCTGTGGCATTTTTCAGGGACAAACGTAAGATTGAAGCAATGGTATTTTCACGGAAACAGCACTATTATTCCTCTGTAGATTTTGTCAATCAATAGCAGACGACATACCATGGATGCAAGATTAAATGTAAGAAATTTAGAACAGAGAACAAGGGAAAAGAGTGTTGCAAGACTGGAATTCATTTCCAGTGGTTAGTGGTTGCGCCAAAAATGATCTCAACATTCAAGATTAGATTGGATAGGTGGATGAATGTAGTGGAGTTGAATGGATATGGGAACAGGATGGTAAATGTGATTCAGACTATTTTGCTCGTGTGAAGGATAAATGCCGACACAGGTTGGTCTCGAATGGTCTGTTTCCATGTTGTAACTTATATGTATTTCTTTGTTTAAATAGGAAACGCCACAACAAAGCACTTCTTTCTATTTTACAAATCCGTTCTGCTGGCAGAAGGTAAACTGTGGGCATTACATCCCTGAATTTTCAATTTGCACTGTCATTGGGTGAGTCTTCCTGTTAGCAGCACAGACTCTTAAATTAACCCCATGACCTGATGAGTATAAGGGACAAAGAGTGTTAAAAAGACAAACCTGAAGGCTCTGTGCCTCAATGCGAGGAGTATTCGTAATAAGGTGGATGAATTAACTGCGCAGGCAGTTATTAACGATTATGATCTAATTGGGATTACGGAGACATGGCTCCAGGGTGACCAAGGCTGGGAACTCAACATCCAGGGGTATTCAACTTTCAGGAAGGATCGACAGAAAGGAAAAGGAGGTGGGGTAGCGTTGCTGGTTAAAGGGGAAATTAACGCAATAGTAAGAAAGGGCATTAGCTTGGATGATGTGGAATCTGTATGGGTAGAGCTGGGGAATTCCAAAGGGCAGAAAAAGCTAGTGGGAGTTGGGTACAGACCACCAAACAGTAGTATTGAGGTTGGGAATGGCATCAAACAAGAAATTAGGGATGCGTGCAATAAAGATATAGCAGTTATCTTGGGTGACTTTAATCTACATTTAGATTGGATTAACCAAGTTGGTAGCAATGCGGTGGAGGAGGATTTCCTGGAGTGTATTAGGGATGGCTTTCTAGACCAATATGTTGAGGAACCAACTAGAGGACTGGCCATCCTATTCTGGGTGTTGTGTAATGAGAGAGGGCTAATTAGCAATCTTGTTGGAAGAGTGACCATAATATGGTAGAATTCTTTATTAAGATGGAGAGTGACAGTGTTAATTCGGAGAGTAGGGTCCTGAACTTAAGGAAAGTTAACTTCGATGCCAACGTACGTCCTTTGCAGACAGAATCAGGTGAATTTATAATGGGGAACAAAAAAATGGCAGACCAATTGAACAAATACTTTGGATCTGTCTTCACTAAGGAAGACACAAATAACCTTCCGGAAATATGAGGGGTTTGAGGGTCTAGTGAAAAGAAGGAACTGAAGGAGATCCTTATTAGTCAGGAAATTGTGTTAGGGAAATTGATGGGATTGAAGGCCGATAAATCCTCAGAGCCTGATAGGCTGCATCCCAAAGTACTTAAGGAAGTGGCCCTAGAAATAGTGGATGCATTGGTGATCATTTTTCAACATTCTATTGACTCTGGATCAGTTCCTATGGACTGGAGGGTAGCTAATGTAACACCACTGTTTACAAAAGGAGGGAGAGAGAAAACATGGAATTATAGACCAGTTAGCCTGACATCGGTGGTGGGGAAAATGTTGGAATCAATTATTAAAAATGAAATAGCAGCACATTTGGAAAGCAGTGACAGGATCGGTCCAAGTCAGCATGGATTTATGAAATGGAAATTATGCTTGACAAATCTTCTAGAATTTTTTGAGGATGTAACTAGTAGAGTGGACAAGGGAGAACCAGTGGATGTGGTGTATTTGGACTTTCAAAAGGCTTTTGACAAGGTCCCACACAAGAGATTAGTGCGCAAAATTAAAACACCTGGTATTGGGGGTAATGTATTGATGTGGATAGAGAACTGGTTGGCAGACAGGAAGCAGAGAGTCAGAATAAACGAGTCCTTTTCAGAATGGCAGGCCGTGACCAGTGGGGTGCCGCAGGGTTCAGTGCTGGGACCCCTGCTATTTACAATATACATCAATGATTTAGATGAAGGAATTGAATATAATATTTCCAAGTTTGCAGATGACACTAAGCTGGGTGGCAGTGTGAGCTGTGAGGAGGATGCTAAGAGACTGCAGTTTGACTTGGACAGGTTAGGTGAGTGGGCAAATGCATGGCTGATGCTGTATAATGTGGATAAATGTGAGGTTATCCACTTTGGTAGCAAAAACAGGAAGACAGAATATTATCTGAATGGTGACAGATTAGGAAAAGAGGAGATGTCATGGTACATCAGTCATTGAAGTTTGGCATGCAGGTACAGCAGGCGGTGAAGAAGGCAAATGGCATGTTGGCCTTCATAGCTCGAGGATTTGAGTGTAGGAGCGGGGAGGTCTTACTGCAGTTGTACAGAGCCTTGGTGAGGCCACACCTGGAATATTGTGTTCAGTTTTGGTCCCCTAATCTGAGGAAGTACGTTCTTGCTATTGAGGGAGTGTAGCGAAGTTTCACCAGATTGATTCCTGGGATAGCAGGACTGACAAATGAGGAAAGACTGGATCAACTGGGCTTGTATCCACTGGAGTTTAGAAGTATGAGAGGGGATTGCATCGAAACATATAAAATTCTTACTGGATTGGACAGGTTAGAGGCAGAAGAATGTTCCCGTTGCTGAGGAGTTCCAGAACCAGGGGTCACAGTCTAGGAATAAGGTTAAGCCATTTAGGACCGAGATGAGGAGAAACTTCTTCACTCAGATAGTGGTTAACCTGTGGAATTCTCTACCGCAGAAATTTGTTGAGGCCAGTTCGTTAGATATATTCAAAAGGGAGTTAGATATGGCCCTTATGGCCAAAGGGATCAAGGGGAATGGAGAGAAAGCAGAAAAGAGGTACTGAAGTTGATTGATCAGCCATGATCTTATTGAATGGCGGTGCAGGCTCGAGGGACCGAATGGCCTGCTCCTGCACCTAATTTCTATGTTTCTATGTCTATGTTTCTGATAGATTTAGCCACCAAGAGTCAGGTGACCTGATTGAGTATGAAGTAAGTCCCTTAGAGTGACTCACATCCTCTGGGAAATTGGTTCACCTTCTGACCACAAAGTGATCCTGTCTCTTGCAGTTCAGTGACAAATTGCATTTTTGCTTTATAGTATACAATGACCATGAGAGATTCCAGTGTCTTTATTAATCATACAAGTAGCTGTCACAATAGAAGATTGGTCAGTGTAAAATCTCAATTATCTGGTAGGAAATTAAAGTATTTTCTTGACAACCATATTTCTTGAATGATAGTGTTGTTTTTTTAATATCTTCACTGATGTCTGGCATTTAATTCTATATCTGGTCAAAGGCTTGCACTGAAAACATTTTGCTAAGTATTATACACCATAGATATCACATGATGCATCTAATTTTCTTCCTTTCTGACACTAGGAACTGGATTTTCTGTTCGGATGAAATCCCAAGCAGAAGTATGGCAGCGTGTGATTTCACTAAATATATTCAAAAAGGAGTTAGATGAAGTCCTTACTACTAGGGGAATCAAGGGGTATGGCGAGAAAGCAGGAAGGGGGTACTGAAGTTGCATGTTCAGCCATGAACTCATTGAATGGCGGTGCAGGCTAGAAGGGCCGAATGGCCTACTCCTGCACCTATTTTCTATGTTTCTATGTTTCTATGACTCTGGTTATGAGCTCTCATCTGAGAACTGGTGGCTAGTGTGCTATTGCAGGATGCAAAGACCTTCAGAAGCTTAATGGGAATAACGCATCCAAAATTCAGTTCGCAGAGCTAGGCCCCAAAATTCACGGTCCCAGAAAGGACCGTTACTGCCCGTTTGCGACGACCATTCGTCAAAATCGAATGGCCACCGCTTTGGGCTCAAGTGGCCGCCCCGACATAGATTCAGACTCGGAAGTTTTGCAGTGTTGTGGGCCACCGCCGTGATCGACCGACTCTTGTGGCGGTATGGGACTTGTGGCAGTAGTGACGCGGTAATAAAGTGCACTGCTGCCGTTCCGCCCCCGGATCCATTTTCACCGTTAAGAAGCCAGCCCTTTAGCTGACGGTGCCCCCGCTAGCTTTTAGGGCCGGTGCACAGAGGCAGAGATTTTGGAGCCGGTTTAGCTCTTCGACAGCAGCTGAGTCGGCAGCAGAGAAGTCCAGTAAGAGATCATCTGGGGGAGATCAGCGAGCTCCGGACGGGGCAAGATCCCGGAGCCAGCTCCGTATTGCTCAGTGACAAGTCCAGGAGCCTCTTCAATGGACCGGAGGAGTTCAGCACTTCAAGGAGAAGGAGAGGGAAAGAGGAAGGTAGAGAGGGAGAGAGAAAGAGAGAGGGTGAGAGGGAGAGAGAGAAAGGGAGGGAGAGAGAGGGTGAAGGGAGCAAAGGAGAAAGAGATAGAAGTGAGGAAAGAGAATGAAAAACAAAGAGAAAATTTGATTGGGAGAGCAAGAAATTGAGCAATAGGAATAGAGAAAGAGAAAAAGGGAAAACAAAGTAGAGAGAGAGAGAGAAATAGAGATCCCGAGATTCACAGAGAGAAAACTGAAATCTCAATCCAAGGGCTCAGACTGGAAACGTCGGCTCAGCTCAGCATTCCGCATGGTAACCAATGGGAATCTGTTCAACCTCCGCCGCCTCCAGGCCAGATCCAAGGTTGTCCCATCCTCCGTCATTGAACTACAGTATGCAGACGATGCTTGCGTCTGCACACACTCGGAGGCCAAACTTCAAGCCATCGTCAACACTTTCACCGAGGCGTTTGAAAGCATGGGCCTTACACTAAATATCCATAAGACAAAGGTCCTCCACCAACCTGACCCCGCCACACAGACTGCCCCTCAGTTATCAAAAGCCATGGCGAGGCCTTGGACAATGTGGACCATTTTCCATACCTCGGGAGCCTACTGTCAGCAAGGGCAGATAGCGATTACGAGGTCCCACACCGCCTGCAGTGTGCCAGCGCAGCCTTTGGTCATCTGAGGAAGAGAGTGTTTTAAGACCAGGACCTCAAATCTGGCACCAAGCTCATGGTCTACAGGGCAGTAGTGATACCCACCCTCCGACATGGCTCACAGATGTGGGCTACATACAGCAGACACATCAAAGCACTGGAGAAGTACCACCAACGCTGCCTCTGCAAGATCCTGCAAATCCATTGAGAAGACAGACGCACCAACATCACTGTTCTCGCCAAGGCCAACATCCCCAGCATCAAAGCATTGACCATGCTTGATCAGCTCCGCTGGACAGGCCACATCATCCGCATGCCCGACACGTGACTCCAAAGCAAGCGCTCTACTCAGAGCCTCGACGCAGCAAGCGAGCCCCAGGTGGACAGAGGAAATGCTTCAAGGACACGCCCAAAGCCTCCTTGATAAAGTGCAACATCCCCACCGGCACCTGGGAATCCCTGGCCCAAGACCGTCCAAAGTGAAGGAAGAGCATCTGGGAGGGCGCTTAGCACCTCGAGTCTCGTCACCGAGAGCAACCAGAAACCAAGCGCAGACAACAGAAGGAGCGTACGGCAATCCAGGCTCTCCACCCACTCCTTCAACCACTCTTTGCCTCACCTGTGACAGAGACTATAGGTCCCGCATTGGACTGTTCAGTCACCTGAGAACGCACTTCTAGAGTGGAAGGAAGTCATCTTCGACTCCAAGGGTCTGCCTATGATGATGATGATGATGCTTCCCTCACATTATACAGCAGCTCAGATGTAGGTGCGAAAAATAAAGATTTAATACATAATCAATATAACTCCAAACAATTACCAGAATAATTAATAGTGCAGAAAAATAACATATAAACATAATTTACCACCCTTGTGCATTTCCTTGTAACTCCTCTTACGTGTGACTAACCTGTAACTTTGCCTCAGTGTCTCCCCTGTGGCTGACTCATGGGTCTGGGAAGACTGCTGTGGAAGCTGCAGATGTCCTTCTAGAACGCCCTCGAGCAGCTTTGGGCCCGGAAGGGCCGGCTGCAGACTGGTTAGCACCCTCCTGGGAGGGTTCAGTCTGCCTTGGCTCAGGCGAGGCCACGTGTGGAGGCACTGGCGGAGTGACAGGTCTGGGGCCAGGAATGCTGCTAGCCGGAGGGAGCGCATCATCCGTATCCTGGCGCGAGGAGCCTGAATAACTCACCAGAGGCGGCACAATACCACCACCACCAATCTGAGGGAGCTCAGGTCGGTGCTGAGGCACCACACTGGAATTTCCCGTGGCATGTGGTGGACCCAGCCGCGAAAGTAACTGAGGTCTCGGGGGGGGGGGGGGGGCATCCAGCTGAGACTGCGTGCGAGCAGCCACAGTCTGAAAGCCACTAGATATAACAGCACTAGGACGCTCCGTCGACTCTTGCAGAGCCGCGGCCATCCTCTCCAAAGCAGCACCGATACGCTCGTTCCCTCGCGCCTGTGCTGCAATGACAGCTGCCACATCACCCCAAGGGTGAATTTCCCATGGGAATAATGCCCTAATTAAGACTGCAAACTTTCAGGTTTGAAGGGTTAATAAGACTGGAACACATTTTTGTGGTCAAAAAGCTGAATTTGGATCCAATGGCCGCCGCAAACTTTACGGCGCTAATCGGGGAAAAAAGGCCTTAACACCACCAGCTTTCTGGCGGCACTGAATTTCGGCCCCCTAATGATTAACCAGACAGCTTAACTCACCAATGGAACCTGGAAGGCTAGACCTGTCACTGGAGGCTGGGATCTTCTCTGCTTAGCTCCAGATAACCCTGCAAGCTGATGTCCCAAAGGGTATACAAATAGCAGGACGCAGATCTAGTAAATTGTGTGGCCTCAGCCAATTAAACTCCAGCAGTATCCACGTAAACACTTGGGCTGGAATTTTCCCAGTGCGGAGAGTGTGTGTCAGCAGTAAAAATCGCCAAAATTGCCAGCGCATCGGGAACCCGCCATCATCCTGCTGACTTCCGTATTCAATTTGGACGTATTTCCCAGCTGCCACGGACCCGCTTGGCAGAGGTGGCCGACCTCATTGAAGTACTTAAATGCTTGTTGAGAGACCTTTAAGAGACTATTTAAAAGCACAGTTTGGCTTTAAATTCTGGAGCATTCATGTACCTCAGGAACCTCGCCTTTGAAGGGGAGGTGGAAGCTCAGTGGCGATTGTGTGAGTCAATTATCTGAGAGCTGGGTAAAACCCATAAATACTCACACATTATACCCGATTACTGGGCTAATGGAAAGGCTTTTGCTGACTCCATTTTGTGCAGAGATTTAGCTGTCAGCAGGTCATTTCTGCAGCCTTGCAAGCCACTCACCACATTGCTGGTCACTATCAGAACACTGAGGGATTGGGCCTCTGATCTCCAACTTACCTGACATCTACTACATCAGCATAGGTGCCACTTATGCTGTCTTACCTTGGACCTCAGAATCGGACCAAGCTGAGCCCCAGCACCAACAACACCAGCTACACCAGCAGCAGCATCCGCAACAGCAGCTATTGTGCCAGGTGGTCACAGACATTTGTAGCTTGCTGGAACAAGACCTGCTGTCAGGACCTGTTGGACACACCTTACCAGTTACCGCCCTCAACTTCTTCGCCTCAGGCTCCTTCCAGGAATTTGCAGCTGGCATTTGCAGGATCTCGCAGTCGGCCACCCACAGATGCATCACCCAGGTGACTTATGTCATGTTTGACAAGTCAGCCAATAAAGTAAACTTTGCCACGTGATGAAGCCACTGAGCGGGTGCTCGGCTTTGCGGCTCTGGCTAACTTCCCACAGGTAAAAGGCATCATCGACTGCACACATGTGGCCATGAAGGCACCCCCTCATCGCCCTGGAGTGTTTGTGAACCGCAAGGGCTTCCACTTCCTAAATTTGCAGCTCGTCTGCAACCATAAAAAGATCATCACGAATGCCTGCGCCAGATTCCCTGGCTGCACCAGTTCACCCTCCCTCAGCTCTTCACAGCTCCAAACACACTTACCAGCTGGCTGCTTGGAGACAATGGCTGTCCATTGAATATCTGACACGCTTGAGGAGACCAAGTACTGAGGCCCAGGAGTCTTATAGTGATAGCCGCATGTCCACCAGATGTGTCGTAGAGCAAGCAATAGGCATGCTGAAGATGTGTTTCAGATCTCTTGACAGATCTGGAGGAACCCTTCAGTATGCACCAGCCAGGGTCTCCAGAATCATCGGAGGAGCAAGGCGCATAGCGCACAGTCTCTTCAGAGGAGGAGGAACAGGTGGAAGATGAGGATGAGGTGGAGGAACCCGAAGTGGAGATGGCACCAGCAGCGGTGCACATTGCTGCCTGAGAGGCCCAGTTGCACCCTTGTTGAGCCTTCCCAAAACCCATCCCCTGAGTTCCCACTGATCTCATTTGCATATGTTAGGGTGAGGACCAGTGGTGCAGCAGCTGAGAGTTTCCTGGATTTGCACTGCTAATGCACTCTGGGTAAGTTAGACTCAGATACACGAGATGCTGCAGCTGGCCAGGATCAAGGTGGAAGTGAGACGCTTTTAAGCCTGAAGGGTCTGAAGAATTTAAACACTGATTTCTACAGTTGGAAAACACTTTTTAAAGAGTTTTTTGTTAGGTTGAAATAATGTGCTGTTTACTCTGTCTAGTAAACTGAAATGCCCAGCACTGTCTTAACTGCTCTACAGCGAATGTTATTGAAGCTGCAAAATCCAATGTTCAGTCATTTTAAATTTCAAACCCACTACCATACATTGCAAATCCAATGATTTCCACCCACTTAGGCCAGTTTGCAATTACAATCATTATATACATTACTTTGATAGTATGAAAATAAGTTTTAAACGCAAGTTGATGGAGGTAAAAATATTTGGCTGTTGAAATAAGAGACAAAATGATTTTATAAGGTTTTGTTTCCTTTGAAAATGGATATGGTGGAATTAAAGTATAAAGCAGAAAAAAAGGAATGGCACATTGAGCTTTCACTTAAAAAAATTAAGTACACACAGAATGGATAAGAATTCCAATACATTTGTGCTGGGATGGTTTGCAAACAAACTTATCTGGTTTTCAAGTAGGTAAAAGTATCACTGTTCTATCCCATTCACCAGTATATGCCACTCCATCAAGCAGAAATTTCATGCTTTTAAAACGTGAGTACACTTGCTATTTCTAATAATTCTATATTTTTAAACATGAAAATTGCGCTGATAGTTTCAAAAAATGCATATAATTAAATGATGCACAAGTTTAATTTCAGTCTCCCTTTTATATGTGTAAAATAAATATTGTATGATTCAATACGTTTTTTCAGATAAAAGTACAATGGGCAACGTTATAGAAGATAAACAGATATTTTGAAGGTCCTTTACCTGCAATAGCACTTGTAGAGAGCTTTAGCCCATTTGATGAAACTATAAGCTCTGAGGGGTCGAAATTCGGTCCTGCCGTTTTTGAGGTGGTGTCACCATCTGAATGGAAATTTTAACGCCAGGCGGCAGTTGCCGTCACCAACTGTGAAATTCAGTTTTCCCACCTGAAAAAGGGATTGCAGCGTTAAATCAGGCGTTGCACTCTATTCTAAGGGCATTAAATGGCGTGTAAGAATAAAAGTATTTACTAATGATAAAATTGATTCTGTGTATATATATATATATATATATATATATATAAAAATGTTAAAAGTGTAGATTATACAAAAAGACAAGTTTGAAGAGACAAAATGGATACCTTCCCAAGTTCATGTCTCCTGGCTGGGCAGAGCTCAAGTTACAAAGGAAGCATGGCTTTGAAACTCACCAAACTAGAAAAGATGTTAATTGGAAAGCCATTAACTTAATGAAGGAATGGCATCAGCTCTCCAGATATGTATGAGGAGAAGCCAATCAGGAATGGCCCTGGAACCAAGACCCAATCCTGAGGCTATCTGAGAAACTATGGTCTTAAGAGGTATAAAAACTCAAGCCAAAGATTGCTCTGTCTCTTTTCTTAAGCACACGGCAAAAAGCAGGACCTTCCTCTACAGACAAAGGAGCAGGCCATGTGCTTTGCCAGAGGGAAGTAAAGTATACCTCTTTAAACCTTCTTTATTATAACATCATTGTATTTGTTGTAATTAAGTAGAGTCCGTAGGATACTAATAGACTGCTGTTGTGTTCGATAGGCTATTTGCATGTGTGTGTGTTTAATAAACTTATTCCAAATTGTTTTAAAAGAATTGGTTTTGCTGTCAATTTAATGGCAGAAATTTAGAAATCTTACAAAATTGGGGGCTCGGCCAAGATCTGGCGAGACAGATTTTGATCATTCTTTTGAACAATTGGAAATCTCGAATTGCGATTCTAACCTGTGTTGCGAAGTGTAAACTATAAACTTTTAAATGGATCTGGAGAGGTTGCGTCTTAAGGAGCAGTTGTCTCGATAGTTATAACTGTTTAAGTGGAGATCCACCAGTAGTTAAATTCAAAAGACACAGGATGAAGGGATCGGTCATGTACAAAAAAAACAGCAAAAGATATAGAGGTAGTCTATGAGAAGAAATGATCCAAAAAGGTACCCATAAAGGACATACAAGAGTTGCAGGCACAGGCATTGTACTTCTGTAAGGGCCAACATGTGTCCTTTGGGGAGCTCGTGGCATTTATCCAGGAGAAAGTAAATCAAGAGGAGCTAAGGCCAAAATGGGTAAACAGTCTCTTGACATACATCGCACATTATTGCGCTCAGAGAGTTGAGAAATTAATGAGCCAGGATGTAAAAGAGATTCAAAATTTAAGGAAAGAAATCCAAGAATTAAAATACCAAAGGGCAAAAGAGATACAAGATTTAAAAGAATCGCAAGTAAAAGGGTTCGATTAAACGAAAAAGATTCAAAATATAAAAGAACAAAAGGAAAAAAGACTTTAACTTATTCGGCAGTTAAAGGAGGGAGAAATACAACATTTGAGTCAAGAACTTGATCGATTAAACCACAGCATTCGGCAATTAGAAGGAGGGGTCGAACAGGTAGCTTCGTTGATATAGCAACAAAGCCTTTCAAATTTAAATGCCACAGCAGCTGTTGTTGAAGTGAATGAAAGCAAATTAGGTTTAAAAATATATAAATTGGAAAACATGGAGCTCCGGCAAGAGGTAGAAGATGCTAAGGGAGCATTAAGGGAAGTAATTAAGAAGCCACATAGGGAGGCAGACCACTCCCAGTGCCAACTAGAAATAGCGAGGCAAAAAAGTAAGTTGGGGAGCAGCAGTCCCTGGTATCCGCAGTAACACAGGGAGCCATAACAGAGACAACAGAAGGGGACAAGTGGGAGACAGATTGGGAAGAGAAAGGCAGTCAGTATAATCCCCAGGAGTGTGGTGAAGCATGGGATACCTTGGAGACAAAACAGCCAACCGTAGCAGTAGTAACCACTTCTTTACGACGTAATGCACATGGTCACATCACCAGTAACCATACCAACTCACGGCCCATATCTGGCGCTGACGCCACGGCGTAGCCACGAGCTGGGGCCCATTAATGATGGGGACAACCCACTGGGAGTTAACAGGAGGTGGGCAAATTTCAGGAGAAGTCACCACGAGTTAGAAGAGAGAGACTTAACATGAGTCCTCCTCTTGGCCTGTTCCACTTCCCTAAAAGATAATCTGCCAGACGCAGTCCTCCAGTCTGGCACAGCGACCGATGCAGTCATGACTGAGATCGTAAACCATTTAGGGATCCAAAACTTAAACTTAGTGGCTCTGCTTAATCAGACCAAGCAGCACCCAGAAGAGACCCCTAGAGCCTTCAGTAATCGCCTGTACGATATCCATCAACGTACGCAGAACCAGGCACCCGCAAATGCTGCAGTAGGAAAGAACCAGGAACAATTTAAATTGATGTTCCGGACCCAACTCCACTCTTTAGTTAAAACCATCCTGGTCATAACCATGTAGCCCACCAATCAGTGGACAGATATAGAGACCAGCACTCAAATAGCCTGGGAGATGGTAAAAGACCAGTTAAAGGTGAAGTCACCACCCACAACAAATAAACCAGTGTCAACGGTGGAGGGATCTAGGTGTTATCTCTTTAAGGGACAGTGCTTTAATTATAAGAAGGTAGGCCACCTAACAAAAGGCTGCAACCGACCCAGACAGGCTCCGGACCACGGTACAACCCATAGATACCTCCCAAGGGATGAATCCAAGTCCTCTGGGACAGATCAATGATTGGACCAGTTGATAACTCTCATACAAACCCAAATTGCCATGTGGGGGGGTGGGAAAGCAAAATCATTTATCGGTGCACGCAATCGTTGATGCACACTCATTAGAGAGACCCCTGCAAGGATCCACCCTATGATGGTGTTCGGCTCCCAAAGATTGGTTGGAAGTGGGGTTCCGATGTGATGTTAGCGGGAGACCAGTAGTCATTGTTGCCTTACAAGGGGGCCGGCAGCAGATTATGCTTATCAATACTGGCTCAGCCATTACCATCATCCACACCCCATACCCTGAACGCCATGCAGCGGTGGGCAAGGGTTGTATGACCCTTAAAGGGTTTAATGGTGATACAGCCACCATGTATACAGGGAAGGCCACTGAACTTCAGTTGGGAGGTCTCATCTGTAAGGTCCCAGTGCTGATGCTGATGACTACCCCCGATGGAAGGGGAATTGTAGGGACTGATGTGATGGATCAGTATGGCGCGGTGATAGATTACAATCGGCATTGTGTTTGGATGGGATTGAGAAATAATGCGAGAGTGATAGAAATTTCAGATGCTCACTCGGTTTTTACTATTAGAAAGCCATTTGAGTATGACCCTTTGGATAGCGAAAATTAAGCTGTGGCAAAACTAGATCAGGAGCATCTAGCGGTGTTCGTCACATGCAAGCATGACTATGGAAAAATGGCAGGCGAAGAGTCTATTGAGGGAACCCCCCACTCATTCACCAAACAGTACCCCATCCCAAGGGAGAGTCACCCTTACATCCGAGACACCATAAGTCGAGCAGGGTGTTGTTAGGACAGGCACTTTCACGACCAATTCACCCACATGGCCGGTTAAAAAGCCTGATAGCAGCTGGTGACTGACTATTGGTTACAGAAAGTTAAATTCTGTAACATCAGCCTGCTCACCTGTAGTAAGAGAAACTCCCACCATATTATCTCAAATTCCTGCTGGTTCCAAGTATTTCTCGACCCTCGACATCGCCAATGAATTCTGGAGTATCCCTGTTAAAAGGGAAGACCAGTACAAATTTGCGTTCACATTTGAGGACCAGGGCTACACCTGGACATGCCTGCCTCAGGGATTTCTCAATGCCCTGATGATTTTTCACGAAATCTTACAGGCGGCAAGTGAGGCGGCAACATCCTTTGTAACTGCGCCACAGCCATACTGCCGCTACCTGGATTCAATTGAGGTGGTAATTGGGTGCGGCACCATCTCGTGCGTATCTACCCTTGCTACACACTCACTCACAGGGTGAAGATGACAAATGCAGCAGCAGCTCGCCAGCGCGCTCACCGCTTCTCAGACACCGTCCTTGATGCCCTGCTTGATCCCCTGGAGAGGCATCGAGAATTACTGAGGATGGAGGCTGGAAGTAGGCCACAGGCCCAAACATTTCGAAGGCGGTAAGTCGCTGAAATAGTGTCAGCGAGTGACACTGTGCCCAGGACAGCGACCCAATCTCGTAAGCAGTGGAACGACATGACTCAGTTGCTGAGGGTGAGTATATTTTACATTAACCTGAGCATGCCATGCTCTGAGCTCAATGTGCAGTCTCTCCTCAATGTGAATATGTCTGACCCAATGTTCTACGTGGGTGAGGCCAGATGCAAAGTTCGCATTTGCAGCCTCACCCACTCCAAGGGCTTGCATGCCCTGTTAAACTTCCTACTCGGTTGTGGAAATCCACCCCTCATCTTGTTACCTCCTCAGTCTTCATATGCGTCTAGAAGATGCTACCACACAGTAACTGTTATATCCTCACCCACCTCATTCAAGCATTGCCACACCAAGTACTTGCAGCTAATGGAAGTTACATTGACCTTTAAAGAATCTGACACACTAACATGTTCTGAACTATGTAAGGCACTTTGAACAGACGGATAGAAGGGCACTAACTCCGACATTCTCTTTAATCTTGCAGGACAAGCTCGCACAGATTAGAAGAGACCAGTTGCGGACCGTAGGAGGGGACTCTGAGGTGCAACCCCTAACTCCTGTGGAGGAACGCGTTTCGGCCCTGATGGGCACACAAGTGGGTGCGGTGGCGGTGGGTCAGGCCGAGCCCCCCCGGGACAGTGATGGTATGTTGAGTTCCTTTGCAGCCAATTATACATTCCTGTCTGGCGTAAAAATAAAAAAGGGAAGGTGGCTCAACCGTGGCTATCAAGGGAAATCAGGGATAGTATTAAAGCCAAGGAAGTGGCATACCAATTGGCCAGAAATAGCAGCGAACCCGGGGACTGGGAGAAATTTTTAACTCAGCAGAGGAGGACAAAGGGTTCGATTAGGGCAGGGAAAATGGAGTACGAGAAGAAGCTTGCAGGGAACATTAAGGCGGATTGCAAAAGTTTTTATAGGTATGTAAAGAGAAAAAGGTTAGTAAAGACAAACGTAGGTCCACTGCAGTCAGAATCAGGGGAAGTCATAACGGGGAACAAAGAAATGGCAGACCAATTGAACAAGTACTTTGGTTCGGTATTCACTAAGGAGGACACAAACAACCTTCAGTATATAAAAGGGGTCAGAGGGTCTAGAAAGGAGGAGGAACTGAGGGAAATCTTTGAGTCGGGAAATTGTGTTCGGGAAATTGATGGGATTGAAGACCGATAAATCCCCAGGGCTTGATGGACTGCATCCCAGAGTACTTAAGGAGGCGGCCTTGGAAATAGCGGATGCATTGACAGTCATTTTCCAACATTCCATTGACTCTGGATCAGTTCCTATCGAGTGGAGGGTAGCCAATGTAACCCCACTTTTTTAAAAAGAAGGGAGAGAGAAAACAGGGAATTATAGACCGGTCAGCCTGACCTCAGTAGTGGGTAAAATGATGGAATCAATTATTAAGGATGTCATAGCAGCGCATTTGGAAAGAGGTGACATGATAGGTCCAAGTCAGCATGGATTTGTGAAAGGGAAATCATGCTTGACAAATCTTCTGGAATTTTTTGAGGATGTTTCCAGTAGAGTGGACATGGGAGAACCAGTTGATGTGGTATATTTGGACTTTCAGAAGGCTTTCGACAAGGTCCCACACAAGAGATTAATGTGCAAAGTTAAAGCACATGGGATTGGGGGTAGTGTGCTGACGTGGATTGAGAACTGGTTGTCGGACAGGAAGCAAAGAGTAGGAGTAAATGAGTACTTTTCAGAATGGCAGGCAGTGACCAGTGGGGTACCGCAAGGTTCTGTGCTGGGGCCCCAGCTGTTTACACTGTACATTAATGATTTAGACGAGGGAATTAAATGTAGTATCTCCAAATTTGCGGAAGACACTAAGTTGGGTGGCAGTGTGAGCTGCGAGGAGGATGCTATGAGACTGCAGAGTGACTTGGATAGGTTAGGTGAGTGGGCAAATGCATGGCAGATGAAGTATAATGTGGATAAATGTGAGGTTATCTACTTTGGTGGTAAAAACAGAGAGACAGACTATTATCTGAATGGTGACAGATTAGGAAAAGGGGAGGTGCAACGAGACCTGGGTATCATGGTACATCAGTCATTGAAGGTTGGCATGCAGGTACAGCAGGCAGTTAAGAAAGCAAATGGCATGTTGGCCTTCATAGTGAGAGGATTTGAGTACAGGGGCTGGGAGGTGTTGCTGCAGTTGTACAGGGCCTTGGTGAGGCCACACCTGGAGTATTGTGTACAGTTTTGGTCTCCTAACTTGAGGAAGGACATTCTTGCTATTGAGGGAGTGCAGCGAAGGTTCACCAGACTGATTCCCGGGATGGTGGGACTGACCTATCAAGAAAGACTGGATCAACTGGGCTTGTATTCACTGGAGTTCAGAAGAATGAGAGGGGACCTCATAGAAACGTTTAAAATTCTGACAAGTTTAGACAGGTTAGATGCAGAAAGAATGTTCCCAATGTTGGGAAGTCCAGAACCAGGGGTCACAGTCTAAGGATAAGGGGTAAGCCATTTAGGACCGAGATGAGGAGAAACTTCTTCACCCAGAGAGTGGTGAACCTGTGGAATTCTCTACCACAGAAAGTTGTTGAGGCCAATTCACTAAATATATTCAAAAGGGAGTTAGATGAAGTCCTTACTACTAGGGGGATCAAGGGGTATGGCGAGAAAGCAGGAAGGGGGTACTGAAGTTGCATGTTCAGCCATGAACTCATTGAATGGCGGTGCAGGCTAGAAGGGCCGAATGGCCTACTCCTGCAACTATTTTCTATGTTTCTATGTTTCTATGTTTCTAGCAGGCCACCTAGCCCTGACACCACAATCCTTCTTGACTTTCCATGAGACTGGCATTTCCGAACGCCTTTCCCAGTCCTGGTCCCCTCTCCTGCAGGTAAAGAATCTTCTCTGGCTTTGTGCTTTCAGATGATGACTCAGAAGGCCAGGGGCCTGCATGTCAGCCTTCCACTGCGGGTGATGGTGCAGAGGAGAAGGAGGCAGAGGACACCTCTCTGGATGTGACAGAGGATCCAGCGTCCTCAGAGAGTGAGGCCAGCTGTTTTTTCGTAGAAGGCGTGGTCGGGGAGTTTGAGGTGTGTGATGCTCTGGGACCCAGTGGTCTGCAGCAATGCCATGAGGAAGGTGAAAGCAGGGGGCCAGCTCCCCGGAGAGTGAATGCGTGCCTGAGTGATGTTCAGCACTACTCTGATGATGAGCCCGAATTAGACTGTAGTGTATGTAGGCACCTTTAATAATGACTCCACGAGGCAGGGTATGGTATTTAAACTGTGCAGACCTGCAGTCCTTTATTAGCAGCTCCTGAGTGCCGACAACAAGCTGTGAGTTCCCTTTTATACTGGGTTACCTGCCGTGTGCAGGCAACCCCTGGGTCTCCAGCAACAGCACCCTCTGGTGTACCGGTAAGGTGTGTACAGTACAAGGGTACATTCAATGTGGCAACAGTGTTACAGACATTACACAGTGAACAAGCTTGCCTACACAACATAGACGATGTCACAAGACAATCATCTGCTGGGTGCATTGGCAAGGGTGCCCGAGAGTATCGATACACTAGCTGTGAGGATCGCGTAGCCTCAACTGTTGCACATGCCTCTCAGCAGCCCGTGGAGCCCATCCTTGGTAGATACCAATGGATGTTGGATGCTTCAAGTGACCATGGGGTCCCAGTCATGGTGGCATGGGCTTTGGCTGATGTGACAGTAGCCATTGAGCACCAGGCCAACGCCATGGTAGGCCTGCATACTGTCATGTTGTCAGTGCGTGGTGGTATAAATCAGCTTTGTGGTGTGCTGCAGACGTAGTCTTCCCTGATGCAGAGCCAACTTGATGCCATGCAGGCACTGACCGCTGCCATCGTGTCTGGAGCCACATCAGTTGAACGGGGACCTAACATTGCTGAAGCAGGGCAGCAATCTGTGCTCACCCAGATTGCTCCAGATACTGAGGCTCTGCCCCGGGAAGTAGCAGTGTGTCGGGCCTGTTGGAACATGATGTCCTCTCAGAACAATATCATTCCGCCCTTTCCCCTGCCGTTCTCTGCACTCCATCCACCACAGAGTGCTGCAGCACATGCTGAGGTGATGCAGTCTGCAGCTGGGCCTTCCTGGGCCCAAGCTGAGGCAGGATGTCCTGCTAGGCCATCAGCTGTTGCAGCAGCGCCAACAGAGCCTTGCTGCAGGCACTGAGAATCCATTGAGGAAGAATAGCTAAAGATGTGTGTGATAATGGCCAGAGATGTTGTCTTTGTTCAACTATGAATTTATGTAAATAGTTGCAACAGAAACAGAAAATGCTGGAAATCTCGGCGGGTGAGGCAACATCTGTGGAGAGAGAAACAGAGTTAATGTTTCAGGTCGATGACCCTTCATCAGAAATTTTTGTAATTGTTTTTGTAAATAGATGCATGTGGACTTGGGTGAGATTGTTTTAAGGGGTCTGGTTTCAATTATTCTTTGCTGTGGATGATGGCATCCTTTTGTGCTTCTTTACAGCACACTATAGTTTTTGTTATGAATAAAAATTATTTTAATTTGTCATATTCTTGTCTTGCCATTTATATACACGGAGGCTTGGAGCATGGGGCGCGATGTCCTCAGCAGATCACCCGGTGAATAGGCTGGCCATTCGGCACATCTTGTGTCATTCACTGGAATCGATACATGATGAGTCTCTGATCAGCAGCCCTTGCAGCCGCAACAGTGTCAGGCTGCCTCCTCCTTGGCTGAAGCTCCTCATCGTCATCCTCCTGAGGTAGATGATCCATCCCTGCTGGTAATGTCTGACCCCTCATGATGGCCACGTTGTGCAGCATGCAGCACACAACGGTGAAGATGGATACTACCAGGTGAGTACTGAAATACCCCTCCAGAGTGGTCAAGGCAGTGGAAATGCTGCTTCCCAACCCCCATAGTTTGCTCTATAATGGTCCTGGTTGCGATATGGCTGATTTTGTAACGCTGGTTGGCAGCTGTGATGGGATTGTGGAGGGTTGTCATCAGCCAGGTGGCGAGACCATATCCTTTGTCGCCGATGAGCCAGCCACGCCCTTCATGCAGTCTCTGGAACAGTCGTGGCACACTGCTCTCCCGCAGGATATAGGCATTGTGGCAGCTGCCAGGATAGCGTGCATTGACATCAAGGATCATCTGCCTGTGATCACAGACCAGCTGAACGTTGGAGTGGTAGCCCTTTCGATTGCGAAACACCTCTCCATTGTACAATTAATGACCCCCTGAACCATGGGGAAGCCTGCTATTCTGGCGAAGCCACGGGAGTGCTCATCCTGGCTCTGCCTGGACATGCTGACCTTTATGTAGTCTATTCATTGGCTGTAGAGAGCGTCAGTCACCTGGCGAAAGCAGCAATGTACTGCAAACTGCGAGATGTTGCATATATCACCTACAGGATACTGGAAGGAGCCGGTAGCATAAAAGTTGAAGGCAACTGTCACTTTCACTGCCACTGACAGTGAGGTCCTGGTGCCAATGTCAGCTTCAAGGTATGTCTGTAGGAGGTGCAGAGCTCAGTGACCACCTCCTTGCGGAACCTCAACCTTCTTATGCACTGCTCCTCGGACATATCAAGGTAAGAATAATGTGCACGGTAAACCCTGTGTCTGTAAGGCCTCCTGCCCCAAGGTCTGGGGCCTCTGCTTAACATGGACCACATTGGTCTGAATCCGTCTCTGTAGCCGGCGCCTTTCAAGTCTTCGCCGCAGGACGACGTGGTGTGCCATCACTGTCCTCATTAAGTTGCAGAAGGTAACCGTGATATACTTGTTGCCAATGGATGCGACCTGAAAGCCACTAATGTTTGTGAAATGCTAGTTATGAAGCTGAGTAGTGGCAGCACGGAAACACCTACGCACTCTGCGAGGCGAGAACACAGCACTGACCGCGACCACTGTGGCCCGGCTGCAACTCCCTTTAAATACCGCTCCAGAATCTTTACCTCAACTTGTGAACGGCAACTTTTTGTGGCGTGTTCCCCGCCAGCTAATAAAGGATGAGATCACTGCATTAGTGAGAAATGATATTTGTTCAGAAGATCAAGATGTTGAATCAGTTTGGGTGGAGATAAGGAATAATGAGGGGAAAAGTCACTGGTGGGAATATTCTATAGGCCCCCTAACAGTAGCTGCACTGTTGGACAAAGTATAAATCAAGAAATAATGGAGGCTTGTAAAAAAGGAATGGCAATAATCATAGGCAATTTTAACCTTCATTTTGATTGGACAAAGCAAATTGGCCAGGGTAGCCTTGAGGTAGTGTTCATCGAGTGTATCTGGGATTGTTTCCTTGAACAGTACATTGCGGAACCAACCAGGGAGCAGGCTATCTTTGATCTGGTACCGTGTAATGAGACAAGATTAATAAACGATCTCCTCATAAAGGATCGTCTAGGAATGAGTGCCCATATCATGGTTGAATTTCAAATTCAGTTGGAGGGTGAGAAAGTTGGATCTCAAACCAGTGTCCTAAGCTTAAATAAAGGAGACAACAAAGGTATGAAGGCAGAGTTGGTTAAAGTGGACTGGGAAATAGATTAAAGAGTGGGACGGTTGATGAGCAGTTGCAAACATTTACGGAGATATTTCATAACTCTCAACAAAAATATATTCCAATGAGAAGGAAAGACTGTAAGAGAAGGGATAACCATCCATGACTAACTAACGAAAAAAAGGATGGGATCAAATTGAAAACAAGGGCATACCAAGTGGCCAAAACTAGTGGGAGGCCAGAGAATTGGGAAACTTTTAAAAGCCAGCAAAGAAAGACTAAAAAAATAATAAAGGGGGGTGAAGATAGTTTATGAAAGCAAACTAGCATAAAATATAAAAACAGATAGTAAGAGTTTCTACAGGTACATAAAAAAGGAAAAGAGTCTAAAGTAAATGTTGGTCCCCGAGAGGATGAGATTGGGGAATTAATAATGGGGAACAGGGAAATGTCAGAAACTTTGAACAAATATTTTGTATCGGTTTTCATGGTAGAAGACGCTAAAAACATCCCAAAACATCAAGGGGCTATAGGGAGGGAGGAACTAAAAACAATCACTATCATTAAAGAAGTAGTACTCGGTAAAATAATGGGACTAAAGGCGGACAAGTCCCCTGTACCTGATGGCTTGCATCTTAGGGTCTTAAAAGAAGTGGCTGCAGAGATAGTGGATGCATTGGTTGCAATCTACCAAAATCCCCTGGATTTTGGGGTGGTCCCAGCAGATTGGAAAATCGCAAATGTAACACCCCTATTTAAAAAAGGAGGCAGACAGAAGGCAGGAAACTATAGACCAGTTAGATTAACATCTGTTGTTGATAAAATGCTGGAGTCCATTATTATGGAAGCAGTAGCATCATAGGCAGTCCCTTGCAATCGAGGAAGACTTGCTTGCACTCTAAAAATGAGTCCTTAGGTGACTGAACAGTTCAATACGAGAATCACAGTCCCTGTCACAGGTGGGACAGATAGTCGTTGAGGGAAGGGGTGGATGGGACTGGTTTGCCGCACGCTCTTTCCGCTGCCTGCGCTTGATTTCTGCATGCTCTCGGCGATGAGACTCGAGGTGCTCAATGCCCTCCCGGATGCACTTCCTTCACTTAGGCTGGTCTTTGTCCAGGGGCTCCCAGGTGTCGGTGGGGATGTTGCACTTTATCAGGGAGGCTTTGAGGGTGGCCTTGTAACGTTTCCTCTGCCCACCTTTGGCTCGCTTGCAGTGGAGGAGTTCCGAGTAGAGTGCTTGCTTTGGGAGTCTCATGTCTGGCATGCGAACGATGTGGCCTACCCAGCGGAGTTGATCAAGTGTGGTCAGTGCTTCAATGCTGGGGATGTTGGCCTGGTCGAGGACACTAACGTTGGTGCGTCTGTCCTCCCAGGGGATTTGTAGGATCTTGCAGAGACATCATTGGTGGTATTTCTCCAGTGACTTGAGGTGTCTACTGTACATGGTCCATGTCTCTGAGCCATACAGGAGGGCGGGTATTATTGCAGCCCTGTAGTCCTTGAGCTTGGTAGTGGATTTGAGGGCCTGGTTTTCAAACATTCTTTTCCTCAGGCAGCCGAAGGCTGCACTGGTGCACTGGAGGCGGTGTTGAATCTCATCCTCAATGTCTGCTCTTGTTGATAAGAGGCTCCCGAGGTATGGGAAATGGGCCACGTTGTCCAGGGCCGCGCCGTGGATCTTGATGACTGGCGGGGGAGTGCTGTGCGGCGAGGACAGGCTGGTGGAGGACTTTTGTCTTACGGATGTTTAGTGTAAGGCCCATGTTTTCGTATGCCTCAGTAAATAAGTTGAATATGACTTGGAGTTCAGCCTCTGTATGTGCGCAGATGCAGGCGGTGTCCGTGTACTGTAGTTTGACGCCAGATGTTGGGGTAGTCTTGGACCTGGGCTGGAGTCGACGAAGGTTGAACAGGTTCCCACTGGTTCCGTAATTTAGTTCCACTCCAGCGGGCAGCTTGTTGACTGTGAGGTGGAGCATGGCAGCGAGGAAGATTGAGAAGATGTTTGGGGCGATGACACAGCCCTGTTTGACCCCGGTCCAGACGTGGATTGGGTCTGTAATGGATTCATTGGTAAGGATCACGGCCTGCATGTCGTCGTGGAGCAGGCTGAGGATGGTGATGAACTTTTGGGGGCATCCGAAATGCGGACAGGGGTGGAGTCACCAAGACCAAGTGCAGCAGGTGGTCTTAGAATAAGGTGGAGAGAGTTGGGTGCAGTCTTTCTTTGCTGCTGTTGTTGTTGTTATTATTATTGTTGATTCTGTTGTAACTGTTCTCAAATTAAAAGTTTTTTGTAAGTTATGTAAATTTACAAGTTTAAAAGTTTGGAAGTGATCTTAAAGTTTGTAAATGATCCTAACTGTAAACTTTAAAGTTTGATACAAGAATATTTTTATTTAAGTTAAGTACAAACAAATGTTTGTTAAACTTTTGAATAAAATGTAGTTTACATTATAACTGAATCATTTACATTATTTGTTCCTGTCATGTATTCAACTGCCATTGTATTCCATGTACAAACTGACCTAAGTTGTACACCGTGGGAACACTGACCACAAGGTGGAGAACTTGTGGGAGACACTCCTAACCTGGACTTTCAGGTACAAAAGGGGAAGCTCCATCCACTTTCATCACTTCAGTGTTGGCTAATAAAGGTTACTGGTCACAGAGTAACCTTCTCTCTAGTATGGGCCCCGTGTGCATTTGTCCTGTATAGTAAGGACTTATTATTGGCGACGAGAAACTGGGATTTAAACCACGCGAACATGGGCACTAGCAGCACAGAAGAGAGGTACTGTGTTGGTGATGATTGGGACGATTTTATTGAGACAACAGCAAAGTTTCGTCACTAAGGAACAGCTGGGACAGGATTCGGCCGACAAACGCAGGGCTCATCTCCTGACGGTTTGTGGATCCAGGACATACTCCCTGATGAAGGACCTTCTAGCGCCAGAGAAGCCGGCGGACAAGACTTTTGAAGAGCTCAGTAAGTTGATCGGGGTATGGATATATGAATGGGATATATGGAATTAAAAGGCAGTAAAGTGAATTGGATATATGAATATGTATAAGCCATGGAAAAATAACTAAGAGAATGTCAGATTGCAAATAATACAACATCAGCACAATTAACAAGCTTTCTCAAGGTTTTAAGTTACTAATCCTGCCAACAATATAAATTGTAACATGAAATGAATATATGGATAAATCTGCAGAATTGCAAGGTCTCAGTTAGTAGTCACACCACTAAATTGTAACATTCAGAGGCAATGCTTGAGCTTTCGTAAAAACATCCCATATAGATTGACTAATGAGTGGCTGAGTTAGAATGTCAATCTAATTGTATTTTGTTATCTATTTTCAAAAATGTATAACTGTTGTCGCTTTACGATGTAACTTCACTTATCTGTAGGGAGTGTGTACGCTCTATCGAGAGAGTATATCTTCTGTCTGATAAGTCTTGCCGGCCGGTAAAATAAAGACTGCTTTGTTTAAAGCACAATAGGTATTCGACTCAGTAATTTTACTGAATCAGATAGAGAGAAAAGAATCTACATTTACAGGGGAACACTTTAAACCGGCGAGCAGCATGCACATGGCGAGACACCGGTTTTACACGCACCGGTGGTGAGAAGGGCAAAGCGTTCCAGACTTCGTGGCAGACCTCCGGCTACTGGCGAGCCTATGTAAGTTCCCAGATGCATGCAGAGCGGAGATGCTGCGAGACTTTTTTTATTGAGGGCATCGGGCACGCTGGGGTTTTCAGCAAACTGATTGAGACCAAAGACTTGACCCTGGAAACGGCGGCTTTGATGGCCCAGACATTTATCTCAGGGGAGGAAGAGCCCAGAATGATGTTTAACAAAAATCTTGGTTTAAATGCAGCAAATGGACAGGGAGTCAACATTGTTAACGCAGTACACAGTTCTCCAGGCAGACAGGGGCAATCGGACATGCTCAAGCATGTAGTCGAACCCAAAGGGGAAATTCAACAGAGACAATGGCTAGCTGAACGGCAATTCATGCTGTTATGTATTCAACCAGCATTGTAACCCCTGTATAATCTGACCTAAGTTGTACACTGTGAGAACACTGACCACTAGGTGGTGAACTTGTGGGAGACACTCCTACACTAGACCTTCAGATATAAAAAGGGAAGCTCCACCCACTTCCTTAACACAGTACCTCTTGTCTGTTCTGCTAATGGCCATGCTCGCGTGGCTTAAATCCCAGTTTCTTGTCGCCATTGATACGTCCTTACTGTACAGTATAAATGCACACGAGGCCCATGCTTGAGAGAAGGTCAGTCTGTGACCTGTCCTTTATTCCTTAGCACTCAAGTGAAGGAAGTGGGTGGAGCTTCCCCTTTTATATCTGAAGGTCGAGTGTAGGAGTGTCTCCCACAAGTTCACCATCTAGTGGTCAGTGTTCTCACAGTGTACAACTTAGGTCAGATTATACATGGGTTACAATGCTGGTTGAATACATGACACATGCCATCGCAAGGGACAATGTGGCCAGTAATGGGGCCATCAACACCTGTCAATGGTGCGTTTACGGGCAGTTACAGAGACAGTCAGAGACGATCGACTGGTAATGGACCTTTTGTTTCCAACAACGGCTCATGTTGGAGGTGTGGAGGCAAACACACAGCCAGAGCTTGCAGTTATCAGCAATATACCTGCAGAAATTGCAACGTCAGCGGTCACTTGGCGTGTATGTGCAGTAAGCCTGCAGCCAGATTGATGTACGAGGAGGACGGGCCCGATGTAAACCCTACGAGGCCAAATGGACACTGGGGGAAACCGTTGGAAGCTGAAGTTCAGCGAGTTCATGTGGAGCACATATACAGCTCATACACCAGGACGCCACCGATAATGATGAAAGTGCTCCTCAATGGTATCCCAGTATCAATGGAGCTAGACATGGGGGCCAGTCAGTCCCTGATGAGTATCAAACAGTTTGACAAGTTGTGGGCGTCCAAGGCCAGGTGGCCAAAATTATTGCCGATTGATGCACAGCTACGGACATATACAAAGGAGATCATTCCGGTGTTAGGCAGCGCCACAGTAGTCGTGACCCACAAAGATTCGGAGAACAGGTTGCCACTCTGGATTGTCCTGGGGGATGGTCCCGCACTACTGGGGAGGAGTTGGCTTGCTGTCATGAACTGGAAATGGGGCGATGTCAATGCAATTTCTTCTGTGGAGCGAGTATCATGCTCACAGGTCCTGGACAAATTTGACTCATTATTTCAACTCGGCATTGGCACTTTCATGGGGACCAAGGTAGTGATTCACATAAACCCGGACGCCAGGCCAGGACACCACAAGGCCAGAGCGGTGCCGTACGTGATGCGGGAAAAGATAGAAGGCGAATTGGACCGCCTGCTGAGGGAAGGCATCATCTCGCCAGTCGAATTCAGTGACTGGGCGAGCCTGATTGTGCCGGTGCTCAAGGTGGATAGGTCGGTCAGGATATGTGGTGATTACAAGGCCACTATCAATCGGGTGTCACTCCAAGACCAGTACCAGCTACCGAGAGCGGAGGAACTCTTTGCGACGCTATCCGGTGGCAAACTTTTTTCAAAATTGGACCTGACCTCAGCTTACATGACCCAGGAGCTGGCGAGCGAGTCGAAGAAGCTGACCACCATCACGACACACAAGGGGTTGTTTGAGTACAACAGATGTCCGTTCGGGATTCGCTCGGCTGCCGCGATCTTCCAACGAAATATGGAAAGTCTCCTCAAGTTGATTCCAGGGACGGTGGTTTTTCAAGACGACATCCTCATCACGGGTTGCGATACTGAAGAACACCTCCACAACCTGGAGGAGGTGCTACGCAGACTGGACCGGGTAGGTCTTCGACTGAAAAAGGCGAAGTGCGTCTTCCTAGCTCCAGAGGTAGAATTCCTGGGGATGAGGGTAGCAGCAGACGGGATCAGATCTACTGCGTCCAAAACGGAAGTGATCCAGAGAGCACCCTGACCCCGTAACACGACGGAGCTGCGTTCGTTCCTGGGGCTCCTGAACTATTTTGGTAACTTTCTTCCCAAATTGAGCACGCTGTTAGAGCCGCTACATGTGCTCCTACCAAAGGTTGCGATTGGGTCTGGGGGGACAGCCAGGAAAGGGCTTTTGATAGAGCACGCAATTTGTTCTGCTCCAACAATCTGTTAACGTTATATGACCCATGTAAGAAACTTGTTTTAACGTGTGATGTGTCGTCCTATGGGGTCAGGTGTGTGTTGCAGCATGTTAATGCCAAAGGTCATTTACAGCCGGTAGCTTATGCCTCCAGAAGTCTGTCCCAGGCAGAAATGGGCTACGGGATGGTAGAAAAGGAAGCGCTCGCATGTGTATATGCAGTAACAAAAATGCACCAGTACCTGTTTGGCAGGAAATTTGAGCTGGAGACAGATCACAAACCCCTAACGTCCATTTTGGCTGACAACAAGGCCATAAATGAGAATGCATCGGCCCGCATACAAAGGTGGGCACTCACGTTAGCCGCCTACGACTTTACAATTCGGCACAGACCGGGCACTGAAAACTGTGCCGATGCACTCAGCAGGCTCCCACTAGCCACCACTGAGGGGGCAATTGAGCATACTGCTGAGATAGTCGTGGCTGTTGAAGCTTTCGAGAGCGAAGGCTCACCCGTGACAGCCCGTCAGATCAAAGTCTGGACAAATAGAGACCTGCTACTGTCTTTAGTCAAGAAATGTGTCCTGAATGGGGACTGGGCAGCCATTTGCCCAGGGGCATGGCCTGAGGCATGTAAACCATTTCGCAGACGCAAGGATGAGCTCTCAATTCAGACCGATTGCCTACTATGGGGGAATCGAGTAGTCATGCCCCAGATGGGCAGAGAGGCATTCATCCAAGAACTCCACAATGAGCACCCGGGCATTGTCATGATGAAGGCAATTGCCAGGTCACACGTTTGGTGGCCAGGGATAGATGCAGACCTGGAACTTTGTGTTCGCAGGTGCAATACGTGTGCCCAGCTGGGCAATGCGCCCAGGGAAGCTCCCCTTAGCCCCTGGTCCTGGCCCGCCAAGCCATGGTCATGCATCCATGTGGACTACGCAGGTCCTTTCATGGGAAAAATGTTTTTGGTTGTGGTAGACGCCTACTCCAAATGTATCGAGTGCGATTCTCAATTCAAGCACATCCTCTGCCACGGTAGAAAGTTTACGGGCGATGTTCACCGCCCATGGTCTACCGGACATCTTGGTCAGCGACAATGGCCCGTGCTTTACAAGCATTGAATTCCAGGACTTCATGGCAGGAAATGGTATCAACCATGTCAGAACGGCACTGTTCAAACCGGCCTCAAATGGCCAGGCAGAATGAGCAGTGCAGATAATCAAACAGGGGATGTTCAGAATCCAAGGGGGTTCCCTACAAAGCCGCTTATCATGCCTCCTGTTGGCCAATAGATCCCGACCACACTCGCTCACAGGGTTTCCACCCGCAGAGCTGCTAATGAAAAGGACGCTCAAAACCAGGTTATCCCTGATACACCCCACCATGAAAGAATTTGTTGAGAGCAGGCGGCAGTCACAATGTGACTACCATGACAGGAATGCGATGGCGCGATGTATTGATGTCAATGACCCTGTCTTTGTCCTCAACTACGCTGCAGGGCCCAAATGGCTCGCAGGCATTGTGATTGCCAAAGAGGGGAATAGGATTCTTGTAGTTAAACTTACCAATAGACAAATCTGCCGCAAACACGTGGATCAAACAAAAAGGAGGTTCAGCAACCCCATAGAAGAAGCAGAGGAAGAACACGATGTAGAGTTCACTCCACCACAGGTGACCGAACACCGGAACCAAGTGGAGGAGAGCCCAATCACTGTGGGCAGTCCGGACAGACCTGAGGCACCGCAAACAACAGACACTCAGGCCAGCGCCCAATAACCGGAGCCCCAACTCAGGCGCTCTACAAGGGAGCGTAAACCACCTGAGAGACTTAACCTGTGATCCCAATAAGACTTTGGGGGGGCGAGGTGATGTCCTGTATTCAACTGTCATTGTAATCCATGTATAAACTGACCGAAGTTGTACACCGTGAGAACACTGACCACTAGGTGGTGAACTTGTGGGAGACACTCCTAACCTTGACTTTCAGGTATAAAAGGGGAAGCTCCACCCACCTTCTTCACTTCAGTGCTGGCTAATAAAGGTTATTGGTCACAGAGTGACCTTCTCTCTAATATAGGTCTCGTGTGCATTTGTACTGTATAGTAAGGACATATGAGTTCCATTAACACAACTCTTTGAACTAAAGAAGAATCATTTTCATTATTTGTTCCATTATTAACACAACTTTTTGACGTAGACAAGAATCATTTCCATAATTTGTTCCACTAACACAACACAACATTACGGAACAGGTCCAAACAGTAAAGATGGTCCATTTGGAACAGTTGCCGCTGAGCCTTCAGGCAGGAAAGTGTTCACGGATGAGCTGCTGGCGCAAAGCTTGAGCAATCGTTAAAGGGGCACGACGGCCTGCACTCCTCCGCCGTTGTGCTCCGGGTTCAGATAGTTGCGTGGCTTCCTCATTCTCGTCCTCCTCCTTCTCGTCATCTGCATCTTCCTCATCATCATCAGCCACTCTCACCTCAGGTAGGTCTTCCACTCGCAGCTGCTGCTGCCTCATGATGG
Source organism: Pristiophorus japonicus (assembly GCF_044704955.1). NCBI lineage: Eukaryota > Metazoa > Chordata > Chondrichthyes > Pristiophoridae > Pristiophorus > Pristiophorus japonicus. The sequence continues at coordinate 143,286,267 of NC_091986.1, forward strand.
TTAAGTTATGCAGTATGCAGCACACAACAGTGAACTGAACGACAATCTCAGGGGAGTATTGCAAGCAGCCTCCGGAATGGTCCAGGCATCGAAAACACTGTTCAAGATGCCAATGGTCCTCTCTATTATGCTGTGCGTCGCAATGTGCGACATGTTGTATTCCCGGTCAGCTTCCGTCTGAGTTACGCGTAGGGGCGTCATGAGCCAGGGAGTGAGGCCGTACCCTTTGTCTCCCAGTAGCCAGCTCTGCCCTTCTAGCAGCTGCTGGAACATGGCAGATATAATGCTCTTGCGTCGGATCAATGCATCATGGGTGCTCTCAGGGTATCTTGCAACAACTGACATGATGTGATGCAGGTCGTCAGACACAAGTTGCATATTTATTGAGTGGAAGCCTTTTCTGTTCCTGTACATCTCGGAAAGCTCCAAAGGTGCTCGCAAGGTGATGTGGGTACAATCAATGCAGCCCTGTACCTTGGGGACGCCAGCAATCCTGGAGAAGCCCACAGCCCTTTCAGGCATTGCCTGGGCGGTCATGGGGAACTTTACATCGTCATTCCTCTGGGCATATAGTGCAGCAGTCACCTGTCGAATGCAGATATGTGTTGCATGTTGAGAAATGGCGCACACATCCCCAGTTGTATCCTGGAATGATCCAAATGCACAGAATAAAAATGCAGTTGTAATTTTCACTTCAACTGACAAAGCAGTCCTCCTGATGCTTCTAGGTTGCAGGTCTGCTTTTACTAACTCACAGATCTCAGTTACAGCTTCTTTGCAGAAACGCAGCCTTCTGACACAGTCTGCATCACTCCGGTGCAGGTACGAATACCTGTCTCGATATACCCGATGTGGGTAAAGCCTCCTGCCCATCACCCTACGTGCTCTGAGGTTCCTCATGCGATGACGTCGAATCAATTGTCTTTTCTGCATCACCATCATGCAGAAGGCTTGCACAAGGTATGGCATTGTCAGTATTGCCCTCATGGTTAAATTGTACCTTTGCAAGAATCTCAAAATGGCAGGCAGGACAAGGTTCTTTGTTCTGTCTCCTCAAGGTCGACACCCTAGTATGGACAACACCCAGTTCTGAGCCGGCACAATAATCGGGACCCCCCCGCCACCCCCCCCCCCCCAACGTCATTTGTTGCCTCAAAGCCTCCCTGATAAAGTGCGACATCACCATTGACACCTGGAAGTCCTTGGCCAAAGACCGCCCCAGGTGGAGAAATTGCATCCGGGAGGGTGTTGAGCTCTTCGAATCTCAACACCGAGAGCGTGAAGAGGTCAAGCGCAGGCAGTGGAAGGAGCGTACGGCAAACCAGTCCCACACATCGCTTCCCCCACCTGTGACAGAGTCTGTGGCTCTCGTATTGGATTGTTCAGCCACTAGAGAACTCACTTCAGGAGTGGAAGCAAGTCTTCCTCGATTCCGAGGGACTGCCTATGATGATGAATGTAGGCTTCTCATGCCTTCCGTTTGCCTTCCACAGCCCCCCCGGCACCCCGCCGGGCTTCATTTGATATGTAGTGTAGGTTTCTCATGCCTTCCGTTTGCCTTCCACAGCGGCCCCCCCCCCCACCACCTTCTTTTGAATCTGGGCCCGAGCCCCTGTGCCTGGGCGAGCGACCGATTCTGCCGGCCAACGCTCTGACCTTTACGCCCGGTTTGGAGACATTGGGTGCTGGCGTGTTAGTTTAAAAAAAATGTAAAAGCAAATAATTCCATTAAACTTCCATTTCAGACGTTTTAAGTTTTAAAAATTTAAGCTTGATTATGGATATTTATGTGTTCTTGACTCCCTCCAAAACCTTGCATAAAAACAATGGCGTCTTTCTGCGCCGATTTTTTAATGTGCGCTGGTTTTTCTTAAGTGCCATGAATGTTTTTCAGGAATGGTCACATACGCCATCCTAGGATAAATTTAAATGACCAAACTTCCATAATTGTGAAAAACTGGCGCAGACAACAAGTTATGCCCCCAATGACTCGAAAAAAACCCTAAACAAATCATAACTAACAGAGTTACGCTGGTGCACAAAGATTGGGGAAACTTGGATTTAAAAAATGTAGGCCAAAAAAAGCGATGCGCGCCTAAAAAATGGCGCAAATCATCGGGGAAAATTGAGCTCACTATCCCTGGTCAAGAAGGTGAAGGGGCATTACCTGTTCCTAAACAACTGTCAATGCTAATTTAAAATCTGCAGCTAAAAGTCATACACCTCCAGTGTAGAATAACATTTCTTCCAGTTTTCACTTTCTCCCTTCTCTGCACACTGACTCATAGCAAATTGAAGCTTTAAAAATGCCAATGTGTCAACTGATAGATAATATCATTGTTGAGATTCCATTGATGTTATCATAGCAACACTATAATGCCAACTATAGTTTTATGTTGTGGGCTCTCATCTACTTGCAACTATATTCAGATATTCCAACTAATTCTGGCCTTCACCGATGAGGAAGTGGATTGACTGCCCAAGCTTATTTCATTCAGGACTATCATGGCCCACAGAGATAAAAGATAAAAAAATAAAAGAGATTCATCAGTCACAGTCAGATTGAAACCAGGTAACCTGGGGTGAAAAAGCACTCTACTTAACTACAAAGCCGTTCAGTTACTTGTGAATTTACTGTTCAATAGCTCTCTGATTTTCAAGAAATGGAAAGCACAGCATTTTATATAATAGAGGATAACACATATGGGAGTATAATAACATCTTGGGGTTCATTTAACATTAATATATTCAATGACATAGATTATACAGCACAGAAACAGGCCAGTTGGCTCAACTAGTCCATGCCAGCGTTTATGCTCCACTTGAAACCCCTCCCATCTTTTCTCATCTAACTCTATTAACATAACCCTCTATTCCCTTCCCCTTCATATGCTTATCGAGCCTTCCTTTAAATACTTCTACACTATTCACCTCAACCACTCCTTGTGGGAGCGAGTTCCAAATTCTTTCTGGGTGAAGACATTTCTTCTGAATTCTCTGTTTGATTTCTTGGTGACTATCTTATATTGATGGCCTCCAGTTTTGTTCTTCCCCACAAGTGGAAACATTCTCTCTGTATCTACTCTATCAAAACCTTTCATAATTTTAAAGACCTCTATTAGGTCACCATTCAGCCATCTTGTTTTCATGAGAAAAGAGACTCAGCCTATTCATCCTTTCCTGATAAGTATAACCTCACATTTGTGGTATCATAAACCTTTTTTGCACCCTCCAGTGCCTCGATATCCTTTTTATAATATGGCAACCAGAACTGTACACAGTACCACAAGTGTGGTCCAACCAAGGTTCAGTACAAATTTAACATAACTTCACTTCTGTTCAATTCAATCCCTCTAGAAATAAACTCTAGTGCTTGGTTTTTTTTTATGGCCTTATTAACCTGCATCATTACTTTCAGTGATTTGTTTATTTGTACTCTCAGATCGCTTTGCTCCTCTACTCCATTTAGCTTCTTACTTTCTAAGTAATATGTGACCACCTTATTTTTCTTTCCAAAATGTAATACCTCAAACTTATCTGTGTTGAAATTCATTTGCCAATTATATGCCCATTCTGCAAGTTTATTAATGTCGTCTTGTCATTTGTTGCATTCCTCCTCAGTATTGACTATTCCCCCCAATTTGGTGTCATCTGCAAATTTAGAAATGGTGTTTTTGATTCCAATGTTTAAATCGTTAATATAAATTGTGAACAACAGTGGTCCCAGCACTGATCCTTGTGAAGCACTTTCCATCTTCTGCCACTCTCTGCTTTCTGTCTTGAGGCCAGTTAACTATACATTCTGCTACTTGCTCCCTGACTCCGTGTGCTCTGATCTTATTCATTAGATTATTATGTCATCATAGGCAGTCCCTCAAAATGAGGATGACTTGCTTCTATGCCAGAAAAACGATGTGTTCACAGGTGTTTCAATGAAGGACCTAATATTCCAGGTCCTGAACTACATTTTGAAGGGTGGAAGATGCCTGTGCGTGGATTTTTTTAACGTGTGGTGACCAAAGCACACCAGCCACCACACGGGGTGACAAAGCTAACTCTTGGTCCAGTGGCAAGATGACTGGAGACCAGCTCTGCTACATGGAACTAATGCGCACACATATCGCAGTGTGGGCTGGCCCATGCTGCCCCTGGGCCCCTGGCCCCGAGCTCATGCCTCTCTTGGGCCCCATCACATCCCTCCACAGTCTCTCGCTGCTCCTGCTCTATCTGCCCATGCTCCAATCACCGACCTGGACCTTGATGACATCCCTCTTCGTGCCGTCGCCCTCCTGCACCAGCTCGCGCTGCCCCCTGGAGTAGTATGTCTTCACGCTGCTCCCCGAGACTTCCACGCTGCTCCTTTTATGGCCCCGATCTATTATGTGGCACCTTATTGAAGGTCTTTTGGGAATCTAAATAAATTACATGTGCTACATTACCCTTGTCTACTCTCTCTGTTACCTCTTCAAAGAATTCAATGAAATTGGTAATGCAAGACTTTCCCTTTTGAAATCCATGCTGACTATTCATTATTATATTTTTAGTTTCTAGATGTTTTTCTATTTACACCTTTAGTAGGGATTCCATTATTTTCCCTATCACCAGTGTTTAGCTAACTAGTCTATCGTTCCATGGACATGTTCTATCTCCTTTCTTAAATATAGGGATAACTTCAGCTCTCCACCAGTCCCCTGGCACTACACCTTTTTCTAATGAATTATTAAATCTGTAGCATTATCTGAGGCCCTTGCTCTATTAATCTTTGTGAACCATAATGACATGTTGCTCTACATGTAATTCATAGCTATGTCTTTTGCTGTATTTTGTTTTAGTTTGCAAAAATTGCTCAGTCTGAGTTTGCAAACTATGAGGAAAATTATAAATAATTCATACAAATAATACTGTCAACAGATTAATGTACACATTTCATTTCTCAATTAAACAGTTTTGAGGGGCCAGTGAAAGATCAGAAAAATGTGGAGTTTAGCATCAGCAAGTGGGACATATTTTACTATATTTTGAGTTGGAATTTATTTAAGCTGCTTTTAATATTGTGAGCTGTTTGAAGTTGTTTATTTGTGAACTGGATTAACTGAGCTGGGTTGTGGCTGCAATAGGTAATTAATTGGTTACAAAGGATACATGATTACATCACCAAAAATAATTACTGCGGATGCTGGAACTCTCAAAAAAACAGAAAATACTGGAAATACTCAGCAAGTTAGGCAGCATCGGTGGAGAAAGAAACAAAGTTAACATTTCAGGTCGATGACCTTTCATTCGAACTGGAAGTAGTTAGAGATGTAACAATTTGTAAGCAAGTACAGAGGCAGGGAAAAGGCGGGTGAAGAGATGGTGAGAAAAGAACAAAAGGGAATGTCTGTGATAGTTTGGAAGGCAGAAATGATTAAATGACAAACGTGATGATGGTGCGAGGCAAAAGCAGGTGGTAATGGGACAGGTAAAGAAACAAATGATGGGTCTAGAGGAGCTGTAAATATCCACTACAGAACCATTATCAGCATGTACTGTCTGAAAATAAATTGGAGCAGTAGTTATGATTTGAAGTTATTGAAATCATTGTTGAGTTCGGAAGGTTGTAAAGTGCCTAATCGAAAGATGAGGTGCTGTTCTTCGAGCTTCCGTTAATCTTCATTCGAACAATGCAGGAGACTGAGGTCAGAGTAGGGGCAGGACGCAGATAAAGGTAGGCCCAAGAAGCTGGAGGGAGCGCGAGTGTCAAGGAGCGAGGTAAATGACGTCTGGGCAAGGGAAAGAGCTGATTGGTGGATAGTTGGCGCTTTTTTAAGTCGTATGTTTATTTCTGTTAAGTTACTGGAGTACCGCCAGAGCCATGTCCAGGGCACCATGGGTCACTCAGTTGTACAGGGGGGAAGGAGGAAGACAGGGAAAGCAATAGTGGTAGGGGATTCTATAGTTAGGGGAACAGACAGGCGTTTCTGCAGCTGCAGACGTGACTCCCGGATGGTATCTTGCTTCCCTGGTGCCAGGGTTAAGGATGTCACTGAGCGGCTGCAGAATATTCAAGGGGGGAGGGTGAACAGCCAGAAGTCATGGTCCATATTGGTACCAACGACATAGGTAGAAAGAGGGATGAGGTCCTGCAGGTAGATTTTAGGGAGCTAGGAAGGAGATTAAAAAGCAGGAGCTCAAAGGTAGTAATCTCTGGATTACTCCCGATGCCACATGCGAGTGAATATAGAAATAGGAGAATAGAGCAGGTGAACGCGTGGCTGGAGAGATGGGCAGGAGGGAAGGCTTCAGATTCCTGGGGCATTGGGATTGGTTCTGGGGGAGGTGGGACCTGTACAGGCCAGACAGGTTGCACCTCAGTAGAACTGGCACCAATATTCTCGTGGGGAGGTTTGCTCGTGCTGTAGGGGAGGGTTTAAAGTAAGTTGGCAAGGGGCTGGCACAAGGATGTAGCAATAGAAAGGAGAAACAAAGGGCACAAAGGATTGGGAGAGATGGAAAGCACTAAAGCAAGAAATAGTAAGGTATTAGCTGGGGTCAGGCTAAGAGGGAACACAGGATGGTCTAGGATAGGTTTACAGTGTATGTATGTAAATGCATGATGCATAGTAAACAAGGTTAGTGAGTTGCAGGTGCAAATAGCCACATAAGAGTTGTGATGTATTTAGGTCGGCCCGGAGGGCGCCGAAAATCTGGAAGCTCCGCTAAGCCTGGCAGAGCTGACCGGCGCCCTCGACCGGCTCTCGAGGGGAAAAGCCCCGGGGCTGGACGGGCTGACCGTGGAGTTCCACAGGGCGTTCTGGGATGTCCTGGGGGGCGACTACGCGCGGGTCCTGGGGGAAAGTCTGGTGACCGGGGAGATGCCCCTCTCTTGGCGCAGGGCAGTCATCGTCCTGCTGCCTAAGAAGGGCGATCTCCGCCTCCTTAAGAACTGGCGCTCGGTCTCCCTCCTCAGCACGGACTACAAAATCTTCACCAGGATGATGTCTGCTTGCCTTGGCGCCGTGCTGGACCACATGATCCACCCCGACCAGTCCTACACGGTCCCGGGCCGGACAATCCACGATAACATCCATCTGGTCCGGGACCTCATCCATCACTCCCAGGAGGCTGGTTTGTCGGTCGCCTTCCTATCCCTCAACCAAGAGAAGGCGTTCGACAGGGAGGATCACGACTATCTGTTCGGAACTCTGCGCGCTTTCGGGTTCGGGACGCATTTCGTCGCCCGGATCCGACTTTTGTACGCCGCCGCAGAGTGTCTGATTAAGGTTAACGGGTCCTTGACGGCGCCCCTTCGCTTTAGGAGAGGGGTGTGCCAGGGATGCCCCATGTCTGGCCAGTTATATGCCATCTGCGTGAAGCCTTTCCTGCGCCTCCTGCGGACGAGGTTGACGGGACTGGCTCTGCAAGGGCCGGGCGTGGAGGTCGTCCTCTCGGCTTATGCCGATGACGTGCTCCTCGCGGTAGAGGATCCCGTTGACCTGCGGAGGATGCGTGAGTGCCAGGAGATTTACTCGGCCGCGTCCTCCGCCAGGATCAACTGGGAGAAATGTTCCGGACTCCTGGTGGGTCAGTGGTGGGTGGACTCCCTGCCGGAGGAGCTCAGGCCTTTTGCCTGGAGCACGACCCATCTCCTCTATCTGGGAGTCTACCTTAGCCCCGACGAAGAAGCCTGGCCGGAGAACTGGCAAGAGCTGGAGGCCAAGGTTGCCGCTCGCCTAGGGCGCTGGACAGGACTGCTCCGAGTGCTGTCCTACAGGGGTCGAGCGCGAGTCATAAACCAGCTGGTGGCCGCTATGCTGTGGTACCGGCTGGTCACTTTGACCTCTCCCCCTGCGTTTGTCGCCAGAATACAGAAGAAGCTGGTGGACTTCTTCTGGAACAACAGGAAGCACTGGGTCTCTGCCGCAGTCTTGAGTCTCCCGCGTAGGGAGGGCGGTCAGTCATTGGTGTGCGTCAGCGCCCAGCTAGCGACTTTCCATCTTCAGATCCTGCAGAGATACCTTCACGTCGAGCCCCCTCCTAGGTGGGATGCGCTGGCGATGTATTTCTTCCGCCAGCAGCACAGCCTCAACAATGACACGCAGCTCCTGTTTGTGAGCTTGGGGGGTGTCAGGACCGCCGTCCAGGAGCTGCCTGTCTTTTACAAGGAACTCACCAGGGTCTGGAACAAAGTCTCCACCAAGCGCAGCTCTCCACCGGCTGGAGTGGCAGCTGTCCTGCAGGGGCCACTGCTCGGGAATCCGTACCTCCACGACCGAGGTTTCAGGTGGCAGTCGGACGAGAGGGCTGTGGCTGGTGAGGTGACCAGGGTCAGGGACCTACTCGATGGCAGAGGAGCGGGCTGGATGGCGCCAGACACGCTGGCGCGGCGCCTAAATTCGGCCGATGTCCGCCGCGCGGCCGATGCCATCGAGTCGCTAAAAACAACTCTGGGCCCTGACTCCGTTAGGTGTGTCGAGGAGGCTCAAGCACGTGGGGAGATCCCGTCCGAACTGACCCTCGTCCGGACGGAATTCCTCATCGGCGCCAAACCCCGGAACCTCCCTCGGGAGCCGGCGCCTCACAACTTGAGCCGCCTCAGGGAAATCCCCTCTGTGCCATTCAGTTCTGCGTGGAGGGGTTTCCTGTACGGGCTGCTCCTGCACACTCTCAACTTTGCCATCCTCGTCTGCCGTCCGGACACGCCATGGCGTACCATCTTGCCGTCCGGAGGAGGCGGGGGTCCCCGATGGAGTGCACTCTACGCGGGAGTTCTCCCACTATTTATCGGGGACTTGGCCTGGAGGGTGGTGCACGGAGCAGTCCCGTGCAACAAATTTTTAAGCCGGTTCACGGACTCCCAGGCCGCCTGCAATTTCTGCGGTCTGGAAGAGTCCGTGTTCCATGTTTTTACTGAATGTGTGAGGTTGCAGCCCCTGTTCCACTATTTAAAGGGGCTGCTTCTGAAATTCTGGTTGCACTTCAGTCCCACACTTCTGATCTTCGGGCACCCTGTGCGGAGGGGAGCGGGTAGGTCCGAGGGCCTCCTCGTAGGACTGCTCCTGGGCACGGCCAAGGGTGCCATCAGCCGGTCCAGGCAGCAGGCGGTCGAGGGGGTCATTCAGCCTGACTGCCTGCCTCTCTTCCGCGCCTACATCCGGGCCAGGGTGTCCTTAGAGATGGAGCACGCGGTGTCCACCGGTACTCTCGCGGCCTTCCGCGAGAGGTGGGCGCCGGAGGGATTGGAGTGCATCATCATGCCCGGCAACCAAATTTTCATTTGATTTTATGTTTTAAAGTTTAATTTGTTTTAATTGCCAGTGTTTTTAGTGTCCCCCTCCCCTTTTATAGGGGGCACTTGTAAAATATGGAATTTTAATGCCCTAAAAAAAAACACAAAAAAAACCTACAAAAAAAAATACAAACCCCCCCCCCCCAAAAAAACAAAAAAAAGGGCCTTGGGAAATGTTTGGAGTGTCCCCCAGATCGGGGGGCACGTGATTTAATGTTTATGTTTGCCCCCAAAAGAGTTGTGATGTATTTAACCCCTTGTAACCTGTATTACACTACCACCAGAGGGCCTACCTGTTGGAGTCCCAAGGGATCACAGCATCCCTTGGGAGCCCGGTATATAAGCAGGTCACCCACGAGGTACCTGCATTCTGGAGTCTTATTAAAAGGGGCTAAGGTCACACTTGCTCATTGTACACAGTACTCAGTTTCAACCTTTACTGTGAGCGTATCAATTGGCGACGAGGTAACGAACAACTGCGCGAAAATGCAAAGAACAGTTGGTATCCTGGAGAAATTCTCAGAAGGGGACAATTGGGGAGGCCTTCGTAGAGAGACTCGACCAATACTTTGTGGCCAAAGAGCTGGAAGGGGACGAGAACGCTACTAAACGAAGGGAGATCCTCCTAACTGACTGTGGGGCAACAACCTATGGCCTCATGAAGAATCTCCTAGCTCCGGCAAAACCAACAGCTAAATCCTATGAAGAATTGTGAACGCTGGTCCGGGAGCACCTAAATCCTAGGAAAGCATTTTGATGGCGGGATATCGGTTCTACACATGTCAACGGTAGAAGGGCCAGGAAGTGGCGAGCTATGTCGCCAAACTAAGGCGCCTCGCAGGACATTGCAAATTTGAGGGATTCCTAGAACAAATACTTAGAGACTTTTTTGTACTGGGCATTGGCCATGAGGTAATCCTTCGCAAACTATTGACTGTAGAAACACCGAATCTAAGTAAAGCCATAACGAAAGCCAAGCATTTATGTCCACCAGCGACAAAACCAAACAGATTTTGCAGAGTAAAGAAGTTTCGGCCAGTACTGTGCCCAAAGTAACGTCGTTTTCAAGCAGGAATATACATGGCAGAACGTACACGCTGGCTGCTGCTGCCCGACCTCAGATGACCCAGAGTCCGTCATCAATCGTTAATGTGAGGCAGTTAACACCTTGTTGGCGTTGTGGAGGTGATCATCGGCCCCATCAATGCCACGTCAAGCACTATGTGTGCAACGGTTGCAGAACAATGGGACATCTCCAGCGAATGTGCAGCAAGCTGCAAACCCTGCAAACCACCACGTTGCAGAGGAAGATCAGGCTGAATTGGAGACTCGTACCGAGGAGGTAGAAGTGTACAGGGTACACACATTCACCACGAAATGTCCACAAATAAGGTTGAAAGTTGAACTGAACGGAATTCTAGTATCTATGGAACTAGACACGGGTGTGAGTCAGTCCATAATGAGTAAAAAGGCCTTCGACAGGCTGTGGGGCAACAAGGCACACAGGCCCAAGCTCAGCCCCATTCACACCAAACTAAGGATACACCAAAGAACTAATCCCTGTAATTGGCAGTGCAGAAGTCAAAGTCTCCTATGGGAGCAGCACACCAACTCCCACTATGGATTGTACCAGGAGATGGCCCCACACTGTTCAGCAGAAGCTGGCTGGAAAAAATCCGCTGGAACTGGGACGACATCCAAGCACTTTCGTTCGTCAACGATGCCTCATATGCCCAGGTTCTGAGGAGGTCTCCATCGTTGTTTGAGCCAGGCATTGGAAGCTTCTCAGGGGCGAAAGTGCAGATCCATTTGGTTCCCGGTACGCGACTCATCCACCACAAAGCACGGGCGGTACCATATATGGTGCGTGAGAAAGTGGAAATTGAGCTGGACAGGCTGCAGCGAGAAGGCATCATCGCGCCGGTGGAATTCAACGAGTGGGCTAGTCCGATTGTCCCGGTACTCAAATAGGACGGCATGGTCAGAATTTGTGGGGACTATAAAGTAACGATTAACCGTTTTTTGCTACAGGACCAATACCCACTACCCAAGGCAGACGACCTATTTGCGACCCTGGCTGGAGGGAAGACGTTCACCAAGCTGGTCCTGACCTCGGCCTACAAGATGCAGGAGCTGGAGGAGTCTTCGAAAGGCCTCACCTGCATCAACACGCTCAAAGGTCTGGTCATCTATAACAGATGCCCGTTCGGGATTCAGTCGTCCGCGGCAATCTTCCAACGGAACATGGAGAGCTTGCTAAAGTCGGTTCCTCGCACCATAGTTTTCCAGGACGACATACTGGTTACAGGTCGGGACACCATTGAGCACTTGAAGAATCTGGAAGTCGGTTGGATCGCATGGGGCTCAGATTGAAATGCTCGAAGTATGTTTTCCTGGCACAGGAGGTCGAGTGCTTGGGAAGAAGAATCGCAGCAGACGGCATCAGACCCACTGATGCCAAGACGAAGGCCATCAAGAATGCGGCGAGACCACAGAACGTGACGGAGCTGCAGTCGTTCCTGAGATTCCTTAACTATTTCGGTATTTTCCTTCCTGAGTTAAGCACCCTGCTGGAACCTCTACATGCACTACTGTGCAAGGGAGACGATTGGGTATGGGGGAATTCACAAGAGACTGCCTTTAAGAAAGCCAGAAATCTGTTGTGTTCAAACAAACTGCTTGTCCTGTATGACCCTTGTAAAAGATTAGTGCTAGCTTGCGATGCGTCGTCATACGGGGTCGGGTGTGTGTTACAACAGGCTAACGAATTGGGGATTTTGCAACCAGTCGCTTATGCGTCCAGGAATTTGTCCAGCGTCGAAAGGGCCTACAGCATGATTGAAAAAGAGGCTCTGGCGTGCGTTTACGGGGTAAAGAAAATGCACCAGTACTTATTTGGCCTCAAGTTTGAGCTTGAAACTGACCACAAGCCGCTCATATCGCTGTTCTCTGAGAGTAAAGGGATTAACACCAATGCCTCTGCCCACATCCAAAGATGGGCGCTCACGCTGTCGGCATACAACTATGTAATCCGCCACAGACCGGGCACAGAGAACTGCGCAAATACTCTCAGTTGGCTGCCATTGCCCACCACTGGGGTGGATATGGCACAGCCTGCAGACTTACTCATGGTAATGGATGCATTCGAAAATGAAAAGTCCCCTGTTACAGCCTGCCAGATCAGGACCTGGACCAGCCAGGATCCTTTACTGTCCTTGTTAAAAAAAAACTGTGTCCTCCATGAGAGCTGGTCCAGCGTCCCAGCGGAGATGCAGGAGGCAATTAAACTGTTCCACAGGTGCAAAGACGAAATGTCCCTGAGGCAGACTGTCTGTTGTGGGGCAATCGCGTGGTCTTGCCCAAGAAAGGCAGAGATACGTTCATATGTGAACTACACAGCACCCACCCAGGCATTATAATGATGAAAACCATAGCCAGATCCCATGTGTGGTGACCCGGCATCGACTCAGATTTAGAGCCATGCGTGCGTCAGTGCAACACTTGCTCTCAGCTGAGCAATGCACCCAGAGAGGCACCGCTAAGTTTGTGGTCATGACCCTCCAAACCATGGTCAAGGATCCACGTGGACTATGTGGGCCCATTTCTAGGCAAAATGTTTTTGGTTGTCGTGCAATTGAATGTGCAATAATGTCAGTAAGCAAGGCCACGGCCACCATTGAAAGCCTACGAACCATGTTTGCCACGCATGGCCTGCCTGATTTCCTAGTCACTGACAATGGGCCGTGTTTCACCAGTGTTGAATTCAAGGAATTCATGACCCGCAATGGGATCAAGCACGTCACATCTGCCCCGTTCAAGCCCGCATCTAATGGCCAGACAGAACGGGCAGTTCAGACCATCAAGCAAAGCCTGAAACACGTGCCGGAAGGCTCCCTGCAGACCCGACTATCCCGTGTGCTGCTCAGCTACTGCACCAGACCCCACTCACTCACCAGAGTTCCTCCAGCCGAGCTGTTCATGAAAACAGCGCTCAAAACAAGGCTCTCCCTTGTCCACCCTGATCTCCACGATCACGTGGAGGGCAGGCGGCATCAACAAAGTGTGTACCATGACTACGCAAATTTGTCACGCGATATTGATGTCAATGATCCTGTGTTTGTACTCAATTATGGACATTGTCCCAAATGGCTCGCTGGCACGGTCATAGTCATAGAGGGAAGTAGGGTGTTTCAGGTCAACTTGGCCAACGGACTAACATGCAGATAACATTTGGACAAAATTAAATTGCGGTTCACCAACAGCTATGAACAACTCGAAGAAGACACCACCAATTTTGACCCTCCAACACACACACAAGTGGCAACTGACATCATGGTTGATCACGAAGCCGAACTCACCATCCCCAGCAGCCCGGCAAGGCCAGCTGCCCAGCAGCCCAGTGAAGAACTAACCAACTCACCCACACTCGCATTTGTACCGAGACGATCCACAAGGGAGCGAAAAGCCCCAGATCATCTCACCCTGTAAATAAGTGGACTTTTGACTTCACGGGGAAGTGATGTTATGTATTTAACCCCTTGTAATCTGTATTACACTACCATCAGTGGGCCTACCTGTTGGAGTCGCAAGGGATTCCAGCATCCCTTGGGAGCACGGTATATAAGCAGGCCACCCACGAGGTACCTGCACTCTGGAGTCTTATTAAAAGGGCTAAGGTCACACTTGCTCATTGTACACAATACTCAGTTTCATCCTTTATTGTGAATGTATCAGGAATATGATGTTGTGGCAGTAACAGAGACCTGACTCAAAAAAGGGCAGGATTGGGTATTAAATATTCCTGGATAGAGGGTGTTCAGGAAAGATTGGGAAGGAAAGACAGGAGGTGGTGTGGCAGTATTCGTTAAGGAGAATGTTACAGTGCTGGAGATAGAGGATGTCTTGGAGGGGTCAAGGACAGAATCTATTTGGTTAGAGTTAAAAAATAATAGAGGGGCCATTACATTACTGTGTGTATTCTACAGGCCACCAACTAGTGGGAAAATTATAGAGGAGCAAATTTGCAGGGAAATTACAGAGGTGCAAGAACTATAGAGTAGTGCTAATGGGGGACTTCAATTATCCTAATATAAACTGAGATAATAATAGTGTAAAGGGCAGAGAGGGGAATAATTTAATAAGTGTGTTCAGGAGAACTTTCTTGATCAGTATATTTCCAGTCCAGCGTGGAAGGAGACATTGCTGGATCTGGTTCTGGGGAATGAGGTTGGTCAAGTGGAGCAAATGTCAGTAGGTGAACATTTAGGGAACAGTGACCATAGTATCATAAGATTTAGATTAGCTATGGAAAAGGACAGGGAGCAGGCAGGCAAAACTGTAGTGGAACAATGGGCTGCCTTTAAAGAGGAACTAGTTCGGGTATAGTCGAGGTACATTCCCACAAGGGGGAAAGGGAGGGCAACTAAAATCAGAGCTCCCTGGATGCCAAAAGAGAGTAAGATGAAGCAGAAAAAGAGCATGTATGACAGATGTCAGGTCGAGAATACATCTGAGAATCAAGCTAAATATAGAAAGGTTAGTGGAGAAGTGAAAAAGAAAATAAGAGGGGCAAAGAGAGGGTATGAGAATAAAATGGCAGCTAACATAAAAGGTATTCCAACAGTCTTCTCTATTCATATAAATAGCAAACAGGTAGTAAGAGGGCGGGGTGGGGCTGATAAGGGACCAAAAAGGAGAGCTACGCATGGGGGCAGAGGGTATGGCAGAGGTACTAAACGAGTGCTTTGCATCTGTTTTCATCAAGGAAGAAGATGCTGCCATAGATGTGTGGCGGCCCGGCCCGGAAATCGGCACGCTCCTGGCCTGCAAGACCATCAGCGGGCCGGGTTCATTAGAGGGAGCAACCTGCGGCGGCATGCCACTGCAGGGAGCAGCGTGTGCTGCTGCAGGAGGGTGATGGCTGCGAAGAGGGCGACTGGATTGGACGTCACCATAACCCAGGTGGGTGTTTGGAGCGCGGGCAGGTACAGCAGGAGTGGCGAGGTCGGGGCAAAGGGGCGGTGAGTGATCATAGATAGATGTGATTGGGGCCCAGGAGAGGTGTGAGTTATGGGGCCCAGAAGAGGCGAGGGCCCTGGGGCAGCACAGGCCAGCCCACACTGCGCTATGTGTGCGCACTAGGTCCGTGCAGCAGAGCTGATCTCCAATCGTCTTGGTCAATCCTTGCCACTGGACCAAGACCTAGCTCTGTCAAGCCTGTGTGGTGGCTGGTGTGCAACGGCCACCACACATTAAAAAAAATCCACGCACAGGCATCTTCTACCCTTCAACATGTAGTTTGGGACCTGGAATATCAGGTCCTTTATTGAAACACCTGTGAACTCATCCCTTTTTGTCGTGGAAGCAAGTCATCCTCGTTTTGAGGGACCGCCTATGAGTAAAGGAGGAGGTAGAGGAGATACTGGATGGGATAAAAATTGATAAAGAGGAGGTACGAGAAAGGCTGGCTGTACTTAAAGTAGATAAGTAAACAGGATTGGATGGGATGCATCCTAGGACGCTGAGGGAAGTAAAGGAAGAAATCGCGGAGGTACTGGCCATAATCTTCCAATCCTCCTTCGGCTCTTCCAGCCTTAGACAGACTTCTAGATGCGTATGCAACCGGTTGAAATTTACCTGATACATTGGTTTGCTGTAACACACAGCCGACCCCGTATGAAGATGCATCACAAGCTAGCACTAATCGTTTACATGGGTCATACAGTACAAGTAACTTATTAGAACAAAGTAGGGAGATCGAGGAGCGGTGAGTCGAGGAGGCGGTGTGAGATTCCGGGGGAGGCCAGCTGGTGCTGGTGTAGGGAGAGAAGGCAAAAAAGAAGTAAAAAGAAATCGAAGGGTGACGTCACAGCCAAAGGGGTAAGTGATTGGCTGGTGATTGGTGAGTAGTTTTTCTTCTTTTCTTTTCATTTATCAGTAAGTAACCTTTGAAATTGTTGCCAAATTAAATTAATTAAGAGTTAAGTCATGGCAGGAGAGCCCAGACCCATGTCATGCTCCTCCTGTGTTATGTGGGAACTCGGGGATGCTCCCAGTCTCCCTGATGGCTACGTGCAGGAGGTGCATCCTGCTGCAGCTCCTGACAGACCGCATTGCGGCACTGGAGCTGCGCATGGATTCACTCTGGAGCATCCGTGATGCTGAGGATATCGTGAATAGCACGTTTAGTGAGTTGGTCTCACCGCAGCTAAAGGTTACTCAGGTACATATGGAATGGGTGATCATCAGGCAGAGCAGTGGAAGGAAGATAATGCAGGGGTCCGCTGCAGTCATCCCCCTCCAAAACAGATACACCGTTTTGGGTATTGTTGGGGGGGTTGACTCACCAGGGGAGGGTAGCAGCAGTCAAGTTCATGGCACCGTGGGTGGCTCTGCTGCACAGGAGGGCAGGAAAAAGAGTGGGAGAGCTATAGTGATAGGGGATTCCACTGTAAGAGGAATAGATAGACGTTTCTGTGGCCGCAACCGAGACTCCAGGATGGTATGTTACCTCCCTGGTGCAAGGGTCAAGGATGTCTCGGAGCGGCTGCAGGACATTTTGGAGGGGGAGGATGAACAGCCAGTTGTCATGGTGCATATAGGTACCAATGATATAGGTAAAAAACGGGATGAGGTCCTACAAGCTGAATTTAGGGAGCTAGGAGTTAAATTAAAAAGTATGACCTCAAAGGTAGTAATCTCAGCATTGCTACCAGTGCCACATGCTAGTCAGAGTAGGAATTGCAGGATAGCTCAGATGAATACGTGGCTTGAGGAACGGTGCAAGAGGGAGGGATTCAAATTCCTGGGACATTGGAACCGGTTCTGGGGGAGGTGGGACCAATACAAACCGGACGGTCTGCACCTGGGCAGGACCGGAACCAATGTCCTCGGGGGAGTGTTTGCTAGTGCTGTTGGGGAGGGGTTAAACTAATATGGCAGGAGGATGGGAACCTATGCAGAGGGAAGTAGAATGGGGGCAGAAGCAAAAGATAGAAAGGAGAAAAGTAAAAGTGGAGGGCAGAGAAACCGAAGGCAAAAATCAAAAACGGCCACATTACAGCAAAATTCTAAAGCTGCAAAGTGTGTTAAAAAGACAAGCCTGAAGGCTCTGTGCCTCAATGCAAGGAGTATTCGGAATGTGGACGAATTAACTGCGCAGACAGCTATTAACGAATATGATATAATTGGCATATGGAGACATGGCTCCAGGCTGACCAAGGCTGGGAACTCAACATCCAGGGGTATTCAACATTCAGGAAGGATAGACAGAAAGGAAAAGGAGGTGGGGTAGCGTTGTTTGTTAAAGAGGAAATTAACGCAACAGTAAGGAAGGACATTAGCTTGGATGATGTGGAATCGGTATGGGTAGAGCTGCGGAACACCAAAGGGCAGAAAAAGCTAGTGGGAGTTGTGTACAGACCACTAAATAGTAGTAGTGAGGTTGGGAACAGAATCAAACAAGAAATTAGGGATGCATGCAATAAAGGTACAGCAGTTATCATGGGCGACTTTAATCTACATATAGATTGGGCTAACCAAACTGGTAGCAATACGGTGGAGGAGGATTTCCTGGAGTGTATTAGGGATGGTTTTCTAGACCAATATGTCGAGGAACCAACTAGAGGGCTGGCCATCATAGACTGGGTGATGTGTAATGAGAAAGGACTAATTAGCAATCTTATTGTGTGAGGACCCTTGGGGAAGAGTGACTATAACATGGTGGAATTCTTTATTAAGATGGAGAGTGACATAGTTAATTCAGAGACTAGGGTCATGAACTTAGGGAAAAGTAACTTCGATGGTATGAGACGTGAATTGGCTAGAATAGACTGGCGAACGATATTTAAAGGGTTGACAGTGGATAGGCAATGGCAGACATTTAAAGATCACATGGATGAACGTCAACAATTGTCCATCCCGGTCTGGAGTAAAAATAAAATGGGGAAGGTGGCTCAACCGTGGCTAACAAGGGAAATTAAGGATAGTGTTAAATCCAAGGAAGAGGCATATAAATTGGCCAGAAAAAGCAGCAAACTTGAGGACTGGGAGAAATTTTAAAGTCAACAGAGGAGGACAAAGGGTTTAATTCGGAGGGGGAAGACTCTATGAGAGGAAGTTTGCTGGGAACTTAAAAACTGACTGCAAATGCTTCTATAGATATGTGAAGAGAAAAAGATTAGTGAAGACAAACGTAGGTCCCTTGCAGTCAGAATCAGGTGAATTTATAATGGGAACAAAGAAATGGCAGACCAGTTGAACAAATACTTTGGTTCTGTCTTCACGAGGGAAGACACAAATAACCTTCGGAAATACTAGGGGAGCAAGGGTCTAGTGAGAAGGAGGAACTGAAGGAAATCTTTATTAGTCAGGAAATTGTATTCGGGAAATTGATGGGATTGAAGGTCGATTAAATCCCCAGGGCCTGATAGTCTGCATCCCAGAGTACTTAAGGAAGTAGCCCTAGAAATAGTGGATGCATTGGTGATCATTTTCCAGCAGTCTATCGACTCTGGATCAGTTCCTATGGACTGGAGGGTAGCTAATGTAACACCACTTTTTAAGAAAGGAAGGAGAGAGAAAATGGATAATTATAGACCGGTTAGCCTGACATCAGCAGTGGGGAAAATTTTGGAATCAATTATTAAAGATGAAATAGCAGTGCATTTGGAAAATAGTGACAGGATCGGTCCAAGTCAGCATGGATTTACGAAAGGGAAATCATGCTTGACAAACCTTCTAGAATATTTCATTATGTAACAAATAGAGTGGACAGGGGAGAACCAGTGGATGTGGTGTACTTGGACTTTGAAAAGGCTTTTGAAAAGGTCCCACACAAGAGATTTGTGTGCAAAATTAAAACACATGTTATTGGGGGTAATGTACTGACGTGGATAGAGAACTGGTTGGCAGATAGGAAACAAAGAGTCGAGATAAACGGGTCCTTTTCAGAATGGCAGGCAGTGACTAGTGGGTTGCCGCAGGGCTCAGTGCTGGGACCCTAGCTATTTACAATATACATTAATGATTTAGATGAAGGAATTGAGTGTAACATCTCCAAGTTTGCAGATGACACTAAGCTGGGTGGCGGTGTGAGCTGTGAGGAGGATGCTAAGAGGCTGCAGGGTGACTTTGACAGGTTAGGTGAGTGGGCAAATGCATGGCAGATGCAGTATAATGTGGATAAATGTGAAGTTATCCATTTTGCTGGCAAAAAACATGAAGGCAGAATATTATCTGAATGGCGGCAGATTAGGAAAAGTAGAGGCGCAACGAGACCTGAGTGTCATGGTACATCAGTCATTGAAAGTTGGCATGCAGGTACAGCAGGCGGTGAAGAAGGCAAATGGTATGTTGGCCTTCATAGCTAGGGGATTTGAGTATAGGAGCAGGGAGGTCTTACTGCAGTTGTACAGGGCATTGGTGAGGTCTCACCTGGAATATTGTGTTCAGTTTTGGTCTCCTAATCTGAGGAAGGACGTTCTTGTTATTGAGGGAGTGCAGCGAAGGTTCACCTGACTGATTCGCGGGATGGCAGGACTGACATATGAGGAGAGACTGGATCGACTGGGCCTGTATTCACTGGAGTTTAGAAGGATGAGAGGGGATTCCATAGAAATGTATAAAATTCTGGCCGGACTTGACAGGTTAGATGCGGGAAGAACGTTCCCGATGTTGGGGAAGTCCAGAACCAGGGGACACAGTCTAAGGATAAGGGGTAAGCCATTTCGGACCGAGATGAGAAGAAACTTCTTCACTCAGAGAGTTGTTAATCTGTGGAATTCTCTACTGCAGAGAGTTGTTGACGCCAGTTCGTTGGATATATTCAAGAGGGAGTTAGATATGGCTAAAAGGATCAAGGGGTATGGAGAGAAAGCAGGAAAGGGGTACTAAGGTGATGATTTGCCATGATCTTTTTGAATGGTGGTGGAGGCTCGAAGGGCCGAATGGCCTACTCCTGCACTTATTTTCTATGTCTCTATGTTTCTGTCCTTCTCAAAAGCTGTCTCTTGATATTTACCCCAAACCCAGTCGTCACCGTTACGTAGCAACATGTGCAACGGTTTCAGCAAAGTGCTTAACCCGGGTAGAACGTTGCCAAAATAGTTGAGGAGTCCCAGGAACAAACGCAGCTCTGTCACATTCTGTGGTCTGGGTTCATTCTTGATGGCCTCTGTCTTTCAGTCCGTGTGTCTGCCGCAATCTTTCTCCCCAAAAATGCGACCTCTGGTGCCAGGAAAACACACGGAGCATTTCAGCCTGAGTCCCACCCTGTCTAGTCGACTTAGAACCTCTTCCAGGTTGTGCAGGTGTTCAGTGGTGTCACGACCGGTGATCAGGATGTCATCTTGAAACACAACGATGCGAGGAACCGATTTCAGCAGACTCTCATGCTCCTCTGGAAGAAGGGCACCTATGGTATGTAAACAGTCCTTTGTGCGTGTTGATGCACGTCAGTCTTTTCGAAGATTCAGCCAGCTCCTGTGTCATGTAGGCAGAGGTTAGGTCCAACTTGGTGAACGACTCCCCACCCCCCCTGCCCCCGCTAACTTTGCGAACAGGTCATCCACCTTGGGTAGCGAGTACTGGTCTTGTAACGAGACTCGGTTGATCGTTACCTTGTAGTCTCTGCAGATTCTGACCGTGCCATTGCTTTTCAACACTGAACAATCAGACTGGCCCACTCATTGAATTCAACTGTCGATATGATTCCCTCGCGTTGAAGTCTGTCCAGTTCACTCTCGACTTTCTCCCTCATCATATATGGAACCGTTCGAGCCTTGTGATGAACGGGCCTTGCCTCGGGAACTAGATGGATCTGCACCTTGGCGCCTGTGAAGTTGCCAATGCCTGGTTCAAATAGCGACGGAAACTTGCTCATCACTTGGGCGCTCGAGGCATCATCCACTGAACATAGTGCTTCGATGTCGTCTCAGTTCCATTGAATCTTTCCCAGCCAGCTTCTGCTGAATAGTATTGGGCCATCACCTGGTACAATCCACAGTGATAAATCATGCACAGCTCCATCGTACAATACCTTAACTGCTGCACTGCCAATGACTGCTATGAGTCTTTGGTGTAGGTGTGCAGCTTTGTCTGAATCGGGCTCAGTTTGGGCCTTTGTGCCTTGTTGCTCCACAGTTTCTCAAAAGCCTTCTGGCTCATAATTGACTGACTCGGCCCCGTGTCCAACTCCATTGATACCGGAATACCGTTCAATTTGACTTTCAGCATGATAGGAGGGCTCTTGGTGGTGAAGGTGTGTACCCGATACACTTCTTCCTCGGGTTGAGTTACCTCTCTTGTTTGTTCTGTGCGATCCACGCCAGATCGATCATCCTCTACCGACTCTGCCACGTGGTGAGCCGCAGCACTCTTGCACATTCGCTGGAGGTGCCCCATTGTTTTGCAGCCTTTGCACACGTAGTGCTTGAATTGCCATTGATGGGTTCGATGATTACGCCCGCAGCGCCAACGTGATGCTAATGGATTTGCAGTCACGCCCGATGGCGGACTCTGAGTCATCCTAGGTCTTGCAGCTGCAGACGTGCAGACCCTGTCATATGCAGTTCTGCCTGCTAGCGACGTTATTTTATGCACAGTACTTGCCGGTGAGCTTTGATGCTGGGAAGATATCTGGTATTATCGCTCGTGGATATGAATGCCTGGGCTATCTGGATGGCCTTGCTCAGGTCCAGGGATTCGGCGGAGAGCAGCTTGCGAAGAATGACCTCGTGGCTGATGCCAAGCACAAAAAAGTCCTGCAGCATTTCCTCCAAAAATCCAGCAAATTCACAAGTTCCTGCGTCTCAGGTCGGCAACATAACTCGCCACGTCCTGGCCCTCGGAGCGGTGGTGTGTGTAGAAGAAATACCTGGCCATTAAGACACTCTCCTTCAGCTTGAAGTGGTTCCGAACCAGCATACACAACTCTGTATATGTCTTCTCCGCTGGTTTCTCTGGTGCTAGCATATTCGTGATGAGGCCGTATATTGTGGACCCGCATACAGTGAGGAGAATCGCCCTGTGCTTGAGCACTTTATTGTCCCCATCCAGCTCATTGGTCACGAAGTACTGGTCGAGACGCTCAACGAAGGCTTCCCAATCATCACCCTCTACAAATCTCTCTAAAATACCAACATCATCCATGACCACGTGAATGTTCATAATCTGTCATTCGTCGCCAATTGTTAAGTATGGAAGAACTCCACAAGACTGTGTACTGTGAACTAAAACTGATGTGACCTTAGTCTCTTTAATGCAACTCCAGAGTGCCTAAGTAGTATGGCAGACAACCTTTTATACTCCCTCGCACGAGGTGTGCAGGTGACCCTTGGGCCTCCAATAGTTGCGCCCTCTGGTGGCAGGTCTTACACAGTTACAATGTTTACATACATAACAAGAGCAGAGAAGGTTGAGGGGAGATTTGATAGAGGCGTTCAAAATCATGCGGGGCCTGGACTGTGTAGACCAAGAGAAACTGGTCCCATTGGCAGAAGGGTCAAGAAGCAGAGGACACTTGATTTAATGTGATTGGCAAAAGAACCAAAGGCGACATAAGAAAAAACGTTTTTGCATAGCGAGTGGTTAGGATCTGGAATGCACTGCCTGAAAGGGTGGTGGAGGCAGACTCAGTCACTGCTTTCAAAAGGGAGTTGGACAAGTACCTGAAAGAAAATAAATTGCGGGGCTACGGGGAAAGGGCAGGTGAGTGGGACTAGCTGAGGTGTTCTTGCAGAGAGCCGGCATGGGCTCGACCGACCAAATGGCCACCTTCCATGCTGTAATCATTTTATGATTCTATGAAATGGCAAACAACTGGAAACTGAGGATCATGCTTACCAGAGGTGTTCAGCAAAGCGATCACCCAATCGCTGTTTCGCCTGGAAGGACTGTCTGGGGAACTGGACAGTGGGAAAGGCGGAGTGAAAGGGCAGGTGTTGCATCTCCTGCTTTTCCATTAGAATGTGCTGTGGGGACGCGAGTATGTGTTGGGGGTGATAGAAGAGTGGACATGGGTGTCATGGAGAGAATGGTACCTTCAGAATGTTGAAAAGCGAGGGGAGGGGAAAATAATTTGGTGGTGGCATCGTGCTAGAGGTTGCAGAAATGGCGGAGGATAATCTGTTGAATTTGGAGGCTGTTGGTGTAGAAGGTGAGGACAAGGAGGATTCCATCGTGCTTCTGGGAGGATGGGGAAGATGTAAGGACAGAAGTGCGGGAAATGGGACGGACACAATCAAGTTCCCTGTCAACCACGGTGGAGGGGAATCCTTGATTGAGGAGAAAGGAAGACACGGGTTAGTAAGATCTGGAACGCACTATCTGAAAGAGTGGTGGAAGCACTAATCAAGGGAATAATGGAGGCATGTGAAAAAGGAACGGCAGTAGTCATGGGGGATTTTAACCTACATATCGATTGGTCAAATCAAATCGCACGGGGTAGCCTGGAGGAGGAATTCATAGAATGCATACGGGATTGTTTCTTAGAACAGTATGTAACAGAACCTACAAGGGAGCAATCCATCTTAGATCTGGTCCTGTGTAATGAGACAGGAAAAATAAACGATCTCCTCGTAAAAGATCCTCTCTGAATGAGTGATCACAATATGGTTGAATTTGTAATACAGATTGAGGATGAGGAAGTTGTGTCAGAAACGAGCGTACTATGCTTAAACAAAGGGGACTAGCTGAGGTGTTCTTGCAGAGAGCCGGCATGGCAACAGCCATGAACTCATTGAATGGCGGTGCAGGCTAGAAGGGCCGAATGGCCTACTCCTGCACCTATTTTCTATGTTTCTATGTTTCTATGAGGGCAGATTGGCTAAAGTAGACTGGAAACAAGGACTAAACGGTGGCACAATTGAGGAACAGTGGAGGATTTTTAAGGAGCTCTTTCATAGTGCGCAACAAAAATATATTCCAGTAAAAAAGAAGGGCGGCAAGAGAAGGGATAACCAGCCGTGGATAACCAAGGAAATAAAGGAAAGTATCAAATCAAAGACCAATGCGTATAAGGTGGCCAAGGCTAGTGGGAAACTAGAGGATTGGGAAAATTTTAAGCAACAGCAAAGAATGACTAAAAAAGCAATAAAGAAAGGGAAGATAGATTACGAAGGTAAACTTGCGCAAAACATAAAAACAGATAGTAAAAGCTTTTACAGATATATAAAACGGAAAAGAGTGACTAAAGTAAATGTTGGTCCCTTAGAAGATGAAAAGGGGGATTTAATAATGGGAAATGTGGAAATGGCTGAGACCTTAAACAATTATTTTGCTTACGTCTTCACAGTGGAAGACACAAAAACCATGCCACAATTTGCAGGCCACAGGAATGTGAGAAGGGAGGACCTTGAGACAATCACTAGGGGGGTAGTGCTGGACAGGCTAATGGGACTGAAGGTAGACAAGTCCCCTGGTCCTGATGAAATGCATTCCAGGGTATTAAAAGAGATGGCGGAAGTTATAGCAGATGCATTCGTTATAATCTACCAAAATTCTCTGGACTCTGGGGAGGTACCAGCGGATTGGAAAGCAGCTAATGTAACGCCTCTGTTTAAAAAAGGGGGCAGACAAAAGGCAGGTAACTATAGGCCGGTTAGTTTAACATCTGTAGTGGGGAAAATGCTTGAAACTATCATTAAGGAAGAAATAGCGGGACATCTAGATAGGAATAGTGCAATCAAGCAGACGCAGCATAGATTCATGAAAGGGAAATCATGTTTAACTAACTTACTGGAATTCTTTGAGGATATAACGAGCATGGTGGATAGAGGTGTACCGATGGATGTGGTGTATTTAGATTTCCAAAAGGCATTCGATAATGTGCCACACAAAAGGTTACTGCAGAAGATAAAGGTACGCAGAGTCAGTGGAAATGTATTAGCATGGATATAGAATTGGCTGGCGAACAGAAAGCAGAGAGTCGGGATAAATGGTTCCTTTTCCGGTTGGAAATCAGTGGTTAGTGGTGTGCCACAGGGATCGGTGCTGGGACCACAACTGTTTACAATATACATAGATGACCTAGAAGAGGGGACAGACTGTAGTGCAACAAAATTTGCAGATGACACTAAGATTAGTGGGAAAGCGGGTTGTGTAGGGGACTCAGAGAGGCTGCAAGGAGATTTGGATAGGTTAAGCGAATGGGCTAAGGTTTGGCAGATGGAATACAATGTCGGAAAGTGTGAGGTCATCCACCTTGGGAAAAAAAACAGTAAAAGGGAATATTATTTGAATGGGGAGAAATTACAACATACTGTGGTGCAGAGGGACCTGGGGGTCCTTGTGCATGAATCCCAAAAGGTTAGTTTGCAGGTGCAGCAGGTAATCAGGAAGGCAAATGGAATGTTGGCCTTCATTGCGAGAGGGATGGAGTACAAAAGCAGGGAGGTCTTGCTGCAACTGTATAAGGTATTGGTAAGGCCGCATCTGGAGTACTGCGTGCAGTTTTGGTCACCTTACTTAAGGAAGGATATACTAGCTTTGGAAGGGGTACAGAGACGATTCACTAGGCTGATTCCAGAAATGAAGGGGTTACCTTATGATGATAGATTGAGTAGACTGGGTCTTTACTCGTTGGAGTTCAGAAGGATGAGGGGTGATCTTATAGAAACATTTTAAATCATGAAAGGGATAGACAAGATAGAGGCAGAGAGGTTATTTCCACTGGTAGGGGAGTCTAGAACTAGGGGGCACAGCCTCAAAATATGGAGGAGCCAATTTAAAACCGAGTTGAGAAAGAATTTCTTCTCCCAGAGGTTTGTGAATCTGTGGAATTCTCTGCCCAAGGAAGCAGTTGAGGCTTGCTCATTGAATGTTTTCAAGTCAAAGATAGACAGATTTTTAACCAATAAGGGAATTAAGGGTTATGGGGAGAGGGTGGGTAAGTGGAGCTGAGTCCACGACCAGATCAGCCATGATCTTATTGAATGGCGGAGCAGGCTCGAGGGGCTAGATGGCCTACTCCTGTTCCTAATTCTTATGTTCTTATGTTCTTAAGCAGATTCCATTGGAACTTTCCAAAGGCAATTGGACATGTATTGGAAGAAGACTAATTTGCAGCTTTATGCGGAAAAAGCTGGGGGGTGGGACTAAATTGGACAGCTCTCTCAATGAGCTAGCACAGGCATGGCAGGAAGAATGGCTTAGAAACATAGAAACATAGAAAATAGATGCAGGAGTAGGCCATTCGGCCCTTCGAGCCTGCACCACCATTCAATAAGATCATGGCTGATCATTCACCTCAGTACCCCTTTCCTGCTTTCTCTCCATACCCCTTGATCCCTTTAGCCGTAAGGGCCATATCTAACTCACTCTTGAATATATCCAATGAACTGGCATCAACAACTCTCTGCGGTAGGGAATTCCACAGGTTAACAACTCTCTGAGTGAAGAGGTTTTTCCTAATTTCAGTCCTAAATGGCTTACCCCTTATCCTTAGACTATGTCCCCTGTTTCTGGACTTCCCCAACATCGGGAACATTCTTCCTGCATGTAACCTGTCCAGTCCCATCAGAATTTTATATGTTTCTATGAGATAACCCCTCATCTTTCTAAACTCTAGTGAATACAGGCCCAGTCGATCCAGTCTCTCCTCATATTTCAATCCTGCCATCCCGGGAATCAGTCTGGTGAACCTTCGCTGCACTCCCTCAATAGCAAGAATGTCCTTCCTCAGAGTAGGAAACCAAAACTGAACACAATATTCTAGGTGAGGCCTCACTAAGGCCCTGTACAACTGCAGTAAGACCTCCCTGCTCCTATACTCAAATCCCCTAGCTATGAAGGCCAACATACCATTTGCCTTCTTCACCATCTGTTGTACCTGCATGCCCACTTTCAGTGACTGATGAACCATGACACCCAGATCTCGTTGCACCTCCCCTTTTCCTAATCTGCCACCATTCAGGTAATATTCTGCTTTTGTGTTTTTCCCACCAAAATGGATAACCTCACATTTATCCACATTATACTGCATCTGCCACGCGTTTGCCCACTCACTTAACCTGTCCAAGTCACCCTACAGCCTTTTAGCGTCCTCCTCACAGCTCACACCGCCACCCAGCTTAGTGTCATCTGCAAACTTGGAGATATTACACCCAATTCCCTCATCCAAATCATTACTGTATATTGTAAAGAGCTTGGGTCCCAGCACTGAGCACCTGCGGCACCCCACTAGTCACTGCCTGCCGTTCTGAAAAGGACACGTTTATCCCGACTCTCTGCTTCCTGTCTGCCAACCAGTTCTCTATCCATGTCAGTACATTACCCCCAATACCATGTGCTTTAATTTTGCACACCAATCTCTTGTGTGAGACCTTGTCAAAAGCCTTTGTAAATCCAAATATACCACATCCACTGGTTCTCCCATGTCCACTCTTCCAGTTGCATCCTCAAAAAAATTCTAGAAGATTTGTCAAGCAGGATTTCCCTTTCATAAATCCATGCAGACTTGGACCGATCCCATCACTGCTTTCCAAACGTGCTGCTATTTCATCTTTATTAATTGATTCCAATATTTTCCCCACTACTGATGTCAGGCTAACCGGTCTATAATTGCCCATTTTCTCTCTCCCTCCTTTCTTAAAAAGTGGTGTTACGTTAGCTACCCTCCAGTGCATAGGAACCGATCCAGAGTCGATAGACTGTTGGAAAATGATCACCAATGCATCCACTATTTCTAGGGCTACTTCCTTAAGTACTCTGGGATGCAGACTATCAGGCCCCAGGGATTTATTGGCCTTCAATCCCATCAATTTCCCTCACACAATTTCCCACCCTATAAGAATTTCCTTCAGTTCCTCCTTCTTACTTGACCCTCGGTCCCCTAGTATTTCCGGAAGGTTATTTGTGTCTTCCTTTGTGAAGACAGAACCAATGTATCTGTTTAACTGGTCCGCCATTTCTTTGTTCCCCATTATAAATTCACCTGAATCTGACTGTAAGGGACCTACATTTGTTTTCACTAATCTGTTTCTCTTCACATATCTATAGAAGCTTTTGCAGTCAGTTTTTATGTTCCCAGCAAGCTTCCTCTCACACTCTATTTTCCCCCTCCTAATTAAACCCTTTGTCCTCCTCTGCTGTATTACAAAATTCTCCCAGTCTTCAGGTTTGCTGCTTTTTCTGGCCAATTTATATGCCTCTTTCTTGGATTTAACACGATCCTTAATTTCCCTTGTTAGCCACGGTTGAGCCACCTTCCCCTTTTCATTTTTACTCCAGACAACGATGTACAATTGTTGAAGTTCATCCATGTGATCTTTAAATGTTTACCATTGCCTATCCACCGTCAACCCTTTAATTATCACTCGCCAGTCTATTCTAGCCAATGCACATCTCTTACCATCGAAGTTACCTTTCCTTAAGTTCAGGATCCTAATCTCTGAATTAACTGTGTCACTCTCCATCTTAATAAAGAATTCTACCATATTATGGTCACTCTTCCCCCAGTTGCTTTTGTACTGTAAGGTTCTATGGGGTTCGAAATTGGATATCGTCGATCTACTAAACTATGTAAGGCACTTGGGACACACTGATAGAAGGGCTCCAACTCAGACGTCCTCTTTAATCTTACAGGCGAAGCTCGCCCACAACTGCAGAGAGCAGATGAGGACTGGAGGAGGGGACTCTGAACTCCAGGATCTCACGCCATTGGAGGAACGCGTCTCGGCCCTGATGAGCGTTGAAGTTGGTGCCTTGGCGATGGGTGAAACTGAACCCCTCGGAACAGTGACGGTATGTTGAGTTCCTTTGCAGCGTCCGGCAGGCCATTTAGGCCTGATGCCACAATCCTTCGCATCTTTCCATGAGACTCTCATTCTCGAATGCCTTCACTGCTCCTGGCTCCCTCCCATACAGGTAACCAGTCTTCTATGTGTTTCTGCTTTCAGATGATGAACCAGACCCTCCGGGGCCTTCACGTCAGCCTTCCACTGGTGGAGATGCTGCTGAGGAAGAGGAGGAGGATGAGGACACCTCCTTCAAAGTCACGCAGGACCCAGTGGCATCTGAGAGCAGGGCCAGCACCTTTGTTGACGAAGGGGTGGTCGGGGTGATGGAGGTGGGTGATGCTCTGGGATAACAGTGGCCTGTAGCAATGCCACGGGGAAGGGGAAGCCCAGGGGCCAGCTCCCCGGAGGGTGAGTGCGCACCTGAGTGGTGCTCAGCACCACTCTGATGATGAACCGGAACTAGAGGTTGTTGCAAGACAATCCCTGCAGTTGCACACCGATCTGCTGGGTGCAATAGCAAGGGTGCCACAGAGTTTTGATGCAAGAGCTGTGAGGATGGAGGAGTCCGCCTCAACTGTTGCTCATGCCTCTCAGCAACCCTCCGAGCCCATCCTTGGTAGATACCATCGCATGTTGGATGCAAACAGTGACCATGTGGTCCCAGACATGGTGGCATGGGCTATGGCCGATGTTGCATTGTCCATTGAGGCCGATGCTATTGTAGGCCTGCATACTGTAATGTCGTCAGTGCGTGGTGGCATAAATCAGCTCTGTACTGTGCTGCAAATGCAGTCAGGCTTAATGCAGAGGCAACTTGATTCCACGGACACACTGACTGCTGCCATCCTGTCTGGGGCCCCACCAGTTCAGTGGGGACCCAACCTTGCTCAACCAGGCCAGCAATCTGTGCTCACCCAGATTGCTGCAGAAGATGAGGCTCTGCCCCGGGCGAGTAGCACAGCGACGGGCCTGTTGGAACGTGTTGTCGTCTCTCAGGATGACATCATTCCGCCTTTGCACATGCTGCTCTCTGCAACCCATCCACAACAGAGTGCTGCCGCCCATGCTGAGGTGAGGAAATCTGCAGCTGGGCTTTCCAGGGTCCAAGTTGGTTGGGGCCTTCCCACTAGGCCATCATGTGTGGCTGTGGCTCCAAGTCAGCAACCAACTGCCAGCCTTGCTGCAGGCCCATTGACCCTATTGACCCAATTGAGGAGGAGCAGTAGATGTGCGAGGGAGGAGAAGGGAAGGGATGGGAAAGCACCAAACAAGAGCAAATAAAGACCTGTGGGAAGGCGGCCACATATCCTCACCTTGTTAAGATATGAACTCATATCACTAGTTGCACTTGTATGACCCAGCAAACGATTGCTTGATAATCAACAGAGATGGCTACCTTGTTGGAACATGGGCTGATGTAAATTGTTGCATTTGGATGTCATTGAGAATGTTTGAAGGGGTCTTGTGGGTATGATTATTTTGAGGGGATGAAGGCGTCTTGTGCTTGTTTTCAGCACACCATGGTTTATGTGTTAAATAAACAAAGTTTACATCCTTCACATTATTGTGCCGTGATTGATATACACGGAGGGTTGCAACCTGGGGAGCGATGTGTTTAGTAGATGCCGAGGTGTACAGGCTGGAAAATGGGCATGTTTTGAATCATTCACTGGAATCGATGGGCGATGAGTCTCTGACGAGCAGCCCTTCCAGCCGCAGCAGTGTCAGGCTGCCTCCTCCTTGACTGAAGCTCCTCATCGTCCTCCTCATCATCGTCGTCCTCCTGAAGTGGGTCATCCATCCCTGGTGGTGATGGCTGGCCGCTCATACTGACCAGGTTGTGCAGCATGCAGCACACAACGGTGAAGATGGAGACTCTATCAGGTGAGTACTGAAATGCCCTCCCAGAGTAGTCAAGACAGCAGAAATGCTGCTTCAGGAATCCGAGCGTTTGCTCTATAATGGACCTAACTGCGATATAGCTGCTGTTATAGTGCTGCTTGGCAGGGGTGGTGGGATTGCGGAGGTGTGTCATGAGCCAGGTGGAAACACCATATTCTTTGTCGCCAATGAGCCAGCCACGCCCTTCACGTGGTCGCTGGAACAGTTGTGGCACACTGCTCTCCCACAGGATGAAGGCATCGTGGCAGCTACCAGGATAGCGTGCGTTGACAGCGAGGATCATCTGCTTGTGATCGCAGACCAACTGTACGTTGAGAGAGTGGTAGCCCGTGCGATGCCAAAACAGCTTTACATCTTGGGGCAGGGCCCTCAATGCAACATGCGTACAATCAATGGCCCCTTGAACCCTGGGGAAGCTCGCTATCCTGGCCAAGCCACAGGAGCGCTCATCCAGGCCTTCCCTGGACATGCTGAACTTGATGTCGTCCATTCATTTGGTGTAGAGAGCGTTGGTCACCTGGCAAATGCAGCAATGTACTGAAAACTGTGAGATGTTGCGTATATCGCCTACAGGAGACTGGAAGGAGCCGGTAGCATAGAAGTGGAGGACTGCTGTCACTTTCATTACTACTGACAGCGAGGTCGGTATGTCTGCAGGAGATGGCAGAGCTCCGTCACCACCTCTTTGCGGAACCTCAGCCTTCTTATGCACTGCTCCTCGGACATATCAAGTTAAGAATAATGCGCACGGTAAACCCTGCAACTGTATGGCCTCCTGCTCCGCTGTCGGGGGTCTCGCCTCTGGCAAGCATTCACATTTGCCGTATGCCGTCTCTGCAGCCGGCGCCTTTCAAATTGGTGCTGCAGGACGACGTGGTGTGCAATCACAGCACCCATAACTTTGCAGAGGTCACAGCTAGTTCCAAATTTATCCAGCATTGAACCCACCTATAATGTCTCCGAA
Organism: Pristiophorus japonicus; assembly: GCF_044704955.1. NCBI lineage: Eukaryota > Metazoa > Chordata > Chondrichthyes > Pristiophoridae > Pristiophorus > Pristiophorus japonicus. The sequence goes on from NC_091986.1 coordinate 143,318,137, forward strand.
ATGCTAGTACTGAAGTTTAAGCCTCAGTAGCCGCTGGATGCCAGCACCTTCGAACTTTGTGAGCAGCCAATGCATTACGGACTGCGACCTTTATGGGCCGGCTGCAACTCCCTTTTAAATAACGCCCCGGATTCGTTTCCTCACCTTGAGCACGCTAACTTTTCAGCCGTCATCGCTGCCAGCTGGTAAGTGAGGTGGCAAAAGTGAATTTGGCGAGACCGGCGCCAAGGAGGCGTTGCACACGTACTGACGTCATGATTTCCATGGCGGCAAATCATTACGCCCTTGAAAAAGGACAACCGAATTTCCCATCAGGCGGCTCCCACGCATAATGCCAGCAGCCGGCCGTTCACACCTCGTTGCCACCTCAGTCAGGCGGTATCAGCTGGCGGTAGCAACCGAATTTCGACCCATATGATTCTATGATATTGGAAGCACTGGTGTAATATGTGGAATCGAACTGTTCTCTGATTGGTAATTTTTTTTCCTGTGGTGGTGGCCTATTATGTAAATTAAGGCGGTATAAAGTTGAGCCGAGTCGTGAGAACTCAATCTCGAGCTGCGAGAGGCCAGTGGAGATTGAGAGACGTGAAAAATGAAGAGTTTAGCATCAGAGCGAGGTCAGGGTAGGAATTTTTTCCCCATTACAATTAATACTAGCATAAGAGAAGTTTGATTCCTGTCAAGGTTTGGTGCGGGTGGCAGCTCAGGCAAGCACAATGACCTCGACTTTAACCACACCCTGCGAAACACCTGATGGGCGGGAAAGGGACTTGGGTTAATATAACAGGATCAGGTAACCTGATCCCATTCACATACCTTTAAATTTCAAAGTGCAGAAATCAGGCCACGGGCAAATCTCTCACAAGAGGCAGATGGGATCCAATAACATACCAGTGCTCCCCCAGGCACCTTAAGGAAGCCTTATTCCTCCCCCAGCCATCCTGATCACCAACCTCCCCCCCAACCCTCCCAATCACCAACCTCCCCCCCAACCCTCCCAATCACCAACCTACCCCTCAACCCTCCCAATCACCAACATCCCCCCCAACCCTCCCAATCACCAACCTACCCCTCAACCCTCCCAATCACCAACATCCCCCCCAACCCTCCCAATCACCAACCTACCCCTCAACCCTCCCAATCACCAACATCCCCCCCAACCCTCCCAATCACCAACATCCCCCCCAACCCTCCCAATCACCAACCTACCCCTCAACCCTCCCAATCACCAACATCCCCCCCAACCCTCCCAATCACCAACCTCCCCCCCAACCCTCCCAATCACCAACCTCCCCCTCAACCCTCCCAATCACCAACCTCCACCCCAACCCTCCCAATCACCAACCTCCCCCCCAACCCTCCCAATCACCAACCTCCACCCCAACCCTCCCAATCACCAACCTCCACCCCAACCCTCCCAATCACCAACCTCCCCCCCAACCCTCCCAAACACCAACCTTCCCCCCAACCCTCCCAATCACCAACCTTCCCCCAACCCTCCCAAACACCAACCTCCCCCCCCCCACCCTCCCAATCACCGCCCTCCCAATCACCAGCCTCACCCCCAGCCTCCCGATCACCAAATCCCCCACCCCGCCAGTCCTCTCGATCACCAAATCCATCACACCGCCCCCAGCCCTCCCGATCACTGATCCCCCCACCCTCCCAATCACCAACCTCCCCCCCAACCCTCCCAATCACCAACCTTCCCCCCAACCCTCCCAATCACCAACCTTCCCCCAACCCTCCCAAACACCAACCCTCCCGATCACTGACCCCCCCCAGCCCTCCCGATCACCGATTTCCCCCCCAGCTCTCCCGATCACTGACCCCCCCGCCCTCCCAATCACTGAACCCCCACCAGCCATCCCGATCACCAACCTCCCCGCAACCCTCCCAAACACCAACCTCCCCCCCCAACACTCCCAATCACCAACCTCCCCCCCAACCCTCCCAATCACCAACCTCCCCCCCAACCCTCCCAATCACCAACCTCCCCCCCCCACCCTCCCAATCACCGCCCTCCCAATCACCAGCCTCACCCCCAGCCTCCCGATCACCAAATCCCCCACCCCCCAGTCCTCTCGATCACCAAATCCATCACACCGCCCCCAGCCCTCCCGATCACTGATCCCTCCAGCCCTCCCGATCACTGACTCCCCCAGCCCTCATGATAACTGACCCCCCCCAGCCCTCCCGATCAGCGAACCCCCCCCACCAGCCCTCCCGATCACTGACCCCCCCCAGCCCTCCCGATCACCGACCCCCCCCACCAGCCCTCCCGATCACCGCCCCCCCGCCCAGCCCTCCCGATCACCGACCCCCTCGCAGCTCTCCCGATCACCGACCCCCCCCTAGCCCTCCCGATCACTGACCCCATCCCAGCCCTCCCGATCACCGACCCCATCCCAGCCCTCCCGATCACTGACCCCACAGCCCTCCCGATCACCGAGCCCCCCCAGCCCTACCGATCAGCGACCCCCTCCCAGCCCTCCCGATCACCGCCCCCCGCAGCCCTCCCGATCACTGACCCCACAGCCCTCCCGATCACCGAGCCCCCCCAGCCCTACCGATCAGCGACCCCCTCCCAGCCCTCCCGATCACCGCCCCCCCGCAGCCCTCCCGATCACTGACCCCACCAGCCCTCCCGATCACTGACCCCCCCAGCCCTCCCGATCACTGACCCCCCCCAGCCCTCCCGATCACTGACCCCACCAGCCCTCCCGATCACTGACCCCACTAGCCCTCCCGATCACTGACCCCCCCAGCCCTCCCGATCACCGCGCCCCCCAGCCCTTCCGATCACCGACCCCCTCCCAGCTCTCCCGATCACCGACCCCCCCCACCAGCCCGCCTGATCACCGAACCCCCCACCAGCCCTCCCGATCACCGACCCCCCCCACCAGCCCTCCCGATCACCGACCCCCCCACCAGCCCGCCCGATCACCGAACCCCCCAGCCCTCCCGATCACCGAACCCCCCGGCCCTCCCGATCACCGACCCCCCCCACCAGCCCTCCCGATCACCGACCCCCCCACCAGCCCTCCCGATCACCGACCCCCCCCACCAGCCCGCCCGATCACCGAACCCCCCAGCCCTCCCGATCACCGACCCCCCCCACCAGCCCTCCCGATCACCGACCCCCCCCACCAGCCCGCCGGATCACCGAACCCCCCCAGCCCTCCCGATCACCGAACCCCCCGGCCCTCCCGATAACTGAACCCCCCCCAGCCCTCCCGATCACCGACCCCCTCCCAGACCTCCCGATCACTGACCCCCCCCACCAGCCCTCCCGATCACCGCCCCCCCCCAGCCCTCCCGATCACTGACCCCCTCCCAGCTCTCCCGATTACCGACCCCCCCCCCAGCCCTCCCAATCACCGAACCCCCACCAGCCATCCCGATCACCGACCTCCCCCCAACACTCCCAAACACCAACCTCCCCCCCCCAACACTCCCAATCACCAACCTCCCGCCCAACCCTCCCAATCACCAACCTTCCCCCCCCCACCCTCCCAATCACCAGCCTCACCCCCAGCCTCCCGATCACCAAATCCCCACCCCCCAGTCCTCTCAATCACCAAATCCATCACACCGCCCCCCCCAGCCCTCCCGATCACCGACCCCCCCGCCCTCCCAATCACTGACCCCCCCAGCCCTCCCGATCAGCGAACCCCCCCACCAGCCCATCGATCACCGACCCCCTCCAAGCCCTCCCGATCACCGCCCCCACCCCCACGAGCCCTCCCGATCACTGCCCCCCCCAGCCCTCCCGTTCACCGACTCCCCCCACCAGCCCTTCCGATCATTGACCCAGCCCTCCCGATCACCGATCCCACCCCAGCCCTCCCGATCACCGCCCACCCCCAGCCCTCCCGATCACTGCCCCCCCCAGCCCTCCCGATCACTAAACCCCCTCGCAGCTCTCCCGATCACTGACCTCCCTCACCAGCCCTCCCGATCACTGACGTCCCTCACCAGCCCTCCCGATCTCCGCCCCTTCCCTCCCCAGCCCTCCCGATCACCGACCCCCCTCCAGCTCTCCCGATCACTGAACCCCCCAGCCCTGCCGATCACCGAACCCCCCAGCCCTCCCGATCACCGACCCCCTTCCAGCTCTCCCGATCACCGACCCCCTCCCAGCCCTCCCGATTACTGACCCGACCCCACCAGCCCTCCCAATCACCGCCCACACCCGCACGAGCCCTCCCGATCACCGCCCTCCCGTTCACCGACTCCCCCACCCCCAGCCCTCCCGATCACTGACCCCCAGCCCTCCCGTTCACCGACTCCCCCCACCCCCCTGCCCTCCCGATCACCGAACCTCCACCAGCCCTCCCGATCAACGACCCCCCTTCCCAGCCCTCCCTATCACTGACCCCCCCAGCCCTCCCACTCATCGAACCCCCACCAGCCCTCCCGATCACTGACCCCCCCCACCAGCGCTCCCGATCACTGACCCCTCAGCCCTCCCGATCACCGAACCCCCACCAGCCCTCCCGATCACTGACCCAGCCCTCCCGATCACTGACCCAGCCCTCCCGATCACTGACCCAGCCCTCCCGATCACCGAACCCCCACCAGCCCTCCCTATCACCGACCTTCCCCCAACCCTCCCAAACACCAACCTCCCCCCCAACCCTCCCAATCACCAGCCTCACCCCCAGCCCCCCCGATCACCGACCCCCTCCCAGCTCTCCCGATCACTGACCCCCCACACCAGCCTTCCCGATCACTGCCCCCCCCCAGCCCTCACGATCACCAACCCCCCCCAGCCCTCCCGATCAACGACCCCCCCCCCCGAGCCCTCCCGATCACCAACCCCCCCCAGCCCTCCCGATCACTGACCCCCCAGCCCTCCCGATCACCGACCCACCCCAGCCCTCCCGATCACTGACCCCCCCAGCCCTCCCGATCACTGACCCCCCCCAGCCCTCCCGATCACTGACCCCCCAGCCCTCCCGATCACTGACCCTCCCCAGCCCTCCCGATCACTGACCCACCCCAGCCCTCCCGATCACCGACCCCCTCCCAGCTCTCCCGATCACTGACCCCCCACACCAGCCTTCCCGATCACTGCCCCCCGCCAGCCCTCACGATCACCAACCCCCCCCAGCCCTCCCGATCAACGATGCCCCCCCCCGAGCCCTCCCGATCACCAACCCCCCCCAGCCCTCCCGATCACTGACCCCCCAGCCCTCCCGATCACCGACCCACCCCAGCCCTCCCGATCACTGACCCCCCAGCCCTCCCGATCACTGACCCCCCCCAGCCCTCCCGATCACTGACCCCCCCCAGCCCTCCCGATCACTGACCCCCCAGCCCTCCCGATCACTGACCCTCCCCAGCCCTCCCGATCACTGACCCCCCCCAACCCTCCCGATCACCGACCCACCCCAGCCCTCCCGATCACTGACCCCCCAGCCCTCCCGATCACCGACCTACCCCCAACCCTCCCAAACACCAACCTCCCCCGCAACCCTCCCAAATACCAACCTCCCCCCCCCAACCCTCCCAATCACCAACCTCCCACCCCACCCTCCCAATCACCGCTCTCCCAATCACAAACCTCACCCCCAGCCTCCCGATCACCAAACCCCCCACCCCCCAGTCCTCCCGATCACCAAACCCCTCACACCACCCCCCCAGCCCTCCCAATCACCGGCCCCCCCATCCCTTCCGATCACCGATCCACCCCCCAGCACTCCCGATCATCGATCCCCCCAGCCCTCCCGATCACTGACTCCCCCAGCCCTCCTAATCACCGCCCCCTCCAGCCCTCCCGCTGACCCCCACAGCCCACCCGATCACCGACCCCCCCCACCAGCCCTCCCGATCAACGCCCCCCCAGCCCTCCCGATCACCGACCCCCCCAGCCCTCACGATCACCAACCGCCCCCAGCCCTCCCGATTACCGACCCCCCCCAGCGATCCCGATCACCGAGCCCCCACCAGCCCTCACGATCAACGACCCCCCCCCCCCGAGACCTCCCGATCACCAACCCCCCCCAGCCCTCCCGATCACTGACCCAGCCCTCCCGATCACTGACCCCCCCCAGACCTCCCAATCACCAACCTCCCCCGCAACCCTCCCAAACACCAACCTCCCCCCCAACCCTCCCAATCACCAGCCTCACCCCCAGCCCTCCCGATCACCGACCCCCTCCCAGCTCTCCCGATCACTGACCCCCCACACCAGCCTTCCCGATCACTGCCCCCCACCAGCCCTCACGATCACCAACCCCCCCCAGCCCTCCCGATCACCGACCCCCCCCAGCGATCCCGATCACCGAGCCCCCACCAGCCCTCCCGATCACTGACCCCCCAGCCCTCCCGATCACCGACCTACCCCCAACCCTCCCAAACACCAACCTCCCCCACAACTCTCCCAAACACCAACCTCCCCCGCAACCCTCCCAATCACCAACCTCCCACACCACCCTCCCAATCACCGCCCTCCCAATCACCAGCCTCACCCCCAGCCCCCCGATCACCAAACCCCCCACCCCCCAGTCCTCCCGATCACCAAACCCCTCACACCCCCCCCCCCCAGCCCTCCCAATCACCGGCCCCCCCATCCCTCCCGATCACCGATCCCCCCCAGCTCTCCCGATCATCAATCCCCTCCCAGCCCTCCCGATCACCGATCCCCCCCCCAGCACTCCCGATCATCGATCCCCCCACCAGCCCTTCTGATCACCGAACCCCCTCACCAGCCCTCCCGATCACTGATCCCCCCGCCCTCCCGATCACTGACCCCGTCCAGCCCTCCCGGTCAGCGAACCCCCCCACCAGCCCTCCTGATCACCGCCCAGCGCAGCCCTCCCGCTGACCCCCCCAGACCTCCCGATCACCGACCTCCCCCACCAGCCCTCCCGATCACCGCCCCCCTCCAGCCCTCCCGATCACTGGCACCCCCCCCCACCAGCCTTCCCGATCACCGACCCCCCCCCCCCAAGCCCACCCGATCACCGACCCCTCCCCAGCCTTCCCGATCACCGCCCCCACAAGCCCTCCCGATCACCGACCCCACCCCAGCCCTCCCGATCACTGACCCCCCCCAGCCCTCCCGATCACTGAACCCCCCAGCCCTCCCGATCACGGAACACCCCCACCAGCCCTCCTGATCACCGCCCTCCCGCTGACCCCCCCAGCCCTCCCGATTACCGACCCCCCCCACCCGATCACCGCCCACCCCAGCCCTCCCGATCACCGCACCCCCCCAGCCCTCCCGATCACCGACCCCCTCCCTGCTCTCCCAAACACCAACCTCCCGCCCAACCCTCCCAATCACCAACCTTCCCCCCCCCACCCTCCCAATCACCGCCCTCCCAATCACGAGCCTCACCCCCAGCCTCCCGATCATCAAACCCCCCACCCCCCCAGTCCTCCCGATCACCAAATCCCTCACACGCCCCCCCCCCAGCCCTCCCAATCACCGGACCCCCTGCCCTCCTGATCACCGACGCCCCCCACCAGCCCAGCCGATCACCGTCCCCCCCCAGCCCTCCCGATCACCGACCACCTCCCAGCTCTCCCGATCACTGACCCCCCACACCAGCCTTCCCGATCACCGACCACCCCCCCCCCACCAGCTCTCCCGATCACTGACCCCACCAGCTCTCCCGATCACTGACCCCCCCAGCCCTCCCGATCACTGAACCCCCCAGCCCTCCCGATCACCGACCTCCCCGCAACCCTCCCAAACACCAACCTCCCGCCCAACACTACCAATCACCAACCTCCCCCCCCCCACCCTCCCAATCACCGCCCTTCCGATCACCGACACCCCCCACCAGCCCTGCCGATCACCGTCCCCTCCCAAGCCCTCCCGATCACCGACCCCCCCCAGCCCTCCCGATCACCGATCCCCCCCAACCCAGCTCTCCCGATCATCAAACCCCTCCCAGCCCTCCCGATCACCGACGCCCCAGCCCTCCCGATCACTGACTCCCCCAGCCCTCCCGATCACTGACCCCCCCAGCCCTCCCGATCACGGAACACCCCCACCAGCCCTCCTGATCACCGCCCTCCCGCTGACCCCCCCAGCCCTCCTGATTACTGACCCCCCGCACCAGCCCTCCCGATCACCGCCCCCCCCAGCCTTCCCAATCACCGCTCCCCCCCAGCCCTCCCGATCACCGACCCCCTCCCTGCTCTCCCGATCACCGAACCCCCACCAGCCCTCCCGATCACCGACCTCCCCCCAACCCTCCCAAACACCAACCTCCCGCCCAACCCTCCCAATCACCAACCTTCCCCCCCCACCCTCCCAATCACCGCCCTCCCAATCACAAGCCTCACCCCCAGCCTCCCGATCACCAAACCCCCCACCCCCCAGTCCTCCCGATCACCAAATCCCTCACACAGCCCCCCCCAGCCCTCCCAATCACCGGACCCCCTGCCCTCCCGATCACCGACACCCCCCACCAGCCCTGCCGATCACCGTCCCCCCCCAGCCCTCCCGATCACCGCTCCCTCCCAGCCCTCCCGATCACCGACCCCCTCCCAGCTCTCCTGATCACTGAACCCCCCCCACCAGCCCTCCCGATCACTGACCCCCCCCACCAGCCCTCCCGTCACCGTCCCCTCCCCCCCCACCAGCCCTGCCGATCACCGTCCCCCCCCAGCCCTCCCGATCACTGACCCCCCCCAGCCCTCCCGATCACCACCCACCAGCCCTCCCGATCACTGAACCCCCCCCACCAGCCCTCCCGATCACTGACCCCCCCCACCAGCCCTCCCGTCACCGCCCCCTCCCCCCCCACCAGCCTTCCCGATCACCGACCCCCCCCACAGCCCTCCGGATCACCGACCCCCTCCCAGCCCTCCCGATCACTGACCCACCAGCCCTCCCGATCAGCGCCCCCTCCCCCCCCACCAGCCTTCCCGATCACCGACCCCCCCCACAGCCCTCCGGATCACCGACCCCCTCCCAGCCCTCCCAATCACCGACCCCCCCCCACCAGCCCTCCCGATCACTGACCCCACCAGCCCTCCCGATCACTGACCACCGCCAGCCCTCCCGATCACCGCCCCCCCCAGCCCTCCCGATCACTGACCCCACCAGCCCTCCCGATCACTGACCCCCCCAGCCCTCCCGATCACTGACCCCCCCAGCCCTCCCGATCACTGACCCCACCAGCCCTCCCGATCACTGACCCCACTAGCCCTCCCGATCACTGACCCCACCAGCCCTCCCGATCACTGACCCCCCCAGCCCTCCCGATCACTGACCCCCCCAGCCCTCCCGATCACTGACCCCACCAGCCCTCCCAATCACTGACCCCCCCCACCAGCCCTCCCGTCACCGCCCCCTCCCCCCCCACCAGCCTTCCCGATCACCGACCCCCCCCACAGCCCTCCGGATCACCGACCCCCTCCCAGCCCTCCCGATCACTGACCCACCAGCCCTCCCGATCAGCGCCCCCTCCCCCCCCACCAGCCTTCCCGATCACCGACCCCCCCCACAGCCCTCCGGATCACCGACCCCCTCCCAGCCCTCCCAATCACCGACCCCCCCCCACCAGCCCTCCCGATCACTGACCCCACCAGCCCTCCCGATCACTGACCACCCCCAGCCCTCCCGATCACCGCCCCCCCCAGCCCTCCCGATCACTGACCCCACCAGCCCTCCCGATCACTGACCCCCCCAGCCCTCCCGATCACTGACCCCCCCAGCCCTCCCGATCACTGACCCCACCAGCCCTCCCGATCACTGACCCCACCAGCCCTCCCGATCACCGACCCCCCCAGCCCTCCCGATCACTGACCCCACCAGCCCTCCCGATCACTGACCCCCTGTATGTCCCTTGACATCCAGGGGGCTCTAGATTTGTCAGTCCCACCCTTACCGAGGACTCAATACTGCAGAAAGCCTAGAGGAGTATAGGAAGTGCAGAGGTGAAATTAAAAAGGAAATTAGGAAAGCAAAGAGAGAGCATGAAAACATTCTGGCAAATAAAATCAAGGAAAACCCAAAGATGTTTTTAAATAGATTAAGAGCAAGAGGATAACTAAAAAAAGAGCAGGGCCTATTAACGACCATAAAGGTAATATATGTGAGGAGGCGGAAGACGTGAGTATGGTTCTTAATGAATACTTTGCATCTGTTTTCACAAAAGAGAGGAGCGATGCAGATATTGGAATCAAGGAGGAGGAGTGTGAAATATTAGATGAAATAAACATAATGAGAGAGGAAGTATTAAGAGGTTTAGCAGCTTTGAAAGTGGATACATTCCCAAGCCCGGATGAAGTGTATCCCAGGCTGTTAAGAAAAGCAAAAGAGCAAATAGCAGAGGCTCTGACCATCATTTTCCAATCCTCTCTGGCCACAGGTGTGTTGCCGGAGGACTGGAGGACTGCTAACATTGTACCTTTGTTTTAAATGGGAGAAAGGAGTAGACCGAGTAATTACAGTCCAGTCAGCCTAACCTCGGTGGTGGGAAAATTATTGGAAAAATTCTGAGGGATAGGATAAATCTTCATTTAGAAAGACAGAGATTAATCAAGGACAATCAACATGGCTTTGTTAAGGGAAGGTCGTGTCTGACTAACCTGATTGAATTTTTTGAGGAGGTAACAAGGAGGGTCGATGAGGGTAGTGCATTTGATGTAGTGTATATGGATTTTGATAAGATCCCACATGGCAGACTGGTCACAAAAGTAAAAGCCCATGGGATCCGAGGCAAAGTGGCAAGTTGGATCCAAAATTGGCTCAGAGGCAGGAAACAAAGGGTAATGGTTGATGTTTTTTTTATGACTGGAAGGCTGTTTCCAGTGTGGTTCCACAGGGCTCAGGACTAGATCCCTTGCTTTTTGTGGTATATAGCAATGATTTAGATTTGAATGTAGGGGATATGATTAAAAAGTTTGCAGATGATACAAAAATTGGCTATGTAGTTGATAATGAAGAAAAAAGTTGTAGACTGCAGGAAGATATCAATGAACTGGTCAGGTGGGCAGAACAGTGGTAAATGGAATTCTATCCTGAGAAGTGTGAGGTAATGCATTTCGGGAGGGCTAACAAGGCAAGGGAATACACATTAAATGGTAGGACACTGAGAAGTACAGAGGAACAAAGGGACCTTGGAGTGCATGTCCACAGATCCCTGAAGATAGCAGACCAGGTAGATAAGGTGGTTAAGAAGGCATATGGAATACTTGCCTTTATTAGCCGAGGCATAGAACACAAGAACAGGGAGGTTATGCTTGAACTGTATAAAATACTAGTTAGGCCACAACTAGAGCACTGCGTGCAGTTCTGGTCACCACATTACAGGAAAGATGTGATTGCACTAGAGAGAGTACAGAGGAGTGAGGATGTTGCCTGGACTGGAGAATTTTAGATATGAGGAAAGATTGGATAGGCTGGGGTTGTTTTCTTTGGAACAGAGGAAGCTGAGGGGAGACCTTATTGAGGTGTATAAAATGATGAGGGGCCTAGATAAGGTGGATATTCCCCTTAGTAGGGAGATCAACAACCAGGGGGCATAGCTTTAAAGTAGGAGGTTTAAAGGGGATTTGAGGGGAACTTTTTTCACCCAGAGGGTGGTGGGTGTCCGGAACTCATTACCTGAAAGGGTGGTAGAAGCAGAAACACTCACTACATTTAAAAAGTACCTAGAAATGCACTTGAAGTGCCGTAACCTACAAGGCTATGAACCAAGAGCTGAAAAGTGGGATTAGGCTGGATTGCCCTTTGTTGGTTGGCATGGACACGATGTATCGAAATGGCCTCCTTCTGTGCTGTAAATTTCTATGATTCTGTGTTTCTATGACAACCCTGTAACATTGGAGTTGGAAGTTAATTTCCATTCTTGCACTTGTTACATGCTTATTTAACTATTTACAGAGATCCTTGGAGAACGTGGGCAGGGAATGGAATATAAAACATTTACTCCATAGTTCAGTTTTCTACAAAAATAGGCCTTTGTGAACAATACTGTTCAAATAACTCCTGGTGCATTACCCGCTCAGGCCTAAGTTAAAGTTACAGTCGGGTCTCAATTATGTCATCAGGCCGCAACATGCGTATGTAACGAAGGATCCTGTCGGCTCTGGGTGCGTGTCCTTGCTACCTGCTCAGAAGAGCAGGTTAAAATTGCAGATGTTGCGATCATGGCGGCTTTTGGACATGTACGAGCCTGCGCGATTTTAACCGCCCACCCACTGGGTTCCTGCTGAGCGAGTAGGGTTAAAATCGTCCCCCAATGGTGTAACTAAAGGATTTGATACCATTCCACGCTCGCAATTCTCTTGGTCATTTAGGTGAACAAAATTCACATTCTGCACGCAGGGATTGAAAATACACTGACAGCAAGTGTTCTAACAGATTATTCCATTAACCAATATATATTTTTGGGCAAAGCAATGAGAGCACATATCATACTGTTACTTGGTGTGCTGCCCTTTTCTGTGCGAACAACTTCTAGATCATGTTGGGCAAAATTCCTCTACCAGTGGTCTGTTCTGCTATAAATTAAATCTTTTGCAGTCTTTAACTACAGCATTATTATGTACAAATGTTGAGCTTCCATCTTCTTCAAGCTCTTCTTGTCTGTAGGAGCAAAGTGTCCTTGAAAGACGAGTGTAATAGGCACTTAAGTTAACATATTATTGGCATAGAGTCAGACTTTACACTGCCTTGTCCCACATGGAAATGTACAAGCTGCACTAAATACATAAAAGAATAGGAAACCAAATCCACTACATTAATACTGTGATTGTTTCCATTAATTATTATTACATAACATAGTAAGCATTCTTGATTATAGAGCACAGACATCAATCACTAAACTACAGACAATAACTGCCATTAAATATTCTTATACCAAATGTCTTCTTTATCTAACAATACTTAATTAATCCTTTTTTGGGCAAAACATCTAGGGTCTGAAATTGCCCACCACCTGAAATGAGGTGCACCTCCCACTTTTTGGCATTCATTACCGCTGCAATTCAGCAATTTTGCTGAAAAAAAGGAGTGTTGCGGTGCTGGTAATGGGCTCTTTGCAGCAGTGTGGGGGCGGACTGGCCGATTAGGCTGAGAAATTCAGCTGATGGCCATTGACTAATAATGAGACAACAGCTCCCTGGACTTTTTAAAGGGCAGGGTTTGCAGCTAGGCCCTGAGCACTGAGTTTGTCTCTGTTGCTTGTGAAGGAATGGCTAATGCAAGAGGTTTAAGGAGGGCCAGCCGCTTCACCGATGTTGAACTTGAGAGCCTGATCCAAGGTGTGGAGGGAAGGAGGCGTGTTTACTACCAGGCAGACCCACTCGTGTCAATGCGTGGAGAGAGATAGCTGTGGAGGTGTCGTGGACCTCTATTCATGACCGCACTGCCACCCAATGCCACAAAAGGCTGAATGACATAATTCGACTGATGAAAGTGAGTACATGATCTCCCAACTCCTCACCTTCCATCTCTGAGCCACCTTCTCTTATTTCCCATCTTCACTATATAGTCACTGAAGCACCATTTGATTGGTGAGGCATGTGTATATATATATATATATATATATATATATATATATAAAAATATATATATATATATATATATTTTATGTGTACATACTTGCAATAGATGGTCCCTTTCATGTGAGAGTTACACCTGCATGTGATGGACCCACACTTGCAATAATTGCCGAGGCCTCATGACACTGCTACTCAGCTACTCTTCTTTGCTTTGCAGGCCAACGTCTCCCACAACCGTTTGGAGCAACAGAGGACTGGTGAGGGCGAGGCCGATATCCAGCTACTCAATGATATGGAAGAGAGGGTGTGCAGCGGTTAGTGGGCCCACATGTTGCCTTCCCTGTGGCGGCCGGTCATGTGGATCCCGCTGGGGGCAGCATCGGTAAATGAAGGCCTTCCTTTAATGTCATCTCTCTCTGACAATCCAAGCGTCTACCAGTCAGTTGCTTATGATTGTGTGCAAGTTGCTTTCTGGATGGTGCAGTGCCCTACCTCACCCTCACAGAACCCTTGTGCCATTTATGATTGCAGATGATACCCCGAGTGTGAGCCAGAGCGAGACCAAAACCCTTGAGGCGAATATGAGCCCAAGTCAGGACACGACCTTTTCGGCGATTGTGAGCCAGAGTCAGGACACGACCCTTGAGCCGAGTGCAAACATTGGCAGCATGTCCGATGGGGACACTGAAGAGGGGAACACTGCTGCCAGCACCACGTCACTGCTTCCTACACTCGCATGTGCCAGCTCAGATACTGGGAGTACACGGTCGGGTCAGCTGGATGTAGCAGAGGGATCTGCACTGGGTGATGCACCGGGGCCTAGCGAGCTGCAGCATGGTCAAGGGAAAAAAGGGAACCTCGGATGTCATCTCTCCGGGGGGGGGGGAGGGTGGGGAGGTCGCACGCGAGTTCTGCTGCAGAGGACTCAGACAAGCCCCTCGATGTGGCGGCTTTTGAAACAAGGGTGGAGGCCATGCATTCGCAGATGTTGAGGGCAATGGCAAGGGTGCTCGAGAGCCTGTCAAGTGGTCAGGAACGTGGAGGAGTCCACCTCCCACATTGTCGACAGCTCTGCACACACCATGGAGCCCATTATTGCCAGTGTGCAGATGACGGTGGACTCCCAGAGTGACCGTCCAGATCCAGATGTGATGATGCGTGTCGTGGGCGATGTGGCAGCTGCCATTACAGCACAGGCAGAAGGGAACCAACGCCTGAGTGCTGTATCAGAGAGGATGGCTGCTGGCCTGGTGCTCAGAATGCTCTCACGCACTCTCAGCAACAGGTCACGGAGCGTCTTACTGCTGCCGTGTCTGGTGGCATCGAGCCTGTGTCTGCTCCCATGCAGTCTCAGCTGGATGCCACGTGAGCTCTGACTGCAGCCATCACGGCTGGGTTCACCACAGTTCACTGGGGGTCTTCCGGTGTCGCCCCACCTCACCGACCTGTATTCCAGCAGATTGGTGGGGATGGTGAGGTGCTCTGGGGGAGTGGTGCCGGGTCATTGGAGCAGGATCCTGATGTGCTCTCTCAGGATCACAGCAGTCCTGAGCCGACTCCCACTCCGCCATTGCTGCCAACCATGGCTTCGCTCCAGCCAAGGAAGGTGCCGAGGAGGGTGCTGCCCAGTGTGCAGCCGCACCTTCCAGGCCCAGATCTGGTTGAGGACATCCTAGAAGCACATCTGTAGCTTCTACACCTGAAACACAGTAGCCTTCCCACAGCCATGATGCAGCCACAGGGGAGACACTGCGGTGTAGTTCCAGAATAAGTATGTGTAAAAGGGGTTATATGGAAATGCACAAGGATGAGAATTGATAATTTGTATGTTTTGTTGATCCAATATTTTTTGTGTCATAAATCTTTATTTTGGCCTTGAATCTTTGTGCAGGTCTCTCATTCACTGTGGGGAATGATGTGTTGTTTTCCCATGGAGAGGCACACATGAAGGATAAAGTGTGCATGAACTCAGCGGAAACGAGTAGCAATGAGATGATTTAGGACTTCCCTTGCAGGGTCGGGATGCCGATGCCGCCTCCTGCGTGGCTGCCAACCTGCATCCTGCTCCTCCTCTTGCGCCTCCTCCTCATCTCCTCCACTTCCTGCGCGTCGTGCTCCTGCACCTCCTCCTGGTCCTCCTCCTCAGGTGGTACTGCTGCCTCATCCGCCAACAATTGTGCCCTCATGATTGGCATGATGTGAAGCATGCAGCAGATGATGATGAATAGGGATACCTGCTCAGACGAGTACTGCAACACTCTTCCTGAGAGATCCAGGCATCGGAACCTCTGTTTAAGGATTCCGATGGTCTGCTCAATGATGCACCTGCTGGCTGAATGACAGTCATTGAACGATTGCTGTGCAGCAGCCCTGGGGTGGCGAAGGGAAATCAGCAGCCAAGTGCAGAGTGGGTAGTCCTTGTCTCCAAGGAGCCAGCCGCAATCTTGGTTTGGCCCAGCAAAGAGGCCTGGCACACTGGTCTACCGCAGGATGAAAGCATCGTGGTTGCTGCCAGGATACCGGGCATTAACTGCCACGATTTTGCGGTGGTGGTCGCACACCAACTGGACATTGAGGGAGTGGAATCCCTTACGGTTACGGAAGATCTCGGGATTGTTCTGTGGCACCCTCAATGCGACGTGGGTGCAGTCTATGGCGCCCTGAACCCTGGGGAAGACCACAATACTGACGAATCCGGTCTGTCTCTCCAGCTGCTTCTCGCTGCTCATAGGGAAGGATATCTAGTTCCTCCTCCTCTTATACAGAGCATCTGTCACCTGATGGATGGAGCTATGCGCGGCAAACTGGGAAATGTTGGAAATGTTTGCTATTGTAGCTTGAAAGGATCCAGTCGCATAGAAATTGAGGGCGATGGTCACCGTGGACGCGACGGTCAGAGCTGTCAATCTTGTTTGAGGCTGCAGGAGATTGCACAGCTCCATGACAATGTCATAAGAAATAGTTTCAGGAGTAGGCCATATGGCCCCTCGAGCCTGCTCCACCATTCAATAAGATCATGGCTGATCTGATCATGGACTCAGCTCCACTTCCCCGCCTGCTCTCCATAACCCCTTATCCCCTTATCCTTTAAGAAACTGTCTATTTCTGTCTTAAATTAATTCAATGTCCCAGCTTCCACAGCTCTGTGAGGCAATGAATTCCACAGATTTACAACCCTCTGAGAGAAGAAATTTCTCCTCATCTCTGTTTTAAATGGGCGGCCCCTGATTCTAAGATTATGACCCCCTAGTTCTAGTCTCCCCCATCAGTGGAAACATCCTCCCTGTATCCCTTGTGAAGCCCCCTCATAATCTTTATACGTTTCGATAAGATCACCTATCATTCTTCTGAATTCCAATGAGTAGAGGCTCAACCTCCTCAACCTTTCCTCATAAGACAACTCCCTTGATATGTCCTTACTATACAGTATAAATGCACATGAGGCCCATACTTGAGAGAAGGTCACTCTGTGACCAGTTACCTTTATTACCAAGACCTCAAGAAACAGACGGTGGATGGAGCTTCCCCTTTTATACCGGAAAGTCCAGGTTAGAAGTGTCTCCCACAAGTTCGCCCCCTGTGGTCAGTGTTCTCAAGGTGTACAACTTAGGTCAGCTTATACATGGGTTACAATGATAGTTGAATACATGACATCACCTCCCCCCGCAAAGTCTTATTGGGATCATAGGTTAAGTCTCTCTGGTGGAGCGCCTGAATTGGGGCTCTGGTTGTTGGGCGCTGACCTGCGTGTCTGCTGTTTGCGGTGCCTCAGGCATTGTCCGGACTGCCCACAGTGACTGGGCTCTCCTCCACTTGGTTCCGGTGTTCAGTCACCTGTGGTGGAGTAAACTCTACGTCGTGTTCTTCCTCTGCTTCTTCTATGGGGTTGCTGAACCTCCTTTTAGTTTGATCCACGTGTTTGCGGGAAATTTGTCCATTGGTAAGTTTAACTACCAAAACCCTATTCCCCTCTTTGGCAATCACAGTGCCTGCAAGCCATTTGGGTCCTGCAGCATAATTAAGGACAAAAATAGGGTCATTGACATCAATACATCGCGCCCTCGCATTCCTGTCATGGTAGTCACATTGTGACTGACACCTTCTCAATAATTTCTTTCATAGTAGGATGTATAAGGGATAACCTGGTTTTGAGCGTCCTTTTCCCCTGTGAGCGAGTGTGGTCGGGATCTATTGGCCAACAGGAGGCGTGATAAGCGGCTTTGTAGGGAACCCCCTTGGATTCTGAGCATCCCCTGTTTGATTATCTGTACTGCTCGTTCCGCCTCGCCGATTGAGGTGGCTTGAACGGTGCCGTTCTGACATGGTTGATTCCATTGCCTGGCATGAAGTCCTGGAATTCAGTGCTTAGAAACATAGAAACATAGAAAATAGGTGCAGGAGTAGGCCATTCGGCCCTTCGAGCCTGCACCGCCATTCAATGAGTTCATGGCTGAACATGCAATTTCAGTACCCCATTCCTGCTTTCTCACCATACCCCTTCATCCCCCTAGTAGTAAGGACTACATCTAACTCCTTTTTGAATATATTTAGTGAATTGGCCTCAACAACTTTCTGTGGTAGAGAATTCCACAGGTTCACCACTCTCTGGGTGAAGAAGTTTTTCCTCATCTCGGTCCTAACTGGCTTACTCCTTATCCTTAGACTGTGACCCCTGGTTCTGGACTTCCCCAACATTGGGAACATTCTTCCTGCATCTAACCTGTCTAAACCCGTCAGAATTTTAAACATTTCTATGAGATCCCCTCTCATTCTTCTGAACTCCAGTGAATACAAGCCCAGTTGATCCAGTCTTTCTTGATATGTCAGTCCCGCCATCCCGGGAATCAGTCTGGTGAACCTTCGCTGCACTCCCTCAATAGCAAGAATGTCCTTCCTCAGGTTAGGAGACCAAAACTGTACACAATATTCCAGGTGTGGCCTCACCAAGGCCCTGTATAACTATAGTAACACCTCCCTGCCCCTGTACTCAAATCCCCTCGCTATGAAGGCCAACATGCCATTTGCTTTCTTAACCGCCTGCTGTACCTGCATGCCAACCTTCAATGACTGATGTACCATGACACCCAGGTCTCGTTGCACCTCCCCTTTTCCTAATCTGTCGCCATTCAGATAATAGTCTGTCTCTCTGTTTTTACCACCAAAGTGGATAACCTCACATTTATCCACATTATACTTCATCTGCCATGCATTTGCCCACTCACCTAACCTAACAAGTCACTCTGCAGCCACATAGCATCCTCCTTGCAGCTCACACTGCCACCCAACTTAGTGTCATCCACAAATTTGGAGATACTACATTTAATCTCCTCGTCTAAATCATTAATGTACAATGTAAACAGCTGGGGCCCCAGCACAGAATCTTGCGGTACCCCATTAGTCACTGTCTGCCATTCTGAGAAGTACCCATTTACTCCTACTCTTTGCTTCCTGTCTGCCAACCAGTTCTCAATCCACGTCAGAACACTACCCCCAATCCCATATGCTTTAACTTTGCACATTAATTTCTTGTGTGGGATCTTGTGAAGCAAGGGCCATTGTCGCTGACCAAAACGTCCGGGAGATCATGGGTGGCGAACATTGCCCGTAGACCTTTTACCATAGCAGAGGATGTGCTTGAACTTAAAATGGCACACTCAATCCATTTGGAGTAGGCGTCTACTACAACCAAAAACATTTTTTCCATGAAAGGACCTGCGTAGTCCACATGGATGCGTGACCATGGCTTGGCGGGCCATGGCCAGAGGCTAAGGGGGGCTTCCCTGGGTGCGTTGCCCAGCTGAGCACACGTGTTGCACCTGCGAACACAAAGTTCCAGGTCTGCATCTATCCCTCGCCACAAAACGTGTAACCTGGCAATTGCCTTCATCATGACAATGCCCGGGTGCTCATTGTGAAGTTCTCTGATCAACACCTCTCTGCCCTTCTGGAGCATGACTACTCGGTTTCCCCACAGTAGGCAATTGGCCTGAATCGAGAGTTCATCCTTGCGACTATGAAACGGTTTAAACTCCTCAGGGCATGCCCCATACGTGGCTGCCCAGTCCCCATTCAGGACACATTTCTTAACTAAAGACAGTAGCAGGTCTTTATTTGTCCAGACTTTAATCTGACGAGCTGTCCCAGGTGAGCCTTCGCTTTCGAAAACTTCAACAGCCATGACCATCTCAGCATCATGCTCAGCTGCCCCCTCAGTGGTGGCTAGTAGTAGCCTGCTGAGTGCATCGGCACAGTTTTCAGTGCCCGTCTGTGCCGAATTGTGTAGTCATAGGTGGCTAACGTAAGTGCCCACCTCTGTATGCGGGCCGATGCATTCGCATTTATGGCCTTGTTGTCGGCCAAAAGAGACATTGGGGTTTGTGATCTGTCTCCAGCTCAAATTTCCTGTCAAACAGGTACTGGTGCATTTTTTTTTACTGCATATGCACATGCGAGCGCCTCCTTTTCTACCATCCCGTAGCCCCTTTCTGCCTGGGACAGACTTCTTGAGGCATAAGCTATCGGCTGTAACTGACCATTGGCATTCACATGCTGCAACACACACCCGACCCCATAGGATGACGCATCGTATGTTAAAACTAGTTTCTTACACGGGTCCCATAATGGTAACAGTTTGTTGGAGCATAACAAATTGCATGCTCCATCAAAAGCCCTTTCCTGGCTATCCCCCCAGACCCAATTGCGACCTTTGCATAGGAGCAGGTGTAGTGGCTCTTACAGCGTGCTCAATTTGGGAAGAAAGTTACCAAAATAGTTCAGGAGGCCCAGGAATGAACGCAGCTCCGTTGTGTTACGGGGTCTGGGTGCTCTCTGGATCGCTTCCGTTTTGGACGCAGTAGGTCTGATCGCGTCTGCTGCTACCCTCCCCCCCAGGAATTCTACCTCTGGAGCTAAGAAGATGCACTTCGCCTTTTTCAGTTGCACCCCTACCCGGTCCAGTCTGCGTAGCACTTCCTCCAGGTTGAGGAGGTGTTCTTCAGTATCGCGACCCGTGATGAGGATTTCGTCTTGAAAAACCACCGTCCTTGGAATCGACTTGAGGAGGCTTTCCATGTTTCGCTGAAAGATCGCGGCAGCCGAACGAATCCCGAATGGACATCTGTTATACTCAAACAACCCCTTGTGTGTCATGATGGTGGTCAGCTTCTTCGACTCACTTGCCAGCTCCTGGGTCATGTAAGCTGAGGTCAGGTCCAATTTTGAAAAAAGTTTGCCACCGGATAGCGTCGCAAAGAGGTCCTCCGCTCTCGGTAGCGAATACTGGTCTTGGAGTGACACCCGATTGATGGTGGCCTTGTAATCGCCACATATCCTGACCGACCCATCTGCCTTGAGCGATCGGGCTCACCCAGTCACTGAATTCGACTGGCGAGATGATGCCTTCCCTCAGCAGGCAGTCGCATTCTATCTTTTCCCGCAGCACGTACGGCACCGCTCTGGCCTTGTGGTGTACTGGCCTGGTGTCCGGGTTTATGTGAATCACTACCTTGGTCCCCATGAAAGTGCCGATGCCGGGTTGAAATAATGAGTCAAATTTATCCAGGACCTGTGAGCATGATACTCCCTCCACAGAAGAAATTGCATTGACATCACCCCATTTCCAGTTCATGATAGCAAGTCAACTCCTCCCTAGTAGTGCGGGACCGTCCCCCAGGACAATCTAGAGTGGCAACCTGTTCTCCGAACCTTTGTGGGTCATGACTACCATGGCACTGCCTAGCACTGGAATGATCTCCTTTATATATGTCCGTAGCTGTGCGTCAATCGGCAATAATTTTGGCCTCCTGGCCTTGGACACCCACAACCTTTCGAACTGTTTGATACTCATCAGGGACTGGCTGGCCCCTGTGTCTAGCTCCATTAATACTGGGATGCCATTGAGGAGCACGTCCATCATTATCGGTGGCGTCCTGGTGTATGAGCTGTATATGTGCTCCACATGAACTCGCTGAACTTCAGCTTCCAGCGATTTCCCCCAGTATTCATTTGGCCTTGTAAGATTTACATCGGGCCCGTCCTCCTCGTACATCAACCTGGCTGCAGGCTTCCTGCACATACGTGCTAAGTGACCGCTGACGTTGCAGTTTCTGCAGGTATAGTGCTGATA
Organism: Pristiophorus japonicus; assembly: GCF_044704955.1. NCBI lineage: Eukaryota > Metazoa > Chordata > Chondrichthyes > Pristiophoridae > Pristiophorus > Pristiophorus japonicus. The sequence continues at coordinate 143,339,741 of NC_091986.1, forward strand.
CCTGCCGGCTCTGGCTGGGTGTTTGCCTCCACAGCTCAGCATGAGCTGGAGGCCCCGTTGTTGGAAACAAAAGGTCCATCACCAGTCGATCGTCTCTGTAACTGTCCTTAAGCATACCATTAACAGGTGTTGATGGCCCCATTACAAGCCGCATTGTCCATTGCGATGGCATGAATCGCCGTTCAGCTAGCCATTGTCTCTGTTGAATTCCCCCTTTGGGTTCGACTGCATGCTGGGGCATGTCTGATTGCCCTTGTCTGCCTAGAGAACTGTGTGCCGCGTTAACAATGTTGACTCCCTGGTCGTTTGCCGCATTTGAGCCAAGATTTTTGCCATAAATCATTCTGGTCTCTTCCTCGCCTGAGATAATTGTCTGGGTTATCAGAGCCACCACTTCTAAGGTCAAGTCTTTGGTCTCAATCAGTTTCCTGAAAACCCCAGCGAGCCTGATGCCCTCAATAAAAAAAGTCTCGCAGCATCTCCACTCTGCATGCATCTGGGAACTTACATAGGCTCACCAGTCGCCGGAGATCTTCCACGAAGTCTGGAACACTTTGTCCTTCTCGCCGCCGGTGCGTGTAAAACCGATGTCTCGCCATGTGCATGCTGCTCACCGGCTTAAGGTGTTCCCCGATCAACTTACTGAGCTCTTCGAACGTCTTGTCCGCCGGCTTCTCTGGCGCTAGAAGGTCCTTCATCAGGGAGTACGTTCTGGATCCACAAACCGTCAGGAGATGAGCCCTGCATTTGTCAGCCGAATCCTGTCCCAACCATTTCTTAGTGACAAAACTTTGCTGTAGTCTCTCAATAAAGTCGTGCCAATCATCACCAACATAGTACCTCTCTTCTGTGCTGCTAGTGGCCATGCTCACGTGGTTTAAATCCCAGTTTCTCGTCGCCAATGATATGTCCTTACTCTACAGTATAAATGCACACGAGACCCATACTTGAGAGAAGATCACTCTGTGACCAGTTACCTTTATTACCAAGACCTCAAGAGACAGACGGTGGGCGGAGCTTCCCCTTTTATACCGGAAAGTCCAGGTTAGGAGTGTCTCCCACAAGTTCGCCCCCTGTGTTCAGTGTTCTCAAGGTGTACAACTTAGGTCAGCTTATACATGGGTGTCAACGATAGTTGAATACATGATACCCCTTATCTCCGGAATCAATCTCGTGAACCTTCTCTGAACTGCCTCCAAAGCAAATATATCCTTTCGTAAATATGGAAACCAAAACTGCACACAGTATTCCAGGTGTAGCCTCACCAATAACTTGTATAGCTGTAGCAAGACTTCCCTGTTTTTATACTCCATTCCCTTTGCAATAAAGGCCAAGATACCATTGGCCTTTCTGATCATTTGCTGTACCTCCATACTATCTGTTGTGTATGCAATAACTGTTAAACTGAGTACTGTTTAACTCCAAGAGGTATGACCTTGGCTCTGCTTTTAAGGCCAAAAGTGACTAATATACAAAATGGCTGGCCTTTTATACTTGGGCTGCACACAAGTGCGTGCAACCCAGTGGCCTCCAACAGTGACGCCATCTAGTGGCTAGTGATCCCAAAAGTATATACATGACACTATCCTTTTGTGTTTCATGCACAAGTACCCCCAGGTCCCGCTGTACTGCGGCACTTTGCAATCTTTCTCCATTTAAATAATAACTTGCTCTTTGATTTTTTTCTGCCGAAGTGCATAACCTCACACTTTCTAACATTATACTCCATCTGCCAAATTTTTGCCCATTCACTTAGCCTGTCTATGTCCTTTTGCAGATTTTTTGTGTCCTCCTCACACATTGCTTTTCCTCCCATCTTTGTATCGTCAGCAAATTTGGCTACATTACACTCAGTCCCTTCTTCCAATTCATTAATATAAATTGTAAATAGTTGGGGTCCCAGCACTGATCCCTGCGACACCCCACTAGTTACTGGAGGCCAACCAAAGAATGAACCATTTATCCCGACTCTCTTCTCTGTTAGTTAGCCAATGCTCTATCCATGCTAATATATTACCCCCAACCCCGTGAACTTTTATCTTGTGCAGTAACCTTTTATGTGGCACTTTGTCAAATGCCTTCTGGAAGTTCAAATACACCACATCCACTGGTTCTGCTTTATCCACACTGTTCGTTACATCCTCAAAGAACTACAGAAAATTTGTCAAACATGACTTTCCCTTCATAAATCCATGCTGACTCTGCCTGGATTCCTTGCGGAATCGCAGTCTCCGGAGACACTGGTCATCAGTGAGGTCCATTTAGGAAAACTGCTGTCTGTAGACCCTTTGATGATAGGGCCTTCTGCCACCGCGTCTATGTAGGCGTCTTCCTCTGACAGCTGCCTCATTGCCTTCGCCCTCCTGCCCTTGTTGGTCCTCATCCTCTGCAGCATAGTGCTGGCAAGCATCTACCCTCTGGTCATGCTGCCTCCTCTCCATCTAGCCCACTATGTTATGCTGGGGCTCTGCATACCTGACCCTCTTCTTTTCGGCAAACCTTTCCTGGGCCACGTCTCTGGGTTCAGGTCGGAGGACAACCCCATGGCCTTCTGCATTCTTCTCAGCCATGTGTGCTGCGTCCCTTGGCCGCTGCTTCTCCAGCCATTGGAGCCGGCGCTGCCTTCTCCTGCGTGCCTTCCTGCTGCGCACAATGTGCAGGAGGCATTCGGCTGCCAGCACTGACCCCTTTTAGTTCTCCTCCGCAAGCCCAGCCTCCTCAATCAGCGGTCTCTGTTGTAGAGCATGAAGAGCCTGGGCCACTCTTACTCAATCCCAGTGTCCAGAAGGCAGCTCACAATGCTTTAACCCGTCTGAAAAAATCTCAGCAATAAGAATGCTACTAGACGCAACACGCCTTTAAATGCCACTGGCGGTGTTGAGCAAGAAGTGTGTACCGGACCAAATACCTGTCGTTGGCACTGACAGGTGGCCGGTAAACGATTTGAGCTGAATTTAGCTTCAGGGGTGGGTCCGAGGCGGTGCGCAATCGTTAGCGACACATCTGCAAGAGCGGGGCGGAAGTAGGGGCAGTGGGGCGGATATCTACACTGCTGGAAAAACCCATCAGGGCAATGCCACGAATGTCGGCCACTCTGCCACGACTCGGCAGCCATTCCACGCTGACCCATGGCCACCGCATTCAGGCAGCCACAGGCCTTATAGAAAGAGGCAATTTTGGCCCCCTAATTTTTCCCAGTAAGTATTTCACTCTTCTTGTTGACCTAAGTACTGGTGATTAACTTTTCAGAATCTTAATGTAAAGTCAAGAAGTGGAAGAGGGAGAACGCCCAACATATCCCGTTTCATCAAGTATTATGGGGTCAACATTCAGTTGTGGACGCCGCCAGTTACTGTGCGTGGGAGGCGGCAAATGGACGGCAAAGGCCTACCTTCGACGGTAAGCGGCATCGATGTCTCATCCTACATTCAGCCGGCTCTTTGGCAGAGGCGCCAAGAGGCACGCTGCACCGGCTAACGCTACCCGCGTGGTGATGTCATCCAGCGTACAACGTCTCCTTGACGCCTCTGTTGTGATATTTGCTTTGTACGGCTACAAACAGGTGGCCATAAAGCCAGGAAAAAGTGGTGGTTAAAGAGCGGATCTCGGGCAGAATTGCCCAGAAAGGAAGCTGAGTTTTTCTTTTTATTTATTTCTGCATGTTTTCATTTGTTTTAAGAGTGCGGAAGTGTGAGTGTGGATCGCAGAAGTTTTAGTTCGTTTTTTTTTTCTAGCACGGTGGCAGCTTCCCGTCAGTAAATTCAGTAGGCCTCCTGATCTGCCGCCTGAAGATGTGTGTGCAATGCCACTCTTTAGTGCAGCTCTCATCTTTGGGCATAAAAACTGAATTTAGGACTTTGATGCTGCGCCTAATGTTTGGCGCTAAAATCAACATTCAGGCGGTGGAACCGACTGAAAAAATGGCCATAACAAGTTTCGACCCTGATGTTTTCCATCCTTTCTAGCTGTCAGATACACACATGTTCTCGCCTCCTGAAAGGGAATCCTTTCCTCCACATGTAGAGGCTTCCGGCTCCATCCTGTGTATTGCTTTATATGGTAAAGAAAAAGGGCAAAGCAATTTTAACATAATGCTGATTCCATCGGGTAATTTCTCCCACAAAGTATTCGATGTAGCCCTGTGCAATCAGCTCAGGGAAGAACTGTTCACCAACAGCGGACGTGGCCCATGGAATTGGGAGAAAATGTGTGTGCGCATGCGCTGCCCTCATGAGACACTACATATATATGTAATTGGTTGTAAATTACTACCATTCCAGTTATTCCTCGTAGCTTTGCAACTTTAAGTGGCTGGAGAAAACAGCTGCTTTTGACTTAACCAAATTAACTTTATATATCAGGGCTTTTTTTTAATGCTTCTCAGTAGGAGGAACAAGTGTAGCGTGTTGAGATTAGCCAATTTGTTGAGATTAGTTTATCTCTCTGGTCTTTCAAATAATCAGGATTGAGTGCAAACCAATATGGTTGGTATATTGGGGTGGAAATTCGGTCGTGTCTCAGCATGGTGTCCACCCTTGGGAGTTCTCACTCCACCGCCTGTACTAAGGGCCCTTTTGGTCTTCCTTTTTTTCTCTTTTTTATGGGTGGATCTGATGTAGAATATTGACAGGACCATTTGACCTGTAAGGGTTCCTCTTAAACCAAGGTATGTCCAGTTCTTTATCTTAACTTTCAGATGAAAACCCTCCCCTAAGGGGTCTCTTACTTTTGCACGCCTTTCCTGTTGATACATTCTGAAAGCACATCCATCTAACTTCCTCCTACCTCTCTCGTGCTCCCAAGTTTGGAATCAGACATGCCATTCTCTGCCTTCTGATGTTCGTAGCTGATTGATATCAGTTAGTTACATTCAAACTGTTCATGTAGCTTTAGATATGCAAAACTAACTATTTCATTCCATTATCAGACTATTGTACCATGGAATGAATCATTAAATTCCCAAAGATATCCTCTATTCTAGCCCAACCAGCGCAAGAACAACGGACCAAAGTGAGGATAAAAGAGCGGCCAAAACCAGCACAAGAACAACGGACCAGAGCAAGGATAAAAGAACTAGCCCGAAGCAGCGTCAATGGACCTGTGAGGAGAGAGAAGTCAAAATAAATCAAAGTGTAACGTCGCAGGAAAGCAGGTAAGTGATTGGTTGGTCAGTAATTCTATCTCTTTTTTTCTAAATTTGGGCATTGGTTTAAATTAAAAACCGGGATTAAAAAGTAAAAACATTCAAAACTTGAAAAAAAAAAATTAGAAATGGCAGGGCGAGCGATGTGTTGCAGCTGCAGCATGCGGGAGCTGGTGGACACCAGTGTGATCCACGGGGATCACATCTGCAGTAACTGTTGGCAGCTCAAGGAACTTTGGCTCTGAGTTGATGAGCTGGAGTCCGAGCTTCAGACACTGTGACACATCAGGAAGGGGGAGAGTTACCTGGATGCTACATTCCAGGAGGCAGTTGCACCCCTTCGATTAAATAATTCAAATTTGGTCCGTGGTCAGGAACAGGAGGCTGTGACTACGAGTGAGGAAGGTATGGGGACCCAGGATGTAGTGACGGAGGAGCCTCGGCTCTTGCTCTTGTCCAATAGGACGAGGTTCTTACTCCCTGTATGGATGAGAGCAGGGACTGCAGGGAGGACGAGTAAACTGACCACAGCACCGTGGTACAGGGGGCCATTCAAGTGGGGGGAGTAAAAAGAAATATGGTAGTGTTAGGGGACAGTATAGTTAGGGGGATAGATACTGTTCTCTGCAGCTGAGAGCGTGTGTCCCTAAGGCTGTGTTGTCTGCCCGGTGCCAGGGTTAAGGACATCTCCTCTGGGCTGGAGAGGAACTTGGAGTGGGAGGGGAAAGATCCAGTTGTCGTGGTCCACGTAGGTACTAACGACATAGATAGGACAAAGAAAGAGGTTCTGCTCAGGGAGTATGAGCAGCTAGGGGCTAAATTAAAAATCAGAATCACAAAGATAATCATCTCTGGATTACTACCTGAGCCATGAGCAAATTTGCATAGGGTAAATATCAGAGAGATGAATGAGTGGCTCAAAGATTGGCATGGGAGAAATGGGTTTATGGGGCACTGGCACCAGTACTGGGATAGGAGGGAACTGTTCTGTCATGATGGGCTGCACTTGAACCAGACTGGGACCAGGGTCCTGGCAAATCAAATAACTAGGGCTGTAGAGAGGGCTTTAAACTAAATAGTGGGGGGAGGAATCAGGTGAGTGGAAATTTAAAAAGTCATAGAGAAAGGAGAAGGCAATAGTGCAGGGTAGTGATGGGGTAATGATAACCAGAGTGTGACAGGAAGGGACGGAGCGTATAAACATAAGAGTGCACGAGAAAGTGGGGTCAGTGTCGGGAAAAATGGTAAAAAGACAAAATTAAAAGCTCTTTATCTGAATGCGCGCAAACAAGATAGATGAGTTGATGGCACAAATTGATATAAATGGGTATGATCTGATCGCCATTACAGAGATGTGGTTGCAAGGTGACCAAGGCTGGGAACTGAATATTCAGGGATATTTGCCATTTTGGAAAGAATAGACAGAAAGGAAAAGGAGGTGGGGTAGCTCTTTAATAAAGTATGAGATCAATGCTGTAGTGAGAAATGATATTGGCTCAGAAGATTAAGAGTTTGGTGGATAAGAAACAAGAAGGGAAAGAAGTCACTGGTGGGAGTAATTTATAGGTTCCCTAACAGTAGCTAAACTGTAGGACAGAGTATAAATCAAGAAATAATGGAGGCTTCTAAGAAAGATACAGCTATAATCATGGGCGATTTTAATCTTCATATTGATAGGACAAATCAAATTGGCAAAGGTAGCCTTAAGGAAGAGTTCATAGAATGTATTCAGGATGGTTTCTTAGAACAATACATTGTGGAACCAACCAGGGAGCAGACTATTTTAAATCTGGTAATGTGTAATGAGACTGGATTAATTAATGATCTCATAGTAAAGGATCCTCTTGGAAAGAGTGATCATAGCATGGTAGAACTTCAACTTCAGTTTGAGGGTGAGAAAGCTAGGTCTCAAACTAGTGTCCTGAACTTAAATAAAGGCAATTACAAAGGCATGAAGGCAGAGTTGGCTAAAGTGGACTGGGAAAATAGATTAAAGGGTAAAACGGTAGATGAGCAGTGGAAAACATTTAAGGAGCTATTTCATAACTCTCAGCAAAATATATTTCAGTGAGAAAGAAAAGGCAAGACTTTCCATTATGATCGCTATCGCCAAAAATAGGGTGATATTTCCGGCCTTAGTGCTTTTTTTATTTTTCAGGATAGCTGAAATATTGTCCATTTTAAAAACCGCTAATTTCGCCTTTTTAATTTGGATAATAGCCTTAGCGATGTGAAATGGGCCTTAGCGAAATATTCAGTCATGCAAGACAGGTGTCCATAGTAACGGCCGTTCTGTGTATGCACTTTTTCATTCAGGCAAAGAAATTTTCCCGTGATTCAGGAGGTCAGGGGTCATCTGCGCATGCTCAGAAGGCAAAGGAGGGAGAGAGAGAAGCAAGGTTATGTTGAAGTGATTTTTGGAAGTGCTTGAGAGGAATTACGGTGGATATGGATCATGATGAGTCGGGAGAGAGTGTGGAGGAAGTATCAGGGAGAAGGATGGTGAAAGCATCTTCAGACGAGGCTAATGAGGCCTTAGTCATCAAGGTGGGGCCAATTAACCCGGGGTGGGTGTGGGAAACCTCCACCCAGGATTTATCAAAAAACATGGGTGGATATCGCTGCCTTCATTTCATCGGTGGCCCACGATAGGCGTAAGGCAGACCTGTGCCGCAAGCGCTGGAACAGTCTTGTCACATCGGCAAGAGTAAGTATTAAATTATTAAATTTAAAATTGTAATGATGCACTGACTCATTAATTAGAATGGAAATCTGACAGATTGTAATTAAGCTGGATAATCTTGGGTAGCTTCCCTGTTAAGATTTGGACTGGGGTCGGAGCCTGCGCCTGTTAACTCTAATTTTGCTGAGATGTCTTAAATTTAATCGACAGTATTAATTATTATTTAAAGGCTTTGATTGAAAATTGAGGCCAAAAGAATGATTGGAAACAGACAGACCACAAACACTCGGCATTACTACCACTTTAGTTTAGAAGGAGAATTATTCAATTATATCGCTGCTTGTGTGGTGTGAGGAGGTCTTTAACTTGGGAACCATCTCCTTTTTGGTTACATTGGTGGATGGGGTACAACTGAGCACTGAGGGGTGGGGTCATTTTTACCCAGACTATGTGAGTCTCTCTGGCTACTGTCAGTCACACAGTGACCGAGCCGGTACTGGAGAGAACTGCCCTGGCTTACTGTATGCCCTGGGACACTTTGGGACATTAGCTCCGGCCATACAGAGGTCTCTGAGCGCAGCCCAGGGACACAGTGCCCCCTCCTATTATGGTCCTGTCATTGCCGAGCTCACCAACGGCCCTGATTTCCCCCCCTTCGAGGATTTCCAGCGATTCCAATAAACTGCCTCCCTCCCCTCAGGCGCTGAATGACACGGGCCCATGGATGGAGATTGTACGCGAGAGGGTTGGTGTCAAGCATTAGTTCCTAAACACGATCTTATTTAATATTTTCTCTGAACGTAGATATTATAATCATGCCGCTTTAGCATATAATATTAGCGTTAATGATGAATAGCATGTGGGGTGACTAATTGTGGATTACAATATCTGTTCTGTTTCCGTAATGGTACCTAGTCAATTAGCTTATGCCATGCTCTTGACACGTTTGCAGAGGAAGATATGTAAGAACCAGGCAGAGCGGAGGCGGACCGGAGGAGGGCCTGCTGACCTGCACCCTCTAACTGACTTGGAGGAGCGTGCCGCAGCCTTGATGGGCAGGCATAATCGTTCTGTGACCCGTGGTGGTGCAGATCACTTTGTTGCACCACATGAGTAATGTGTAAACCAGTGGTAAACCAGTGGTAAGTTAAAGTAATTTTATGCCATTTGATTAGAATATATGAATGATGTAATGTTGTGCATGCAGCTTCTGTACTCTCATGTTAATCATGTCTCTTGTTCACATTTATTGCAGTAGTGTTGCTCCTCGTACCTATGCCTGTGCATGCAGCGCAAGCATTCTCATGTCTCCCCTTCTCTTCTACTAACCTCAATTATGTTTTCCAGCTCCCCAGGCTCTCCAGGTGCAACGGGAGGCCCCTGCAGCATCACCAATACCACTGCAGGTCATGCTGACCACTGAAGAAAATACCAGCGAGGAGGAGGATGATGAGCCGAATATATCATCTGTGGTACATGCGGCCACCTCATCCTCAACGGATGAAGCAGCGGGGCCAAGCAGCTTGCAGCAGAGCACTCCGAGTCGTCCAGTCGCCACACCAACCCTGCGGAGGTTGAGTCGGCGAGGTAGGCACGTACTGCGATGGGCAGATGTCAACGAGGACATGGTGTCACTGTCGAGGGCGAGCGTTGACATAGGTTGAGAGCTCCTCCAGGCGATTGGTGGGTTGAGCGGCAACATTGCCACACTATCTGCCAGAATAACCGAGAGCATGGAGCAGATAGTTGGGGCAATGGGACGAACGACCGACGTTGTCGATGTCTTGCGGCATGCGATAGTTTCAGGATACGGCACTGCATCCCAAGGTGCCGTACCATCAATCAGCATGACAGATGCGAGACAGGAGGAAGAACTTCCTTCTGACTTGGAAGACGTTTCTTTGCAAACATCTTCTCCTCAAACCACTGAGGTAATTGTGCCGATGTCACCGCCCCCCCCCCCCCCCCCCCACTTCCCCACCCCCCCACAGCAGCAGCCCTTGAGCTGCTCTGCTGCAACTCGTCTTGGTCCCGTTACTGGGGGTTTGAGTGGGAAAGTGGTGGTCACGACGAGGGGGGTCAACTTAGAGGAGGGAAGCGTGGCCGAACGTGGGAGGGGGGGGCTTTTACTATTCTTGTATTATTAATTTTTAAAAATTGTTCACTGTTGACTGTTGGGGATGGTGGGAGAGAGTTCTCGTTATATTGTTATTTCCAAAATTTTGTTCACTGTTGGGGGTTGAGGGGGTGGGGGGGGGGTGGTTTATAGTTTGTTAAAAAATATTTTAAAGAAGTTATTAAATTATTAACATTTTTTATTGAACTTAAGAATTGTTGTGAAGTGTCATGTATTCAACTTTCATTGTAACCCATGTATAAGCTGACCTAAGTTGTACACCATGAGAACATTGATCACTAGGTGGTGAACTTGTGGGAGACACTCCTAACCTGGACTTTCAGGTATAAAAGGGGAAGCTCCACCCACCGACTGTCTCTGGAGTTCTTGGTAATAAAGGTAACAGGTCACAGAGTGATCTTCTCTCAAGTATGGGCCTCGTGTGCATTTATACTGTATAGTAAGGACATATCATGAAGTATCTGCTAATAACATAAGGTAAACCATCAATACAAGGGTTGGAAACAATGGCCATGACCAGACCAGACCAGGCCAGGCAAGGATGAAACATATCGTAACTGTAACTGTCACCAACGTAACTTCACGCAAAGCATTTATGAACTGCTGATGCAACAGTTTTGCAGCTGCATAATTACCACGGGGCTTTTCCAGTGGTGTGGGGGAGGCGCGTGCCGGCATGGGTTCATTGCCAGGCTGATTGTCCTCCCTGAGGTCCTCGTTCTCCTCCTCGTCCTCCTCTTCCGCCTCCCCTCTCTCCTGAGGTGGACTAACGTTCCCATCTGGCAATTGTTGTCCTCTCCTGATAGCTAGGTTATGCAACATGCAACACACCACAATGAACTCAGCGACCTCGCCAGGGTGGTATTGTAGGTTGCCTCCTGAGTGGTCCAGGCATCTGAAGCGCTGCTTCAGAACTCCAATTGTCTTTTTGACGATAGTACGTGTGGCTATATGGTTTTCATTGTCGCGCTTCTCGGCTTTTGTCTGGGGATTACGCAGAGGGGTCATGAGCCAGCTGGCAAGGCCATATCCTTTAAACCCCAGCATTCAACCGTGACCTTGTGGCTGACTCTTAAACAGGTCAGAGACAATGCTCTCACGCAAGCTGTGTGCATCCTGGATGCTCCCTGGAAAATTTGCATTTACTGACATGATCATTTGCTTGTGGTCGATAACGAGCTGCACATTCAGGGAGTGGAATCCTTTTCGGTTCCGAAACACCTCCGCATCCTGTAAAGGTGCCCGCAGGGCGATGTGCGGACAGTCTATTGCTCCCTGCCACTTGGGAAAGTTTGCTATTCTTGAGAACCTCAAATCCCTCTCACTCTGTGCCTCCCTGGTCATAGGGAAGTTTATAAAGTCTATCCTGCATGCTTCAGTCACCTGTCGAATGCAGCAATGTGTGGCGTGCTGAGAGATAACGCAAGTGTCGCCAGCTGAGGCCTGAAAAGAGCCCGTGTGTAGAAGGAAAATGCCGCAGTAACCTTAACCTCAACGGGCAATGTGGTCCTAATGGTGTTGGTAGGCTGCAGATCTCCCTTAATTAGTTGGCATATCTCACTGATGACCTCCTTTCGGAATCGCAGCCTTCTAATACATGTGTTATCGGACAAGTCCAGGTATGAGCGCTTATCCCTGTAAATGCACTAGGTGTAAGGTCTCTTCCTTCTCAGCAGTTTGCCACCTCTTTGATTGGGCCCATCAATGAACCCAATCTCTTCAATTAACCTGCTCCAATCTCTATTCTGCAGCATGTGAGTCGTCATCAATACTGGTTGAAAAATTACAGGCCCTGTTATATATGTATACTTGTATTTACTCTGTACATCATCCCCTGGAGCCCCAAGGGATCCCATAATCCCTTGGGAGCACAGGTATTTAAGGAGGCTTCGCAGGTTGGAGAGGCACTCTGGAGACCTGCAATAAAAGACTGTCACACTTTACTTTGAGCTCACAGTGTTCAGTTTGACTCTTTCTCCATACACAACAACTGGCGACGAGTTACAGATAGCGAACCCAAAGATGCAGAGAACAGTGGGCATCCTGGAGAAATTTTCAGAGGGAGATGATTGGGAAACTTTTGTGGAGCGACTCGACCAATACTTCGTGGCTAATGAGCTAGATGGGGAAGAGAGCGCTGCCAAACAAAGGGCGATCCTCCTCACCGTCTGTGGGGCACCAACGTATGGCCTCATGAAGAATCTGCTCACTCCGCGAAACCCATGGAGAAATTGTACGATGATTTGTGCACACTGGTCCAAGAGCATTTGAACCCGAAGGAAAGCGTTCAGATGGCGAGGTACCGGTTCTACACCTACAAAAGGTCTGAAGGCCAGGAAGTGGCGAGTTATGTCGCTGAGCTAAGATGCCTTGCAGGACATTGCGAATTTGAAGGACATTTGGAGCACATGCTCAGAGACTTTTTCGTACTTCGCATTGGCTACGAAACCATACTTGTCAAACTTTTGACTGTAGAGACCCCAACCTTGCATAAGGCCATAGCGATAGCCCAGGCGTTCATTGCCACCAGTGACAATACGAAGCAAATCTCTCAGCACACAAGTACTGCTACAAGTACTGTGAACAAAGTGATGTTGTTTTCGAATCGTACAGGGCAGGTCACACATACCTGCAGCTACACGTCCACAGATGTCTCAGAGTCCACCATCAAGGGTGATGAATGCAAGGTCATTAACACCTTGTTGGCGCTGCGGGGTGATCATCGTTTCCATTCATGCCGATTCAAAGAGTACGTTTGCAAGGGCTGTGGAACAATGGGACACCTCCAACAAATGTGCAGCCGAGATGCAAAGCCTGTTAAACCTGCAAACCACCATGTTGCAGAAGAGGACAGACCCATGGAGGATCTCGACGAACCAGAGCCTCAGATCGAGGAGGCAGAGGTACATGGGGTGCACACATTCACCACGAATTATCCCCCGATAATGCTGAATGTTGAACTAAATGGACTCGTGGTGTCAATGGAGCTGGACACAGGCGCGAGCCAGTCCATCATGGGCAAAAAGACTTTCGAAAGGTTGTGGTGCAACAAGGTCTCAAGGCCAGTTTTAACTCCAGTTCGCACGAAACTAAGAACTTACACGAAAGAACTGATTCCTGTAATCAGCAGTGCTACTGTAAAGATCTCCTACGATGGAGCGGTGCACAAGCTACCACTCTGGGTGGTACCGGGCGATGGTCCCACGCTGCTCGGCAGGAGCTGGCTGGAAAAGAGACGCTGGAACTGGGACAATGTCCGAGCGCTATCGCCCACTGACGATACTTTGTGTGCCAAGGTCTTAAATAAAGAGTTTCGTACTAAGGCATGCAGTGGTTCTAACAGTGTGCTGAATCCTGGTAAGAAGTTACCAAAGTAGTTCAGGAGTCTCAGAAACGACCGCAGCTCCGTCACGTTTCTTTCACTTTCCAAGTAGCAAAAGTGCAGATCCACCTAATTCCAGGGGCGTGACCCATCCATCACAAGGTGAGAGCAGTAACGTACATGATGAGAGAAAGGGTAGAGATCGACGAGACCGGCTGCAAAGAGAGGGCATCATTTCCCAGATCGAGTTCAACGAGTGGGCCAGTCCTATCGTCCCAGTCCTCAAGGCAGGTGCACCGTCAGAATCTGTGGTGATTACAAAGTAACTTTTCAATCATTTCTCCGTGCAGGACCAATACCCACTATCAAAGGCCGACGACCTCTTTGCAATGCTGGCGGGAGGAAAGACGTTCACGAAGCTGGATCTGACTTCAGCCTACATGACGCAGGAATTGGAGGAATCATCGAACGCCCTCACCTGCATCAACACTCACAAAGGTCTTTTTGTTTATAACAGTTGCCCGTTTGGAATCCGATCGGTGGCGGCGATATTCTAGAAAAACATGGAAAGTTTACTGAAGTCGGTCCCGCACACCATGGTCTTCCAGGAAGACATCTTGGTCACAGGTCGGAACACAGTCAAGCATCTGCAGAACCTGGAGGAGGTTCTTAGTCGACTCAACCGCGTGGGGCTCAGGTTAAAATGCTCGAAGTGCGTTTTACTGGCACCTAAAGTGGAGTTCTTGGGAAGGAGGATTGTGGTGCACGGCATCAGGCCCACCAATGCGAAGACGGAGGCAATTGAGAATGCACCAAGGCCACAGAACGTGACGGAGCTGCGATCGTTTCTGGGACTCCTGAACTACTTTGGTAACTTCTTACCAGGACTCAGCACACTGTTAGAACCACTGCATGTCTTAGTACGAAAAGGGGACGAATGGGTTTGGGGAAAAGCCAAGAAAATGCCTTTGTAAAAGCGAGAAAATTGTTATGCCCTAACAAATTGCATGTGCTGTAAGATCCATGTAAGCGTTTGGTACTAGCATGTGATGCGTCGTCATATGACGTCGGGTGTGTATTCCACCAAGCTAATGATTTTGGGAAACTGCAACCAGTTGCTTATGCATCCAGGAGTCTATCTAAGGCTGAGAGAGCCTACAGCATGATTGAGAAAGAAGCATTAGCGTGTGTCTATGGGATAAAGAAAATGCATCAATACCTGTTTAGGCTAAAATTTGAATTGGAAACTGACCATAAGCCACTTATATCCCTGTTCTCCGAGAGTAAAGGGATAAATACTAACGCATCGGCCGCATCCAGCGACGGGCGCATACAACTATGTCATCCTCCACAGGCCAGGCACAGAAAACTGCACTGATGTTCTCAGTATGCTGCCATTGCCCACCATGGGGGTGGAAATGGCGCAGCCCGCAGATCTAGCCATGGTTATGGAAGCATTTGAGAGTGAGCAATCACCCGTCACTGCCTGGCAGATCAAAACCTGGATAAGCCAAGACCCCCTATTATCTCTAGTCAAAAGCTGTGTGCTTCACGGGAGCTGGTCCAGTGTCCCAGTGGAAATGCAGGAAGAGATAAAGCCGTTCCAGCAGCGCAAAGATGAAATGTCTATACAGGCAGACTGTCTTCTGTGGGGCAATCGAGTAGTGGTCTCCCAGAAGGGCAGAGACACCTTCATCACTGGCCTCCACAGTACGCACCCAGGCATCGTAATGATGAAAGCGATAGCCAGATCCCACGTGTGGTGGCCCGGTATCGTTGCGGTCTGAGAGTCCTGCATTCACAGATGTAATACATGCTCGCAGTTAAGCAATGTACCCAGGGAGGCGCCGCTAAGTTTATGGTCTTGGCCCTTCAAAGCGTGGTCTAGGGTACACGTCGACTCTGAAGGCCCGTTCTTGGGTAAAATGTTCCTTGTGGTTGTAGACGCGTATTCCAAGTGGATTGAATGTGAGATAATGTCAGCTAGCACATCCGCTGCCACTATTTTGAAAGCCTGCGGCCATGTTTGCCACACACGGCCTACCCGATGTCCTGGTGAGCGACAACGGGCCATGTTTTACCAGTGCTGAGTTCAAAGAATTCATGACCCGCAACGGGATCAAACATGTCACATCTGCCCATTTAAACCAGCATCCAATGGTCAGGCAGAGAGAGCAGTGCAAACCATCAAGCAAGGCTTGAAGAGGGTAACTGAAGGCTCACTGCAGACTTGCCTATCCTGAGTCCTGCTTAGCTACCGCACGAGACCCCACTCACTCACTGGGATCCCACCTGCTGAACTGCTCATGAAAAGAGCACTTAAGACAAGGCTCTCGTAAGTTCACCCTGATCTACATGAACAGGTAGAGAGCAGACGGCTTCAACAAAGTGCATACCATGATAGTGCAAATGTGCCACGCGAGATTGAAATCAATGATCTTGTATTTGCATTAAATTATGGACAAGTCCCAAGTGGCTTCCTGGCTCTGTCATGGCTAAAGAGGGGAGCAGGGTATTTTGGGTCAAACTTTCAAATGGACTCATTCACTTGGACTAAATCAAACTCAGATTCACGGACTATCCTGAGCAACCCACCTTGGACCCTACCTTTTTTGATCCCCCAACATGCACACCGTGGCAACCGGCACCACGGTTGACCACGAAGCAGAACCAATCATCCACAGCAGCCCAGCAGGGCCCAACACACCAGGCAGCCCAGCAAGGCCAACTGCACAGCAGCCCAGCGAGGGCCCAACAAATTATTCAACAACACCAGCTTTCACACCGAGACGATCAACCAGGGCAAGAAGGGCCCCAGATCGACTCACATTGTAAATAGTTACACTATTGACTTTGCGGGAGGAAGTGTTGTTATATATGTCTACTTGCATTTACTCTGTACAACCACCAGAGGGCTCATCCCCTGGAGTCCCAAGGCATCCCATAATCCCTTGGGAGCACAGATATTTAAGGAGGCTTCACAGGTTGGAGAGGCACTCTGGAGACCTGCAATAAAAGACTAAGGTCATACTTTACTTTGAGCTCACAGTGTTCAGCCTGACTCTTTCTCCATACACAACAGGCCCCATCACCATAAATCACTATAAATGTCCTAATCTGTCTTCTTAAATTGTCCTCAACAAATACAATATAAACTGCAAATTAATCACAATGTGATTAGATGATTGGCAAAATTCAAAAACGCGCTTAAAGTCACTCCCAAATTGCTTCTCCTCCCATCACTTCAAGCAGCCTTTTATTAAAGATCCTCCGAGTTACAAAATGGCGTCCATAGTTAAGTTCAGGTGATTGCAGCTTTTCTTGAGCGTCTTTTGGGCAAAATGCCGAAAGTAGCGCTCGCCGATAATCTGGGCGATAAGCGGGCACTAGTTTCCATTATAAACAGTCTTCTGGGCCTTGCACAAGGATGACGTCATATTAAAAAAAAAAAATAGGCTGTGCGATGCAGCTCATTCCTGTATGCCGAAAGTTGGGACGGCGATAAATGGGCTATAATCATGCACTAGTTTCCATTTTTTATCAAAAATGGGCGATAGCCTGAATCTCAGCACTTATATGGGCACTAAAAAGGTGCTAAATGGGCAATGATGCACTGAAAATCTAGCCCAAAGACTCTAAGAGAAGGATGAACCATCAGTGGCTAACTAAGGAAGTAAATTGAAAACAATGGCATAGAATGTTGTGAAGAATAGTGGAAGGCCAGAGGATTGGGAAGTTTTCGGAAACCCGCAAGAAACATAGAAACATACAAATTTACAACGCAGAAGGAGGCCATTTCGGCCCATCGTGTCCGCGCTAGCCAACAAAGAGCCACACGGCCCTCGGTCAGCAGCCCTGAAGGTTATATATAAACCTATGAACAATGAACAATGGCAGACAGGTAAAGAGAATCCGGTCCAACCAGTTCGCCCCACACAACCCTATGTATCACAACATTTTACACTCCACCGCAACTGGAGCCATGCGATCTCCTGGGAAAGGCAAAAAAACAGATAAAAACCCAGGCCAATTGGGGAAAAAAATCTGGGAAAATTGCTTTCCGACCCATCCCCGCGATCGAAAGGATGACTAAAAAAAATAAAATGAGAGAGAAGATAATTTATGAGAGTACATTAGGAAGAAATATAAAACCAGAGAATAAGAGCTTCTATACGTAGAAAAAAGGAAAAGAGTAGCTAAAGTAAATGTTGGTCCCTTAGAGGATGAGACTGGGGAATTAATAATGGGAAACAGGGAAATGGCAGAGACTTTGAACAAATATTTTGTATCGGTCTTCATAGTAGAAGACACAAAGCATCCCAATAATTGATAATCAAGGGGCTATTGGGAGGGGGGATCTTAAAACAATCACTATCACCAGAGAAAAAGTACTCGGCAAACTAATGGAACAAGTCCCCTGGGCTTGATGGCCTTCATCCCAGGGTCTGCAGAGATAGTGGATGCATTGGTTGTAATCTACCAAAAATCGCTGAATTCTGGAGAGGTCCAGGTGGATTGGAAAGCCACAAATGTAACGCCTCTTTTTAAGAAAGGAGCGAGACAGAAAGCAGGAAACTATAAACCAGTTAGCCTAACATCTGTCATTGGGAAAATGCTGGAGTCCATTATTAAGGAAGTAGTAGCAGGACAGTTAGAAAATCATCATACAGTCAAGCAGAGTCAGCATGGTTTTATGAAAGGGAAATCAATTTGAAAAATTTGCTGGAGTTCTTTGAAGATGTAACAAGCAGGGTGGATAAAGGGGAACCGGTAGATGTTGTGAATTTGGATTTCCAGAAGCCATTCGATAAGGTGCCACATAAAAGGTTACTGCACAAGATAAGAGCTCACAGGGTTGGAGGCAATATATTCGCATGGATGGAGGATTGGCTAACTAACAGAAAACAGAGCGTCAGGAGAAATGGGTAATTTTCAGGTTGGCAACCCAACTAGTGGGCTGCCACAGGGATCAGTGTTGGGGCCTCGACTATTTACAATTTTATTAATGACATGGATGAAGGAACCTAGAGTAATGTAGCCAAATTTGTTGATGATACAAAGATAGGTGGTAAAGCAAGTTGTGAGGAGGACGCAAAGAATCTGCAAAGGGATATAGAAAGGCTAAGTGAGTGGGCAAAAATTTTGCAGATGGGGTATAATGTGAGAAAATGTGAGGTTATCCACTTTGGTAGGAAAAGGAACAAAAGCAAATTATTATTTAAAAGGGGAGACACTTCATGTGCCCAGATCTTAAACAAGTTTCCCTCGCTGTTCGAACCAGGCTTTGGGAAGTTCCAAGGAGCAAAAGTGCAGATCCACCTAATTCCGGGGGCGCGACCCATCCATCACAAGGCGAGAGCAGTACCGTACGTGATGAGAGAGAGGGTAGAGATTGAGCTGGACCGGCTGCAATGAGAGGGCATCATTTTGCCGATCGAATTATACAATTGGGCCAGTCCGATTGTTCCAGTCCTCAAGGGAGACGGCACCGTCAGAATCTGTGGTGATTACAAAGTAACTATCAATTGTTTCTCCCTGCAGGATCAATACCCACTACCAAAGGCAGACGACCTTTTTGCAACGCATGCAGGAGGAAGCTGGACTTAACCTCGGCCTACATGACGCAGGAGCTGGAGGAATCATCGATGGGCCTCACCTGCATCAACACGCACAAAGGTCTCTTCATTTACAACTGATGCCCGTTTGGGATTCGATCAGCTATGGCAATATTCCAGAAAAACATGGAAAGCTTACTGAAGTCGGTCCCGTGCACCGTGGTCTTCCAGGACGACATCTTGGTTACAGGTCGGAACACAGTCGAGCATCTGCAGAACCTGGAGGAGGCTCTTAGTCGGATCAACAGTGTGGAGTTCAGGTTAAAACGCTCGAAGTGCGATTTCCTGGCACCTGAAGTGGAGTTCCTGGGGAGAAGAATCGCGGCGGACGGCATCAGGCCCACCGATTCAAAGACGGAGGCAATCGAGAACGCACCGAGACCACAGAACGTGATGGAGCTGCGGTCGTTTCTAGGACTCCTGAACTACTTTGGTAACTTCTTACCGGGTCTCAGCACACTGCTAGAACCACTGCATGCCTTACTGCGTAAAGGAGACGAATGGGTATGGGGTAAAAGCCAAGAAAATGCTTTTGTAAAAGCTAGAAAACTGTTATGCTGAAACAAATTGCTTGTGTTGTATGATCCATGTAAGCATTTGGTACTAGCATGTGATGCGCCGTCATATGGTATCGAATGTGTATTGCAACAAGCTAATGAATCTGGGAAATTGCAACCGGTTGCTATGCATCCAGAAGTCTGTCTAAGGCTGAGAGGGCCTACAGCATGATTGAAAAAGAAGCGTTAGCGTGTGTTTATGGGGTAAAGAAAATTCATCAATATCTGTTTGGGCTCAAATTTGAATTGAAAACTGACCATAAGCCACTGATATCCCTCTTTTCTGAAAGTAAGGGGATAAATACGAATGCATCGGCCCGCATCCAGAAATGGGCGCTCACGTTGTCCGCATACAATCACGCCATCCACCATAGGCCAGGCACAGAAAACTGTGCCGATGCTCTCAGTAGGCTGCCATTGCACACCACGGGGGTGGAAATGGCACAGCCCGCAGATTTAGTCATGGTAATGGAAGCATTCGAGAGTGAGCAATCACCCGTTACCGCCCGACAGATTAGAACCTGGACAAGCCAGGACCCCTTACTGTCCTTCGTAAAAAAGCTGTGTGCTTCATGGGAGCTGGTCCAGTGTCACAGTGGAAATGCAGGAAGTGATAAAGCCGTACCAGCGGCGCAAAGATGAAATGTCTATACAGGCAGACTGTCTTCTGTGTGGTAATCGAGTAGTGGTACCCAAAAAGGGCAGGGACACTTTCATCAGTGATCTCCACAGTACCCACCCAGGCTTTGTAATGATGAAAGCGATAGCCAGATCCTACATGTGGTGGTCCGGTATCGATGCAGACTTAGAGTCCTGTGTGCACAAATGTAACACGTGTTCACAGTTAAGCAATGCACCCAGGGAGGCGCCACTAAGTTTATGTATGGTCTTGGTCCTCCAAACAGTGGTCTTGGGTCCATATCGACTATGCAGGCCCGTAAAATGTTCCTAGTGGTTGCAGATGCGTACTCCAAATGGAGTGAATGTGAGATAATGTCAGCAAGCACATCTGCTATCACCACTGAAAGCCTGCGGGCAATGTTTGCCACGCACGGCCTGTCTGATATCCTTGTGAGTGACAATGGGCCGTGTTTTACCAGTGCCGAGTTCAAAGAGTTCATGACCCGCAATGTGATCAAACATGTTACATCTGACCCGTTCAAACCAGCATCCAATGGTCAGGCAGAGAGAGCAGTGCAAGCAATCAAGCAGAGCTTGATGAGGGTAACTGAAGGCTCACTGCAGACTCGCCTATCCTGAGTCCTGCTTAGTTACCGCACGAGACCCCACTCACTCACTGGGATTCCACCCGCTGAACTGCTCATGAAAAGGGCACTCAAGACAAGGCTCTTGTTAGTCCACCCTGATCTACATGAACAGGTAGAGAGCAGACGGCTTCAACAAAGTACATATCATGATAGTGCAAATGTATCACACGAAATTGAAATTAATGATCCTGTATTTGTGTTGAACTATGGACAAGGTCCCAAGTGGCTTCCCGGCACTGTTGTGGCCAAAGAGGGGAGTAGGGTGTTTTGGGTCATCTACAGGAAATACTTGGACCAAACCAAACATGGACTCATGGACTATACAGAGCAACCCACATTAGACCCTACCTTTTTTGACCACCCAACACATACACCAGTGGCAACCAACACAGCGGTTGACCACAAAGCAGACCCATCACCCGCAGCAGCCCAGCAGGACTCACCACAGCAGGCAGCCCAGCAAGGCCAGCTGCATAGCAGCCCAGCGAGGGCCCAACAAACGACTCGCCAAAATCAGCATGTGTACCGAAACGATCAACCAGGGAAAGAAAGGCCCCAAATCGACTCACCTTGTAAATAGTTATACTATTGACTTTGGGGGGGGGAGTGTTGTTACATATATAAACCTGTAAATACCTTGTGTAACCACCAGAGGGTTCATCCCCTGGAGTCCCAAGGGATTTCACAATCCCTTGTGAGCACCTGTACTTAAGGAGGCCTCACAGGCTGGAGAGGCACTCTGGAGACCTGTAATAAAAGACTAAGGTCACACTTTACTTTGAGCTCACAATATCTGGTCAGACTCTTTATTCATATATAACAGAAGGGTTATGGGGAGCGGGCAGGGAAGTGGAGCTAAGCCCAAGATCAGATCAGCCGAGTTTTTGCGAGTGGCACGGTGGCCAGGACAGCAACTAAATGCCTATAAAAGTGGAATGAGATGATGTGGCTGGTGAGGGTGAGTATCTTAAATTTGAACTGTCAACATGCTAAATTCTGAGCTCAATGTGCACTCTTTGCTCAATGTAATGATTCGGTATCCATGCTCTATGTGGATGAGGCCAGATGCAAAGTTCCCATTTGAAGCCTCACCCACTGCAAAGGCTTGAATGCCATTGTTAACCTTGATACTCGGTTCTGCAGACCCACCACTGATATTGTTTACTCAGTCTTCATATGCATCTCGAAGACGGTAGCCTCCCCATTACTGTTAGGTCCTGGCCCCTTAATTCAAGCATTGCCACAGCAAGTCCACGCAGTGAATGGAAGTTACATTGAATTGTGATGACTCTTATACAGTTACATCTACTAAACAATGTAAGGCACTTGTGACACACTCTGTTCGAGGAACGTGTCTCGGCCCTGATGCGCGATCAAGTTGGTGCCATGGCTGTGGGTGAGGCCTACCCCCCTGGGGACAGTGACGGTATGTTGAGTTCCTTTGCAGCATCCGGCAGGCCACTTAGGCCTGATATCACAATCCTTCAGCTCTTTCCTTGAGACTGCCATTCTCAAATGCGTTTGCCGCTCGTGGCCCCCTCCCCTTCAGCTAACCACTCTTCTCAGGCTTTGCTCTTTCAGGTGATGACTCAGACGGCCAGGGGTCTGCACGTCAGCCTTCCACTGCGGGTGATGGTGGAGAGGACGAGGAGGCAGAGGACACCTCTCTGGACGTGACAGAGGATCCAACGTCCTCACAGAGCAGGGCCAGCAGCTTTTTGTCTGAAGGCGTGGTCGGGGAGATGCAGATGTGTGATGCTCCGGGATCCAGTGGCCTGCAGCAAAGCCACGGGGGAGGGGAGATCAGGGGGCCAGTTCCCCGGAGGGTGAGTGCGCGCCTGAGTGATGCTCAGCTGCACTCTGATGATTAGGCTGACTTAGAGGATCTCGCAAGAAAGTCTTTGCAGATGCACAGCGATCTGTTGGGAGTTTTGTCAAGGTTGCCCCAGAGTGTCGATGCACTTGCTTTGAGCGTAGTGGAGGCTGCCTCAACGATTGCATTTGTGTCTCAGCAGCCCATCGAGCCCATCCTTGGTCGATACCTTGGGATGTTGGATGCTTCAAGTGACCATGGGGTCCAACACATGGTGGCAAGTGTTATGCCTGACGTAACAGTAGGCATTGAGCAGCTGGCCGACGCTATGGTAGGCCTGCAGACTCTCATGTTATCAGTGCGTGATGGCATCAATCAGCTCTGTGGTGTGCTGCAGTCGCAGTCTGCCCTGATGCAGAGCCAACTTGAATCCACGGAGGCACTGACTGCTGTCATCGTGTCTGGGGCCCCATCAGTTGCACAGGGAACAAACGTTGGTGAAGCACAGCAGCAACCTGTGCTCAGCCAGATAGCTCCAGATGCTGAGGCTCTGCCTCAGGGGAGTAGCAGCGTGTCGGGCCTGTTGGAACGTGATATCCTCTCTCAGGACAACATCATTTCGCCCTTGCCCCTACTGCTCTTTGCAACCTATCCACCATAGAGTGCTGAGGTCATGCAATCTGCAGCCAGGTCTTCCAGGGCCCGAGCTGTTGCGGAACGTCCTGCTAGGCCATCAGCTGTGGCAGTGGCGCCAACACAGTGACCTTCTACCAGCCTTTCTGCAGGCATTGAGACCTCATTGAGGAGGAGCAGTAGGCCTGGGAGGGGAGAAGGGAAGGGGTGGGAAAGCACTGAGAAAGAGCTGATAAATATGTGTGTGCTAGTGGCCAGAAATGTTCGAATATGAACTAATGTAAATAGTTGCAGTTGGATGAACCAATAAAGAATTGTGTGATGCTGGACAGAGATGTTATCCTTGTTCCATAATGAAGTAGTGTGAATAGTTGCACGTGGATGTGGATAATGTTGTTTTAAGGGGACTGGTTTCAATTATTGTTTGCTGTGGATGATGGCGTCCTTTAATGCTTCTTTACAGCACACTATGGTGTTTTCTGTAAATAAAAACTTGTTTAATTTGTCACAATCTTGTCTTGCCATTTATATGCACAGAGGCTTGGGGGGTGGTGCGCGATATCTTCAGCAGATGGCCAGGTGAATAGGCTGGCCAGGTGAGACGGGGCCTACAATGTTATATGCATACAATCGATGGACCCCTGAACCATGGGGAAGCCTGCTATCCCGCGAAGTAACGGGAACGCTCATCCAGATCTTCTCTGCACATGCTGAACTTGATGTAGTCCATCCGTTTGCTGTAGAGAGCATTGGTAACCTGGCGAATGCAGCAATGTACAGCAAACTGTGAGATGTTGCGTATATCGCCTACAGGAGACTGGAAGGAGCTTGTTGCATAGAATTTGAGGGCTGCTGTCACTTTCACTGCCACTGACAGCAAGGTCCTGGTGCTGATATCAGCTGCCAGGTATCTCTGCAGGAGTTGGCAGAGCTCCATCATCATCTCTTTGCAGAACCTCAGCCTTCTTCAGCATTGGTTCTCGGAATTTCCCATCAGGCGGCACCCACGCCTAACGCCGCCGGCCAGCCATTCACGCCCCGTTGCCGTCAGATGGTATTAGCTGGCGGTAGCATCCGAATTTCGACCCCTAAGTCTCAATAGTGGTAGTCACTGTTTGTGAGAAAAATGGAATCAGCGCTTGAGTCCTCTATCCTTGGGGAATCCTGCAAGTGACCTTCGAGTTGCTACTCATTCCATGGTGCTCTGCAGGTTTCCTACATCCTCTCCCATTCTTACACAGATCTCTGCAGAATGCTGCTATATGTTGTCTGACATTCCCAGCTAGGAGTTCTGAACCTTTTCAAAGGACTGCGTAAGAGCTTCTGCTGATTAAATAGTGCAGCTCAGTATGCAGCCCCTGTAAGGTACAAATCTGTGGATCCTTCAGTAGCTGGCCCTGACCCTAACCCTGCCTTCTTTCTATTGATGTTTGTTTGCTGCCATCTCCACTTGTAGTTGTGGAGTCTGGAATACTTAATGGATGCTCTTGTGATGAGGCTGCTTCCTGCTTCCTCCTCCCACTTTGTGTCATCTTTTGACTAACTTAACTGTGAAAACAGTGCATATCAGCCAATAGCTTCACCTTGCTAGCAAGCCACTGTTGGAAAACCTTCATACAGATTGCAAGACCAGTTTAAAACATCCAACAAGAGGAAATGTGTCACCATAAGGTGAACAACCAATGGCTGTGCATGCAATAGCAAGGCAACTCTACCTGTAGAGGGCGCAGCAATATGAAAGTCACGAATGTTACAGAGCTTTGCAATAGCAGTTGGTGCAGTTTAGGGTCAAACTACCCCCATAAAAAAACCTGGCTCTACTGATTCCTATTGTTTAGACTTAAGGCTGATATTGTTAAGATTGTTTTTTATATTTGACATTTTAACTAAAAGTAGTTTTGCTGCTTCAGGATGTTGCAGAACGTTGTTAATATTTCACACTTAGTAATGGAGTTCATGTTCGGTACTGTTCCATCTCTCTTTTTTGAAATATAATTTATTTGGAGGCAAACAAGGGGAGATAACTACAAGCCTCTTTGGCAGCTGCTGAAGTAATTTCCTGAGCTTCTCCTGAGCTGCTAACAACAGTTTCCCCGAGCACAAAGGAAACCCCTCCATCCCCCTAACCATATAAATGTTGCATTCCGTCTTAAATAAAAAGAGAAGCCTCATAGTCAAACCAGCACCCTACTCCTATTCCTGCACCATCATTCTTCATGCTCATATTTTGTTTCCCTGTTCCTCCACCATCCAAATGCTCAGATATCAGGATATACCAGCAGTGCTTCACCGAATGAGTATATCTGTATGTCTATCGCTGGTCACTTCCGTGCTTCCCTTTTGCTCATTTCTTCTAAGACTCACTGAGGGATGCCCTGACCCCTGTTTGTAGTGCTTCAGTCATCCTAGCCTGGTGGAGCAGAAGAACACATTCAAAGGAGAAGTACATTAATATCTTTGAGAAAATATAAGCTTCAGAAAGGCAGCAATAGGTTCTACCTGGCTCATAGGTGCAGGACCACCTGCAATATCTCTCTCGGTCAAAGATTTGTTTCCAATATTTAAGAGCAGCTTCTCTTAATATTGATGCACATACAAGCACATTTGATAAGGAAGTTCTCATATGCAATAATTGCATGTTTAAACCCCCTAACTTAACTGTGAAAACAGTGCATATCAGCTAGTAGCGTCACCTTGCTAGCAAGCCAGTTTTGAAAAACCTTCATACAGCTTATAAGACCAGTTTAAAACATTATTTCACTCCTGCTCCTCCTGGCCCACAAGGAAACCATAAATATTTTAAAACCAGCACTTATCTGGGCCTGGATTCTTGCTGCCTGGCGGCGAGAGACTGCGAGCCGTAGTCGGGCCCAGGGTTAAAATGGAGGGCGCATCTTCGGAACATCGGGATGCCACACTGCCATTTAAATGAGGCCCCCTGCTCCTCTGAGTGGCCTTTCTATGCCTGAAATTAGGCAAGTAAAAATGGTGGGGAGGGGAACGCGATGGAATCCCTGTGTGAACACCCACACCATCTTACTCCCACCCCCCCCCACTCCCCCACACCATTCTCGCCGGGCAGTGAAAGGTTCAACAGGGCCCTTAACTCTTTTGTTTTTATTTTACAATACTTTATTCCGTGTTATAAAATCATCCATGGTATCTTACAATTTTAGAATTCAGGGCTTTGTAAAATGTTCTGATTGGATGACCATCAATTTTGTAATCATGTGTTAAACTGCCAGTCAGCTGAACCCAATGCACTAGTAGTTCTGGGATGGAAAACGATTTTTTTTTAATAACATGCCTTTATGTTCCAGTCTCTTGTAATGTGATTCAGAACCAAAATGTGAAGGTAAATGTTTCAATGTCTTTTATTATTGCTGAGTTTCTAAAACTGCCAAAAACAAGATACAATAAAATATATTTTGCAACTTAAGAATTTATAAATGGATGTTTTAATGTTTTCCTGATTTATAAACAGTTTGAAATGTATACTTGTATTTACTCTGTACAACCACCACAGGGCTCATCCCCTGGTGTCCCAAGGGATCCCATAATCCCTTGGGAGCACAGGTATTTAAGGAGGTTTCACAGGTTGGAGAGGCACTCTGAAGACCTGCAATAAAAGACTAAGGTCACACTTTACTTTGAGCTCACAGTGTTCAGTCTGACTCTTTCTCCATACACAACAACTGGCGACGAGATACAGATAGCGAACCCAAAGATGCAGAGAACAGTGGGCATCCTGGAGACATTTTCAGAGGGAAATGATTGGGAAACTTTTGTGGAGCGACTTGACCAATACTTCATGGCCAACGAGCTAGATGGGGAAAAGAGCGCTGCCAAATGAAGGGCGATCCAATGTATGGCCTCATGAAGAATCTGCTCACTTCAGCGAAACCCACGAAGAAATCGTACGACGATTTGTGCACACTGCTCCGAGAGCATTTGAACCCGAAGGAAAGCGTTTTGATAGTGAGGTCAACCGGTTCTACACCTACAAAAGGTCTGAAGGGCAGGAAGTGGCGAGTTATGTCGCTGAGCTAAGACACCTTGCAGGATATTGCGAATTTGAAGAACAGTTGGAGCACATGCTCAAAAACTTTTTCGTACTTGGCATTGACCACGAAACCATACTTCGCAAACTTTTGACTGTAGAGACTCCAACCTTGAGTAAGGCCATAGCAATAGCCCAGGCGTTCATTGCCACCAGTGACAATACGAAGCAAATCTCTCAGCACACAAGTGCCTCTACAAGTACTGTGAACAAAGTGTCATCACCAGTCGATAGCGCTCGGACATCATCCAGTTCCAGCGTATCTTTCCCAGCCAGCTCCTGCTGAGCAGCGTAGGACCATACACTGGAACTGGGACGACGTCCGAGCGCTATTGCCCGCTGACGACACTTTGTGTGCCCAGGTCTTAATCAAATTTCCTTCGCTGTTCGAAACAGGCATCAGGAAATTCCAAGGAGCAAAAGTGCAGATCCACCTACTTCCGGGGGCGCGACCCATCCATCACAAGGTGAAAGCAGTACCGTACGTGATGAGAGAAAGGGTAGAGATCGAGCTAGACCGGCTACAACGAGAGGGCATAATTTCACCGATCAAGTTCAGCGAGTGGGCCAGTCCTATTGTCCCAGTCCTCAAGGGAGATGGTACCGTCAGAATCTGTGGCGATTACAAAGTAACTATCAATCGTTTCTCCCTGCAGGACCAATACCACTACCAAAAGCCGATGACATCTTTGCAACGCTGGCGGGAGGAAAGACGTTCACGAAGCTGGATCTGACTTCAGCCTACATGACGCAGGAACTGAAGGAATTACCAAAGGCCCTCACCTGCATCAACACGCACAAGGGTCTTTTTGTCTATAACAGATGCCCGTTTGGAATCTGATCAGTGGCGGCAATATTCCAGAGAAACACGGAAAGTTTACTGAAGTCAGTCCCGTGCTCCGTGGTCTTCCACGACGACATCTTGGTCACAGGTCGGAACACAGTTGAGCATCTGCAGAACCTGGAGGAGGTTCTTAGTCGACTCAACCACGTGGGGTTCAGGTTAAAATGCTCGCAGTGCGTTTTCCTGGCGCTTGAAGTGGAGTACTTGGGAAGGAGGATTGCGGTGGACGGCATCAGGCCCACCAACGCGAAGACGGAGGCAATCGAGAACGCACCGAGGCCACAGAACATAACGGAGCTGCGGTCGTTTCTGGGACTCCTGAACTACTTTGGTAACTTCTTACTGGGTCTCAGCAAACTGCTAGAAACACTACATGTTTTACTACAAAAAGGGGGCGAATGGGTTTGGGGCAAAAGCCAAGAAAATGCCTTTGTAAAAGCAAGAAAATTGTTATGCTCAAACAAATTGCTTGTGTTGTATGATCCATGTAAGCGTTTGGTACTAGCATGTGATGCGTCGTCATATGGCGTTGGGTGTGTATTGCAACAAGCTAATGTTTTCAGGAAACTGCAACCGGTTGCTTATGCATCCAGGAGTCTGTCTAAGGCTGAGAGAGCCTACAGCATGATTGAAAAAGAAGCGTTAGCGTGTGTCTATGGGGTAAAGAAAATGCATCAATACCTGTTTGGGCTAAAATTTGAATTGGAAACTGACCATAAGCCATTTATATCCCTGTTTGCAAGAGTAAAGGGATAAATACCAACGCATTGGCCTGCATCCAGAGATGGGCGCTCACGTTGTCCGCATACAACTACGCCATCCGCCACAGGCCAGGCACAGAAAACTGCACCGATGCTCTCAGTAGGCTGCCATTGCCCACCACGGGGGTGGAAATGGCGCAGCCCGCAGATCTAACCATGATTATGGATGCATTTGAGAGTGAGCAATCACCCGTCACGGCCCGGCAGATCAAAACCTGGACAAGCCAGGACCCCTTACTATCTCTAGTGCTATCAAAAGCTGTGTGCTTCACGGGAAATGCAGGAAGAGATAAAGCCATTCCAGCGGCGCAAAGATGAAATGTCTATCCAGGCAGACTGCCTTCTGTGGGGCAATCGAGTAGTGGTCCCCAAGAAGGGCAGAGACACCTTCATCAATGACCTCCACAGTACCCACCCAAGCATCGTAATGATGAAAGCGATAGCCAGATCCCACATGTGGTGGCCCGGTATCGATGCAGACTTAGAGTTTTGCGTTCACAGATGTAATACATGCTCGCAGTTAAGCAATGTACCCAGGGAGGCGCTGCTAAGTTTATGATCTTGTCCCTCCAAACCGTGGTCTAGGGTACACGTCGACTATGCAGGCCCGTTCTTGGGTAAAATGTTCCTTGTGGTTGTAGATGCGTACTCCAAGTGGATTGAATGTGAGATAATGTCGGCTAGCACGTCCGCTGCCACTACTGAAAGCCTGCGGGCCATGTTTGCCACACACGACTTACCTGATGTCCTGATGAGCGACAACGGGCCATGCTTTACCAGTGCTGAGTTCAAAGAATTCATGACCCTTAACGGGATCAAACATGTCACATCTGCCCCATTTAAACCAGCATCCAATGGTCAGGCAGAGAGAGCAGTGCAAACCATCAAGCAAGGCTTGAAGAGGGTAACTGAAGGTTCATTGCAGACTCACCTTTCCCGAGTCCTGCTTAGCTATCGCACGATACCCCACTCACTCACTGGAATCCCACCTGCTGAACTGCTCATGAAAAGAGCACTAAAGACAAGGCTCTCGTTAGTTCACCCTGATCTACCTGAACCAAGTGGTTTCCCGGCACTGTCATGGTCAAAAAGGGGAGCAGGGTGTTTCGGGTCAAACTTTCAAATGGACTCATTCACCGGAAACACTTGGACCAAATCAAACTCAGATTCACAGACTATCCTGAGCAACCCACCTTGGACCCTATCTGTTTTGATCCCCCAACATACACACCAGTGGCAACCGGCACCACGGTTGACCATGAAGCAGAACCCATCATCCACAGCAGCCCTGCAGGGCCCAACACACCAGGCAGCCCAGCAAGGCCAGCTGCACAGCAGCCCAGCGAGGGCCCCTCAATTGATTCAACAACACCAGCTTTCACACCGAGACGATTAACCAGGGCAAGAAGCGCCCCAGATTGACTGACTTTGTAAGTAGTTACACTATTGACTTATATTTTGTTGTTATATTTTGGAGCAAAAATGCGAAGCCAGATTATGATCTGAATGGCGGCAGATTAGGAAAAGGGGAGGTGCAACAAGACCTGGGTGTCATGGTTCATCAGTCTTTGAAAGTTGGCATACAGGTACAGCAGGTGGTGAAGAAGGCAAATGGGATGTTGGCCTTCATAGCTAGGGGATTTGAGTATAGGAGCAGGGAGGTCTTACTGCAGTTGTATAGGGCCTTGGTGAGGCCTCACCTGGAATATTGTGTTCAGTTTTGGTCTCCTAATCTGAGGAAGGACGTTCTTGTGTTGAGAGAGTGCAGCGAAGGTTCACCAGACTGATTCCCAGGATGGTAGGACTGACATATGAGGAGAGACTGGTTCAACTGGGCCTTTATACATTGGAGTTTAGAAGGATGAGAGGGGATCTCATAGAAACATATAAGATTCTGACGGGACGGGACAGGTTATATGCGGGTAGAATGTTCCCGATGTTGAAGGAGTCCAGAACCAGGGGACACAGTGTAAGGATAAGTGGTAGGCCATTTAGGACTGAGATGAGAAGAAACTTCTTCACTCAGAGAGTTGTTAACCTGTGGAATTCCCTGCCGCAGAGAGTTGTTGATGCCAGTTCATTGGATATATTCAAGAGGGAGTTAGATATGGCCCTTAAGGTTGAGGGGATCAAGGGGTATGGAGAGAAAGCAGGAAAGCGGTACTGAGGGAATGATCAGCCATGATCTTATTGAATGGTGGTGTAGGCTTGAAGGGCCAAATGGCCTACTCCTGCACCTATTTTCGATGTTTCTATATGTATACTTGTATTTACTCTGTACAGCCACCAGAGGGCTCATCCCCTGATGTCCCAAGAGATCCCATAATCCCTTGGGAGCACAGGTATTTAAGGAGGCTTCACAGGTTGGAGAGACACTCTGGAGACCGGCAATAAAAAACTAAGGTCACAACTGAGCTCACAGTGTTCAGTCTGACTCTTTCTACATACACAATGTAAACCATTAATCATTTTCAGTCAGTGAATACACACTTGAGGTTACTTACTACTAGTCTTGAATAAAATGCTTCATTCCATTGTTATATTCATACAATCCATTACGGATGTTTACAAACCAAATTGAAGTGCGAAACAGTGGTTGGAACATTGATTTTGAATAAGTTATCAATAAAGCTTTGTTCTGTGATTTATATTTAAGACTAAACAATTAATTAATTAAAATACTGGCAGATTTTCTCTAATAATGATGTTGCAGTCTAATCAAGTCTCCAAAATACATATTTCTTCTATCTTTAGGCTCATGCACCTGTCATTACTATCAAGGCTTTTTACATATCATGAGTAATCCCCACATAAAACAGAGACTAACAACCAAACTTTGCAAGAGATCAATTGGTTATGTGGCAAAATTCCATTGATAACTTTTATATTGTCCTTGTGATGATCTTAGTGATGTATTTGTAAACTGCTGAGTTTTAATGGTAATTTATACTTATTGAAAACATTTAATTTTAATTTTCGGCAGTAAATACAGCAGAGGCTGTTCATATCAAAGACCAAGCCCTCCAACTTAAATGTGTTCTTGAAATGTAGTACAGTAGGTTGATGATTTGTATCCATGTGGTGCTACTTAATAGAAGGTCTGCTGTGTAAATTCTCCTGAGCAGCAAGATGGGATGGGCTTGGCCAAAGGCTACTAATACAGTTTTAGGCAGTCCCTTGTCTCGAGGATGACCTGCTTCCACACCAAAAAGGCATGAGTTCACAAATGTTTCAATGAGGAACTTGACATTCTAGGTCCCGAACTACATACTGAATGGTGGAAGATGCCTGTGCATGGATTCTTTTAACGTGGGATGGCCGTTGCACACCAGCCACCACATGGGCTTGACAGAGCTAGGTCTTGATCCAGTGGCAAGAGTTAACCAAGACAACTGGAGACCAAGCTGCACAGACCTAGCGCGCTTGCATGCTCCTACTATCCATAGATCGCAATGTGGGCTGGCCCGTGCTGCCCCTGGGCCCTCACCTCTCCTGGGCCCCGAAACTTAATACAGCCTCTCTACGGTCAACCATCTGAATGTGTCACCAAACATGACAGCTAATAATTTATTTAAATTTTTTAACCTGATATTTAATCCTGGAATAATTCGCAGAATAAGAATATTAACACAATGGGGCTAGAATTTCGCCGACTTTGCGAACGGGTTTTCACCGCGAAAACCTGGTCGGCGGGATCTTCGGGCACCTTTTTGCGGTGGCGCTTCCACGTACCGCCATGGAGAGGCGCGCCGACGTGAAACGACATGCAACGCCGCGGATTGCATTACCGTCGTACTTTCGGCGCTCTCCGCCACGCCCAGAATACCGACGGGTCGGACTTATCAGTGCAGCCCTGCCAGCAGTGGTAAGTAGGAAGACCTGCAAAAAAGCTAAGTTAAAATTTTTATGTTTTAATTCTTTTTCAGCGATTTAGGAGTTTTGTGAATGTTTTTTTGCAATTTTTCTTCCCATCCTCCCAAGGCCTCTCTTGCAGCACGACCAGCCTTGGACTAAAGTTGCCAAAACTCGTGGTTTGCGCCACGAATCCTCGCACAACGCCGACTTTACTGGTGCAGACGCAAAGGCTGAAATTTAGGCCTAAAAATGATAGCGCAGCGAAAGCGGTAATTTTGGCATAAAACTACTGTTTACGCCGACAACTGAAAATCTAGCCCTTAAGATGTCTGAATTGTGAAGGGAGAGAGAAGAATCAAGTACATTTACTGCAGGAGTATCCCAGAGTTCGATTCTTTTGGAACTGGAGCGATATTCCAGCTGCCCTCTCACAATCTGTTTTGGGTAATCTGATGTAGAATATGTTGAAGGTGTCCCGATAGTTGGGAAACGGTGCTACGTTTCTGGAGGAATCTTGCCACGACCTGTATGGAGATAGGGTTTAAAGAAATGCTACAGTTTTCACATTTGAGATCTTTCTCAGGAGGATGAAAATAAAGGCATTGCATGTTAACGACCTACTTAACTAGTTAAAAAAATACCTTAATCTCGGGAACCAGGTGGAGCGGACACCACTGTCACTTGATGTCCTCAGAAGAAACATGTTGCATGTTCAGCATTGATATCCCTCAGCTTGATGGGCACAAAAACAACTAAAAATAATGAATAATTATATAAGCTCAAGGAGAAGAAGGAATAATTATAAAGATATTGTTGGGAGAAGGTAGGTAATCTGTGGGTAATTTTCAACTTTGGCGGGAGAGATAAAGATGTGGTAGCAAATCCGCCACCATTATACACCCTGCCCAATGTTCCTTTCCATTGTGAAGAGGAAAATTGGGCGCGGTGTATAACGTGCAGCAGATCTGATTCTGTCTGTTTTGCGCCCCCTCCAAAGTTGTAAATTACTCCCTGAATCCACCATTATAGTGTCTCTGTTAAAAACCATACTAAGGTAATATTATTACATAAGGACATAAGAAATAGGAGCAGGAGTAGGCCATCTGGCCTCTCGAGCCTGCTCCGTCATTCAATAAGATCATGGCACCTGGTTTGTCTTTAATATCTACTTCTGCGCACACACTGTAACATATATTTTATATGTACCTCCTCTTTTTATTTATTTTTTAAAAAATTGAAACAAAATCTTTAAAAGAGCAAAAATATAACAAAAAAAGATTAGCTTTGAGGACTCAGGAAGATGAAGGGAACTTGGGTTATCCACGTTACCACCAGCAGAGAGCTTGACAGGTATACTTGCATCTCAATAAGGCAGCCTGGGCTGCATTCTAATAGGCCAAGATCATTTGATCGATTCTGATACCAACTGCTGTAGATTACAGAAATGCATAACGTGATTGTGCTTCTTCTACATGTCATCTTGAAAATGATAAAAATTACATTACATTAAAAATACAGCATATGAATAAATATAAGATCAAGGAGCCTTTTCAGTTTCATCCACGAATCTTGCTATTTCTCATCAGTAATGGAAGATCAGCTTCAGTTGACTGCCTGACAGTGAAGTGTCATTTTACATAATGGAAAAAAAATTGTGTTAAAGAGACCGGAACAATCTTGGAAATTTAGAAGTGATCAAAGTCTCAAACTTCTTTGCAGCATAAGAATGGGAACATGTTCTCTAATTATAAAATGAAGAAGTTTTGGTCAATATACTATATGAATCAATGCCTTTTCTGGAGAATTATACCTTTTCCATTTTGTGAATCAGTTTCAGCCCAAAGCATTTTCATAGAAACATAGAAACATAGAAAATAGGTGCAGGAGTTGGCCATTCGGCCCTTCGAGCCTGCACCACCATTCAATATGATCATGGCTGATCATGCAAATTCAGTACCCCACTCCTGCCTTCTCTCCATACCCCCGATCCCTTTAGCCGTAAGGGCTACATCTAACTCCCTTTTGAATATATCTAACAAACTGGCTTCAACAACTTTCTGTGGTGGAGAATTCCACAGGTTCACAACTCTCTGAGTGAAGAAGTTTCTCTTCATCTCGGTCCTAAATGTCCTTAGACTGTGACTCCTGGCTCTGGGCTTTCCCAACATCGGGAACATTCTTCCTGCATCTAACCTGTCCAATCCTGTCAGAATTTTATATGTTTCTATGAGATCTCCTCTCATTCTTCTAAATTCTAGTGAATATAAGCCTAGTCAATCCAGTCTTTCTTCATATGTCAGTCCTGCCATCCCGGGAATCAGTCTGGTGAACCTTCGCTGCACTCCCTCAATAGCAAGAATGTCCTTCCTCAGATTAGGTGTGGCCTCACCAAGGGCCTGTACAACTGCAGCAAGACCTCCCTGCTCCTATACTCAAATCCTCTCGCTATGAAGGCCAACATGCCATTTGCTTTCTTTACTGCCTGCTGTACCTGCATGCCTACTTTCAATGACTAATGTACCATGCCACCCAGGTCTCATTGCACCGCCCTTTTTACTAAACTGTCACCATTCAGATAATAATCTGCCTTCCTGTTTTCTCCACCAAAATGGATAACCTCACACTTATCCACATTACACTGCATCTGCCATGCATTTACCCACTCACCAACCTGTCCAAGTCACCCTGCAGCCTCTTAGCATCCTCCTCACAGCTCACACTGCCACCCAGCTTAGTGTCATCTGCAAACTTGGAGATATTACATTTAATTCCTTCGTCTAATTAATATTATATTGTTGGGGGTCCCAGCCTTGCGGACCCCCACTAATCACTGACTGCCATTCTGAAAAGAACCCGTTTATTCCCACTCTTTGCTTCCTGTCTGCCAACCAGTTCTCTATCCACGTCAATACATTACCCCCAATACCATGTGTCTTAATTTTGCACACTAATCTCTTGTGTGGGACCTTGTCAAAAGCCATTTGAAAGTCCAAATACACCACATTCACTGGTTCTCCCTTATCCACTCTACTAGTTACATCCTCAAAAAATTCTAGAAGATTTGTTAAGCATGATTTCCCTTTCATAAATCCATGCTGACTTGGACCAATCCTGTCACTGCTTTCCAAATGCGCTGCTATTACATCTTTAACAATTGATTCCAACATTTTTCCCACTACCGATGTCAGGCTAACTGGTCTATAACTCCCTGTTTTCGCTCTCCCTCCTTTTTTAAAAAGTGGGGTTACATTAGCTACCCTCCAATCCATAGGAAGTGATCCAGAGTCCATGGAATGTTGGAAAATTACCACCAAGACATCTACTATTTCTAGGGCCACTTCCTTAAGTACTCTGGGATGTAGACTATCAGGCCCTGGGGATTTATCGGCCTTTAATCCCATCAATTTCCCTAACACCTTGTTTTGACGAATAAGGATTTCCCTCGGTTCCTTCTTCTCGCTAGACTCTCGGATCCCTAGTATTTTTGGGAAGTTTGTTTGTGTCTTCCTTATTGAACTCAGAACCAAAGTATTTGTTCAATTGGTCTACTATTTCCTTGTTCCCCATTATGAATTCACCTGATTCTGACTGCAAGGGACTTACATTAGTCTTCACTAATCTTTTTCTCTTCACATATCTATAGAAGCTTTTGCAGTCAATTTTTATGTTCCCTGCAAGCTTACTCTCAGACTCTATTTTCCCCCTCCTAAATAAACCCTTAGTCCTCTGCTGAATTCTAAATTTCTCCCAGTCCTCAGGTTTGCTGCTTTTTCTGGCCAATTTATATGGCTCTTCCTTGGATTTAACACTATCCCTAATTTCCCTTGTTAGCCATGGTTGAGCCACCTTCCCCGTTTTATTTTTACTCCGGACAGGGATGTACAATTGTTGTAGTTCATCCATGTGATCTTTAAATGTCTGCCATTGCCTATCTACCATCAACCCTTTAAGTATCATTCGCCAGTCAGTCAGCACTTTCAATTTTCTTGGGGGTTCTACTGATTGGCTGCGATAACTTAAGTGAAAGGAGGTCAGAAACCCCATATAAGCTGCATAAACAGGATTTTTGACAATCTTCCAGTGGTAGATCAGGAGAGAACCAGAGGAAGTTCCTGATGAGTTGTCCAGGTGCAGAATAATTCTGCATTGATCGTGCCTTAAATCCCACAAAACATGTATAAGATTCTGAGGGGGCTTGACAGGGTAGCTGCAGAGAGGATGTTTCCCTTAAATGGTTAAAGTGGTTACCTGGAAGAATAGTGAAGATATATGGCCCTCACACATATTTGATCAAGAAAGGTTAGGTTTGTTCACATTGATCATATTTTACCTACAGGTGTGGAAAGAGTTGAACATAAGAACATAATAAATAGGAGCAGGAGTAGGCCATTTGGCCCCTAGAGCCGGCTCCGCCATTTAATAAGATCATGGCTGATCTGATCATGGGTTCAGCTCCACTTCCCTGCCCGCTCCCCATAACCCTTCACTCCCTTATCACTCAAAAATCTATCTATCTCCAACCTAAATATATTCAACGACCCATCCTCCACAGCTCTCTGGGTCAGATAATTAAACAGATTTATGATCCTTTGAGCGAAGAAATTCCTCCTCATCTCAGTTTTTAATGTGTGACCCCTTATTCTGAAACTATGCCCCTCTAGTTCTGGAATCCCCATGAGGGGAAACATCCTCTCTGCATCTACCTTGTCGAGCCCCCTCAGTATCTAATATGTTTCAATAAGATCACCTCTCACTCTTCTAAACTCCAATGAGTATAGGCCCAACCTGCTCAACCTTTCTTCATAAGTCAACCCCTTCATCTCAGGAATCAACCTTGTAAACCTTCTCTGAACAGCCTCCAATGCAAGTATATCCCTCCTTAGATAAGGAGACCAAAACTGTACGCAGTACACTAGGTGTGGCCTCACCAATACCATGTAAAGCTGTAGCAGGATTTTCCTGCTTTTATATTCCATCCCCTTTGCAATAAAGGCCAACATTCCACTTGCCTTCCTGATTATTTGCTGTACCTGTATACTAACCTTTTGTGTTTCATGCACAAGGACCCCCCAGGTCCCTCTGTACTGCAGCATTTTATAATTTCTCTCCATTTAAATAATAATTAGCTTTTTTATTTTTCCTGCCAAAGTGGATAAGCTCACTCTTTCCCACATTATACTCCATTTGCCAAATGTTTGCCCACTCACTTAGCATGTCTATATCCTTTTGCAGATTTTTTGTGTCCGTCTCACAACTTGCTTTCCCCATCCATCTTTGTATCATCAGCAAACTTGGCTACATTACACTCAGTCCCTTCATCCAGGTCATTAATATAGCTGTAAATAGTTGAAGCCCCAGCACCGATCCCTGTGGCAACCCACTAGTTACTGTTTGCCAACCAGAAAATTACTCATTTATCCCGACTCTCTGTTTTCTGTCAGTTAGCCAATCTGTTATCCATGCTAATATATTACCTCAAACCCCGTGAGCTTTTATCTTGTGCAGTAACCTTTTATGTGGCACCTTATCGAATGACTTCTGGAAAATCAAACACACCACATCCACTGGTTCCCCCTTATCCACCCTGCTCATTACATCCTCAAAGAACTCCAGCAAATTTATCAAACGTGATTTCCCTTTCCTAAAACCATGCTGACTCTGCTTGACTGGATTATGCTTTTCCAAATGTCCTGCTACTGCTTCCTTAATAATGGACTCCAGCATTTTCCTAATGACAGATGTTAGGCTAATTGGTCTATAATTTCCTGCTTTCTGTCTCCCTCCTTTTTTAAATAGGGGCCTTACATTTGTTTTAAGTTCCTCCCTCCCTATAGTTCCTTGATTATCCATTATTGGGATGTTTTTAGTGTCTTCTACCGTGAAGACTGATACAAAATATTTGTTCAAAGTCTCTGCCATTTCGCTGTTCCCCATTAATTTTTCCCCAGTCTCATCCTCTAAGAGATCAACGTTTACTTTAGTCACTCTCTTCCTTTTTATATACCTGTAGAAGCTCTTACTATGTGTTTTTATATTTCTTGCTAGGTTACTCTCATAATCTATCTTCCCTCTATTATTTTTTAGTCGTTCTTTGCTGGTTTAAAAAAAATTCCCAATCCTTTGGCCCCCCCACTAATCTTGGCCACTTTGTATGCCATTGTTTTCAATTTGATACCATCTTAACTTCCTTAGTTAGGTACAGATGGTTCTTCCTTCTCTTAAAAGTCTTTTCAGCTCACTGGAGTATATTTGTCTTGAGAATTATGAAATATCTCCTTAAATATCTGCCACTGCTTATCAACAGTTTTATACTTTAATCTATTTTCCCAGTCCACTTTAGCCAACTTTCCCTTCATACCTTTGTAATCGCCTTTATTTAAGATCAGGACATTGGTTTGAGATCCAATTTTCTCACCTTCCAACTGAATTTGAAATTCAACCATGATATGATCACTCACTCCTAGTGGATAAAACATAGAAGCATAGAAAATAGGTGCAGCAGTACGCCATTCAGCCCTTCGAGCCTGCAATACCATTCAATAAGATAATGGCTGATCATACAACTCAGTACCCCATTCCTGCTTTCTCTTCATACCTCTTGATCCCTTTAGCCGGCAGGGCCATATCTAACTCCCTCTTTAACATATCAAGCGAACTGACATCAACAACTCTCTGCGGTAGAGAATTCCATAGGTTAACAACTCTCTGAGTGAAGAAGTTCCTCCTCATCTCGGTTCTAAATGGCTTACCCCTTATCTTTAGACTGTGACCCCTGGTGCTGGACTTCCCCAACATCGGGAACATTCTTCCTCCATCTAACTTGTTCAGTCCGGTCAGAATTTTATATGTTTCTATGGGATCCCCTCTCATTCTTTTAAACTCCAGTGAATACAGGCCCAGTTGATCCAGTCTCTCCTCATATGTCAGTCCTGTCATCCCGGGAATCAGTCTGGTGAACCTTCGTTGCACTCCCTCAATAGCAAGAATATCCTTCCTCAGATTAGGAGACCAAAACTGAACACAATATTCCAGGTGATGCCTCACCAAGGTCCTGTACAACTGCAGTAAGACCTCGTTGCTTCTATACTCAAATCCCCTAGCTATGAGAGCAACATGCCATTTGCCTTCTTCATCGCCTGCTGTACATGCATGCCAACTTTCAATGACTGATGTACCATGACACCCAGGTCTCATTGCACCTCCCCTTTTCCTAATCTGTTGCCATTCAGATAATATTCTGCCTTCAGGTTTTTGCCACCAAAGTGGATAACCTCACATTTATCCACATTATACTGCATCTGCCATGCATTTGCCCACTCACCTAACCTGTTCAAGTCACCCTGCAGCCTCTTAACATCCTCATCACAGCTCACACCATCACCCAGCTTAGTGTCATCTGCAAACTTGGAGATATTGCACTCAATTCCTTCATCTAAATCATTGATGTATATTGTAAATAGCTGGGGTCCCAGCACTGAGCCCTGCGGCACCCCACTAGTCACTGCCTGCCATTCTGAGAAAGACCCGTTTATCCCGACTCTCTGCTTCCTGTCTGCCAACCAGTTCTCTATCCAAGTCAGTACATTACCTCCAATACAATGTACTTTAATTTTGTGTGGGACCTTGTAAAAAGCCTTTTGAAAGTCCAAATACATCACATCCACTGGTTCTCCCTTGTCCACTCTACCAGTTACATCCTCAA
The DNA here is from genome assembly GCF_044704955.1 of Pristiophorus japonicus. Classification (NCBI taxonomy): domain Eukaryota; kingdom Metazoa; phylum Chordata; class Chondrichthyes; family Pristiophoridae; genus Pristiophorus; species Pristiophorus japonicus. The sequence goes on from NC_091986.1 coordinate 143,380,134, forward strand.
AAAGTTCTAGAAGATTTGTCAAGCATGATTTCCCTTTCATAAATCCATGCTGACTTGGAACGATCCATGCTTTCCAAATGCGCTGCTATTTCATCGTTAATAATTGATTCCAACATTTTCCCCATTACTGATGTCAGGCAAACCAGTCTATAATTCCCCGTTTTCTCTCTCCTCCTTTTTTAAAAAGTGGGGTTACATTAGCTACTCTCCAATGCATAGGAACTGATCCAGAGTTGAAAGACTGTTGGAAAATGATCACCAATGCATCCACTATTTCGAGGGCCACTTCCTTAAGTACTCTGGGATGCAGACTATCAGGCCCCAGGGATTTATCGGCCTTCAATCCCATCAATTTCCCTAACACAATTTCCTGACTAATAAGGATTTCCTTCAGTTCCTCCATCTCGCTAGACCCTCGGTCCCCTGTATTTCCGGAAGGTTATATGTGTCTTCTTTCCTAAAGACAGAACCAAAATATTTGTTCAATTGGTCTGCCATTTCTTTGTTCCCCATTATAAATTCTCCTGATTCTGACTGCAAGGGACCTATGTTTGTCTTCACTAATGTTTTTCTCTTCACATATCTATAGAAGCTTTTGCAGTCAGTTTTTATGTTCCCCGCAAGCTTCCTCTCATACTCTATTTTCCCCCTCCTAATTAAACCCTTTGTCCTCCTCTGCTGAATTCTAAATTTCTCCAAGTCCTCAGGTTTGCTGCTTTTTCTGGCACATTTATATGCCTCTTCCTTGGATTTAACACTATCTCTAAATTTCCCTTGTTAGCCACGGTTGAGCCACCTTCCCCGTTTTATTTTTACTCCAGACAAGGAGGTACAATTGTTGAAGTTCACCCATGTGATCTTTAAATGTTTGCCATTGCTTATCCACCGTCAACCCTTTAAGTATCATTCGCCAGTCTATTCTAGCCAATTCACGTCTCATACCATCGAACTTACCTTTCCTTAAGTTCAGGACCTTAGTCTCTGAATTAACTGTGTCACTCTCCATCTTAATAAAGAATTCTACCATATTATGGTCACTCTTCCACAGGGGGCCTCGCACAACAAGATTGCTAATTAGTCCTTTCTCATTACACATCACCCAGCCTAGGATGGCCAGCTCTCTAATTGGTTTCTCGATATATTGGTCTAGAAAATCATCCCTAATCCTCCTCCTCCAATTTGCTACCAGTTTGATTCGCCCAATCTATATGTAGATTAAAGTCGCCCATGATAACTGCTGTACCTTTATTGCACACACCCCTAATTTCTTGTTTGATGCTGTCCCCAACCTCACTACTACTGTTTGGTGGTCTGGACACAACTCCCACTAGCGTTTTCTGCCCTTTGGTATTCTGCAGCTCTACCCATACAGATTCCACATCCTTTACTATGAGATAATTTATTAATCCTGTCTCATTGCACAGTACCAGATCCAAGATATCCTGCTCCCTGGCGGGTTCCACAACATACTAGTCAAGGAAACCATCCTGGATACACTTTATGAACTCTTCCTCACGGCTTCCTTCGCCAATTTGATCTGTCCAATCAATATGAAGATTAAAATCACCCATGATTATTACCATACATTTCTTACAAGCCTCCATTATTTCTTGATTTATACTCCATCCAACAGTGTAGCTACTGTTAGGGGTTTTATAGACGATGCCCACTAGTTACTTCTTCTCATTATTTCTTATCTCCACCCAAACTGATTCTACATCTTGATCTTCCGAACCGATATAATTTCTCACTACTGCACTGATCTGATCCCTTTTTAATTGAGCTACCCCACTTCCTTTTCCTTTCTATCCTTCTGAATTGTCAAAGACCTCAAATATTCAGTTCCCAGCCTTGGTCACCTTGCCACCACATCTCTGTAATGGCTATCAGATCATATCCATTTGTATCAATTTGTGCCATCGACACATCTATCGTGTTACGAATGCTGCATGCATTCAGATAAAGAGCTTTTAATTTTATCTTTTTAACATTTTCCCTGCTTTGACCCCACTTTCTGATAGTTTTTTTTTTATATATTCTGTTCCTTCCTGTCACACTCTGATTATCATTTCCCCCACCACTACCCTGCTCTAATGCCTTCACCTTGCACTTTGACTTTTAAAATTTGCGCTCATCTGAACCCTGCCCCCCACTATTTTGTGTAAAGCCCTCTCTCCAGCCCTAGTTATTCGATTCACCAGGACACTAGTCCCAGCATGGTTCAAGTGAAGCTTGTCCCAATGGAACAGCTTCCTCTTATCCCAGTACTGGTACCAGTGCCCCATGAATCGAAACCCATTTTTCCCACAACAGTCTTTGAGCCACGTGTTCATCTCTCTGATCTTATTTACCCTATGCAAATTTGTTCGTGACTCAGGTGGTAATACAGAGATTATTGCCTTTGTGGTCCTGCTTTTTAATTTAGCCCCTAGCTGCTCATACTCCCTGAGCAGAACCTCTTTCTTTGTTCTATCTATGTTATTGGACCACGACAACTGGATCTTCCCCCGCCACTTCAAGTTCATCTCCAACCCAGAGGAGATGTCCTTAACCCTGGCACCAGGCAGGCAACACAGCCTTCGGCTGCAGAGAACAGTATCTATCCTTCTAATTATGCTGTCCTCTACCACTACAACATTTCTTTTTACTCCCCCCAATTGAATGGTCTCCTGTACCATGGTGCTGTGGTCAGTTTACTCATCCTTCCTGCAGTCCCTGCCTTCGTCCAAACAGGAAGCAAGAATCTCATATCTGTTGGACAAGAGCAAGGGCTGAGGCTCCTCCATCACTACCTCCTGGGTTTCCATACCTGCCTCGCTCGTAGTCACACCCTCCTGTCCCTGACCACTGGCCAAATTTGAATTAATTAATCTAAGGTGTGTGACTGCCTCCTGGAACACAGTGTCCAGGTAACTCTCCCCCTCTCTGATGTGTCGCAGTCTCTGCAGCTGGAATTCCAGCTCATGAACACAGAGACGAAGTTCCTTGAGCTGCAGACATTATTGCAAAGTTGGAATAAGTCTTGCTGCAAGTAGAGTAGCAGTAGCAAATCCTAAGTCAGATGGACTGGAAACAAGTCCAAGAGAAAGTCAAAATTCAAGTCTGAGTCTGTGAGGCAGACAAACAGTTGGAAGTTGTAGAGAGTTTGTGTAGATAAAGGGCATCCCTTGGAGAAAAACTCTCCTGAGGCTCAGCCTAGAATGAGTCTAAGTTCGACACCACGTTTGGATAGTTCTGTTCGAAACAGAAAACCAATGGTTAAGTTTGATTTGTAAATATGGCCAAATAAGTCCATATCTTTTGTTGTGTATAACCGTACAAGCCATGTATGATGATTATTTTGTTATGATTACTTCTTCATTAAGGAGGGAGAAGTGTAATATAGAGCTCCACCTAGTGGACTACTGCTCCACCTAGTAGACTACTGTAGTAATGCAATTGCTGATGTATAATAATAAGAGTCATCTGACCAAGTCACCTGACAAGTACCTGTGTCATGGAGCCATGTTGTATGTGTGTGCTTGTGATGTCGTAAGGAAGATAGTAAAGTGGGAAAATCTGGAACTAGGGGCATAGTTTCAGAATAAGGGGTTGCCCATTTAAAATGGAGTTGAGGAGGAATTTCTTCTCTCAGAGGGTCGTGAATCTTTGGAATTCTCTATCCCAGAGAACTGTGGAAGCTGGGTCATTGAATATATTTAAGATGGGGATAGACAGATTTTTGAATGATAAGGAAGTCAAGGAATATGAGGAGCGGGCAGGGAAGTGGAGTTGAGGCCAAGATCAGATCAGCCATGATCTTATTGAATGGCAGAGCAGGCTCAAGAGGCCAAATGGCCTTATAAGAACATAAGAAATAATAGCAGGAGTAGGTCAGTTGTAGCAGGACTTCGTTCAAAAATCTGTCTGTCTCCACCTTGAATATATTCACCTCGAACATCTCCGAGTTCGCCGCCCATTGCTCCATCCATGATGTCACAGATGCTCTCCACAGAAGGAGGAGGGAATACATCTCATTTTCCATGACTAGACAGAAGCAGCTGGAGTGGTCAACTGGCTTTGTCAGGATAGCGCGCCTCCCCATGGTGCAGGGTGCCATAGACTGCGCACACGTCGCATTGAGGGCACCGCACCACAATCCTAAGCTCTTTCAAAACAGGAAAGGATACCACTCACTCAATGTGCAGTTGGTGTGCAACGACACACATGCAGAATAATGGCCGTTAATGCGATTGTGTTCCTAACACAGATGAGGCTGCACACAGGGAAGTTAAAGTAACAGTGACCTCAGTCTTTAATAAGACACTCCAGAGTGAGGAACAGGCCTTAAGGGCCGGCTTATATACAGTGCTCCCAAGGGATGCTGGGATCCCTTGGAACTTCAGGGGATGAGCTCCCTGGTGGCAGAACATGGGAGTGCATGCTTTACAGATACACAACATCACTCCCCCCCAAATTCAAAGTGAAAACTATTTACAAGGTGAGGCGGTCGGGAGCCTTTCTTTCCCTGGTGGACCGCCTCAGTACAAATGTCTGTTCTGGTGTGTTGGCTGTGCCCTCGCTGGGCTGGCGTGTTGTTGGCCCTGCAGGGCTGCTAGGTGAGCCTGGCCTTGCTGGGTTGTTGGGCATGATGGGTTCGATTTCCTGGTCCGGTGTGGTGTCGTTGATCCTTTGGGTGTGTGTTGTGGGCTTGAAAAAGGTGGTGTCTGCTGTGGGTTGTTCAGGACAGTCTGTGAACCGCAGCCTTGTTTGGTCCAGGTGCTTTCTGTAAATTTGTCCATAGTCTAGTTTGACGACAAACACCCTACTCCCTTCTTTAGCTATCACCGTGCCCGCGATCCACTTGGGACCATGTCAATAGTTTAGCACATACACAAGGTCATCCAGATCAAATTCCCTTGACACAGTGGCACGAACATCGTTTACATTTTGTTGCTGCCGCTTGCTCTCGACCTGATCATGCAGGTTGGGGTGAACCAGCGAGAGTCTGGTTTTAAGTGTCCTTTTCATGAGTAGCTCAGCCAGGGGCACCCCTGTGAGTGAGTGGGGTCTCGTGCAGTAGCTGAGCAGTACTCGATACAGGCGGGTTTGGAGTAAGCCTTCTGTGACTCGTTTAAGGCTCTGTTTGATTGTTTGTACTGCCCGCTCTGCCTGCCCATTGGAGGCTGGTTTAAACAGGGCCGAAATGACATGTTTGATCCCATTGCGTGTCATGAATTCTTTAAATTCGGCACTGGTGAAACATGGCCCATTGTCACTGACCAGTATGTCAGGCAGGCCGTGGGTGGCAAACATGGCCCTCAGGCTTTCAATGGTGGCGGTGGCGGTGCTTCCTGACATTATTTCACGTTCAATCCATTTTGAAAAAGCATCCACCACCACCGGGACCATTTTACTGAGAAACGGGCCCGTATAGTCGACATGTATCCTTGACCATGGTCTGGAGGGCCAGGACCACAAATTTAGTGGTACCTCTCTGAGCGCGTTGCTCAACTGAGCACATACGCTGCATTGCCGTACACAGGACTCTAAGTCAGAGTCGATACCGGACCACCACACGTGGGATCTGGCTATCGCTTTCATCATTACTATGCCCAAGTGTGTGCTGTGGAGATCCGAGATGAACGTCTCCCTGCCCTTTTTGGATAGCACTACGCGGTTACCCCACAACAGGCAGTCTGCCTGAATGGACAGCTTGTCCTTTCACCGCTGGAATGGCTTGATTGGCTCTTGCATTTCAACGGGGATGCTGGCCCAGCTCCCATGCAGTACACAGTTTTTTAGGGACAACAGAGATCTTGGCTGGTCCAAGTCCTAATCTGGCGGGCCGTGACAGGTGATTTATCATTTTCAAACGCTTCCATGACCATCAACAAGTCTGCGGGCTGCGCCACCAACAACAACTTTGCAGGCTGCGCCATTTCCACCCCCGTGGTGGGCAATGGTAGCCGACTGAGAGCATCCGCACAGTTCTCGGTGCCTGGCCTGCGGCGGATGGTATAGTTATACGCTGATAGTGCGAGTGCCCACCTTTGTATGCGGGCTGAGGCATTAGTATTTATCCCCTTGTTTTCAGCGAACAAGGATGTGAGCGGCTTGTGTTTGGTTTCCAGCTCAAATTTGAGGCCAGACAGGTACTGATGCATTTTCTTTACCCTGAACCACACATGCTAGTGCCTTTTTCTCAATCTTGCTGTAGGCCCTCTCGGTCTTAGACAAGCTCCTGGAAGCATAGGCGACAGTTTGCAACTTACCCGCAACGTTAGCTTGTTGTAATACACACCCGACTCCGTACGACGACGTGTCACATGCTAGCACAAGTCTTTTACACGGGTTATACAATACAAGCAGCTTGTTGGAGCATAAAATGTTTCTGGCTTTCTCAAAAGCAATTACTTGGTTTTTTTCCCCATACCCAGTTCTCACCTTTGCGCAATAACACATGTAGGGGCTCTAAAAGGGTGCTTATCCCGGTAGGAAGTTACCAAAATAGTTGAGGAGTCCCAGGAACGACCGCAGCTCCGTGATGTTCTGTGGCCTGGGCGCGTTCTTGATAGCCTCTGTCTTGGCATCTGTGGGGGTGCATGCTTTACAGATACACAATAAATGCCAGCTCTGTTCCAGCCACCAAATGAAGCTCGCGGCTGGCTCGTCGGACAACAAGGGCTATCCACTATGCGGCTGGCTCATGACTCCCCATCGCAACCTCACTACTCCTGCCCAGCACTCTTACAATGAGAGTCATGCTGCCACCAGGAGCATCATTGAACAGACCCCATCATCATCATCGGCAGTCCCTCGGAATCCACTCTAAAAATGAGTCCTTAGGTGGCTGAACAGTCCAATGCGAGAACCACAGTCCCTGTCACAGGTGGAACAGATAGTCGTTGAGGGAACGGGGGAGTGGGACTGGCTTTCTGCACGCTCTTTCCGCTGCCTGCGCTTGATTTCTGCATGCTCTCGGCGATGAGACTCGAGGTGCTCGGCGCCCTCCCGGCTGCATTTCCTCCACTTAGGGCGATCTTTGGCCAGGGACTCCCAGGTGTCGGTGGGGATGTTTCACTTTATCAGAGAGGCTTTGAGGGTGTCCTTGTAATGTTTCCTCTGCCCACCTTTGGCTCATTTTCCGTGAAGGAGTTCCGAGTAGAGCGCTTGCTTTGGAGTCTCGTGTCTGGCATGTGGACAATGTGGCCTGCCCAGCAGAGTTGATCGAGTGTGGTCAGTGCTTCAATGCTGGGGATATTAGCCTGGCCGAGGACACGAATGTTGGTGCGTCTGTCCTCCCAGGGGATTTGCAGGATCTTGCGGTGACATTGTTGGTCGTATTTCTCCAGCGACTTGAGGTGTCTACTGTACATGGTCCATGTCTCTGAGCCATACAGGAGGGCAGGTATTACTGCAGCCCTGTAGACCATGAGCTTGGTGGCAGATTTGAGGACCTGATTTTCAAACACTCTTTTCTTCAGGCAGCCAAAGGCTGCACTGGTGTACTGGAGGCGGTGTTGAATCTCGTCGTCAATGTCCGCTCTTGTTGATAGGAGGCTCCTGAGGTGTGGGAAATGGTCCACGTTGTCCAAGGCTGCGCCTTGGATCTTGATGACTGGGGGGCAGTGCTGTGCGGTGGGTACAGGTTGGTGGAGGATGTCTTACGGATGTTTAGCGTAAGGCCCATACATGAACAGACCATCGGAGTGCTGAAGCAATGATTGAACTGCCTTGACTGCTGAGGAGCCATCCTGCAGTACTCGCCTGACCGGGTGCCTCTATTCGTCATCATCTGCTGCATGCTTCACAACCTGGCAATCATGAGGGCACAGCCATTGCCTGAAGACATAGCCGTTGCACCTCAGGAGGAGGAGAAGGACCGGGGGATGAGGAGGAGCTGCAGGAGGAGGCACAGCTGTCAAGTAGGATGCGTCGACACCGTTCCGATTCTGCAAGGGAGGTCCGCAACTGTCTCTTAAGATGTTGTTTCCAATAAAGTCCTCACCACTTCCCACTTTCTTTGTCCCTCCCCATTACCACATCAATGAGCCGTTCATTCCACACCACATGCCCAACACTGAAATGAGAGACATTAAAGATGACAATCAACATTTATGTGGAAAAAAGTGCAACATCAACATTGGATTTATCATTCACCCTTGTGCATTTTTTGATATTCTCTTTTATATAATCGTAATCTACTACTACGCCGCAATGTGTCTCTTGTGCCTGTAGCATGGCTGGTGGAAACCCTGCTGTGTTTCCGGGCCAGAGACTACAGATGGCCTTCGAGGGTGCCCTCGACCAGCTCTGGGTGTGGAAGGCCGAGCTGCAGACTGAAGCACCTCAGGCTGGGCTGCGGCAGTCTGGGCTGGCTGGATGACAGCCATGGACCGTTTCAGTGACGGAGTGACAGTGGTGGGATCAGGAATGCTGTCATCCTGAGAGAGGACAGTAGGTTCCTGCTTCACTGACCCAGTGCCACTCCCCGGGGCAGCACCTCAGCATTCCCATCGATCTGATAGAGCACAGATTGTTGGGCTGCTGAGGCACCGTGTGATCCCCGGTGGACCGTGATGGACCCAGTGGCAGTGGCAGCAGTCAGGGCTTGAGTGGCATCCAGCTGAGACTGCATGACATCAGCAATCTCCACTGCCACGGGATGGCCACCTGCAGGCCCATAAGATGCAGTACTCTTTCCTCCACATCTGTCAGATGGCGCAGTTCAGGCTCCCCCTCTCCTTTTTGCAGCTGCTACGGCCTGTTATGTGCCATCTTGGCCTGCAGTAGAAAGGAAGCTTGGTGAGTAACATTGCATGAGAGCAGTCTGAGCATCCATGTGAGCAACCATTGACTCAATTGCAGCACTAAGACGTTGCATTGCTTCCGCCTTTGCCGCAATTTCCCATTTCCCATGACACACCTCATGATGTCTGGATCCGCACAGTCTGTCTGGGAGTCCACCATTATCTGCACACTGGCAACGATGGGCTCCGTGGTGTGTGCAGAATTGTGTGCAATGCGGGAGGTGGACTCCTCCACGTTCCTTACCACTTGTGACAGGCTCTCGGGCATCCTTCCCTAGGCCCCTATAATTTCTGAGTGCAAGGTCATCACCCTTTGTTCAAATACCTCCCCAATGAGGTCCTCATCTGAGTCCTGTGGAGCAGAACTCACATGTGAATTCGCTCTCCGGGGAAGTCTCCCGAGCTTCCCTTTCCCTTTGACCCTGCTGCAGTCCACTAGGCCCTGGCGCATCACCCAGCGTTGACCTCTCTCCTAAACTAAGCTGTAATGACCGCGTACTCCCAGTATCTGAGCTGGTGCTTGTGAGTGGGCAAAGCAGTGATGCGGTGCTTGGATCCTCCTCCTCCTCCTCTCCCATTTCTTTTCCCTGGAAATTGGGTTGGCAGTGCTCAGGCACAGGCTGGTCTGTGGCCAGGACATTTTATGTAAACAGAAATGGCACAAGTGTCGCATTAAAGTGAGGGAAGGGGGGCAGGCAAGCAGGAAGTAAGGTGGTCAGAATGTGGAGCTGCAAAATGATACGGCCTTCTGCTTCAATAGGAAGGTAGGATGAGAGGAAGGCTTTCACTTCCCAATGTTGCCCCCAGACAATACCCACTGCCACGGGGATGGCCACCTATGGGCAGGTAAGACGCAGTACTCTTTCCTCCACATCTGTCAGATGGCACAGTTCAGGCTCCCCCTCTCCTTTTTGCAGCTGCTGTAGCCTGTTATGTGTCATCTTGGCCTGCAGTAGAAAGGAAGCTTGGTGAATAACATTGCAGTTATTTATGTGGAAGAAATGCAGGGCAGCTTAAGGAGCTGGGATTATAGGCAAAGAATCAAATGAGGCAATAACTATGAGCAGGCACAGATGATTTGTGGCTGCATCCTGACTTAAATACTGGTTTTATGAGTCTGCACAGAGGCTGCTTTGTAAGAGTTGTGGGAACAGACAGTCACAGGTTGCTAGGTAAAAGTTGGGGGAACATGTACTCACTTTGACCACACGATGAGGTCGCTAAACTTCTTCCGACACTGTGTGGGTGTCTGGTCAATGACGGAGGTACCTGACACCTCGGCAGTCATCGCTGCCCAGATAGCTTGAAGAAGCTGTGGAGCGGATCTCCCAGCTGCAGGGAAATGGATGGGACTCCTGTCCTCCACTGCCCTCACCAGTGTCTGCAATTAGGTATCGGAAAAGCGAGTCCCCTTGAGTTGCCTCACCCAGCTGCCATGACAGCCCTTTGTGAACTGCAACAGAACTTTTCAGATGAAGAGAATGAGCAGAATCTACCTGCAAGACATCCCCTTTAAGAAGATCAATGACCAGGTGCCTCATTATGGGTGAATGAAAGTCAGCTGAAATTAGGTCCACTTTCCTCGCCGTGCTCCGTGGCATCCATTTGGTGCTCCACTCTGATTTCAGAGACAAAGTCCCCAATCTTCCAACTTTTTTCCGGCCATCTCATTGGGCACTACTTTTTCAGATAATTCAAATTATGCTCCCCAAACTGGGCGGGGGGCAATTTCGCCCCCCAGGTCTGTTCGCACTAGCTGCTTGTGGCAAAGGAGTGTTTAGGCCTGAAAGCTGGACTGAATCTAAGTTTGCCTCTGGGCCAGTATCTAAGGCTGAGCTGAATCGTACAGTTGGATTGGAACCACCACGCCAAGGTCTGGGATTGTGGTGAAGGTACTGGGATATGAGTTTACAGGATTGAGATCCTGAAGCCAGAGCTAAAAGGTATAGGGTTTTGAAACCAGGGCTGCTGCTTGGTGTCTGGAGCTCCAGTTTGCTAATTTAAGTGAAAAGGTTGAGAGTGTAAAGTGGTGTATTCACATATAATTTTTCACCAAAAATAGGAAACAGAAGAAAATGTACTGATAATATTTTAGCAAAATATGGCAGAATTGTTTCATGAAACCTGATAACTGAGCTCAAAATTGCAAGAGTCCTGCTAGGCCGGCGAAAACTCAACAATAGCTAAACTCCCCACCGCTAATACAGGTGGGCGCAAATCTCAGGGGCAGCATTGTGCGCATGAGCAGAGTTGGCAGTTCGTGTTTGTGGATCCGAGGCTCTCACCACAACCGCTGGAAGATGTCGGTGTGGCTCGCAGCTGCACTGGGAGTGGATCAGAGGTCCTGGGGAAGCTGGAGAGCAGCAATGCAAACACTTTAAAAATATTCCGAAGGAAGCCCAATGCCACTATTGGAAAATCTGAGATCAATTATTTTAGCCTTTGTGACTTCAGTGATCTAAGCAAAGGCCTCAATAGAATTTATGCCAGCTCTCAGCTGACGTTGAGACCATACAAGGTGTCATGGGCGAATTTCTCGTATGGCAGGGACATGTTCCCCTTGATGTAGAGGGGGGTGGGAGTAACTCTGGCCCGCCCCATGGGTGGAAGTTAAATATTGTGGAAACCCAGCCGGACTGGGTTCGGCCCCAAATTCCAACACTCCACCACCAGTGGGCAATGCATTAGCATTCCAACCTCTCTGACCTCAGGAATTTCAGGGCACTGTGACTTTAAGTTTAAAAAATGATTCAATTTAATTTGTTTGCCCCAAAACATACAGTAATCTTTGATTGTCTTACTTCTCCCCCAAAATGTTAACAATTTACAGTGACTAGTCAAGAGTTCCCCAACTACATAGATGTGTTTTTATTCTAGTTGTAAATTGTATAGTTTAGTTGCATTATTTGGATATGCTTTAGGTTTTTTTAGAAAGGATCAATAGTATTTTCAACATGGGTTTGAAAAGTAGCTGTTTCTTTTGCACACGGTTTCATAAAATCAAGTTGTTTATTTCACATTTAAGCTTTGCTTTTGCATGAAATGTCTTTGTTCCTAGATGGAATAAGTAGCACTGACACACTAAGAGTTCAGCAGCAGCATGTCAAATGAAACAGTAGCTTTATAAAAAGTACAGTTAATACACGAGGCCCAGAACTCATAACTAGACATAGCTAGACTATATGAAAAAAATAAGATATCTTCTTACTTACAGCCTGCTGTGGGTGCAGCAGAATAATACTGGATTTGTACTATTATTTGCCTAAACAACAGACTATTACATGATTTCAGTTTTTTCTCAATGCTGTATCTTTGTCATTTTAGTGACTTCTGAAGAGGAATCAGATTTAAAATGTGGTATTCTGTTCACAAACTGTGTAATACAATCCTAATGTTTCATAATAGAATGTGAAGGTGTCATTGGGCTACAAAGATAAGGATGATCTTTGGAAATTGATTTTTTTTGTTGATAAATATATGGCTGTTCTGTGTAATGTAAAGCCCATTTTTTTGAGTTGGGAATAAAGGAGAGATGTTCATAATTCCTCTTAAGTATGGTGTAATGAAATGCTTTAGAAGAATACCTTTTCTACAAGAATGAACACAATTGTATCATTAATTCAAGAATCATTCTACTTCAAATTGAGCATGGATATCTGGAAAATCCAACACCTGAGACATTGAGACAATGGGGCTGAAATTCATCTCTACCCAAAACAGGGTGCACCTACTGCTTTTTGGCTGCCATTGCTCCACAATGGTTGCCGCGGCCATTAGATCGATAGTCAGCGTTTTGAAAATAAATGGCGCCCAGCGGTATTGTCTGGCGGGAATCGGCAGTTTGCAGCGGTCTGGGTGGGGATTGCCATTTGGACCGCGAAATTTTCCAACTACTGATTTGCTCCTAACCAGCCAGCTGGTCCCTGGCCTTCTTAAAAGGCAGGGTTTGCAGCTAGGCCCTGAGCAGGGAATCAGTTTGAGTGGAGGACATGGCTAATGCAGCAGTAGGAAGGAGGGAAACCAGATTTTCGGATGCAGAACTGGAGACACTCATGGATGCTATGGAAGGAAGGAGGCGAGTCTGTACCCCGATTCAGGCAGACCGACTCAGGAAATTTTCTCTAATGCCTAGAGAGAGATAGCTGTGGAGGTGTCAGGGGCCTCCATTCATGACCGCACCCCCACCTAATGCCGCAAAAGGATGAATGACATAATTCGTCTGATGAAAGTGAGTACCTGCTGACCTTCCATCTGCGAGCCTCTCCTTCATCCTCTTATTTCCCACCGTCACTATATATGGTCACTGAAGCAGCATTTGATTATTGAGGCCTGTATATATACATGTGTGCGTTCATCGCAATGGAGGATCCCTTTCATGTCACAGTTACAGCTGCATGTCAGGAACACACTCTTGTGCACTCATTACCGATGCCTTATGACATTGCTACTCAGCAAGCATTCTTTGTTTTGCAGACCAAGGTTGCTCACAACTGAATGGAGCGAAGGAATACTGGTGGTGAGGAGCCTGCGTACAGCTGCTCACTCCATTGGAAGAGAGGCTCGAGGTGCTAGTGGGCAGATATGCTGCCTTCCCTATGGCCTCCAGGACTGCTGATCCCGCTGGGGGCAGCATGGGTAAGCGAATGCCTTCCTTTAATGCTCTCTCTCCATGAAAGCACCAGTGCCTACCGCGCGTTTCCTTATGAAAGTATGCAAGTTGTAGCCTGCATGTATCAATTCCCTACCTCCCCTCTCGGCAGCCCTTGTGCCATTATGCTTACAGATGAGAGGCCGAGTGTGAGCCAAGGCGAGGGTCCTAGTGCTGGTACGAGTGGGAGGGCAAGCCAGGCTTGCAGCACCACCTCACTGCTTCCTACACTCGCACCCACCAGTTCACTTACTGTCCCCCTCGTCCTCCGCCTCATCCGACATGGCAGCAGCAGATGGACTGGCCTCCAAGGTGTCATCCAGGCTCGTGCCCCCAATGTCCTCCAGGGTGTCAGGATGGCCATTGCTGTCAGTGCCCTCTTGTCTGTCCTCCAGGCTTGGCCTCTCAATGTCCTCATCATCCTCTTCCTGGCCTCGGCTGTCACTGCCTTGGCTGTACTCCAGGCTTGGCCTCTCAATGTCCTCATCAGGCTCTCCCTGGCTTCGGCTGCCACTGCCCTCAAGGCTGTCGTCCTGGCTTGCCCTCCCACTCGCACTAGCACTAGGACCCTCGCCTTGGCTTTCCGATCAGTTAGACATAGCAGAGGGGTCTGCACTGGGTGTTGCACTGGGACATAGCGGGCTGCAGCATGGTGAGGGCAAAGGGAACCTAGGGTGCCATCTCTCCGGGGGGTGGTGAGTGCGCACGTGAGTTCAGCTAAAGAGGACTCAGACGAGCCGATCGATGTTGGGGCTTATGAAAGAAGGGTGGAGGTCATGCATTCCCAGATGTTGGGGGCCCAAGGGTGCCTGAGAGCCTGTTGCAAGTGGTGAGGATCGTGGAGGAATTCGTGTTCTACGTTGTCGGCAACTCTGCACACACCATGGAGCCCACCATTGCCAGCGTGCAGACGATGGTGGACTCCCAGAGTGACCGTGTGGATCCAGCTGTGATGCCGCGACTCATTGGGGATGTGGCAGCTGCCATTGCAGCACAGGCGCAAGTGAACAAACGTATCAGTGCTGCTTTGGAGGGGATGGCTGCGGCCCTGGAAGCTCAGAATGCTCTTATGCACTCTGGGCAACAGGTCACAGAGCGTCTTACTGCTGTCATCTCTGGTGGCATTGATACTGTGGCTGCTCTCAATCAATCTCAGCTAGATGTCACGCGAGACCTCAGTGTTGCCTTCACGGCAGGGTCCACCACGGCCCATGGCGGGCCTTCCTGTGTCATGCTACAGCACTGGCTTGAGCTCCCTCAGATTGGTGCTAGTGGTGATGTACTGCCCCCGGGGAGTGGCGCAGACTTCCCCAGACCAGGATGATGCTGATGTGCTCTCTCAGGATCACATCATCCCTGACCCCAGACCTGTCGCTCCGTCATTGCCTCCAAACATGGACTCGCCCAAGCCAAGGCCGACTGAACTCTCCGAGGAGGATGCTGAACAGTATTCAGGCAGTCCTACCAGGGCCAGAGCTGGTCGAGGGAAGGACGTTTGTGGTTTCTACACATGAAAGACAGCAGCCTTCCCAGACCCATGAGGCAGCTACAGGGGAGACACTGCGGCATAGTAGCAGAATACAGTTGCGTAAGAGGGGTTATAAGGAAATGCACAAGGGTGAGAAATGATTATGAGTATGTTTTTTGCACCTTTCTTTATTCTGTAATAAATCTTTATTTTGTGTTCCCATGTGGGCAGGTGTATCATTTGAATGTGTGAAAGGACTCATTGGGATGGCCATGGAAATGCAGAGATGAAGGGTGAAGTGGGCATTAACTCATCGGAAACAAGCAGCTATGAGATGGGTCTGCACTTCCCTTGCAGGATTGGAGTGGAGACGACGCCTCCTGGGAGGCTGGTGACCCGCATCCTCCTCCTCATGCGCCTCCTCCTCTACCTGCGCCTCCTCCTGAGGTGGTACTGGTGGCTCGACCTCCAGCGGCTGGCCCTTCATCATTGAAGGTTATGAAGCATGCAGCAGACGACCACAAATAGGGAGACCCGCTCAGGCGAGTACTGCAAAATTCCACCCGAGTGGTCCAGGCAATGCAACCTCTGTTTAAGGATCCCAATGCACTGCTCAAATATGCACCTGGAGGCTGAATGAGAGTCGTTGTAGGCTTGCTGCGCAGTAGTCCTGGGGTTGCGAAGGGGAGCCAGTAGCCAAGTGGACATCCCTTGTCACCAAGCAGCCAGCATTATAAGAACATAAGAACATAAGAATTAGGAACAGGAGTAGGCCATCTAGTCCCTCGAGCCTGCTCCACCATTCAAAAAGATCATGGCTGATCTGGCCGTGGACTCAGCTCCACTTACCCGCCCGCTCCCCGTAACACTTAATTCCCTTATTGGTTAAAAATCTATCTATCTGTGATTTGAATACATTCAATGAGCTAGCCTCAACTGCTTCCTTGGGCAGAGAATTCCACAGATTCACAATCCTCTGGGAGAAGAAATTTCTTCTCAACTCGGTTTTAAATTGGCTCCCCCGTATCTTGAGGCTGTGGCCCGTAGTTCTAGTCTCCCCGACCAGTGGAAACAACCTCTCTGCCTCTATCTTGTCTATCCCTTTCATTATTTTAAATGTTTCTATAAGATCACCCCTCATCCTTCTGAACTCCAACGAGTAAAGACCCAGTCTACTCAATCTATCATCATAAGGTAACCTCCTCATCTCCGGAATCAGCCGAGTGAATCGTCTCTGTACTCCCTCCAAGGCTAGTATATCCTTCCTTAAGTAAGGTGACCAAAACTGCAAGCAGTACTCCAGGTGCGGCTCACCAATACCCTATACAGTTGCAGCAGGACCTCCCTGCTTTTTGTACTCCATCCCTCTCGCAATGAAAGCCAACATTCCATTCGCCTTCCTGATTACCTGCTGCACCTGCAAACTAACTTTTTGGGATTCATGTACAAGGACCCCCAGGTCCCTCTGCACCACAGCATGTTGTAATTTCTCCCCATTCAAATAATATTCCCTTTTACTGTTTTTTTTCCCCAGGTGAATGACCTCACATTTTCCGACATTGTATTTCATCTGCCAAACCTTAGCCCATTCACTTAACCTATCTAAATCTCTTTGCAACCTAGCTAAATCTCTTGATTTGGACCTGAAAACATGTTGTGCCCGAAAACATGGTGGGCACGCTCATCATCATCATCGGAATCGAGGAAGATTTGCTTCCACTCTTAGAATTAGTCCTTACATGGCTGAACAGTCCAATATGAGAGCCAAAGCCCCTGCCACAGGTGGGACAGGCAGTCGTTGAGGAAAAGGGAGGGTGGGACAGGTTTGCCGCGCGTTCCTTCTGCTGCCTGAGCTTGTTTTCCGCTTGCACTCGGCGATGAGACTCGAGGCACTCAGCGCCCTTCCGGATGCACTTCCTCCACTCAGGGCGGTCTTTGTCCAGGGACTCCCAGGTGTCGGTGGGAATGCCGCACTTTATCAGGAAGGCTTTGAGGGTGTCCTTGTAACGTTTCCTCTGTCCACCCTTGGCTCGTTTGCCATGAAGGAGTTCTGAGTAGAGCGCTTGCTTTGGGAGTCTCGTGTCTGACATGTGGACACGAGAGGTGATCAAGTGTGGTCAGTGCGTGGTGTCCCTGCACCTTGCTACTGAATCACACGAGGCATGTACTGCAGACATGGTCACTGCGTGACCTTTCTTTATTCCCAGGACCAAGAAGTGATGACCCTGCGTGGGACCTCCCTTTAAATACCTGAGTTCTCAGGTGAGGAGTGTCTCCCACAAGTTCACCCCCTGTGGTCAAGGTGTGCACTTCCAGGACATATATACAGTGTACAGTGTGGTTGCATGAAGGTTACAGTTACATGAAGGTTACAGTTGTATGAAGGTTGCATACATGACACAGTGCTTCTATGCTGGGGATGTTGGTGCGTCTGTCCTCCCAGGTGATTTGTAGGATTTTGTGGAGGCATCGTTGATGATATTTCTTCAGCGACTTGAGGTGTCTACTGTACATAGTCCATGCCTCTGAGCCATACAGGAGGGTGGGTATTACTACAACCCTGTAGACCATGAGCTTGGTGGTAGATTTGAGGGCCCGGTCTTCAAACACTCGTTTCCTCAGGCAGCCGAAGGCTGCACTGACGCACTGGAGGCGGTGTTGAATCTCCTCATCAATGTCTGCTTTTGTTGATAAGAGGCTCCCGAGGGATGGGAAATGGTCCACGTTGTCCAGGGCTGCGCCCGTGGATCTTGATGAGTGGGGGGCAGTGCTGTGCAGCGAGGACAGGCTGGTGGAGGACTTTTGTCTTACAGATGTTTAGCGTAAGGCCCATGCTTTTGTATGCCTCAGTAAATACGTCGACTATATCTTGGAGTTCAGCCTCTGAATGTGTGCAGACGCAGGCGTCATCCGCGTACTGGAGCTCGACGACAGAGGTTGGGGTGGTCTTAGACCTGGCCTGGAGGTAGCTACGGTTAAGCAGTTTCCCACTGGTTCTGTAGTTTAGTTCCACTCCAGCGGGGAGCTTGTTGACTGTGAGGTAGAGCATAGCAGTGAGGAAGATTGAGAAGAGGGTTGGAGCGATGATGCAGCCCTGTTTGACCCTGGTCTGGACATGGATTGGGCCTGTAATGGATCCGTTGGTCAGGATCATGGCCTGCATGTCATCGTGAAGCAGGCTGATGAACTTTTGGGGACATCCGAAACGGAGGAGGACGCTTCATAGACCCTCGCAGTTGATAATGTCAAAGGCCTTTGTAAGGTCAAAGAAGGTCATGTAGAAGGGCTGGTGCTTCTCCCTGCATTTTTCCTGCAGCTGTCGTGCTGCAAAGATCATGTCCGTTGTGCCCCGTAGGGGATGAAATCTGCACTGTGACTCCGGGAGGAGCTCCTCGGCCACAGGGAGAAGACGGTTGAGGACAATTCTAGCGACAATTTTCCCAGTGGCTGATAGCAGGGAGATTGCTCTGTAGTTGCCGCAGTCGGACTTATCCCCTTTTTTAAAGATGCATCCCTGAGATCTCCCGACATGCTCTCCTCCCTCCAGATGAGAAAGCTGAGGTCATGTATCCGCGCCAACAGTGCCTCTCCACCATACTTTAGCGCCTCAGCAGGGATTCCCTCAGCTCCCGTAGCCTTGTTGTTCTTGAGCTGTCTTATGCCTTTTCCTACCTCATACAACGTTGGGGTTTCACTGAGGTGATAGCGGTTTGCATGCTGCAGGATGGAGTCGAGAACACTTGAGTCAAAGGCAGAGTCTCGATTAAGGAGATCTTCGATGTGCTCCTTCTAGTGGGCCCTGACAGCCTCGGTGTCCTTGATGAGTGTTTCCCCTTTCTTGGCCAGTCATCGGGTGGGATCTTAGGAGTTTGGACCACAGGTGGCCTTGACTGCGATGAAGAATCCTCGCACATCATGGCTGTCAGCCAGTTGTTGTATCTCCTGTGCTTTCTCCATCCACCACCTGTTCTTTAGGTCCCGGATTTTTTGTTGGATCTCAGCCTTGAGCCGCCTGTAATATTGATTTGCTGCTCCCGAGTTGAGTTGCTGCTTGAAGCTCAGAAATGTTTTGCGCTTGCGATCTATTAGTTGTTGGATCTCCTGATCATTCTCATCAAACCAGTCCTGGTGTTTTCTGGTTGAGTGACCAAGTGTCTCTTAAAAGAACTCACGCACAGGCATCTTCCACTCCGTTCACATGAAGTTCGGGACCTGGAACGTCAGGACCCCCATGGACAACTCCAACAGTGACAGGCCGGAACGCCGCACCGCCATAGTTGCCCGGGAACTTAGATGCATTGACATTAACATCGCCACCCTAAACGAGACCCGGCGGGCAGGGAAAGGCCAGCTCAAGGAACAAGGTGGAGGTTACACCTTTTTCTGGAAAGGGAAACCAGAGGAAGAACGTCAGCTTCACGGAGTCGGCTTCGCCATCAAAAATGAGTTGGTCGACCGCCTCAAAGTCTTCCCCCTGCAGGGTTACGAACGCCTCGTGACTCTTCGATTCACCCTATCCTGGAACCAATGCGCCACAGTCATCAGTGTGTACGTCCCAACACTCGATGCATCGGATGAGACCAAAGAGGGTTTTTATTCCAACCTTGAAACATCCCTGTGTCCCCACGGGTGACAAACTGATCCTCCTAAGTGACTTCAACGCCAGGGTCAGCAAAAACACAGACCTCTGGGGAGGCGTGATTGGCAGAGAGGAGGTAGGGAAAGCCAACTCCAGCGGTACGCTACTCCTGACAAAATGTCTAGAGCATGAACTTCTCATCACCAACACCATTTTCCGCCACAGGGACAAATACAAGGCATTGTGGCAACACCCTCACTCCAAACACTGGCACCTGCTCGACTATGTCATCGTCCGAGCCGGGGATTGCAAGGATGTGCGCATCACCCACGTCACGACAGGAGCTGGTGACTGCTGGGCGGACCACTGCCGACTCCGATCCATCCTCGACATTAACATAGCCCAAAAGCGGAGGGGACAGCAGAAGTAGTGCCACAAAAAAGTCAATGCCGGGGCCCTTAAAGACCCAGCTAAGAGAGCCCTATACAGCCAGCGCCTCACAGCTAATCTGGCGTGCCTTGATGACCCTGAGATGCAGAATGCCCACAGCACTTGGTCTGCCCTCCAGGCCTCCACACTGCTCTGGAGCAGAATGGAGGCATCGTGGCTGCTGCCAGGATACATAGAAACATAGAAAATAGATGCAGGAGTAGGCCATTCGGCCCTTCGAGCCTGCACCACCATTCAATGAGTTCATGGCTGAACATGCAACTTCAGTACCCCATTCCTGCTTTCTCGCCATACCCCTTGATCCCCCTAGTAGTAAGGACTACATCTAACTCCTTTTTGAATATATTTAGTGAATTGGCCTCAACAACTTTCTGTGGTAGAGAATTCCACAGGTCCACCACTCTCTGGGTGAAGAAGTTTCTCCTCATCTCGGTCCTAAATGGCTTACGCCTTATCCTTAGACTGTGACCCCTGGTTCTGAACTTCCCCAACATTGGGAACATTCTTTCTGCATCTAACCTGTCTAAACCCGTCAGAATTTTAAACGTTTCGATGAGATCTCCTCTCATTCTTCTGAACTCCAGTGAATACAAGCCCAGTTGATCCAGTCTTTCTTGATATGTCAGTCCCGCCATCCCAGGAATCAGTCTGGTGAACCTTCGCTGCACTCCCTCAATAGCAAGAATGTCCTTCCTCAAGTTAGGAGACCAAAACTGTACACAATATTCCAGGTGTGGCCTCACCAAGGTCCTGTACAACTGTAGTAACACCTCTCTGCCCCTGTACTCAAATCCCCTCGCTATGAAGGCCAACATGCCATTTGCTTTCTTAACCGCCTGCTGTACCTGTATGCCAACCTTCAATGACTGATGTATCATGACACCCAGGTCTCGTTGCACCTCCCCTTTTCCAAATCTGTCACCTTTCAGATAATAGCCTGTCTTTCTGATTTTACCACCAAAGTGGATAACCTCACATTTATCCACATTATACTTCATCTGCCATGCATTTGCCCACTCACCTAACCTATCCAAGTCGCTCTGCAGCCTCATAGCAACCTCCTCGTAGCTCACACTGCCACCCAACTTAATGTTATCTGCAAATTTGGAGATACTACATTTAATCCACACATCTAAATCACTAATGTACAATGTAAACAGCTGGGGCCCCAGCTCAGAACCTTGCGGTACCCCACTAGTCACTGCCTGCCATTCTGAAAAGTACCCATTTACTCCTACTCTTTGCTTCCTGTCTGACAACCAGTTCTCAATCCACGTCAGCACACTACCCCCAATCCCATGTGCTTTAACTTTGCACATTAATCTCTTGTGTGGGACCTTGTCGAAAGCCTTCTGAAAGTCCAAATACACCACATCAACTGGTTCTCCCTTGTCCACTCTACTGGAAACATTCTCAAAAAATTCCAGATTTGTCAAGCATGATTTCCCTTTCATAAATCCATGCTGACTTGGACCTATCATGTCACCTCTTTCCAAATGCGCTGCTATGACATCCTTAATAATTGCTTCCATAATTTTACCCACTACCGATGTCAGGCTGACCGGTCTATAATTCCCTGTTTTCTCTCTCCCTCCTTTTTTAAAAAGTGGTGTTATATTGGCTACCCTCCACTCCATAGGAACTGATCCAGAGTCTATGAAATGTTGGAAAATGACTGTCAATGCATCCGCTATTTCCAAGGCCACCTCCTTAAGTACTCTGGGATGCAGTCCATCAGGCCCTGGGGTATATCGGCCTTCAATCCCATCAATTTCCCCAACACAATTTCCCGACTAATAAGGATTCCCCTCAGTTCCACCTTCTTACTAGCCCCTCTGCCACCTTTTATATCCAGAAGTTTGTTTGTGTCCCCTTAGTGAATATCGAAACAAAGTACTTGTTCAATTGCCACTTCTTTGTTCCCCATTATGACTTCCCCTTATTCTGACTGCAGGGGACCTACGTTTGTCTTTACGAACCTTTTTCTCTTTACATATCTATAGAAGTGTTTGCAATCCGTCTTAATGTTCCCTGCAAGCTTCCTCTCGTACTCTATTTTCCCTGCCCTAATCAAACCCTTTGTCCTCCTCTGCTGAGTTCTAAATTTCTCCCAGTCCCCAGGTTCACTGCTATTTCTGGCCAATTTGTATGCCACTTCCTTGGCTTTAATACTATCCCTGATTTCCCTTGATAGCCACGGTTGAGCCACCTTCCCTTTTTTATCTTTACGCCAGACAGGGATGTACAATTGTTGTAGTTCATCCATGCGGTCTCTAAATGTCTGCCATTGCCCATCCACTGTCAACCCCTTAAGTATCATTCGCCAATCTATCCTAGCCAATTCACACCTCATACCTTCAAAGTTACCCTTCTTTAAGTTCTGGACCATGGTCTCTGAATTAACTGTTTCATTCTCCATCCTAATGTAGAATTCCACCATATTATGGTCACTCTTCCCCAAGGGGCCTCGCACAATGAGATTGCTAATTAATCCTCTCTCATTACACAACACCCAGTCTAAGATGGCCTCCCCCCTAGTTGGTTCCTCGACATATTGGTCTAGAAAACCATCCCTTATGCAATCCAGGAAATCCTCCTCCACCATATTGCTTCCAGTTTGGTTAGCCCAATCTATATGCATATTAAAGTCACCCATGATAACTGCTGCACCTTTATTGCATGCACCCCTAATTTTCTGTTTGATGCCCTCCCCAACATCACTACTACTATTTGGAGGTCTGTACACAACTCCCAGTAACGTTTTTTGCCCTTTGGTGTTCTGTAGATCTACCCATATAGATTCCACATCATCCAAGCTAATGTCCTTCCTAACTATTGCATTAATCTCCTCTTTAACCAGCAATGCTACCCCACCTTCTTTTCCTTTTATTCTATCCTTCCTGAATGTTGAATACCCTTGGATGTTGAGTTCCCAGCCCTGATCATCCTGGAGCCATGTCTCTGTAATCCCAATCACATCATATCTGTTAACATCTATTTGCACAGTTAATTCATCCACCTTAGTACGGATACTCCTTGCATTAAGACACAAAGCCTTCAGGCTTGTTTTTTTAACACCCTTTGTCCTTTTAGAATTATGATGTAGTGTGGCCCTTTTTGTTTCTTGCCTTTGCCTTTGGCCTTCCACTATTGCTTTTTACCTTTCGACCATCTGTTTCTGACTCCATATTAGTTCGTCCTGTCTCATTGCATAGGTTCCCATCCCCCTGCCATATTAGTTTAAACACTCCAGAACTGCATTAGCAAATGTTACCCCCAGGACATCAGTTCCTGTCCTGCCCAAGTGCAGACAGTCCCTTTTGTACAGGTCCCACTTCCCCCAGAACTGGTTCCAATGTCCCAGGAATTTCAATCCCTCCCTTTTGCACCACTGCTCAAGCCACGTATTTATTCTAACCATCCTGCTCCCTCTACTCTGATTAGCACGTGGCACTGGTAGCAATCCAGAGATTACTACCTTTGAGGTCCTACTTTTTAATTTTAATTTTACCGGGCATCAACCACCATGATACTGCGCTGGTGGTCGCACACCAGCTGGACGTTGAGGGACTGGAATCCCTTTCGGTTCATGAACACCTCCACATTGGTTTGTAGCACCCTCAATGCGATGTGTCGATGGCGCCCTGCACCCTGAGGAAGCCCGCAATTCACACATATCCGGTCTGCGGCTCCACCTGCTTCTTCCTGCTCATCGGGAAAGAAATGTATTCGAGTTTTCTCTTGTGGAGAGCATATGTAACTTTACGGATGGAGCGATGGGTGGAGAACTGAGAAATTTTAGAGATGTCTGCAGTGGAGGATTGGAAAGAGCCAGTTGCATAGAAGTTTAGTGCACTGGTCACTTTGGTTTCCCCACTCAGAGCTGTACACCGCCTTGTCTGAGGCAGCAGATCTGGCCGTACAAGATTGCACAGCTCCCTGAGGATGTCCTTCCTAAATCGGAGCCTGCGGAGACATTGGTCATCTGTGAGCTCCATGAAGGAAACTGCTACCTGTAGACCCTTGCACGATAGGACCTTCTTCCCCCAACTCTATGCTGGACTCGTCTTATGGCAGCTGGCTGATTGCCTTCTCCCTCTTCATGCTCCTCAGCCACTGCAGTCTGCTGCTGGCAAGCATCTGCCTCGTTTGCATCCTGCCTTCTTTGTATCTCGTCCACTATCTGGTGCAGGGAGTCACCTGCGGCTCCACCTGCTTCTCCCTGCTCATCGGGAAAGAAATGTATTCGAGCTTTCTCTTGTAGAGAGCATATGTAACTTTTCGGATGGAGCGATGGGTGGAGAACTAAGAAAAGTTAGATAGGACCCTCCTCCTCATGCCAGGTCCTTCCTGGCCAACCTCTCTGCCTTGAGGTCCGTCGCCATTTCCACGCCCTTCTCTATGTCAGCCATCCATGTCTGCTGCCTCCCTTGCCCACTGTCTCTGGAACCGTTGCTGATGGCGCCGCCTTCTCCTGCATGCCTCCCTGCCGCACACAATGTGCACAAGTCGTTCCCCTGCCAGCATTGAGCCCATTGCCTCTGCAAGCTCAAACTTCACAATTAGGCCTCTGTGGAGTAGAGAATAAGGCCCCCAGGCCACTCGTATTCAACGGCGATATGATAAGGGCGAGTGGGAAACTTTTCAGAAGTCTGAAAAGCTTTTCACAAAAACAATCAAGGTTCACGCAATAGTCATTTCAGCTCCGCTGGTGGTCTTGAGCCGGCACAGTGCACAGACACAAAAAGCTGTCGGGGGCACCGACAGGCGGCACGTCGAGGTTTTAAAATGAATTTCTCTTCCGGGGCGGCGAGGCTGCGGTGTGCGCTGTGATGACGTCTTTAAGGCCGCATCTACAGGACCACGGCAGCAGTGGGGGAAGCAGGGCAGTTGTCAACACCACTACAGAAACCCGGAGGAGAATTTCGCTAGCGGTGGCCATTCGACAGCAACTCGGCAGCCACTCGACTCCACCGCATGATCGTCGCTTTCCGGCGGTAGGACACTTTTTCTGGAGGCTGAATTTTGGCCCCAATGCTTCATATATTCATGTGGTTAACCCACATGCATTTGCATCGCACTATATTTAAAACCAATATTAATATAAAACATTTTAGAACTGTAACTTATGGCACTATAATCCGTGAGGAAGAAAAAAATTGATTGAGGTCAGTGTGCTTTGTCGGAATAGAGGTGGGGAGGTTGACGTGGATTTTCCAATTTTCCTACCTGCAGAAATAAATCTCCTTTCTCTCAAACACTTGTTAATGCTTGTATTTTGTTTTCCTTGTAAATATGGTGTACAATTATAATCACTTCTGGTGGCGTCAAGTCTGCTGGCCTCAGGTCAAATTCAGTCAGACATGAATAACTGTGATTTTCCATTGATGACTGTTGTTAGTCTTCAGTGAAATGTGGGCGTAATCATTATAATATTTTGAGATTTGTACTTATTTGGCCTGGAAAGAATGTTGGGGTTAATTTATATTGTGATGCTACTATGAAGTTAAATTTGAATCACAAGGGGTTACCTTCCAGGAACACCGACACTATCTAGGGGTAGATTAAGCCTATTAGCTAGAATATCAGATGAAATCATTAACAGAATTGTGAATACTCGAAATACCATATCAGTTTGAGACAATTGGTGGATATTAGCAGCTTAGAGAGAAGTTCAAATTTATAATGTTGGAATGACTTCTATTCATTGTACCAGAAGGGGATTTAGCTAAACAGGCAATGTGATTGCTATGGTTCTCTCACCAAAAGGATAATATGCAGGTGCAGCAAGTGATCAGGAAGGCCAATGGAATCTTGGTCTTTATTGCAAAGGGGATGGAGTTGGGAAATCTTGTTACAGCTGTACAGGATATTTGTCCCTGTTTCGCCAGAGGGACAAATACAAGGCATCGTGGCAACACCCTCACTCCAAACACTTGCATCTGCTTGACTATGTCATCGTCCGAGCCAGGGATCGCAAGGATGTGCGCATCACCCGCGCCATACCAGGAGCTGATGACTGCTGGACGGACCACCGTCTAATCCGATTCATCATCAACATTAACATAGCCCCAAAGCAGAGGGGACAGCAGAAGCAGTGCCGCAAAAAAGTTAATGCCGGGGCACTGAGAGACCCAGCTCAGAGAGCCCTTTCCAGCCAACGCCTCGCAGCCAATCTGGCGTGCCTTGATGACCCTGAGATGCTGAATGCCCACAGTGCTTGGGTTGCCCTCCAGGCCTCTATAACTAGTGCCTGTGAAGAGACACTTGGTCACTCAACCAGAAAACATCAGGACTGGATGAAAATAATCAGGAGATCGAAGAACTAATAGATTGCAAGCGCAAAGCATTTCTGAGCTTCAAGCAACAACCCAACTCGGGAGCTGCAAAACAACATTATAGACGGCTCAAGGCTCAGGTCCAGCAAAAAACCCGGGACCTAAAGAACAGGTGGTGAATGGAAAAAGCACAGGAGATACAACAAGTGGCCGACAGCCATGATATGCGAGGATTCTTCATTGCAGTCAAGGCCACCTACGGTCCAAACTCCCAAGGCCCCAACCGACTCCTGGCCAAGAATGGGGAAACACTCATCAAGGACACTGAGGCTGTCAGGACCCAATGGAAGGAGCACTTTGAAGATCTCCTCATTCGAGACTCTGCCTTTGACTCAAGTGTTCTCGACTCCATCCCGCAGCATGCGACCCGCCACCAACTCAGTGAAACTCCAACGTTGCACGAGGTAGGCAAAGCCATAAAACAGCTCAAGAATAACAAGGCTAAGGGTGCAGATGGAATCCCTGCTGAGGCGCTTAAGTATGGTGGAGAGTGGAGATACATGACCTCATCTCTCTCATCTCCCTCATCTGGAGGGAGGAGAGCATGCCGGGAGATCTCAGAGATGCAGTGATTGTGACCATTTATAAAAAAGAGGACAAGTCCGACTGTGGCAACTACAGGGGAATCTCCCTGCTTTCAGCCACTGGGAAGGTTGTCGCTAGAATTCTCCTCAACCGTCTTCTCCCTGTGGCTGAGGAGCTCCTCCCGGAATCACAGTGCGGATTTCGTCCCCTGCGGGGCACAACGGACATGATTTTTGCAGCGCGACAGCTGCAGGAAAAATGCAGGGAGCAGCGCCAACCCTTATATATATGGCCTTCTTCGATTTTACAAAGGCCTTTGACACTGTCAATCGTGAGGGTCTATGGAGCATCCTCCTCCGTTTCGGATGCACCCAAAAGTTTGTTAAAATCCTTCGCCTGCTTCACGACGACATGCAGGCCGTGATCCTTACCAATGGATCCATTACAGACCTAATTCACGTCCGGACCGGGGTCAAACAGGGCTGCGTCATCGCTCCAACCCTCTTCTCAATCTTCCTCACTGCCATGCTCCACCTCACAATCAACAAGCTCCCCGCTGGAGTGGAACTAAACTACAGAACCAGTGGGAAGCTGTTTAATCTACGCCACCTCCAGGCCAGGTCCAAGATCACCCCAACCTCTGTCGTTGAGCTGCAGTACGCGGACGATGCCTGCGTCTGCGCACATTCTGAGGCTGAACTCCAGGATATAGTCAATGTATTCACTGAGGCATATGAAAACATGGGCCTTACGCTTAATATCCATAAGACAAAGGTCCTCCACCAGCCTGTCCCCGCCACACAGCACTGCCCCCCAGTCATCAAGATTCACGGCACAGCCCTCGACAACGTGGACCATTTCCCATATCTCGGGAGCCTCTTATCAACAAAGGCAGACATTGATGTGGAGATTCAACATCGCCTCCAATGCGCCAGTGCAGCCTTCGGCTAGCTGAGGAAAAGAGTGTTTGAAGACCTGGCCCTCAAATCTACCACCAAGCTCATGGTCTACAGGGTTGTAGTAATACCCCCTCCCCCCCCTCCTGTACGGATCTGAGGCATGGATGATATATAGAAGGCACCTCAACTCGCTGGAGATATATCACCAACGATGTCTCCGCAAGATCCTGCAAATCCCCTGGGAGGACAGGTGCACCAACATCAGTGTCCTCATCCAGGCTAACATCCCCAGTATTGAAGCACTGACCACACTCGATCAGCTTCGTTGGGCAGGCCACATAGTTCGCATGCCAGATAAGCGACTCCCTAAGCAAATGCTTTATGCGGAGCTCCTTCATGGTAAACGAGCCAAAGGTGGGCAGTGGAAGCATTACAAGGACACCCTCAAAGCCTCCCTGGTAAAATGTGACATCACCATTGACACCTGGGAGACCCTGGCCGAAGACCGCCTGAGGTGGAGAAAGTACATCCGGGAGGGCGTTGAGTTCTTCGAGTCTCAATGCAAAGAGTGTGAAGAGGTCAAGCGCAGGCAGCGGAAGGAGCGTGCAGCAAACCAGCCCCACCCATCCCTTCCCTCGACAAATGTCTGTCCCACCTGTGACAGGGTCTGTGGTTCTCGTATTGGACTGTTCAGCCACCAGAGAACTCACTTTGGGAGTGGAAGCAAGTCTTCCTCGATTCCGAGGGACTGCCAATGATGATGATGATGATTGGTGAGGCCACACCTGGAATACTGCATACAGTTTTGGTTTCCATATTTACGAAAGGATATACTTGCTGTGGAGGCAGTTTAGAGAAGATTCACTAGGTTGATCTCGGGGATGAGGGGGTTGAGTTATGAGGAAAGGTTGGGTAGGTTGGGCCTCTAATTGGAATTCAGAAGAATGAGAGGCAATCTTATCGAAACGTATAAGATTATGAGGGGGCTTGACAAGATGGATGCAGAGAGGATGTTTCCACTGGTGGGGGAGACTAGAATTAGAGGGCATGATCTTAGAATAAGGGGCCGCCCATTTAAAACTGAGATGAGGAGAAATTTCTTCTCTCAGAGGGTTGTGAATCTGTGGAATTCGCTGCCTCATAGAGCTGTGGAAGCTGGGACATTAAATACATTTAAGACAGAAATAGACAGTTTCTTAAATGATAAGGGGAGCGGGCAGGGAAGTGGAGCTGAGTCCATGATCAGATCAGCCATGATTTTATTGAATGGCGGAGCAGGCTCGAGGGGCCTTATGGCCTACTCCTGCTCCTATTTCTTATGTTCTTATGTTCTTATGTTCAAAGGCAAGAGGTTTTTGATTCAACATGGTAGCTCAGAATATGCTGATTGACAACACGAAGAGCTGAGAGAGGGGACAGAGGCTAAGCTTTCTCCCTCTCTGGGGGGCAAAGGTAATGTGAAGCATGTTTGAGATTTACATGAGTGAGCAGTGATACTGAACACAAGAAAACTTCTAATGTGGTTGTGAAATTTGAAACAATGATCTTAAATTGACACAAGAGTGACCACAAAAGTTTGTCTGAAAATGAGTTGTAGAAATCTCAATGAAAATGAGAATTTTGTTTAGATAAGTGTCAAGTTGATGTAAAGAGCACATATTTTACTACTACGTGGGCAATTTAACGTTACACGTCGAAGAACTGATGCAGAGGCAGGGTGGCATCAAATAACATAATCACCTTTTCTCTCCTGGTTTATGAATTATTTGAACTTTGAAATATGATTACAGTCTTTAATAATCTCCACATCTGTTATTTGATATGCTCCCAGCCATCATTATTTTATGAGAGTATAACATACTTGAAAGATTCACATGATATGTGAAACCACAGACAAAAGCTCAAGTAATTTGCTCTATCATAACCTCACTACTAATTTTTAAATACCTTTCTAAGTTTCCATTGCAATTTATATTTCCATTTTTCGTTGAAAATTTTCTAGTTTGCATTTAACTTTTTAATTTACGCGGGAGGCGTAAGTTTTATTGTCCGTGTTCTCAATAATAACATTTGTGGCAAGCAAGACTATGTCATTCCTTTGATCTTTATGTACTGCATTGTGCCATTTTGCAGATGGAAAATTGAAAACTATATTTTCCCATCCCTTGGAAAGCCATTCAAAAATGTGGACCACTTTCCATACTTTGGGAGCCTATTATCAGTAAGGGCAGACATCGACGACGAGGTTCAACACCGTCTCCAGTGCGCCAGCGCAGCCTTCGGCCGCCTGAGGAAGAGAGTTTTCGAAGATCAGGCCCTCAAATCTGGCACCAAGCTCATGGTCTACAGGGCTGCAGTGACACCTGCCCTCCTGTATAGCTCAGAGACGTGGACCATATACAGTAGACACCTCAAATCACTGGAGAAATACCACCAACGATGTGACCGCAAGATCCTGCAAATCCTCCGGGAGGACAGACGCACCAAATTCAGTGTTCTCGATCAGGCCAACATCCCCAGCATCGAAGCATTGACCACACTCAACCGGCTCTGTTGGGTGGGCCACATTGTTCGCATGCCTGACACAAGCCTCCCAAAGCAAGCGCTCCTCTCGGAACTCCGACATGGCAAGCGAGCTCCAGATGGGCAGAGGAAACGTTTCAAGGGCACGCTCAAAGCCTCATTGATAAAATGTAACATCCCCACCAACACCTGGGAGTCCTTGGCCATAGACCACCCTAAGTGGAGGAAGAGCATCCGGGAAGGCGCTGAGCACCTCAAGTTGCCGCTAGCATGCAGAAAGCAAACGCAGGCAGCGGAAGGAACGTGCGGCAAACCAGACTCCACACCCACCCTTTCCTTCAACGACTGTCTGTCCCACCTATGACAGACTGTAATTCCCGTATTGGACTGTCCAGTCACCTAAAAACTCACTTTTAGAGTGGAAACAAGACTTGCTTGATTTTGAGGGACTGTCTATGATGATGATGATGATGACTCAAATAGCATCAGCTGTTGAATCCATCTGAACGTGGCTCCATAAGCACCAGCGGTGATGGATGTTGCTTCAATTCTAGTATAATGATCAGGAACAGTCTGTGCTGGATAACCTCTGTTCCAACTGAGTATCCAGCAATAGTCAGCTAACTTGGAGATTTCCTGACTTGAGTATTTCCTGATCACCATTCTTTCGAATTCCGCTAACGACTAAAGATTTTCAAGAACAGGAAAAAGTCATTCGACCAACTAACTTGTTTCCTTTTTCTAGAGATCAAAACCAACTATACCTTCGCACCAGAATTCCTTTTCTCTCTCGAAATGCATCCCATTGCCTCCTGAATCCATTTATCCAGCTTACTTCAGTAGCTTTCCCTGTTAATTTATTAACCATTTAAAAAATATTAATTTGTTTATTTTCTTTCTCTTCAATTTTCTCCCATTATCTTCTTTCCTGAAGATAATGAGATTCCATTGGCACTGGTTACGATCTTGTACTCAAGCAAGTACTATTTGTATGGTAGCCTTGATCTGATTGTCAGTTGGCTATCCACCACCAGGCAGGAGGAAGAAGTGGCCATCACAGCTGAACACAATATTCCTCTCAATTTCCAGCATTGGATATCAATTGAAAATGGGAATCCTGGCCAATTTCTCTCTCCCAAAATCAGGGTTGCTGAGGACAACTCTATTGCTTCTACCGCTACTTAGCTGGAAACAGCTAACTCGGCGCAGATTAGGAATGAAACCTTCCTGATTTACCTAGCGCAGCTACTCACAGGATAAATTTACAAAGCCCTTGGTAGAACCTCTATTTACTTCATATTATCCTTTGGATGAGAAGTTCTCTTTGACTTTCCTTCTCACTCCTATTTTTGTAAATTGTAACTTATGTCCCCTGGTATTTGAATCTTCCACCAAAGAGAACAACGTGCTTGGATTAATTTTGCTAACTACATGGATGGGCTGCAACAATCCCTTTCAGTCATATAAATTCTTATGGCAATTCCTTTCATAGTCAATTCGATCACCTCGATGTTACCTCTTTTACAAAGCAATTTCATTAAGCTTCATCTTAACCTTTCATCTTTGTTGCTTACCTCTGTATAGCCTTAAGTGATATCCTTTCTATAAATAGAACTAAGTACAACACTGCTGATGGCGCCTGTTTATTACGTCCCACCCACTACTCGCCTGTTTTTTTGACAAAAGTTCAAAATCGCCTTAATTTTCCCATGTGTTAATTTACTACGAATAGTAAATGAAGCCATCAGAGAATAAATCATTTCAATTCCCACATTATTACCTGCAAATGAGAAAATCACATAACACTGTTATGGTAAAGGGGCAAATAAAGGAGTTACCTTCAGCCACAAGAAAACATGGACTAGACTTTCCACTTTTCTGTCTATCGCCCCAAAAATGGGCGATGTTCCAGCGATGTTCGATGTCCCAGCCTTACCAATCGCTGGCTCATTGCCCATTTTTTGTACGGCGATTTTCAACTCGACGATAGGCCAACGATGTGAAATGGGCGATGCAAAAGGTCAGTGATGTTACGTGCGCCCAACAAACGGCAAGCGATGTGGAAGGCAAAAGCTTCCCTAGCAACGGCCTTCTGCGCGTGTGATTTTTTTTTCCGGTTGACAGCATTTCGCGCCTTTTGGGAGGACAGGGGTCATCCACACATGCGCAGAAGGTCGTTTGTGGTGGGGGAGCGAGAGAGAGAGTGAGAAGGATGAGAGAGCTAGCATTGGAGTGAGAGATTTAGGAGAAAGTGAGAAAAGTGAATTTAAATCAAATTAAAAACGATAATATTGTGAAAAGATAATTAGGAGCAAAAGGAGATATAATTGAAAAACGTAAATTCAAAATATAAAACTTATAGAAAAGATAAATATTCATCAATATGTCAGCATTGTCTGAGAGTGTGGAGGAGACTCGCAAAAGGGCCAAGCCCTTCTCAGACGAATCAAACGAGGTCCTCTTTCAGGAGGTTTACGCAAGGTGGGGTGAGTTAACCTGGGGTGGCAGTGGGAAACCCCCGCCCCAGTTGGACAGGAAGATACGGGCTGAGATTTCCGACGTTGTCTCGGTGGCGTCTAACGAGGCGAGGGGGTTCGACCAATGCCGCAAGCGTTGGAACAGCCTGGTCGCGTCAGCAAGAGTAAGTAAGTACAGATTTTACATTGTATTGATGAACATTGTAATTATAATTTTAATATTAAATCCCCTACATTTAAATATATTTTGTACACTGTGGGACACTTTTTTACATTAGCTCCTGACATTGCCGACCTCAGTGGAAATTGTATTTTAGAGAGCTATGTTTGTGTCAATCATTACCTCGTATCCCTGATATGTGTTATAACTGTGAAAATGTCTTTGCATGATAGTACACATACCATACAGCTTATGCCATGCACTTTGCCACTTTTGCAGAGGAAGATATCGAACAACTGAGCCCAGCAGAGGCGCACGAGAGGGGGCACAGCTGCCTTACAACCACTGACTGACATTGAGGAGCATGCTACGGCTCTGGTGGGGAGCCACAGTCGAGCAGCCACTTCCCATGGATCTGCCGAGCCCTCGGATGTGTCATGTGAATAACGTGTCAAGCAGTGTTAAAGTAATGTAACATCGTTTCATGACAATATACGAATGTACGGTCCTCTTAATCAATCTGTCTATCTCAGACTAATCCTGCCTCCACAACTCTGTGTGACTGAATTCCACATAGATGTACTACCATATGTACTAACATATGATGCATTGTTATGTAACGTCTTCTGGTCTCATTTATTGTGGTAGTGATGCTCCTCCTTCGTACGCCAGCGCAGCGCAAGAATGTGTACCCTTCTGTTCCAATAAGCTCAATAAGCTCAATTGTGTTTTGCAGGACCCACAACACCCACAACACCAATGTGCAGACCAGAACCTGAACCTGCACTGTTACAGGTGGTCCTCACCATGGGTGGGGAGGAGGAGGAGGAAGATACCACCGAGCCTGAGGAGGAGGAGGAGGAACTGGAATCAGAGGAAGATGCCCCTAGCATCCCTCTGCCTCTGCTCGATTCACCTGTGGGACCTGTGGTCATTACGTCGGCATCTTCGACAGAAAAAGCAGCGGGATGAAGCGGCGTGCAGCTGGTGACGCCAAGGCGAGCATTAGTGCTCTCGCAGGCCCCACGGAGGTTGTATCAGTGAGTAGAGCACACGCCTACCCTGGCCAATCGCATGGGTGGCTTGGCTCAACTGTGCGAGGAGACCGCCGCGATAAGTCGTGACCATCTCCAGGCATTTGTGGCCTTCACGGAGGCCTTCATGCAGGTGTCACAACAGACGCTCGAGGAGATGCATCAGCAGACCGCCGCCACCAATACCTTGCAGCATGCATTGTTGGCGGGACATGGCGCTGCACCTGAACGTGACGTAATGCTGCAGACCGCAAACGGCAGCACACAAGCGGGTCAGGAGGAAGCAATTCCTTCTGACTTGGAAGACCTATACCCCCCCCAACAGGCGATCAGACCAGCAGTTCCCCCACCACGGCAGGAAGGCTTGCTGTTGGCAGTTGCACGCCCGCGACGTCTTGCTGCCACCTGCCGACCAAATTGGGCGGGTGGGACTAAAGGACGGGGAGGGAATCGTGGCCGCAGGTGATGTGTGAATTGTTAATGTTTGCTCTTTCTGTTAATGGTTTACTATTGGGGTGTTGTTTGGGGAGGTTGGGTGGGAGGGTGAGTGGGTGGGTGGATTGTTTGGGTTGCTCCTGTTGTAGTTGAAATTGAAATTTTGTTTGAGTAAAAAATGTTTATTACATTTTACAATTTACAATTGTTGTGCATTTTCTTATAATAACGTAATAACATATTAATGTAAACAATGGCTGACCAGACCGGGCAAGGATGCAACGTAACTCAATGCTAACGCAAACGCAACCGTTGTTCGGCGATAACCATAACTGCAACTCTGACTGTCCACAATGAAAGTTCATGCAAAGCGTTCATTTATGAGATGCTCACGCAACTGCGTAACTCCCACGGGGTTTTTCCAGTCTTGCGAGTGGACATGGAGGCATGGGTTCATCGCGAGGTTGATTGTCCTCACCGAGGTGCTCATCGGCGTCCTCCTGCTCCTCCTCCTACTCCTCTTGCTCCTCCTGCTCCTGCTGCTCCTCATCATCTATCTCTTCCGCCTCCAATTGTATTAAATGTATTAAATGTAGGATCTCCAAATTTGCGGATGACACTAAGTTGGGTGGCAGTGTGAGCTGCGAGGAGGATGCTGTGAGGCTGCAGAGTGACTTGCATAGATTAGGTGAGTGGGCAAATGCATGGCAGATGAAGTATAATGTGGATAAATGTGAGGTTATCCACTTTGGTAGTAAAAACAGAGAGACAGACTATTATCTGAATGGTGACAGATTAGGAAAAGGGGAGGTGCAACGAGACCTGGGTGTCATGGTACATCAGTCATTGAAGGTTGGCATGCAGGTACAGCAGGCGATTAACAAAGCAAATGGCATGTTGGCCTTCATAGCGAGGGGATTTGAGTACAGGGGCAGGGAGGTGTTGCTACAGTTGTACAGGGCCTTGGTGAGGCCACACCTGGAGTATTGTGTACAGTTTTGGTCTCCTAACTTGAGGAAGGACATTCTTGCTATTGAGGGAGTGCAGCGAAGGTTCACCAGACTGATTCCTGGGATGGCGGGACTGACATATCAAGAAAGACTGGATCAACTGGGCTTGTATTCACTGGAGTTCAGAAGAATGAGAAGGGATCTCATAGAAACGTTTAAAATTCTGATGGGTTTAGACAGGTTAGATGCAGGAAGAATGTTCCCAATGTTGGAGAAGTCCAGAACCAGGGGTCACAGTCTAAGGATAAGGGGTAAGCCATTTAGGACTGAGATGAGGAGAAACTTCTTCACCCAGAGAGTGGTGAACCTGTGGAATTCTCTACCACAGAAAGTTGTTGAGGCCAATTCACTAAATATATTCAAAAAGGAGTTAGATATAGTCCTTACTACTAAGGGGATCAAGGGGTATGGTGAGAAAGCAGGAATGGGGTACAGAGGTTGCATGTTCAGCCATGAACTCATTGAATGGCGGTGCAGGCTCGAAGGGCCGAATGGCCTACTCCTGCACCTATTTTCTATGTTTCTATGTTTCTAATCCTTCTTGAGGTGGACCGGCAGCCCCATCTGGCAAATGTTGTCCTCTCCTTATAGTTAGGTTATGTAACATGCATCACACCACAATAAACTCAGTGACCTGGTCAGGATGGTACTGTAGGCTGCCTCCTGATTGGTCCAGGGATCTGAAGCACTGCTTTTGGACTCCAATTGTCTTTTCAATGATGTTGCGTGTAGCAATGTGGCTTTCGTTATAATGCTTCTCGGCCTCAGTAACGGGATTACGCAGGGGCTCATGAACCAATTGGCAAGGTCATATCCTTTAACCCCCAGCAGTCAACTGTGACCTTGTGGCTGATTGACAAACAGGTCAGAGACAGCACTCTCAGGCAGGATATGTGCATCATGGATGCTGCCTGGAAAATTAGCATTAACTGCCATGATAATCTGGTTGTGGTCGACAACGAGCTGCATATTCAGCGAGTGAAATCCCTTTCGGTTACAAAACACCTTCACATTCTGTAAAGGTGATTTCAGGGCGATGCGTAAGTGCTGTCTATTGCTCCCTGCACCTTGGGAAAGTTTGCTATTCTCGAGAACCCCAAAGCCTTCCGGTTTGTCTCTCCCTGGTCATAGGGAAGTTTATAAAGTTCATCCTGTGAGCGTAAAGGGCTTGAGTCACCTGTCGAATGGAGCAGTTTGTGGCATGCTGAGAGATACCACTGATGTCGCCAGCTGTAGCCTGAAAGGAGCCCGATGCGTAGAAGGATAGTGCCGCAGTAATCTTTACCTCAACGGACAGTGTGGTCCTGATGGTGCTGGCAGGCTGCAGATCCCCCTTGATGAGTTGACAAGTCTCATCGATGACCTCCTTTCGGAAGCGCAACCTCCGAAGGCACGCGTTATCAGACAAGTTCAGGTAAGATTGCTTTTCCTTGTAAGTTCTTTCACTGTAAGATCTCTGCCTATGTCCACACATTAGTCTGCAACCTCTACGATTGACCCCTTCACCCTACCCTTCATTTAACTCAAGCTCAGATGCCTGCAGTTCTGCACCTACAAGTAATGGCAGAGAAGATGCAGCCCCCATCACATTAATCACTATTACTTTCACTGTTTATATAAATGCCTTTTCTACTACTAAACTGACCTTTCTACGAAAATGAATGAAAATATAATTATAATAATAATTATAAGTTTAAATTTGAGTAAAATACGTAACTCACAAATTACTAATCACTCTTGTTTTAGCAGCCTTCCTTCCATCCTCCGATATTCAAAATGGCGTCCGTAGTGCCCAGTTCTGTGAGGAAAGCCCAGGAAAAGCAACTATTCCCCAGCGATGTTGTCGGCGAGCGATCAACCTGGCGATGTGCCGAAAGTTCCACTGGGCAATGTGTGGGCGATCACCTCAGCGATCAGCTCGGTGATGTGAACCGAAAGTGAGGGGGATAGTTTTTTTGTGATGTTCCAGCCTGAATTTCCACTTTTTTGTCAAAATGGGCTAAAAAAGGTCGTTTTGGGCGATATATGAGCGATATATGGACAATGTGAAATGGAAAGTCTAGCCCCATATTTCTACGCGAGTGAGCTATTCATTTATAATGTTAATAATTTGAAAAATCCTGCGTAAGGGTTGCGATTGGTTTTGGGGGATTGTCAGGAACGGGCTTTCAATCGGGCGCGGAACCTGCTTTGTTCTAATAAGCTGTTGACCCTGTACGACCCCTGTAAGAAATTGGTTTTGACATGTGATGCATCATCCTGTGGGGTTGGGTGCGTGTTGCAGCAGAGTAATGATGAGGGCCAACTCCAACCTGTGGCTTATGCCGCCAGGTCGCTCTCCCAAGCAGAAAGGGGATATGGGATGGTTCAAAAGGAAGCACTTGCATGTGTCTACGGGGTGAAAAAGATGCACCAGTACCTTTTTGGCAGAAGGTTCGAGTTAGAAACGGACCACAAGCCGTTAACATCCTTGTTGTCAGACAGCAAAGCTCTCAATGCCAATGCGTCAGCTCGCATACAGCGATGGGCTCTCATGCTGGCTGCGTATGACTACACCATACGGCGCCGGCCAGGCACCGAAAATTGCCCTGACACGTTCAGCAGGCTTCCACTGGTCACCACTGAGGGGGCAGCGGAGCAAAGCGCTGAGATCGTCATGGCTGTCGATGCTTTTGACAGCGCAGGCTCCCCCATCACAGCCCGCCAGATCAAAATCTGGACCAACAGAGATCCCCTCCTATCCTTGATTAAGAAATGTGTCCTGAGTGGGGATTGGGCGCCCGCACACGGAGCATGCCCCGAGGAGGTCAGACCGTTTCACAGACGGATGGATGAGCTCTCCATCCAAGCCGACTGCCTACTATGGGGCAGCCGGGTGGTCATGCCCCAAAAGGGAAGGGAAGCATTCATCAGGGAACTCCACAGCGAGCACCCAGGCATCGTGCTAATGAAGGCCATTGCCCGGTCTCATGTATGGTGGCCTGGAATTGATTCAGACCTGGAACACTGTGTTCGCTGGTGCACGACATGTGCCCAGCTGGGCAATGCCCCCAGGGAGACCCCACTCAGCCCGTGGCCCTGGCCCACCAGGCCATGGTTACGTATTCACGTAGACTACGCGGGCCCGTTCATGCGAAAAATGTTCCTCATTGTTGTTGATGCGTACTCGAAAAGGATCGAGTGCATCATATTGAATTTGTGCACGACATCCACCACTGTGAAGAGTCTGCGTGCAGTCTTTGCGACCCACGGCTTGCTGGCCATCCTGGTTAGCGACAACGGCCCGTGTTTCACTCGCTATGAATTCCGGGAGTTCATGTCGGGTAATGGCATCAAACATGTCAGGACAGCACCGTTCAAGCCGGCTTCCAATGACCAGGCAGAACATGCGGTCTAAATCATAATACAAGGCATGCTCCGGATTCAAGGACCCTCCCTTCAATGCCGCCTATCGCGCCTCCTGCTGGCCTATAGGTCCCGACCTCATTCGCTCACAGGATTCCCGCTCGCGGAACTACTCATGAAACGTACATTTAAAACTCGTCTGTCCCTTATTCATCCAGTCCTGTCAGAGATATTGTTGAGGGTAAGCGCCAGTCCCAAAATGAGTGCCATGACCGTAACTCAAAGGGGAGATGTATAGAAATCGATGACACTGTATTTGTTCTTAATCACGCTTTGGGGCCCAAGTGGCTTAGGGGTACTGTAATTGGCAAAGAGGGGAAAAGGGTCATAGTGGTCAGACTTAACAATGGACAGATATGCCGTAAGCATCTGGACCAAGTAAAAAAAAAGGTTCAGCACGGACACTGAGGAACCTAAGGAAGATCATGAGATGCTGCCCACACCACCGCCAGTGAATGAGCAACAAGAACTTTCAGCAGCATGCACAGTCCCTGCGGCCAGCCCAGACAAGCTGGAATCACCACAGGTGACAGAGACGCATGCCAAGGCTCAACAACCAGAGCCCCAACTGCGAAGCTCCACGAGAGAGCGTCGACCGCCCGAAAGACTTAATCTTTGACCCATAAGATGTTGGGGGGGAGGTGATGTCATGTATGTAACCTTCATGTAACTGTAACCTTCATGTAACAACACTGCATACTGTATATACCTAAGAAATGCACACCTTGACCACAGGGGGTGAACTTGTGGGAGACATTCCTCACCTGGTCATCCAGGTATATAAAGGGAGGTCCCACGCAGGGTCTTCACTTCTTGGTCCTATGAATAAAGGTTAGGGTCACAGAGTGACCTTGTCTGCAGAATGTGCCTCGTGTGAATTTATAGTAGAGTGTAAGGACACAACGAAAAGTTTGTAATGGAAGAATTAACTTGTGAAGATACAAATATTGCTACAGTTATACAGGGCCTACGACAGTTATACAGGGCCTTGGTGAGACCGCACTTGGAGTATTGTGTGCAGTTTTGGTGTCCTTACCTAAGAAAGGATATACTTGCCATAGAGGGAGTGCAGTGAAGGTTCACCAGACTGATTCCTGGAATGGCAGGATTGTCGTATGAGGAGAGATTGGGTCGATTAGGCTTGTATTCACTAGAGTTTAGAAGAATGAGAGGGGATCTCATTGAAACGTATAAAATTCTGACGGGGTTGGATAGAATGAATGTAGGGAGGATGTTTCCCCTGGCTGGGAAGTCTAGATTAAGGAGTCACAGTCTCAAGATACGGGGTAAGAAATTTAGGACCAAGATGAGAAATTTTTTCACTCAGAGGGTGGTAAACCTGTGGAATTCTCTACCACAGAAGGCTGTGGAGACCAAGTCACTGACTATATTTAAAAGGGAGATAGATCGATTTCTAGACACAAAAGACATCAAGGGGTATGAGGAAAAAGCAGGAATATGGTGTTGAGCTAGAGGATCAGCCATGATCATATTGAATGGCGGTGCAGACTCGAAGGGTCAAATGGCCGACTACTGCTCCTATTTTCTATGTTTCTATGTTTCTAAGTTGTTTTTGTTATTTACAGAACCTGTTTCATTTTAATTCAAACGTGGAATGAAATTCAGGAGGGTTCTATAAAGAGCGTGCGGTCTGCCCTGCTGGATTTCTGCCCAGATAGTGAAGATGAAAATTTACCCATCATGTCTAATAAAGCATTAAAAAAAACTGAATATCTTGCTAAGAATGAGGTTGAGGTCAAAATGGTAGGTATAGATAGAGATAATTGTATGCTTTGTGGAACATAATGGCTGAGAAATTGGTTTCGGCCCATTTTTGTTCCCGGAATAGGCAACACACTGGGAACAACATGCACTAGAAGCTGGAAAGCTGAGGCTTGTCTGAAATTGGGCCTTGGGCATCATTGGCAAATTACAAACATCCGGAGGCAACTCGCCAACTTGGGCTGGCTGGGATACCGACAGCGGCCCTCATTAGGCCCTGGGGGGCGGGGAAGCAAGCATGGGACGGAAGTGGCCCGCAGTAGTGCTGTGGATCCAGGAGGTGCAATGCTGCAGCTCCTGGCACGACATTTATAAAGTTAAAATAACCTTTTTGCTGTGGCCTCCAGTGGTCTCTTTAAGGGCTGCTGGTTTGGCAGTTGAAAAACCCAAAAACTTCAGTGGAGCATGCTCGTGAGATACAGCTCAGTGAAATTACACCTTTCCCCCTCCATTTTGCACCAGAAAACTGGTGCAACAAAGTCAATTTCCATACCCTATAGCTCTTGAGGTGCCAAAATTATGAAATCTTCAGCCAAAGAAGGCAACAGCTACAAGATGTTGAGGTTGGTAGATCTTTTGAAGTTTTATTTACTTTGAAGAACAGGTAGAAATTTGCAAAACCTCTCCTAAAATAATTATAATGGTTGGCCGAAGTAACTTGTAGAATGAATTCTAAAAAATAATTTGTTTATGCAGCAGTTTAGAAAATGATTATTACAAAATATTTATGAAGCAATATATATATCTTCACAAGTTAATTCTTCCATTGCAAACTTTTCATCTGTTACAAAGCAGATCTCTCATTCTCTCAAGTATCTCAAATTGTCTAAAATATCTCATTTCCATTGGCAAAAAAGATACATAAGAAATAGGAGCAGAAGTCGGCCATTTGGCCATTCGAGCCTGCTCTGCCATTCAATAAGATCATGGCTGATCTGATCATGGACTCAGTTCCACTTCCCTGCCCGCTCCCCATAAACTTTTACTCCCTTAGCGCTCACAAATCTGTCTATCTCCGCCTTAAATATATTCAATGACCCAGCCTCCACAGCTCTCTGAGGCAGAGAATTCCATAGATTTACAACCCTCTGAGAGAAAACATTTCTCCTCATCTCAGTTTTAAATGGGTGGCCCCTTAATCTAAGATATGTCGTCTAGTTTTAGTTTCCCCTATGAGTGGAAATACCCCCTCTGCGTCCACCTTCTCGAGGCACTCGTTATCTTATAAGTTTCAATAACATCTGTGGTTGGGAAAATGTTGGAGTCCATTATTAAAGAAGCAGTAGCACGACATTTGGAAAAACAAAATTTGATCAGGCAGAGTCAACATGGATTTATGAAGGGGAAGTCATGTTTGACGAATTTGCTGGAATTCTTTGAGGATGTAACAAACATAGAAACATAGAAAGATAGAAAATAGGTGCAGGAGTAGGCCATTTGGCCCTTCAAGCCTGCACCACCATTCAATAAGATCATGGCTGATCATTCACCTCAGTACCCGTTTCTTGCTTTCTCTCCATACCCCTTGATCCCTTTAGCGGTAAGGGCCATATCTAACTCCCTCTTGAATATATCTAACAAACTGACATCAACAACTCTCTGCAGTAGAGAATTCCACAGGTTCACAATTCTCTGAGGGAAGAAGTTTCTCCTCATCTCAGTTCTAAATGGCTTACCCCTTATCCTAAGACTGTGTTCCCGTGGTTCTGGACTTCCCCAACATCGTGAACATTCTTCCTGCATCTATCCTGTCCAGTCCCGTCAGAATTTTATATGTTTCTATGAGATCCCCTCTCATTCTTCTAAACTCCAGTGAATACGGCCCAGTCAATCCAGTCTCTCTCCATATGTCAGTCCTGCCATCCCAGGAATCAGTCTGGTGAACCTTTGCTGCACTCCCTTAATAGCAAGAACGTCCTTCCTCAGATTAGGAGACCAAAACTGAACACAATATTCCAGGTGAGGCCTCAACAAGGTTCTGTACAACTGCACTAATACCTCCCTGCTCCTATACTCAAATCCCCTAGCTATGAAGTCCAACATGCCATTTGCCTTCTTTACCGCCTGCTGTACCTGTAGGCCAACTTTCAATGACTGATGCACCAAGACACCCAGGTCTCGTTGCACCTCCCCTTTTCCTAATCTGCCGCCATTCAGATAATATTCTGCCTTAATGTTTTTGCCACCAAAGTGGATAACCTCACATTTATCCACATTATACAGCATTTGCCATGCATTTGCCCACTCACCTAACCTGTCCAAGTCACCCTGCAGCCTCTTAGCATCCTCCTCACAGCTCAAATCGCCACACAGCTTAGTGTCATCTGCAAACTTGGAGAAATTACACTCAATTTCTTCATCTAAATCATTGATGTATATTGTAAACAGCTGG
Organism: Pristiophorus japonicus; assembly: GCF_044704955.1. Lineage (NCBI taxonomy): Eukaryota > Metazoa > Chordata > Chondrichthyes > Pristiophoridae > Pristiophorus > Pristiophorus japonicus. The sequence goes on from NC_091986.1 coordinate 143,423,051, forward strand.
GGTCCCAGCACTGAGCCCTGCGGTACCTCACTAGTCACTGCCTGCCATTCTGAGAAGAACCAGTTTATCCGGACTCTCTGCTTCCTGTCTGACAACCAGTTCTCTATCCACATCAATACATTACCCCCAATACCATGTGCTTTAATTTTGAACAACAATCTCTTGTGTGGGACCTTGCCAAAAGCTTTTTGAAAGTCCAAATACACCACGTCCACTGGTTCTTCCTTGTCCACTCTACTAGTTACATTCTCAAAAAATTCTAGAAGATTTGTCAAGCATGATTTCCCTTTCATACAGGGTGGATAAAGGGGAACCAGTGGATGTGGTGTATTTGGACTTCCAGAAGTCATTTGACAAGGTGCCACATAAAAGGTTACTACACAAGATAAAATTCATGGGGTTGGGGGTAATATATTAGCATGGATCGAGGATTGGCTAACTAACAGAAAACAGAGAGTCGGGATAAATGATTCATTCTTTGGTTGGCAATCAGTAACTACTGGGGTGCCGCTGGGACCCCAACTATTTACAATCTATATTAACGACTTGGATGAAGGGACTGAGTGTAACGTAGCCAAGTTTGCTGACGATACAAAGATGGGAGGAAAAGTAATGTGTGAGGAGGTCACAAAAAATCTGCAAAAGAACATAGACAGGCTAAGTGAGTGGGCAAATATTTGGCAGATGGAGTATAATGTTGGAAAGTGTGAGGTCATGCACTTTGGCAGAAAAAAAATCAAAGAGCAAGTTATTATTTAAATGGAGAAAGATTGCAAAATGCTGCAGTACAGCGGAACCTGAGGGTACTTGTGCCTGAAACACAAAAGGAAGTACAGCAAGTAATCAGGAAGGCGAATGGAATCTTGTCCTTCATTGCAAAGGGGATGGAGTATAAATGTAGAGAAGTCCTGCTACAACTGTACAAGGTATTGGTGAGACCACACCTGGAATACTGCGTGCAGTTTTGGTTTCCATATTTATGAAAGGATATACTTGCTTTGGCGGCAGTTCAGAGAAGGTTCACTAGGTTGATTCCGGAGATGAGGGGGTTGACTTATGAGGATAGGTTGAGTAGGTTGGGCTTCTACTCATTGGAATTCAGAAGAATGAGAGGTGATCTTATCGAAATGTATAAGATTATGAAGAGGCTTGACAAGGTGGATGCAGAGAGGATGTTTCCACTGATAGGGGAGACTAGAACTTGGGGGCGTAATCTTAGAAGAAGGGGCCGCCCATTTAAAACTGAGGTGAGGAGGAATTTCTTCTCCCAGAGGGTTGTAAATCTGTGGAATTCGCTGCCTCAGAGAGCTGAGGAAGCTGGGAGATTGAATAACTTTAAGACAGAAATAGACAGTTTCTTAAATGATAAGGGGATAAGGGGTTATGGGGAGCGGGCAGGGAAGTGGAGCTGAATCCATGATCAGATCAGCCATGATCAGATCAGCCATGATCTTATTGAATGGCGGAGCAGGCTCGAGGGGCCTTATGGCCAACTCCTGTTCCTATTTCTTATGTTCTTATGTTCTTGTAAGATCACCTCTCATTCTTCTGAACTCCAGTCCAGTAGAGGCCCAACCTACTCAACCTATCCTCATAAGTCAACCCCCTCATCTCCGGAATCAACTAAGTGAACCTTCTCTGAACAGCCTCCCATGCATGTATTTCCTTCCTTAATTACAGAGACAAAAAATGTACGTAGTACTCCAGGTGTGGCTTCACCAATACCCTGTCCAGTTGTACCAGGACTTATCTGCTTTTTACACTCTATCCCCCTTGCAATAAAGGCCAACATTCCATTTGCCTTCCTGATAAATTTTTAAAAAATAAATAAATAAATATTTTTTTTAAAATTAAAAAATAAAAAATTAAAAAATTAAAAATAAAAAAGTGCCGATCACACTGCTGGGCGTGTATTATAGACCCCCAAACAGTGGGAGGGAGATAGAGAAGCAAATATGTTGGCAAATTGTGTGAAGTCCAAAAACCTTAGGGTAGTAATAGTAGGGGATTTTAACTATCCAAATATTGATTGGGACAAGTTTAGTGTGAAGGGTATAGAGGGTGCGGAATTCTTGAAATGCATTCAAGAGAACTTTTTTAGAAAGTATGTAGCAAGCCCAACACGAGAGGAGGCGGTCTTGGATTTAGTTTTGGGGAATGAAGCTGGGCACGTTGAAGGGGTATTAGTGGGAGAGCACTTGGGTGCCAGTGACCATAATTGTCAGATTCAAGTTGGTTATGGATAAGGACAAGAATAAGCCTGGAATAAAAGTTCTGAATTTGGGGTGCTAAGTTAAGGAGTGATTTGGCCATAGTGCACTGGGAACAGCTACTTGTGGGTAAATCAGTGGGAGGCATTCAAGGAGAAGATCCGGATGGCTCAGGCCAAACATGTGCCCTTAAAGAATAAGGCTGGGAAAAATAATTCTAGAGCCCCCTGGATGTCTTGGGACTTACAGTGGAGGATTAAGAAAAAAAGGGACGCTTATGTCATATACCAACGGCTAAATACTATAGAATCCTTAGAGGAATATAGAAAGTTAAGAGGCAAAATTAAAAAATGATTTTAGGAATGCTAAAAGAGAGCATGAGAAATTCTTGGCTAGTAAAATTAAGGAAAACCCTAAGATGTTCTATAAATATATTAAGAGTAAGAGGGTAACTAAAGAAAGGGTAGGGCCTATTAGAGACCATGAGGGTAATCTTTATGTGGAGGCGGAAGATGTTGGGAGGGTTCTTAATGAATACTTCACATCTGTTTTCACAAAGGGAAGGGGCAATGCAGATACAGCTATCGAGGAGGAGTGTGATATTCTGGATGAAATAAATATAGTGAGAGAGGAAGTATTAAGGGGTTTAGCAGCTTTGAAAGTAGATAAGTCCCCAGGCCCAGATAAAATGCATTCCAGGCTGTTGAGCGAAGTGAAAGAGGAAATAGCAGAGGCCTTGACCATCATTTTCCAGTCCTCTTTGGATCGAGGCATGGTGCCGGAGGATTGGTGGATTGCTAATGTAGTACCCTTGTTTAAGAAGGGAGAAAGGGATAGGCCGAGTAATTATAGGCCTATCAGCCTAACCTCAGTGATGGGAAAATTATTGGAAAAAATCCTGAAAGACAGAATAAATCTGCATTTGGAAAGGCAAGGATTAATTAGGACAGTCAGCACGGATTTGTTAAGGGAAGATCATGTCTGACTAACCTGATTGAATTTTTTCAGGAGGTAACCAAGAGGGTTGATGAGGGTAGTGCATATGATGTAGTATATATGGACTTTAGCAAAGCTTTTGATAAGGTCCTACCTGGTAGACTGGTCATGAAGATTAAAGCCCATGGGATACAGGGTAAAATGTCAAGTTGGATCCAAAATTGGCTTAGAGGAAGGAAGCAAAGGCTAATGATTGATGGATGTTTTTGTGACTGGAAGGATGTTTCCAGTGCGGTTCCGTAGGGCTTAGTACTGAGACTCTTGTTTTTTGTGGGAAATATCAACGATTTAGATTTGAATATAGGGAGTATGATTAAGAAGTTTGCAGATGAAACTAAAATTGGCTGTGTGGTTGATAATGAAGAGGAAAGTCATGAGCTGCAGGAGGATATCAATCTACAGGTCAGGTGGGCAGAGCAGTGGCAAATGGAATTTAATTCAGAGAAGTGTGAGGTGATGCTCTTTGCGAGGGCTAATAAGGAAAGGGTGTACACATTAAGCAGTAGGCCACTTAATAGTGGCGATGAACAAAGGGACCTTGGAGTGCTTGTTCACAGATCTCTGAAAGTAGCAGGCCAGGTGGATAAGGTGGTTAAGAAGGCATACAGAATGCTTGCTTTATTGGCCGAGGCATAGAATATAAGCTTAAATTGTATAATACTTTGGTTAGGCCACAGCTGGAGTATTGCGTGCAGTTCTGGTCGCCGTATTATAGGAAGGACGTGATTGCACCAGAAAGGGTGCACAGGAGATTCACTAGGATGCTGCCTGGAATGGAGAATCTTAGTTATGAGGACAGATTGGATAGGCTGGGTTTGTTCTCATTGGAACAGAGGAGGTTGAGAGGAGACCTCATTGAGGTGTACAAAATATTGAGGGGCCTGGACATAGTGGATAGTAAAGGTCTATTTCCATTGGTGGAGGGGTCTATTACGAGGGGGCATAGTTTTAAGGTGGTTGGTGCAAGGTTTAGAAGGGATTTGACGGGGGGCTGGGGCTTCTTTACGCAGAGGGTTGTGGGGATCTGGAACTCGCTGCCTGGAAGAGTGGTGGATGCAGAAACCCTCACCACTTTTAAGAGATGGTTGGATGGGCACTTAAAGTGCAGTAACCTGCAGGGTTACAGACCTAGAGCTGGTAATTGAAATTAGACTGGATGACGTTTTGTTGGACGGAGCAGATATAATGGTAAGTACTGCAGAGAATCGAATACGGCCAGGGTGATCTCCTGGACTAGTTTCGATCGCCTGGATGGATCAGAGAGGAATTTTCCCTGATTTTTTCTCCCTAAATTGGCCTGGGTTTTTATCTGGTTTTTGCCTCTCCCAGGAGATCACATGGCTCCGGTTGGGGTGGAGTGTGGAATGTTTTAGTATAAGGGGTGTCGCAGTTGTGCGAGGCGGACTCGTTGGGCTGGGTGCTCTTTGCCTTTCCGTCATTGTTCATAGGTTTATATGTAACCTTTAGGGCTGCTGACCAAGTGCCGTGTGGCTCTTTGTCGGCCAGTGCGGACATGATGGGCCAAAATGGCCTCCTTCTGCACTGTAAATTTCTATCTTTCTTTGTTTCGATTACTTGCTGTGCCTGCATACTAACTTTTTGTGTTTCATGCACAAGGACTCCCAGGTCTCTCTGTACTACAGCACTTTGCAATTTTTCTCCATTTAAATTATAATTTGCTTTTTTATTATTTCGGCCAAAGTGGATAATCTCACATTTTCCCATCTGCCAAATTTTTACCCACTCATTTAGTCCGTCTATATCCCTTTGCAGATTCTTTGTGTCCTGCTCACAATTTGCTTTCCAACCCATCTTTGTAACATCAGCAAACTTGGCTACATTACACTCGGTCCCTTCATCCAAATCATTTACATAGATTGTAAATAGTTGAGGACCCAGCACCGATCCCTGCGGCACCCCACTAGTCACTGTTTGCCAACCGGAAAATGACCCATTTATCCCAATTCTCTGTTTTCTGATAATTAGCCAATCCTCTATATTGCTAACATATTACCCCCAACCCTGTGAGCTTTTATCTTGTGCAGTAACCTTTTATGTGGTACCTTATCGAATGCCTTCTGGAAATCCAAATGTACCACATCCACTGGTTCCCCCTTATCCACCCTGCCCATTACATCCTCAAAGAACTCCAGCAAATTCAACATCCAAGGGTATTCAACATTCAGGAAGAATAAAATAAAAGGAAAAGGAGGTGGGGTAGCATTGCTGGTTAAAGAGAAGATTAATGCAATAGTTAGGAAGGACATTAGCTTGGATGATGTGGAATCTATATGGGTAGAGCTACAGAACACCAAAGGGCAAAAAACGTTAGTGGGAGTTGTGTACAGACCTCCAAACAGTAGTAGTGATGTTGGGGAGGGCATCAAACAGGAAATTAGGGGTGCATGTAATAAAGGTGCAGCAGTTATCATGGGTGACTTTAATATGCATATAGATTGGGCTAACCAAACTGGAAGCAATACGGTGGAGGAGGATTTCCTGGAGTGCATAAGGGATGGTTTTCTAGACCAATATGTCGAGGAACCAACTAGGGAGGAGGCCATCTTAGACTGGGTGTTGTGTAATGAGAGAGGATTAATTAGCAATCTTGTTGTACAAGGCCCCTTGGGGAAGAGTGACCATAATATGGTGGAATTCTACATTAGGATGGAGGTACAGCAGGCGGTTAAGAAAGCAAATGTCATGTTGGCCTTCATAGCGAAGGGATTTGAGTACAGGGACAGGGAAGTGTTGCTACAGTTGTACAGGGCCTTGGTGAGGCCACACCTGGAGTATTGTGTACAGTTTTGGTCTCCTAACTTGAGGAAGGACATTCTTGCTATTGAGGGAGTGCAGCGAAGGTTCACCAGACTGATTCCCGGGATGACGGGACTGACATATCAAGAAAGACTGGATCAACTGGGCTTGTAGTCACTGGAGTTCAGAAGAATGAAAGGGGATCTCATAGAAACGTTTAAAATTCTGACGGGTTTAGACAGGTTAGATGCAGGAAGAATGTTCCCAATGTTGGGGAAGTCCAGAACCAGGGTTCACAGTCTAAGGATAAGGGGTAAGCCATTTAGGACCAAGATGAGGAGAAACTTCTTCACCCAGAGAGTGGTGAACCTGTGGAATTCTCTACCACAGAAAGTTGTTGAGGCCAATTCACTAAATATATTCAAGAAGGAGTTAGATGTAGTCCTTACTACTAGGGGATCAAGGGGTATGGCGAAAAAGCAGGAATGGGACCTGAAGTTGCAGGTTCAGCCATGAACTCATTGAATAGTGGTGCAGCCTCGAAGGGCCGAATGGCCTCCTCTTGCACCTATTTTCTATGTTTCTATGTAAATTTGTCAAACATGATTTCCCTTTCATAAAACCATGCTGATTCTACTTGATTGAATCATGCTTTTCCAAATGTCCCATACTGCTTCCTTAATAATGGACTCCAGCATTTTCCCAGTGACAGATGTTAGGTTAATTGTCTGTAGTTTCCTGCTTTTTGTATGCCTCCTTTTTTAAATTATTACATTTGTGGTTTTCCAATCTGCTGGGACCACTTCAGAATCCAGGGAATTTTGGTACAACCAATGCATCCACTATCCCTGCAGCCACTTCTCTTAACACCCTAGGATGTAAGTCATCAGATCCAGGGGACTTGTCCGCCTTTAGTCCCATTACTTTACCTCGTACTACTTCATTAGTGATGGTGATAATATTAAGTTCCTCCCTCCTATAGTCTACCTACATGTGCCACCTGTACAGACAATGCTGGTAATTCTCAATTTCACAATGCCATATATTTTAGTTGGTTTCTTGCACTCAATGCAAGCAAATGCCAGGAGGTGTGTATATCCCAATATCCATAGCACAAATACATTTTAAAGCTGTGGGTTCTATAGAGAATTCATTGTAAATCTCTGCTATGATGACTACAATTGGCTCCAAATGTTTGAGGCAGGGGGGTGGGAAGATCTGCCCCCCCCTCCCTACCCCTCTCCCACACCCTCCTTTCTGTTCTTGGTTTATGGAAGTTCATCTTTTCTGCCTATCCGTTCCCAAGAGCAGCCTGGCAGTCACGCTTTTGGGCATTTCTGCATTCCATAACTCTGGTGCAGTGCATTAGTACAGCAGCATATAGTGGCATTGGGCCACCTTGATTATGTTATGTAAATTAACTGAACAAATGGTTTCTGTAAACATTGCCAAGCTTGGCCATCTGGTGACAGTGTGGTAGATAATAGTTTTTTTTTTGAGGCATGACCAAGGTTTAAACTGGCACAATTCCATTTCCAGGATGTGGTTAGATGTCATACCGGGCATAGTCCTTCTTGCTTTCTTTTAGTTTAAGGACACTCACACATGTACAGGGGAAAAAAATCCTACTGTTTGCAATCTTTAATAGTACACAATGAAGAGGAAAAATCTGAATTTGTAAGATTATTGCATTTCAAATGAATATGACTGGTTTTGCAAAGAAAAATGTACATTCTGTGGAAATAAAAGATCAGTTCAACAAATAGAATAAATACTTAATGGAAATGAAAAGTGATCTGTTAGCATAATTGGCAAAAGGATTTCCACATTTTGATTATCTGTTATTTTATCTAGGTCATGTACATTTGTCTGCTTACTGCTTATTGACTAATGTACAATATGATGGAAAATGTACAAATGGGAACATGTGTCTTCTGAAGAATTCTATATCTCATTGGTAATGGTCAATTTTGACATATTGACAGCACAACTAGTTTCAAATTAAAGTGTTGCCCTCAAGTGCTTGCTAAGCAAAGAAGAATAAAGATACTGACTATGAAGAGGATTTTGTTGCTATTGACTAAATATTTTAATTACAGTATGTACATTGAAAATATAAAGTAACACGTAAAAATTAATTTCTGGAAGCCTTTATATTTGACACGCACAAAAAATGTATGATATTTATATGTTTGACATGGTCCATAATCTACCGTGCATAAACCATGAATACAAGCCTTGAGTTCTTGTTGTTGATCCTGGTTTGGCTTCACCAGGTCTTGTGTTTGGGCCTAAACCTTCTGACTCAGTTACTTTTAGACACATACCCCAATTATCCTGACAAGCTGGAGCCAGAATGAATCCCACACCGGCAGCCATCTGGCACTTAAATATAAACAAAAGTGCAAACCCTACTGAGCTACACAGGCAGCGACAGTAAATCTGTTCTTCATTTTCACAAGTGAACCCTTTTCCTTTAAACTTCACCAACGTTACTTGACTGAAAATCGACTTGTTAAAATAAATACAAGCAGCATTTTTATGCACAAGTTATTCTGCTTAAGGAAATAAAAAAACAATACTAGTAATAAACAGCATCTGGATCAGAAAGATTGATGAATGTTTTGAGTATAACCCTTCATCAATAGTCTAGTTAAGGACAAAATGGATAAAGAGCAAGTGGCACTTAACATTTGATTAATTTGTGGATTTTTCCTTCAATCTCTGTGATGTCATTGTTGTGTATCTGTAAAGCATGCACTCCCATGTTCCGCCACCAGGGAGCGCATCCCCTGTAGTCCCAAGGGATCCCAGCATCCCTTGGGAGCACTGTATATAAGCCAGCCCCTAAGGCCTGTTCCTCACTCTGGCGTGTCTTGATAAAGACTGAGGTCCCTGTTACTTTAACCTCCCTGTGTGCAGGCTTATCTGTGTTAGGAACACAATAGCCATGAGCTAGACTTTCCTTGTTTTTTGCATGCTTAACGCCCACTTAACGCCCATTTTACCGCTGAAATGACGTATAACGCCCATATATCGCCCATTTAGCCACAAAATGGAAACTGACGGGCATTTTTCAGAAACTTATCAGCGAGCGTTACTTTCCCCAGCATAATGCTGGGAAAAAATAATACTGCCCACCCACTTTTTTTGGCCGCAATCATCAGAATGGGTGAAATCAACACCCATAATATCGCCCAGTGTTACTTTCTGTACGGAATTAACGCCGAGATTCTATAATACCGCCCTCCCATTTTTTTTTGTCGTAAAAACCACATTTGGTGAAACTAAAGCCCAGGAGATCAGCCATCATCACTTTCACCACCTCGCACACATATCGTCCACAATATCGCTCGTGCAAAAAAGCACCCAGAAAAAGTGGAACTGTTCTGAACTAAAGCCAGCGGTGTGGCTGCCATTTTTAAAATCGCAGGTCGCTTCATTCAAAAGGCTGCTTCAACTTCGGGGGAGTTTGGATTGACTCTGGAGTTCTTCTCAGGTGAAGTGACCATCTCAGCAGACATATTTTCAGACTCTGGACTATTGGGGGTTTACTCTAGGTGTATTTTAGTGAGGAAATTATTGCTTCTGATCAATCGCTATTGCACTTTCATTGCAACGGGGCCAGCCATTTCTCAGCCTGCATCAATTAATATGCAGATGCTGCAGAGTGCAGATGGCTCAATGTCCCCAATTTAAGACGTGCAAGAATGAGGAGGAGGGCCAGACCATACACACCCCGAACGTACAGAGAAAAGAGGTCTTACCTCGACGTGTCCGACCACACCTGCCTTCGTAGACTGCGATTCCACAAGGTGGTGATCAATGAAATACGTGAGCTCATATATGCAGCCTGCCATCAGGACATCAGTGTTGGTCAAGGTCAAGGTCACCGCGACACTGTCTTTCTATGCGTCCGGTTCCTTTCATCGAGATTTGACCTCTGTCTCACCATGCAACCCATCCCTGCATTAGACAGGTCACGGAGGCCCTGTATGCGAGAAGGATGGACTTTATCAGCTTCCCCATTACCACGGAGGTTCAGATGGACAGGGCTGGAGCATTCTACCGCATTGCTAAGTTCCCCAGGGTGCAGGGAGCAATACAGTGCACTCACATTGCCATGCAGGCACCTTCTCAGGACCTAGAGCGTTTTCGTAACAGAAAAGGATTTTACTCCCTGAAGGTCCAACTAGTTGTCGACCACAACCAGATCATCATGGCAGTGAATGCCAAATGTCCGGGCACCTTCAATGAGGCTCACATCTTGCGTGAGAGCGCTGTCTCTGATATCTTTAAGAGTCAGCCGCAAGGGCAATGCTGGATGCTTGGTGATAACCGATATGGCCTAGCCATCTGGCTGATGATCCCCTGCGTGACACCCACCCCGAGGCTGAGAAGCGATACAACCAGAGCCACAGAGACACACGCAATGTGGTCCAGTAAACAATTACTGTGCTTAAGCAGCACTTCAGATGTCAGGACCACTCAGGAGGGGAGCTACAATACAACCCTGAGCAAGTAGGTAAATTTGTGGTCGGGTGCTCCATGCTGCACAATCTGGCTATCAGGAGGGGCCAAGAATTGCCAGAAGGGACTGATGCTCCACCTCAGGAGAGAGAGGAAGAGGAGGACAAAGGGCTGGACACTGAGCTAGAGCCAGACAATCAGGCTGGCTATTGCAACCATGCTCACGCCCCACTCCAGACTGCAGGAAAGGGCCCGTGGTGGCTACATAGCTGCAAGACTCTTACGTGAGGAGCTGATAACTGAACGATTTGCCTGAAAGAATGTTGCTGTGAGTGACAATGCTGACACATTGCTGTGTGTGTGCAGCTCAGACATCAATGGTGCTCATCACCTTGGTGCCAGTTAAAGTTTATGTTGATTGAAGTTAAGTTTTATTTAACCCTTTCAAGTTAAGGAATCACCAGTGTGTAACGGTCCAGCTATCTGAGACAATGCGCAACAAGGTTATGTTCAAGAGAAAATAATTTATACCAACATTGGTCTGAAATCATAAGTATCACGGGCAAAAACACCCAACCCCCGCCCACACCCCACTTTTTCCACCATTGACTTCAATCAAATGTTTAACATGTCCAGCAACACAGAATACAAAGGCAAAGCAGGAGGGTGGTCCCCTCCCCCCATACATTACAACTAATTGCATACACCCAGCTGGAGATATAACACAGCCATCACCTGCGGACATGCACCTCACTTTCCTTCCCCCCTCCCCTTCTTCTTCCCACCTCTACCCCTTCCCCTCCTCACTCCACAGTGCCTGGCTGAGGAGCTCCTCAGGCGGTGCCTCATTGGGGGGGGACGAAGTCAGAGGCAGTGGTTGCATGGGTATGGGAGCAGGGATTGCTGAGGGGGCAACATTCTCTGAAGCAGAAGCAGGATCTTGGTCCTTGCTCTCATCTGTCGTTCGCAGTGGTGGTGCGGAACCTCGGGTTGGAGTGCCGCGCTCTGGGACCACTGGGAGGCCTGTGCCAGCAGTGTTCCTAGCTATCGCATCCAGGGCCTCCACCATCCATGGAATGTACTCAGACATGGTGGCCAGCTGTCGGGATATGCCCCCCAATGCTTCGATGAGCTGGTCACCAATGTCTACAGTCCTCCTGGACAACTGTACCATCTCTCCATTCTCATGTGACGCTCGTAGAAAAAACCTGCCGCGTCCACGAGGCCTCTGTGGGGTCGGCGCCGTCCTGGGACAAATGGGGTGCCCTGTGGCGAGGAGCTTGGGGCCGATACCTCCAGAGTGGGGGCAGGAATGACCGGAGGACCATTAGATGGCCTTGGGGTGAAATGGCTTCTGGAGCGTGGCGATGCAGGTTCCTCGAAGTCGGCGCTCTCATCCGTGGAGAACAGACCCAGCAGATTGACGGGCGAAAATCGGAGCTCTTCGTCCGGAGAGTTGGGCCCCACGCCCCACCTTCTGGTCTCTGTGGTCTTGCCTGGGGCCGTGCTGCTGGCTGAGCTGCAAAACACAAATGTTGTTATTAGAGGAGAAGGGGGTGCGAGGGTCACAAGGTGAGTCCAGCGCTACACACAGCATATGCACGACAAAAGCACCACCCAAATCAAAATCATCACAGACATCACATTTCATGACCATCAACATATTTGCATTGCAATGATTTTCATTACACCAGCATTATTTCTAGTACAATTTTAGAAATCATCTATCATATATGATTGTTCAGATATGAGTGGGTGTGTCATCTATTGACTTTACATCACGCAATGGTGTAAGCTTTACTCACGTGGCATCACTTCAGGGTCTGCAGATGCTTCCATGGCTGTCCAGGTGTGCTTCCCCACGAGTACGAGCACACGCTCCTCCATGTCAGTGATGTCGTTGGGGACTGGTGGCCCCCCACCCGTTCGCCTCTGCACGGACCTCATCGTTGATAGCTTCTTCTGTAAAAGGTGACAGGACGACATGGCATGAGATCATTGCATGATATCATTGCTAGGTACTATCACAGACTTTGATACAGCACATAACCAACAGATATAATCATGCTTATTATGATAATTATCATTCTTTACCAAAAGACGTGCAGCATGACCACAGGCTTTGAGTAAAACATTTCCGGTAAAAGTGGAAGATCTCACATCCGTTGATAGTCACTCATGACTGTTACAAATCAAATTATATAAATACTTAATTGCATGTAAATCAATGTAATACTTACTCTTGTGGATCCCACAAGGTCGATCCATCGCTTGCGGCATTGGTTGTCCTCACGCACCTCGTTGGTCTCCGATGAGACCACCTCTGCTATCTCAGTCCCTATCTTCTGGTAGGCCATTTGGGGTGGGCTTCCCATACCCTCTCTGTATCAAATCACCCCAGCGTAACTCAACCTCCTGCAGGAGGGAGGCATTTGCCTCGTCTGAGAACCTCCTCACTCTTTTGCGCCCTTCAATGTGCTCCTCTCCCACCTCACTGCTCTCTCCAGCGTCAGTCTCCATAGCGTGCTGTGATGCCTCTTCCTCTCCCTCCATTATAGGCCAAATTAAGGCAAATATGTGGCTGGTAACACCTAATTTTTGTTTCCCTATTTGCTGTAAAGCTCTAAACTCTCCCTCCTTCCTCCCAAAGCAGCTACACCACACCCACACATGCCTTCAGTCCCTCTCAGCTCCCTCTCTCTCTGTCTCCTCTTCTGCGCATGTCATGATGACCCTTGACCTCTTGAATCATGGGAATCGATTGCTGTTGCTAAGGACGGCGACACTTTATGGCAGAAAGTCAAAGAGATCTAATGCGACCGCCCATTTCATATTGCTCATGGTAACGCCCAATTTAAAAAGTGGAGACTTGGTGCTTTGAGAATGGGCGAGAAGCCGGCGATCTGAAAACCCATTTTTACCGCCCACGCCAGAAATAATGCCCATTTTTGGGCGATAAGCATAAAAGTGTAAAATCTAGCCCCATATTTCTAAAAAGTACAACATATAAAAAGGATTGTTTCGGCTGCACTGCTTCAGTTACATATTGCTCCACTTAGAATTTAAACAGATTTGGTGAAGATTACATTTAAATCAATCATCTGTGTTCCTTTTGATTCAAAAATCATTCATTCAGCCTATTGGCAAATTTTGCAGCAGGCAGAGAGGGATTCAAATGCCAACTGCCTTCCTGATTGCCTCATTTGCATGACAGTTTCTGTGGGACAATTTCACAAACAAGTAACAGAAGGAAAAAGGATTTTAAGAGCTGTTGTTTCAGACACTGGTGCTATATACAGAGCTATACAAAATTTGAGTTTGTGTTTTCTTAATGATAAAAAGTAAAACTACAAACGTTGGAGATCTAAAATAAATGGAAATACACAACAGATCAGAAATGCACAGCAGGTTGATCAGCATCCAGAGGAGAGATTTGGATTAAAGTTTGAATGGTATTAAGGTCAGCATGGTGGAAAATAATCCTTTTAGAGGGCTGGCAAAGACAAGTCAGGACATATCCAGGAGGAAAGAAGAACAACAGGCTTATTTCAAGCATTCAAGTGCAGCTCCTCTAATGATCTAGAGTAGTATTAGGCCATACAGATGAGACAATCCTGAGTTTGGTTCTCAGTTTGTGCTGCTAGCTGATCTTGCCCAAATGAAGAACATAAGAAATAGGAGCAGGAGTAGGCCCATCGGCCCTTCGAGCTTGCTCTGCCATTCAATAAGATCATAGCTGTTGTACCTCTTCTCCGCCTCCCTGTACTAACCCCATATCCCTTGGCTCCCTTAGTATCCAAAAATCTATCGATCTCTGTCTTGAATATACTTAACAACTGAGCCTTCTGGGGTAGAGAATTCCAAAGATTCACAACCCTTTGAGTGAAGAAATATTTCCTGATCGCAGTCCTAAATGATCTTACTCTGAGACTGATTCCCTAGTTCTAGATTCCCCAGCCAGGGGAAACATTCTCCCAGCATCTACCTGTAAGAATTTTATACGTTTCAATGAGATCACCTCTCATTCTTCTAAACACTAGGGAATATAGGCCTAGTGTACTCAATCACTCCTCATAGGACAATCTCCCCCATCCTTGAACTGCCCATGGTTGAGGTACCAAGGGTCTGTTGCACTCCTGGAGCCAAATCCCAGCAAGCGTCAGTATTTTTAGATGAGCTGGGGAGAGAACTGAAAAAAATTCAAATACACTACTTTCAGAACATATTAATAGATTTTAAAAAGAAATGTAAGATACTTAACCACTACAAAGTTCATATCAATTGGTGGGTTAAATGTGCGAGAATTTGAAAGATGAAGAAATTGGAAAGACAAAAGGAAAAATGAAAAATAGCTGCAAAATGTTAAATAAAAGATATGATGTCTGTTGGGAGAATCTAGTAAATGTTTACATCCTTATCTATCTTTTACAATCTTACTGTATGTAAAAATCAACAAATTAAGAGCAAGTTATACAAGATTGAAAATTCTGCATGCAGATTTTCTATTTAGTGTGTTCGACATAAAGAATCTTTGTGCAACACATTGAGGAAAGTTGCATAACTGGATTGCAGAATGGAAAATCAAGTGGGTGCTGTTATGGTCATGTGATCCTCCACACCCAATTCTCCTCATAATGGATGGAACATTATGTTGGCTCCAGCATGGGTGGTAATTCCCCCAGCCTGATTTTCCATTATGCACTGCACATTCCCTAACTTTTAACTAAGCACAAAAAAACAGGAAAATCACCGTCTGGTTAGTGGAAAGTGGAAAGGTAAAACCCTGATTTTTTTTACCCAAGTTCAGATAAATTTCTATTTTTTCTTAAGAATCAATGACTTTGTATAAAATACACAGAATGAGTTCTAAAGATAGAAATTACTGGCAAATGATATTCATGAACATTTAATGCATTTATATTCGTGTCCTCTCTGCTATTTTAAGAGAACCATTACTTTATTCATTTTAAACTGGTTAATACTTCTGTTAAAATCATGGCTGGAGGAATTTGATAAAAGCACGTAAAACATTCATACAACAATGAACAAAATTCCAACCTCCTAATTGTCATAAGAAAATATGAAAAATGTACATACAGTACAGTGGTTTTTAATTAGACTTTCTGACTGGAAGAAGCCTGCAATCTGCAATGTGAAGTTGATAAAGTGTCATTTACTATGACTAACAATGGACCTGAATTTGTGGTCGAAGGCTTTCCGCAGGCGGATGCCTCCGAACCACAATAAAACTACGAACCTACCTAATGGGCCTGGATCCATGGAGACACACTCCTGGGCCTCTATGCGTACGCCTATGTAGAGGCCTGCGTATCCCAGGGGCGCATGCATTTCACAAGCGTCCCTGGGATCACGGGGGCTGGCTCAATCAATCAGAAAGTGGATTCCCATTATGCTTATGGGATTCCATTTAAGCACGGAATCACCATAAGCATTATAGGAATCACCCTAAAAATGCATTTTATCAACACTGAAATAAAAAAAGTCATGACATGTTTACAATGAATTAAAATACAATTTAATTTAACTTTTAAACAAAACTTTAATTTTTTGAAAAATAAATGTAAACATTTTTCATGGGGCCAAAAATATTGCAAATTTAATTTACAGGTTTTTGAATGTTAAAATGTTTTTTTTAATTTTATTTAATAT
Source organism: Pristiophorus japonicus (assembly GCF_044704955.1). NCBI lineage: Eukaryota > Metazoa > Chordata > Chondrichthyes > Pristiophoridae > Pristiophorus > Pristiophorus japonicus. The sequence goes on from NC_091986.1 coordinate 143,439,154, forward strand.
TTATTTTCACCCTTATGCTGGTAAAAGAAGGCCTTATGCATGCTTTTACCAGGCGTAAGGGTTTTGTGGTCAAATAGTCCAACCCTGTGCCAGCGAATGTCCATTTCCCAGGGATGCGGAGGATCTGTCAAGAAGATCTTGACAGATCGCAAGTTCCTGGTTTTCGCGCATGCACAGCGCATGCATAAACCCAGAACTTGTGAGGCAATTATGGCCGTGTAAACACCGCGTATGTGGTCATAGGCCCCAGAAAATCTGGGCCAATGTAACCATTTGTTAATCTGACTGGAAGCCTGTCTCTAATCAGAGTGAAGCTCTTCCGCAAAGACCTACAGCTTCATTTACATGGAAAAGTGGGTGTATAATTTATGTATGATTCAACTAATTGTCACAAGGTTACAATTGTGTGGCCGGCTCCATCTACATATACTGCAGCACTGTGTAAACCATACATTTTGAATAATAAAGGCTGCTTGAAATGAATCTTTTATGAAGACATAGAAACACAGAAAATAGGTGCAGGAGCAGGCCATTAGGCCCTTCGAGCCTGCACCACCATTCAATATGATCATGGCTGATCATGCAACTTCAGTACGCCACTCCTGCTCTCCCTCCATACCCGCTGATCCCTTTAGCCAGAAGGGCCACATCTAACTCCCTTTTGAATATATCCAACGAACTGGACTCAACAACTTTCTGTGGTAGAGAATTCCAAAGGGTCACAATTCTCTGGGTGAAAAAGTTTCTCTTCATCTTGGTCCTAGATGGCTTACCCCTTATCCTTCGACTGTGACCCCTGGTTCTGGACTTCCCCAACATCGGGAACATTCTTCCTGCATCTAATCTGTCCAATCCCGTCAGAATTTTATGTGTTTCTATGAGATCCCCTCTCATTCTTCTAAATTCGAGTGAATAAAAGCCTAGTCGATCCAGTCTTTCTTCATATGTCAGTCCTGCCATCCTGGGAATCAGTCTGGTGAACCTTTGCTCAATAGCAAGAATGTCCTTCCTCAGATTAGGAGACCAAAATTGCACATAATACTCAAGGTGTGGTCTCACCAAGGCCCTGTACAACTGCAGTAAGATCTCCCTGCTCCTATACTCAAATCCTCTCACTATGAAGGTTAACATGCCATTTGTTTTCTTTACTGCCTGCTGTACCTGCATGCCTACTTTCAATGACTGATGTACCACGACACCCAGGTCTCATTGCACCTCCCCTTTTCCTAATCTGTCACCATTCAAATAATAATCTGCCTTCCTGTTTTTGCCACTAAAGTGGATAAACTCACATTTATCCACATTATGCTGCATCTGCCATGCATTTACCCACTCACCTAACCTGTCCAAGTCACCCTGCAGTCTCTTAGCATCCTCCTCACAGCTCACACTGCCACCCAGCTTAGTGTCATCTGAAAACTTGGAGATATTACATTCAATTCCTTCATCTAAATCATTAATATATATTGTAAATAGCTGGGGTCCCAGCACTGAACCTTGTGGTATCTCACTAGTCACTGCCTGCCATTCTGAAAAGGACTCGTTTATTCTCACTCTTTACTTCCTATCTGCGAACCAGTTCTCTATCCACATAAATAGCTTACCCCCTATACCATGTGCCTTAATTTTGCACACTAATCTCTTGTGTGGGACCTTGTCAAAAGCCTTTTGAAAGTCTAAATACACAACATTCACTGGTTCTCCCTTATCCACTTTACTAGTTACATCCTTAAAAAATTCTAGAAGATTTGTCAAGCATGATTTCCAGTCCAAGTGCTTAGTTTCTAACTCTTTTATGGGAATGTAGCGTATGTGAGAATTGTTCTTACTATAAATTAAACAAGTCATTTATTAGGTGCAATAGTAACTCATAATGACCTAGTTCTAGATTGAAAGACTGTAGCTATTGGCCCTGAATTTACGGTCATAGGTGTACCTCCGGAGTACACCTCCAACCTGCAAAAGATCTACGAACTTACCTCCTGGCTCCAAAAGCTATGGAGAGTTCAAGTCCTGGGCCTCCAGGCGTATACCTGCGTAAAGGCTCATGGATCCCAGAGACGCAGACAGTTTGGAATCGTCCCTGGGATCACCTGGGCCAGGTCCTCCACTTTGAAAGAAGGATCTCATTTCTGAACAGAATCCCCATAAACCCTACTGGAATCCACAAACAATTAAACAATTTAGCTGTAATAAATATAAGTGTTCAGATTTTCAAATTTAATTAAAATTCTCTTCATTATAGCAAATACAATAAAAATTTTATTTTTTGAAAAATACTTTTAAAACATTTTAATCTGGGCCAATATTAGCATAAATTAATTTGAAGGCCGGAATTTTGCAGGGGGGGTGTCAGTGGGTGCGATCGATGGCACGGGTGGGAAAGTGATTTTTTTTTGCCAGCACTAAGCAGACCTGACAGGCAGCAGCAGGCGTCCCAGTTAATCTACTTATTGCCTTGTTGACAGATTATTAACATGCTTTTTTAACTTCATGATCACGGGAACCATGCTGTTCGGGGACCAGCGCTGTCAAGCTGACGTGAGAGTTCAGTGGCCATTTCTCCAACTGATTCCTTGGCAGCTTCAAATGTACAGTAAAAACTCCCACCTGACAGATCTTCACTTTCCTCAGCCACAAGCTGTTTCTCTGTCCATTTACAGCACAGATTTTGCAGGCTTTGCATTTCACACTCTCCATCCAGTATCACTTCTTTGGAAGAACTCTTTCATCATTGACAGAATTCCATCAACATGGGTGCCCTTTATACTGTCTCACCATGGTCTTCAGAAGCCCACCATGATCAACCCCAATACCAGCAGCATCAGACACACCAGTAGCACCAACAACAGCACAAACCTTCTCTGCAATCACTTGATGCTGCACAGGACACTGAGCATCAGCACCTGGCCTCACCATGGCCAGATTTACTTCACTTGACGCTGTACACCCTGGCTGCCACATGTCTCACTATTCACTGCAACTCATTAAGACACTTCCAAAGGTGCACGCAAATCTGTCTAAGAACACAAAGTGTTGAAAATAAAGGTTTTAATGTTTGATAGCACATTAACAGAAACTTTACATGAACATTGGATAAAACACATAAGTGCTACCTTGTGTGTTAGTTGGCATGCTTGCACTAGGATGAAGGTAAGTGTGAGAGGTGGCTAGTGAAGTGAGGATGTGATAACATAGATACAGAGAGGGATGGATGGATGTGCAAGGTATGTTGGTGTGAGTAAGGATGTGCAGGAGCAGGGTTGGGAAGGCAGAGTGATGGGGATGTGATGAAAGGTACAGCATGATGAAGTTGAGTGTGGCTTTGTATTCACCTTTCCAGGTCTACTTTAGATGATTGAAATGTTTCTGGCACTGCACCCAGTTTCTCCTGAACACATCCATGCTGTTAATCTCCTCTGCAATTTGGAGCCAGGCTCCTTTTGTCACCTGGGAAGGTCTCTTCCACTCATTTGAAGGGAAGAGGACCTCCCTGCGTGCTCTGACTCCCTCCACAAGCATATGAAGGAAGTCACTGTAGATCATGGATGCAGCCCTCTGTCTCTGCAGTTACCTATGGAATTGTTTGCAGCAATGCAGTTGTGCAGAGTGCTACCTGCACAATCCAAGATGAACCTTCAAATGCAATGTGGCCATGGCTCCTTTAAATATCCCAGCTGAAACCATGTCATTGGTGATGTTATCAGACTGGCACCATTTAATAGAGCCAGATAATGTACAGGGTGGGTTTAATAGGCCTCATTAATGCAAAGATGATTTCTGCAGCAGGATGGGAGCAAGAACGGGGTTGCAACCTACTCGCCACTGCGATCGCCCTCACCCGACCTGCCCAGGTAAAGAAAATTCAGGCCACAGTCTTTGTGCCTTTGTCTTTAGTAAAATGCTTACTCTTTCCCACCTTGGTCGTTTTTTGGTATGACGCCCATCTTTGCTCCCTTAAGGTCATGGGGCATAGGCTTGAACATCTATGGTGCAAAACTGGCTTTGGCCATTCATCACCAGATCTGACTGGACCACATCAAGCATTGTTGAGCCATGCTCTCCTATGTCAAAACTGCTCACTACTCCATGATTATACTGGAATACAGAGGCAACATCTGGCTTCCTTTCTCCACTATAAACAGCCTCCTTAAACTCTGCTCCCTTGCCCGCTTCATCCTCCCCTCGAACAATAAGTGCGAGGACCATCTTATCATCTTATTAATCTGCTGCATTCCTCTCTTCCCTTGCCAATCAAACCAAGGTTTCCCCCGCCCTAGTCCTGAACCCACAACTTCTACTTGTTTCTCTTCTCATGCCCTCTCCAAGCTCACCTTGTCCATAACACCCATGTCCCACTCTCACGACCCTATTCCCACTAAACTACTGACCGCCTAACTTCCCTTTTTGGCCCTGTGCTACCTGATAAATGGTTTCCTCTCCTCAGTTACTGTCCCCCTCCCTTTCAATTCTGCCATCATCACCCCCCCTCCTCAAATAATCCACCTTTCACCCCCTCTGTCCTTGAAAACTACCCACCCATCTCCAACCTCCCTACCTTCTCAAGTCCTGGAACATGTTTTCATCTCATAAATCTGTGCCTATAATTCCCACAATTCCACGTTTGAACCTCTCCAATTTGGTTTTTGTCCCTGTCTTAGCACCGAAATGGTCCTAATCAAAGTCACAAATGTTATCCTCTGTGACTGTGGCCATGGTTCACTGTCCCTCCTCATCCATCTCGACTGTACTGCAGTCTTTGACACAGTTGACCACACCATCTTCCTCCAATCTCTTTCCTCTGTTGTCCAGCTGAGTACACAGCCCTTGTCTGGTTCTCCTCCTGCCTATCTAATCATAGCCAGAGAATGTTGTGCAATGGTTTCTCTTTCTGCTCCTGTACCATTACCTCTGGAATCCCCCAAGGATCTATCCTTGGCCCCCTCCTATTCCTCATTTACATGCTGACACTTAGCAATATCATCCAGACAAATGACATCAGGTTCCACGTGTAGGCTGATGATACCCAGTTCTACTTCACCACTACAACTCTTGACCCCCTCCATTGCCTCTGTGTTGTCAGCCTGCTTGTCTGACACCTAGCCCTGGATGAGCTGCAATTTCCTCCAATTAAACATTGAGAAGACTGAAGCCATTGTCTTCTATCTCACCACAAACTCCATTCCCTAGCTACCGAGTTCACCTCCTCGCTGACAGAACAGACTGAACCAGACTGTTTGCAACTTTGCCATCCTATTAGAGCCTGAGCTGAGCTTCCTACCCCATATTTTCTCCATCACAAAGATTGCCTACTTCTACCTCCTTAAAATCGCCTATATCTGCCCCTACCTCAGCTCATCTGCTGCTGAAACCCTTATCCATGCTTTTCATATTTCCTACTCAATTACTCCAATTCTCTTTTGCTCTATCATCTTTCACCCTCCATAAATTTGAGCTCATCCAAAACTCTGCTAAGCGTATCCTAACTTGCACCAAATCCCGTTCACCCATCACCCTTGTGCTTGCTGACCATTGGCTCCTGGTCCAGTAAAGCCTCGATTTTAACATTTTCATCCTTGTATTCAAATCTCTCTTTATCTGTGTAACGTTTTCCAGCCCCATTACCCTCCAAGAACACTGTGTTCCTGGAACACTGGCCTCTTGCACATCCCACACTCCTTTCACCCCAACATTTCTAGAAGAATAGAATTCAAAAGCAGGGAAATTATGTTAAACTTGTATAGAACCTTGGGTTCTGTGCTCAGTTCTGGTCTCCATATTACACAAAGGACATAGAGGCACTGAAGAAAGTGCAAAACAGATTTACAAGGACCAGAACTGAGAGGTTATAATTATTAGGAAAGACTGGACAGACTGGGGCTCTCCAAAAATAAAGGAACAGACCTTCATTTTAGGGAATGAAGCAGTAATTTCTGCACCAAGCAATTAATTCTATCTATAAATTCATGACAAAGACAACTTATTTTACAACACTATGGTTAATAACCATTATCTAAAGGTACGAGGCATTTCGTTTTGATTAATGTGGCCGTAATGAAATATAGATTTAGCAATCAAAATTAAACCAGCAGGTTTAAAGATCTGTTGATATTCAGCCAAACAAGAAGGTTCGAGCTGAAGAGGTAGAACTATCTCTAAGTTTCCTCATGCTGAAGTAGATTTACTCGGGTAAGAATGGAAGCAAGAGGAAACAAAGCTAGGGTTCCAAGGATCACATTCATCAGTTTATATTACTGTAGCTCTCTGCATGTCCCGAAAGATGTCTGAGCATTTTACAAGATGGAGGAAAAAGTGAAGACTGAACAAGAGAGGAGAAAAAATGAACAGAAAGCTGGGGAAGCACCAAATGTATGTTTAAAATCCAAGGGATTTTAGGTGTCAAGGTGGAAGGACTTGGGGGGTAGTTCCAAGGGCAGGATCTAATGGTTGAAGAAGTTGCTGCTGGTGGTGGACAGTGGGAGCAAGAATTGACACGAAATTCAGTAAAGTAAACAATAAAATACTGCAGATGCTGGAAATCTGAAATAAAAACAGAAAATGCACCCTAGTTTGCTGAGGGAAGTAAGGATGGAAATTGTGGAGGTGCTGGCCACAATCTTCCAATCTTCCTTGGATACAGGGGTGGTGCCAAGGGACTGGAGGATTGCAAATGTTGCACCCTTGTTCAAAAAAGGGGAGAAGGATAATCCTGAAAATTACAGGCTTGTCAGTTTAACATCGGTGGTGGGGAAGCTTTAAGAAACAATAATCTGGGAGAAAATCATCAACCACTTGGACAAGCATGGACTAATAAAGAAGAAGCAGTACCGATTTGTTAAGGGCAAATTGTGTTTGACTAACCTGATTGAGCTTTTTGATAAGGTAACAAAGAGGGTGGATGAGGGCAGTGTAGTTGATGTTATGTATATGCACTTTCAAAAGATGTTTGATAAAGGCTTGTTAGCAAAATTCAGCCCATGGGATAAAAGGGGCAGTAGCAGCATGGATATAAAATTGGCCAAGGGATAGAAAACAGAGGGGGCAAAATTCGATAGTGCTCAATTTGGGGCGTTAACTTTTAACTTTTTGAGAATTTATTGCCCAGTGAAATGGGTTTACAAAATATGGGAAATTGGGCATTTTCACCCCAGGAGTGAAGGGGTGGTAAATGAGGTGCTAATGGCCTCAGTGGGGTGCTGCAGGGGTACCATTGACAGAGAGTTACACAATTTCAGCTGACTTGCAATCAGCCTTCAATCCTTGCCTCCAGCTCAATTCAATTTTTCAAGGGGAGGTAATTTCAAACTGCTGCTGCTCTTTTTCAGCTTTGCTGCACTTGAGTCAGACCTCTCAGAAACTGAGACACCTTTGTGCGATGGCTGGTGCAAATCTTGCTTCAAGGGAGAAGGCCTCACGGTTTAATAACGTGGCACTGGAGACATTGGTGGGGCAGTGGAGAGAAGGTAGGAGTCGCTCTCCCTCCATCTGGAAGGAGACCATTGCCACAGGTATTCAGGGCCATGTGGCGAGAAGTGGCCAAGGAGGTGTCGGCCAGCACTGTGGAAGACAGAACCCTCACACAGTGTCGTAAGAAATTCAAACAACCTCAGTTGGGTGGTGAAGTTGAATACCTGCTTCAACACCTCCTACATACCAGCCTTTGAACTTCTGTATGCGCACACTGTGAAATCCACTTCTTCCCCTTCAGTTAACCACCGTCTGCAGTTATTCAGACTCACATCCTTATCTCACACCTTGCCTACATTCACAGTGTAGAGTTCTCAACTCTAGAACATATTCACACGAGGCATATACTGCAGACAAGGTCACTCATGACCTGCACCTTTATTCCCCAGACCAAGGAGTGCTGAGCCTGCGTGGAACCTCCCTTTAAATACCTGGCTGACCAGGTAAGGAGTGTCTCCCACAAGTTCACCCCCTGTGGTCAAGGTGTGTATTTCACAGTTGTATACAGTATACATATTGGTTACCCTCTCCACGGTCTCTTAATTGTCAGACTGCTTGTCTGACATTAAATTCTGGATGAGCAGAAATGTTCTCCAATTAAATATTGGGAAGACCGAAGCCATTGTTTTCAGTCCTCGCCACGAACTCAGTTCCCTAGCCACTGACCCCATCCCTCTCCCTAAATCTGTCTGAGGCCGAACCACACTGTTCACAACCTTGGTGTCATATTTGATCCTGAAATGAACTTTCGAGCACATATCGCCGTGTCGAGGTTGTCCCGCCCCAAGTTGGTTACCGCCCCAATTGGGACGCTAGGGAATTTCTCCAAACTGCTTCCAATGGCTGAAGAGTCAATAACCAGACAGCACAGATTTAAGGTGATTGGCAAAAGAACCAGAGACAAAATGAGCAAAACCTAATTTGCGCAACGAATGGTTAGGATTTAGAATGCATTGCCTGTTAGAATCAACCACCAGCAGTGATAACAGGATAGGGATCAGCAGCCAGAACCCTGGCCAATTTTCTCCTCTCTAATCCAGGTTTATTGAGGGAAATTGTAGCACAGCCTGATTGAGATCAGGAAGATTCAATTATGGTGTGAACCTATAATTTTCTGATCTATTTTATTCAGCTACTCGCTAGATAATCTCACTGAGCCATTGCCATGCACTTCTATTCTGAGAAAGGGAAAAATTTGGTACCTTGGCACCTCCAGTTAGTTAGGCGGGGGGGGGGGGGGGGTTGGCGCTAATGGGGCACTGAGGTAGTAGCACCGTGGCGAGGCGAATCCAGCAATGCACGCCAAATCCAGCCCCCCCGTAATGCCGCTGCTATGAGTTAGTGCAGGGGACATCAGAGCCAGGCAGATTGTGCAACATTCACTTGGCGCCTGATCTGCAAAATTCATCATCGCCCCCTGCCTTAGCGCTCCACCCCGACAGCAACAGGGAGAGGAGGAGTCAAGTAGGCAGATGTCAGCTTCAGGGGCGCTACTTAAAGGGATCATGAGTAATGAGTCACAGCTGTCAGGTTAGCGCTGTTTCACTGCTTCCTTGTCAGTTTGACATTGAATTCAACTGTTCCACAATCATTTAAAGGTTGTTTAGTCTCTGGAGTGTTGTGGCTTCTAAAAATTTGTGACATTTTTATTCTCAGAACTTATCAAAGTGCTACAGTAGAATGAGGTTCTGCAGCATCAATGAACCTCCCCTTTAAAAACTGGAAAATGCCTGTGGCAATGTTGACTTGGGATAAGACTGCCCCTGATATTACTTAGTGCTTTGAGTCTAATGCCTCTGAGCTGGGTCATTAGCGCTTGATTTAGTGCTCCATTCCTTTGAGCAATGACATTTACTTTTGCGTGCAGTGTGATTCATTAGCGCCTGGCACTAAATTTCAAACTTTTCTAAAGTTACCGCCCATTCCTGGGCAAAAATGAATTTCTCCCCAAGCCAATTGTGTTTGAGTTAATGAAGCATTCCTGCACTTAACCAAAATCAAAATTAGTGGTGATGGAAATTAATTAATTAGCTACTTAAAACAGTTTTGTTTTACCCTCAGGATGGTTGAGGGAAAACTTTGGCAAAATGGGTTATCACTTGTTTTCTTGGAGGATCCATCTCACACACTTAAAGCGGTTGTGCATCCATTAAAATTCGAACATAGAATACTTCCCTATTAGTTGGTCAATTTGACAGGTTTTGACAGTTTAACTTAATTCCACTAGTAATTGACAAAATATTTAACTTGGCAAAATTCAACATCACAGGTCCATATAAGGTAAATGCTATATATGTTCTGGATGTGATACACAGGAAATACTACAGCATAACAGTCTGTATTTTTAATCAGTAGAAGATTTAGAAGTCTGTGTCTGCAAGTTTTTTGTTTAATCAGATTGAGGAATGTGTGCAGTTTAGTTAACTTCAGCCACTTAAACATTACTCCTTGTTGTTGCTTTGGCATCCTGATAGAGCCGACAGCAACTTTCCATCTCCACCCAATATGAGCCTGAACTTTCCATGCCAGCCACAATCCAGCAGCCTAATTACATGATCCACGAATAGGCTGTATCTTCTCAACCATGGTCTGTAATTCTCACATTGATTTCAATTAGCAGTAAGACAGTAAAACTTAGTTGGCATGACATATTCCAATTAAAATATTCATTCTGAAATGCAAAATATTTGAGGAGTCCAGTACATAGCACTCGTAATAATTCACTCCACTCCACAAGGCTATCCCCCAGTCTTATTAATAATGCACAGGAATTTTTTTTGTATTTAATCTAGTTTCAACTGGGGAAACATTAACCCACTTCAAAAGTAATTAATTCACTCTAAAGCACTTTGAGACATCCTAAGGACATAGGTGTTCTAAAATGCAAGTTATTTTTTCTAGAACTGAGGACGGCAGAGCAATTGATAGCAACAATTTAATCAATATCAATTACAGGGGATCATGGTAGTTTACATAGCATACACAACAGAAGGCATGCATGGAATTCCTTGAAATATTCTTATACTAATGCTGGAATTACATGTTTTTTAAAATTAATTCTCCAGATGTGGGCATCACTTGAAAGGCTGCCATTTATTGCCCATCTCTAGTTGCCCTTGATAAGGTGGAAATACAACTGAATGGCTTGCTACGCTACTTCAATGGGCAGTTAAGAGTGAACTACGTTGGTGTGGGACTGGAATCACATATAGCCAGCAGGTTTCCGTCCCATTAGTGAACCAGTTAGTTTTTCCGACAATCTGACTACTTCATGGTCATTTTTACTGATACTAGCTTTTTAAAAAATTCATAGATGCTTCCAGAGAGAATTAAAATATAATTGATATCTCTGAAACCTGGTTGGATAAAAGTGATGGGCCAGAAGCACAACTGAAATATATGGTATTCAGTAAAGATAGTTTGGGTTGCCAAAGGAGGGTGGGTAGTTTTATTTGTGGAGAATATAGCTGCAATTTGTCAACAGGAGGGAGTTGAGATGGATTGGGTGGAGATAGAGCATGGGGTTGGTCCAAATTTGATCCTTGGCACATGTTCTATGCCTCCAGGTAACACAGAGAGCTGGACAGGGGAAAGAATTAAAAGGGCAGCAGAGCAGAGTAGAACATGCTTTGTTGTTCTCAGGAACTTTAATTAATCCTTCGTTTAAATGGTCTGCTATGAGGAGCCAAATGCAGAGGGAGGCGAGACTAATTTATCATTAACGATTATTGCTTTATTCTACATGTAGGAGAGAGTACCGGCGAGGACAACTTACTGATTTACCACAGTAACAATACGGAGATGATGGGCTCAATTTTCTCCAATGCCATTTTTTGTGTATTTGAAGAGTTATGTCTGTTTTTTTGGGGCCCAACTACGCCAAAAAAAAAAGTTGAAAGTTTCCCCATTTTAACTTGTGAATGTGGCCCGGCGCCCATTGTCCTTAAGCTCTGTGGGTGGAGCCTAAGCTGTGCATCAAAAAGATCGGGTCGCCAGGGTAACGAGGGACACACTGTGGGCTGAGGCTGGAAAGTGAAACATACAAGACATTCTGGCCAGCTCACAGCAACCTGCACAAGCACTTTGCACATTGCAGCTATTTAAGGCAGCATCTTACCAACATGAAAATATTAAAGAGTCTTTGTGCCAAAAGTCTATCCTGTAAACTGAATTGGAAACTGAAGTAGAACTGGATCTTCTACGCTGATTCTCATACCTGCGCTGATCTTGTTAACTGTCCAGAAGGTTTTTCAGAGCAGACACATACACTGTCTTAAGAAAAATCGTAGTTGGCCAAACTTGCATAAATAGCCAGAATTGGTGCGGGTGGCAGGTTACGCCCCCAATGAGGTAAAAAAAATTGTACCTAAGTGAATTACGTTGGCCCAGAAACTTTGGGGAAACTTGATTTATTTTACTCCAAAAAAAAAAACGGTGCACGCCCAAAAAACGATGCAGATAATTGGGGAAAATTGAGTCCTATATCTCATCTCTCTCTATGTGGGAGTATCAGGGCAATAGTGATCATTGTATTGTTGGATTTCAGCTGCAAAGGCAGGTTAATGTTGCTGACAATGTAATAGCAGTACCTGGAAAGATTTAGGAAGGTACATTGCGGTAAACTGTCGGGTAATAAAAACTGATAAAGAATAAAAATGAGTTATTTTTAAATCACTGTTGAAGGACTCGGTATGTCCCTATGGAAAATTCTGTCACTGTCTTATTTCCTCTGTTCAAGATAAAATAAAAGCTAAATGGTTAATAAGAGGTGTCCATTGAGAAAGTAACCTTACAATGGTATTTCAATATATCTAAATGACAGCAAGGTTTCTGTCAGTTATGTTGGGAATCAGAGAATAATCAAGGGCCACATTGCTTTTTTTGAGGGTTTTGTCATGGCAGGTTATATATTAAGATAAAGATATGGCCAATGAGGTGAATAGATGCTCTGCATTAGTTTAGGCTTCCGAGGACAATTTCACATCCCCACTATTACAGGAGGGGTGTGTAACTAACATTACTCCATTTAACGTGACTGAAGATATGGCCGTAGCTAAGATTAATGCAGTTAAAATTGATAGAGCTGTAGGATCAAACTCCATTTAATCCAATTTGTTTAGGGAAATGGAAGGGGTAATCTGTTAGACACTGACTGATATATTTCCTAACTTTTGAAGTCCAGGTTCGTTTTCATGATTTGCGGATAACTCTTGTGATCCTGTTGTTTAAGAATGGGGAAAAATTGGATCATGGAAATTATAGGCACGAATTTAACTTTGGTAGTAGGAAAGCGTAGTAGGAGTATGATTGAAATTTCTAGAATGATGAAGGGATTGGATACAATCAAGTTAAATATGTTATTTGAACTGGATAAGATGTTAGGATTAGAGCTCATGCCTATAAAATTTGTAGGCAGAGTTAGATTGGATTCCAGGAAGTCTGGGGTGAATTTTAACCCCCAAAAACAGGTGAGTTCGGGTCGGGTAATTTGTTAAAATGTAAAAAGAATTTCAAACCCGACCCCAATCCTTCCACTTCCTGGTTAAACAGAGGAGGGAAGGGGTGGACAGGCAACCCGCTCCCAGGAGACAGGTTGCAATTTAAATACTATAATGAGGTTGGCAACCTTTTATTTAACCGGACCTTACCCGAGGTTGGACCACCACCCCCCCTAGGATTGACCCCCCTTTCTCTGTCCCCCGTCCGAAACTCCTCCACCCCGCCTACACAACCTGCCACTGTTAGTATCCAGGCCTATTGCTTTTTGCAGAGAATCATGGCCTTTGGAACAAACTGTTGAGGCTGATGTGGAGTTGGTAAAAGTGGGAACTTGACAAGTTCCAGGAAGAGTCTCAATACTGTGAAATTCTTATTTCCAACATTTCTATTTATAGAGGGTAAGTTCTAGTTGTGATTATGATGATTCATAAGCAATTGCAGTTTCCTGGAATTTGCTTGATTCCCTTATGAAGTTGGAAAATAATTTCCCAGGGTTTCCCTGAATGGTCTAAGTTTATTTTCTCTGGTTTTCTACCTTACCCAGGAGGTAGCATTGTTAGGGTGGGTGATTAATATGTTGTGCTGGTCTACTGACTGTATGGGGAGGGTTTGCTGGATATTTCCTCATCCTTTTCATATGTGCTTATAGTGGTCGCTTCTGAATGAGAGACTAAACAGGTGTACAGGTGTAAATTAACAAGGAATTTAACTGTCAATTAATTAGTAAAATATTTAAATGATATTAGGAGAACCAGCTGGCTAAGATAAGTAATAAAAACAAGAGCGGGGGTAAGATGTCGGCGGCGGCTGGGGTGAGAGGGCTGGGCACTAAACTGAGCCAGAGACTGCGGGAGGTGTGGATCCACCTGTGCCAGAGCTCAGCGGCCAGCCAGGGGCCAGGGATTTCGTCAAGCAGCACTATGTCACGCTGAAGGCGGCGAATCCAGATGTTCCCATTCTGATCCGAGAATGTTCCGGGATACAGGCTCAAGCGTGGGCTCGATATGAGTTTGGAAGAGAGAGAAGTTTACCGTTGGATAATTTGAACTCTGAGCAAGTGGCAAAGGCACTGGAGTCTCGAGTTAGCAAGCCGTGAACAGCAGAGCGATCGGACCGTGAAGGAAAAAGTTTAATTAAAAAAATATATAGTGGCGCGGGAATGCTTTTGTTGGCCTCGTCTGGTTTCCCAAATGCAACTGTAAAATAAATCTAATTTAAAATGGGAAAAAAAACGGGAAATACTCAGCAGGTCAGGCAGTATCTGCGGAGAGAGAAACAGAGTTAACGTTTCAGGTTGATGATCCTTCGTCAGAACTAGGAAAAAGTTAGAGATGTAACAGGTTTTTAAGCAAGTGTGAGGTGAGGTGAGGGGTGGATAGAACAAAAGGGAAGGTCTGTGATCGGATGGAAGGCTGAAGCAATTAAGAGACAAAAGGGACGATGGTGCAAGGCAAAAAGAGATGGTAACGGGGCAAGTTAAGAAACAAAAGATGAGTCTGGATAGGGTTTAAATGGCAGAATCATCAACAGCTGCTGTGGGAAAGAGAGAAAATCAGGAAAAAAAAGCAGCGAAGTTATGGTTTGAAATTGTTGAACTTGATGTTGAGTTCAGAAGGCTGTAAAGTGCCTTAACGAAAGATGAGGTGCTGTTCCCCGAGCTTGCGTGAGCTTTATTGGAACAGTGTAAGAGGCCGAGGACGGAGAGATCAGAGTGGGAATTGTAGTGTATGTAGGCACCTTTAGTAATGACTCCACGAGGCAGGGTATGGTACTTAAACTGTGCAGACCTGCAGTCCTTTATTAGCAGTTCCCGAGTGCTGACAACAAGCTGTGTGTTCCTTTATATACTGAGTTACCTGCTGTGTGCAGGCAACCCCCTGGGTTTCCAGCAACAGCACCCTCTAGTGTACCGGTAAGGTGTGTACAGTACATTCAATGTTGCATGACAGTATTACAGACAGCACACAGTGAACAGGCATGCCTACACAACAATACTCCCCCCTGAGCATTTTTCATATCCTAGTTGTCATGACCAGGGGAGGTGATCAGTGGTGGGCTTTGGGAGGTTGTGGTTGCCAGGTGTGATCCCTGTGCTTGAGGCTGGCCTTGTACGTTTCCCCTCCCTCACACACAAACCAAGTGGGTGTCACTGTTGTGTGATCCCTCGGGGAGGTAGACATGGCAGCATTGGGTGGTGTGTATACACTGTGATGTGGGTAGTTGTGGGGTGGTGGGCAGGGCCACAAGACTGGGTGGGCTCCTTGTCCACCAATGGGGATGAGGGTCAGGTCATCCCAGGGTTTGCCAGGGAAGCTGGAGGGTATTGGCCTCATGCTTCTGGTGTTGGCCCTGGTGGCCAGGGGCTATAGGGCTGGTCTGGTGCCAGTTGCCATTGGTGGTAGCTGGGCTGCCCATTGACCACTGTCCCTGTAGTGGGTCTGCTCCCACTGCCTATGTGTGTGTCCTGCAAGGTGCATCACATTCGTTCCAAAGGTCCAGGCTACATGGTCAGGTAGCCTACTGGACCTGGGGGTCTCCCACAGGGGGATTCCATTGGCATCAGCATGGTCCCTGCAGGACCCAATGTCCTTTGGCAGTGTCTTACCGATATACATGACACCATGGCTCTGATCACACATAGTCGAGCCTGCATTATACATTCTAGCACTTGCATCACTTTTGGGTGTCCTGGTTTCAACAGACATGGTTACATTAGGCATTTTGCAATCTCTATCATTATTGTTAAGTATAATAAACTTGTTCTTAACCTTACTGACACCTGCATTCATCTCATTAGTCACATTAGTTAAATCAGCACCACAATTCATGGTTACATTTTCATACTTGCACCCTTTAATTGCATCTTTAGCTTTAAAGTCCATGTACTCAAATAGTTGAAACTTCCCCTTTAAATTTTTTTGGTTACCGGTCTCCTTTAAGGGAGCTTTCAGATCCAATTGGCTGCTCGATGTCACATGATGCTCCTCCATGTTGACTCGTGGCATGGAGGAGGCCATTTTGATTACAGGTCTGCTGCTTGTGGTGCTGCAGCCATTTTGTAGTCTTGCTGCAGGCAGGCTGTGGTGCCTTTTCCTTCCACAGCACCACTTCGCCTAATGTGGACCCAGTTCATCCAATTCCTGCCCAGCAGTGTGGGACTGTCGCCGGCTACAATCCACAGGGGGAGTTTGTGCAACATGCTGCCCTGGGAGACCTGGACGTTTACACTGCCAACGATTTGGATTTTACCTTTGGTATAGGTGAGCAGCTTTGCCTGGACAGGAGGCAGTTGTGGTCGAGTGGCAGGATTCCTCCAAATTTTTTCAAAGATCTTTTGGCTCATCACAGACTGGCTCGCCCCTATGTCGATCTCCATGGAGACTGGGACCCCGTCGATGTCCACTTCCATCATCCACGGAGAACTTCTGGTGGAGCAGGTAAAGATTCCATACTCCACTCCCCGGGTTAGAGCAACTTCATCTTCATCTGTCCCGGTGATTAGCCAACTCATCAGAGACACAGTTAGTACAACCTTTTCTGCAAATTGTCTGAAGGTGCCCTTTTTCTTTGCAGCCTTTGCATGCATGGTCTTTGCAGCGGCACTGGTGGGCCCTGTGGTTTCCTCCACAGCGCCAGCACGGGGCCATCCGGTTTGCGGGACTCGGGGCAGCATTTCCTCCTTTAGAAGTGTCCATGCGGTGCACTGCGCTCGTCGGTTTAGAGTCCTGGGTCAGTATTCGCCTGGAATCACAGGCCGAAACCATGTAGGCTAGGCTCATTTGAATTGCTTTCTGCAGGGTGACCGTGATGTCAGCCGAGAGCAATTTGTGTAGGAGGCCTTCGTGACCAATTCCGATGACAAATATGTCCCTTAGTGCTTCATTAAGGTGGTCGCCAAACTCACACGGTGCAGCTAGTCTTCTTAAGTGTGCAGCATACTTGGCAATTTCTTGGCCCTCAGGTCGCCGGTAAGTGTAGAACCGGTGCCTGGCTGTGAGGATGCTTTCTGTCAGTTTTAGTTGTTCCTGTGTGATTGTTACAAGTTCCTCATAGCTCTTGGTGGTTGTCTTCTCCAGGGCTAGTAAGTCCCTGACGAGACTGTAGATGGTGGGCCCACAACTGCTAAGCAGGATGGCCCTGCGTTTGTTCGGTAGTGTGGCCGGTGTGTCCTCGTCCAGGTCGTTGGCTATAAAGAAGTGTTCCAATCTTTCCACAAAAGCATCCCAATCTTCCCCCTCTGTAGAATGCTGAAAGTTGCTGAGGTTAGACATGTTGAGCGTGCAATTCGTGATCCCGTATTCCCGTCGCCAGTTGTGGTGTATGTAGGCACCTTTAGTAATGACTCCACGAGGCAGGGTATGGTACTTAAACTATGCCGACCTGCAGTCATTTATTAGCAGTTCCTGAGTGCTGACAACAAGCTGTATGTTCCTTTATATACTGGGTTACCTGCCGTGTGCAGGCAACCCCTGGGCCTCCAGCAACAGCACCCTCTAGTGTACCGGTAAGGTGTGTACAGTACAAGGGTACATTCAATGTTGCATGACAGTGTTATAGACATCACACAGTGACCAGGTATGCCTGCACAACAGGAATGGAGCAGAGAATTAAAGTGACAGGTGACTGGAAGTTCGGGGTCAAGCTTACGGACTGAACGGAGGTGTTCTGCAAAGTGGTCACCCAATAACTAAATTGAAAGAAGTACAAGTAAATCGCTGTTTCATTTCGAAGGAGTGTTTGGTCCCTTTGGCCTCTTGCCCTCTCGAGATCTACTGTGGTTGACATGGCCCTCGACCGTGCCCATTCTACCTCCCGCATTTTTGCTCTCAGCCCATCCCCTCACTCCCCGAACCACGATAGGGTTTCCCTTGGTCTCACCTTTACCCCACCAGCCTCCACTTTTAATGGATCAACCTCAGCTATTTCCACCATCTGCAGCATGATCCCACCACCAAACACATCTTCCACTCCCCTCCCCTCTCAGCGTTCCGAAGGGACCGCTCCCTCCGCGACACCCTGGTCCACTCCTCAATCACCCTAAGCACCCCCTCCCCTTCCCACGGCACCTTCCTGTGCAAATGCAGGAGATGCAACACCTGCCCTTTTACCTCCTTATTTCCCACTGTCGAGGGCCCCAAACACTGCTTCCAGGTGAAACAGCGATTTACTTGTACTTCTTTCAATTTAGTATACTGTATTCGCTGCTCATGATTTGGTCTCCTCTACACTGGGGAGACCAAATGCAGATTGGTGATCACTTTGCAGAACACCTCCGTTTAGTCCGTAAGTGTGACCCCGAGCTTCTGGTCCCTGTCACTTTAATTCTCCGTTTCCCTCCCACGCTGATCTCTCTGTCCTCGGCCTCTTACACTGTTCCAATTGAAGCTCAACGCAAGCTCGAGGAACAGCACCTCATCTTTCATTTAGGCACTTTACAGCCTTCTGGACTTAACATCGAGTTCAACAATTTCAAACCATAACCTCTGCTGCTATGTTTATTCTTTTTTTCTATTTTTTTTCTCTTTCCCATGGCAGCTGTTGATGATTCTGCCAGTTACACCCTATCTAAACTCCCCTTTTGTTTCTTAACTTGCCCCATTACCATCTCCTTTTGCCTTGCACCATTATCCCTTTTGTCTCTTAATCGCTTCTGCTTCCATCCTATCACAGACCTTCCCTTTTGTTCTTTCCTTCCTCCCCCGTTTTCCCTGTCCCTACACTTGCTTAAAAACTTGTTACATCTCTAACTTTTTCCAGTTCTGACAAAGGGTCATCGACCTGAAACAATAACTAATTTTAACTTGTGTAGTGTGAAATTTGTCCATTTTAATAATTGAAGAAGCTTAGGGGCGAAATTTGGCAGCGCTGCATTTGGGGCGCTAAGTTTTAATCTGTTTGAACATTTAGTGCCCGGCAAAATGGGCTGCAAAATTGTGGGAAATTGGGCACTTTTGCCTCAGAAATGAAGGGAGGCACTAATGGCTGCAGGGATGCTATTATTGGAGCTGCACCCAATTTCAGCTGACTTTCATTCAGGAATAATCAGCCTCCTGCTCATTCCAGCTCATAAAGGGAATGTCGTTTCAGGCAGCACCTAATCATTTTCATCTTTGCTGGAGTTGACTAAGAGTTGGAAGGAAGGTTTGTGATGGCTGCTCCAATACCTCTTAGAAGAGCCACTCATTTCAATGGCCTGGCATTGGAGACATTGGTGGGGCAGTGGATGTGTTGGGCCAAGATGGCACACAACAGGATGGAGCACCAGTGAACTGTTCTCTCCATCTGCGGGGCCAATGCTGCAAGTTTTTAGGGCCATGCGGGCAGAGGTGGCCACGGAGGTGTTATCCAGCACCATGGTCGACAGAAGCCCAACACGGTGCCGCAAGAAATTCAATGACCTCAGTCGGGTGGTCAAGGTGAGTACATGTTTGCACAACTCTTACATACCAGCCTCTGAGCCTCTCTCTGTGCACACTCTGCAAACTACCACTTAGCCCAGCCCGCAACCACCAATCATCTGCACCTACTCACAGTCACATCCTCATTTCACGTCTTGCCTACATTCACAACTATTTACCCAAGGCAGGCATATCTTTCACATACATAGCTGGACTCTTACAGATTCCTTTCTTTTGCAGGCCAAGATGGCACACAACAGGATGGAGCACCAGTGGACCTGACTGGGGAAAGCTGAATTGTGCCAGCTGACTGACCTGGAGGAGCGAGTGCTGCGACTCATTATCTCGCAGGTGGTGGGCGCCGTGGCCGGCAGCGAAGTCGAACCTGCTGGGGGCAACAATGGTATCTTTGTCCCCTTTTCTCATCCCACTTACCCGTTAAACCAGCCATACCACTTTCCAGCTCCTCATACTTGTTTGCCTTCCTTGCTCCAATCCTAATCCCCTGCCCTCACCTTAACATGACTCTTGTGACATTTATGCTTTCAGATAACCATGCAGCAGATGAGCAGCCTGTGCCTGAGCCCCTCCAACTGAGTCACGAGGGAGAAGAAGAGGGTGAGGAGGATGAGGAGCCAAGCAATGCGTCGCTGCTTCTCTCACCCGCAGGTATCAGCTCAGATACTGGCACTACGCACTCCTTAGAGCTTAGCTTAGTACTGGGGTCTAGTGGGCGTCCTGCAAGGCCATCTATAGTCTCTGGCCCTGACACACACAAGCCTTCCACCAGCCATGCTGCAGCCACAGGGGACACACTGTGGAGGAGTATTAGAATAGGTCAACAAAAGAGGGAATATAAGGAAATGCACAAGGGTGAGGAACAAATACTTTATTGTTGTTTGTTGGACTGTTTATTGTTTATTAGTCTTTGGGCTTTGGTATGGAAGGACAAATTGATGTGGTGATGTGGGGACGTCCGCAGGAACCAGGAAGCTTGATGGAAATCAGTGGAAACGAGCTCTGATGAGATGATCGCGCGCTTCCCTTGTAGGTTTGCGATGGTCGTTGCCGCCTCCATCACGATTGTTGCTGCTCCTGTTCCTCCTCATCTTCCTGCTGTTACTCCTCCTCCTCCTTCTTTCCTTGGTCCTCCTTCAAGTCCTCCTCCTCCTGGTGGCAATGGCTGCGCCTCATGATTGCCAGGTTGTGAGCATGCAGCAGCCAAAGACAAAAAGGGACACCCGCTCAGCCAAGTACTGCAGCGGTCAAGACAGTGGAGCCATTGCTTCAATACACCGATGGTCTGTTCAATAATGTTCCTGGTAATGGCATGGTTCTCACTATATGAGTGCAGGGCAGGAGTGGTGGGGTTGCGGAGGGGAGTCATGAGCCAGGTGTATGGTGGGTAGCCCTTGTTTCCGAGCAGCCAGCCGCGAGCTTCATTTGGGGGCTGGAACAGAGCTGGCACTCTGGTCTGGTGCAGGATGAAGGCAGCGTGCACCATACAATGAGAGCCATGCCAGATTGTGCATCATGCAGCAGACGATGACAAAAAGGGACACCCATCATTGAGCAGATAATTGGAGTGCGGAAGCAACAGTTCTACTGCCTTGACTGCTTGGGATGGGTCCTCCAGTACTTGCCTGAGTGGGTATCTTTATTCGTCATCATCTGCTACATGCAATGGAGAGCCGGCAGGGAAGTGGACCTAAATCCATGATCGGATCAGCTATGATCGTATTAAATGGTAGAGCTGGCTCGAGGGGCCGTATGGCCTACTCCTATTTCTTATGTTATGCTTCACAACCTGGCAATCATGAGGACACAGCCATTGCCACCAGACATAGCCGCACCACCTGATGAGGAGGGGCAGGAGGAGAGGAAAGAGGAGCAGGAGCAGCAACATGTGCAATGGAGGAGGCCTTGAGGCCCTTGCCCTGCTGCAAGGGAGGTGCGTGATCGTCTCATCAGACGTCGGTTCCAGTGAATTCCATCCTACTTTCCACGTCCTCTGGATGTCCCCATGACCACATCCAATTTTCCTTCCATTGCAAAGCCCCAAAACTGAAATGAGAGACAACAGCAATGATTAAACATCCCAATCTATATTTATATCATAACAACAAAGGCTTACATAATGCTTAACTATCACCCTTGTGCCTTTCCTTATATCCCCTCTTTGTTCTAACTAATCTAGCGCTCCTCCGCAGCGCGTTCCCTTGGCTGCAGCACAGCTGGTGGAAGGCTGCTTTGTGTCAGAGGCACAGACTATCGTTGGACTTGCAGCACACCCTTGACCAGTTCTTGGCCTGTACACTGCATCACCTTAGGCTGGGCTGGCTGGTTGATGGTCAGCGACAAGTGTAATGGCGGATTGGCAGTGGTGGGGACAGGAATGCTGTCCTCCTGAGTGAGGACATGTTAGAAATTAGGGTTACCTGAAAATTATACTGTGTTTTTAATTGTATGTTTCTGTTCAAAACAAGTAAAGTTATTATATAAGCTATGTTTTACCTGAGAATGCTTAAGTATTGCTTTCCCGAGACGGTGTTTTTAATGAGTTAGATTAGAGAATGCATAACATTTTAACGTGGTCTTTAATTTGGCCAATGATGGCCCAACCTAATGTTTCTTCCATTATTACACATAACCAATTATAATGCTAAGGTAGGATTTGGAGTTTGTTTAACAGATATTAAAAGTTAATTGGTATAAAAGACATAGAATAGAAGGACTGGTAGTTAGGGTATCCCTGATGATGGGCTGAAATAAGCTAGTTCTAGCCTGGGGCCTCTGATTTATTGGCCTGGTTGCCCTCAGACATGCACTGGTTGGAGCAGGGAGGACAAGGCAGGATGCGATAAGATACGATAGCTATGAGGGAACCAGGCTTGACAGATGAGAGGGATCCAGATGGATGGATTGGCCTTCAAAACTATAAACAAGAAAGATTGTAAAGATCCCACCTTCGGGGTGGGTCTTCATCGACAAGTGGAGACAAAGAACTAAAAGTACTATTGGGTAATAAGTTTTTAAGGGAGCCTCCACAGGTCGAATAGCCCGGTCAATAATTCAATCCCAGGCCCACCCCTAAAAAAAAAAGAGGATTAAAAAAAGAAATACCATTAGGGCTCATTCTGACAGATCGGGAAGAGAGACTCACACAAGGGTGAGCTGGTTGAACACTCTTTCGAGAGTGGACTCTGCTCATCGATGTCAACCACTCTTGGAGTTCTAGACGAGAGGAAGAGATGATATAAGCCAGAGCAGTGCTTGTCTCGGTCGTATGGTTTTGCTGCATAACTCGTGTGTTATATTCCATCCTAAACTCTGAATAAACACAATATATCCACCATATTAGTTTGCACTCGAACCTGATTATTAAGGTAACCAGAGCTAGCCTGAAAAGGCAACTTCTAACAGTGGTGAGCTAAGCCAGGAGTGAAAAAGGGTTATTGTGGTTGAAAAGAGTTAAGGACGGTTTTGATTTATAAAGATACTACGCGTTGTTATCAGAATGGCAGCTGCGTATTTTAGAGAAAAAGTTGTGAACATTGTCTCTTGGATAAGTTAGCGACCCCGGGGGCTCAAGCAGTAATCGAGATAGTGCATGGTGATGAGAAGGCTACTTTGAGATTTGGGACGAGATAGCGTCCCAAGTAGATGCGAAGAAATGTAAAGTTAAGGAAGCCAGGAAAAGCCTGGTTTGCGCAGCCCACTTATGTGCCATTTGCTTGGGAGGTGAAGTTGTACTCCTAAAAGAGAGAGATGCACAACTTGAAAGGGGTTTACAGAACTAGCAGGCCAGACACTTTACAGCCTGTGCTCTTCTCCATCAAGAGCAAACCTTGGCAGATGAAGCACGATTTGCTTCAAGACACCACTATCGGGTATATGAGAATAACAAGGCTTTAGAAATTAAAAATGAATCATTGATCTCACAACTTGAGGACGCCAGGGGTGACTTGAGAGAGTTGCTCGAGAAATCCCCTCGGGTGAGCGCTGACCATACTCAGTGCGAATTACAAATCCTGGCATTGAAAGGAAAACTGGAGCTGCTGTTGCAACCATTAGTCGCCTTAAACCAGGAAATTGTATTAATAATTTGGACAACCTAACAAGAAAAGCCCAGTGCAATAATAACCCCATTTACCAAAATAATCCCTCACCCTCTGCGCCTCCCTCTCCCTACCTAGAATAAACTGCCCTGGCCGAAACCAAGCAGTTTAATATAATCAGTACTACGACGTGATTTGGTTACCTTGCACTCTTGTAGCCTGCAACCTACTTCCAAATGAAGAAATATCTACTAGCAGTAGATGTTTGACCCCGCCAGAGTGCAAAGCATTGGCCAAAGAAATGGGGCTAATACACTGGTGGACAAACACATTCACCCAAACAAGGGACTGGTGTGATTTCCGTCGCTGTCAACCCGAGTTAGAGTTGACAGAGTTGAAACAAATTCTGTTGGCATGTGCTTCAAAGCAACTCGAGGCCTCACCCCCATGAGAAACCTACGATAGAAATAAGGGTTGGGGAAATGTCATGGATGCAATTTGTACTCGTTTGGGCATGAACTGAGTCAATTTCACCTGCGCGGCTGGGGAAAACCTGCAAGAAGCTAATGAACACCCTGTGCCCTTTGCAAATCGAGTGTATGATTTGCACGACCAGTCCCAGGAAAACCGTGGTGGTCAAGAGTTTTGGGAAACTGAGGGATTTAAGCTGACATTCATCAATGCTCTCTTACACCCTGCCTTCCACCCCCCCCTCCCCCACCTTGAGGGACATTCTTGGTATTACCATCCATCAGGGAACCCCGTGGGCTGATCTGATGGATTCTTGCATTCGAGCTTGGGACCGGGATAAATCGTCCCTCGTCCCTACTGAGTCCAAAGTGTCGGCAGTGGAGGGTCCTCTGATTCCATAAACCCCACCCCAATCTTGAGACAAAAACAGTGTAATTTGTTATAAGCCCGTAACTATGCTTGCAACTGCCATGATAGACATTCATATAATGGTCCACATTACCGATCTCCAATCCATGGAGTTAATGAGCTTGAATCGAAGGCTTTGCAGCAGGAGGAAGAACATCTTCCGCCGTTATTTGAGACCATGAAGCACAGTCAAGCAGGGGTGCAAAACGTTTTGGCTGTTTCTCATAGCGGAGATGCAATCCCAGCCTCATGGCCCCAGTGATGGTCATTGGCCTCCATGGTGACCACGCCTTCTCGGGTATAGGGAGGATGGATGACCCTTTGTCCAGGCCACTGATAATGGAGGCTGCCACCATGTTTTGCTAATGGATTCCGGTTACAGAATGGGATTCAGTAGAAAATATTAGAAATTGAAAATTGACTTATGGGAAAAAGGATAGAATAGTTATGATGGAATAAAGGAGAAGAGGGAAGATGATGCCTCTTTTCTGATGTTCTACAGTTTTTATTTTGGTTTCAGTGTGAATGTTAATGTCTTTTTACAAAGCATGTATGTATGTTTAAAAAGCTACAGTATTCCTTTTGTCCGTAGCCAGTTTTTAAAAAAAGAGTGTCTGTATGTTTGTTTTAGCTCTGCCCTCGTTTTCCTTTTGTGTACATTGTGATGTTTGTTAAATACAAAAACTAATGTTTCTCTAGTTATATTCAGTATTTTTACAGTCAATTGGAAAGGTATCTGAAGAAAGAAGAATGTGATAAGTGATGTAACATACTGTGTTATTTTACCTGCTCTGTATTGTGTTTAGTTAATCAGATATTGGTTTGAATTTGATTGACATTATTAAGGTTAATTAACCTCTCAAAAGCCGACTTTCATTCTGGGTATTTCAAAATGTGAATGTCCCTAGTTCCAGACACGAGACTTTCACATTGAAAATAAAAATGAAGACACGTTATGCTGTTAATGATTTTTGCTAAACAAAATAAAAGATTGGCAGTATTTGAACTGGAATTTTGAGACATTTGAGATGATTCTCTTTGTTAAACATTTTGGTTGTATTGGAAAATCTTGGGTTTGGAAACCTTTTTAAAATAAATACTAAACAGTTTAGAAATGATACTAAAAAGTTTGGAAACAATCTAAAATGCCGTTTTCTCTGATGAGAGACAAAAGTGCTCAGGTGGGTAGATCATAAGATATGGAAGTAGCCTTGTAAATCAATGGCAAGCATTAGTGTCTCGAATGTTAAGACACTATGTAAACTATCACTAGTTTGAAATTGAAATTGATGTGTAAAATTACTGAAGTGACGTAATGACGTCAGACAATGTTTTGCTCCAACTTATAAACCTAGAAAGAAGTTAACCCTTTCCGCTGACCAGGTGTTTTCTTAATTGACAATTGGACATAATTGATGTGTATAAAGAGAAAAGTTTGTGGGGTAATAAAATTGAACATTGACAAAACTTGTCAGTGCAACAATACTGTTGTTTGGATTTGTGATATGTTTGAAATAATACAGCTGGGTATAAATATATATTTTTTAAAGTATTAATAACTTGGACCAAGTGAGAACGTTTGATCGATGTTTTCTATCTTTAATATTGTATTGGACAGTCAGGCTACTCCAGAGCAGATGAGATATGAATCGTAATTAATGGGATGCCCCACTTAAGATGCAAGATGCAAACAGGAAAAGTACACCAGCAAATGGGAATTTTTCTAACATTTTCTTGAAAGTCCGTTAAGTGTTGTTAAGTATAGTAAACCGATAGCTTTCTCTTGGGAGAGATTTGTGTCCTTGCCTATGTAGCTTTTAAGGAAACCGCATTGATAGCCTGGCCATCACCCAAGACATCGGGAACGTGCAGTGGAAGATGAGCAAAGATCTCCAGACAATCTTTTGATAAGATCACCTGAAAGCCCGAGATGGCTTGTATCGGATGACATCGAGATAAGAATGCAGATGTGATTTGTATTATATGATGCAATTAGCATGCGGAAATGCATGGTGAATTTGCACTGAAGAATGGGTCTCAGACATGCTCAGATACTTGACAACAGTAAGACATGAAATGATTAATGTGGCTCAGGAAGTGAGACAAGTTTTAATGCACATACTCCATCGAGAAACTATCAGGATAGAGTTAAACACACTGGTGCCTGTTAGAGGGAAATTTAGCAAGAATTATCCACAAGATGGATACAAGTAAAAGTGAGATTTGGAAAATCTTTTTAAGTCCATGACTTGTTGATTAGATGTTAAACTTCAGTTTTCTTTACAATGTCTGTTTTCTTTGTCTGCATCATTGTCGCTCAAAATGTATGTACTTAATTGACGTATTCGTGATTATGAGACTGAATTATAACTTTAACTGTAATTGTGTTTTGTAGGTAACAGAGCGTGGAAAAAGCCAGTACGAATCCAATATAAGGTGGTTTTAGTGGTACCTCCTGTGTCACTATTGGTGCCACTACCATTTACAGGTCTAACAGGACCTCTCTCAAAATCTATACGTAAGTATAAGCTGCACATGAGTACAACATTCACATTGGTGGGACATTGGGCATAGTATATCAGCACACCCTTAGGTTCATATTATTTCACACACTCTGGTACTGCTCCAACTTGTAATAATAGTGTATTTGATATATGTACCCTGTGTAGCAAGACTTTGATGCATAAGCCAATGTCTATGACTAACCAGCACTAAAAAGAATCCAATTAATTAAACACACCGAAAGCAACGTAGAGGAAACCCCAGGTAAGATCAGGAAAGATAGAAGAAACAGAGGATACCCCAAGCAGGGTAGAATTCGAACACCAGAACAATGAATTGAACTTGAGTAACAGGTCGGAGGTTGCTCCTCCCCTCTAAGGAATGGTCAGTAAAAAAAGGGGAAATCTTCAATTCTGAGTCTCCCTACTAACAATACCCAAATCGAGAAAGTAATACGTAAGTTTGGGGATCACAAGTGGTAGCAAGTAGAGTATAATGCCAGCCAGCATCCTTGGGCACGAATTATATCAGCAGCCCTAATAATTGCTAAATGCCTAGTCTTAGTAGTTCTAATTATGAGAGATCGAAATAGAGTTTTCTCTCTCTCAAGGTGGGAACTATGTTCGAAATGAGGGTTACCTGAAAATGATACTGCTATTTATTGATTGTATGTTTCTGCTCAAGACAAGTAAAGTTATTGTATAAGCTATGTTTTACCTGAGAATACTTAAGTTTTGCTTTCCTGAGGCAATGTGTTTAATGAGTTAGATTAGTGAATGTATAACATTTTGATTTAGTCTTTAATTAGGCCAATGAAGGCCCAACTTAATGTTTCTTCCATTATTACTAATAACCAATTATAATGCTAAGGTAGAATTTGGAGTTTGTTTAACAGGTATTAAAAGTTAATTGGTATAAAAGACATAGAATAGAAGGACTGGTAATTAGGATATCCATGATGACGGGCTGAAATAAGATCGTTCTAGCCTGGGGCCTCTGATTTAATGGCCTTAGGTTGCCCTGAGACATGCACCAGTTGGAGCAGGGATGACAAGGCAGGATGTGATAAGAGACTATAGCTATGAGGGAACCGGGCTTGAAAAATAAGAGGGGATGGATTAGCCTTCAAAACAGGAAAGATGTGTAATGGTTGTAAAGATCCCGCCTTTCGGGTTGGGTCTTCATCGACAAGTGGAGACAAAGAACTAAAAGTACTATTAGGTAATACGTTTTTAAGGGAACCTCCATAGGTCAAATAGCCCTGTCAATAATTCGATCCCAGGCCCACCCCTAAAAAGAGGATAAAAGAATTCTCTGCCCCAGAGAACTGTGGAGGTTCGGTCATTGAATATATTTAAGGAGGAGATAGACAGATTTTTGAGCGATAAGGGAGTAAAGGGTTATGGGGAGCGGGCAGGGAAGTGGAGCTGAGTCCATGATCAGATCAGCCATGATCTTATTGAATGGTGGAGCAGGCTCAAAGAGCCAAATGGCCTACTCCTGCTCCCATTTCTTATGTTCTTATGTTAGGGCTCATTCTGACAGATCGGGAAGGGAGACCCACACAAGGGTGAGCTGGTTGAACCCTCTTTCGAGAGTGGATCCTGCTCATTCAAGTCACCCACTCCTGGGGTTCTAGACGAAAGGAAGAGATGATATAAGCCAGAGCAGTGCTTGTCACGGTCGTATGCTTTAGTTGTATAACTCGTGTGTTATATTCTATCCTAAACGCTGAATAAACACAATATATCCACCATATTTGTTTGTACTCAAACCTGATTATTAAGGTAACCAGAGAGAGCCTGAAAAGGTGGTTTCTAACAGACAGCAGGTTCCTGCTGCACTGCTCCACTGTCATGGGGCAGCACTTCAGCATCTCCACCAGTCTGCTGGAGAACAGTTTATTGGGCTGCTGCAACACCGTGAGATTCCCAGTTGACTGTGATGACCCAGCGGCGATGGCAGCAGTCAGAACACACATAGCATCCAGCTGAGACTGCATGAGAGCAGTCTGAGACTCAATGCCAGCACTCACTGACAGCACCAACATATTGTGTGGCATCAACCTGAGACTGCATGGGAGCATTCTGAGCTTCCTTGCCACCAACCATTGTCTGCATTATAGCACTGAGACGTTGAGTTGCTTCTGCCTGTGGTGCAATGGAAGTTGCCTCATCGCCCATGACATGCATCATGAGGTCTGGACCCGCACGGTCTCTCTGAGAATCCACCATCGCCTGCAGACTGGCAATAATGGGCTCCATGGTGTGTGCAGAACTCTCTGCAATGCTGGAGGCGGACTTCTCCACAATCCGTCTCACCGCCGAAAGCCTTTCGGGCACCCTTGCCATTGCACCTGTGACATCAGAGTGCATGGCCATCACCCTTTGTGTGATCATCTCCCCATCGAGGTCTTCATCGGAGTCCTGTGCAGCAGAACTTGCACGTGAACTTGCCTTCTGGGGCAATGGCTCCCGAAGTTCCCTTTCCCCTTGGCCTAGCTGCAGCCCGCTGGGCCTCAGTGCATCACTCAGTCTAGACCCCTCAACTCAGCTAACCTCTAAGGAAAGCGTAGTGCCAGTATCTGAGCTGGTGCTTGCGGGTGAGAGATGCAATGATGCAGTGCTCGGCTCCTCCTCCTCCTCCCCCTCCTCCTCCTCTCCCTCCAGAATCTGTTGGGAGGGGTGGGGGGATGGGTGGTGGCTCAAATGCAGGCTCCACAGCTTCTGCCTGGTTATCTGAAAGCAAAAATGGCACAAGACTCACATTAAGTTGATGGCACTGGGGCAGGAATGGAGCAAGGATTGCAACCAGTATGAGGAGCTGGAAAGATAAAGCGTTCTGGTATGGGGTGGAGGGGGAGAGGGGTGGGGGAGGGAAGTGATATGCGAGAAGAAGAGGGGATAAATATACCGTTGTTTCCCCCAGCGGGGTCGAGGTCTCCGCCTACCACGGCGCCCACCACCTGCGGGCCCGTGAGCCACAGCACTCTCACCTCAATGTTGGAGAGGGGTCACTGGTCAGGTTTCCCATCTCCAGTCCTTTGTTGCTCTCATCAGTTATGTGCCATCTTGGCCTGCAAAAGAAACTAACTGGTGTGAGAAAGAGTCCAACTATGTATGTGGAAGAATAGCTGAATGGCAAGGCATGAGATGAGGACGTGATTGTGACTATCTACACATGGTTGGTGGTTGAGTGGTGTGGGAGTGTTGGTTTGCACAGTGTGCACAGACAGAGGTTGAGAGGCTGGTATGGAGGAGGTGTAGAAGGTTGTACTCATTTTGACCATCTGATAAAGGTTGTTGAACTTCTTGCGGCACTGGGTCAGGCTTCTCTGCACCTCAGTGCTTGCCGACACCTCCCGGCCCCTCTCTTGCTACATGGCATGGGACACCTGCAGCGATAGCTGCCTTCCCAAGGCAGGGAAGAGGGAGGCCCTCCTGGTTTATAGTGCCTCCACCAATGCCTCCAGAGTCACATCACTGAATCTGGTGGCCACGAGCTGTCGCTTGAAGGGGGATTTGCAGCAGCCATTTCACCTCCTTCCTGGACTCCACAGATCAGTGAATGAGTTGAGCAATGCTGAAAATGACCATCAGCAGGTTCAAATGACCACCCATTTAAGAGCCTGATGGAGCTGAAGTCAAGAATTGAAGGCTGATTGATGAATGGAACTCAGCTGAAATTGGGAAAGTGGCGATGAATAGTGTTATCTATATAAACCTCTAAATACCTTGTAAAACCACCAGAGGGCTCAACCCACTGGAGTCCTAAGGGATCCTACAATCCCTGGGAGCACCTGTACTTAAGGAGGCCTCACAGGCTGGAGAGGCACTCTGGAGACCTGCAATAAAAGACTAAGGTCACACTTTACTTTGAGCTCACAGTATCTGGTCAGACTCTTTATTCATACTTAACAAATAGCACCCCTGCAATGCCCAGCTGAGGCCATTAACGCCTCATTTGCCACCCTCCCCCTTTAGTCCTGGGTCAAAAACACCCAGTTTACCACAATTTGACAAGGCATCTCGCTGGGCGCTAAATTTTCTCTGAGAAAAAAATTACTGGGCCGCTGGCCAATTTCACCCGCTAAGAGCCGAAATTAAAATTAAGGGGATAATTTTAACTCTACCCGCCTGGTGCATAGTTGACGGATGGGCAGTTAAAATCTCCCAGGTTAGTTGCATGCCCTTGAGCAACTCGTATCCCGCCAATGGCAATTTCTACCAATGCTTTTGGATAGGCGGCTAAGCCGATTTGGGTAAGATAACATCATCAGGCTCCCACTGTAATTTTAACTCCGGCTGAGTGGGGAAGTCACTGTCCGGGCCCCAGAAGCAAAGTTTAGGCCTCCCCATCCCCGGACAACATCCATTTCCTCCCATGAGACCCTCCTGGAATTCTGGTTGCCACAAGTGCCAAGTACCCAAGTGCCGATAGATGGCCACGAAAGGTTTGTTTTCCAGAGGTTGACAGCCAGTTCCTGTGCATTCCAGGTGGGAAATTGACAGGTAGCATGTTAATAAGATTTAGGAGTTAAAATAGTCCCGCCTTATTTCTGAGACCGGCATCGCATTTGTGTAACCTGCTTGTGACTTCAAAATAAATTGAAAAATCTAAAACTCCTGGGTGAGAAAAAAAAATATTTGATTGGAGCACCAATTGTTATAACTTGAATCAAAAATTTTCTGCGAACATTAACAGCAGTTAGATTTCAGATTCACTGAAACTTTATGTTCCTTAAATCTTTCTGTGACAGCTTTGCAATGAGTTCTGTTTATAATGCTAGCAAGTGTCCTTTGTTCCAATTATTATCACGTGAGAGTATTTGCACCCAACACTTTGATTCCATGGAGTTTGTCAGATCTCATTTGAATTCATGTCCTGAGAAATAAGTTGCTACAAAATTAATGGTTTGAATATCATTATCTTCAGAGTCTTTAATGGATGAATTAATTTCCCATCCGATACATCACAATAAATATTGACTCCAGTTGATGGCTGTAGCAGTGAACTATGAACTCATGATTATGAAAGTGATGAAGAATCTATTGTGCTTGATAGAAAGAAATGCGTTATTGCATTCTTGAGCTCACCCCGTTACTGAAGGGGCAATAGTTACTCTTAATCATTAGTTTTATTAATGGTGTACCATTGGAGTATGTTTACATTCAAAGGAGGAAAAATTTTCATTCCATGTAATATTGTGATATCAGTAACATTAGTAGGCACCAGTGTCAGTTCCTTTCCGTTCTAATGTCACCCTCTAAGCACTGCTGGCAGCTGGCATTACAGAACAAAACAGAAACCAGCAAATGCTATTCATTCTATTTGGATCACTCATTTTTTGGTTCATTTTAATGATCCAACAATATAATTTTTATTTCTCTCCGGTCTTGTCTGCAAACACTTGTCTATCTACTCTCTGGCGAATCAGGATTCTGTGCATTGCTGTTTTCAATGCCTTTACCAAGGTCATATTTGCTGCAGTTTATTCCATAAATGAACACAAAAAAAGTAAATTATTTTTAATTACTAGACGAAGAATTGTGGGGCTGCAAAATCATGTGCACTGTCGTGCTCTGGTTGCATGAAGCCTTGTGCCAGGAGTGCTAAATCATAAAATCTACCCTATAGTTTCCTTCTCTGATTAAATTTAGCAAAATATAAATGTATAGTAGCTGCTCCCGATTTCCCACTCATTTATGTTTTTGCTAAAATTACTAAGTGGAGGAAAACATATTCTAAGATACGAAGTAGCTATTATTTTATTATGCTTTTGGTGGGGCATAGAAATATAGAAAGATTTGAAGAAAATTTAATGGAGTGCTAAATTGACAGTGAAAGGGTTGATTTTCCTGCCCCTCATCCAACTGGGCATTAGTCAGATGGCGTGCACCCAAAGTACTAAAGTATTTGTTCTCGGGATGTGGCAGCAAGGACAAGGCCACATTTATTAGAAACAGTGAAGTCCACAGAGACTTGGGGGTCCATGTACATAGATCATTAAAATATCATGGGCAAGTACAGAAATCAAAAAGGCAAATTGAATGCTGGCCTTTGTATCTAGAGGATTAGAATGCAAGGTGGTAGATGTTATGCTGCAGCTATACAAAACCTGGTTAGCCCACATCTGAAGTACTGTGTTCAGTTCTGGGCACCACACATTAGGGAGGATATATTGGCCTTGGAGGGAGTGCAGCATAGATTTACCAGAATGATACCTGAACTCCAAGGGCTAGAAATTCATTATAGCCAAGGAATGTGCAGGGCTTAGAATAAAAATGGTGAATTAGCTCCAGGTGAAAATCATTTAGACTACACAAAATTCATCCTCACTCCTCATTAAAATGATTAGAGTCTTAAAGCAAGTTTAAAAACTCAAGCTCATTGATGTTACACTTAAAGGCTGGACCAATATAGGGTGCGGTCGAATCACAACTCAAGATTGCCATGGTTTCTTTTCACTGCTTAAAGGATGCTGCGGCAACTCATTTTCAGCATTGTTGTGTGTACAGCTGCCTCAACAATCATAAGAAGGAGGACAAGGGGAAGGAGCACTTATTTACAAATCCTGATGGCAGATTGCTGCCCCAGGAAGAGAGCCAGCAGGTTTTCCCACGAAGCTTTGGAGGCATTGGTTTTAGCGGTGGAGGCCCTCGCCGCAAGTCTACCGCACTACATGAAGGGAGGTGGCACACCATGTCATGGGCAGCATTGCGGTCCCCAGGACACACACCCAGTGCAGGAATAACTTTATCAAGCTCACACAGGTGGACAGGGTGACTGAAGGTTGTAACAAATGCTACATACCACCATCTGTACCACAAGCGTCACACACTACTCAATGCACCACACCCCCAGCACTCACTCATCAACAATCTGTACCTTCCAATACTCACCCCCACATCTCATACCATGAGCACTATGGCAGCACAAGGGTCATTAGTTATTAGAATGCAATTCATGAAATAAAACTTGCAGTATCAGGAACTAACACACAGGCACTGAAACATCACTAACCTGTCAGGTGTGAGCGATTGGGGCTGATCCCTTTTAATAATGTCCCTGGAGCCGGCTTTCTGGTGCTGCACGCCAGCTCTTTCTGTTATTGATAATCAATTTGGCAGATTGGGCATTCAATGTGCGTTGCACACTCACTAATGTCACAATCTCCCTGACATTGAAGCCCCGATGATCACTGTCACGAGCAGCGCTACGGAGGGTCAGGATTTTGTGTCCAGTGCTGGATTTGACCGGAGCTGTCATTACAACTCTCAACACCACAAGGGTTAAATTACACAGAGATTACACAAGCTAGGGTTGTATTCCTTGGAATTTAGACAGTTAAGAGATGATTTGGTCAAAATTTTCAAGATATTAAGGGGAATTGATAAGGTAGAGCGAGAGAAACTATTTCTGCGTTTTGGGGTGTCTAGGACTCTGGAGCATTGTCTATCAATTAGAGCCAGGCCTTTCAGGAATGAATTTAGGAAACACTTCTACTCACAAAGGGTTGTAGAAATTTGGAACTCTCCTGCGAACTCCACCTTAAATCTGTGTTTTAATTTTAAATCTGTGATAGATTTCTGTTAGCCAAAGTTATTGAGAGATATGGGGCAAAGGTGGATAAATGGCTTGGGTCACAGTTCAGCCATGATCTCATTGAATGGTGGAACAGGCTTGAGAGGCGAAATGGCTTAGTACTGTTCCTATGTTCCTATATGCCGGCCAGAAAGGGGCTGTCTGGGTTGCATCTTCTGTCTGCTTCCTCCTCTTCTGCTTCCTCCTCTTCTGCTTCCTCTTCCCTGTGTGAGCGGATGCTGGAAATTTGACATAAAAGCATAAAATACTGGAAATACTCAGCAGGTCAGGCAGCATCTCGACCTGAGACATGAACTCCCTTTTTCGCTCCATGGATGCTGCCTGACCTGCTGAGTATTTCCAGCATTTTCAAAATGGGTTGAAACCTTCCCCTGCCGAACAGCCACCGCACTAGGGACAGCTAAGATTCTAGTGAGGGAAGTGTTCTCCTGGTGGGGACTCCCACAGTATGTGGAGTCGGACCAGGGGAGCCATTTCACCGGGCAGGTAATGCAGGCAACCCTTAAGGTGCTCGGCATTGGGGGGAAATGGCATGTTGCCCACAACCCACAGTCATCGGGTATTGTGGAGCATTTAAACCGCACCATTAAAGAAAGGCTGCGGAAGGAAACGGGAGACTCACCACAAAAGTGGGTGGAGGTCTTACCATTGGTCCTAATGGGGATCCGAGCCAGACAGTCAAAGAGCACGGGGTATTCCCCATACGAGCTCATGACTGACCGGATCATGCGGACCCCCACCCATGTCCTCGCCCCGGTGCTCACAGAAGGTCAGCTCAGAGAGGTGAACCGGGACCGGTTTGTCAGGAACCTGTTTGAACACCTGAAACAGATTCACTGGCAGGCTGCTAGTAACATGAGCAGACAGCATCGGAGTAACCGATTGCTGCTAGAACCCAGCAACCACTATGAATGTGAGATCGGGGACCAGGTCATGGTGAGGAACTATGCTCGGGTAGGGGTTTTTGAAGTATTATATATGGGGCCATACAACATTGTCGACAAGGCAAGCCTGATGGTCTATGCCATAAAGCTGCCCCGTCGTACTAAGTGGTTCCACACCAACCAGTGCAAGCTATACAACCCAGGGTCAGCCAAGCACAGAGGGCAGCCGGGAGGGGTGAACCGTCCTCAGGACGGGGACCCTCCGTTGGCCACCCCCGATGGTGGAGGGCCCACAGGGAATGTGGCAGGCTCAGAAACCGTGCCTATAGGGGCACTACTGGAGGGCTGTCCCACCCATCGTTTCGGATTTGGACACACCCCCAGTAAACCAAGTCCTGAGAAGGACCCTCCATACACCACGGCCAAAGATATCGTGGTCACTGGCATCTGAGCCTCAGCGATTCTACCCCAGGGGAAGGGTAGCCCGACAGGGAAGGCCAAAGGTCAGAAGTACAGAGGCCGCTCAGAGTAGGGACCCCCAGCCAGCTGCCTCCAGCGGTGAGGGTCTCACAGGAGCTGTAGCAACGAGCTGTCCCAGAGACAAGGGTCTCCAGCTCACCGGCTGCGGGGAAACCCTAGCATCCAGGCGGCTATCAGGCTGCACATGGCATGGGCCTGACAGGGACTAACCGGGCCTGACAGGGACTAACCAGGCCACCCGGAGACGGGTGGCAGTTGTACACAGCTCTAATTTTTAGTTTAAGGCAGCTGACTGCACCGTTTTACATTTTGTTTAGTTTAGAATTAAGGTTAATGTTGAGGTGATTTTTTTGAGTTTGTCTTGTGTGTCAGCCAGCCTGAGAGCAGTTCTCAAGGGCAGGATCCAGACATTACCGGGTGATGGACAAACCTCAGGAGACCAATTCATGTTGTTTAATTTTAATCTATGTTTTTCCTTCTGTAATAGAAACATAGAAAATAGGTGCAGGAGTAGGCCATTCGGCCCTTCTAGCCTGCACCGCCATTCAATTAGTTCATGGCTGAACATGCAACTTCAGTACCCCATTCCTGCTTTCTCGCCATACCCTTGATCCCCCTAGTCGTAAGGATTACATCTAACTCCTTTTTGAATATATTTAGTGAATTGGCCTCAACAACTTTCTGTGATAGAGAATTTCACAGGTTCACCACTCTCTGGGTGAAGAAGTTTCTCCTCATCTCGGTCCTAAATGGCTTACCCCTTATCCTTAGACTGTGACCCCTGGTTCTGGACTTCCCCAACATTGGGAACATTCTTCCTGCATCTAACCTGTCTAAACCTGTCAGAATTTTAAACGTTTCTATGAGGTCCCCTCTCATTCTTCTGAACTCCAGTGAATACATGCCCAGTTGATCCAGTCTTTCTTGATAGGTCAGTCCTGCGATCCCTGGAATCAGTCTGGTGAACCTTCTCTGCACTCCCTCAATAGCAAGAATGTCCTTCCTCAAGTTAGGAGACCAAAACTGTACGCAATACTCCAGGTGTGGCCTCACCAAGGCCCTGTACAACTGTAGCAACACCTCCCTGCCCCTGTACTCAAATCCCCTCGCTATGAAGGCCAACATGCCATTTGCTTTCTTAACCGCCTGCTGTACCTGCATGCCAACCTTCAATGACTGATGTACCGTGACACCCAGGTCTTGTTGCACCTCCCCTTTTCCTAATCTGTCACCATTCAGATAATAGTCTGTCTCACTGTTTTTACCACCAAAGTGGATAACCTCACATTTATCCACATTATATTTCATCTGCCATGCATTTGCCCACTCACCTAACCTATCCAAGTCACTCTGCAGCCTCATAGCATCCTCCTCGCAGCTCACACTGCCACCCAACTTAGTGTCATCCACAAATTTGGAGATATTACATTTAATCCCCTCATCTAAATCATGAATCTACAGTGTAAACAGCTGGGGCCCCAGCACAGAACCTTGCGGTACCCCACTAGTCACTGCCTGCCATTCTGAAAAGTCCCCATTTACTCCTACTCTTTGCTTCCTGTCTGACAACCAGTTCTCAATCCATGTCAGCACACTACCCCCAATCCCATGTGCTTTAACTTTGCACATTAATCTCTTGTGTGGGATCTTGTCGAAAGCCTTCTGAAAGTCCAAATATACTACATCAACTGGTTCTCCCTTGTCCACTCTACTGGAAACATCCTCAAAAAATTCCAGAAGATTTGTCAAGCATGATTTCCCTTTCACAAATCCATGCTGACTTGGACCTATCATGTCACCTCTTTCCAAATGCGCTGCTATGACATCCTTAATAATTGATTCCATCATTTTACCCACTACTGAGGTCAGGCTGACCGGTCTATAATTCCCTGTTTTCTCTCTCCCTCCTTTTTAAAAAAAAAAGTGGGGTTACATTGGCTACCCTCCACTCGATAGGAACTGATCCAGAGTCAATGGAATGTTGGAAAATGACTGTCAATGCATCCGCTATTTCCAAGGCCATCTCCTTAAGTACTCTGGGATGCAGTCCATCAGGCCCTGGGGATTTATCAGCCTTCAATCCCATCAATTTCCCCAACACAATTTCCTGACTAATAAGGATTTCCCTCAGTTCCTCCTCCTCCTTACTAGACCCTCTGACCCCTTTTATATCCGGAAGGTTGTTTGTGTCCACCTTAGTGAATACCGAACCAAAGTACTTGTTCAATTGGTTTGCCATTTCTTTGTTCCCCGTTATGACTTCCCCTGATTCTGACTGCAGGGGACCTACGTTTGTCTTTACTAACCTTTTTCTCTTTACATATCTATAGAAACTTTTGCAATCCGTCTTAATGTTCCCTACAAGCTTCTTCTCGTACTCCATTTTCCCTGCCCTAATCAAATCCTTTGTCCTCCTCTGCTGAGTTCTAAATTTCTCCCAGACCCCGGGTTCGCTGCTATTTCTGGCCAATTTGTATGCCACTTCCTTGGCTTTAATACTATCCCTGATTTCCCTTGATAGCCACGGTTGAGCCACCTTCCCTTTTTTATTTTTACACCAGACAGGAATGTACAATTGTTGTAGTTCATCCATGCGGTCTCAAATGTCTGCCATTGCCCATCCACAGTCAACCCCTTAAGTATCATTCGCCAATCTATCCTAGCCAATTCACGCCTCATACCTTCAAAGTTAGCCTTCTTTAAGTTCTGGACCATGGTCTCTGAATTAACTGTTTCATTCTCCATCCTAATGCAGAATTCCACCATATTATGGTCACTCTTCCCCAAGGGGCCTTGCACAATGAGATTGCTAATTAATCCTCTCTCATTACACAACACCCAATCTAAGATGGCCTCCCCCCTAGTTGGTTCCTCGACATATTGATCTAGAAAACCATCCCTTATGCACTCCAGGAAATCCTCCTCCACCGTATTGCTTCCAGTTTGGTTAGCCCAATCTATGTGCATATTAAAGTCACCCATGATAACTGCTGCACCTTTATTGCATCCACCCCTAATTTCCTGTTTGATGCCCTCCCCAACATCACTACTACTGTTTGGAGGTCTGTACAGAACTTCCACTAACGTTTTTTGCCCTTTGGTGTTCTGCAGCTCTACCCAT
The DNA here is from genome assembly GCF_044704955.1 of Pristiophorus japonicus. NCBI lineage: Eukaryota > Metazoa > Chordata > Chondrichthyes > Pristiophoridae > Pristiophorus > Pristiophorus japonicus. The sequence goes on from NC_091986.1 coordinate 143,478,047, forward strand.
ATAGATTCCACATCATCCAAGCTAATGTCCTTCCTAACTATTGCATTAATCTCCTCCTTAACCAGCAATGCTACCCCACCTCCTTTTCCTTTTATTCTATTATTCCTGAATGTTGAATACCCCTGGATGTTGAGTTCCCAGCCCTGATCATCCTGGAGCCACGTCTCTGTAATCCCAATCACATCATATTTGTTAACATCTATTTCTACAGTTAATTCATCCACCTTATTATGGATACTCCTGGTTGTACATTGCCTACATGCTGGTGAATATAATGTAATTGAAATGAAATGTAACTGTGCTGAAATGCAATTGTAGTGATGGAACCCCCTCCAAGCTGGGAGGATGTAAATGCAAAAAGTTTGTACCTGTAAAGGGAAAAGTGTATATCTAAGGTGATGTTGCACGAGTGTAATGCATATTTTGGGTATTAGTTTAGTTAATTTATGGGGAAGGTTATCTCTTGGGAGTAAGGAGCTTTGCTCACCTGGAAGATGATACCATAAGTAGTATGGTATTACAGGGGGGAGTGTAGAATTTACCACTATTTCGCAAAGATTCCTTGTACCTTTCCCCTGCGGAGGAGAAGAATCCCTTTCTGGACTTTTAAAATGGAAGGAAAAACTTTGGGACAGAAATGAGTTTTAAAGGGGGAGACGAAGCCTACAGGGGATAAAAGGGGATGCATTCATGGAGACCCCTCCCCCCAGTGTTTGGACTCATAGGAAAGGGAATTTAATTTGGAACTATCTACCAGAAAGTTTGAAATCCTAAAGTACACATGGAAGAAACTATGAACTTTAATCGAGTTTTGGATTTTTAAAAGGTGAATGTTGGGTCTGCAAGAAAAGGGGTGGGGTCAATCTCTAAAGGGCCAGTTTGGACATTGGAGCTAATTAAATTGTCTGGGAACTGTTTACCCTCAACTTGCCCCTAGAAAACATTAGCATTTAAACAATCGACCATGGAAGAAGCATTATCACCCCACCCAGAGGACCCAAATGTCACATACATATTCCAACACCTTTTCAACAGGCATAGAAATATCTGGCTCAGGCCAGACTAGCACAATGGATGAGAGCTTATCAACTTCAAAATGCTTATTAACGCCAGATTAAAACCACTTAATCAAGTTTCAGTTAGCTGGGCTGCAAAATCGAAACAAAGAGCTGGGCCAGATTTGGTGGGAGATAAGGAAGCCTTTTTGGGGTATATCTATTCCCAGTTTTACCAGGAAAAGACACAGACTTGAACACAGACACAGACACAAGCAGCCGGAGCTGGGGAGTGAAGAAATGGAGTAGTGAAGGAAACTACCAGAACTCATCAAGAACTGACCGAGCACGAGGTCCACGAAATGGAAGGTTGTCAGCAACCAAATCTACTTCTGAACGACCCAACGGGTGAAAAATTACCAAAAAAGACTAACTAAAACTATTCCTAACCAAAGAAAGTGGGTACTTACCTCATACTTCCAAAACTCAACTTACCGCATCAACGGACGCACCCCAACCGAAGACTACGCAGTCCAAAGTCCTCTCCTCCGTCCGGGGTACGGCTCGCCTAGAAGGTCAAGTGCAGCGAACCCCAAAACCATGATTCACCGGCAACTGTCAAAAGGGATTGGTGAGCATAGCCCCTGAACCCCCAGAGCTATAACTTAGTTAGTTGGGGGAATAGGGAGGGGGAGGCTGGGATAACTTGTGTAAATGTATCTGCATTCTCCTCTTTACCCCGTTTAGAGTTTAAGCTGCATTCTTTTCCCCAAAGGCTGTATTTTGACATTTTATTCAATGTGTTGCACCCCTCAGTGTGTATTGGTATCACTATTCTGTGTGTGTTATTAAAGGTGTGCCTTTTACTTCTTTTTAAACACAATAAAGCCATACCTGCTTCCTACCTTGAAACCGATTGTCTGTCACAGTCCCTTCATAATTCCAGTGTCTAGAACCAAGGGTGTGGGAGCGATTCGGAACCGCTCATGTAAGGTCAGAAGGGAAAGCTGACCCCCTGAAAACTACCCCTTACAATTCTACAAATTCAACTGCTGAGCCTGAGTATCTCGTTGTAAGCTTTAACTTCCTCCTACTCCGACCTCTCTTTCTTTGCAGTTGGCTGGCCATGTCCATTTTCTATATTTTTATTTGACTCCGGAGACCGTCTTGGGGAATTTCTGATTTCAGGAAGTGTATCCCAGGATTTCTGACCTCTATCTTCCTGTATCCTCTTGTGTTTCCTTGGAACTTAGTGTTAGCTTTCTTCCTAAGAGCTTGATATTCCCAGTTATCAATATCCTGTCTAGTTGGTTTGCATTTCCTCATTGATCTTCTTAACTGAACCCCAACTCCACCTCCCCCTCGGAAGATGCAGAGTCTCTAGAAATTGTCTCATACCCGCAGAACCGCCTTCAGTCAGCTGCATCTGAGTTGGTGGGGATATGGACGTTGTTCATCGTCCAAGTCAGGCTCATAATTAACTACTCATGTTACCGAAGGTTTCCTCTTGCCCACCAAGCCAATACCTAGAGAGCCTACTATTGGCAAGGGCAGACATCGACGACGAGGTCCAACACCGCCTCCAGTGTGCCAGTGCAGCCTTCAGTTGACTGAGGAAGAGATTGTTTGAAGACCAGGACCTCAAATCTGGCACCAAGGTTATGGTCTACAGGACAGTAATGATACCTGCCCTATATGGCTCAGAGACGTGGACCACATGCAGTAGACATCTCAAATTGCTGGAGAAGTACCAACAATGCTGCCTCTGCAAGATCCTGCAAATCCACTGGGAGGATAGATGCACTAACGTCATTGTTCTTGCTCAGGCCAACATCCCCAGCATCAAAGCACTGACCACACTTGACCAGTTCCGTTGGGCAGGTCACATAATTACATTGGGTAAGGAATCTTTCTGATAGGAATACTTAATTTTTTTGTGGATTTCTGTATCCTTTAAGAAGTCATCATCATCATCATAGGCAGTCCCTCGGAATCGAGGAAGACTTGCTTCCACTCCTGGTGAATTCTTTGGTTGCTGAACAGTCCAATGCGAGAGCCACAGACTCTGTTACAGGTGGGACAGATAGCCGTTGAGGAAGGGGTGGGTGGGGCTGGTTTGCCGCACGCTCTTTCCGCTGCCTGCGCTTGATTTCTGCATGCTCTCGGCGTTGAGACTCGAGGTGCTCAGCGCCCTCTTGGATGTGCTTCCTCCACTTAGGGCGGTCTTGGGCCAGGAAATCCCAGGTGTCAATGGGGATGTCGCACTTTATCAGGGAGGCTTTCAGGGTGTCTTTCTAGCGTTTCCGCTGCCCACCTTCAGCTCATTTGCCATGAAGGAGCTCCGAGCAGAGCACTTGCTTTGGGAGTCTCATGTCTGGCATGCGAACTATGTGGCCTGCCCAGCGGAGCTGATTGAGTGTGGTCAGTGCTTCAGTGCTGGGGATGTTGGCCTGGACGAGGACGCTGATGTTGGTGCGCCTGTCCTCCCAGGGGATTTGTAGGTGACATCGTTGGTGATATTTCTCCAGCAACTTGAGGTGTCTGCTGTACATGGTCCATGTTTCTGAGCCATACAGGAAGGCGGGTACTTTAAGAAGTATCCTACTGGCCAACACGGAGTGAGGAATAATGTACCTGTTTATCACTCATTAGTCCACACATCAAAATCAAGTTGAGCAAGAGATACAGAACTGACATAGCAGCAAAATACGTTCCAATCTGAATGGTTAGGAAGTAACTATACCGTCTTCGAATTATTATGCCAGAACATTACCAGATAGAGCGATGTTGTCTCATGTTGCTGTCTAGACATGACCCAATGCATATTGAGCAGTTTATGCTCTTGAACATCAACTTTTATAAGGTTAACATGCCCACTCATGCCTCTTTGAGACAGAAGATTAGTTTTCAATGATTTCATCAGTGCATCATTTCAAAGTGGGCTTTAACTTGAATAGCATATAGTGCTCTTTAGCCAAGTGACTCACAAGCACAGTTAGTCTTCTATGTTAGGTAACAAAATTCATGCTTTTGGCAAGGTTAGGATAGAGCACAAAGTGAGAAGAAATTAGCACAGAATGAGAAATGATACTGTACTATAACAAAGGTAGTAAAACGAGATGAAAAAGAATAGTATGCATATTCTAAAGAATATGCTTTCCAAGATGTAAACTTTTCAGAAAGCAGAAAAAAATAATTTGAACCTGCGAGCATTTTCTAATTGTAAACAAGTGTGTGCACAAGTTGGAAAAAAACAATAGCCCTGATTTTGTGGTAAAAATAAGAGTGAGGCTATCTGCATTCACCATTATAGACCAGTTAACCTGTTGGGAAAATGCTGGAGTCCATTATTAAAGAAGCAATAGTGGGATATTTGGAAAAGCATAATTCAGTCAAGCAGAGTCAGCATGGTTTTATGAAAGGGAAATTCTGTTTGACAAATTTTCTGGAGTTCTTTGAGGGTGGATAATGGGGAAACCAGTGAATGCAGTGTATTTGGATTTCCAGAAAGCATTCGATAAGGTGCCACATAAAAGGTTACTGCACAAGATAAGAGCTCACGGGGTTGGGGGTAATATATTAGCATGGATAGAGGATTGGCTAACTAACAGAAAACAGAGTCGGGATAAATGGGTCATTTTCCAGTTGGCAATCAGGAACTAGTGGGGTGCGCAGGGATCAGTGATGGATCCTCAACTATTTACAATCTATATTAATGACTTAGATGACCAAGTGTAATGTGGCCAAGTTTGCTGATGATACAAAGATGGCTGGGAAAGCAAATTGTGAGGAGGACACAAAAAATCTGCAAAGGGATATAGACAGGCTAAGTGAGTGGGAAAACATTTAGCAGATGGAGTATAATGTGGGAAAATGTGAGGTTATCCACTTTGGCACAAAAAATAGAAAAATACATTATAATTTAAATGGAGAAAAATTGCAAAGTGCTGCAGTGCAGAGGGACCTTGGGATCCTTGTGCATGCAACACAAAAAGTTAGTATGCAGGCACAACAAGTAATCAGGAAGGCAAATGTAATGTTGGAAAATGGCCACCAATACATCCAATATTTCTAGGGCTACTTCCCTAAGTACTTTGGAATGCAGACTATCAGGCCCTGGGGATTTATCAGCCTTCAATCCCATCAATTTCCCGAACACAATTTCCTGACTAATAAGGATTTCCTTCAGTTCCTCCTTCTCGCTAGACTCTCAGTCCCCTATTATATTCTGGAGGTTATTCGTGTCTTCCTTAGTGAAGACAGAACCAAAGTATTTGTTCAATTGGTTTGCCATTTCCTTGTTCCCCATTAAGAATTCACCTGATTCTGACTGCAAGGGACCTACATTAGTCTTCACTAATCTGTTTCTCTTCACATATCTATAGAAGCTTTTGCAGTTAGTTTTTATGTTCCCTGCAAGCTTACTCTCATACTCTATTTTCCCCCTCCTAATTAAACTCTTGGCCGTCCTCTCCTGGATTCTAAATTTCTCCCAGTCCTCAGGTTTTCTGCTTTTTCTGGCCAATTTATATGCCTCTTCCTTGAATTTAACATTATCCCTAATTTCCCTTGTTAGCCACGTTGAGCCACCTTCCTCTTTTTATTTTTACGCTATACAGGGATGTACAATTGTTTCGATAAGATCACCTCTCATTCTTCTGAATTCCAATGAGTAGAGACCCAACCTACTCAACCTTTCCTCATAAGTCAACCCCCGATCCCCGAAATCAACCTAGTGAACTTTCTCTGAACTGCCTCCAAAGCAAGTATATCCTTTCGTAAATATGGAAAACAAAACTGCACGCAGTTTTCCAGGTGTGGCCTCACCAATACCTTATATAGCTGTAGTAAGATTTCCCTGCTTTTATACTCCATCCCCTTTGCAATAAAGGCCATGATTCTATTGGCCTTCCTGATCACTTGCTGTACCTGCATACTCTCCTTTTGTGTTTCATGCACAAGTACCCCCAGGTCCCGCTGTACTGCAGCAATTTACAATCTTTCTCCATTTACATAATAACTTGCTCTTTGATTTTTTTTGTGCCAAAGTGCCTGGCCTCACACTTTCCAATATTATACTCCATCTGCCAAATTTTTGCCCACTCACTTAGCCTGTTTATGTCCTTTTGCAGATTTTTTGTGTCCTCCCGTCACATTGCTTTTCCTCCCATCTTTGTATCATCAGCAAACTTGGCTACATTACACTCAGTCCCTTCTTCCAAGTCGTTAATATAGATTGTAAATAGTTGGGGTCCCAGCACTGATCCCTGCGGCACCCCATTAGTTACTGGTTGCCAACCAGAGAATGAACCATTTAATCCCGACTCTCTGTTCTCTGTTAGTTAGCCAACCCTCTATCCATGCTAGTATATTACCCCCAACTCCGTGAACTTTTATCTTGTGCAGTTAACTTTTATGTGCCACCTTGTCAAATGCCTTCTGGAAGGCCAAATGCACCACTGGTTCCCCATTATCCACCCTGTTCGCTACGTCCTCAAAGAACTCCAGCAAACTTGTGAAACATGACTTCCCCTTCATAAATCCATGTTGACTCTGCCTGACTGAATTTTGCTTTTCCAAATGTCCTGCTACTGTTTCTTTAATAATGGACTCCAACATTTTCCCAACCACAGATGTTAGGCTAACTGGTCTATAATTTCCTGCTTTTTGTCTGCCTCCTTTTTTAAATGGGGACATTACATTTGCAGTTTTCCAATCTGCTGGGACCGCCCAGAATCCAGGGAATTTTGGTAAATTACAACCAATGCATCCACAATCCCTGCCATTACCTCTCTTAAGACCCTAGGATGCGAGCCATCCGGTCCAGGGGATTTATCTGCCTTTAGTCCCATTATCTTACTGAGGACCACCTCCTTCGTGATTGTGATTGTGTTAAATTCCTCCCGCCCATAGCACCTAGACTATCCACTGTCGGAATATTGTCAGTGTCCTCTACCGTAAAGACTGATACTAAATATTTGTTCAGAGTTTCTGCCATCTCCATGTTTCCCATTACTAATTCCCCGGTCTTGTCCTCTAAGGGACCAACATTTAATTTAGTCACCCTTTTCCTTTTTATATACCTATAGAAACACTTGCTATCTGTTTTTATACTTTGCGCTAGTTTACTTTCATAGTCTATCTTCCCTTTATTAATCATTTGACATAAAGATAGGTTGAGTAGGTTGGGCCTATACTCATTGCAGTTCAGAAGAGTGAGAGGTGATCTTATCGAAACATAAAATAACGAGGGGGCTCGACAAGGTGGATGCAGAGAGGATATTTCCACTTGTAGGGGAAACTAAAACTAGGGAACTTAAGTCTCAGAATAAGTTGCCGCCCATTGAAAACTGAGATGAGGAGGAATTTCTTCTCTGAGGTTTGTAAATATATGGAAATCTCTGACCCAGAGAGCTGTGGAGGCTGGGTCATTGAATATATTTAAGGCGGTGATAGACAGATTTTTGAACGATGAGAGTAAAGAGTTATTAGGAACGGGCAGGGAAGTGGAGCTACATCCATGATCAGATCAGCCATGATCTTATTAAATGGCAGAGCAGGCTCGAGGGGCCAGGTGGCCTACTTCTGCTCCTATTTCATATGTTCTTAAGTTCTTATGAGAGTAAATTGTACAGCAACTTCCAATGGCTGTAATTGTGTATTTGAACACGGAAATCAGGTAGCTGCTGTACGAGTTGCTCCTCCAGAAGCTTCGCTATACCAGTATCTCACTGAGAGACTCGCCATTGAAGCACATGGAATGCCATGTCATTGCAGTACTTAAGTGATATATACCCAGTAAACACGTCAGGAAAAGTTAGGGCTTGTCGATTCCAGTGTAAGTACATTTTTAATGGCGTTATAAATCTTAATTACTGCCAAACAACCTCTCTGGCACTGGAAATTCATTTTCACAAGTTTGGTGTTTCATTCCCTCAGATTTTAGTTATTGTTGTTGGAGATTAAAAAAAAATTATGAAATGTAATTTTTTTTTTTTTACTTTTCTTACTGTCTCTTGTATCTCTCTCTCTTAATCCCATCTTTCTTTCCATCACTTTGGCCAGAATTTTGTGGGGCATCAGCAGGCATGATCTGTGGGAAAGTGATTTTTTTTTTTTGTGACAGTGGGTGGGGACCTTGCTGTAAACCTGCCACCACGCACCTTTTCCAAATGTCGGGTGTGCGAGTGCTGAGCAGACCTGACATGTAGCAGTGGGGGAGGCAACGAAAATCATTAGTGGCTTGTGTACAGCCACTTAACAATGCTTTTCCCCCAGCGTTTTGATGTTGACTGGTTGCCCACCGGTTTCCCGCTGTACCTCGCCCTCGTCAATGAAGCTGAGGCAGGAGGTCACTTGCCATTGTTTTAGCTGATGAGTTGACAGCTTCAAATATCAAGTCAAATCTCCCAGCTGCATCAGATATCTTCCCTTAGCCACTAAGTACTCTAAACTTCATTTCCACTGCAGATTCAGAATGCTGAGGGCTTTACACAAGTCCCCATCCAGTCTGACCTCATTACCTCTCCCACCATTGACAGATCGCTTCTGTCATCTCTACTTCACCTGCCATCTATTCCATCAGCATCTGTGCCCTTAAAACTATCCTAACTTGGTCCACAGATTCCCCCCATGATCAGCCTCAACACCAGCAGAACCAGGCACACCAGCAGCACCAACAACACCAACCTTCTCCGCAATCAAGTAATGCTGCACAGGACAGATGGCATCAGCACCCAGCCACATTGTTGCCCGGGAGGCCTCACCATGGCCAGATTTACTTCACTTGATGCTGTACACCCTGGCTGCCACTTAACATCATAAAGCATCCCTACAACGCCCAAGCCATTCTTTTCACACTCATCATCATTGCGGGGTATTATCATTATGTCTCATCATTCATTGCAATTCACTAAGCCACTTCTAAAAGTGCACACAAATCTGTCCAAGATTTCAAAGGGCTGGAATTTCAGCTCCCTTATACCTCTGATAGCGCACCAGAGGGGCTGTAAAGGGTGTTTTTAGGCATAACGCCGGGTGTCCAGCTTTTACCACCCGGTCAGGAAATTCGTCTCTGGGTTTGCAGCGACGCAGAAACCTACCATTCCGCTCTCTAGTTTTCAGTGAGGATCATGATGTCAATCATCGTGCAATGCTCCGCTAGTGCCCTGGAAGCAAAATTAGGCCCGAGCGCCCCATTATATGCCGCCCCAGGAAACGCCTGAAAAACGGCATTCCCAGGGTACAGCAGGCGGTATTGGCAATGTATTTAAATGAAGTGAGGAAGATCCTACATCGCAGGTCACATTGCCTGCAACGGTTGCACACACAATGCTGTGTGAAGCTCCGATTTGAAAGCAACAGTTTTATCTGCCATTATAGTGTCCTTACAACTTCAGTGAGAGAATTTAATGGGAGCATTACTAGTTCGCCAGCGAATCATGCTCCATGCTATTGCTAGGCAGTGTCAAGATAGAAGACGGGCTCATGGCCATGTTGGTCCATGGATGAGGAGCGGCCGAAGACATCTGGGGAGGAGGGCTTACCGCCATGGGTTTACAGGCACCAACGCTCATATCTGCAACTCTCTAAGGAGCAGTGTTTGAGAAGGCTGCTCTTTCAAAACAAAGTGCTGTCAGATCTGCAGCCTTCCAGCGCCAACATGACAGTGTTGCCCATCGCAGTGAAGGCCACTGTGGCACTGGCCTTCTATGCCTCTGGCTCCTTCTAGGCAGCAGCTGGGGCATATGCAGCATCTCTCAATGCGCTGCACATCGCTGCATTCAACCCATCACAAAGGCTCTGTATGCCCATAGAATGGGCTTCATAAAGTTGCAATTGAGCTGGGACAGCTAGAATGAGTGGGCATGTGGGTTTGACAGAATTGTAGGCTTCCCAAGGATTCACAGAGCCATTGACTGCACACACATGGCCTTGCGAACACCATTCCACAACGGAGAGGTATTCCAAACTGGATAGACTCCCTAAACGTGCAACTGGTGTGTGACCACACTCAATGCATCCTTGAAGTGAATGCCCTCTATCCAGGGAGCGCACATGATGCTTTCATCTTGCGTGAGATGTCTTACAAATGTTTCAGTGACAAAGGGAAGGGCGTGGCTGGCTGCTCGGGGACAAAGGATATGGCCTGGCCACCTTGCTCATGATACCCCTCCGCAACCCCACCACAGAAACCGAGCAGTGCTACAATGAGCGCCATGCAGCCACCCGCAACATCAGTGAACAGACAATTGGAGTGCTCAAGCCTCGCTTCCGATGCCTGGACTGCTCTGGAGGCAGTCTTCAATACTCCCCACAACAGATCTCCGAATTCATTGTGGTGTGCTGCATGCTACACAACTTGGCCATCATGAGGGGATTGGGGATTGCAGGCCCATTTCAGGAGGAGGATGATGATGAAGAGGAACCTGGTGAGGCCCCGATTGCACAGCCTCCCCATCCAAGGGGGAGGCCGCGTCGAGATCCTGCCTGACCAAGAGCCGCATGTTGCCAGCTCATAAAGGACCAGTTTGCTTGAATGGAGGAAGCTGAGGGATGTAGCTAAAACTGGCCATGCTATGTGCCACCATAAAGGCACATCTCCAGTGAACTTTGGAATGATACACACGACACCAATCGCAAATGGTCAAAGTGACAATTTACTCCCACAAAGTAACAAAACTGTACCCCCCCCGCCCCCCAACAAAACAAAACCATTCAATAAACAGCCTTCTGATGCAAGGCATTCAAGAACAATGCATTGAATTACTTCAACTGAACTATTTACAAGACCATCACAATACATAAGGGCATCGACACAACATTCTCAGATGTCTTAAAAAGACTTGCCCTGAGCTTTCCCCTCTCTTTCCTTCATCCCCCTCCCACGCCTGCTCCTCCTCCTCAATGAGGCCTCAGTGTCTACAGCAAGGCTGCTTGAAGGCAGCTGTGTTGGTGGGCCAGGCAGTGCAGACGGTCTAGGATGATGCCCTGAACCAGCTCTGGCCCTGGAAGGCCTGGCGCGGACTGCTGCGCCTCAGCATCAGTGGCAGCAGTGTCTGATGGCTCGGGTATGGACTGCCTAAGGTGCATGGTGGGAGAATCAGTGTTGGGAGCTGGAATGCTGTCATGTTGAGGAAGGACAGCACCTTCCATTTCTTGGGAACCAATGACACTCACACGGGGCTGAGCATGCTTTGTCAGCACAATTTGGTGGCCGTCTTCAGCACGGTCACTTCCCCGTTGGACAGTGGGTAAGACAGAGAGACTGGCAGCAGTCAGTGACTGCACGAGATCACCAAGCTGCAGCGTAGCTTGTGCCTGCAATGCGATCGCTGCTGCAACCTCACCCATGGCACCCGCCACACACTCTGGAATGCCACTGTTGCTGCAGGAGGTCACCTACCTCTGTGAGTGGGCAAGGATGGGCTCGCTGGAGTCCTGAGATGCACGTACAATGCCTCCGCAACAGCAAGTGTGTCAATGCTCTGGGGGACCCTAGCCAATATATCCATGAGCTCGCGGTGCATACCTGTGTTCTCCCTGGACATTGCCACCAAGTCCAGGTCCTGTTGTTGAGCAGGGCTACTGTGCCAACTCGCCCTCCGGCGAGCTGGCCTCCGAGCCCACCCTCTCGCTTGGCATTGCTGTAGGCCACTGGGACCAGGAGCCTCAGAGTCCTCAAACACCTCGAAGTCGCCTTCGTCTCCAGATGTTGTAGAAACATAGAAACATAGAAACATAGAAAATAGGTGCAGGAGTAGGCCATTCGGCCCTTCTAGTCTGCACCACCATTCAATGAGTTCATGGCTGAACATGCAACTTCAGTATCCCCTTCCTGCTTTCTCGCCATACCCCTTGATCCCCCTAGTAGTAAGGACTTCATCTAACTCCTTTTTGAATATATTTAGTGAATTGGCCTCAACGACTTTCTGTGGTAGAGAATTCCACAGGTTCACCACTCTCTGGGTGAAGAAGTTTCTCCTCATCTCGGTCCTAAATGGCTTACCCCTTATCCTTAGACTATGACCCTGGGTTCTGGACTTCCCAACATTGGGAACATTCTTCCTGCATCTAACCTTCTAAACCCGAAAGAATTTTAAACGTTTCTATGAGATCCCCTCTCATTCTTCTGAACTCCAGTGAATACAAGCCCAGTTGATCCAGTCTTTCTTGATATGTCAGTCCCGCCATCCCGTGAATCAGTCTGGTGAACCTTCTCTGCACTCCCTCAATAGCAAGAATGTCCTTCCTCAAGTTAGGAGACCAAAACTGTACACAATACTCCAGGTGTGGCCTCACCAAGGCCCTGTACAACTGTAGTAACACCTCCCAGCCCCTGTACTCAAATCCCCTCGCTATGAAGGTCAACATGCCATTTGCTTTCTTAACCGCCTGCTGTACCTGCATGCCAACCTTCAATGACTGATGTACCATGACACCCAGGTCTCGTTGCACCTCCCCTTTTCCTAATCTGTCACCATTCAGATAATAGTCTGTCTCTCTGTTTTTACCACCAAAGTGGATAACCTCACATTTATCCACATTATACTTCATCTGCCATGCATTTGCCCACTCACCTAACCTATCCAAGTCACTCTGCAGCCTCATAGCATCCTCCTCGCAGCTCACACTGCCACCCAACTTAATGTCATCCGCAAATTTGGAGATACTACATTTAATTCCCTCGTCTAAATCATTAATGTACAATGTAAACAGCTGGGGCCCCAGCTCAGAACCTTGCGGTACCCCACTAGTCACTGCCTGCCATTCTGAAAAGTCCCCATTTACTCCTACTCTTTGCTTCCTGTCTGCCAGCCAGTTCTCAATCCATGTCAGCACACTACCCCCAATCCCATGTGCTTTAACTTTGCACATTAATCTCTTGTGTGGGACCTTGTCGAAAGCCTTCTGAAAGTCCAAATACACCACATCAACTGGTTCTCCCTTGTCCACTCTACTGGAAACATCCTCAAAAAATTCCAGAAGATTTGTCAAGCATGATTTCCCTTTCACAAATCCATGCTGACTTGGACCTATCATGTCACCTCTTTCCAAATGCGCTGCTATGACATCCTTAATAATTGATTCCATCATTTTACCCACTACTGAGGTCAGGCTGACCGGTCTATAATTCCCTGTTTTCTCTCTCCCTCCTTTTTTTAAAAGTGGGGTTACATTGGCTACCCTCCACTCCATAGGAACTGATCCAGAGTCTATGGAATGTTGGAAAATGACTGTCAATGCATCCGCTATTTCCAAGGCCACCTCAAGTACTCACCTCCTTGTGTCCCCAGACGGTGCGACCGGTGGGCTCTGATCCTCAGGCAGCAGACTATCATCCCCTCCCTCATCATCTGCACTGTGGCCAGATGTCGATGGCACATGGGAAGGCTGACGTGCTTCTGGCTGGTCATCTGTAAGCACAAAACCAGGAACGTGTAGTTAGCAGCAGGGCAACGGGCAGGGAGATAACAGTAATGTGGCATTGGGCATGTATATGTAAAGGAGCTATGTTAAAAACTAAGTATTATGTATAGAAGAACTCCACGAGGCTGAGTACTGTGAGCTAAACTTAGTGTGGCCATAGCCGCCTTTATTACAACTCCAGAGTGTGTAATCAACATGGCAGCCAACCTTTTATACTAGCCCTGCATGTGTGTGCAGGTGACCATTGGGACTCCAATAGTTGCGCCCTCTGGTGGCAAGTATTACATAGTTACATACATAACATCACTCCCCCCGCCACCCCCCCCTCAAACAATGCGATTACCCCATAAGAGACAATCCGACTGGATGGACATTTCATCTTTGCGTTGGTGAAACGGCTTAATTTCAACTTGCATTTCCCTGGGAACGGCCGACCAGTTCCCATTTAGGATGCAACTCTTTACTAATGATAGCACAGGATCCTGGCTGGTCCAGGTCCTGATCTGGTGAGCTGTAACGGGTGACCCCTCGCTCTCAAAAGCATCCACGACCAGTAGCAAGTCTGCGGGCTGCGCCATTTCAACCCCGGTGGTGGGTAATGGTAGCCGGCTGAGCGCATCGGCACAGTTTTCAGTGCCTGGTCTGTGGCGGATAACAGTCATAAGCGGATAATGTTTGTGCCCATCTTTGGATGCAGGACGAAGCATTGGTGTTTATCCCTTTGCTCTCTGAAAACAGCAAAATGAGCGGCTTGTGGTCAGTTTCAAGCTCAAAACGAAGTCCAAATAGGTATTGGTGCATTTTCTTAACCCCATATACACATGCTAATGCCTCTTTCTCGACCACGCTATCGGCTCTCTCAGCCTTAGACAGACTTCTAGACGCGTATGCAACCGGTTGGAGGTTGCCGGATACATTGGCTTGCTGTAACACACAGCCGACCCCATACGATGAGGCGTCACAAGCTAGCACTAAACGTTTACATGGGTCATAGTGTACAGGTAACTTATTTGAACATAGCAGGTTCCTGGCCTTCTCAAAGGCTGTGCCTTGAGATTTGACCCAAACCCAGTCATCACCCTTATGCAGCAACATGTGCAAAGGCTCTAACAATGTGCTCAACCTGGGTAGAAAGTTACCAAAATAGTTGAGGAGTCCCAGGAATAAATGCAGCTCCATCACATTCTGTGGTCTGGGTGCATTCTTGATGGCTTCTGTCTTTGAGTCTATGGGCCTGATGCCGTCTCCTCAAAAATTTGACTTCTGGCGCCAGGAAAACACACTTGGAGCATTTCAGCCTGAGTCCCACTCTGTCTAGGCGACTTAGAACCTTGTCCAGGTTGTGTAGGTGTTCGATGGTGTCACGACCGGTGATCAGGATGTTGTCTTGAAACACAACGGTGCGCGGAACAGATTTCAGCAAACTCTCCATGTTTCTCTGGAAAATGGCTGCAGCCAAGCGAATCCCGAAAGTGCACCTGTGGTATATAAACAGTCCTTTGTGTGTGTTGATGCACGTTAGTCTTTTCGAAGATTCAGCCAGCTCCTGTGTCATGTAGGCGGAGGTTCGGTCCAACTTGGTGAACGACTTCTCTCCCGTTAACGTTGCGAACAGGTCATCTGCCTTAGGCAGCGGGTACTGGTCCTGTAGTGAGACTCGGTTAATTGTTACCTTGCAGTCTCCGCAGATTCTGACCCTGCCATCGCTTTTCAACACCGAAACAATTGGACTGGCCCACTCATTGAACTCGACTGGCGATATGATTCCTTCGCGTTGGAGTCTGTCCAGTTCGATCTCGGCTTTCTCCCTCATCATGTACGAAACCGCCCAAGCCTTGTGATGGGGCCTAGATGGGTCTGTACCTTGGCACCTGTGAAGTTGCCGATGCCTGGTTCGAATAGCAAGGGAAACTTGCTCAGCACTTGAACACACGAGGCGTCATCCACTGAAGATAATGCTTTGATGTCATTCCAATTCCATCTAATCTTTTCTAGCCAGCTTCTGCTGAACAGCGTTGGGCCATTGCCTGGAACAATCCATAATGATAGGTCATGCACAGCTCCATCATACGATACCTTCACTGCCGCACTTCCAATGACTGGTATGAGCCTCTTTGGTGTAGGTACGCAGCTTTGCATTAATTGGGCTCAGTTTGGGCCATTGAGCCTTATTGCCCCACAGTTTCTCGACAGCCTTCTGGCTCATTATTGACTGACTTGCACCCGTGTCCAACTCCATGGATACTGGAACTCCATTTAATTTGACTTTCAGCATTATAGGAGGGCTCTTGGTGGTGAAGGTATGTACCCCATACACTTCTTCCTCGGGTTAAGTTACCTGTGCTGCGTGATCTGCGCCGGATCGATCATCCTCTGCCACGTGGTATGTCGCAGCACGTTTGCACATTCGCTGGAGGTGCCCCATCGTTGCGCAGCCTTTGCACACGTAGTGCTTGAATCGACATTGATGGGCCCGATGATTACCCCCGCAGCGCCAACACGGTGCTAGTGGATTCACATTCACTCCCGATGGCGGACTCTGAGTCATCACAGTTCTTGCAGCCGCAGACGTATAGGCCCTGCCATATGCAGTTTGGCCTGCTAGCGACGTCATTTTATGCACAGTACTTGCCAGTGAGCTTCGATGTTGAGAAGATATCTGTTTGGTGTTATTGTCCGTGGCCATGCATGCCTGGGCGATCGCGATGGCCCTGCTCAGGTCTAGGGTTTCGGCAGTCAGCAGCTTTCGAAGAATGACCTCGTGGCTGATGTCAAGCACGAAAAAGTCCCGCAGCATTTCTCCCAATGCAGCTCTAAAATCGCAAGGTCCCGCGAGGTGTCTCAGGTCAGCAACATAATCTGCTACATTCTGGCCCCTGGGGCGATGGTGCGTGTAAAAACGATACCTGGCCATGAGGATACTTTCCTTCGGCTTGAGGTGGTCCCGAACCAACGTGCTCAACTCTGTATATTCCTTCTCCATTGGTTTTTGTGAGCAGATTCTTGATGAGGCCGTATATTTTAGACCCACAGACGGTGAGGAGAACCGCCTTGCACTTGACTGTGTTAGTGTCTCCTTCCAACTCGATGGCCACGAAGTACTGGTCGAAACGTTTGACGAAGGCTTCCCAATCATCACCCTCGACGAGTCTCTCTAATATTCCAACGACAACCATGGTTGCATGAAAGTTCGTATTCTGTTACTCGTCATCACGAGGCTGAGTACTGTGAGCTAAACTTAGTGTGACTTTAGTCTTCTTTATTACAACTCCAGAGTGTCGAAACAACATGGCAGCCAACCTTTTATACAGGTGATCACTAGGACTTCAACAGTCGCGCCCTCTGGTGGCAAGTATTACATAGTTACATATATAACACTAAGGATGTCTAAACATGTATAAAACAGATACGAGTGCTGTGTTTAAATCGTTGTTTTGGGCTGAAGACAATGTGTCTGCTTAGAATGATAGAGAAATGCTGAATAAAGCTCATTATCTGCTGTTTTCAAGTAAAAGCTTCAGTGTGTTTATGTATCTTAAGACAATTTATATGGAAAGGCTTAGAATCGAAGAATGTTTGTAGCAATTAATGTAAACACAGGCATTTTGCTGTGTCGTAAAGACTGGTTGAGGTGACAAAGCTCTGGTTTGGGCCTCGTAGTTCAAAGGACTAGGCTTTGTATTGAGGGAATAGGAACAAGATAGATGAAACGTTTTCCACAGGAAGCAACCCTGGATTCGTATAAATAGAGAGATGAAAGAAATTCTACTGAAAAGCGACTTCGATAAGGTATAAACGATGACATGTGACAAATTGTAAGCCATCTTTTGGGCAGGTTCTTGAAACAAGAAATGGGACAAAGAACTAGAAGTCTTATTGGATATTACGTTTTTAGGGGAACCTCTATAGGTCAAAAGGTCTTGTCAATATTCAGTTTCAGGCCCACCCCTAAAAATAGGTTAAAAGTGATCTCCTGGAAGCTTGTAATCACAGACAGAAGAAAGAGAGAGAGAGAAGGAGGCACACAGACTGAAGGAGAGAGAGAGAGTGAAGGCAGAACAGAATTGCTCATGTGTGTTAACCGCCTGTCCGATTGGATCGATTTCAACTATTGTTACGGTTGTATGTTTTTACTGGATATCTAATGTTTTATATTCTGTCTTCATCTCTGATTAAACACAATTATCCACCATATTGGTTTGCACTCGAACCTGATTATTTAAAGTGACCAGAAATAGCCGTAAAGAGGCAATTTCTAACAAATTGACGAACCAGGCAGGAGTGCAAAAGGATTATTGTGGTAGAAAGAGTTGACGACTGGTTCAGTTTATAGAAATACTAGGCATTGTTATTGGGATGACAGCTGCGTATTTTAGAGACAAAGTTGCGAACAGTCTCTCGGATAAGTTCCGGGTCCCAGGGGCCCAAGTGGTAATCGAGATAGTGCAGGGTGACGAGAAGAGCGAGAAGTGTTACTCTGAGATTTGGGGCGAGATAGCGTAGAAATGTAAAGTTAAGGAAGCCAGAACTTGCCTGGCATATGTGGCTCACTTATGTGCCACTTGCTTGGGAGGCAAAGTTGCACTCCTGAAAGAGAGAAATGCATAACTTGAAAGGTGTTACAGGACGGTCAAAACCTGTGCGCATTTACGTCGAGCAAGCTTCGGCAGATGAAGCAAGACTTGCTTCAAGACGTTACCATCAGGTCTATGAGGATAACAAGGCTTTAGAAATTAAAAATGAATCCCTGATCTCACAACTTGAGGATGCCAGGGGGTCCCTGAGAGAATTACTCGAGAAACCCCCTGTGGCGAGCGCCGACCATACTCAATGCGAATTACAAATCATGGAACTGAAGGGAAAACTGGGGAGACAAACAGCAGCTGTTGCAGCCGTCAGTTGCCTTAAACTCGGGAGTCTTATTATTAATTGGGACAATCTAATAAGAAAAGCCCAGTGCAATAATAACCCCATCTTCCAAAATAGTCCCTCAATCTCTGCACATCCCCCTCCCTATCCAGGACAAATTGCCCCGGGAGAAACAAAGCTGATTAATATAATCACTACTACCACATGATTTGATGACCCCACACTTTCGGGTGATGAATCTGATAATGATGCCTCCTCTGCAGCCTACAACCTACCTCCAAATGAGGAAATATCTACTACCAGTAGAAGTTTGACTCAGCCAGAGTGCAAAGCACTGGCCGAAGACTTGGGGAAAATAAACTGGGGAACGAACCCAGTTGCCCTAACAAGTGACTGGGGTAATTTTGTGTGCTGTCATCCCGAGTTAGACTTTAAAGACTTAAAATAAATTCTGTTGGCAAGTGCCTCACGGCAACTGAAGATGTCACTCCCATGAGAAATCTATGATAACAGTAAGGGTTGGTGGAAAGTCATGGATGAAATTTGTAACCGTTTGGACATGAAATCAGTCAATTTTACCTGTACTGCTGGGGAAGCCCGGCAAGAGGCTAAAGAACACCTCATGGCCTTTGCAAATCGATTGTAGGATTTGTATGACCAGTCCCAGGTAAACTGTGTTGGGAAACTGAGGGATTTAAACTGACATTCATCAATGCTCTCTTACCTCCCCGTGAGGGACATTCTTTATATTACCGTCCATCAGGGAATCCCGTGGGCTGATGTGTTAGACTCTTGTACTCGAGCTTGGGACCGAGGTAAATCGCCCTCGCCCCTACTGAGCCCAAAGTTTTGGTGGTGGAGGGTCCTCTGATTCCACAGACCCCTCCCCAGCTGGGAAACACATGCAACTTAATTTGTTATAACTATTATAAGCCCAGACATTAAGCTCGGCATGCCGTTATAGTCGATGTCTGAACAATGGTCCACAATACCAACCACCAATCCGTGAAAGTAACACGTCTGATTTGAACACTGTGCAGCAGTGGCTAGAAAGCCTTTTGGCAGCCGTTGTGGCCATGCAACACGATCAGACAAAGGGGCAAAATGTTTCGCCTGTTACTTGTAGTTGGAATGCGCTCTCAGGCTCACAGTCCCAGTGACGGTCACAGGTTTCCATGGTGACCAAGTCTTCTCCTGTCTGGTACAGGGAGGATGAACGACTCTTTATCAAGGACACTGATCACGGAGGCTGCCACCATGCTTTGCTAGTGGATTCCGGTTACAGAAAGGAATTCAGTAGAAAACATCAGAAATTGAAAATTGCCTTATGGGAGAAAGGATAGAATAGTTATGATGGAATAAAGGAAAATAGGGAAGGTGATGTCTCTTTTCTGATGTTCTACAGTATTTTTTTAGTGTGAATGTTAATGTCTTTTCACAAAGCATGTATGAATGTTTAAAAAGCTACAGTATTCCGTTTGTCTGAAAGCTGCCTTTTAAAAAAAGTGTCTGTTACTTTGTTTTAGCTCCACCCACTTTTCTGTACTGAGAGGAGGTATTGGGGGGCTTTGGCAGCTTTGAAAGTGGATAAATCTCCAGGCCAGGATGAAATGCATCCCAGGCTGTTGAGCGAAGCAAGAGAGGCAATAGCAGAGGCTTTGACCATCATTTTCCAGTCCTCTTTGGATTCAGGCATGGTGCCGGAGGACTGGAGGACTGGTAATGTGGTACCCTTGTTTAAGAGGGGAGAAAGGGATAGGCCGAGTAATTACAGGCCTGTCAGCCTAACCTCAGTGGTGGGAAAATTATTCAAAAAAATTCTGAAGGACAGGATAAATCTACATTTAGAAAGGCAATGATTAATCAGGGACAGTCAGCACGGATTTGTCAAGGGAAGATTGTGTTTGACTAATCTTTTTTCGAGGAGGTAACCAGGAGGGTCGATGAGGGTAGTGTGTATGACGTAGTGTATATGGACTTTAGCAAAGCCTTTGATAAGGCCCCAAATAGCAGACTGGTCATGAAGGATCCAGGGCAAAGTGACAAATTGGATCCAAAATTGGCTCAGAGGTAGGAAGCATGGGGCTAGTTTTTTGGCACATGATCACCCATCTATCACCCATATATGCAGGTTATCGCCCATTTTTGCTGAAAAGTGGAAAGCAGGGCCGAATCATCACCTGACCAACTTTCAGCACACATGAATGTGCTGTAGCGCCCGGCCTAAGACTATCACCCAGATGATCACTGACCGCAACTTGCGCCATATTGCCCACACTTCGCCAAGCTGATAGCTCGCCGAAAAGATCGCTGAAGAAAAGCTGCACTCACCTGACCTTAAGTTGGCATTACTCGGCAGTACTCGGCACTACGGACACCATTTTGAACGTTAAAAGGCTGCTTCAAGTGCTTATGAGGAGAAGCAATTTGTGAATGATTTTAAGGGCCTTTTTTACTCTTGCCAATCATCTAATCACATTTGTATCTGTTGAGGACAAAGTAAGGGCATTTATAGCGATTTATAGTAATGGGGGCCTGTAATTTCTCGACCAGTATTGGTCACTAGTCACATGCTGCAGACTGAAGATGGGAGAAGGTATATTGAAGAGCATTATGTGCCCAATCAAAGAGATGGCAGACTGCTGAAGAGGAGGAGACCTTACACCCAACGCATTTACAGGGAAAAGCGATCATACCTGAACTTGCCCGATAACACGTGAGTTAGGAGGCTGTGGTTCTGAAAGGAAGTCATCAGTGAGATATTCCAGCTAATTAAGGGAGATCTGCAGCCTACCAGCACCATCAGGACTGCACTGTCCGTTGAGGCTAAGATTACTGCGGCACTTTCCTTCTACGCATCGGGCTCCTTTCAGGCATCAGCTAGCGACATTCTCAGGATCCCACACATTGTTCCATTCGACAGGTGACTGAAGCCCATTACACATGCAGCATGGACTTTATAAGCTTCCCTATGACCAGGGAAGCACAGACTGAGAGAGCTTTGGGTTTCTCGCGAATAGCAAACTTTCCCAAGGTGCAGGGAGCAATAGACTATATGCACATCACCCTGTGAGCTCCTTTACAGAATGTGGAGGTGTTTCGGAACTGAAAGGGATTCCACTCCCTGAATGCGCAGCTTATTGTTAACCACAACCAAATAATCATGGCAGTAAGTGCAAATTTTCCAGGCAGCATCCATGATGCGCACATCTTGCGTGAGAGCACTGAGAGTAAGAGTCAGCCACAAGGTCACGGTTGGATGTTGGGGAATAAAGGATATGGCCTTGCCAGCTGGCTCATGATCCCCCTGAGTAATCCTCAGATGGAAGCCGAGAAGCGTTACAATGAAAACCATATAGCTACACGCAGTTTTGTGGAAAAGACAATTGGAGTTCTTAAGCAGTGCTTTAGATGCCTGGACCACTCAGGAGGCAACCTACAATGCCACCCGGAGCAGATCGCTGAGTGTATTGTGGTGTGCTGCATGTTGCATAACCTAGCTATGAGGAGAGGACAACAATTGCCAGATGGGAATGCTGGTCCACCTCAGGAGAGAAGGGAGGTGGAAGAGGAAGATGAGGAGGAGGATGATGAGGACCTCGGGGAGGATAATCAGCCTGGTGATGAACTCATGCCCCCACGCCCCACCCCCCACCCAGCAAGACTGGAAAAGCCCCGTGGGAGTTATGCAGCTGCAAAACTCTTGCGTCAGCAGCTCATAAATGAACGCTTTGCGTGAACTTAGTGGTGACAGTTACAGTTGCGTTACGTTTCATCCTTGCCTGGCCTGGCCATGGCCATGGCCATTGTTTCCAACCATTGTATTGATGTTTTACCTTACGTTATTAGAAGACACTTCAGGACAATTGTAAAGTTAAATAAAAGAATTAAATCGTTAAACGGGTATATGAAATTTTTAAACTTAAACATATATAACATCCGTAGCCCCCCAACCCCGAACATTCAACAATATTTTTAACACAACAATGACATCACAGTGAACATTTAACAAAAAATAATTTTTAACAAGAATTAACAATATAAAACTCCCCACCCTACCTGCGACCACGCTTCCCTCCTGATCCTTGACCGCCCCCCCCCCCCACCCCCACCTTGTCTTAATCCCCTGTTTTGATCTCCGGGTAATGGGACCAATATGTCTTGCAACAGGGGACCTCAAGGCCTGCTGCTGTGGGGGTGTGTGACATTGACAGCATCCCCTCAGTGGCTGGAGGAGAAGACGTTTCGGAAGAAACGTCTTCCGAGCCAGAAGGAAGTTCTCCGCCTGACTTGCATCTGTCCTGGTTCTTGGTGGGACGTCAGAGCCATCTCCCGACACTAGTGCATGCCACAAGGATGGACAGCATCGGGTGTTTGGCCCATTACCACAACTATGTGTTCAAAACCCTCCGTTATTCGAGTGGGCATTGTTTCTGGTCAATCCACCAATTGCCTGGAGGAGCTCTCAACCAATGTCGACACTCTCCCTTGACAAAGCGACCTTGTACTCATTAGGATCTGCCTATCGCAGCGCGTGCCGACCTCGCTGACTCAACCTCCGTGGGATCGGCATGGATACTGTCTGCCTTGGAGTCATCTGCTGCAAGCCACTTGACCTCGCTACTTCAACCATCGATGAAGACGTGGCCGCAGGTACAACAGATGAAAATTGTTCATCTTCCTCCTCCTCAATAGTCTCCTCTGCACTCATGGTGATGACCACCTGCAATGGCACAGGAGCAGCCTCCCTTTGCAACTCGGGAGTCTCGGGACCTGCAAAACATAATTGAGGTTATTAGAAGAGAAGGTAGACATGAGAATGATTGCGCTGCACTGGCATATGTACGAGGAGCAACACAACTGCAATAACTGTGAACGAGAGACGTTACATATGATTACATCATATGGTTGTAAATCTATGGAATTCTCTGCCCCAGAGAGCTGTGGAGGCTGGGTCATTGAATATATTTAAGGCGGAGAGAGACACATTTTTCAGCGATAAGGGAGTAAAGGGTTATGGGGAGCATGCAGGGAAGTGGAGCTGAGTCCATTATCAAATCAGCCATGATCTTATTAAATGGCGGAGCAGGCTCAAGCGACCAAATGGCCTACTCCTGCTCCTATTTCTTATGTTCTTATTTTGTTAACCTGAGAGTAGTACAGAAGCTGCATGCATAACATGACATCATTTATATATTGTAATGAAATGCCGTTACATTATTTTGAATTACCACTGGTTTACCACTGCTTTACACATTACTCACGTGGTGCAACAACAGGATCTGTACCACCACGGGTGGCAGAGCGACTGTGGCTGCCCACTAGTGCTGCAGCACGTTCCTCCAAGTCCGTCAGGGTGCTCAGTTCTGCCGGTGCGCCTCTGCTCCGATTGATTTTAAAAAAAATCTTCCTCTGCAAACATTACAAGAGCAGGGCATAAGCTAATTGACTAGGTACTATTACGGACAGACAATAGATTCTAATGCTATATGCTAATATGGTTTGTATTCGCAATGGATGCATGGTTATAACATTTACAATTAGAGAAAATATTTAATAACATTGTGTTTAGTCACTAATGTTTGACGCTAAACATCTCGCATACAATCTCCAGGAAGGGCCCCATCCACGGGCCATTGCATTCTGCGCCTGAGGGGAGGTAGGTGGTTTATTTGACTCGATGGAGGTCCCTCAGGGGGATGGGAAATCAGGACCGCTGGTGAGCTCGGCAATGACATGAGTGTAATGGAAGGGGGCACCGTGTCCATGGGCTGTGCTCGGAGACCTCCGTGTGGCTGGAGCTAATGTCCCAAAGTGTCCCAGGGCAGACAGTGAGCCAGGGCAGCTCTCCCCCAGTCCAGGCTGGGTCACTGTGTGAGTGGAAGCAGCCAGAGAGACTCACACAGTCTGGGTAAAGGTGACCGGACCCCTCAGTGCTTAGTCGTGCCCCATCCACCAACATAACCCAAATGTAGACGGTGCCAAAATTAGACATAAAGGGCGCACGTTCCCAACCAAGTCCAAATCTTAGAAGGGAATCTACGCTGCTTACAAGCTTAATTATAATCTGGCAGATCTACATATTCAGTGGATCATTACAATTTAATACTTACTGTTGCCGAAGCAACCAGGCTGTTCCATCTCTTGCGGCACTGGTCAGACTCATGTGACAGAGAATCCAAGCAGGCTGCAAAGTTGAGAAAACACAGACCGCAGTCATAGACCTCTGCCTACGTGAGAACCAGCACATTGCATTGAGCTATAACTCAGGCTTGACAGTTCAGGACATTGGGCAGAGAGCCAATCATGGGCTAATAACACAGACTGTTGGATCAATTGAGCCAATAAGGTCAAAGGGGGCGAGCTCACAATTGTAAATTGATCCAGGATAAGTACAGCCATTTTTTGCCATGTGTTTCAGAAGGACAAAAGGACTGGCAATCAGCCAGCAGTTTGTTGCAGCTGCCAGAATAAAGTTAAATTAAACTGCAATCGGAATTCGCATCTCATTGAGAATTAAGAGATCTAACATATGCCTATTGTGGGACACCAAGGACATCACATCGGCGATCTCGCCCTAAATCTTTTGTTATCAGTGGGGTGGAGGTTTGCCACGCCCACCCCGGGTTAATTGGGTCCACCGTGTCTCCACCCCATGGACTAAGGCCTCGATCCCTTCATCAGAGAAGGGTTTTGCCCTCCTTCTCCCTGAAATTTCACTCTCCGAATCTTCACGAGGCATCTCAATAATTTCAATCACTCTCTCCTTCCACAATTTTAATCACTCTCTCCTTCCACAAGCTTCTCTCCACCGCAAACACTCTCTCTCCCTCCCTTTGTCTTCTGTGCCTGCGCAGATGACCCCTGACCTCTTAAATTGCAGGAAAACTTCTTTGCAAAAAAAAAACGCTTTCGCAGAATGGCTGTTGCTATGGACGCCAGCCTTCCACATCACTAAGGCCCATTTCACATCACTAAGGCTATGGCCCAAAATAAAAAGCCGAAAGTAGTGCTCAAAAAAATGGGCGATCTTCCAGCGATCCTGAAAAATAAAATATCACTAAGGCCGGAACATCGCCCATTTTTTCGGCAATAGCGATCTGAGTGGAAAGTCTAGCCCTTTAAAGGGTAAAGGTTGATGGATGTTTTCATGACTGGAAAAATGTTTCCAGTGGGGTTCCACAGGGCTCAGTACTGGGACCCTTGCTTTTTGTGGTATAAATCAGTGATCGAGATTTAAATATAGCGAGAGAACAGCTCCGCAGGTCGGCATGTCATTTCAACCTCCAGTACGAGCTGCTCCAAAGATTTTGAGATGGGCGACTGGGTGACGACATCAAAACCCTGGTCGCCGTTTTGGAGCATGGGCAGGAACATCAGCAGAGCCCAGGTACAGAGGAGTGGGAAGGTTGGGCCGGATGAGTGGTGAGTGTTTGTGGCGAGATGTGGTGAATGTTTATGGCGGAGGAGCGGCGAGAGATTGTGGCGACAGATGAGGGTAGGGGCCCAGAAGAGCCGAGGACCCAAGGGCAGCACGAGCCAGCCCACACTGCGATATATGTCCGTGCAGCAGAGCAGGTCTCCAGTCGTCTTGGTTAATCCTTGCCACTGGACCAGGACCTGGCTCTGTCAAGTGTTGACTGGTGTGCAACGGTCACCACACGTTAAAAAAATTCACACACAGGCATCTTCCACCCCCTCAATTGGAGTTCAGGACGAACATCGGATCCTTCATTTAAACTAATAGGACAGGGGGATGGGAACCTATGCAGGGAGACAGAGGGAAGTAAAATGAGGTCAGAAGCAAAAGGTAGAAAGGATAAAAATAAAAGTGGAGGGCAGAAAAATCAAAGACAAAGATCAAAAAGGGCCACATTACAGCATAATTCTAAAAGAACAAAGAGTGTTAAAAAAAGCAAGCCTGAAGGCTCTGTGTCTCAATGCGAGGAGCATTCATAATAAGGTGGATGAATTAACTGCGCAGTTAACGATAAACGGATATGATGTCATTGGGAATACGGAGACATGGCTCCAGGGTGACCAAGGCTGGGAACTTAACATCCAAGGATATTCAATTTCAGGAAAGATAGACAGAAAGAAAAAGGAGGTAGGGTAGTGTTGCTAGTTAAAGAGGAAATTAACGCAATATTAAGGAAGGACCTTAGAGTGGATGACGTGGAATCTGTATGGGTAGAGCTGCGGAACACCAAAGGGCAGAAAACACTAGTGGGAGTTGTGTACAGACCACCAAACAGTCATAATGAGGTTGGGGATGGCATCATACAGGAAATTAGGGATGCGTGCAATAAAGGCACAGTAGTTATCATGGGTGACTTTAATCTACATATGGATTGAGCTAACCAAACTGGTAGCAATACGGTGGAAGAGGATTTCCTGGAGTGTATAAGGGATGGTTTTCTAGACCAATATGTCGAGGAACCAACTAGGGGGGAGGCCATCTTAGACTGGGTGTTGTGTAATGAGAGAGGATTAATTAGCAATCTTGCTGTGCGAGGCCCCTTGAGGAAGAGTGACCATAATATGGTAGAATTCTTCATTAAGATGGAGAGTGACACAGTTAATACAAATACTAGAGTCCTGAACTTAAAGAAAGGTAACTTCAATGGTATGAGATGTGAATTGGCTAGGATAGACTGGCGAATGATACTTAAAGGGTTGACGGTGGATAGACAATGGCAGACATTTAAAGATCACATGGATGAACTTCAACAATTGTACATCCCTGTCTGGCGTAAAAATAAAACGGGGAAGGTGGCTCAGTTGTGGCTTACAAGGGAATTTAGGGATAGTGTTAAATCCAAGGAAGAGGCATATAAATTGGCCAAAAAAAGCAGCAAATCTGAGGACTGGGAGAAATTTAAAATTCAGCAGAGGACAAAGGTTTTAATTAGGAGGGGGAAAATAGAATATGAGAGTAAGCTTGCAGGGAGCATAAAAACTGACTGCAAAAGCTTCTACAGATGAGGAGAAAAAGATTAGTGAAGACAAATGTAGGTCCCTTAAAGTCAGAATCAGGTGAAGTCATAATGGGGAACAAAGAAATGGCAGACCAATTGAACAAATACTTTGGTTCTGTCTTCACTAAGGAAGACACAAATAACCTTCTGGAAATACTAGTGGAACGAGGGTCTAGCGAGATGGAGGAACTAAAGGAAATCCTTATTCATCAGCAAATTGTGTTAGGGAAAGTGATGGGATTGAAGGTCGATAAATCCCCAGGGCCTGATAGTCTGCATCCCAGAGTACTTAAAGAAGTGGCCCTAGAAATAGTGGATGCATTGGTGGTCATTTTCCAACATTCTATCGATTCTGGATCAGTTCCTATGGACTGGAGGGTAGCTAATGTAACCCCACTTTTTAAAAAAGGAGGGAGAGAGAAAACAGGGAATTATAGACTGGTCAGCCTGACATCGGTGGTAGGGAAAATGTTGGAATCAATTATTAAAGATGTAATAGCAGTGTATTTGGAAAGCAGTGACAGGATCGGTTCAAGTCAGCATGGATTTTTGAAAGGAAACTCATGCTTGACAAATCTTCGAGAATTTTTTGAGGATATAACTAGTAGAGTGGACAAGGGAGAACCAGTAGATGTGGTGTATTTGGACTTTCAAAAGGCATTTGACAAGGTCCCACACAAGAGATTGGTGTGCAAAATTAAATCACATGGTATTAGGGGTAATGTATTGACACGGATAGAGAACTAGTTGGCAGACAGGAAGCAGTGAGTTGGGATAAACGGGTCCTTTTCAGAATGGCAGGCAGTGACTAGTGGGGTACCGCAAGGTTCAGTGCTGTGACCCCAGCTATTTACAATATGCAATAATGATTTAGACGAAGGAATTGAATGTAATATCTCCAAGTTTGCAGATGACACTAAGCTGGGTGGCAGTTTAAGTTGTGAGGAGGATGCTAAGAGGCTGCAGGGTGACTTGGACAGGTTAGGTGAGTGGGCAAATGAATGGCAGATGCGACATAATGTGGATAAATGTGAGGTTATCCACTTTGGTGGTAAAAACAGGAGGGCTGATTATTATCTGAATGATGACAGATTGGTAAAGGGGGAGGTGCAACGAGACCTGGGTGTCATGGTACATCAGTCACTGAAGGTTGGCATGCAGGTACAGCAGCCGGTGAAGGCAAATGGCATGTTGGCCTTCATAGTGAGAGGATTCGAGTATAGGAGCAGGGAGGTCTTACTACAGTTGTACTGGGCCTTGGTAAGGCCATACCTTGAATATTGTGTACAGTTTTGGTCTCCTAATCTGAGGAAGGACAATCTTGCTATTGAGGGAGTGCAGCAAAGGTTCACCAGACTGATTCCGGGATGACAGGACTGATATATGAAGAAAGACTGGACCGACTAGGATTGTATTCAATGGAATGTAGAAGAATGAGAGGGGATCTCATAGAAACATATAAAATTCTGATGGGATTGTACAGGTTAGATGCAGGAAGAATGTTCCCGATGTTGGGAAGTCCAAAACCAGGGGTCACAGTCTAAGGATAAGGGGTAAGCCATTTAGGACCGAGATGAGGAGAAACTTCTTCGTTCAGAGTTGTGGGTATGTGGAATTCTCTACCACAGAAAGTTGTTGGGGCTAGTTCATTAGATATATTCAAAAGGGAGTTAGATGTGGCCCTCATGGCTAAATTGATCAAGGGATATAGAGAGAAAGCAGGAATGGGGTAATGAAATGCATGATCAGCCATGATCATATTGAATGGTGGTGCAGGCTCGAAGGGCTGAATGGCCTACTCCTGCACCTATTTTTTATGTTTCTATGTTTCATCGAAACACCTGTGAATTCATGGAAGCAAATCATCCTCGTTCGAGGGACCACCTATGATGATGATGATAATATGAGATTTGAATATAAGGGCTATGATTAAAAAGTTTGCAGATGACACTAAAATTGGCTGTGTGGTTAATAATGAAGAGGAAAATCATGGACTGCAGGAGGCTATCAATCTACTGGTCAGGTGGGCAGAACAATGGCAAACGAATTTAATTTGGAGAATTGTGAGGTAATGCACTTAGGGAGGGCTATTGAGGAAAGGGTAGGCCACTTAGAAGTGTAGATGAACAAAGGGACCTTGGAGTGCTTGTCCACAGATCCCGTAAAGTAGCAGGCCAGATGGATAAGGTGGTTAAGAAGGCAAACGGAATGCTTGCCTTTATTGGCCGAGGCATAGAATACAAGAGCAGGGAGGTTATGCTTAAATTGTATAATACACTGGTTAGGCCACAGCTGGAATACTGCGTGCAGTTCCGGTCGCTGTATTATAGGAAGGATGTGATTGCACTGGAGAGGGTGCAGACGAGATTTATGCGGATGCTGCCTGGAATGGAGAACCTTAGCTATGAGGACAGAATGGATAGGCTGGGTTTGTTCTCATTGGAACAGAGGAGGCTGCGGGGCGACCTCATTGAGGTGTATAAAATTTTGAGGGGCCTGGATATAATGGATAGCAAGTGTCTATTTCCCTTGATGGAGGGGTCAATTATGAGGGGACATTGGTTTAAGGTGGTTGGTGGAAGGTTTAGAGGGGATTTGAGGGGAAGCTTCTTCACGGAGAGGGTTGTGGGGGTCTGGAACCCGCTGCCTGGAAGCATGGTGGAGGCAGAAACCCTCACCACATTTAAAAGGTGCTTGGATGTGCACTTGAAGTGCCGCAACCTGCAGGGTTACGGACCTAGAGCTGGTAAGTGGGATTAGACTGGATAACCTCTTGTTGGCTGGTGCAGACATGATGGTAAGTACACCATGGAATCTAATATGGCCAGGGTGATCTCCTGGACTAGTTTCGATCACCTGGATGGATCGGAGAGGTATTTTCCCAGAATTTTTCCCCCAATTGGCCTGGGTTTTTATCAGTTTTTTGCCTTTCCCACTAGATCGCATGGCTCCGAGTGGGGTGAAGTGTAAAATGTTGCGATACATTGAGTATCGCAGTTGTGTGGGGCAGACTGGTTGGGCCAGATGTTCTTTACCTGTTCACCATTGTTCATTGTTCATAGGTTTATATGTAACCTTCAGGGCTGCAGACCGAGGACCATGTGGCTCTTTGACGGCCGGCACGGACACGATGGGCCAAAATGGCCTCATTCTGCGCTGTAAATTTTTATGTTTCTATTTGAAGCTGTTAACCATTTGAGTGCTGTTAAGTTAAATTCTGGTTATTTTAAATTTAAAAAGATTGGCGGTTTTTGAATTGGAATTTTGAGACATTTGAGGTGATTCTTGTTAAATATTTTGGTTATACTGGAAAATCTTGGGTTTGGAAACCTTTTTAGAAGAAACAATCTAAATGCTGTTTTCTCTGATGAGAGACAAGATGTGCTCGAGGTGGGGAGTCGATGACATGGAAGTTACCTTGTAAATAAATAGTGAGCACTTTTGTCTCTAGAGTTAAAACACCTTATGAACTACCAAGCTTGGCAAAAACTTGTTTTTGAAATTGGAATTAATAAGATGAATTGATAAAGAAAAGTTGTTACGAGTTGTTGTTTCAAGCACTTGAGAAGGGAAAATCTAACTGAAGTTTAATCTTTAATATTGTATTGAATAGTAAGGTTACTCCAGAGCTCATGAATATGAATAGTAATTAATGGGATATTATCTTAAGATGCAAGATAGAAACAGGAAAATTACCCAATAAATGGGAATTTTACTAATGTTCTAGTGAAAGTCAGGAAAGTATAGTTAAGACTAGTGAATCGATAGTTTTCTCTTGGAGACATTTGTGTCCTTGCCTATGAACTTTTTAACAAAGTTGCATTAATAACCTGGCCACTACCTGAAACATGCAGTGGAAGATGAGCAAAGATCTCTAGACAATCTTTTGATAAGATTACCTGAAAGGCAGAGATGGCTTGTATCGAATGGCATAGAGATACTGGTGTAAGAGTGCAGATGTAATTTATTGCGCATGAGGCAATTAGCATGCGGAAATGCATGGTGACTTTGCACTCAAGAAGGGTCTCAAGTTACTTGACAACAGCAAGACATGAAATGGTTAATGTGGCTCAGGAGTGAGGGAATTTTTAAAGCATTGATACATACTCCATTCCAGAAACTATCTGATTAATGAAAAAAATCAGGATAGAGTTAAACACACTGGTACCTGTCAGCTATTAAAATTTAAGTGAAAAAATTATATAGAATTTAGATTGGGACAATTGAAGGCTAGGAAGAAATAAATTTAGTAAGAATTATCCATGATGAATGGATACGAGTAAACAAAAAGAAATTTGGAGAATCTTTTATGTCCATGACTTGGTGATTAAATGGTAAATTACAGCTTTCTTTACAATCTTTTTTTTGTCTGCATCATTTTGGCTTGAAATGTATATACTTAGTTGACGTGCTAGTGATTGTAAGACTGAATTATAACTGTAATCATGTTTTGTAGGTGTCAATGCATGGGAAAAGCAAATACAAATCCAGTATGAGGGTTTTGGTGATGCCCCCTGTACCATGCTTTACAGGTCTAACATAACCTGTTTCAAAACCTATGTAATGTGTCTCTACTTATCTGTAGAACAATTTCACGAGGCCTAGTGTTGTGCTTGAACTGCTCTGACCTTAGTCTCTTTATTCAAACTGCAGAGTGAAGCAGCAATGTAGTGACCTGCCTTTTATACAGCTGCTGCCTGGGCCTCCCACAGTTGCAACCTCTAGTGGTACCAGCATAGTATTTACAGAGAATATATATATGACACTGTGCTCAAGTGAAACCGACATTAAATGAGATAGTTAAGTATAAACTACACAATTATGTGGCACAATTGGTACAATATTCATAATTGTGGGATATTGGGCTTAATAAATCAGCACATCCTTAGGTTCAAATTATTTCACACATGCTGGTAGTTTTCCAACTTGTAATGATAGTGTATTTGATATTTAATTAACTTAACACTTCGAAAGAGAAGATTCAAAGAAACGTAGAGAAGACCCCAGGTGGGGCAGAATTGGAATTGGACAATGAAGTGAGTTTGAGTAAGGGGTTAGAGGTTGCTCCTCTCCCTCAAAGGAATGGACAGTAGTAAGGGAGAAATCTTCATTTCTGAGTCTCCCTTGTCGAAATTTTGAGTTGACATGGTTAGTTGAGGTTCGTAAATGCTCGATCGAAATCGAGTTTTCTCTCTCTCAAGGTGGGGACTGTTAGAAACTAAGGATGCCTAAAAATGTATAAAACTGATATGAATGTATAAAACGGATACGAGTGCTGTGTTTAAATCGTTGTTTTGGGCTGGAGATGAGATGTCTGCTTAGAATGATAGAGAAATGCTGAGAAATCCTAATTATCTGTGGTTTTCAAGTAAAAGCTTCAGTTTGTTTATGTATTTTAAGACAATTTGTATGGAAAGGCTTAGAATTGAAGGATGCTTGTAGCAATTAGTGTAAACATAGGCATTTTGCTGTGTCGTAAAGACTGGTTGAGGTGACAAAGCTCTGGTTTGGGCCTCGTAGTTCAAAGGACTAGGCTTTGTATTGAGGGAATAGGGACAAGATAGATGAAACGTTTTCCACAGGACGAAACCCTGGATTAGTATAAACAGAGAGATATCAAAGGAATTCTACAGAAAAGCGACTTCGATAAGATATAGACGATGACATGTGACCAAAATTTTTAGTGCGGGTTCTTGAAACAAGAAATGAGACAAAGAACTAGAAGTCTTATTGGATATTAAGTTTTTCAGGGAACCTGTACAGGTCAAAAGGTCTTGTCAATATTCAGTTTTAGACCCACCCCTAAAAATAGGTTAAAAGTGACTTCCTGGAAGCTTGTAATCACAGACAGAAGAAAGAGAGAGTGAAGGAGGCACACAGATGGAAGAAACAGAGAAAGAGAAGGAGGCTCACAGATGGAAGGAGCGAAAGAGAGAGAGTGAAGGAAGCCCTAGATGATGGGAAGAACAGAATTGCTCACATGTGTTAACTGTCTGTCTGATTAGATCGATTTCAACTATTGTTACAGTCGTATGTTTTTACTGTATAACTAATGTGTATATTCCGTCTTAAATTCTGATTAAACACAATTATCCATCATATTGGGTCACTGGCCACTGAGCGAACTGGGGTGCCCATGAGGGCTGACACTTGCTGCTCCACCTCTGTCAGCTCCAGCAGCTCCGGCTGTCTGTCTCCAGTATGACGTTGCTCCCTTCTATTATGGGAGAGCTTGGTCTGGAATAAGAGCAAGAAGGAGGGTTCAGTAAGGGTCCACCTCCTGTTCTGCCACATGCGCCTCCCATAGTTCAATAGCTGCCATTTTGTGGATGTTGACTGAAGTTTATCAAAGACTGGGAGGGGGTGAGAGGCAGGTAGCATAGTGGCTCAGGGTGATGCTTGGAAAATGCATATCAACAGTGGGAGTGGAGTGCTAGGAGGGTTGACAATGGTTGGGGGACAAGAAGGTACGTGCATCCTGAATACAGAGGGAATGGCTGGAGAAGTGAGCCTCCAGCTTTCTGCTGGATTCTGCAACACACTGAGAAGGGCCAGCTGCATCAAACATTGTGTGAGACAGTGATCTTGCAATCATGGTAGGCCTACATAAATGTGACGGGTACTCACCCTGATGATCATCGTGAGGTTGTTGAATTTCTTGCAGCATTGTGTGCCAGTTCTGGCCACCGTGTCTGCCGCTGACACCTCCTGGGCAATATCCCTCCAAATTCTCCTAAATTTGCTGGGCACGGGCTTCCTTCCACCAACCAGATGGAGTGCAGACCACCTCCTCACAATGGCCTGCACTGGAGAGAATCACTGTGCATGCTGACTGCCCTCTTGCTGCGCTATCTTTCCTGCTGTGTTGGAAGTGGGTCGGGTCATCTGCGTATGTGCGAAGGAAACCGTCGTGCCCTGAAGTACCGCCTGCGCTGGGAAAATGTAAACGTGGCTACGCATAAGACTTCCTTGTGTAACGCCTAATTTTGCGTCCCCGATCATGGAACCTCTTTTTTAGCCGAATTTGTCAGGCGAGGGCGCCAAACTTTTCCTTGGTGGTACCAGAACTGCCCTGCCAACATTAATGCCCCGAAATCACAAAAGCCGAAAATCCAGCGAAAAAGTGATTTAAATAAAGGTTTCATTGTTTTGACAGCACATTAACAGAAACTTTACACAAACATTACATAAAACACCCAAGTGTTGTTGTTAGTTGGTATGATTGGACTAGGATGAATGTGAGCGTTGGTTTGTGATAAGTTATATTGTAGATAAAGAGGGATGAGTGGAGATGTAAGGTAAGTTAGTGTGAGTAAGGATGTGTCGGAGTAGGGTAGGGAAGGCAGAGTGATGGGGATGTGATGAATGGCACAGCAGGATGAGTGTGGCTTTGCAGTAACGTTTCATGATCTTCTGAGATCATTGAAAGGTTTGTGCCAGTGCAGCCAGGTCCTCCTGACAACATCCGTGCTTGTGTTCTCCTGTGCAATGTGCAACTCGGCTGCATTGGTCTCCTAGGGAGGTCTCTTCTGCCCATAAGCATATGGAGGGAGTCACAGGAAAGCCGTGCAGCTCTGTGCAGTGCTTGACAGTGTTTACAGCACCACCACGCACTTCACAAAGGTGCATAGCTGCAGCCAGGCTCTCCCATGACTCCCTCCATATGCTTATGGAGGGAGTCACAGCACGCAGGGAGGTTCTCTTCCCTTCCAAACCTCCCCAGGAAACCAACACAACCTGGTTGCACATTGCATAGGAGGGCACAAGCAGTGATGTGGTTAGGAGGAACTAGCTGCAGTGGCGCAAACCTTTCAATGATCTCAGTAGATCACAAAATGTTACTGCAAAGCCTAATCCTGCTGTGCCACCCATCACATCCATATCACTCTTCTCTACCCTACTCCTGCACATCTTTACTCACATCAACTTATATCGCACCTCTACCCATT
Organism: Pristiophorus japonicus; assembly: GCF_044704955.1. NCBI lineage: Eukaryota > Metazoa > Chordata > Chondrichthyes > Pristiophoridae > Pristiophorus > Pristiophorus japonicus. Next base: position 143,513,267 of record NC_091986.1, read on the forward strand.
CCTTTCTCTCTATCTACATTATCACATCCCTATCTCACTAGCCATGACCAATTTTCTAGTGTCAGCCTAACTGAAAGAAGTTTTGCTGCACCAAGGACAGGATTCCCGTTTTCTCTGTGGAGCCCACCTCAGACTGAGGTAAAAGCTGCTACAGGCCAATTTTTTAAGAAGTCACCGATTTGTAAAATACAATTGCTCAACACAAATAGGCCTGGATTTTTCCGGCACGCAGAGGGCAGGTTCGGAGGTGGGTCTGCTGTCAAAATCTAAAAGATTGACAGTGGGGCGGGATTTGTCTCTGAGCCTGCCTCCGTGTCAGTTTCCCATGTGTCGGGTTTGCCTGTGCTTTACAGACCCGCCACGAAGCGACGGCTGAGCCAATTTAGATAGTTAAGACGGTGTTTAAAGGTACATAAACAGCATTTTACCATCTACTTACCATTTTTCCAGCTTTGTGACAACTTTCACAGCGCTCGGGGATCACGTCAGGTAGGTAGGTTGGGTTTTCAATGACCCTCCATTGCTTTGAATAGGTGACAGCTGCAAAAGTGGTATATAATCTACCATTTCACAGCTGTTCACTTTCCAATGTTAGAAGCTGGAGCCTTCAGGATTTGGAATACACTTTTCAGCTTTAGGAAGGTTGGAAGTGTTTGCAGTAAACTCTCTATCAGTGTCACCTTGGTCCTCAGAATCTCACCATGATCATCCCCAACAACATCACCAGCATCACTGTTAGTGTTAGTGTTTTATCAGAATAATCACTCAACACTCAGAGTCGGTTCCAACGCCAATGCGGCCTTTATTAATGCCAGCGGGGAGGAAGCCTCAGGACTGGATCCAGGCACTTCACTCTGCAGCACAAAGGGTTTCATGGATCTTTATATGTTTTACAACAGTTTACTACAGTTACATCATATAGATTATAAATTCAATGAGACCAATAGATAGAGTTAGTTTCTAAACATAAAGTGGCTTATGTGTTGCTAAGAGATGTGTTGCTAAGAGATCTGTTGCTAAGGGGTGTGTTGCTAGGAATGACTCATGTTCCAGGCCCCCCTTATTACTGTCCTTGGGTGCTGTCTTTGGTAGCCTCCTTATCTTAATCCTGTTACAGAGTCGTATTGTCCTTACTTCCACCAGAACATTTAGTCCTGAGGCCTGGCTGATTAAAGACACCTGCAGAATTTGCTTGTTATTCCTGTGTGTGGGAAACAACAATTATCAGTTTCCAGGAATGCGGTCTAATTCAGCTAACAGAAATCCCTTGAGGCTTCACTGGTAGCCATTTTATGATACAAGTTACATATAGTTCTAACCTTACACTACAGGTGCCGTTGCCCTAGGGTGCCTAATGCCTACAACAATCACCAACAACAACAGCAACCATCTCCGCAGTCACCTGATGCTGCACTGTACACAGACCATCAGTACATGACCACATTGCTGCCCGGGAGGCCGGGATGACGTCACCATGGCCAGATTTACTTCACTGCTGTACTGTACACCCTGGCTGCCACGTGATGCACCAAGTTGCCACCACCCCACTCCAACACTATGAAGCATCCATACAATGCCCAAACCATTCCTTTCACAGTCACCACCATTATGGGGGGGGGGTACCATTATATCTCACCATTCACTACAACTCACTAAACTACTTCCAAAGGAGCACACAAATCTCTCCACAAAAACAAAGTGTTGAAAATAAAGATTTCAATGTTTGACAACACATTAACAGAAACTTTACATGAACATTGGCTAAAAGACCCAAATGCCTACCCTTGTGTGTTGTTAGTCAGTATGATTGGACAAGGATGAGGATGAGTGTGAGGTGTGGCTGGTGAGATGGCGATGTGAAAATGTAGATAGAGAGAGGGATGGGTGAAGGTGCAAGGTCAGTTGGTGTGAGTAAGGATGTGCAGGAGAAGGGAAGGGAAGGCAGAGTGATGAGGATGTGATGAGTGACACAGCAGGCTGTGGTTGAGTGTGGCTTTGTAGCAACATATCGTGATCTACTGAGATCATTGAAAGGTTTGTGCCACTGCAGCCAGGTCCTCCTGACAGCATCCCTGCTTGTGTCCTCCTGTGCAATGTGCAACCAGGCTGCATTAGTCTCTTGGGGAGGTGTCTTCCGCCCATAAGCTTATGGAAGGAGTCACGGGAAAGCCTGGAAGCAATCGTGCGCCTTTATGCAGTGCTTGACAGTGTTTGCAGCACCTCAATGCACTACAAAAAAGTGCAGGGCTGCACCCAGGCTCTCCCATGACTCCCTCCATATGCTTAAGAACATAAGAACATAAGAAGTAGGAACAGGAATAGGCCATACAGGCCCTTGAGCCTGCTCCGCCATTTAATACGATCATGACTGATCTGATCATGGACTCGGGTCCACTTCCCTGCCCGCTCCCCATAATCACTTAATCCTTTATTGATTAAGAAACTGTCTATCTCGGTCTTAAATATATTCAATGTCCCGGCTTCCTCAGCTCTCTGAGGCAGCAAATTCCACAGATTTACAACCCTCCTCATCTCACTTTTAAATGGATGGCCCCTTATTCTCAGATTATGCCCTCTAGTTCTAGTCTCCCCTCTCAGTGGAAACATCCTCTCTGCATCCATCTTGTCAAGCCCCCTCATAATTGTCATGTACTACTGTAACCCTTATACAATTGTAACCCTCATGTAACCACTACATACTGTACATACTTACTAGAAATGCACACCTTGACCACAGGGGGTGTACTTGTGGGAGACACTCCTTCCCTGGAGATTCAGGTATATAAGGGGATGTCCCTCGCAGGGCCAGCACTCCTTGGTCCAGGTAATAAAGGTGAACATCACAGAGTGACTGTGTCTGCAGTACGTGCCTCATGTGATTATGTTTAAAAGTTAAGGACTCAACACCTGGCGACGGGAAACGGGAATCACTGAACCCAGAGGATGGCCACCGGTAGCTCAGAGGAACGTTACTGTGTGGGTGAAGACTGGGACAATTTTGTGGAGAGACTCCAGCAGACCTTTGTCACGAAGGACTGGCTGGGAGAAGATGCGGCTGACAAGCGGAGGGCGCATCTACTGACCAGCTGCAGGACAAAAACATATGCGCTGGTGAAGGACTTGCTCGCACCCCACAAACCGGTCGACAAGTCTTTTGAAGAGCTCAGCCAGCTGATCAGTGAACACTTAAATCCGGCGAGCAGCATACACATGGCCTGGCATCGGTTCTACACACACCGACATCGGGAAGGGCAAAACATCTCGGACTTCGTGGCAGACTTGCGGCGCTTGGCCAGCCTCTAAGTTCTCAGACGCCTGCAGGGGGGAGGTGTTAAGGGATTTTTTCATTGAGGGCATTAGCCATGCCGGGATCTTCAGGAAGCTCATAGAGACCAAGGACTTAACTCTAGAAGGGGCAGCACTGATAGCTCAAACTTTCATAGCCGGGGAAGCAGAGACCAAGCTAATTTACGCGAGTAGTCCTGGGTCCAACGTGGCGACGGACCAAGGAATTAACGTGATAAACACGGCTCAAGATCTCGCAGTCAGGCAAAGACATTTTGAAACTGCAGCAGTCAGACAAAGGCATTTTGTAACTGCCCAAGCTGAAACCAACTCTAAGGTGGGCCCCTGATAGGGACAATGGAGAGGGGAGCGGCAATTCACGCCATCAAGAGGACCATTCACACCCACCATCAGAGTGTTTAGAAACAACCAAGGGAACAATCAGAGAGGAATGCCTGCTAACAGTCCTTTTGTGAACAACGATCTCAGCCAATGCTGGAGATGCGGGGGCAGACATTATGCGAAAAGCTGCAAATTTCAGCAGTTCGTCTGTAGAAATTGTAATGCCAGAGGACATTTGGCTAGGGTTTGCAAACAGCCGATAGCGAGGCTAATCTATGAAACAGAGGAATCAGGTGAGGGGCTTGCAGTGCAGGACAATGCCTGGGGTAAAGCCATGGATGCTGAAGTTCAGCGGGTTCATGTGGCTGACGTCCACAGCTCATACAACAAAATGCCACCCATGATGATGAAAGTTTTATTGAATGGCATCCCGGTGCGCATGGAGCTGGACATGAGAGCTAGCCAGTCCCTCATGAGTGCACAACAATTTGAGAAACTATGGCCACACAGAGCTAGCAGGCCCAAACTGGAACAAATTAATACACAGCTACGGACGTACACCCAAGAGATCATTCCAGTGCTAGGCAATGCAAACGTGGTGATAACACACAATGGGTCACAGAACCAGCTGCCACTCTGGATTGTTCCGGGAAATGGCCCCGCGATTTTGGGAAGGAGCTGGCTAGCTGAGATGAACTGGAAATGGGGGGATGTGCACACCATTTCATCTGTGGAGCGAAGCTCATGCTCACAGGTACTACAAAAATTCGGGTCACTGTTTCAACCCAGTGTCGGAACGTTCAAGGGCACAAAAGTAGTTATACGCATCACCCCGGATGCCAGACCAGTGCACCACAAAGCCAGAGCAGTGCCATACGTAATGCGTGAGAAAATAGAGAATGAACTGGACAGGCTGCTCAGAGAGGGCATAATTTTGCCCGTTGAATTCAGTGACTAGGCAAGTCCCATTGTTCCTGTCCTTAAAGCGGACGGCTCGGTTAGGATCTGTGGTGACTACAAAGCCACCATCAACCAGGTGTCCCTGCAGGACCAATACCCGCTCCCGAGGGCGGAGGACCTTTTTGCCACGTTGGCAGGTAGCAAGCTGTTCACTAAATTGGACCTCACTTCGGCCTACATGACTCAGGAACTGGCTGAAGAATCCAAGCTTCTGACCACCATCACGACACACACGGGTTTATTCATCCACAGCAGGTGTCCTTTTAGCATCCGTTCGGCGGCCGCCATCTTTCAGAGAAACATGGAAAGCTAGCTGAAATTCATTCCCGGCACAATCAACATCCTAATAACGGGTCGAGACACCGAGGAACACCTCCACAACCTGGAGGAGGTGCTACGCCAACTGGACCGGGTAGGCCTGCGGCTGAAGAAGGCCAAGTGTGTGTTTTTGGCTTCAGAGGTCGTGTTTTTGGGCAGCAGGGTTGCCGCAGACGGGTTCCGGCCGACCGAATTCAAAACAGAGGCAATCCGTCGTGCGCCCCAGCCTGGCAACATCGGAGTTGCGATCGTTCCTGGGACTTTCGAACTATTTCGGGAACTTCCTGCCGAACTTAAGCACATTGTTGGAGCCGTTACACATGCTCCTGCATAAGGGTTGTGAATGGTTTTGGGGGGACTGTCAAGAACGGGCTTTCAACAGGACGTGGAACCTGCTTTGTTCCAACAAACTGTTAACGTTGTATGACCCCTGTAAAAAAACGAGTTTCAACATGCGATGCATCATCATACGGGATTGGGTGTGTGTTGCAGCAGGGTAATGGAGACAGACAACTCCAACCGGTGGCTTATGCCTCCAGGTCGCTCTCCCAGGCAGAGCGTGGATACGGCATGGTCAAAAAGGAAGCACTCGCTTGCGTTTATGGTGTGAAAAAAATGCACCAATATCTTTTCGGCAGACCGTTCGAGTTAGAAACAGGCCACAAGCCGTTAACTTCTCTGTTGTCCGACAGCAAGGCGGTCAATGCAAATGCGTCAGCTCGCATACAGCGATGGGCTTTCACGTTGGCTGCGTATGACTACACCATACGGCACCGGCCAGGCACCGAAAATTGCGCTGACGCGCTCAGCAGGCTTCCCCTTGCCACCATTGAGGGGTCGGCGGAGCAAAGCGCTGAGATGGTCATGGCCGTTGAGGCTTTTGACACCGCAGGCTCCCCCATCACAGCCTGCCAGATCAAACTCTGGACCAACAGGGACCCCCTGCTATCCATGATAAAGAAATGTGTCCTGACGGGGGATTGGGCGCCCACGCACGGGGCGTACCACGAGGAGGTCAGACCGTTTCAGAGACGGGTGGATGAGTTTTCCATCCAAGCCGACTGCCTGCTATGGGGCAGCCAAGTAGTCATGCCCCAGAAGGGGAGGGAAGCATTCATCAGGGAACTCCACAGCGAGCACCCTGGCATCATGTTAATGAAGGCCATTGCCCGGTCACATGTATGGTGGCCGGGGGTTGACTCAGACCTGGAACACTGGGTTCGCAGGTGCACAACGTGTGCTCAGCTGGGCAACGCCCCCAGGGAGGCCCCACTCAGTCTGTGGCCCTGGCCCACCAAGCCTTGGTCACGCATTCACGTGGACTATGCAGGCCCGTTCATGGGAAAAATTTTCTTGATAATTGTCGATGTATACTCGAAATGGATCGAGTGCATCATATTAAACTCGTGCATGGCATCCATCACCGTGGAGAGCCTGCGCATGGTTTTCGCGACTCACGGCTTACCGGACATTCTGGTCCATGTTTCACCAGCCATGAATTCCAGGAGTTTATGTCGGGTAATGGCATCAAACATGTCCGGACGGCGCCGTTCAAGCCGGCTTCCAATGGCCAGGCGGAACGTGCGGTCCAAGCCATAAAGCAAGGCATGCTCCGCATCCAAGGACCCTCTCTGCAGTACCGCCTATTGCGCCTCCTGCTGGCCTATAGGTCCCGGCTGCACTCGCTCACGGGAGCTCCAGAACTCCTCATGAAACGTATGCTCAAAACGCGGCTGTCCCTCATCCACCCAACCCTGGTAGACATTGTTGAGGGCAAGCGCCAGTCCCAAACCGAGTGCCACAATCGTAACTCAAGGGAGAGATGTATAGAAATGGATGATCCGGTATTTGTACTTAACCATGCATTGGGACCCAAGTGGCTGGGGGGCACCATAATTGGTAAAGAGGAAAACAGGGTCATAGTGGTCAGACTCAATAATGGGCAGATATGCCGCAAACACTTGGACCAAGTAAAGAAAAGGTTCAGCATAGACACCGATGAACATGAAGAAGATCATGAGATGTCAACCACACCACTGCCAGTGGACGAGCAACAAGGACAATCACCAGCATGCAGAGTCCCTGTGGCCAGCCCGGACAGGCAACCTCAGGTGACAGAAACGCATGCCAAGGCTCAGCCACTAGAGCCTCAACTGCGGCGCTACACAAGAGAGCGTCGACCACCTGGTAGACTTAACCTTTGAGTCAAAAAGACATGAGGGGGGAGGTGATGTCATGTATGTAACCAGCATACTACTGTAACCCTTATACAATTGTAACCCTCATGTAACCACTATATACTGTACATACTTACTAGAATTGCACACCTTGACCACAGGGGGTGTACTTGTGGGAGACACTCCTTACCTGGAGATTCAGGTATATAAGGGGATGTCCCTCGCAGGGCCAGCACTCCTTGGTCCAGGCAATAAAGGTGAAGGTCACAGAGTGACTGTGTCTGCAGTACGTGCTTCATGTGATTATGTTTAAGAGTTAAGGACTCAACAATAATCTTATGTGTTTCGATAAAGTCACCTCTCATTCTTCTGAATTCCAATGAGTAGAGGCCCAACCTCCTCAACCTTTCCTCATGTCAACCCCCTCATTCCCGGAATCAACCTAGTGAACCTTCACCAGACTGATTCCCGGGATGGCGGGACTGACCTATCAAGAAAGACTGGATCAACTGGGCTTGTATTCACTGGAGTTCAGAAGAATGAGAGGGGACCTCATAGAAACGTTTAAAATTCTGACGGGGTTAGACAGGTTAGATGCAGGAAGAATGTTCCCAATGTTGGGGAAGTCCAGAACCAGGGGACACAGTCTAAGGATAAGGGATAAGCCATTTAGGACCGAAATGAGGAGGAATTTCTTCACCCAGAGAGTGGTGAACCTGTGGAATTCTCTACCACAGAAAGTTGTTGAGGCCAATTCACTAAATATATTCAAAAAGGAGTTAGATGAAGTCCTTACTACTAGGGGGATCAAGGGGTATGGTGAGAAAGCAGGAATGCGGTACTGAAGTTGCATGTTCAGCCATGAACTCATTGAATGGCGGTGCAGGCTAGAAGGGCCGAATGGCCTACTCCTGCACCTATTTTCTATGTTTCTATATTTCTCTGAATTGCTTCCAAAGCAAGTATATCCTTTCGTAAATATGGAAACCAAAACTGTACGCAGTATTCCAGGTGTGGCCTCACCAATCTAACTGTAGCAAGACTTCCCTGCTTTTATACTCCATCCCCTTTGCAATAAAGGCCAAAGTTCCATTGGCCTTCCTGATCACTTGCTGTACCTGCATACTAACTGTTATGTATGCAAAACCATGTAACCAGCATTCTACCGCCACCAGAGGGCATATCTGTTGGAGCTCCAAGGGATCCCAGCATCCCTTGGGAGCACTGTATATAAGCAGGCCTCCTATGCTATATCAGTACTTTAGAGTTAGAATAAAGAGACTAAGGTCACACTTACTCACGTCTACAGTACTCGGTCACATTGCTTTATTTGAGACATAACAACTGGTGACGAGATAACGAACCATCACACGAAAATGCAGAGAACTGTTGCTATCCTGGAGAAATTCTCAGAAGGGGATGATTGGGAGGCCTTTGTGGAGCAACTCGACCAATACTTCGTGGCCAACAAGCTGGAATGGAGTGTAAACACTGCCAAATGAAGGGCGATCCTCCTCACCGTCTGTGGGGCAACAACCTATGGCCTCATGAAGAATCTTCTTGCTCCGGTGAAACCAACAACCAAATCATATGAAGAACTGTGTATGCTGGTCCGGGAGCACTTAAATCAGAAGGATAGTGTTCTGATGACAAGGTATCGATTTTACACGTGTCAACGGTCTGAAGGCCAGGAAGTTCCGCGCTACGTCGCCGAACTAAGGCGCCTTACAGGACATTGCGAATTCAGTGGATTCATGGAGCAAATGCTAAGAGAATTTTTTGTGCTTGGCATTGGCCATGAGGTTATCCTTCGCAAACTATTGACTGTTGAAACACCGAACCTGAGCAAAGCCATATGTCCACTAGCGATAACACCAAACAAATTTCGTAGCATAAAGATGCTTTGGCAAATACTGTACACAAAGTAATATCGTTTTCAGGCAAGAATGCATATGGCAGAACGTACATGCTGGCAGTTGCTTGACCTCAGATGATTCAGAGTCCACCATCAAGTGTGAATGCGAGACAATTAACACCTTGTTGGTGCAGCGGAGGTGATCATCGAGCCCATCAATGCCGCTTCAAACACTATGCGTGCAAAGGCTGTGGAACAATGGGACACCTCCAGCGAATGTGCAGGAGAGCTGCAAACCACCACGTTGCAGAGGAAGACTGATCCATGGCGAATCAAACTGAACTAGAAACTCAAACCGAGGAAGCAGAAGTGTATGGGGTGCACACCTTCACCACAATGTCCATCGTTCATGTTAAAAGTTGAACTGAACGGAATTTCAGTATCCATGGAATTGGACACAGGCGTGATTCAGTCCATCATGAGCAAAACGGCCTTCGACAGGCTGTGGTGCAACAAGGCACACAGGCCCAAGCTGAGCTCCATTCATACCAAGCTGAGAACTTACACTAAAGATCTGATCCCTGTAATTGGCAGTGCAGCAGTAAAAGTCTCCAATGATGGAGCAGTGCACGAACTACCACTATGGATTGTACCAGGAGATGGCCCCACACCGTTCGGCAGAAGCAGGCTGGGAAAAATCCGTTGCAACTTGGATGACATCCGAGCGCTTTCGTCCGTCGACGGCACCTCATGGGCCCAGGTTCTGAGCAAGTTTCTGTCACTGTTTGAGCCAGGCATCGGAAATTTCTCTGGGGCAAAGGTGCAGATCCATCTGATTCCCGGTACATGACCCATCCACCACAAGGCACGTGCAGTGCCATACATGATGCGAGAGAAAGTGGAGATCGAGCTGGACAGGCTGCAGCAAGAGGGCATCATCGCACCGGTTAAGTTCAACGAGTGGGCCAGTCCGATTGTTCCGGTTCTCAAGGGTGATGGCATGGTCAGAATTTGTGAGGACTATAAAGTAACGATTAACTATTTTTTGCTGCAGGACCAGTACCAGCTACCCAAGGCAGATGATCTATTTGCGATGCTGGCAGGAGGGAAGGCGTTCACCAAGTTAGACCTGACCTCGGCCTACATGACACAGGAGCTGGTGGAATCCTCGAAAGGCCTCACCTGCATCAACACGCACAAAGGTCTGTTCATCTACAATCGATGCCCGTTTGGGATTTGATTGGCCACGGCTATTTTTCAAAGGAACATGGAGAGTCTGCTAAAGTTGGTTCTGCGCACTGTAGTTTTCCAGGACGACATATTGATCACGGGTTGGGACACCATTGAACACTTGCAGAACCTGGAAGAGGTTCTAAGTCAGCTAGATCGTGTGGGACTCAGGGTTGAAATGCTCGAAGTGTGTTTTCCTAGTGCCAGAGGTTGAGTTCTTAGGGAGAAGAATCGCGGCAGTTGGCATCAGACCCACCGACCGCCAAGACGGAGGCCATCAAGAACACGCTGAGACCATCGAACATGACGGAGCTGCGGTCATTCCTGGGACTCCTCAATTATCTTGGTAATTTCCTACCCGGGTTAAGCATCTTGCTAGAACCTCTACACATGTTGCTACACAAGGGAGATGACTGGGTATGGGGGAAATCACAAGAGACTGCTTTTTAGAAAGCCAGAAATCTGTTATGTTCCAACAAACTGCTTGTTCTGTGTGACCCATGTAAACGTTTAGTGCTAGCTTGCGATGCGTCTTCGTACGGGGTCGGATGTGTGTTACAACAAGCAAATGAATCGGGAACATTGCAACCAGTCGCTTATGTGTTCAGGAGCTTGTCCAAGTCTGAAAGGGCCAACAGCATGATTGAAAAAGAAGCTCTGGAATATGTTTACGGGGTAAAAAAAATGCACAAGTATCTGTTTGGGCTTAAGTTCGAGTTAGAAACCGACATAAGCCACTCATATCGCTGTTCTCAGAGAGCAAAGGTATTAATACGAATGCCTCTGCTCACATCCAAAGATGGACGCTCACGCTGTCTTCATTTAACTATGTAATTCGCCACAGCCCAGGCACAGCGAACTGCGCTGATGCTCTCAGTCGGCTACCATTGCCCACCACTGGGGTGGAAATGGCACAGCCTGCAGACTTGCTCTAGGTGATGGATGAATTCGAAAATGAAAAGTCACCCATTACGGCCCGCCAGATCAGGACCTGGACCAGCCAGGATCCTTTACTGTCCCTTGTAAAAAACTGTGTCCACCATGGGAGCCGGTCCAGCATCCCAGCGGAAATGCATGAAGAGATCAAGCCGTTCCAGCGGCGCAAAGACGAAATGTCCATACAGGCGGACTGTCTTTTATGGGGTAATCATGTGGTTTTGCCCAAGAAAGGCAGGGAAATGTTCATACGCGACCTACACAGTACCCACCCAGGCATAGTAATGATGAAAGCTATAGCCAGTTCCCATGTGTGGTGGCCCGGCATCGATTCAGATTTTGAGTCTTGCGTGCGCCAATGCAACACTTGCTCTCAACTGAGCAATGCACCCAGGGAGGCACCGCTAAGTTTGTGGTCATGGCCTTCCAAACCGTGGTCTAGGATCCATGTTGACTTTGCTGGCCCATTTCTAGGCAAAATGTTCTTGGTTGTTTTGGATGCTTATTTAAAATGGATTGAGTGTGTAATAATGTCTGTAAGCACGTCCACTGCCACCATCGAAAACCTATGAGACATGTTTGCCTGATGTCCTAGTCAGCGACAATGGGCCGTGCTTCACCTTGCTGAATTCAAGGATTTCATGACCCGTAATGGGATCAAGCACGTCACATCTGCCCCGTTCAAACCCGCATCCAACCGCCAGGCATAACGGGCAGTCTAAACCATCAAGCAAAGCTTGAAACGCGTGTTGGATGGCTCCCTGCAGACCCGCCTGTCCCGAGTCCCGCTCGCTCACCGGGGTTCCCCCTGCTGAACTGCTCATGAAAAGAGCATTCAAAACAAGACTCTCTCTAGTCCACCCTGATCTCCATGATCATGTCGAGGGCAGGCAGCATCAACATGATCGCGCAAATTTGTCACGTGATATTGAAGTCAATGACCCTGTATTTGTACTCAACTATGGACATGGTCCCAAGTGGCTTGCTGGCACTGTCATAGCCAAAGAAGGGAGTAGGGTATTTCAGGTCAAACTCGCAAATGGACTAACTTGCAGAAAGCATTTGGACCAAACCAAACTGCGGTTCACAGACAGCCACGAGCAACCTGAAGAGGACACCACCAACTTCGACCCTCCGACATACACAAGTGGTAACTGACATCATGGTTGACCACGAAGCTGAACTCATCATCCCCAGCAGCCCAGCAAAACTAGCTGCGCAGCAGCCCAGCGAAGGCCCAACCAACTCACCCACACCTATGTTTGTACCGAGATGATCGACTGGGGAGTGGAAGGCCCCAGAGCGTCTCATCCTGTAAATAAGTGTACTATTGACTTTGGGAGGGAGTGATGTTATGTATGCAATACTATGTAACCAGCATTCTACCGCCACCAGAGGGCGTATCTGTTGGAGTCCCAAGGGATCCCAGCATCCCTTGGGAGCACAGTATATAAGCAGGTCTCCCATGCTGTACCAGCATGCTGGAGTTAGAATAAAGAGACTAAGGTCACACTTACTCACGTCTACAGTCACATTGCTTTATTAGAGACATAACACTAACCTTTTCTGTTTCATGCACAAGTATGGTCCCGCTGTAAAGCAGCACTTTGCAATTTTTCTCCATTTAATTAATAACTTGCTCTTTGATTTTTTTCTGCCAAAGTGCATGAGCTCACACTTTCCAACATTATACTCCATCTGCCAAATTTTTGCACACTCACTTCGACTGTCTATGTCCATTTGCAGATTTTTTGTGTCCTCCTCACACATTGCTTTTCCTTCCATCTTTGTATCATCAGCAAACTTGGCTACATTACAGTCGGTCCCTTCTTCCAAGTAGTTAATATAGATTGTAAATAGTTGGGGTCCCAGCACTGATCTCTGCGGCACCCCACTAGCTACTGATTGCCAACCCGAGAATGAACCATTTATCCTGACTCTCTGTTTTCTGTTAGTTAGCCAATCCTCTATCCATGCTAATATATTACCCACAGCCCCGTGCAATTTTATCTTGTGCAGTAACCTCTTATGTGGCACCTTATCAAATGCCTTCTGGAAGTCCAAATACACCACATCCACTGGTTCTCTTCCCTTCCAATGGGAGGAAAAGACCTCCCCAGGAGACCAACGCAGCCTGGTTTCACATTGCACAGGAGGGCACAAGCAGGGATGTCGTCCGGAGGAGCTGGCTGCAGTGATCAAACCTTTCAATGATCTTAGTAGATCCTTAATTGTTACTGCAAAGCCACACTCAACCTAATCCTGCTATGTCACTCATCACATCCCCATCACTCTTCTCTACCCTAGGCATCCAGAAGGCATTCCTGCACATCCTTACTCACACCAACTTAGCTCGCACCTCTACCCATCCCTCTATCTACATTATCACATTCCCAACTCACTAGCCACATCTCACACTCATCCTCATCCTTGTCCAATCATACCAACTAACATCACATAAAGGATGGCACTTGGGTCTTTTAGCCAATGTTCATGCAGAGTTTCTGCTAATGTGATGTCAAACATTGAAAACTTTATTTTGAACACTTTGTGTTCTTGGACAGACTTGCTTGAGCCTTTGGAAGTGGCTTAGTGAGTTGTAGTGAATGGTGAGACATTAGGGTACACCCCTCAATGGTAATGAATGTGAAAGGAATGGCTTGGGCATTGCAGGAATGCTTTATGATGCTGTTGTGGGGTGGTACTAACCTGGTTCATCATGTGGCAGACAGGGTTTACAGCATCAAGTGAAGTAAATGTGGCATGGAGAAGCTATCTCTGGTGTCCTGGGCAGTAATGTATTCAGGTGCTGATGCCCTGTGTGCAGCATCAGGTGATTGCAGAGAAGTTTGGCATTGTTGGTAGTGATGCTGGTATGTTTAGTGATGTTGGTGTTGGGCTGATTGTGATGGGACTCTGATGACCAAGGTGAGATTTTTTTCAAGGGCACCAATGTTGAAGGAATAGATGGAAGCTGAAGTTGAGATGACAGAAGTGATCTGTCAATGGTGAGAGAGGTTGCTCCAAGGAGGTGACAGTGGATATAGAGTTCACTGCAAACTCTTTCAAACTGCATAAACTCAAAAGTGTCTTTCAAATCCTGACGACTTCAGCTTCTGAGATTGGAATGTGAACAGCTGTGAAATGGTAGCTTTTATAACACTTTTGCAACTGTCAACGAGTCAAAACAATGAAGGGTAATTGAGAATTTGACACACTTATCTGACATGAAGCCCGAGCGATGGGATGCTGCTGAAAAAGTTGGAATAATGCTAAGTACCTGGTAAAATTCTTTTAAAATACCTTTTGAAGTACCTCATAATGATGATAATTGGCTGGACAGCCGCTTAGTGTTGGGTCTGTGAACTGCAGCCAGATCCGGCACTTTGGAAACTGACAAGGAGGCAGCATCCCGCCCTGCTGTCAATCACAGCCATTTTGACAGCTGTTCCGCCTCCAAAACCACACTCGCAGGGCTGGCAAGATTCTTCAATCTGATTAGTTAAGGATGTACACAGTTGCTTTCCCTGTTGACACATGTCCAAGATCCACTGTAGAGATGCCGTGCTTTTTGAATTTCTAATCACCCCAAGTTGCAGTGCAAAAGCCCACAGAAAGTCTGTGGACAAGTGTAAATGTAATAATGCTTTGTTTGCCACTCACCGCAAAATCCAGGTCATTGTTTTGCATGTGCAAATATTACTAATGCTCCCATTCCTTCCAATGGAAGAAAAATTAACAATGCAATTGGATAACATTTTCTGTTATCCTTATAACACATCCTGTTTATTTTTTCTTCACGATATGGAAACATTCTAATCGGTATCTGAAAAATAAACAGGATGTGTTATAAATGTTCTGCAATTCATAAGACTTCAAAGACACTTTTGAATAAATTCTGGAAAGCCCCATACTGCTCCTGGCTATTATATATTATTTCAGACGCGTGAATTATAATTTTTAATTTCCAAACACTGCAGATGATGAAATAATTAACTTGTCAAACTCTTGAATCTGAAATGGAATGTACAATTTCTTTTAAAGAGCATTCAAAATTGGTACAGTTTTAAGGTAACATCTTCTTAGTTAATTGTTGAAATACAGTTTTCAATATATGCTTGGATGTGTTTTTCTGAATGGTTAGTACATTATATGCAACAAACAGCTGATTCTTTTGGAAAAGAAAAGCTTTAAAATGCTTTCAAGCCTATTCATTGTTCACAAAGTAAATTTCAAATAGTATTAAAGAAAACTTACTGAAATGATAAATAATGGGAAATTAAAATCATAGCACTCAATGTTCCCCAAAGCCGTTTTTTGGCGTATTGCCAGAATTACGCCCATTTTTCAAGGCCACAACTCCAAAAATAAATGTGCCAAGTGTCCCTGTTCTATTTTTTGAAATTGGTGCCGCACAGCCTGTCCTGGAGCCTCAGGGGTGGAGCCTAATGCCTGCGCTGAAAAATGATACTGCCCTTTTCTGCACATGCATGAAAAAAAAAAATGTTTTTGACGTGATTCCTATGGGCGCGCATGCGCAGTACAGCTCCCGGTCTGCAATCGGCCATTTTTAAAGTGGCAGTTGTGTGTGAGAAATTTGAGTGCCAAGTGAGAACTTTAATTCTCATTGAAAAATCGGAGCTGCAATACAAGATGCAACACGGTGCAAGGACCAAGAATTTCTTACAGGATGATGTGGAGGCACTAATTACTGTGATTGAGGGCAGATGGCATGAGCTGGACACCAGCAGAGGTCGCATAAAAGTTCCACCAAAAGAAATGAAGAAACGCTGGACCAACTTGCAGAAGTTTACTGCGCAATGGTGACCATCCCGAGGTCTGGAAGTCAATGCAAAAAGAAATGTCAGGACCTTGGTCAAGTAGTTAGTGTAAGTAATATTTTCATTTATTCAATAGAATTGCAATTGAAAATGTGATCATCTGTATATATCCCACCCAGCAGAAAGACACTCTCTCTAAAAAGTTATCTTTTCATCTTTGCAGAGGAAAGTGGCACACAACAAATGAGAGAGAACTCGAACAGGAGGAGGCCCGGCAAATCTGCAGCCACTGAAACCCTTGGAAGAGAGGGTCGCAGTTTTGATGGGTTCTGCCTGGAGAAAAGCAACCGCCATTGCACAAGCTGGGCCCACACTCGAGGGAGAGGATAAGGCCTGCAAATTCCAGTCTGGCTTTCCTAAATGTTAAGTACTGCGTGGGCTAGCCATGTTTTGGTTCATGGGGATGACTCCGTCAACTACGCTTCGGTTGATGCAATGTGCTATTATTCATCGTGGTCCTTCAAATCAGCCTGCCGCCTGCGCTGTGTGAGCCTACTCATGCCACCCACCCTGTCCCCTCCTCTGCTGCTAATCATTTTTCTGTTCTGTAGATATGTAAAGAGAAAAAGGTTAGTAAAGACAAACGTAGGTCCCCTGCAGTCAGAATCAGGGGAAGTCATAACGGGCAACAAAGAAATGGCGGACCAATTGAACAAGTACTTTGGTTCGGTATTCACGAAGGAGGACACAAACAACCTTCCGGTTATAAAAGGGGTCGGGGGGTCTAGTAAGGAGGAGGAACTGAGGGAAATCCTTATTAGTCAGGAAATTGTGTTGGGGAAATTGATGGGATTGAAGGCCGATAAATCCCCAGGGCCTGATGGACTGCATCCCAGAGTACTTAAGGAGGTGGCCTTGGAAATAGTGGATGCATTGACAGTCATTTTCCAACATTCCATTGACTCTGGATCAGTTCCTATCGAGTGGAGGGTAGCCAATGTAACCCCACTTTTTAAAAAAGGAGGGAGAGAGAAAACAGGGAATTATAGACCGGTCAGCCTGACATCGGTAGTGGGTAAAATGATGGAATCAATTATTAAGGATGTCATAGCAGTGCATTTGGAAAGAGGTGACATGATAGGTCCAAGTCAGCATGGATTTGTGAAAGGGAAATCATGCTTGACAAATCTTCTGGAATTTTTTGAGGATGTTTCCAGTAGAGTGGACAAGGGAGAACCAGTTGATGTGGTATATTTGGACTTTCAGAAGGCGTTCGACAAGGTCCCACACAAGAGATTGATGTGCAAAGTTAGAGCACATGGGATTGGGGGTAGTGTGCTGACATGGATTGAGAACTGGTTGTCAGACAGGAAGCAAAGAGTAGGAGTAAATGGGGACTTTTCAGAATGGCAGGCAGTGACTAGTGGGGTACCGCAAGGTTCTGTGCTGGGGCCCCAGCTGTTTACACTGTACATTAATGATTTAGATGAGGGGATTAAATGTAGTATCTCCAAATTTGCGGATGACATTAAGTTGGGTGGCAGTGTGAGCTGCGAGGAGGATGCTGTGAGGCTGCAGAGCGACTTGGATAGGTTAGGTGAGTGGGTAAATGCATGGCAGATGAAGTATAATGTGGATAAATGTGAGGTTATCCACTTTGGTGGTAAAAACAGAGAGACAGACTATTATCTGAATGGTGACAGATTAGGAAAAGGGGAGGTGCAAAGAGACCTGAGTGTCTTGGTACATCAGTCATTGAAGGTTGGCATGCAGGTGCAGCAGGCGGTTAAGAAAGCAAATGGCATGTTGGCCTTCATAGCAAGGGGATTTGAGTACAGGGGCAGGGAGGTGTTGCTACAGTTGTACAGGGCATTGGTGAGGCCACACCTGGAGTATTGTGTACAGTTTTGGTCTCCTAACCTGAGGAAGGACATTCTTGCTATTGAGGGAGTGCAGCGAAGGTTCACCAGACTGATTCCCGGGATGGCGGGACTGACCTATCAAGAAAGACTGGATCAACTGGGCTTGTATTCACTGGAGTTCAGAAGAATGAGAGGGGACCTCATAGAAACATTTAAAATTCTGACGGGGTTAGACAGGTTAGATGCAGGAAGAATGTTCCCAATGTTGGGGAAGTCCAGAACCAGAGGTCACAGTCTAAGGATAAGGGGGAAGCCATTTAGGACCGAGATGCGGAGGAACTTCTTCACCCAGAGAGTGGTGAACCTGTGGAATTCTCTACCACAGAAAGTTGTTGAGGCCAATTCACTAAATATATTCAAAAAGGAGTTAGATGAGGTCCTTACTACTAGGGGGATCAAGGGGTATGGCGAGAAAGCAGGAATGGGGTACTGAAGTTGAATGTTCAGCCATGAACTCATTAAATGGCGGTGCAGGCTAGAAGGGCCGAATGGCCTACTCCTGCACCTATTTTCTATGTTTCTATGTTTCTATGTTATATTTTGCAGAACTTGAGGCCAACCCTGACGATGCAGAAGAAGATTCAGATGAGGACGAGCCTGAAGAAGAGAACATCTTCCAATCCCACCTTCCAGACCAAGAGCATGGGGGTGAGGGGGAGGGGATGGATGAAGCCCCCCCCCTGTTGTATTCACTTTGGAGGAGGTGTAGGTGCCGCCCCTTCCCTGAGATGTGGTTTGAGTGTTGGTGGAACATTCCATGGTTTCCTACTGTCCGAGGCTTGGGATTCCAGTGGGGAGCAGCGAGGCACATCCAGGTCCCCACCGTCCCAGGCTGCAGGTTCCAGTGGGATGCAGCAAGGCACACCCGGGGCCCACTGTCTGAGGCTGTGGGTCCCACTGGGATGCTACGAGCCACACCCAGGAGGAGAGGAAGGAGAGCTCGACCACGCTCTCCTGAGGTGCAGGATCTAACAGATGTGGTTCACATGATGGCAATGAGTGCAGAGAGCATTGACCTTACCCGATCACTCCTGGACACCATCAGTGGGGTGGGTGATGAGCTATTGGGACTGTCGGGAGAAGTAACAACACTCTCGCGAGAAATGGGAACGCTGTCCGCGAACATGAGGGAGGGTTATCTCAGTTAGCAGAAACAATGTTAGTGCACATGAGGGAGGGAATGTTGCAGTGAGCTGATGCACTGTCAGTGAACATGAGGGAGGGAATGTCGCAGGAAGTTCAAACACTGTCAGTGGACATGAGGGAGGGAATGTTGCAGGTAGTTGACACACTTTTGCTCAACCTGAGGGAGGGCATGTCATAGGTAGGTAAGACACTGTCGGCAAACATGAGGGAGGGAATGTTGCAGGTAGTTGAGACACCATCAGGGATCATGAGGGAGGGAATGTTGGACTTAGCTGCTGCAATAAGGGAACATGCCCAGAACCCGCACCCATTGACAGAATCAACTGCCACTCCCACTGCACTCCCCAGACCAGCATCTGAAGAGGCCGAAGCCGGGCCTTCCCCATTACCGCTTGCCCCCCTCTCTCCCCATCAAGAAGTGCGCATTACCCGAGATGTTCAAGAGAATAAGCTTGGTACCAACCCGAGAAACGCTGAGCCACCGCCTGCGCCAGAGGTGGTGGAGTCACCAAGACCAAGCGCAGCGGGCGGTCTTAGAATAAGGTGGAGGAGAGATGGGTGCAGCCTTTCTTTGCTGCTGCTGCAGTTGTTGTTGTTGTTATTATTATTGTTGTTATGTTGTAATT
Organism: Pristiophorus japonicus; assembly: GCF_044704955.1. NCBI lineage: Eukaryota > Metazoa > Chordata > Chondrichthyes > Pristiophoridae > Pristiophorus > Pristiophorus japonicus. Next base: position 143,532,845 of record NC_091986.1, read on the forward strand.
GTTCTCAAATTAAACGTTTTTTGTAAGTTACGTAAATTTACAAGTTTAAAAGTTAGTAAGTGATCTTAAAGTTTTTAAGTGATCTTAAAGTTTGTAAGTGATCTTAAGTGAAAACTTTAAAGTTTGATACAAGAATATGTTTATTGAAGTTAAATACAAACAAATGTTTGTTAAACTTTTTAATAAAATATATTTTAAATTATAACTGAATTATTTACATTATTTGTTCCAATATTAACACAAACTTTTGGAACTCAAGAAGAATCTTTTCCATTATTTGTTTGATTATTAACACAACTTTTTAAAGTAAACAAGAATCATTTCCATCATTTGTTCCAGTAACACAACACAAAATTACAGAACAGGTCCAAACAGTAAACATGGTCCATGTGGAATAGATGCCGCTGAGCCTTCAGGCAGCAAAGCGTTCCCTGATGAGCTGATGGCGCAGGGCTCAAGCAATCGTTAAAGGGGCATGATGGCTCGCCCTCCTCCTCATCATCTGCATCTTCATCTTCATTATCACCAGCCACTCTCACCTCAGGTGGGTCTTCTACTACCAGCTGCTGCTGCCTCATGATGGCTAAGTTATGCAGCATGCAGCAAACAACAGTGAACTGACCAACAATCAAAGGGGAGTATTGTAAGTAGCCTCCCGAATGATCCAGGCATCGGAAATTCTAGCTCAAGGTGTCAATGGTTCTTGCTATGATGCTGCGTGTCGCAATGTGCGACATGTTGTATTCCCGGTCAGCTTCCGTCCAGGTTACACGTAGGGGTGTCATGAGCCAGGTGGCGAGGTCATATCCTTTGTCACCCAGTAGCAATTTCTGCCCTTCTGGCTGCTGCTGAAACATGGCAGATATAGTGCTCTCGAGTAGGATGAACGCATAATGGGTGCTCCCAGGGTATCTTGCATCAACTGACATGATGCGATGCATGTCGTCACACATGAGCTGCACGTTAATGGAGACTTTTCTGTTACTGTACATCTTGGAATCCTCCAAAGGTGCTCATAAGGCGATGTGGGTTCAATCAATGCAGCCCTGTACCTGTGGGAAGCCAGCAATCCTGGAGAAGCCCACAGCCCTTTGATGCATTACCTGGGCAGTCATGGGGAACTTTAAATAGTCATTCCTCTGGCCATACAGTGCAGCAGTCACCTGCTGAATGCAGATATGTGTTGCCTGTTGAGAAATGGCGCACACATCCCTAGTTGTAGCCTGGAATGATCCAGATGCATGGAATGACCCATCACCCCCCTACCCACCCGGGCTTGATTTAATGCTTAGTGCAGGCTTCCGATGCCTTCCGCATGTCTTCCACAGCCCACCTCGCTCCTCCTCGGGCTTCTTTTGAAGCAAAGCCCCGAGCTCCTGTGTCTGGATGAGTATCAGATTCTGCCAGCTGACGCTATGACCCTCAAGCCCTGTTTACAGACGTTCAGTGGTGGCATGTCAATTTGTAAAAAAATAATGATCATCATCGTCGTCGTCGTCGACGTCATGTCACGTCCACCACCACCATCACCACGTCCACCACCACATCCACCACCACCACCATCACCCACCACCACCACCACCATCACCACCACCACCACCATCACCATCACCACCATCACCACCATCACCACCACCACATCCACCACCACCACCACCACCATCACCACGTCCACCACCACATCCACCACCACCACCAACACCCACCACCACCACCACCACCACCACCAACACCCACCACCACCACCACCACCATCACCACGTCCACCACCACATCCGCCACCATCACCACGTCCACCACCACATCCACCACCACCACCAACACCCACCACCACCACCACCACCATCACCACATCCACCACCACATCCACCACCATCACCACGTCCACCACCACATCCACCACCACCACCATCACCCACCACCACCACCACCATCACCACCACCACCACCATCACCACCATCACCACCATCACCACCACCACATCCACCACCACCACCACCACCACCACCAACACCCACCACCACCACCACCACCATCACCACGTCCACCACCACATCCACCACCATCACCACATCCACCACCACCACCACCATCACCGTCCACCATCACCACATCCACCACCACCACCATCACCACCACCACCACCATCACCACCACCACCACCATCACCACCACCATCACCACCACCATCACCACCACCACATCTACCACCACCACCACCACCATCACCACATCCACCACCACCACCATCACCATCACCACGTCCACCACCACATCCACCACCACCACCACCATCACCGTCCACCATCACCACATCCACCACCACCATCACCATCACCACCACATCCACCACCACCACCACCATCACCGTCCACCATCACCACATCCACCACCACCACCATCACCACCATCACCACCATCACCACCACCAGCACCACCATCACCACCACCACATCCACCACCACCACCACGACCATCACCACATCCACCACCACCACCATCACCACCATCACCGTCCACCATCACCACATCCACCACCACCACCATCACCACCATCACCACCATCACCACCACCACCACCATCACCACCACCACCACCACCATCACCACCACCACATTCACCACCACCACCACGACCATCACCACATCCACCACCACCACCATCACCACCATCACCGTCCACCACCACCACCATCACCACATCCACCACCACCACCACCACCATCACCACATCCACCACCACCACCATCACCACGTCCACCAACACCACCATCACCACATCGAGGAAGACTTAGTTCCACTCTTAAAATGAGTTCTTAGGTGGCTGAACAGTCCAATACAAGAACCACAGTCTCTGTCACAGGTGGGGCAGATAGTCGTTGAGGGAAGGGGTGGATGGGACTGATTTGCCGCACGCTCTTTCCACTACCTGCGCTTGATTTCTGCATGCTCTCGGCAATGAGACTCGAGATGCTCAGTGCTCTCCCGGATGCACTTCCTCCACTTAGTGCGATCTTTGGTCAGGGACTCCCAGGTGTCAATGGAGATGTTGCACTTTATCAGGGAGGCTTTGAGGGTGCCCTTGTAACATTTCCGCGACCCACCTTTGGCTCATTTGCCCTGAAGGAGTTCCGAGTAGAGCACTTGCTTTGGGAGTCTCGTGTCTAGCATGCTAACTATGTGGCCTGCCCAGCAGAGCTGATCAAGTGTGGTCAGTGCTTCAATGCTGGGGATGTTGGCCTGGTCGAGGACACTAGCGTTGGTGTGTCTGTCCTCCCAGGGGATTTGCAGGATCTTGCAGAGACATTGTTGATGGTGTTTCTCCAGCGACTTGAGGTGTCTACTGTACATGGTCGATAGCTCTGCGTCATACAGGAGGACGGGTATTACTACAGCCCTGTAGACCATGAGCTTTGTGGCAGTTTTGAGGGCCTGGTCTTCGAACACTCTTCCATTTACTGCCTTTTAAGATAAAAAAATGTAATCTTTATTGTGCGTGTTTAAGCGTTCTTTACTCCCTCCAAAACTTCACTGAAAAACAATGGCGTCTTTCTGTGCCAATTTTTCAATGCGCGCTGGTTTTTCTTAACTATTTTGAGGATGTAACTAGTAGAGTGGACAAGGGAGAACCAGTGGATGTGGTGTATTTGGACTTTCAAAAGGCTTTTGACAAGGTCCCACACAAGAGATTAGTGTGCAAAATTAAAGCACATGGTATTGGGGGTAATGTATTGACGTGGATAGAGAAATGGTTGGCAGACAAGAAGCAAAGAGCAGGAATAAACGGGTCCTTTTCAGAATGGCAGGCAGTGACTAGTGGGGTACTGCAAGATTCAGTTCTTGGTCCCCAGCTATTTACAATATACATTAATGATTTGGATGAAGGAATTGAATGTAATATCTCCAAGTTTGCAGATGATACTAAGCTGGGTGGCAGTGTGAGCTGTGAAGAGGATGCTATGAGGCTGCAGGGTGACTTGGACAGGTTAGGTGAGTGTCAAATGCATGGCAGATGACGTATAATGTAGATAAATGTGAGGTTATCCACTTTGGGGGCAAAAACAGGGAGGCAGAATATTATCTGAATGATGACAGATTAGGAAAAGGGGATGCGCAACGAGACCTGGGTGTCATGGTACATCAGTCATTGAAAGTTGGCATGTAGGTACAGCAGGCGGTGAAGAAAGCAAATGGCATGTTGGCCTTCATAGCGAGAGGATTTGAGTATAGGAGCAGGGAGGTTTTACTGCAGTTGTACAGGGCCTTGGTGAGGCCACACCTTGAATATTGTGTTCAGTTTTGGTCTCCTAATCTGAGGAAGGGCATTCTTGTTATTGAGGGAGTGCAGCGAAGGTTCAGCAGACTGATTCCCGGTAAGTTAGAACTGACATATGAAGAAAGACTAGGCTTCTATTCACTGAAATTGAGAAGAATGAGAGGGGATCTCATAGAAACATGTAAAATTCTGACAGAATTGGACAGGTTAGATGCAGGAAGAATGTTCCTGATGTTGGGGAAGTCCAGAACCAGGGGCCACAGTCTAAGGAGAAGGGGTAAGCCATTTAGGACCTAGATGAGGAGAAATGTCTTCACTCAGAGAATCGTGAACCTGTAGAATTCTCTACCACAGAAAGTTGTTGAGGCCAGTTCGTTAGATATATTCAAAAGGGAGTTCGATGCGGCCCTTATGGCTAAATGGATCAAGGGGTATAGAGAGAAAGCAGGAATGGGGTACTGAAGTTGCATGATCAGCCATGATCTTATTGAATGGTGGTGCAGGCTCAAAGGGCCGAATGGCCCACTCCTGCACCTACTTTCTATGTTTCTATGTTTCTATGACACAGTGCTGGAAAAAATTCAACGACCGCACTCCAGTTTTCACTGTGAGTACATGCTTCAACAGGTCCTATATACCAGCATGTGGATATCAGTCTGTACACGCTGCACAAAGCACCACACCACCACCATTCACACACCGAACATCTGCACCTACTCAAACTCACACCCATATCTCACAGCTATTTAACTATGCTAGGCATAGCTCCCACACACATAGCTGGTCTCTGTCTCACGCACATTTGTTTTTTTTGCAGGCCAAGATGGCCTACAATAGGAGGGAGCAGCAGAGAACAGGCGGGGATGATGCACAGCTCCAGCAGCTCTCAGACCTTGAGGAGCGAGTGCTGCGACTCATTGGGCAGCAGCTGATGGGTGCCGTGACCATCGGCGATGTCAACCCTTTTTGGGGCAACAATGGTGTTTTCATCCCCTCACCTTTTCTCATCCCAATTCCCCCTCACACCACAAGCCTTTATCACTTCCAGCTCCTGATAATGTCTGCATTCCTTGCTCCATTCCTCCCCACTGCCCTCACCTGAACACGAGCCTTGTGCCTTTATGCTTTCAGATAATCAGCAACCAGATGAGCAGCCTGTCCCGGAGCCTCCCACTGAGAGTGAGGAAGGAGAAGAGGAGGAGGAGCAAAGCACCACGTCACTATATCTCTCACCCGCAGGCACCACCTCAGATACTGGCACTACGTGATCTGGGTCATGCACTGGGGATGAACGGGAAGGCCAAGGGGAAAGGGAACTTCCGGAGCCAACTCCCCGGAGGGAGAATTCGCGCGCGAGTTCTGCTACATAGGACTCAGATGAGTACCTTGATGGGGAGGCATTCACAAGAAGGGTGATGGCCATGCACTCCGAGATGATAGGTGCAATGGCAAGGGTAAGGAGCATGGTGCAACATAGCCAACATTGCAAAGAGCTCTGCACGCACCATGGAGCCCATCAACGCCACTCTGCAGATGGTTAATTCCCAGAGATACCGTGTGGACCCAGACCTCATGACGTGTGTCTTGGGTGATGTGGCAGCGTCTATTGCAGCACAGGCGGAAGTGACGCAACATCTTAGTGCTGTAATGTAGACAATGGTTGGTGACATCGAGTCTCAGACTGCTCTCACACAGTCTCAGCTGCAAGCTTTGACTGCTGCCATCATCACTGGTTCCACCACAGTCCACCGGGGATCTCACAGTGTTGCAGCAGGTCACCAATCCGTGCTCCAGCAGATTGGTGGGATGCTGAGATACTGCCCCGGGGGAGTGGCAGTGGGTCAGTGAAACAGGAACCTGCTGTCCTCTCTCAGGATGACAGCATTCCTGATCCCACCACTGCCACTCTGCCATTGCCCTTGTTGCTGCCTGTCATCCAGCCAGCCCCATCTGCCGCCACACAGCCTGAGGGGGTGCAGTCTACAGCCGGGCCTTCCAGGCCCAGAGAGTTGGTTGAGGGCATCTTGCAAGGCCATCTGTAGTCTCTGGCCCTGACACTCAGTAGCCTTCCACCAGCCGTGCTGCAGCCAGTGGGGAGACACTATGGCCCCAAGTTTCCACACGATAAAAAACGGGCGCCCCTCCGAGCTGGGCGCCCATTTTTCGCGCTGAAAACGGCGCCGGAAAAAAAACGCGCGATTCTGGAGCACCCTGCAGCTCCATGTCTGCTTGGCGCGGCGCCCAGGGGGGGGCGGAGCCTACCACTCGCGCCGATTTTGTAAGTGGGAGGGGGCGGGTACCATTTAAATTAGTTTTTTTCCTGCCGGCAACCCTGCGCGTGCGCGTTGGAGCGTTCGCGCACGCGCAGTGTGAAGGAAACATTGGCACTCGGCCATTTTTGTAGTTCTTTGTAGCTGTTTAATTTTTGAACATTTTTTAAGAAAAGCACATTGCCATCAGCACATCAGCACTGAGGCTTCTTGCAGCCTTCTCACTGTCTCCTTCCCCCCCCCACCCGCCGTCTGGAACGGCTTCCTCCCTCCCCCCACCTCCCCGCGGGAACGAACGCCTGTCTCCTCTCCCCCCCCCCCGCAGGAACAGCTGCCTCAACTTGTGAGGCTTCCTGCAGCATTCTCCCTGGCTGAAGCACTTTCACACAGGTAGGAAGATGGTTTATTTAATCTTTTCTTTGCTTATAAATTTTTATTCAGGTTGGATTTATTTGTATAATATTTGTATAAGTATAAATAAGAATTTATTATAGAATTTAATGACTTCTCTTCCCCCCCCTCCCCCACCTCGTTCCGGACGCCTAATTTGTAACCTGCGTCTGATTTTTTAATGTGTAGGCAAGGTTTTTTCAGTTCTACAAAAATCTTCACTTGCTTCATTCTACTTTAGTTTGGAGTACGTTTTCACTGTGGAAACTTTGAAATCAGGCGTCAGTGGCCGGACACGCCCCCTTTTGAAGAAAAAATTCTGTTCCAAAGTGAAACTGTTCTAACTGACTAGAACTGCAGAAAAAAAAATGTGGAGAATTGCGATTTCTAAGATAGTCCGTTCTCCACCAGTTGCTCCTAAAAATCAGGTGCAAATCATGTGGAAACTTGGGCCCCAAATGTAGGAGCAGTAGCGTAGGAAAAGGCGCTGTTAAGACATGAGGTAAGGGTTTGCACAAGAGTGATTAGTCAATATTGTTGTTGTGTATATATGTGGTTAATGTTTTGGATAAATTTATTACTGGAATGTTGCACATTTAATGGTGTCTCTCATTTCAGTTTTGGGGTGTGGAATGGAATGACAATTTGATGCAATGATGGGGACGTGCTAAGCAACCGGCAAGCGGCTTGGAATTCATTGGAACTGAAGTCTGATGAGGCAGTCACGGACCACCATTCCACAAGGCCGATTGAGTGGTTGCCTCCTCCGTCGCTGCTGTTTCTGCTCCTGTTCCTCTTCCTCCTCGTCCTCGTCCTCATGCTCCTCCTCCTGAAGTGGTGGAGCTGTGCCTGGCGTCAATTGCTGCGCCTGTATGATGGCCAAGTTGTGCAGCATGCTGCAGACGATGACGAAAAGTGACACCCGCTCAGCTGAGTACTGGAGGACTCCTCCCGAGTGGTCAATGCAATGGAACCATTGCTTGAGCTCTCCGATGGTCTGCTCAATGATGTTCCTGGTGTCAGCATGGATCTCATTATATGAGTGCTGGGCAGGAGGTTTGGGGTTGCAGAGGGGAGTCATGAGCCAGGTGGAGGGCAGATAGCCCTTGTCTCCAAGCAGCCTTCCACGAGCTTGATGTGGTGGCTGGAAGAGAGCTGGTGCAGGATGAAAGCATCGTGCTGCTGCCAGGATAATGGACATTGATGGTGTTGATTCACTGTGCAGTTGGTCTGCGACCACACACATTCAGTGAGTGGTAGACTTTGCGGTTACGGAATACCTCAGGATTGTGATGAGGTACCCACAAAGCGATGTGGGTGCAGTCACTGGCGCCCAATACCGTGGGGAAGCTTGCTATCATGGCAAAGCCACATGCAGGCTCCTGCTGCTTCTCTTGGGCCAATATGCGTACTTTGCAGTTTTCCATGTTACGATATTCATGCATATTTTCTGTAAAATTGCTGTTGTCTTAATTGATCTTATCTTTTCAATACACCTCAGTCAAGATGTTATGCAGTAAAAAATTGGATAACTATCTTTTACACCACTTGCATTCATTTATTTTTATTGCTGCGTGTACCATCATTTGGCCTGATAAGTATACGCATGGTGGATGATAATACCCAAGTTAAAACATTATTGTACAACGATGATTCAATTTGCATTAATGGAAAAATGTTTTCAAACATGGCGCTGTTCAGACTTTCTACAGTGTGGAGCTGGAGTTACTTTGGGAGACCCCGCAAAAAACTAAATCCTGGTCCTCTGTAAGTCTCACCTGACAGCACAGGCCAGCGATTTCATGCAAAAGTGATTGACATAGACAATGGAGCTGACTTAATCCTCTCCCATTCTTCAACGTGGGAAGCACACATTACTGGGTGAGAAAATCATTGTTTTTTTTTATAAAGGTTTGCTGTATAATCAAAGCAAGAACAGCTGAAATACATTTTACATTCTGCTGAGGTAATATTAACCACACTAATGAGGAAGTGATTTAGCACAGGAAAAAACAGTCTTACTACATGACAGCTCACAGAATGCACCAGAATCAGTGGACAGAAGAAAAGTTGTTAACAGTCAGATGCTGCAGGATTTCATAGAATCATAGAATAGTACAGCACAGAAGGAGGCCATTTGGCCCATCGAGTTTGCACCGGCTCTTTCAAAAAACAATCCGGTTAGTCCCACTACCCCACTCTTTCCCCATATCCCTGCAATTTGTTCTCCTTCAAGTATTTTTCCAATTCCATTTTGAAGGCTACTTTTCAATTTGTATCTACCACGATCATTCAGTGCATTTCAAATCCGAACCACTCACTGCGAAAGAAAGATTTTTCTCATGTCGCCTCTGGTTCTTTTGCCAATCGCCTTAAATCTGTGCCCTCTTGTTATCGACCCTTCAGCCATTGGAAACAGTTCCTTTATATTTGCTCTATCTAATCCATCATGATCTTAAACACCTCTATCAAATCTCCTCTTAGTCTTCTCTGCTCCAAGGAGAACAACCGAGCTTCTCTAGTCTATCCACATAACTGTATTCCCTCATCCCTGGAACCATTCTAGTAACTCTCTTCTGTACCCTCTCCAAGGCCTTCAGCTTGTTCCTAAAGTGCGGTGCCCAGAATTGGACACACTATTCTAGCTGGGGCTAGTGTTTTACATAAGGTTAGCACAACTCCCTTGCTTTTGTACTCGATAAAGCTCAGGATCCTATATGCATTAGTAACTGCTTTGTTAACCTGTCCCGCCACCTTCAAAGATTTGTGCACAAGCAACCTCAGGTCTCTTTGTTCTTGCACCCCATTTAAAATTGTACCATTTAGTGTGTATGGTCTTTCCTCATACTTCCTACCAAAATGTATCACCTCACACTTTTCTATATTGAATTTAATCTGCCATGTGTCTGTCCATTCCACCAGCCTGTCTATGCCTTTTTGAAGTCTATTACTGTCTTCCTCACTGCTTACTACACCTCCATGTTTTATGTCATCTGCAAATTTTGAAATTGTGTCCTGTACTCCCAAGTCCAAATCATTAATATATTTCAAAAACAGCAGTGGTCCTAGTATTGAACCTTGGGGAACACCACTGTATACCTCGTTCCAGTCTGAAAAACAGTCATTCACCACAAGGGGTGGGGGGGGGAGGGAGTGGGGGAGGTGGGTTGGCCAATGTTGTATCCATGCTGCTACAGCCCCTTTTATCCCATGGGCCATAAACACAGCATCAACTGCACTGCCTTCATTCACCCTCTCTCTTACCTCATCAAAACACTCGATCAAGTTAGTCAAATCCCTTAACAAATCTGTGCTGGGTCTGCTTTATTAGTCCATGCTTGTCCAAGTGTCTGTTAATTTTCTCCTGGATTATTGTTTCTATAAGCTTCCCCACCACCAACGTTAAACTGACTAGCCTGTAATTGTCAGGTTTATTCTACCTTTTTTTGAACAAGGGTGTAACATTTACAATTCTCCAGTCCTTTGTCACCACCCCTGTATCTAAGGAGGATTGTAATATTGTAGCCAGCACCTCTGCAATTTCCACCCTTACTTCCAAGTTCATGGCACCGTGGCTGGCTCTGTTGCACAGGAGGGCAGGAAAAAGAGTGGGAGAGCGATGGTGATAGGGGATTCAATTGTAAGGGGAATAGATAGGCTTTTCTGCGGCTGCAACCGAGACTCCAGGATGGTATGTTGCCTCCCTGGTACAAGGGTCAAGGATGTCTTGGAGCAGGTGCAGGACATTCTAAAAAGGGAGGGAGAACAGCCAGTTGTCATGGTGCACATTGGTAACAACGACATAGGTAAAAAAAGGGATGAGGTCCAACGAAACGAATTTAAGGAGCTAGGAGCTAAATTAAAAAGTAGGACCTCAAAAGTAATAATCTCTGGATTGCTACCAGTGCCACGTGCTAGTCAGAGTAGGAATCGCAGGATAGCGCAGATGAATACGTGGCTTGAGCAGTGGTGCAGCAGGGAGGGATTCAAATTCCTGGGGCATTGGAACCGGTTCTGGGGGAGGTGGGACCAGTACAAACCGGACGGTCTGCACCTGGGAAGGACCGGAACCAATGTCCTAGGGGGAGTGTTTGCTAGTGCTGTTGGGGAGGAGTTAAACTAATATGGCAGGGGGATCGGAACCAATGCAGGGAGACAGAGGGAAACAAAAAGGAGACAAAAGCAAAAGACAGAAAGGAGATGAGGAAAAGTGGAGGGCAGAGAAACCCAAGGCAAAGAACAAAATGGGCCACTGTACAGCAAAATTGTAAAAGGACAAAAGCTGTTAAAAAAACAAGCCTGAAGGCTTTGTGTCTTAATGCAAGGAGTATCAGTAATAAGGTGGATGAATTAACTGTGCAAAAAGATGTTAACAAATATGATGTTATTGGGATTACAGAGACGTGGCTCCAGGATGATCAGGGCTGGGAACTCAACATCCAGGGGTATTCAACATTCAGGAAGGATAGAATAAAAGGAAAAGGAGGTGGGGTAGCATTACTGGTTAAGGAGGAGATTAATGCAATAGTTAGGAAGGACATTAGCTTGGATGATGTGGAATCTATATGGGTAGAGCTGCAGAACACCAAAGGGCAAAAAACGTTAGTGGGAGTTGTGTACAGACCTCCAAACAGTAGTAGTGATGTTGGGGAGGGCATCAAACAGGAAATTAGGGGTGCATGCAATAAGGGTGCAGCAGTTATAATGGGTGACTTTAATATGCACACAGATTGGGCTAACCAAACTGGAAGCAATACGGTGGAGGAGGATTTCCTAGAGTGCATAAGGGATGGTTTTCTAGACCAATATGTCGAGGAACCAACTGGGGGGGAGGTTATCTTAGACTGGGTGTTGTGTAATGAGAGAGGATTAATTAGCAATCTCGTTGTGCGAGGCCCCTTGGGGAAGAGTGACCATAATATGGTGGAATTCTGCATGAAACAGTTAATTCAGAAATCATGGTCCAGAACTTAAAGAAGGGTAACTTTGAAGGTATGAGGCGTGAATTGGCTAGGATAGATTGGCGAATGATACTTAAGGGGTTGACTGTGGATGGGCAATGGCAGACATTTAGAGACCGCATGGATGAACTACAACAATTGTACATTCCTGTCTGGCGTAAAAATAAAAAAGGGAAGGTAGCTCAACCGTGGCTATCAAGGGAAATCAGGGATAGTATTAAAGCCAAGGAAGTGGCATACAAATTGGCCAGAAATGGCAGCAAACCGGGGACTGGGAGAAATTTAGAACTCAGCAGAGGAGCACAAAGGGTTTGATTAGGGCAGGGAAAATGGAGTGCGAGTAGAAGCTTGCAGGGAACATTAAGGCGGATTGCAAAAGTTTCTATAGATATGTAAAGAGAAAAAGGTTAGTAAAGACAAACGTAGGTCCTCTGCAGTCAGAATCAGGGGAAGTCATAACGGGGAACAAAGAAATGGTGGACCAATTGAACAAGTACTTTGGTTCGGTATTCACTAAGGAGGACACAAACAACCTTCCGGATATAAAAGGGATCAGAGGGTCTAGTAAGGAGGAGGAGCTGAGGGAAATCCTTATTAGTCGGGAAATTGTGTTGGGGAAATTGATGGGATTGAAGGCCGATAAATCCCCAGGGCCTGATGGACTGCATCCCAGAGTACTTAAGGAGGTGGCCTTGGAAATAGCGGATGCATTGACAGTCATTTTCCAACATTCCATTGACTCTGGATCAGTTCCTATCGAGTGGAGGGTAGCCAAAGTAACCCAACTTTTTAAAAAAGGAGGGAGAGAGAAAACAGGGAATTATAGACCGGTCAGCCTGACATCGGTAGTGGGTAAAATGATGGAATCAATTATTAAGGATGTCATAGCAGCGTGTTTGGAAAGAGGTGACATGATAGGTCCAAGTCAGCATGGATTTGTGAAAGGGAAATCATGCTTGACAAATCTTCTGGAATTTTTTGAGGATGTTTCCAGTAGAGTAGACAAGGGAGAACCAGTTGATGTGGTATATTTGGATTTTCAGAAGGCTTTCGACAAGGTCCCACACAAGAGATCAATGTGCAAAGTTAAAGCACATGGGATTGGGGGTAGTGTGCTGACATGGATTGAGAACTGGTTGTCAGACAGGAAGCAAAGAGTAGGAGTAAACGGGGACTTTTCAGAATGGCAGGCAGTGACTAGTGGGGTACCGCAAGGTTCTGTGCTGGGGCCCCAGCTGTTTACACTGTACATTAATGATTTAGACGAGGGGATTAAAATGTAGTATCTCCAAATTTGCGGATGACACTAAGTTGGGTGGCGAGGAGGATGCTATGAGGCTGCAGAGCGACTTGGATAGGTTCGGTGAGTGGGCAAATGCATGGCAGATGAAGTATAATGTGGATAAATGTGAGGTTATCCACTTTGGTGGTAAAAACAGAGAGAGACAGACTATTATCTGAATGGTGACAGATTAGGAAAAGGGGAGGTGCAACGAGACCTGGGTGTCATGGTACATCATTCATTGAAGGTTGGCATGCAGGTACAGCAGGCGGTTAAAAAAGCAAATGGCATGTTGGCCTTCATAGCGAGGGGATTTGAGTACAGTGGCATTGAGGTGTTGCTACAGTTGTACAGGGTTTTGGTGAGGCCACACCTGGAGTATTGTGTACAGTTTTGGTCTCCTAACCTGAGGAAGGACATTTTTGCTATTGAGGGAGTGCAGCGAAGGTTCACCAGACTGATTCCCAGGATGGCGGGACTGACCTATCAAGAAAGACTGGATCAACTGGGCTTGTATTCACTGGAATTCAGAAGAATGAGAGGGGACCTCATAGAAACGTTTAAAATTCTGATGGGTTTGGACAGGTTAGATGCAGGAAGAATGTTCCCAATGTTGGGGAAGTCCAGAACCAGGGGTCACAGTCTAAGGATAAGGGGTAAGCCATTTAGGACCGAGATGAGGAGAAACTTCTTCACCCAGAGAGTGGTGAACCTGTGGAATTCTCTACCACAGAAAGTTGTTGAGGCCAATTCACTAAATATATTCAAAAAGGAGTTAGATGAAGTCCTTACTACTAGGGGGATGAAGGGGTATGGCGAGAAAGCAGGAATGGGGCACTGAAGTTGCATGTTCAGCCATGAACTCATTGAATGGCAGTGCAGGCTAGAAGGGCCGAATGGCCTACTCCTGCACCTATTTTCTATGTCTATGTTTCTATGTTTCCCTCAGCAACCTAGGATGCAGCCAGGTGACTTACTACTTTAATTACCATCAGCCTGTCTAGTAACTTCTCTTTATCAATTTTTATCTCAGCCAATATCCCAGAAACCTCCTTGTTTATCACAGCTATGGCAAAGTCCTCTTCCTTGGTAAACACTGATGCAAAATACTCATTTAGTATCTCAGCAATGCCTTTTCCCTCCACTAATAGATTTCGATTTTGGTCCCTAATTAGAACATAAGAACATAAGAATTAGGAACAGGAGTAGGCCATCTAGCCCCTCGAGCCTGCTCCGCCACTCAACAAGATCATGGCTGATCTGGCCGTGGACTCAGCTCCACTTACCCGCCCACTCCCCATAACCCTTAATTCCCTTATTGGTTAAAAATCTATCTTTCTGTGATTTGAATACATTCAATGAGCTAGCCTCAACTGCTTCCTTGGGCAGAGAATGCCACAGATTCACAACCCTCTGGGAGAAGAAATTCCTTCTCAACTCGGTTTTAAATTGGCTCTCCCGTATTTTGAGGCTGTGCCCCCTAGTCCTAGTCTCCCCGACCAGTGGAAACAACCTCTCTGCCTCTATCTTGTCTATCCCTTTTATTATTTTAAATGTTTCTATAAGATCACCCCTCATCCTTCTGAACTCCAACGAGTAAAGACCCAGTCTACTCAATCTATCCTCATAAGGTAACCCCCTCATCTCTGGAATCAGCCGAGTGAATCATCTCTGTACCCCCTTCAAAGCTAGTATATCCTTCCTTAAATAAGGTGACCAAAACTGCACGCAGTACTCCAGGTGCGGCCTCACCAATACCCTGTACAGTTGCAGCAGGACCTCCCTGCTTTTGTACTACATCCCTCTCGCAATGAAGGCCAACATTCCATTCGCTTTCCTGATTACCTGCTGCACCTGCAAACTAACTGTTTGGGATTGATGCACAAGGAGCCGGGTGCAGTGGCGCGCGCCTGTGATCCCGCTGCTGGGAGGCTGAGGCTGCAGGATTGCTCGAGGTCAGGAGTTCTGGGCTGCTGTCGCCTGTGCCGATCGGGTGTCCACACTAAGACCGGTATCCACATGGTGGTCCTCGGTTAATTTAGGATCACCAGGTCCGATGAAGAGGGGTGAACCGGCCCAGGTCGGGAACGGAGCAGGTCAAAGCACCCGTGCTGGTCAGTAGTTGGGTCGCACCTGTGAATAGATGCTGCAGTGCAGTCTGGCCAATACAGTGAGACCAAAAAGAGTTTCATGCACAAGGACCCCCAGGTCCCTCTGCACCTCAGCATGTTGTAATTTCTCCCCATTCAAATAATATTCCCTTTTACTGTTTTTCTTTTTGGTTCCACCATTCCTCTGACAACCCATGTACTGTTGATATGCCTTTAGAGACCTTTGGATTCTCTTTTATGTTAGTGCCAATCTACTCTCGCACTGTCTCTTTGCCCTTCTTATTTCTTTTTTCACTTGTGCTCTGTACTTTTTATATCCAGACTGAATCTCCCTTGTATTATCAAGCTGACATCTGTCTTATGCCCCCTTTTTCTCCTTCATCCTTCTTTCCGACTCCTTCATTATTCAGAGAGCTATGGCTTTGATTGCTCTGCCTTTCTGCTATGTAGGAATGTACCTAGACTCTACCTGAACAATCTTCTTTTTAAAGGCTCCATTACATATGTCTTGCCAGTCTTTGACTCCAAGTTACCCGGGCCAGATACCTAATCAATTCTCTAAAATTAGCCCTCCTCCAGTTAACTCTTTTTATTCTAGATTGTTCTTTGTCCATAACTAATCTAACATTCCAATACTTTGATCACTATTCCCAGTGTGCTCTCTCCTCTTGACTGACCTTATTCCCCAGGACTAGATCCAGCAATGCCTCCTTCCACGTTGAGCAGGAAACCGACTGATCGAGAAAATTCTCCTGAACACACTTCAGAAATTTCTCCCCTTCTCTGCCCTTAATACAATCACTGCCTCATTCTATAATGGGGTAGTTAAATTCTCCCATTATCACTACGCTATAGATCTTGCACCTCTCAGTAATTTCTTTGCAAATCTGCTCCTCTACCTCCTTCCCACTATTTGGTGGCCTATAAAATACACCAATAGTGTAAATGCTCCTTTATTGTTTCTCAACTTCAACCAAATAGATTCTGTCTTTGATCCCTCAAGGACATTCTCCCTTTTTAGCATGGTAATATTTTTCTCAACCAAAACTGCTATCCTTGCTCCTTTTTTCCTTCTCTATCTTTCCTGAATACCTTGTACAGGTTGAACCTCTCTTATCCGGCACCCTCGGGACCTGGCCTGTGATGAATAAGAGGATTTGCTGGACGAGGGGAGGTCACGCCGACCCTTGGGTTGTCAGCAGTACCCGGTAAGTTTTTAATGTAATGGTTCATTTCGGGCGGAGACACCAACTCTCGGAGCAGCAGGGTCAATGTGTACCTGTGGGGAACATCAGTGAAGTGTTGCCGTAGGCTGCAGGCCAGCCGAGAAAGATCGGCAGTGTTTACTACAAAACATGCCTAATCGTCAATATCAGTTTTTAAACAAAAAAATAAATAATTTTAAAGCTGATATTGACGATTAGGCATGTTTTGCAGTTGAGTGGACCGGAATGAACAATTACATTAAAAACTTATCGGGTACTGCTGACAATGCTCCGACCTGATCTAGGAGGGAGCACCGGAGGTAACGGGGAGAAGAGGAGCAGCCAGCCCCAGGACACAGCGCAGGTCGCAACCCATTGCCGTGAATGATGCCGGACAAGGGAGATTGCCGGTTAAAGGATTACCGGATAAGAGAGGTTGAACCTGTACCCAGGAATATTAAGCATCTAATCCTACCTTCTTTGAGCCAGGTCTCAGTTATTGCCACTACATCATATTCCCACGTGGTTATTTGAGCCTACAGCTCACCAACCTTATTAACCATACTTTATGCATTTACACACATGCACTCCAAACCTAATCTCAACCTATTTGTATTTTCTATGATTCCACCTAATTCTGTGAGATTTCTAACTCTAACTGACTCTCCCAGTCCTCTGTGCACCTTGTTTCTACTTTTTAATACTACTTTCTGGTGCCCAGTCCCCTGGTGAAGTAGTTTATACCCCCACAGCACTAGTTAATTTGCCCGCAAGGATATTGATCCCAGCTCAGGTTCAGGTGCAACCTTTCCATCTTGAACACAGAACTGGTCCCAATGTCTCAGGAATCTGAAGCCCTCCTTTCTGCACGATGTCTCTAGCTATGCATTAACTTGCCATATCTTCCTATTTCTACTCTCACTAGTGTGCTGCACTGGCAGTCATCATCATCATAGGCAGTCCGTCGAAATCAAGGAAGACTTGCTTCCACTCTAAAAGTGAGTTCTCAGGTGACTGAATAGTCCAATACGGAAATTACAGTCTCTGTCACAGGTGGGACAGACAGTGATTGAAGGAAAGGGTGGGTGGGGAGTCTGGTTTGCCGCATGCTCCTTCCGCTGCCTGCGCTTGATTTCTGCATGCTCTCGGTGACGAGACTCGAGATGCTCAGTGCCCTCCCGGATGCTCTTCCTCCACTTAGGGCAATCTTTGGCCAGGGACTCCCAGGTGTCGGTGGGGATGTTGCACTTTATCAAGGAGGCTTTGAGGGTGTCCTTGAAACGTTTCCTCTGTCCACCTGGGGCTCGCTTGCCGTGTAGGAGTTCCAAGTCGAGCGCTAGCTTTGGGAGTCTTCTGTCAAGTCTTCTGTGAATATGTGGCCCGCCCAATGGAGCTGGTCGAGTGTGGTCAGTGCTTCAATGCTGGGGATGTTGGCCTGATCGAGGACACTAACGTTGGTGCGTCTGTCCTCCCAGGGGATTTGCAGGATCTTGCAGAGACATCGTTGGTGGTATTTCTCCAGGTGTCTACTGTGTATGGTTCACATCTCTAAGCCATACAGGGTGGGTATCACTACTGCCCTGTAGACCATGAGCTTGGTGCCGGATTTGAACTGGGAGTAATCCAGAGATTACTAGATTTAGAGATCCCATGGGAAAAATTGCCCTGCACTCGTTTGGGGCGCATCGTTTGAATTATGTGATGAATTAACACCCGGCGAGATTGGGGACTTAGTTTCAAAGAACAGAGCGGGACGGTATCAGGGGCGCTGCTAACGACTGTGCACCCAATTTCACCTGAGTATCATTGAGTGACAATGAATCAGCTGGTCATTGGCCTTCTTAAAGAGGATGTTTTTACAGGCAGGTTCTGGTCATTCTCATCATTACAACTCTGCAGTTACTCTGGAAGAAGGTCAGTCGTGGCAGCTGGACGAGGCTCCGCAAGGGCCAGTAGATTTTCTGACCTGGAATTAAACCCACTGGTGGGGGCAGTGGGGGCCAGGAGGCAGATCTCTTTCCCTCCATCTGAGAGGCCTGCTCCGCACATCTTCCGAGCCATCTGGGCAGAGGTGGCTGCCTAGGTCTCGGGCACCTCAGCCACAGATCGGACGCTAACACAGTGGAGAAAGAAGTTCAACGACCTGAGTCGTGTGGTCAAAGTGAGTACATCTTTCCATAACTCTTACATCGCAACCTCTGAGTCTCTGTGTGTTTCCAAAACTCCTGCATACCAGCCGTTGTGCAGGCTCTGCAAATCAGCACTTATGGAAGGATGGAGCCATACACCATCTGTGTCCACTCACACTCATTGCCTCATTTCATCCTTTGCTTATAATCACAGCTCTTTAAGCTGGCCAAGCATTACTTCCACATACATAACTGGACTCTTACTCACCAAGCTTCCTTTCTTTTGCAGGCCAAGGTGGCACATAACAGGCTGCAGCAGCAACAAACAGGAGGGGGTTGGAAGCTGAACTGTGCCACCTAACTGATGTGGCGGAGTGAGTAGTGCACCTTATGGGCCTGCTGGTGGCCAACCACGTGGCTGTGGGGAATGTCGAGGCCGCTGGGGGCAACATTGGTAAGTGAATGCCTTCCTCTCATTCCACCTTTCCGTTAAAGCAGAAGGCCTTATCACTTTCCACATCCACATTTTGTCTGCCTTTCTTCCTGCATGCCTGTCCCCCTTCCATCCCCTTAATGCGACTCCTGTGCCATTTATGTTTTCAGAAAATGCCCTGGCTGCTGAGCAGCCTGTGCCTAAGCCCTCCCAACCCAGTCTACAGGGAGAAGAAATGGAGGAGGGTGAGGAGGAGGAGGAGGAGGACCCAAGTACTGCTTCACTGCTTTTCTCACATGCTGGCACCAGCTCAGAGACTGGCACTATGTCCTTAGAGGTTAGGTTAGATCTGGAGGGATGTGGATGGGTGATGCACCAGGGCTTAGCGGATTGCAGCAGGGTCAAGGGGAAAGGGAAGCTCGGGAGACAACTCCCCGGAGGGTGAGTTCTGCTCTACATGACTCAGATAAGGACCTCGAAGGGGAGGCGATTGAACAAAGGGTGATGGCCTTGCACTCCGACATGATAGGGGCAATGGCAAGGATGTCCAAGAACCTGTTGCAAGTGATAAGGAACGTGGAGGAGTCTGCCTCCTGCATTGTACACCATTCTGCACGCACCATGGAGCCCATCATCGCCATTTTGCAGACGATGGTGGACTCCAGAGAGACCGTGTGGATCCAGACCTCATGACACGTGTCATGGGCGATGTGGTGGCTTCCATTGCTGTAATATATATAGCTCCGCCTAGTGGACTACTGTGGTAATGCAGCCATTGCTGTTTACAACAATAAAGAGGGAACAGGTTCCTGACGTTCTCAGCCATTTTAAAACCTGTGTGTTTGTGAGGTCGTACAGAAGATATCACAAATGCGGCACAGGCGGAAGTAACCCAACATCTTGCTGCTGCAATAGAGTCAATTGTTGCTCGCATGGATGCTCAGATTGCTCTCATGCACTCTCAGCATGGTGCCATGCAACGGCTTGTTAATGTCATGCAGTCTCAGCTGCATGCCATTGAAACCTTGACTGCTGCCATCGCCTCTGGGTCCATCACAGTCGACCAGGGATCAGATGATGTTGCAGCATCCCAGCAATCTATGCTCCACCAGATTGGTGGGGATTCTGAGGTGCTGCTCTGGGGGAGTGGCACTGGGTCAGTGTAGCTGGAACCCACTGTCCTCTCTCAGGATGACAGCATTCCTGATCCCACCACTGTCACTCCGACTATCAATGGCTGTCATCCAACCAGCCCAACCGCCTCCCAGCCTGAAGTGGTGCAGTCTGCTGCCTGGACTTCCAGGCCAGAGCTGGTCAGGGCGTACTGGAAGACCATCTATAGTCTCTGGCCCTGACACAGCAGCCTTCCACCATTCATGCTGCAGCCATAGGGGAGACACTGCGGAGAAGTAATAGATTAGGTTTGCGTAAAAGGGGATATAAGGAATTGCACAAGGACGAGTGATAAATCCAATGTTAATGTTTCACTGTTTTTGTCATAAATGTTCATTGTCATCTTTAATGTTTGGTACTGTCTCTCATTTCAGTGTTGGGGATGTAGTGTGGAAGGGCTCATTGATGTGGAGGTGCCCAGGAACCGGGAAGGTCTGGAAATCTGTGGAAACGAGATCTAATGAGATGGTCGCGGACCTCCCTTGCAGGATCGTGATGGTGTCGGTGCCTCCTCTGTGGCGGCTGTTCTTCCTCCTGTAGCTCCTTCTCCTCCTCCTGGTCCTCCTCCTCCTCCTGATGTGCAACGGCTATTACTGCGGGCAGGTTAGATGCAGGAAGAATATTCCCAATGTTAGGGAAGTCCAGAACCAGGGGACACAGTCTAAGGATAAGGGTTAAGCCATTTCGGACCGAGATGAGGAGAAACTTTTTCACCCAGAGAGTCGTGAACCTGTGGAATTCTCTACCACAGAAAGTTGTTGAGGCCAATTCACTAAATATATTCAAAAGGAGTTAGATGTAGTCCTTACTACTAGGGGGATCAAGGGGTATGGCGAGAAAGCAGGAATGGGGTACTGAAGTTGCATGTTCAGCCATGAACTCATTGAGTGGCGGTGCAGGCTCGAAGGGTCGAATGGCCTACTCCTGCACCTATTTTCTATGTTTCTATGTTTCTATGGCTGTGCCCTCATGATGGCCAGGTTGTGAAGCATGCAGCAGACGACGACGAATAGGGTCACCCGATCAGGTGAGTACTGTAGGACACCTCCTGAGCGGTCAAAGCAGCAGACCCGTTGCTTCAGCACTCCAATGGTCTGCTCAATAATGTTCCTGGAGGCGACATGGCTCTCATTGTAAGAGTGCTGGGCAGGAGTGGTGAGGTTGCAGAAGGGCATCATGAGCCAGGCGCATAGCGGGTAGCCTTTGTCTCTGAGGAGCCAGCCGCAAGGTTCATTTGGGGGCTGGAACAGAGCTGGCACATCAATCTGGCGCAGGATGAAGGTATCGTGGATGCTGCAGGATAGTGTGCATTCATGGCCATTATTTGGCTTTTGTGGTTGCACACTAACTGCACATTGAGTGAGTGGTATCCTTTTCGGTTACGACTGATCTCCGGATTGTGGTGCGGTACACTCAAAGCGAAGTGGATACAGTCCATGGCACCTTGCACCATGGGGAAGCCCGCTATTCTGACAAAGCCAGTTGTATGTTCCAGCTGCCTCTCTCTGGTCATGGGAAATCAAGAATTCAAAAGGGATCTCTACCCAGATTAAGTTGAAATCAGCAATATTTTATTTCAGATCAGCCCGAACAAGTAGATTCTCTCATCTTGCAAGAAACACTTCATCTCGTTCCAATGGTGACCTGCCAGATTCTGATGAGGTTATCCGTGTAGCCAGCAAACAATGTCTGTCCATATGCAGACCAAGCCAGGCATGTACACTGAGGGCGAAGTGGAAAAGAGGCAAAAGTCAAGAAAATGGAGAATTGGCAAACCCCAAGGCAGAAGCTTAAACATTCCCTTGTTCCTCACCACATTTAAAAAATACTTGGATGTCCACTTGAAGTGCCATAACCTACAGGGCTACGGACCAAGAGCTGGAAAGTGGGATTAGACTAGATAGCTCTTTGTCGGCCGGCACGGACACAATGGGCCAAAATGGCCTCAAGCTTAACAGGAACCACTGAGATGCTAAATACAAAGACGTAGAAATTCGTTATTGTCCCATTTAGGGGTGGTAACATCCTGAAGGTGGGAAGCTTTGCGCCAGGTGCAGAAGTCCCGCCTGCTCACTAAATTCAGTTTACTGCCCCCGGAAAGAAGTCGATCGCAATCAAGTGCTCCATTTCCTTCCTGGGGTGGTAATGGGGCACACGCCTCAGCAGCGCTAAGCACTGGGCCGCGTTGTGCTGTCGCGTATCAGGGGCTCTTCCCTCAATTAAAGGGAAGGGCCCAAGCTGCATACGCTGCCAAAGAAGAATCCACCTACCTGGACCATTGGGGAGCAGGGTTGCCACACGATGAGCCTGGCACTCAAGCAGAGTGCCGGGCTGAGCGATCGCGGCACCAGCCCTGCAAACAAACCGTGACCAGAGTGGCAATGAAAGGGCCAGTTTTTTTATCCACAGCAGCCGGTCACCTTCCCCTTTAATTTTTGCCCCGGTAGCAGCTGACTGCCACGCGTCCCCTGAAGCAATTACTGTTATCGCCCCACGCTGCTTCAGGGGGCAAAACCCAACTTAGGGGCGTTAACGGGGTGATGCACATGATGATGACATTACATGAGATCAGGGCACAACGCCGTAACACCACCGCTAAACCCCCCTCCGATTTTAACGGGAGCCATTAGTGGTGCCGTACCGGTCACATACTCAGTTGCGCCCCATTTGTGCCTAATGGGAAGCACAACTGCACCCAATTTCTCCCTCAAAGAACCTAAATGTTAGATATTTAACTTTGAATCCTCAGGTTCTGTGGCTCTACTTCTTCTTTTGAATTGGACGTGAGAAACCACCTTCCTCCTCTCCACCAAATTCCTACTATCGCCAAATTCCCAGCTTCCAATCTGTTGCGATCCAATCCGATTGCGATTTACCCAGCCCTGTCTCCAGGCTCTATGCTTAAACTTCATTTGTTTGGTTATGTTCTTTTTTTTTCAAGTGTCAATCTGGCTCAGTGGTCGCATTCTCAAATTCTGAGTTAGAAGGATTTGTGTTTAAATCCCACTCTAGGGTTTCAGCATTTAATCTGAGCAGATACTTCAGTGTTCCAGTGTCAGAGGTGCTACCTTTCAAGTGAGATGTTAACCAAATCCCTCTCCATCTATTCAGGCAGATATACAATCTACTTCCCTTCAGTCAAAATATTTGAGCTGATTGATGGGAGGGAAAAAACAAGTGACACGGGGTGATGGGGGGTTGATACCAAGGGATTGAGTCAGAGGAACATGAGGGTTTGTCTTGTTCCAGGACTTTTTGTGTGGTTTGGTTCTCATCATTCTCCTCCTCTTTATCACCATTGTCATAGCCCACCAAGATAATTTCTTTCTCCTTCCTACTCCTCATAATTTTCCTCCTTTGTCATTCCGTAGCTCACATCCCTATATTGCAAGGGGTGACCTCAAGATGGTTGGGGTACAGGAACATGGAGCAGGATTTGCTCCAGGGACGAGTGCGTAGCCCTTTCCTCAGCATCTTGTTTTTCCTCATTGTCATTATCACTGTTATCATCTGCCCTCTTGCTCCTGCTCCCCTAGCCATCATCATCATCATCATCTTCTTCTTTCCCCTTTCACCCTCTATTCTCTGTCACTGTGATGGATCTGCAGCAAAGAAGAACATAAGCGAAGCATGGGTGAGCATATAACCCCTTTGGATAAGGAAGACAGAAAAGGGTGTGGTACCTTCTGGCTTACTATTAACATAGGAAAATAGGAACAGGAGTAGGCCATTCAGCTCCTCAAACCCATTCTGCCATTCAGTTAATCATGGCCGATCTTTACCTCACATCCATTTACCCTCCTTTGATCCATACCCCGTGATAACCTTACCTAATAAAAATACCTATCTCTGTTTTAAAATTTCAATTAACCGACCATTTTCAGCCTTGTAAGGGAGGGAATTCGAGATTACCCCCACACTTTGCATTAAAAAGTGTTTCCTGATTTCAATCCTAAATGGTCTAGCTCTAATTTTAGGATTGTGTCCCCTTGTTCTGCCATGGCAACTGTCCAGGTATGCACCCAATAATTTGCCACCTGCACTATCCCACCAATCTCACCATCTCCCAGCAGAGTGCCTCCCCAGATGGTCTACGGCCTGCTCCTCATAGGTGATCCATTCCCTAATGTCCAGATTGCCCCATCCAGTTCCCTACTTTTCATGGTGGCTCAGGAAGAAAGGAGAGAATGGGCTGTGCGTTACCTTGCCCATCCATCATCTAGTCATTAATTGTTTTCCTTATACTGGTCTGTAGTTCTGGGGGTGAGAGAAGGGCACTTCCAGCTCCCTGCACATGGCATGCTCATTTTCTGATGTTTCCTTCCATGGGAACACAGCAGTCTTTCTCAGGTGTGAGTTAATAGTGACCATTTTAGACTTTTTTCCCCCCTTGCCTCATTCTAATGTCCTCTTGTCTTCTTGATGCCTTTGCCTGCTCCTCAACTTGAAGACAATGAAGTGCTGAAAAATCTCACATGAGACATCCATAATAGTTATCTACTATACTCTGGGCTCAATTTTCCCCAGTGATTTGCACCGCTTTTTTTGAGCAGGTTGCTTTTTCTGGCCGAACTTAAAAATCCACAGTTTCCCCAATCAATTTGCACCAGCGTAACTCATTTAGTTATTTTTTTTTCAGGAAATTTATTTTTTCATCCCCATCATCATCATCATCATAGGCAGTCCCTCAGAATCGAGGAAGACTTGCTTCCACTCTTAACATGAGTTCTTAGGTGGCTGTACAGTCCAATACGAGAACCACAGTCTCTGTCACAGGTGGGGCAGATAGTCGTTGGGGGAAGGGGTGGGTGGGACAGGTTTGCTGCATGCTCTTTCTGCTACCTGCGCTTGATTTCTGCATGCTCTCGGCGATGAGACTCGAGGTAATCACGCCCTCCCGGATGTGCTTCCTCCACTTAGGGTGGTCTTTGGCCAGGGTCTCTCAGGTGTCAGTGGGGATGTTGCACTTTATCAGGGAGGCTTTGAGGGTGTCCTTGTAATGTTTCCGCTGCCCACCTTTGGCTTGTTTGCCATGAAGGAGTTCCGAGTAGAGTGCTTGCTTTGGGCGTGTCGTGTCTGACATGCGAACTATGTGGCCTGCCCAGCGAAGCTGATCAAGTGTGCTCAGTGCTTCGATGATGGGAATGTTGGCCTGGTCAAGGACGCTAATGTTGGTGCATCTGTCCTCCCAGGGGATTTATAGGATCTTGCGGAGGCATCGTTGGTGGTATTTCTCCAGCGACTTGAGGTGTCTACTGTACATGGTCCATGTTTCTGAGCCATACAGGAGGGCGGGTATTACTACAGCCCTGTAGACCATGAGCTTGGTGGCAGTTTTGAGGGCTTGGTCTTCAAGCACTCTTTTCCTCAGGCGGTCGAAGGCTGCACTGGTGCACTGGAGACGGTGTTGGATTTCGTCGTCAATGCCTGCTCTTGTTGA
Organism: Pristiophorus japonicus; assembly: GCF_044704955.1. Taxonomy (NCBI): domain Eukaryota; kingdom Metazoa; phylum Chordata; class Chondrichthyes; family Pristiophoridae; genus Pristiophorus; species Pristiophorus japonicus. The sequence continues at coordinate 143,558,516 of NC_091986.1, forward strand.
TAGGGGGCTCCCGAGATATGGGAAGTGGTCCACGTTGTCCAGGGCCACGCCATGAATCTTGATGACTGGGGGACAGTGCTGTGCGGTAAGGACAGGCTGGTGGAGGACCTTTGTCTTGCTGATGTTTAGCAGTCCGGGGTCGGAGGCCTATATAAAGGCCGCGAGTTCAGGAGTTCGGGCAGCGTCGAGGAGGAGGCGACAGTCTGGGGTCGGAGGCCGATATAAAGGCCGCGAGTTCAGGAGTTCGGGCAGTGTCGAGGAGGAGGCGACAGTCCGGGGTCGGAGGCCTATATAAAGGCCGCGAGTTCAGGAGTTCAGGCAGCGTCGAGGAGGCGGAGCTTGTGCAGCTACAGGGAGAAGGCAAAAAAGAAGTAGAAAGAAATAGAAAGGTGACGTCACAGCCAAAGGGGGTAAGTGATTGGCTGGTGATTGGTAAGTAGTTTTTCTTTTTTCTCTTCTATAACAGTGAGTAAACTTTAGCATTATTGTTGCCAATTTAAGTGTATCTAAGGATTAAGTCATGGCAGGAGAGCTCGGTCACGTGATATGCTCCTCCTGTACCATGTGGGAACTCAGGGACACTTCCGGTGTCCCTGACGACTACGTGTGCGGAAAGTGTATCCGCCTCCAGCTCCTGACGGTCCGCGTTGCGGAATTGGAGCTGAGGGTGGATTTACTCTGGAGCATCCATGATGCTGAGAATGACGTGAGTAGCATGTGTAGCGAGTTGGTCTTACCGCAGGTGAAGGGTCCACAGCCAGCTAGGGAATGGAAGACCAGCAGGAAGAGCAGTGCAAGGAAAGTAGTACAGCGGTCCCCTGCGGTCATCCCCCTGCAAAACAGATACACCGCTTTGAGTACTGTTGAGGGGGATGACTCATCAGGGGAGGGCAGCAGCAGCCAAGTTCATGGCACCCGTGGCTGGCTCTGCTGCACAGGAGGGCAGCAAAAAGAGTGGGAGAGCGATAGTAATAGGGGATTCAATGGTGAGAGGAATAGATAGGTGTTTCTGCGGCCGCAACCGAGACTCCAGGATGGTATGTTGTCTCCCTAGTGCAAGGGTCAAGGATGTCTCGGAGCGGGTGCAGGACATTCTGAAAAGGGAGGGTGAACAGCCAGTTGTCGTGGTGCACATTGGTACCAACGATATAGGTAAAAAAAGGGATAAGGTCCTACGAGACGAATTTAAGGAGCTAGGAGCTAAATTAAAACGTAGGACCTCAAAAGTAGTAATCTCAGGATTGCTACCAGTGCCATGAGCTAGTCAGAGTAGGAATCGCAGGATAGCTCAGATGAATACGTGGCTTGAGCAGTGGTGCAGCAGGGAGGTATTCAAATTCCTGGGGCATTGGAACCGGTTCTGGGGGAGGTGGGACCAGTACAAACCGGACGGTCTGTACCTGGGCAGGACCGGAACCAATGTCCTAGGGGGAGTGTTTGCCAGTGCTGTTGGGGAGGAGTTAAACTAATATGGCAGGGGGATGGGAACCAATGCAGGGAGACAGAGGGAAACAAAATGGAGACAAAAGCAAAAGACAGAAAGGAGATGAGTAAAAGTGGAGGGCAGAGAAACCCAAGGCAAAAAACAAAAAGGGCCACTGTGCAGCAAAATTCTAAAGGGTCAAAGTGCAATAAAAAGGCAAGCATGAAAGCTCGGTGCCTCAATGCAAGGAGTATTCGGAACCCAGGAGAGGGCTCTGAGCTAGTTAGAGTGGGTGAGAGCTCAGATGAACAGGACCCGAAGAAAGAATGCAAAAGGCAGGAGGCAACAGAGCAGAGTAGCACTAGGGTAAGTGTAAACCACAAGGTGATAGGAAGGGACAATATGTATGAATATAAAGGGGCTGCAGAAGGGATAACCAGCCGTGAATAACCAAGGAAATAAAGGAGAGTATCAAATTAAAAACCAATGCGTATAAGGTGGCCAAGGTTAGTGGGAAACTAGAAGATTGGGAAAATTTTAAACGACAGCAAAGAATGACTAAGAAAGCAATAAAGAAAGGAAAGATAGATTACGAAAGTAAACTTGCGCAAAACATAAAAACAGATAGTAAAAGCTTTTACCGATATATAAAACGGAAAACAGTGACTAAAGTAAATGTTGGTCCCTTCGAAGATGAGAAGGGGGATTTAATAATGGGAAATGTGGAAATGGCTGAGACCTTAAACAATTATTTTGCTTCGGTCTTCACAGTGGAAGATACAAAAACCATGCCAAAAATTGCTGGTCATGGGAATGTGGGAAGGGAGGACCTTGAGATAATCACTATCACTCGGGGGATAGTGCTGGACAGGCTAATGGGACTCAAGGTAGACAAGTCCCCTGGTCCGGATGAACTACATCCCAGGGTATTAAAAGAGATGGCGGAAGTTATAGCAGATGCATTCGTTATAATCTACCAAAATTCTCTGGTCTCTGGAGATGTACCAGCGGATTGAAAAGCAGCTAATGTAAAGCCTCTGTTTAAAAAAGGGGCAGACAAAAGGCAGGTAACTATAAGCCGGTTAGTTTAACATCTGTCGTGGGGAAAATGCTTGAAGCTATCATTAAGGAAGAAATAGCAGGACATCTAGATAGGAATAGTGCAATCAAGCAGACGCAACATGGATTCATGAAGGGGAAATCATGTTTAATTAATTTCCTGGAATTCTTTGAGGATATAACGAGCATGGTGGATAGAGGTGTACCGATGGATGTGGTGTATTTAGATTTCTAAAAGGCATTCGATAAGGTGCCACACAAAAGGTTACTGCAGAAGATAAAGGTACGCGGAGTCAGAGGAAATGTATTAGCATGGATCGAGAATTGGCTGGCTAACAGAAAGCAGAGAGTCGGGATAAATGGGTCCTTTTTGGGTTGGTGGTGTGCCACAGGGATCGGTGCTGGGACCACAACTGTTTACAATATACATAGATGACCTGGAAGAGGGGACAGAGTGTAGTGTAACAAAATTTGCAGATGACACAAAGATTAGTGGGAAAGCGGGTTGTGTAGAGGACACGGAGAGGCTGCAAAGAGATTTAGATAGGTTAAGCGAATGGGCTAAGGTTTGGCAGATGGAATATAATGTCGGAAAATGTGAGGTCATCCACCTTGGGAAAAAAAAAACAGTAAAAGAGAATATTATTTGAATGGGGAGAAATTACAACATGCTGCGGTGCAGAGGGACCTGGGGGTCCTTGTGCATGAAACTCTTTTGAGTTTACCTGCAAAACATAAAAACATTAAACGGTGCCACCCGACCTGGGTGACACTCCAGACATTTACAAGGCCCTTTTTTTTTCCCCCCCTTTTTTTTTTGTGTTTTTCTTTTTTTTTTTTGGGCACTAAAATCACAATTTTCCCCAGTGCCCCCTATAAAAGGAGAGGGGGACACTAAAAGCAACAGCAATTAAAACAAATTAAACTTAAAAAACGTAAAATCAAATTAAAATTTGGTTGCCGGGCGTGATGATGCACTCCAGTCCCTCCGGTGCCCACCTCTCGCGGAAGGCCGCGAGCGTACCGGTGGACACCGCGTGCTCCATCTCCAAGGACACCCTGGACCGGATGTAAGAGCGGAAGAGAGGCAGGCAGTCAGGTTGAACGACCCCCTCGACCGCCCGCTGCCTGGACCGGCTGATGGCACCCTTGGCCGTGCCCAGGAGCAGTCCTACGAGGAGGCCTTCGGACCTACCCGCTCCCCTCCGCACAGGGTGCCCAAAGATCAGGAGAGTGGGACTGAAGTGCAGCCAGAATTTCAGGAGCAGCCCCTTCAAATAGTGGAACAGGGGCTGCAACCTTGTGCATTCAATAAAAACATGGAACACGGACTCCTCCAGACCGCAGAAATTGCAGGCGGCCTGGGAGTCCGTGAACCGGCTTAAAAATTTATTGCACGGCACTGCTCCGTGCACCACCCTCCAGGCCAAGTCCCCGATGAATAGTGGGAGGACCCCTGCGTAGAGTGCCCTCCATCGGGGACCCCCGCCTACTCCGGACGGCAAGATGGTACGCCATGGCGTGTCCGGACGGCCGGCGAGGATGGCAAAGTTGAGGGTGTCCTTGTGCATGAAACTCTTTTGAGTTCACCTGTGAAAACATAAAAACAATAAACGGTGCCACCCGACCTGGGTGACACTCCAGACATTTTCAAGGCCCTTTTTTTCCCCCCTTTTTTTTTTTTTTTTGTTTTTTTTTGTGTTTTGCTTTTTTTTTTGGTTTTTTTTTTGGGCACTAAAATCACAATTTTCCCCAGTGCCCCCTATAAAAGGGAAGGGGGACACTAAAAGCACCGGCAATTAAAACAAATTAAACTTTAAAACGTAAAATCAAATTAAAATTTGGTTGCCGGGCGTGATGATGCACTCCAGTCCCTCCGGTGCCCACCTCTCGCGGAAGGCCGCGAGCGTACCGGTGGACACCGCGTGCTCCATCTCCAAGGACACCCTGGACCGGATGTAAGAGCGGAAGAGAGGCAGGCAGTCAGGTTGAACGACCCCCTCGACCGCCCGCTGCCTGGACCGGCTGATGGCACCCTTGGCCGTGCCCAGGAGCAGTCCTACGAGGAGGCCTTCGGACCTACCCGCTCCCCTCCGCACAGGGTGCCCAAAGATCAGGAGAGTGGGACTGAAGTGCAGCCAGAATTTCAGGAGCAGCCCCTTCAAATAGTGGAACAGGGGCTGCAACCTTGTGCATTCAATAAAAACATGGAACACGGACTCCTCCAGACCGCAGAAATTGCAGGCGGCCTGGGAGTCCGTGAACCGGCTTAAAAATTTATTGCACGGCACTGCTCCGTGCACCACCCTCCAGGCCAAGTCCCCGATGAATAGTGGGAGGACCCCTGCGTAGAGTGCCCTCCATCGGGGACCCCCGCCTACTCCGGACGGCAAGATGGTACGCCATGGCGTGTCCGGACGGCCGGCGAGGATGGCAAAGTTGAGGGTGTCCTTGTGCATGAATCCCAAAAAGTTAGTTTGCAGGTGCAACAGGTAATCAGGAAGGCGAATGGAATGTTGGCCTTCATTGCGAGAGGGATGGAGTACAAAAGCAGGGAGGTCCTGCTGCAACTGTACAGGGTATTAGTGAGGCCGCACCTGGAGTACTGCGTGCAGTTTTGGTCACCTTACTTAAGGAAGGATATACTAGCTTTGGAGGGGGTACAGAGACGATTCACTTAGCTGATTCCAGAGATGAGGGGGTTACCTTATGATGATAGATTGAGTAGACTGGGTCTTTACTTGTTGGAGTTCAGAAGGATGTGGTGTGATCTTATAGAAACATTTAAAATAATGAAAGGGATAGACAAGATCGAGGCAGAGAGGTTGTTTCCACTGGTCGGGAGACTAGAACTAGGGGGCATAGCCTCAAAATACGGGGGAGCCAATTTAAAACCGAGTTGAGAAGGAATTTCTTCTCCCAGAGGGTTGTGAATCTGTGGAATTCTCTGCCCAAGGAAGCAGTTGAGGCTAGCTCATTGAATGTATTCAAATCACAGATAGATAGATTTTTTTTTACCAATAAGGGAATTAAGGGTTACGGGGAGCGGGCGGGTAATTGGAGCTGAGTCCACGGCCAGATCAGCCATGATCTTGTTGAATGGCGGAGCAGGCTCGAGGGACTAGATGGCCTACTCCTGTTCCTAATTCTTATGTTTATGTTCTTATGTTCTTATGTAAGGCCCATGCTTTCGTACGCCTCAGTAAATACATCGACTATGTCCTGGAGTTCAGCATCTATATGTGCACAGACGCAGGCGTCGTCCCCGTACTGTAGCTTGATGACAGAGGTTGTGGTGGTCTTGGACCTGGCTTGGAGACGGCGTAGGTTGAACAGCTTCCCATTGGTTCTGTTGTTTAATTCCACTCCAGCGGGTAGCTTGTCGACTGTGAGGTGGAGCATGGCAGCAAGGAAGATTGAGAAAAGGGTTCGATGATGGCGCAGCCCTGTTTGACCCCGGTCCGGACATGGATTGGATCTGTAATGGATCCGTTGGTAAGGATCACAGCCTGCATGTCGTTGTGGAGCAGGCGGAGGATGGTGATGAACCTTTGGGGGCATCCGAAACGGAGGAGGACACTCCATAGGCTCTCGCGGTTGACAGTGTCAAAGGCCTTTGTAAGGTCGAAGAAGGCCATGTATAAGGGCTGGTGCTGTTCCCTGCATTTTTCCTGCAGCTGTTGCGCTGCAAAAGGCATGATTTTTTGCCCCATAGGGGTCGAAATCCGTACTGTGACTCCGGGAGAAGCTCGTCAGCCACTGGGAGAAGACGGTTGAGGAGGACAATAACGATGACCTTCCCAGTGGCTGATAACAGGGAGTGTAACCAGCCACCTATGCCAATTTTGGCCATTTAGTGAACTTTGGCCAGCTGATAGTTACTCCATTTCTGCTTAGGCCAGTGTATGTGGTCTCGCAAGAAAACCCTTGTGGAGTGTTAAAGAAATCAGTGCAGGTAAGTAAATTGGAGGCTATTCAGCCTGGACTAGGGACGGGAAGTGGAGCGGACTGGGAAGGCACTCTGGGCCCGGAGAGGGTCAGTGGGGGATGGAATGGACTGACCGGCAAGACCTTCGGCCTGAGCTAGGGGCGGGAAGCGGAGCGGAGAGGACCGGACTGGGAAAGCACTCACTCGGGGCCAGGGTCAGAGATAGCTGATCAGAAGGCTTGGTGCTCGGGGAGGGAGAGAGTGGCCACAAGACTTGGCGGGGGAGGGGGGGCAGAGAGGAGAGGTCACAAGACCTTTGGGTGTGGTCCATCCATACAGACCTTGGGGAGAGAGAGAACTGTAAACCTATGCTGCCTGCTTTCCTGCCGTTTTGAGGTTCTTTGAAAGTTTAACTAAGTATGGGGGCAATACTGACAATGCCACACCTTGTACGAGCATTCTGCATCATGGTGCTATATAGGAGACAGTTGATTAGAGCTCATCGCATCAGGAACATCAGAGCCCGTAGGCTGCTGGGCAGGAGGCCTTACCCACCTCGGGTATATCGAGACAGGTGTTCGTACTTGCACCTGAGTGATGCAAACTGTGTTAGAAGGCTGCATTTCCGCAAAGAAGTTGTCCGTGAGATCTGTGAGTTGGTGAAACCAGACCTGCAACCGAGAAGCGTCAAGAGGACTGCTTTGTCAGTTAGTGAAGGTTAGAGCTGCATTTTCATTCTATGCCTCCGGATCGTTTCATAGAAACATAGAAAATAGGTGCAGGAGTAGGCCATTTGGCCCTTCGAGCCTGCACCGCCATTCAATCAGATCATGGCTGATCATTCCTTCAGTACCCCTTTCCTGCTTTCTCTCCATACCCCGTGATACCCTTAACTGTAAGGGCCATATCTAACTCTCTCTTGAATATATCCAGTGAAATGGCATCAACAACTCTCTGCGGCAGGGAATTCCACAGGTTAGCAACTCTCTGAGTGAAGAAGTTTCTCCTCATCTCAGTCCTAAATGGCCTACCCCTTATCCTAAGACTATGACCCCTGATTCTGGACTTCCCCAACATCGGGAACATTCTTCCCGCATCTATCCTGTCCAGTCCCGTCAGAATCTTATATGTTTCTATGAGATCCACTCTCATCCTTCGAAACAGCAGTGAATAAAGGCCCAGTTGATCCAGTCTCTCCTCATATTTCAGCCCAGCCAACCCAGGAATCAGTCTGGTGAACCTTCGCTGCACTCCCTCAATAACAAGAACGTCCTTCCTCAGACTAGGAGACCAAAACTGAACACAATATTCCAGGTGAGGCCTCACTAAGGCCCTGTACAGCTGCATTCAGACCTCGCTGCTTCTATATTCAAATCCCCTAGCTATGAAGGCCAACATACTATTTGCCTTCTTTACCGCCTGCTGTATCTGCGTGCCCACTTTCAGTGACCGATGAACCATGACATCCAGGTCTCGTTGCACCTCCCCTTTTCCTAATCTGCTGCCATTCAGATAATATTCTGCCTTCGTGTTTTTGCCCCCAAAATGGATAACCTCACATTTATCCACATTATACTGCATCTTCCATGTATTTGCCCACTCACCTAACCTGTCCAAGTCAACCTGCAGCCTCTTAGCATCCTCCTCACAGCTCACATCGCCACCCAGTTTACTGTCATCTGCAAACTTGGAGATATTACACTCTATTCCTTCATCTAAATCGTTAATGTACATTGTAAAGAGCTGGGGTCCCAGCACTGAGCCCTGTGGCACTCCACTAGTCACTGTCTGTCATTCTGAAAAGGACCCGTTTATCCTGACTCTCTGCTTCCTGTCTGCCAACCAGTTCCCTATCCACGTCAGTATGTTACCCCCAATACCATGTGCTTTGATTTTGCACACCAATCTCTTGTGTGGGACCTTGTCAAAAGCCTTTTGAAAGTCCAAATACACCACATCTACTGGTTCTCCCTTGTCCACTCTGCTAGTTACATCCTCAAAAAATTCCAGAAGATTCGTCAAGCATGATTTCCCTTTCATAAATCCATGCTGACTTGGTCCGATCCTGTCACTGCTTTCCAAATGCGCTGCTATTTCATCCTTAATGATTGATTCCAACATTTTCCCCACTACTGATGTCAGGCTAACTGGTCTATAATTACCCGTTTTCTCTCTTCCCTCCTTTTTTAAAAAGTGGCGTTACATTAGCTACCCTCCAGTCCATAGGAACTGATCCAGAGTCGATAGACTATTGGAAACTGATCACCAATGCATCCACTATTTCTAGGGCCACTTCCTTGAGTACTCTGGGATGCAGACTATCAGCCTCCGGGGATTTATCAGACTTCAATCCCATCAATTTCCCGAACACAATTTCACGCCTAATAAGGATATCCTTCAGTTCCTCCTTCTCACTAGACCTACTGTCCCCTAGTACCTTCGAAAGGTTATTTGTGTCTTCCTTCGTGAAGACAGAACCAAAGTATTGGTTCAATTGGTCTGCAATTTCTTTGTTCCCCATTATAAATTCACCTTAATCCGACTGCAAGGAACCTATGTTTGTCTGTACTAATCTTTTTCTCTTCACATATTTATAGAAGCTTTTGCAGTCAGTTTTTATATTCACTGCAAGATTCCTCTTATACTATATTTTCCTCCTCCTAATTAAACACTTCGTCCTCCTCTGTTGATTTCTAAATTTCTCCCAATCCCAGTTTCTCCCAGTTTCAAGTTACAACTGGGGATGTGTGCGCCATCTCTCAACATGCAACACATGTCTCCATTCGCCAGGTCACGGCTGCACTGTATGCACGGAGGAATGACTTCATCAAGTTCTCCATGATCGCCCAAGCAATCCATGACAGGGCTGTGGGCTTCTCAAAGATTGCTGGCTTCCCAAAGGTACAGGGCTGCATTGATTGTAACCACATCGCCTTGCGAGCACCTTTGGAGGATTCCGAGATGTACAGGAACAGAAAAGGCTTCCACTCCATTAATGTGCAGCTCGTGTGTGACGACCTGCATCACATCATGTCAGTTGTTGCAAGATACCCTGGCAGCACCCATGATGTATTCATCCTACGTGACAGCGTTATATCTACCATGTTTCAGCAGCAGTCAGAAGGGCAGAGCTGGCTACTGGGAGAAAAAGGGTACGGCCTCGCCACCTGGCTCATGTCTCCCCTACACGTAACCCGGACGGAAGCTGACCGTCAATACAACATGTCGCACATTGCGACGCACAGCATCATTGAGAGGACCATTGGCATATTGAAACAGCATTTCCGATACCTGGACCATTCCGGAGGCTACTTGCTGTACTTCCCTGAAATTGTCGGTCAGTTCATTGTTGTGTGCTGCATGCTGCATAACTTAACCATCATGAGGCAGCAGCACCTGGTAGTGGAAGACCCACCTGCGGTGAGATTGGCTGATGATAATGACGTGGAAGATGCAGATGATGAGCAGGAGGAGGAGGAGGACGACGAGAATGAGGAAGCCATGCAAGTGTCTGAGGCCGGAGCACGATGGCGGAGGAGGGCGTACCATCGTGCCCCTTTAACGATTGCTCGAGCCTTGCGCCAGCAGCTCATCTGTGAACGCTTTACCGTTGCCTGAGGGCTCAGCGACAACTATTCCACATGGACCATGTTTACTGTTTGGAGCTGTTCCGTAATGTTGTGTTGTGTTAATGGAACATGATTCAGTTTTAATGTAAAATATATTTTATTCAAAAGTTTACAATGTACTTAACTTTACTAAAATTATTCTTGTATCAAACTTTACTTTAATATCACTCTTTAAGATCACTTATAAACTTGTAAATTTACATAACTTACAAAAAACTTTTAATTTGAGAACAGTTACAACAATAACAATAATAATAACAACAACAACAGCAGCAAAGAAAGTCTGCACCCATCTCTCACCCCCCGTAGTGTAAGACCGCCCGCCCGCTGCGCTCGGTCTTGGACGATCCACCACCCCTGCCCGCAGGTGGTGGCGCAGTAATTTTTGGGCTTGGTACCAAACTTATTCCTTCTAACATCTCGGGTACTGAGCACCTCTTAACGGTGGGGGGTGTCAATGTCAGGCAGAAAGTTGGAGGGCCCGGCTTGGGGCTCTTCAGAAGCTGGTGTGGGATTTGCAGTGGGAGTGGCAGTTGATTCTGTCAATGGGCGCGGGAACTGGGCGTGTTCCCTTATTGCAGCAGCTAACTCTCACATGCCGTTACACTATCAGGGTACATGCGGATCAGCGGACTCCCTAATGGCCAGTACTACCTCTGACAATTCCTCACAATGCCAGTGTTGTGGTTTGCACCACCTCTGACACTCCCTCCCTCATGGCCAGTGCCGTGCTTTGCACTACCTCTGACACTCCCTCCCTCATGGCCAGTGACGTGGTTTGCACGACCTCTGCGTAGGCTGCGGAAAGAACGTGTGGCAAACCAGTCCCACCCACCCTGTCACTGAATGACAATCTGTCCCACCTGTGACAGAGACTGTGGTTCTCGTATTGGACTGTACAGCCACCTAAGAACTCATGTTAAGAGTGGATGCAAGTCTTAGAAACATAGAAACATAGAAAATAGGTGCAGGAGTAGGCCATTCGGCCCTTCGAGCCTGCACCACCATTCAATATGATCATGGCTGATCATGCACTTCAGGATCCCATTCCTGCTTTCTCTTCATACCCCTTGGTCCCTTTAGCCGTAAGGGCCATATCTAACTCCCTTTTGAATATATCTAACGAACTGGCCTCAACAACTTTCTGTGGTAGCGAATTCCACATGCTCACAACTCTCAGAAACATAGAAACATAGAAAATAGTTGCAGGAGTTGGCCATTTGGCCCTTCGAGCCTGCACCACCCTTCAATACTATCATGGCTGATCATTCCCTCAGTACTCCTTTCCTGCTTTCTCTCCATACCTCTTGATCCTCTGAGCCGTAAGGGCCATATCTAACTCCCTCTTGAATATATCCAATGAACTGGCCTCAACAACTCTCTGCGGCAGGGAATTCCACAGGTTAACAACTCTCTGAGTGAAGAAGTTTCTCCTCATCTCAGTGCTAAATGACCTACCCCTTATCCTAAGACTGTGTCCCCTGGTTCTGGACTTCCCCAACATCGGGAACCTTCTTCCCGCATCTAACCTGTCCAGTCCCGTCAGAATCTTATATGTTTCTATGAGATCCCCTCTCTTCCTTCTAAACTCCAGTGAATAAAGGCCCAGTTGATCCAGTCTCTCCTCATATGACAGTCCAGCCATCCCTGGAATCAGTCTGGTGAACCTTCGCTGCACTCCCTTAAAAGCAAGAATGTCCTTCCTCAGATTAGGAGACCAAAACTGTACACAATATTCCAGATGAGGCCTCACTAAGGCCCTGTGCAACTGCAGTAAGACCTCCCTGCTCCTATACTCAAATCCCCTAGTTATGAAGGCCAACATACCATTTGCCTTCTTCACCGCCTGCTGTACCTGCATGCCCACTTTCAGTGACTGATGAACCATGACACCCAGGTCTCGTTGCACCTCCCCTTTTCCTAATCTGCCACCATCCAGATAATATTCTGCCTTCGTGTTTTTGCCCCCAAATGGATAACCTCACATTTATCCACATTATACTGCATCTGCCATGCATTTTCCCACTCACCTGACCTGTCCAAATCACCCTGCAGCCTCTTAGCGTCCTCCTCACAGCTCACACCGCCACCCAGTTTAGTGTCATCCGCAAACTTGGAGATATTATACTCAATTCCTTCATCTAAATCGTTAATGTATATTGTAAAGAGCTGGGGTCCTAGCACTGAATCCTGTGGCACTCCACTAGTCACTGCCTGCCATTCTGCTTCCTGTCTAACAACCAGTTCTCTATCTACGTCAGTACATTACCCCCAATAACATGTGCTTTGATTTTGCACACCAATCTCTTGTGCGGGACCTTGTCAAAAGCCTTTTCAAAGTCCAAATACACCACATCCACTGGTTCTCCCTTGTCCACTCTGCTAGTTACATCCTCAAAAAATTCCAGAAGATTCGTCAAACATGATTTCCCTTTCATAAATCCATGCTGACTTGGTCCGATCCTGTCACTGCTTTCCAAATGCGCTGCTATTTCATCCTTAATGATTGATTCCAACATTTTCCCCACTACTGATGTCAGGCTAACCGGTCTATAATTACCCTTTTTCCCACTCCCTCCTTTTTTAAAAAAGTGGTGTTACATTAGCTACCCTCCAGTCCATAGGAACTGATCCAGAGTCGATAGACTGTTGGAAACTGATCACCAATGCATCCACTATTTCTAGAGCCACTTCCTTAAGTACTCTGGGATGCAGACTATCAGGCCTCAGGGATTTATCGGCCTTCAATCCCATCAATTTCCCTAACAAAATTTCCCGCCAAAATTTCCTTCGTGAAGACAGAACCGAAGTATTTGTTCAATTGGTCTGCCATTTCTTTGTTCCCCATCATAAATTCACCTGAATCCGACTGCAAGGCGCCTACATTTGTTTTCACTAATCTTTTTCTCTTCACATATTTATGGAAGCTTTTACAGTCAAGAAGCTTTTTATGTTCCCTGCAAGCTTCCTCCCGTATTCTATTTTCCCCCTCTTAATTAAACCCTCGTCTTCCTCTGCTGAATTCTAAATATCTCCCAGTCCTCAGGTTTGTTGCTTTTTATGGCCAAATTATATGCCTCTTCCTTGGCTTTAACACTATCCTTAATTTCCCTTGTTAGCCATGGTTGAGCCACCTTCCCCCTTTTATTTTTACTCCAGACAGGGATGTACAATTGCTGAAGTTCATCCATGTGATCTTTAAATGTTTGCCATTGCTTATCCACCATCAACCCTTTATGTATCCTTTGCCAGTCTATTCTAGCCAATTCACGCCTCATACCGTCGCAGTTACCTTGCTTTAAGTTCAGGACCCTAGTTTCCGAATTAACTGTGTCACTCTCCATCTTAATCAAGAATTCTACCATATTATGGTCACTCTTCCCCAAGGGGCCTTGCACAACAAGATTGCTAATTAGTCCCTTCTCATTACACATCACCCAGTCTAGGGTGGCCAGCTCTCTAGTTGGTTCCTCGACATATTGGTGTAGAAAACCATCCCTAATGCACTCCAGGAAATCCTCCTCCACTGCATTGCTACCCGTTTGGTTAGCCCAATGAATATGTAGATTGAAGTCACCCATGATAACTGCTGTACCTTTATTGCACACATCCCTTATTTCTTGTTTGATGCTGTCCCCAACCTCACTACTACTGTTTGGTGGTCTGTACACAACTCCCATTAGCGTTTTCTGCCCTTTGGAATTCCGCAGCTCCACCCATACTGATTCCACATCATCCAGGCTAAAGTCCCTCCTTACTATTGCATTAGTGAAGAAGTGCTGAGTGAAGAAGTTTCTACTCATCTTGGTCCTAAATGGCTTACCCCTTATCTTTAGACTGTGACCCCTGGTTCTGGACTTCCCCAACATCGGGAACATTCTTCCTGCATCTAACCTGTCCAATCCCGTCAGAATTTTATATGTTTCTATATCATCCCCTCTCATTCTTCTAAGTTCCATTGAATATAAGCCTAGTTGATCCAGTCTTTCTTCATATGTCAGTCCCGTCATCCCTGGAATCAGCCTGGTGAACCTTCGCTGCACTCCCTCAATAGCAAGAATGCCCTTCCTCAGATTAGAAGACCAAAACTGTACACAATATTCAATGTGTGACCTCACCAAGGCTCTGTACAACTGTAGTAAGACCACCCTGCCCCTCTACTCAAATCCTCTCGCTATGAAGGCCAACATGCTATTTGCCTTCTTCACCACCTGCTGTACCTGCATTCCAACTTTCAATGACTGATGTACCATAACACCCAGGTCTCGTTGTACCTCCCTTTTTACTAATCTGTCTCCATTCAGATAATATTCTGCCTTCCTGTTTTTACCACCAAAGTGGATAATCTCACATTTATCTATATTGTACCACATCTGCCATGTATTTGCCCACTTACCTAACCTGTCCAAGTCACCCTGAAGCCTCTTAGCATCCTCCTCACAGCTCACACTGCCACCCAGCTTAGTGTCATCTGCAAACTTGGAGATATTACATTCAATTCCTTCGTCTAAATCATTAATGTATATTGTAAATAGCTGGGGTCCCAGCACTGAACCTTGCAGTACCTCACTAATCACTGCCTGGCAATTTGAAAAGGACCAGTTTATTCCTTCTGTTTGCTTCCTGTCTGCCAACCAGTTCTCTATCCACGTCAGTACATTACCCCCAATACCATGTAATTTAATTTTGCACACTAATCTCTTGTGTAGGAGCTTGTCAAAGCCTTTTGAAAGTCTAAATACATCACATCCACTGGCTCCCCCTTGTCCACTCTACTAGTTACATCCTCAAAAAATTCCAGAAGATTTGTCAAGCATGATTTCCCTTTCATAAATCCATGCTGATTTGGACCGATCCTATCACTGCTTTCCAAATGCGCTGCTATTACATCTTTAATAATTTCCACAATGTTGTCCCCACCACCGATGTCAGGCTGACTGGTCTATAATTCCTTGTTTTCTCTTTCCCTCCTTTTTTAAAAATTGGGGTTACATTAGCTACCCTCCAGTCCATAGGAACTGATCCAGAGTCTATAGAATGTTGGAAAATGACCACCAATGCATCCACTATTTCTCGGGCCACTTCCTTTAGTACTCTGGGATGCAAACTATCAGGCCCTGGGGATTTGTTGGCCTTCAATCCCATCAATTTTCCGAACACAATTTGCTGACTAATAAGGATTTCCTTTAGTTCCTCCTTCTCGCTAGACCCTCGGTCCCCTAGTATTTCTGGAAGGTTATTTGTGTCTTCCTTCGTGAAGACAGAACCAAAGTATTTGTTCAATTGGTCTGCCATTTCTTTGTTTTCCATTATAAATTTGCCTGATTCTGACTGTAAGGGACCCACATTTGTCTTCACTAATCTTTTTCTCTTCACGTATCTGTCGAAGCTTTTGCAGTCAGTTTTTATGTTCCCTGCAAGCTTACTCTCATATTCTATTTTCCTCCTTCTAATTAAACCCTTTGTCCTCCTCTGCTGAATTCTAAATTTCTCTCAGTCCTCAGGTTTGCTGCTTTTTTTGGCCTCTTCCTTGGATTTAACACTATCCCTAATTTGCCTTGTAAGCACGGTTGAGCCACCTTCCACTTTTTATTTTCACGCCAGACAGAGATGTACAATTGTTGAAGTTCATCCATGTGATCTTTAAATGTCTGCCATTGCCTATCCACCGTCAACCCTTTAAGTATCATTCGGCAGTCTATCCTAGCCAATTCTCGTCTCATACCATCGAAGTTATATTTAATTTAAGTTCAGGACTCTAGTCTCTGAATTAACTGTGTCACTCTCCATCTTCCTCAATTCCGAGGGACTTGCCTATGATGATGATGATTACCTCTGACATTCCCTCCCTCATGGACACTATTCCCTCACTGATGTTCCGGCGAATGTTGTTACTTCTCCCGACAGTCCCGCTACCTCATCACTGATGGTGTCCAGGAGTGATCACATAAGTTCCATGCTCTCCGCACTCAATTACATTATCTGAACCACATCTGTTTCATCCTGCATCTCAGGAGAGCGTGGTCGAGCTCTCTTTCCCCTCAACCTGGGTCTGCCTCGCTGCACCCCAACAATGGAACCCATAGCCTGGGATGGTGGGGCCCTGGGTGTGCCTTACTGCACCCCACTACTGGGACCCGCAACCTCGGAAGGTCCGAATCCATCGAAAGTCCCACCAACACTCAAACCACTAGTCACGGAAGGGGCTGTCGGCGGTACCTCCTCCAAAGTCAGTCCAACAGTGAGAGCTTCATCCAGCTCCATCCCCTCCCCTTCCCCCCCATGTTCTTGGTCTGGAGGGTGGGATTGGAAGATGTTCTCCTCTTCAAGCTCGTCCGCTTCTGAATCTTCTTCTGCATCTTCAGTATTGGCCTCAAGTTCCGCAAAATGTAATAGAACAGTCAAATGGTTAGCAGCAGAGGAAGGGGCAGGATGGGTGGCATGAGTAGGCTCACATATAGCAGGCCAGGCAGCAGGTTGATTTGAAGGTCTACGATGAATTTGCAGGACTTACCTTCTTCCTCGAGTGTGGCCCCAGCTTGTGCAGTACTGATTGCTTTTCTCCAGGCAGAACCCATCAAAGCAGCGACCCTCTCTTCCAAGGGAATCAGTGAGTGCAGATTTTCCAGGGCTCCTCCTGTTCAAGTTCTTTCCCTTTTGTTGTGAGCCACTTTCCTCTGCAAAGTTGAAAATGCAACTTTTAAGAGAGGGTGTCTTTCTGCTGGGTGGAACATAGACAGCTGGTCATATTTACAATTGCATTGAATAAATAAAAATATTACTTAAACCAACTATTTGACCTGCCATTTCCTTTTACACTGGCTTCCAGATCTCTTGGTGTTCACCACTGCGCAGTAATCTTCTGCAACTTGGTTCCAGCGTTTCTTCATTTCTTTTGGTGGAACTTTGATGTGACCTCTGCTGGTATCCGGCTCCTGCCATCTGTTCTCAATCACAGTAACTGGTGCCTCCACTTCTTCCAGCAAGAAATTCTTTGTCCTTGGTCTGCGTTACATCTTGTACTGCTGCAGCTGCTCTCAGACACACACAGCACTTTTTAAAATGCTCTCAGAAACACACAGCACTCCTTCTGCATGCAGCTGCGATTTTTCAATGCTCTAACACACACACACCACTCCTTCTGGCACACACACAGCTGGCTCTTTAAAAATGGCCGATTGCCAACTCGGAGCTGTACCACCCATGCGCGTCCATTGCACCGACGTCAAAAGCATAAGTTTTTTTTCCTGCACATGCGCAGAAGGCCCGGCTGCGTTTTTTGGCGCAGACAGCAGGCTCCACTCCCGAGGCGACTGGCCACGCTGCGCGGCTCCGGATTGCAGTATAAAGATCGGGGAAAGTTTGGACATATTTTTCTGGCACATTTCTGGACCTTAAAACCCGGCATAATGGGCTTGGGCAAAATTGAGCCCAATGAATGTTGCATGAAGTTCATTACTTACCTGTTACTCATCAGCAATTTCTCACTATTTCCATACTTCCCCCCCAGTGCCTTAAATTTATGTCGTATGGTAGGGTCAGTGCTGGGTGGATTGGTAGTGCACCATTAGGGCAAACAACCCTGTGAAATTTTGGAGCCTACGCCCAGATCATTCCACCCTCCATCAGCCAATGTTTTGATGGAATTGGGGTGGGTAGAGAAGGTATTGTGTTGGGGACATAAGCTGCCACATGCCCACTCATGTTTGCATCCTGCATTTTCCTGCAGGCAGGAGCTGGTGGCGTACAATGAATCAGCAAGTTTTGGGCAGGTATAATGTAAGCATCTGCAAATTATGGAAACCTGTTCTGCTGGCTGTAATATTTAACATCAGCCTCTGAGGACTGCTGTAGTTACTCTCTGTCCCCATTTCAGATGAACTTCCGAGCAGAGACCCAAGAGACTGCCAAGATTCCACTTTTGACCCTGAGGCCAGAAAATGGGTCAAGACAGCAGTGCATATTTGTGGTAGATGAAGATCCCACAATACCAGAGATGAATTCAATTTGGGGCCAAAGAATGAAAAAGATAAAGGCATCCATATGAGAAGAAAGACAGCGAACTATTTAAACTCTATGAGAAGCATACAAAAGAGAGGAGACACAATCAAGGAAGGGAATGAGAGAAAGAGTTGGAGACTGATCCAAACAGCATGTTTTAAAATACCCATTTCTTACCTCTCTCCACCAGCCTAACATTGAGTAGTTTTTATTATTTATAACAACTGGATGCACTGTTGGCAAGCACTCACTCACTGGCACTGTTTAAAATGAGAGTTTGGTAATCAAAACATGTGCCGAATGTATCAGTAAGTGTCACAGTAACCAGTTGTAAATTTATTTAATTCTTAGGCAGGTTGAGAGACTAACTTGCACTTTAAAACTGCCTACTGATTAAAAATTAAAATTTCATGGTACAATGCTCCTTTTGTTATAAAATAGTGCATCCCTTGACTTTCTGTAAGTAATGCCACAGGATATAGTCTAGTGAATGTTTTATTCACCACACATAAGGCATCAAGCTTCATATGCAGATTATATGCAAAATCTATTTTTGTGTCAAACTTCCAATTGATTGGCTCAAATTTCATATTCATAAACTAGCAACATATCACAAGTTTACTAATCAGCAAGTAGAAAATAGAATTGAAACCATCAATTTTGATGTTTGATAAACCTACTCGAGTTTTTGAAGATGTAACTGATAGAATAGATAAGGGAGAACCAGTGGATGTAGTGTATTTGGATTTTCAGAAGGCCTTTGATAAAGTCCCATATAAGATATTAGTGTGAAAAATTAAAGCACTTGCGATTGCGGGTAATGTATTGGCATGGATTGAAAATTGGTTAACTGACAGGAAACAGAGAGTAGGAATAAACGGGTTTTTTTCGGGGTGGCGGGCAGTGACTAGTGGGGTACCACAGGAATCCGTGCCTGGGCCCCAGCTATTCACAATATATATATATAAATGATTTGGATGAGGGAAACAAATGTAATATTTCCAAGTTTTCTGATGACACAAAACTAGGTGGGATTGTGAGTTGTGAGGAGGATGCAAAAACGCTGCAAGGCGATTTAGATAGGTTGAATGAGTGGGCAAACACATGGCAGATGCAGTATAACGTGGATAAATGTGAAGTTATCCACTTTGGTAGGAAAAACATATGGACAAAGTATTATTTAAATGGTGATGGCTTGGGAAGTGTCAATGTACAGAGGGACCTGAGTGTCCTTGTACACCAGTCATTGAAAGCAAACATGCAGATGCAGCAAACAGTTCGGAAGGCAAATGGTATGTTGGCCTTCATTGCAAGGGGATTTGAGTACAGGAGCAAGGATGTCTTACAACAGTTATACAGGGCCTTGGCGGGACCACACCTGGAGTATTGTGTGCAGTTTTGGTCTCCTTACCTAAGAAAGGATATACTTGCCATAGAGGGAGTGCAGCAAAGGTTCACCAGACTGGGATGGCAGGATTGTCGTATGAGGAGAGATTGGGTCGACTAGGCCTGTATTCACTAGAGTTTAGAAGAATGAGAGGAGATCTCATTGAAACGTATAAAATTCCGACTGGGTTGGATAGACTGGATGCGGGGAGGATGTTTCCCCTGGCTGGGAAGTCTAGAACAAGGAGTTACAGTCTCAGGATACAGTGTAGAAAATTTAGGACTGAGATGAGGAGAAATTGTTTCACTCAGAGGATGGTGGACCTGTGGAATTCTCTACCACAGAAGGCTGTGGAGGCCAAGTCACTGAATATATTTAAGGGGGAGATAGATAGATTTCTAGAAACAAAAGGCATCAAGGGGTATGCGGAAAAAACAGGAATATGGTGTTGAGTTAGAGGATCAGCCATGATCATATTGAATGGCGGTGCATTCTCGAAGGGCCGAATGGCCTACTACTGCTCCTAGTTTCTATGTTTCTATGTTTCTAATCCATGAAGTGTAAAAATAATAGTGGAGAACGGGTAGTCAGTTACCAATAAGAAACGGAAAAGATAAGCCAATCAAATTGTTCAATAATTTTTTTGAAAATCTTTTCAATCATCTATCTTTGCTGGGATTTCCCATTTCAGCAGAAATGTGGTTTGAAGTTGGAGTGGCAGGCTTTGCATCTGCCCGACTTGGTCACCACTGAGCCTGGCCAATTTTCTAGTGTCAGCCTAATTGAAAGAAGTTTTGTTGTGCTACTGACAACATTCCCGCTTTCTCTGTGGAGCCCACCTCGGGCTGACGTAAAAGCCACATATGAGGCACCAAGCTGTACACAGGTAGAACTTCCGAAATCCGGATTTCTAACAACCATAATTGTCCGAAAACCAGACAGTGTGCAGATTACAATAGTCGTTGTCCGGAATCCGGAAATATTTCCCGAAAACCGGACTTTTAAGCTGTACATACTTTTCTCCAAGCATGAATCCAAAAAAATACACAGCCCGGCCCAGCCTCAAGGTTGCCGTCAAATGTAATACTCCAAACCCTGGAAATTCACAAAAGTCGTCCCAAGGGTTTCCGGATTCGGGACGTCAGATTCACTCTGAAATCTGGAAATATCTGAAAATCGTCCATGAGGTTTCTGGATTCAGGACGTCGGATTTTCATCTCCGAAATCTGGAAATACACGAAAGTCGGCCCAAGGGTTTCCGGATTCTGGACGTTGGATTTCTTCTCAGAAATCCGGGAATACTCGAGACTCAGCCCAGGGGTTTCTGGATTCAGGACATCGGATTTCTTCTCCAAAATCTGGAAAAGATGAAAACCGGAATGGCCTTGGTCCCGAGGTTTTGGGACATTGTACCTGTGTATGCAGATTATATGCAAACTTATTTTTGTGTCAAACTTCCAATTGATTGGCTCAAATTTCATATTCATAAAATAGCAACATATCACAAAAGTGGTATAAAAGCTATCGTTTCACAGCTGTTCACTTTTCAATGTTAGAAGCTGGAGCCTTCAGAATTTGGAACACAATTTTCAACTTTAGGAAGGTTGGAAGTGTGTGGAGTGAACTCCCTATCTGTGTCACCTTGGTCCTCAGAATCACACCATGATCATCCCCAACAACAACATCACCAGCATCACCAACAACAACAACACCAACCTTGTCCGCAATCACCTGATGCTGCACAGTACGCAGGGCATCAGCACGTGACCACATTGCTGCCTGGGAGGCCAGGGATGGCGTCGTCATGGCCAAATTTACTTCACTTGATACTGTACACCCTGACTGCCACATGATGCACCAGCTTTATTTTTGTTCTGGGGCAAAAACGGGTCACTGTGCACGGTGATGCAGTTGTCATCGCCAGTGCAGTGGAGAGGGGTGCCACCGGTAAACTACTGTGGGATTTCTCGGGAGTCGGTAGCGGTGCCGTACCCGGGTGAAAAGTTGTTTGTGCCCCGTTAGCACCCCCGCGGATGCTAACGGGAGGCGCAAACTACCCACATTTTTATCCACACATAGTTAACTGTCTCTGAAGCGATCTCTTACAAACTTACTTTCAAATTCTTTCAGTGGCGATGTGCACCTCTACTCCACATGCATACTCCACCCCCTACTTGCAACAGCATAACCTCTGACGTCATAAGCAATGCCACTGCAGATCTGCTGGTATCTACATAAATTTCGTTGATATTTTCTTGGCTGAGCATAGAAAAGTGTTCTCTTTATGATTATAAAATGGCAGATTTGAGATACAGCTCAGGCTTATAACAGTGCAGGACGTTGTGAGTACTTGTTTTTTGATAATTCTCGTCCAAGCTGCTTGTTGGGGAGCTCATGTAAATCTGACAGGATATTGTCTCAACCATAAACACTCAGTTATGCATACACATCTATTCTAATGAATAATTCATAAGGCAACATAGGCATCAACACTCAGGAGGAGTCTGCACTTTCACAACACAAAAATTAAGTGGGCGACATTCCCCTGTTGTGCCCCTCCAGGGGGTGCTAACGGGGCGCTAAAGTGTTTTCGGCGGGGGGAAGGGTCGTGCTACTGGCTCCCGCAAAATTGCGTGGGTGTTAGCAGAGGCGCTGACATGGTAATGCCGCGCCCCACTACAAATGCCGATGACTTCATCGCCGTGCACGGCAACCCCTTAGCGCCCCGTGGCGAATCCTTTCCGCCCCGAGGCAGAAATTCCCTAGTGCCCCACGAGGCTGCCGCGAGCAGTGTCAGCCAGCGTCGTGGGTCACAAACTGGGCCCGCGTAGGGATAATGGGCAGGTACTCGAATTGGCAGGATGTGACCAGTGGTGGCTTGCAGGAATCTGTGTTGGAGCCTCAACTATTCACAATGTTTATTAATGACTTAGATGATGGCACAGAAAGTGATATATCCAAATTTGGTGAGGATACAAAGATAGAGGCCATTGTAGGCAGTGTAGATGAAAGCATAACATTACAAAGGGATATTGATAGATTAAGTGGATGCGCAAAACTGTGGCAAATGGATTGCAATGTAGGCAAATGTGAGGTCATCCACTTTGGACCTAAAAAGGATACAGCAGGGTACTTTCTAAATGGTGAAAAGCTAAAAACAGTGACAGTTCAAAGAGACTAGAGGATCCAGGTATATAGATCATTTAAATATTATGAACAGGTGCAGAAAATACTCAAAAAAGCTAATGGAATGCTGGTCTTTAAATCTAGAGGACATGAAGACAAGTGGGTAGAAGTTATGCTACAGTTATACAAAGCCCTGGTTAGACTGTGAGCTGTTCTGGGCACCACACCTTAGGAAGGATATATTGGCCTTGGGGGGAGATTACACAAATTAGGGTTGTATTCCATAGAATTTATAAGGTTAAGGCGTGATTTGATCAAAGTTTTCAAGATATTAAAGGGAACAGATAGGGTAGGTGGAGAGAAACTATTTCCGCTGGTTGGAGAGTCTAGGACTCAGGGGTCAAATCTACAAATTAGAACCAAACTGTTCAGGAATGAAATTAGGAAAGACTTCCATGTACAAAGGGTGATAGAAGTTTGGAACTCTCTTCGGCAAACGGAAATTGATGCTAGATCAATTGTTAATTTTAAATCAGAGATTGATAGAATTTTGTCAACCAAAGGTATGAAGGGATATGAGGCAAAGGCGGGTATATGGAGTGAGATCGCATATCAGCCATGATCTCATTGAATGGCAGAACAGGCTCGAGGGGCTAAATGGCCTAGTACTGTCCCTATGTTCCTATATGCTGGCCAGGAAGGGGCTGTCTGGGTTGCATCATTCCTCTGTTTCTCCTCTTGGTCTTCCTCCTCTTCTGCGGCTTCCTCTTCCCTGTGTGAGCAGATGCTGGAAATTTGACATAAAAGCATAAAATGCTGGTAATACTCAACAGGTCAGGCAGCATCTCGACCCGAGATGTGAAGTCTGTTTTCCTCTCCACGGATGCTGCCTGTCCTGCTGAGTGTTTCCAGCATTTTCTGTCATCTCAGAAGCCTTCCTTTACCATCTGAGGCCTTGCCAGCATACAGCAGCACTCCCTGCACATTTAAAAAGCTATTAACATGTATTGCACAAAGCCACTACTTCAATAAAATAAAATAATCTCGTCCAAAAGCTAAAATGCAAACTTATCTGAAGGATGTATGTGTCTGTTTTAGAGGTGCTGACAGTGCCTCTGTTAGTTTGCTGAATGCTTAGTTTTCAGAGCGAGTTTAGGACCCAGCACTGAACTCAGCACTAAGATCTAAGTTCGCTGAGGTGACATTAGGTCAGCATGACATCACCCCTCTTTTCATTAGCATTTCCAGGGCCAGCCCTCACCAAAATGGCAGCCACTGAGTCCCATGCCAGAAAAGGGGGTGTTAAGTTGCCCAATTTCCAGACTTCAGTAAATTTTATAACTTGAGGTACTTATGGTAGAATTTTTGTCTTATTAAAATGCTATTTGAATAGCTGAAGGTGATAAAAGTTCATTAAAGGTGACAACATAAACCTGATTTAGTGAAGTGATTACTGTGTTACATCAACACGTTTCACTGCATGCTGCCACTTTTTTCACTTTTCCCCATCTGTTATTGTCTTTGCATTTTTACTGTGTGGTAATTTATTATCTGGTGAACAGATCTTTAGAAGAATTCTTTCAACTGGAGAGTGTATGATACTCCTGTGCACAGATCAACTTGTCCAGAGCAAAGATTTCCCATCTGGAATAACTGTGTGGATTAATGCACATTGGGACTAAAGCAGCTCATTTTTATTTCTGAGTTTTTACAGCTTTCAGTCAGTTATTGTTTGTCGTTCTGTTCCTTGGCCTGGATTTGAACCTGGGATGGGTCCCTAGACTTCATGCTTGCCTTTATTGGCCGAGGCATAGAATACAAGTGCAGGGAGGTTATGCTTAAATTGTATAATACTCTGGTTAGGCCACAGCTGGAATACTGTGTGCAGTTCTGGTCGCCGTATTATAGGAAGGACTTGATTGCACTAGAGAGGGTACAGAGGAGATTTACGAGGATGCTGTCTGGAATGGAGAATCGTAGCTATGAGGACAGATTGGATAGGCTGGGTTTATTCTTTTTGGAACAGAGGAGGCTGAGAGGAGACCTCATTGAGGTATATTACATTTTGAGGGGCCTGGATATAGTCGATAGCAAGGGCCTATTTCCCTTGATGGAGGGGTCAATTACAATGGGTTATAGTTTTAAGGTGGTTGGTGGAAGGTTCAGAGGGGATTTGAGGGGGAGCTTCTTCACGCAGAGGGTTATGGGGGTCTGGACTTCACTGCCTGGAAGGGTGGTAGAGGCACAAACCCTCACCACATTTAAAAAGTGCTTGGTTGGGCACTTGAAGTGCCATAATCTGCAGGGTTACGAACCTAGAGTTGGTAAGTGGGATTGGACTGAATACTTATTGGCTGGCGCAGATACGATGGTAAGTACTGCAGGAAATCGAATATGGCCAGAGTGATCTTCTGGGTTGGTTTTGACCGCCTGGATGAATCGGAGAGGAATTTTCCCAATTTTTTTTTCCCCAATTGGCCTGGGTTTTTTTCTGATTTTTGCCTCTCCCGGGAGATCGCATGGCTCCAGTTGGGGTGGAGTGTAAAATGTTGTGATGCATGGGGTATTGCAGTTGTGTGGGGCGGACTGGTTGCTCTTTATCTTTCTGCCTTTGTTCATAGGTTTATATGTAACCTTCAGGGCTTTGGATCGAGGGCCGTGTGGCTCTTTGTCGACCAGCGCAGACTGGATGGGCCGAAATGGCCTCCTTCTGCGCTGTAGATTTCAATGTTTCTATGTTTCTAATGAAATGTAGCTATCTCAGGATCATGTTCCTATTTGTGATGTTGTTTTAAATGTCATATGTAGATGCCAGACAAGCTGAATTATTGAGAGGGGATTATGTTGCAAAGACCTGAGAGCTAGCATTAGAAAAATAAATACTTTCACGACCACATGATATCCCAAAGTGCTTTACAACAACAACTTGTATTTATATAGCGCCTTTAACGTAGTGAAACGTCCCAAGGCACTCCACAGGAGTATTATGAGCTAAAAATTTGACACTAAGCCGCATAAGTAGAAATTAGAGCAGGTTGGTCAAAGTGATATATTTTAAGGAACATCTTGAAGGAGGAAAGAGATGTAGAGAGGCGGAGAGGTTTAGGCAGGAAGTTCCAGAGCTTGGAGACTAGGCAACAGAAGACACGGCCACCAAAGGTTGAGCAATTATAATCAAGGATGCTCAAGAAGGCAGAATTAGAGGAGCGCAAACATCTCGGGGATACATTACAGACAATGAAGTACTTTAGAAGTGTAGTCATTGTTGTAATGTAAGAAATGCGGCAGCCAATTTGTGCACAGCAAGTTTCCACAAATAATTTGATAATGACCAGATAACCTGTTTTAGTGGTGTTGGTTGAAGGATAAATATTGGCTAGGACACCGGGGTGAACTCACCTGCATTTCTTTGAAGCAGTGTCATGGGATCATTTATGTCAACCTGAGAGGGCAGACGGGACCTCGGTTTAACACCTAATCCAAAAGACGGCACCTCTGACAGTGTAGCACCTCTCCAGTACTGCACTGGGGTGTCAACCTAGATTTTTGATCTCAAGTCTCTGGAGTGGGGCTTGAACCCACAATTTTATGACTGAGAGGCCAAAGTGCTACCAACGGAGCCATGGCTGAAACCTATACTGTGTCTTTTTCCTCTTTAAAGCATGAAACATTAGATAAAATATTAAAATACACATTGTGCCCAATATATTTGTATTGATATTTCCACACATGAGCGCAGCAGATTATAAAATTTGTGAAATGGATAATTCACAGGTTGTAAATGAGGACAGCAATATCTCAGCATTATTTCAAACTCTGATTGTCTCTTTTGCATTAAAGAACCAGTTCAAGTAGAAGCAATTCTGTAATATGTTGGACCTGTTGGTGCTGTGAAATCTGCCTCATTTACATTGTAGGGATGATTCAGAGCATGGAAGGTAACACAAAAACAACTGCAAGAATTACAATTTTCCTTTACATTACCAACTAACCTGCTGTGTATTTCTAGCTCTCTTTTTTAGATTTTTAGCATTTTGATTTCTTTAATTTTGATCGATGAGATTCCAGTTGTTTTATTTGAGGCCTGAGTCTTTCCTGGTTACCTATAGAAAAGGCTACATCAAAATCATTTTTCTGTGCACCTCCACAACAAAGACCCAATGGACTGCTGTTCTGTAATGACCCAGCTATCAACATCATTGTCCATATTAAAGAGTGGTTCCAGTCGTACCTGGTCTATCTTTTTATATGATCCTTATCTGATTTCACTGCTAATTTGACCTCCTGCAACAGACTTATACAGGAATTTTACTCCATTCAACTAGATTCTGTTTAGATCAAAACATGCCTTATAAATGGAATCATAGACATCATATTAAATTTATTGACCATGGTGTCTAGTCCAGCAGAGACCTGATCACTTATTCTGCTCCTGTTGGCATTTTTATCAGGCTGTCAGTTTCTTGTGGTTAAAAAAAATCCCTGTTGCCATTACTCTACCAGTTTAGCCTGGCAGCAATTTCTAACATCATTTCTACTTGCTGACCAAACATAGTTTTTGTTGCATTGATTTGCTAAATTGAGTTCCAGTTCACAGATTGCCTGGCCATGAGATCTTTTGTTATTGAGAAACCTTGGTGGAAAGCCATAGCTTCGGCCACCCCTAAAGGTAAAACGGTATGGAAGAAGTTATCAAGAAGTAATGACATCAACTTTAGGGATGAAAGACTTGCAAATATTAGGAAAAGGAAAGGTTGAAGTGTTCCATGCCTTTAAAACAGACCGCAAATTCGGGATTTCCAAACTTGTGATCTGCTCCCTCTTGGAAATCCCAATTGCTGTTGCAGAGTTGGGCTAAATGCCCACCAACTACCCAGCAATTACATACGAAAATTTTATGGTTGATGCAAACAGGTGCAGGGCCTGCTTACATCAGCGTAAGGGGATTAGATAGAGACAGTTACTCATTCTATTAGCTCCGGAATGTGATGTAATGAATTGTAAAACTGCCCTAAAACATCTCCAATGATTAATGTACAGATTTTTTAGATCATTGTTTGGGCTCTGTTGTATTTATGGTTGTATCATCAGTCCATGTTATTTTATATGAAATTTCGCAGAACTTCAATGATTTATCAAAACTCTAATTCCTAAATTAGATTTAAGAACTAATTCCTGTTTTTTTAGGTGGGTTTGTATGACAAAGAGAGAGAGAGAGAAAGAGAGGGATCATTTTGGAACTATTTATTCTCCTAGTTCTTGTAATTATTCTTAAACTACACCGGGTGAAATGAAATGTAACGAACATTGCCAGTATTGGAGGTGGACACTTTCCCTTCAGTGTACTGATTGGAGCACTAGGCCCATGTGATCCCAGCTACGCTTCCGCACAAGCTGCGTCTCTGGGATCTGTGGGCCATTATGTTGCCCTCCAGTATGCAGTTTCAGAGAGTAAGTTCACGAAGGAGGGCCCCCATCAGGTGTTCTTTTCGCAGGTCAGCGGCGTACTCCATTGCTTCCCCGCTGACCGCAATTGCTGGACCAATTATCGTCTTCTTTGGCTCAGTATTCATCTTTTTCTTTACACTTCAGTGAAGTGCCTTGGGATGATTTTCTACATTAAAGGCACTATGTAAATGTAAGTTGGTGTTGTAAATGCTTCCTTTGGATCAATCCATCAATAGCTTTACATTTTATTGTATGTAAACATCATGTAAACAATCAATATAACAAATGATTATAGAAGTGAGAAACAAAAGAATATTCCTTGTGCATTTAATGGTGAGGCCACACCTGGAATACTGCATGCAGTTTTGGTTTCCATATTTACAAAAGTATATACTTGGAGGCAGTTCAGAGAAAATTCACTAGGTTGATTCTGAGCTGAGGGGGTTGACTTATGAGGAAAGGTTGAGTAGGTTGGGCTTCTACTCATTGGAATTCAGAAATATGAGAGGTGACCTTATCGAAATTTGCAAGGTGGATGCAGAGAGGATGTTTCCACGGATGTTTCCACTCAGACTAGAACTAGGGGGCATAATCTTAGAATAAGGGGGCGTCCATTTAAACCTGAGATGAAGAGGAATTTCTTCTCTCAGCGGGTTGTAAATCTGTAGAATTCGTTGCCCCAGACAGCTATGGAGGCTGGGCCATTGAATAAATTTAACACAGAGATAGACAGTTTCTTGACCAATAAGGGAATAAGGGTTTATGGGGAGCGGGCAGGGAAGTGGACCTAAGTCCATGATCGGATCAGCCATGATCATGTTAAATGGTGGAGCGGGCTCGAACGGCCATGTGGCCTACTCCTGCTCCTATTTCTTATGTTCTTATGTTCTAACTTTACAGAGGAGCTGTACGTCAGGTGGCTTTAGTTCTTCAGGGAGGCTGTGACTGAGCTCTGGCACCTGCTCAACTGAGAAGTGTAGAAATATAGAAACATAGAAAATAGGTGCAGAAGTAGGCCATTCGGCCCTTCGAGTCTGCAACACCATTCAATAAGATCATGGCAGATCATTCCCTCAGTACCCCTTTCCTGCTTTCTCTCCATATACCTTGATCCCCTTAGCCTTAAGGGCCATATCTAACTCCCTCTTGAATATATCCAATGAACTGGCATTAACAACTCTCTGCGGCAGGGAATTCCACAGGTTAACAACTCTCTGAATGAAGAGGTTTCTCCTCATCTCAGTCCTAAATGGCCTACCCCTTATCCTAAGACTGTGTCCCTGGTTCTGGACTTCCCCAATATTGGAAAGATTCTACCCGCATCTAACCTGTGACGTCCCGTCAGAATCTTATATGTTTCTAAGAGATCCCATCTCATCCTTCTAAACTCCAATGTATAAAGGCCAAGTTGATCCAGTCTCTCCTCATATGTCAGTCCTGCCATACCAGGAATCAGTCTGGTGAACCTTCGCTGCACTCCTTCAATAGCAAGAACGTCCTTCCTCAGATTAGGAGACCAAAACTGAACACAATATTCTAGCTGAGGCCTCACCAAGGCCCTGTACAACTGCAGTAAGACCTCCCTGCTTCTATATTCAAATCCCCTAGCTATGAAGGCCAACATACCATTTGACTTCTTCACTGCCTGCTGTATCTGTATGCCAACTTTCAATCACTGATGAACCATGACACCCAGGTCTCGTTGCACCTCCCCTTTTCCTAATCTGCTGCCATTTAGATAATATTCTGTATTCGCGTTTTTGCCCCCAAAGTGGATAACCTCACATTTATCCACATTATACTGCATCTGCCATGCATTTGCCCACTCACCTAACCTGTCCAAGTCACCCTGAAGCCTCCTAACATCATCCTCACAGCTCACACCGCCACCCAGTTTAGTGTCATCTGCAAACTTGGAGATATTACACTCAATTCCTTCATCCAAATCATTGATGCATATTGTAAAGAGCTGGGGTACCAGCACTGAGTCCTGCGGTACCTCACTAGTCACTGGCTGCCATTTTGTAAAGGACCCGTTTATCCTGACTCTCTGCTTCCTGTCTGCCAACAAGTTCTCTATCCACATCAGTATATTACCCCCAATACCATGTGCTTTGATTTTGCACACCAATCTCTTGTGTGGGACCTTCTCAAAAGCTTTTTGAAAGTCCAAATAAACCACATCCACTGTTCTCCCTTGTCCATTCTACTGGTTACATCCTCAAAAAATTCCAGAAGATTTGTCAAGCATGATTTCCCTTTCATAAATCCATGCTGACTTGGACCGATCCTGTCACTGCTTTCCAAATGCACTGCTATTTCATCCTTAATAATTGATTCCAACATTTTCCCCACTACTGATGTCAGGCTAACCGAGCTATAATTACCCGCTTTCTATCTCCCTCCCTTTTTAAAAAGTGGTGTTACATTAGCTACCCTCCAGTCCATAGGAACTGATCCATAGTCAATAGACTGTTGGAAAATGATCACCAATGCATCCACTATTTCTAGGGCCACTTCCTTAACTACTCTGGGATGCAGACTATCAGGCTCCGGGGATTTATCAGACTTCAATCCCATCAATTTCCCTAACACAATTTCCCGCCTAATAAGGATATCCTTCATTCCTCCTTCTCACTAGACACTCGGTCCCCTAGTACTTCCAGAAGGTTATTTGTGTCTTCCTTCGTGAAGACAGAACCAAAGTATTTGTTCAATTGGTCTGCCATTTCTTTGGTCCCCATTATAAATTCACCTGAATCCGACTGCAAGGGACCTATGTTTGTCTTCACTAATCTTTTCCTCTTCACATATCTATAGAAACTTTTGCAGTCAGTTTTTATATTCCCAGCACCAGGGTATCCACAGCATGGCCCTGAACATTTATGCATCAGGTTCCTTCCAATATCCAGCAAGTGACATAAGTAACTGAACTCAAGATCAGATCAGCCACCATCTTAGTAAATGGTGGAGCAGGCTTGATGAGCCAATGGCCTACTCCTGTTCCTATTTCTTATGATAACCTCTCTCAGTTTGCTATTCAGATTGTAGTCAAATAGGTTGCACTGCTTGGTAGGTGCCAGGAATTCATCGCCTTCCTAATGTAGGCTGCCAAGCAGGAGGAGAGAACAGCGGGCTTTGCAAGAATTGTTGGATTTTCTCAGGTGCAAGGGCATTCATCTACACTCATGTGGGTCTGCATGTTCCCATACAAGACAACAGTAAGGGATTCCATTCCTTAAATATGCAACTTGTCTGGGATCATTGCACCACATTATGCAGATGTGTGCCTGGTATCCTGGCAGTAGTCATGAGCCTTCATCCTTCTTCAATGCCCCTTCTCTACTACCCAGACCATTGGGTGTCAGGCTAGCTGTTTGGGGAGAAGGGCTATCTTGGCATGATCTGGAGGTGCATTTCAATGTAGCCCAGAGCGAGTGTCAAGATTTATCATTCTGTAGAAAGGTGGCAGGTGTTGGCGGCACAAGAGGAAGCAGAAGTTGAGGAGGAACATGAAGAAGGAGATCAGAAAGCTAAGGGTGCAGAGGAAGAGCTAGGCCCAACAATTCCATCAGCTACCAGAGTTTTCAGGTGATGGGAAATTCACATGAATGTTAGCCTGGTGATGTTTTGAGGATGTGCATGCCACGGTACACAGTAGAATAGTGCTGCTGGACTGTGAAAGATAGCACTGGTGTGAGAAGGTGAGGGAAATGATAATGAGGAGAGCTGCAGGTGTAGAGTAAGGCAGTAGCAGCAAAACGAGGTGGAGTGAAGTGTGCTGCACTTATTGGAGTAGAGTTGTGGGAAGCGGCGCATGGAAAGAGTTGAGTGTGCTGAGGCTACAGGTAATACAAGGTTAAGCAGATAGTAACGTGAGAAATGAGTTGGGAGACTTATCTTAGCAATCCTTGACAGGCCATTGAACTTTTTCTGCATTGCATTAGAGCAGTGCTTCTGGTGCTGACCTGCTCTGTCATCTCTGCCCACTGTTGCCGCAAAGCTAGCCGGGTTACCTTCTTGCCACTGGATGGAAAGAGGAAGTCCATCCTCTTGCCAACCTCCTCCATCAGCATCTTCAAAGCTGCATCTGAAAAATGGGGAGCCCTTCTAGTACCTCAAATGCCTGCCGTTTCAGCAATGTTCAGAATAAAGCTACTGCAGTCACAGTGCATCTCCCCATTAAGAGGTGCAGGCTGCCTTTAACTGACTTCAGAACATCAAATTTCCTGCCCCCTCACCCCCCTCCACCTCCCCACACACCATTAAGTGAGTTGCCAATGAAGAACATACGTAGTGTTGCAGCTCAGTTATTTCATGCTAAGCAGACACGAGGACCAATTTAGCTCAACCTCTGAGCCGATGTGAACAGGTGTGCCATCAGAGTGTGCTGACCATTTCTCCCCCATCTTTGGCCGATTACAAATTTAGGCCTCAGGATTTCAAGACTCAGACCGGCCCACTGTTCAGTTCCATCTCATAACTAGAGGGCATGAATTTAAGTTTATCAGCAGAAGAATGAAGTGGAGGGTTGTTAGGACATGACAGAAGCAGTTGTGGAAGCAGAATCCATAAAATCTTTTAAAAGGGAAGTGATTAAATACCTGAAAAATAAAAAAATTAAAAGGATATGGGTAAAGGATGGGGCAATGAGACTGTGAATAGCTCTTTCAGCGAGTTGGCACACACATGATGGGCTGAATGGCTTCTTCTGTGCTGTAAAATTCTATGAATCTATGACTTAAGAATAGTGTGTCTGGTGTTTAATCAACCAAGGCTAACTCACAGTAGATCAATAGAGATGTGACAGACCTCTTGGGAAGGGAAATCTGGGACAGTATGAAATCTGAACTTTAGTGATGAGTGGAAGAGTACTGATAAGCTCCATTTACAACCCACTTTGCAAAATTCCCATAAGAGTAGTAGGGCACTGACATAAACTCCACATCCCTTTGTTCAATTACTTTCTTCACTGTTTCTGACAAGCCTGTACAAAGATGGTGGTCAGTTATAAATTTCTACATTGCTGTGCGGAATTTTTGATAGTAAAATAAGGTTTTATCTGACAGTTCCCTCACAAAGTAGTTGAAGAAATGCGATACTGAGTATGATTTTAATCTGTGGCATTCAGAATATTTCCAACTGTATGTGTGCAAAGATATTTTTGCCCATTCAGATGCATGATCTGTGAATGCCCGCGGTGTGTATTATGATTAGTTTTCCCCGAATCATCTTGCTCATATGTATTGATAATGTACACCATTCAGCGCTCCAATTGGCGCTAATGACAAATAGGTGATATTAAAAAAAAGTTCCTGTGGAGGTGGAGGAGCAAGAATGCTTCTCCGACTGACCCTACAGGAGTTGAGTTTGAATCCACCCTCCACCCCACCTCCCGCGCCCATGCCACAGCACTTACCTGAATGCCGCTGCTGGCAAGGCAGGTGGCCCGACAGTGGTGTCTTTGTTCAGGTGAGCTGCCTGTGCAGATATGACCAGCACTGACAGCTCGTGCTGAGTATGCTGATGAGGTCCGAGAACCAATTTCAATTGATCCTCTGACCTCTCTGGGCGTGAACTGGTCGTGAAATCGGGCCCAGACCAAATCCACCCCTCAAATTATTAGAAAAAGCAAACATTTCGGTCTGAAAGTCACAAATGACACACTGGGGCCGAGTTCACCCCCACTGGAAACGGGTCGCACCTACCGTTTTTCTTGTGTTTTGGCTGCTGCAATGGATGCCCACCTTGTGAAATTTATCTCTTTGTCATATTTTTTCGAGCAGGGCAGAAGTTGGTCAGAATGGGGGCGGAAGTGGAGGTGGAATGGACTCTCTGCCGCTGTCAGTCATCAGCGCCGGGCTAGTGACGTCATCATGCTAGCGCGTCAACACGTCTCTCCCCTTCAGTTAAAGGGGAGAGCCGCTGTGAGCTCTGCAGCTTTTTAAGTTAGGTCCACTGGACCACCATGGAGGGTTTCGACCGGACTAACAGCCTGACACCCAAGAGGGAGTGCCAGGTTGCCTGTTGGTGGCCCAGCCAAACCCGGGGAGCAGAATTGTCGGGCCGACTGCCAATAACATGGCGGCCCTGGAAGTGCACCCTCCCCTTTAATGGAGGCTGCACCACCATTTTACACACACTGCAAACACAGTGCACCGACAGAAAAAACTGTCGGGGGCACCAAGCGACGGCCGGAAAATTTTCTGAGGTGAATTTTGCTTGCGGTGCGGGAGATCGGCGAATCGTGTTTTGATGACGCACCAGGAGGGTTCGGCAGCAGCAGCGTCGAAGTGGGGACCACCGGAAAAACCACCATCGTGTGGCCACCGCTTTCCAGCAGCACCAGGCCTTATCGGGAGGCTGAATTTTGGCCCCACTATATTATTGTGACTGTTGTAGGCATTAGGCACCCTAGGGCAATGGCACCTGTAGGATAAGGTTAGAACTACACCTGTAGTATAAGGTTAGAATTAAATATGTAACTTGTACCATAAAATGGCTACCAGTGAAGCCTCAAGGGATTTCTGTTAGCTGAAATAGACCGCATTCCTGGAGACTGATACTTGTTGTTTCCCACACACACAGGACTAACAAGCAAATTCTGCAGGTGTCTCTAATCAGCCAGGCCTCAGGACTAAATGTTCTGTTGAAAGTAAGGACAATACGACTCTGTAGCAGGATTGAGATAAGGAGGCTACCCAAAGTCAGCACCCAAGGACAGTAAGATAAGGGGGGCCTGGACCATGTTACAAGATACATGAGTCATTCCTAGCAACACACCCCTTAGCAACACATCTCTTAGCAACACATTTCTTAGCAACACATCTCTTGGCAACACATGAGCCACTTTACGTTTCGAGACTAACTCTATCTATTGGTCTAATGTAACTGTAGTAAACTGTTGTATGTAACTGTAGTAAACTGTTGTAAAACATATAAAAATCCATGAAACCCTTTGTTCGGCGGAGAGACGTGCCTGGATCCAGTCCTGTGGCTTCCTCCCCGCTAGCATAAATAAAGGCCGCATTGGTGTTGGAACCGACTCTGAGTGTTGAGTGATTCTTCTGATAAAACACTAACACTAACAGTGGCGTAGTCGGCAGGATTTCCCGGAGTCACTGGACGCCCTTGGAAAAACCCGGGTGAGCATAAAAAATGATTTTTAATTATAAAGGGTGCGGAAGGTGGAAGCCAGTTGATCAACACGAGGAGACGGTCTAATATCTCAAACGCCTAGCCTGAGCCTGAATTAAGAGGACTTTTGTCCCACGTGACGGCCAGGAACCAAGTAGGCGTAGGGAACACACTTAGACCGTGGGAACGTGATACTGAAAGACATCTTCCGGACCCAGTAGTGTAATTTGAAATATACCCCGGGGTAGAACCAAGCGGTGTACAGCGGCTAACGGAATCCAAACCTGTGAACAGGGTCGGACCAACAGACAAAGCGGTGGTAGGTAGTCGTTAAGGATACGTAGAGCGCTGCGGGAATTGTTTAAACGCATTTTAAGAATTGTATAAGTTTGTGTAACAGCAGGCTTGTGACCTGACAGCAGCCCAGAGATGGTCTACTACAAGTTGTGCGAGGTAAAAGGCAAACCTCTGAGAGTAGATTCCTAACGGTTCTAGTCCTACCCAGGAATGGCCATGAAAGCAAGTAAACTCGAGTGGGGATCAGTAGGGTTCCTTACCCGCCATCTGGCGGAAAAGCAAAAGAAACTAATCGAGAAAATGATTAGAGCAGGGTGGGATCCTCAGGACCTGCCAGCAGCCCAATGGGAATGGTGGGAGAAGGAACGGAAAGACAAAGAAAAAAAAGGCCGTGGTCTTGATACTGCGAGCCCATGTAAAATTAACATAGAAAGTTAATCAATAAAAAAAAACTGATGGTGATTGTCTTAAGTGAAGTATGGAAGAGGAATAGAGCTGTCCAAAACAATTAATAGGAAAGAAGAGAGACTTTTGTGAATGTCTGTTTAATGAGAAGTGCCTGTGTGATTTTTTGACTGCGGAATGAATTTTTTATGTTTTCATGTTTCCGAGAGCCTGGTTGGAAGAGGAATGCAAGTGTCTGTTTATTTTAGAAACAGAGTGAAAGTTTTTTTTAACCCTTTGTAGTGTTGTCCTGTATGTGGGAAATTTTAAGACATTTAAGTTAGAAACGCAGGTGTGGATTTATTCGGATGATAAGTTACGGAGCTAGGAAATGTACAAAGGATAGGTTTGTTGAGCAAAAGATACAAAAAGAAAACATGCAATAAATTTAGTCTCGGAATGAGATAAAGAATGCTTTTAAAAAAAAAGCTTCTAGCAAAAAAAAGTTTTAAATAAAGATTGAAATTACAAAGTTTGAATTGGGATTTTGAGATATTCAGAGAAGGCACAGAAAATACTGAGGTGGATTCAAAAAACAAATATTAAATTAAATCTGATCAGGTCAAACTCCTGGGCGAGTGGCGAGCTATCTGCGAAGGTGTAAAAGGGACTTTTGAAAAATGTTAAAAACAGCAAGTTTTAGTAACGACTTTGAAACTGGAGCATTTTGAGATAACGAAAAGCAGCCCTCAAACCCTCAAAGCTGGACTCCATTCCAGTTATGGAGAAAAGAAAAAGATAAAGACGCCACTTTGAAAGTAAACAAATGATTTTAAATTAACAACTTTATGGAGTTATGAGCCTCCGTGTAAAATACAAAACTTAATTTGAAGAAAGAAAAAAAAATGTGTGGTCTCGTTTTAATCAATTTAAAAAAAAAGAGATTTCTTTGGCAAGTACTTGTATTAGAAGTTAAGAAAACATTGGTGTTTACTCTAAAGTGCTGTCTTCCCTGATGAGAAGATTTTTATTATTTATGCTGTTTAACGGATTCCTAATTTCTAAGCAAGTTTTGAAGGCACAAAGACTTTTTTTTTCAGCTGATTACGTGAAGTCACGTAATGACATCAGGTCTTCTTACAAACCTGGAAAGGAGTTAACCCTTTCCATTGACAGCCGTTTTATACTGAATATTATTAATTTTGATTTCTTAATAGAAAAAAAACACTCACCTAACAGAGGAAACAAAAATAAAAACAGAACTAGCTTATGTAATAATACTTGCCTGATACAATAAAGAAATAGATACTCAAATAAAACAAATTGAAGAGTTAAAAGCTAAGATAAACAGGCTAGAAGAGATGTTTAAAAAAAAACGGGACTAGATGGATAGTGCAGTGCGCAGCCATAGCACCATCACCTATGGCAATAGAGCTAATGTACCCCACGGTGGGTAGGTGTAGTCCACAAACCCAATCTAACGGTAAAGCAGACAACGATGTTTGGAGGAATAATGGTGGCATTGGTGTTGATTGGAGTTTGGATAATATTTAGATGGGTCATCGTGCAGGCTCGAGGACAGCAGGCTCAAACGCAAAACCGACGGCAGCCCAGACAGGGACATGAAGTGATAGAGATGGTACGACTATAAAGAATATGGTTAACCTAATCCTTACCTCCGATTCCACAGAGTGACAGCGACACAAGTAGACCAGAACCTAACACCTGGTGACGACCAGGCTATCTGTTTAAAATTTTCAGATAAAACACTCACCAAGATGGGACCGCAGTGGTGACTTCGACTCTGGGGACTCATGATACTGGGAACCTCAAGACCCACGCAAACACTGGATGATACCAACGGATTGCAGCGCACTCAGGAAATAAACAACTACATGAACTATGGAGTCTTGTTTAATTTAACGGATGGAATGTGCATCCCAGCAGCCAAGGACTGGAGCAAGGACAGAACTTATTTTAATGCATGGTTACAAGTGAATCCTAATAAGAGCCGGGTATGTGTACAGTGCTCCATGGGTATAAGGAGCAGCTGCATTAAACGGAGGGATGTCAAAGGGCCCGATGAATGTACTTTTGGCATAATTTGCGCACCTCCGGGACAGTCCCAGCAATCAGTCATCTGCAAAAAGGGAGTGGGGCTGTGTGGGTACTACGAGGAGGTGGGGGCGGCTGCAATATCATTGTATGTATGCTTCTCACCCCCTCCGACACCGCACCCCATAAGAACCACTACATTGCCCGAGGAACTGCCTTGTCCCATAACTACTAAGGGACCAAAAAAATGGGATTGTAATGTACAACGAAGGGGAATTATTGTATGATAATGTTAAACATGAAATTGTGTCTGTCCTGATCAATATTTCAGGCATCCAGATGCCGGAATACTGTACAGAACAGTCAAGGAAAATGTACAATGTATTAAGTAAAGTTGTAATGCAGCAGGCTGCTGATGCAATGGGTGCCAGTAGATTCCGAGGACAGGGGTCAGCCCCCAGGATAGAGAGGGTAATATTTAATGATGTTGCTACCGATTTCAATACAGGGACCTCCGTAGTAAACTCGATAGACATACAAGGGTTAAATGAGAGGGTGGAACAGCTTAGAGGGGTGATGAAGGGATTATTAGAGAGGGTGGAGCAAAACCAGGAAGACCAAGCCAACCTAGGAAAGGAGGGTTCCGAAATCCAGTTGGATGGCATTTCAGTCCTGGAAGCTCACGCCAAAACCATCAATCACCTCATTGATAGAGAAAAAGAAGATACAGGAAAGCAAAGGCAGGGGCAACTCTGTCACGCTTATGGTCTGTGGATGGTGGGACAGATTCGCCACAATCTCGACCAGATCCAACGCGGGGAAGTACCCGATTGGATAGACAGTTCACAGTATGCCCTCACCCGGTAGGCCGAGGTGAGCTAGACGAGTGCGGGTTTAACCGAAACGACGGGTGTGTACTAGAAATAGTGCCCGCACACAGGCACTTCGCGAGGTCAGGCTACGGAGGGAAGGGAAGATACTGCGTCTCTACCACAGAGCGTTCATACCAGTATAATGACCTGCAGTGCCCTACACCACAGCCAAACTTTTGCTTTACGCCACTACGACCTGTCACGATCGGGCAAGCACATATCACCCAGGTTAGGCGCCAGAAGCCCGAAGCTATTGATGTAACCGATCAGCTCCATGATCATTTGCAGGATTATGACGAGCCAGATCAGGTCCCTATCCCACATCTAACCAAAGTATTAGAGAATTGAGGCTCAGGGTGGGTCAATCCGTAAAGCTCTACCACCAACTGCAAACTAAAATCAAAGTACTGGAAGAAGATATCGAAATAGAATTACAAAGTCAGAGTTGGTGGAGAAAGGTCTGGGACTGGGGAATAAATGTGAACATCCATCCTTGGATTCGAATAATTTCACACATACTGGTCGGGATACAATTGATCTTAGCAATAACATGGGGCCCATGACCGGTCCCCAAATACTAAACAAGCCTATCTAATAAAGGGGAAGGAGGATTTGACCTTTGTCAATTTGATCTAAGCAACCGGGACTCCTGAAACCGCGTGACTGGCCAGCACGTTGAGGCAGGGAGTACCGGGCCGTGCACAAAAAGTAGGGCGGTCGGTTAAAGGGGGACTAGGACTAGTCCCCTTACCGAAAGGAGGGAATTGTTGTAGGCATTAGGCACCCTAGGGCAACGGCACCTGTAGGATAAGGTTAGAACTACACCTGTAGTATAAGGTTAGAATTAAATATGTAACTTGTACCATAAAATGGCTACCAGTGAAGCCTCAAGGGATTTCTGTTAGCTGAAATAGACCGCATTCCTGGAGACTGATACTTGTTTCCCACACACACAGGACTAACAAGCAAACTCTGCAGGTGTCTCTAATCAGCCAGGCCTCAGGACTAAATATTCTGTTGAAAGTAAGGACAATACGGCTCTGTAGCAAGATTGAGATAAGGAGGCTACCCAAAGACAGCACCCAAGGACAGTAAGATAAGGGGGGCCTGGACCATGTTACAAGATACATGCGTCATTCCTAGCAACACACCCCTTAGCAACACACCCCTTAGCAACACATCTCTTAGCAACACATCTCTTAGCAACACATCTCTTGGCAACACATGAGCCACTTTACGTTTAGAGACTAACTCTATCTATTGGTCTAATGTAACTGTAGTAAACTGTTGTATGTAACTGTAGTAAACTGTTGTAAAACATATAAAAATCCATGAAACCCTTTGTTCGGCGGAGAGAAGTGCCTGGATCCAGTCCTGTGGCTTCCTCCCCGCTAGTGTAAATAAAGGCCGCATTGGCGTTGGAACCGACTCTGAGTGTTGAGTGATTCTTCTGATAAAACACTAACAGTGACTATGGAGCATTATCCCTCCTTGTACATGCTGCAACTTTTGACAGAGGACCAGACCATCCTCCATTAATACCTTTCTTCTATTATCCAGCTCGGGGAGAACTATCATCACTTGGGTCCACACTTTGCTATCCAATTGTAGCCAGAGCATCTGCACCAATGGTTCCTCTTCTGGCTACCATACCATTACCTCCGGAGTTTCCCCAAGGATATATCCTTGGCCTCATCTACATACTACCCCTTTGTGGCGTCATCTGCAAACATGGGGCAGCTGCTACCTGTACGCTGACACCTAGGTCTACTTCTCCACCACTTCCGTCAACCCCTCCATTGTGTATGTATTGTCACACTGCTTGTGCAACATTCAGTCTTGGATGAGCCACAATTTCCTCCATTTAAAGATTAGGAAGCTCAAAGCCATTTTCTGTGGTTCCAGCCACAAATTCTGTACTTTTTTTCCCGATTACTTTCACCCTCACCGGCCACTATCTGTGTTTGAACCAGACCCTTCACTGTGTCCTTTTTGAATCTGAGCTGAGTTTCCAACACCACATCCTCACCAACACGAAGACCACCTATTTCCATCAATGTAACATTGCCCAACTCGGTTCTTGCCTTGGCTCATTTTCTGCTGAAACCCTCATCCAAGCCTTTGTCACGTCCAGACTTAACAATTCTAATGCTCTCCTGGCTGGCCTCCCATCCTCCATAAATTTCAACTCATCCAAAATTCCACTGCTCATGTCCTATCCTGCACCAAGGCCCACTTATCTATCATCGCTGACCTTGCTGACTTACATTGACTTCCGGTCTCTGAACACCTCATTTTTTAAATTCCCATCTTTGTAGCTAAATCCTTCCATGCCTCACCCCTCATTACCCCTGTAACCTCCTCTAGCCCTACATCCCCACTCCATTTCCCCACATTGACTGCAGTGTCTTTAGTTGCCTAGGACCTACAATCTGGAATTAGGTGTCTAAACTCTGTTAGTGCTCTGCTTGTTTTTTCTCTTAAGAACCTCCTTAAAAGCCAACTCTTTAACCAAGCTTTCCTCACATCTCCTAAAATCTTCATTTATTTCTGATTACCCTCTGAAGTACCAGGGAACATGGTGTATATGGTTAATAGTGCAAAGCTGAAATACTGAGCACTTTCATGAAATGTAAGCACTTTGCAACTATGATCCTTGGAGACATCTGTTGCTCTGACCCAAACTCCTTCTTCTGCCTAACCTCTTGCAGTTGTAGTTCAATAGCTTCATCACTGAATCACGGGCTCTCTGCCATTCTTGAAATCTTGCAAATCACACAGACAACTGCACAAGTTTTTAATCTATTACGTGAACAATTGTGGATATTGGGTTAAAAATTGGTATACGTTACACCCGTTTTTCAGGTGTAAAATAAGTGTAAAGCATGCTGACTCAGCAGTGGGATGGCCTGTGCCTACTCCGCACAGGCAATGGTTCCGCTGCTGCATTTGAGGTGTCCTTTTTCTTTCGGCGGTGTTGAATGAAGCTGGTGTCGGGCATCCCCTGCTCAGTTGGCCAACAAAAGGTAACTTACATTTCCTTTGTTAAAAAACCCATTGTGGGGAGTTGCAGTAACCCCCCTAGCCGAATCCCGCTCCAATTGTCCCACCCAGGAATTACCTGCATGCCGATGCTGGTGAGGCAGGTCGACTCACACTGATGTCTTCACTTGGGCAAGCCGCCTATGGAAGCACGATCCGCACTGGGAGCTCATGCTACCAGCTGATGAGGTCCAAGAAGCAATTTTCATCGATCCTTGGGCTACTGGTTGCACAGTGCTGAGACTAGGCCCAAAAATGGGACCATATGAATTTCTAAGTTGTGATGTCCCCTTGAAGCTGCTGCAAGCCTTTAAATCCTGCTGCAGCACATTGCCCCCTCCTCAAATGGTAAACCCCCAATTGAGGCCAACCTGATTACAAGCTGCCTGAATAAAATACACACCTGCATTTGGTCTTTGAAGAATGGTCTGTTCTTGTTCTGGTGTGAAATGTAGAGTTCAACATGATTGATCATTCTAATACTTATAGATAAAAAGCTGTGCTATCCAGACTAATTAGAAAAGTTTAAAGCCTCACCTTTGAGCTGTTCTAAGATGAACACAGCATTTATATCAAAAATTTATGTCTTCATAACTGATTAATCTGATTATGGAGTGAACGTCATCAAGGCAATGTGACTTAAAGCATGTTTTGACTGATGAGAATTCGGATAAAATATGGGAAAGTATAATGGGCAGCACACTCACCTCTGAGTCAGAAAGTTGTGGGTTTAAGTCCCATTCCAGGAACTTGAGGACATAAATCTAGGCTGACATTCCAGTGCAGTGCTGAGGGAGTGCCATCTTTCGGATGAGACGTTAAACTGGTGGATGTAAAAGATCCCATGGCAATATTTCGAAGAAGAGCAGGGGAGTTATCCCCGGTATCCTGGCCAATATTTATTCCTCAATCAACATAGCAAAAACAGATTATCTGGTCGTTATCACATTGCTGTTGGTGGGAATTTGCTGTGCACATTGGTTGTAAAGCGCTTTGAGATGTTTGGTCGTCGTGACAGGTGCTATAAATGCAAGTCTTTCTTCTTTACATATTCTTCATCTACTGCTGCCATAAAGGAAACTTTACCAAATGGGGTTTGACTGGTTCAAATACGATTATACTTACACTTGCTGGAAATTAAATGGACAATGGCTGTCCCTTTTCTTGAATGTTTTGGGACTTTGCAAAGAAAATATTATTATCGATTGTCCATTTGTAGGAATTTGTGCATTAATGATTTTGCCTATTCTTGTTAATACTTCAGTTACTGCTAGAGTATAACCTGAGAACTCAGTAACGTTGGACTGAAATGCTGATGGTCAAGCAGAAAGACACAGAGGCCCTGAATTTCAGTGGGTGGGGAAGGGTGTTCTCCTCATTTCCCTCCCTAACTTTGGCTGAACTCTCATAGAAATGGTGTAAATGGTCACTTACAGCTGAGTATGTCTTTTCTGCGGGGCTTCTGCCAATCTCCCACCACAATTACAGAAGATCAGGATTAACCCCGCAGAGTTTCCAGGCTAGAGTGTGGAGCTCCTTGGCAGGGATGATGTGTGAAATAAAAATCTGATATATTCAGTTACGGTAGTACAGGAAACTTTAATAAAGTACATTACCCTATAAATAGATCTAGATATAAAATAATCCCTCCTGAGTGAAAGGAAGCAACAGTCAGCTACAACTACTGCTTCTCAGGACTATATATTGAATTATGTTATCGATGTTGTAAGACTGTTTCTCAAAATCAGTTGTTTATGGTAACATAACTAGTTGTTTTGTATGGACTTTTTCCAAATCAGTACTAAAGTATGTACTTTAACCTTTCAGCTTCTTCTAGTCTCCTAAGATCCACCATAGCAAATGCCAACTCAACCAAAATTCTGTCACCCACATACTGGCCAACACATCCATCATCCCTTCATTGAATTTTATTGGCTCCCTGTCCCCATCAAAGTCAAAATCTTTATTCTCATTTATAAATCCCTCCACGGTCTCACCTAGTTTTAAATGAGCAATTTTGGGCACAAGGTGGGCACTGTAGAACTCAATATGGGGTGTGGCATGTATCTGCTCAGTCTGCGCCAGAAGTGCACTGCACGCCATATTGGTTAGGATGTCCTATAGTTGTCGAAGAGCCTAATGCCTGTTTCAGGCCCCAATGTAAAATTTGTTGCCGATTGATCAAAATGTGCACTGTGTATGCTGTGGTTAGTTTTCTGAGTCAAACTAGCAGTCCTGCAGGCTGCTAGCCAAAAGGTAAGTATGGGGCTGAAATTGGTGAAGGCTCTTGCCCGTCCAAGTGCCGCCCAAAGGACCGCCGATGACCGCCGAGGTACCTGACGGTACTTTGGGCAGGGTTTTCGTCAAAAAGGTCTTTAAAAGGGCGGCGGGCGGCAAATGATGGACTTACGCCGCCAATCTGGGTGGCAGCCGGCGGAAGCTCCCAATCTCGGCAGCAAAGACGTTTGCCGCCCAAGTGCCGCCGAGGATGGAGTTGGGCCTATGG
Organism: Pristiophorus japonicus; assembly: GCF_044704955.1. Lineage (NCBI taxonomy): Eukaryota > Metazoa > Chordata > Chondrichthyes > Pristiophoridae > Pristiophorus > Pristiophorus japonicus. The sequence continues at coordinate 143,602,810 of NC_091986.1, forward strand.
AGGGTCAAAGACCTGAAAAGGAAAATCATCAAAAAAAACCCATTGGAGCACCTTCAGGGGCTACATCCAGGTAAGTCGCTGTGAAGAAAAAAAAATTTAAAATGTTTACTAACCTTTTTTTTCAGCTCTTTATACTCACCGTCGGGGTAGAACAGCTTCCAAACCAGCAGTCCTTCCCCGTTTTGGTGCCGACTCCCACCTGCACCAATATGGCATCTCGGCAAACAAGAGGTCAGTTGCGCCATTTGACCGTCCGCTGACGTCAGCGGGCGGTTCCTGCCAGTTCTCACTTCCCGTCCGCTCCACACCAAATGGAAAGTGGCACTGGGCGCAATTTCAAGAGGAATGTCGGCGGCAGTGGGTGATAAGGCCATCAATTTCAAGCCCAAAGTCTTTTACTTGCCTGAATGTACAGCCAGGAAGAGCAGGAGGGCTCCTACCAGCTCCACATTATAAACGCAGGCACTGACAGCCACCACTAACCTCCCCTTCCCCTGCCCCGGACTCACCTGGGGATCTTAGCCATCGTCTCAGATGGCCGATTTCGGTTCCTGGTGCCCGCAGCTTGCTGGTACTAACCTAATGAGGCTGACGGACCAATTTTCTGTGGCCCTGCTGTCAGCCTCATTCGGCATTTGTGGCACCAGTATTTTACCCCGATTGGGCCGAGATCCAACTTCCAGGCCAATGTGTTTTGTCACAGGAAGGTTAGATACCTTCCAGTATCAGTTTCACAGAAAGCAAATTCTTTGTGCTGATTACAAAGCAATTCACAGCCTAATATATCCTGCACTGTTAATTGTGGGAAGCAGTACAGTGGCGGGAAACCAAAATGAAGACTTAATGAGGACAAAGCAGACAGAAAAAGTAAGCTCCTTCTAAAAATGCATGTCATATGCAAACCTTTTATTTATCTGGATTAACAGTCCTGCATGTCCTCTGATAATTATGGGCATTTTGTGAATTGGCCAGGAAGCAACATAGCGAATAAAGTTGAGAATTTTAGTTTATTTTATAACAAAAAATAATCCTCTACAATACCCTTTCTCAAGCAATCTTTACATTCCATCAAAACAGAGAGCACATAATAATTCTAATCATAATAATACATACAAAAAACAAAAGAAGCTGTTTGAAATGCTATATATATATTTAAAAATAAGTTGTGTTAAAATACAAGAATTGCACTTTTGGAAATTGTGTTCTTATTACACAAGAACAAAAACGGTATCCCCAGGACCCTGCAGAATTGTTCTAAAGGCCATTAACCCTTGCAGTACTGAAAGTGTACTAATATTATAGCACAGCGTATTACTATACAACATATAGGAAACTGAAAAATATATATTCTTAAAATAAAACGAAACACTTTCTGAAGAAAATCACCCTTTTGTGGATGTTGCTTATTTAGTAACTTGTAAATGTGATGGATGACACTGGAAAAAAACAAAGAAAGGTGCCTTGGGATATGAATTTTAAAGATAATATTGCATTAATTTATAAGGTTCAGAGAGCTTTATACCTACATGATCCTAAGCTGGCAGCACTATTTTAAGATGCATGTGAACCTCCTCATGTGAAATCCATTCCATTAACCAATTGATTTGTATTTACATCATTCAAAATTCAACAGAATTCTTTACCATTAATTCTAAAAGATTATGAAATTGCCTTATGTGATTCTAAAAGGGTCAGTAAAAATTCCATAGGCTTTAAAGTTTGTCATATTGGTGTTGTTCCAAAATCTTAGAATCCTATAGGATTTTCAAATATGATAGTCTATTTAATAAAGTCATTACTAAAATATATTACCTTTTTCTACTTTGCTTAGCTTCTCTAGAAAGTATGATTCAAAGGTAATTGTCATTGACAATGGTAAGTGACCTTTGTTGAGAGCACACAATGGCATAATTGCTCTCTATTGTACACTGTATCCATTAAAATGAATGCAAGTACTGGCCATATACTTAGAAAGTGGCTGAAGTAATCGTTCTTGTGCTCAGATTAAGATCTGAATTGAACAGATGAGGTATAACAGGCCTGGTGCCTTTATGGACAATCATATTTATTTGGATGTGAATTAGTTGAGGACCTGGAGTAATTATCAGGGTAGAAAATGTTAGGTCATTTGTATGTTCACTTACAATAGAATGAAGCTGAATGACTTCAATTTAAAACTCTGCTTTGAGGATTATTTCATCAGTTATTAGTTAAATTAGAGTCTATTTCATTGATCCTAGAGGCATTCACCTTTTCTACTGATTGACATTTTTCATATTAAAAATCTGGAAGATCAGATCAAAACAAGTTTTACGATCAAGCCTGATTGAAACAAGGTACATTGCCAGTCCTTTAGTTCAATCATACTCATTTAAAAAAAACAGATTTTGCCTTTTAAGAGGAGGATAGTTGAGGTTAATCATCATGCGTTGCACAAGATATTATAAAATAAAATATGTAACAGACAGAAACAAAGAGTCAACGTCCTTGGTCAACAATATTTAAAAACTTGCATTATATTTCAGTAGACTTGCAATTGACTTGAAGAAAAGCATTTAAATATCATTTACATGTTCAGTGATAAAAGTAGTTGAAAGAAATCCAAGCATTAACAAAACATTGCCTGAGAAACACTTTAACCCCAAATAGTCTCACAAAAGCGCTTTGCATAAAGCAGTTTCACATTTTATCTGACTTAAACGTCGTTACAATGTGAAACTTTCAAGGTGCATCTGGTAATAGGAAAGCCAGTATCTGTGGATTAACTTCCTGCTTCAACATTCAATAATTACTCTCTCCTTAAACCTTGCCTCACAATTGACAAGGTCTCAGACTTAAACCCAGTAAACTGATTGAGATGATATTCTGAACATTAAGAAAAAAAGCTGAAGATTGTCCTGCATTAAAGCTGGTCGCATTAATAAAACTCAGTCTTATAATGTTCTGACTACAATAAGCAAGGCATTATTATGAAAGTTTGGCTGCCACAATGCTAGTTAAAGAATATAGTCAAGCATAGCAGTTAATTACTTTCGGTAATGTTGGAAAACATTAGCTCTGCTGACAGCAATCATCTGTACACAAATGCAATCCTGTTAAGAATAAGGTCCTTAAAAGCCTCTATCAGCAATCCAATTCTGAATTTATCGGGGTGGCTTGGAACTGCAGATGCAGTCACATCGTTCATGATGCTCCAACTGGATGTCGACGAGGCCCATGTTCTTGTTTCTGTTCCTCCTGCCTGGCTGACCTGGCTCAGGAGTAAATCTCAACACCTGAAATGAAACCAATTGTACCTTCAGAAAATAGGATGTTTCATTGCCTTAACATACTCATTTTAAATTGTGATCCTTGCACTCATAAAGATCACAAAATTAAGTACAAGTGATGAAAGCCTTTCAGCTAATACATAGAAATTACAACGTGGAAACCAGCCATTTGGCCCAACAAGTCGACGTTGGTGTTCACTCTTTAAGTGAGCAAATAGTCCAAAGCACATTTACCCACCTTTTAATGTATCTCATCTTTCCATGGAATCCCCTATCGCACTATTTAACTATCGATTAAATGACTTGAGAACTTTTGCCTCCATTACTCTACTTGCAAAATCTTTCTAAGTATTAATTAGTCTTTATGTGGAGAAGAGTTTCCTATTATCAGTCTTGAAGTTGCCCTTTACCAGTTTGTGCATACGTCCCCTTGTCAAGAAGTCATGGTTTAACTTGAAATAATGTTCAGGATTAACATTTCTATTCTATGTAGTATTTTATATACTTCTATAAGATGCACTTTCAAACAAAAATGAGGGCGGAGAAATTCTGCTGCTTTGCATCTCCCATTAGTGCCTGCGGGGGTGGTAACAGGGCGCTGAGGGATTACCGACTGGGCTCGGCAAATTCACCGAGGCCCGCGAACTTCCCTGGCAATTTTGTGCCAGTGCTAAGACACACCACCTTGCTCTCTTGCACCCTGTAGATCATGGTATCATCAGGTGCATAGCCCCCGTCTCTGCCCCAGATGTGAAATTCGGTCCCACCCCCTGCTACATCGACAAACATCAACAACGGCAGCAACTGGAGGCTTTGTCACCTCAGCTGGCCACTTGGGGAGTGATATTTAAAGATGGGGTGGTCAGATAGGGCAACCTTTATTCCTTGCACCAGTCTGGTGCCTTCTGATTGCTTTTGAGCCCTGATTTCTGCGCGATTCCTCAGCCCTCCACTCTCTTAGAATACTTGAAGCTGTAATGCACGTCGTGCAGGTCCCGTGGCCCCATAGAGATAGCATTAAGAATGATTCAACCCACCACTGGCCTTTCCCTTTAAGCGAGGGATGGTTCCCTCTAAAGACAACAGCACTGCACTGAACATTGTGCAACGCTCTGCCGCTACCTCCCCTCTCACACACTTTAGTGCTCTAAGGGAAGTGGTAGCGCTTGATTTAGTGCTCTACTTCCCTCTTGGAGCGCAAAAGCTGAAGATCCTGGGAGTAGCAAATCATTTTCGTTTGGCGATACTTTTGCGATTATTCAAAAGTTATTGCCCCAAATGGGACGCTGTGCAATTTCCAGCTTAAGTTTTTCTAAGCTTTCTTCATAACTCAATCCTTGAATATTAGCCATCAGTGCTGTGACCCTTCTCTGCATCACTTTGAGGGATTGAATATTTCCTTTCGCCTTTGTGACTAGAATTGAATACGGTATTCAAGGTGCACCCAGACTAGAACACTGAACAGCTTTAACATGATAGCCTCAGACATAAACTCTACTTCAGTATTCTGTTTGCTTTGTTAATTGCTGTTTTGCAATGACCATTTGGTCAGAGTTGAGTCTGCTATATCACCTTGAGCTCTAGCTAGTGTGGCACTACTCAGTTACAAATATTGTCTAGATCCTTTCTCATTTTTCCATTTGCTTTGCTAGATTCTACTGAATCCCTAGTTTAGTATAATTTGCAAATTTGACCAACTTTGCATTTCAGAAACCAAGTCAATGTAGAGTGAAAATAGTAAAGGCCACCGCATCAATTATTTGGGTACTCCATTCAATATATCTCCACAGCCTGACATCACTTCTCTAACTAGTACTGGCTTCGTCCTCTCTCTCAGCCAATTCCTTAAGCATCTCCAGCTTTTAACTAAAATATCCATTGCCTTAAGATTGTGCAGCAGCCTTTCATATAGAACTTGATCAAAGGATTTCTGGAGCAATTCTGTGTTCCCAGTGGGGAGAATTGCTTTAAGGAATATGAGTCTGAGAATTGGGGCTACAAGTAGCCTGTCTACAAACCACATTCACCATTGATAGTGTGGGATAATTGGAACCGTCCATGTTATCCTAGGGATTCCAATGTCCACTTGGAATATCACTTCCTCACAATTAATTGGATCTGCTTATTCTATTGCCATATTGGCTACACTTACAGAACTACTTTAATAAATGATTAATTCCATTATTTTCCCAATATCACAAGATATTAAAGAGGACAAAGGCCATTCTGCACATCTTAATTAATTCATCCAGATGCCCTCAACAGTCCATCCATTGCAGCATCAAATTATTTCTTAAATGTTCCAATAATTTATCTGAGAGTTCCGTGTGAAGAAAAATCTGCTAATATCAGTCATAAATTTGTTTTTAGTAGTTTGAACCTGTGTCCCTTGACCTAATCACACAAATATTTCAGATTTATCTATCTCATATTCTTAACTATCTTGTATACCTCTGTAAGATCAGTAGACCAGAAGCAGACTTAAATCCCCAGTTGCAAGATTATTGAATCTTCCCAAATGGTTATATGATAATTGAGCTTCAGCTACAAAATCTGCAAAAAGGGTCAATTTGGGAAACAGATACAAATTTATTGAGATGATTTAGAATCGAGCCAATGTGGTTAGGATCAACAATTATAGTACTTCTTTATTGTTCATGTGTTCTCTCACAATGAAATATAGTTCATGTCACTGAAATTTTGTGACTGAGCTTCGTCCTAGATCTCTCTAACATAGAAACATAGAAACATAGAAACATAGAAACATAGAAACATAGAAAATATGTGCAGGAGTAGGCCATTCGCCCCTTCGAGCCTGCACCACTATTCAATATGATCATGGCTGATCATGCAACTTTAGTACCCCATTCCTGCTTTCTCTCCATACCCCTTGATCCCTTTAGCCGTAAGGGTCACATCTAACTCCCTTTTGAATATATCTAACGAACTGGCCTCAACAGCTTTCTGTGATAGAGAATTTCACAGGTTCACCACTCTCTGGGTGAAGAAGTTTCTCCTCATCTCGGTCCTAAATGGCTTACCCCTTATCCTTAGACTGTGACCCCTGGTTCTGGACTTCCCCAACATTGGGAACATTCTTCCTGCATCTAACCTGTCTAAACCGTTAGAATTTTAAACGTTTTTAGGAGATCCCCTCTCATTCTTCTGAACTCCAGTGAATATAAGCCCAGTTGATCCACTCTTTCTTGATATGTCAGTCCCGCCATCCCGGGAATCAGTCTAGTGAACCTTCGCTGCTCTCCCTCAATAGCAAGAATGTCCTTCCTCAAGTTAGGAGACCAAAACTGTACACAATACTCCAGGTGTGGCCTCACGAAGGCCCTGTACAACTGTATTAATACCTCCCTGTTCCTGTACTCAAATCCCCTCGCTATGAAGGCCAACATGCCATTTGCTTTCTTAACCGCCTGCTGTACTTGCATGCCAACCTTCAATGACTGATGTACCATGACACTCAGGTCTCGTTACACCTCCCCTTTTCCTAATCTGTCACCATTCAGATAATAGTCTGTCTCTCTGTTTTTACCACCAAAGTGGATAACCTCACATTTATCCACATTATACTGCATCTGCCATGCATTTGCCCACTCACCTAACCTATCCAAGTCAATCTGCAGCCTCATAGCATCCTCCTCGCAGCTCACACTGCCACCCAACTTAGTGTCATCTGCAAATTTGGAGATACTACATTTAATCCCCTCGTCTAAATCATTAATGTACAGTGTAAACAGCTGGGGCCCCAGCACAGAACCTTGCGGTACCGCACTAGTCACTGCCTGTCATTCTGAAAAGTACTCATTTATTTCTACTCTTTGCTTCCTGTCTGCCAACCAGTTCTCAATCCATGTCAGCACACTACCCCCAATCCCATGTGCTTTAACTTTGCACATTAATCTCTTGTGTGGGACCTTGTCGAAAGCCTTCTGAAGGTCCAAATACACATCAACTGGTTCTCCCTTGTCCACTCTACTGGAAACATCCTTAAAAAATTCCAGAAGATTTGTCAAGCATGATTTCCCTTTCACAAATCCATGCTGACTTGGACCTATCATGTCACCTCTTTCCAAATGTGCTGCTATGACATCCTTAATAATTGATTCCATCATTTTACCCACTACCGATGTCAGGCTGACAGGTCTATAATTCCCTGTTTTTTCTTTCCCTCCTTTTTTAAAAAGTGGGGTTACATTGGCTACCCTCCACTCCATATGAACTGATCCAGAGTCTATGGAATGTTGGAAAATCACTGTCAATGCATCCGCTATTTCCAAGGCCACCTCCTTAAGTACTCTGGGATGCAGACCATCAGGCCCTGGGGATTTATCGGCCTTCAATCCCATCAATTTCCCCAACACAATTTCCCGACTAATAAGGATTTCCCTCAGTTCCTCCTTCTTACTAGACCCTCTGACCCCTTTTATATCCGGAAGGTTGTTTGTGTCCTCCTTAGTGAATACTGAACCAAAGTACTTGTTCAATTGGTCTGCCATTTCTTTGTTCCCCGTTGTGACTTCCGCTGATTCTGACTGGGTCCTAAATGGCTTACCCCTTATGCTTAGACTGTGACCCCTGGTTCTGGACTTCCTTAACATCGGGAACATTCTTTCTGCATCTAACCTGTCCAATCCCGTAAGAATTTTATATGTTTCTATGAGATCCCCTCTCATTCTTCTCAATTCCAGTGAATATAAGCCTAGTCGATCCAGTCTTTCTTCATATGTCAGTCCGGCCATCCCAGGAATCAGTCTGGTGAACCTTCGCTGCATTCCCTCAATAGCAAGAATGTCCTTCCTCAGATTAGGAGATCAAAACTGTACACAATATTCAAGGTGTGGCCTCACCAAAGCCCTGCACAACTGCAGTAAGACCTCTCTGCTCCTGTACTCAAATCCTCGTGCTACGAAGGCCAACATGCCATTTGTCTTCTTCACCGCCTGCATGCCAACTTTCAATGACTGATGTACCATGACACCCAGGACTTGGTGCACCTCTCCTTTTCCTAATTTGTCACCATTCAGATAATATACTGTCTCCGTGTTTTTGCCACCAAAGTGGACAACCTCACATTTATCTACATTATACTGTATCTACCATGCATTTGCCCACTCACCTAACCTGTCCAAGTCACCCTGCAGCCTCTTAGCATCCTCCTCACAGCTCACACTGCCACCCAGCTTAGTGTCATCTGCAAACTTGGAGATATTACATTCAATTCCTTCGTCTAAATCATTAATGTATATTGTAAATAGCTGGGGTCCCAGCACTGAACCTTGCGGTACCCCACTAGTCACTGCCTCCCATTCTGAAAAGGACCCATTTATTCCTTCTGTTTGCTTCCTGTCTGCCAACCATTTCTCTATCCACGTCAATACATTACCCCCAATACCATGTGCTTTAATTTTGTACACTAACCTCTTGTGTGGGACTTTGTCAAAAGCCTTTTCAAAGTCCAAATACACCACATCCACTGGTTCTCCCTTGTCCACTCTACTAGTTACAGCCTCAAAAAATTCTAGAAGATTTGTCAAGCATGATTTCCCTTTCATAAATCCATGCTGACTTGGATTGATCCTGTCACTGCTTTCCAAATGCGCTGCTATTACATCTTTAATAACTGGTTTCAACCTTTTCCCCACTCCCGATGTCAGGCTCACCGGTCTCAAATTCCCTGTTTTCTCTCTCCCTCCTTTTTTAAAAATTGGGGTTACATTAGCTACCCTCGAATCCATAGGAACTGATCCAGAGTTTATAGAATGTTGGAAAATGACCACCAATGCATCCACTATTTCTAGGGCCACTTTCTTAAGTACTCTGGGATTTATCAGCCTTCAATCCCATCAATTTCCCTAACACAATTTGCTAACTAATAAGGATTTCCTTTACTTCCTCCTTCTCGCTAGACCCTCGGTCCCCTATTATTTTCGGGAGGTTATTTGTGTCTTCCTTAGTGAAGACAGAACCAAATTATTTGTTCAACTGGTCTGCCATATCTTTGTTCCCCATTATGAATTCACCTGATTCTGACTACAAGGGACCTACATTAGTCTTCACCAATCTTTTTCTCTTCACATATCTATAGAAGCTTTCGCCGTCAGTTTTTATGTTCCCTGCAAGCTTACTCTCGTAATCTATTTTCCTCCTCCTAATTAAACCCTTTGTCCTCCTCTACTGGATTCTAAATTTCACCCAGTCCTCAGGTTTGCTGCTTTTTCTGGCCAATTTATATGCCTCTTCCTTGGATTTAACACTATCCCTAATTTCCCTTGTTAGCCACGGTTGAGTCACCTTCCCCTTTTTATTTTTACGCCAGACAGGGATGTACAATTGTTGCAGTTCATCCATGTGATCTTTGAATGTCTGCCATTGCCTATCCACCGTCAGCCCTTTAAGTATCATTTGCCAGTCTATCCTAGCCAATTCATGTCTCATACCATCAAAGTTACCTTTCTTTAAGTTCAGGACCCAAGTCTCTGAATTAACTTTGTCACTTTCCATCTTAATGAAGAATTCTACAATATTATGGTCACTCTTCCCCAAGGAGCCTCGCACAACCAGATTGCTAATTAATCCTCTCTCATTACACAAGACCCAGTCTAGGATGGCCTGCTCTCTAGTTGGTTCCTCGACATATTGGTCTAGAAAACCATCCCTTATAAACTCCAGGAAATCATCCTTCACAGTACTGCTACCAGTTTGGTTAGCCCAATCTATATGTAGATTAAAGTTACCCATGATAACTGCTGTATCCTTATTGCAGCATCCCTAATTTCCTGTTTGATGCCATCCCCAACCTCCTTGCTACTGTTTGGTGGTCTGTTCACAACTCCCACTAACATTTTCTGCCCTTTGGTATTTTGCAGCTCTACCCATATCGATTCTACATCATCTAAGCTGATGTCCTTCCTTACTATTGCGTTACTCTCCTCTTTAACCAGTAACGCTACCCCACCTCCTTTTCTTTCCTGTCTATCCTTCCTGAATATTGAATACCCCTGGATTTTGAGTTCCCAGCCTTGGTTAAACTGGAGCCATGTCTCTGTAATCCCAATTACAGCATATCTGTTAACAGCTATCTGCGCAGTTAATTCATCCACCTTATTACGAATGCTCCTCGCATTGAGACTCAGAACCTTCAGGCTTGTTTTTTTAACACTCTTTGTCCTTTTAGAATTATGTTGTAATGTGGCACTTTTTGATTTTTGCCCTTGATTTCTCTGCCCTCCGCTCTTGTTTTTCTCCTTCCTACCTTTTGCTTCTGCTCCCTTTTTACTTCCCTCTGTCTCCCTGCATAGATTCCCATCCCCCTGCCATATTAGTTTAAACCCTCCCCAACAGCACTAGCAAACACTCCGCCTAGGACATCGGTTTTGGTCCTGCCTAGGTGCAGACTGTCCGGTTTGTACTGGTCCCACCTCCCTCAGAACCGGTTCCAATGTCCCAGGAATTTGAATCCCTCCCCCTTGCACCATTCCTCAAGCCATGTATTCATCTGAACTATCCTGCTATTCCTACTCTGACTAGCACGTGGCACTAGTAGCAATCATGAGATTACTACCTTTGAGATGCTACTTTTTAATTTAACTCCTGGCTCCCTAAGTTCAGTTTGTAGGACCTCATCCCGCTTTTTACTTATATCATTGATACCTATATGCACCATGACAGCTGGCTGTTCACCCTCCCCCTCCAGAATGCCCTGCAGAAGCTCTGAGTCATCCTTGACCCTTGCACCAGGGAGGCAACATACCATCCTTGAGTCTTGTTTGCAGCTGCAGAAACGTCCATCTATTCCCCTTACAATAGAATCCCCTATCACTAAGACATGAATACAAGTTTATTCACATGCAGCTTGTTGCCCTTGTACTGACATTGTGCTCTAAGGCCTTGGATGCTTTACACCATCTACTAACCCAGAGGTAGAATCTCCACATAGGTTTCCCAATCTCCTCCTGTAATTTTGGCAGAAGATCTGTGGAAACCCTGGAGATATGGTGTAAACTCCATTTCTCTGGAGTTTTTGCCACCTTCACCAAATTTACGGCAGGAGATCCAGAGAGCCCTATGGAAATTAATGGCACAAGGGGCCTAATTAGATGCTGCTTTGTGTTGTTGTAATGTAGTACATATATCCTGCTCACAAGAAGATGATAAGCAGTCACATCTGAACATTTTATTTCAGAAGGACCTGCATTTATATAGCGTTTTTCACAACCAGTGGATGCCCCAAAGCGCTTTACAGCCAATGCAGTACTTTTTGAAGTGAAGTCACTGTTGTAATGTTGTATTCGCATCCTAATGAAACCTCGAGGGAAGCTCAGTCACAAAATCTCAGACAAGCTTCAACTGCTCAAGCTCCGCGTTTTGGAACTGGAGCAGTGGGTGGAATCAATACGGTGCATCCGCGAGGCTGAGAGCTGTGTGGATAGCACGTTTCAGGTGGTGGTCACCCTGCAGCTTTAAGGTGTGCAGGTAGAGGAGAAGTGGGTGATTACCAGACGTAGTAAGTGTACTAGGCAGGTAACGCAGGAGTTCCCGGGTTAGTCAATCCTGCTTTCAAACTGATATTCACTTCTGAGTATCGGTAAGGACGATGGTGCCTCTGGGGAGTGCAGCCAGAGCCAATTCCAAGGCACCACGGGTGGCTCAGCTGCACAGGGGGGAGGGACAAAGAACAAAAGAGCCCTAAGGTTAGGGAATTCCATAGTTAGGGGAACAGACAGGCATTTCTACGGCCGCAGTTATGACTCCCGAATGGTTTTGTGCCTCGCTGATGCCAGGTTCAAGGATGTCACAGAGTGGACGCAGGGCATCCTGGGGGGGGGGGAGGGTAAACAGCTAGAGGTCGTGGTCCATATCGGGACCAATGACATAGGTAAAATGAGGGATGAGGATCTACAGGAAGAATTCGGGGAGCTCGGAAGAAAATTAAACGGTAGGACCTCAAAGGTAGTAATCTCTGTGTTACTACCGGTGCCATGTGCTCATGAGTATAAGAATAGAAGGGTGGAGAGGATGAACACATGGCTGGAAAGTTGGTGTAGGAGGGAGGGCTTTAAATTCTTGAGGCATTGGGACCGCTTCTGGGGGAGATGGGATCTGTACAAACTGGACGGGTTGCACCTCAACAGCGCCAGGTCCAATATCCTTGTGGGGAGTTTTGCTAATGCTGTTGGGGAGAGTTTAAACTGGCTTGGAAGGGGGATGGGAACCTGAGAACGAATTCAAAAGAGAAGGAAGTAAAGCAGAAATTGTTTAGCAAGAATCTAGAAAGCGAATCTGTAAGACAGAGGAAACAGGGCTTAGTAAGTAGTAAGCAAGGAAGTCTTCCTGTGCCGAATGGTATATACTTTAATGCAAGGAGTATAGCGAATAAGGCGGATGAGCTAAGAGTACAGGTAGACACTTGGGATTATGACATTATAGCTATTACAGAAACATGGCTGAAAGAGGGGCAGGTTTGGCAGATCAATATTCCTGGCTACAAGATTTTTAGACAAGATAGAGAGGGGAGTAAAAAGAGGCGGGGGGGGGAGGTTGCGGTACTGATTAAAGAAACTATTACAGCGGTGAGGAGGGATGATATGTTAGAGGGATCATCAAATGAGGCCATATGGGTCGAATTGAAAAATAAAAAAGGGGCGATCACACTGCTGGGCATGTATTATAGACTCCCAAATAGTAGGAGGGAAATAGAGGAGCAAATATGTAGGCACATTGCTGTGAAGTCCAAATACCATAGGGTAGTAATAGTAGGGGATTTTAACTATCCAAATATTGATTGTTACAAATTTAGTGTGAAGGATATAGAGGGTGCGGAATTCTTGAAATGCATTCAAGAAAACTTTTTTACTCAATATGTAGCCAGCCCAACACAAGAGGGGGCGGTCTTGGATTTAGTTTTGGGGAATGAAGCTGGGCAGGTTGAAGGGGTATTAGTGGGAGAACACTTGGGTGCCAGTGACCATAATTCAGTCAGATTCAAGTTGGTTATGGATAAGGACAAGAGTAGGCCTGGAATAAAAGTTCCGAATTGGGGAAAAGCTAATTTTGCTAAGTTAAGGAGTGATTTGGTCATAGTGGACTAAAAACAACTAATTGTGGGTAAATCAGTGTCGGAACAGTGGGAGGCGTTCAAGGAGAAGATCCGGAAGGCTCAGGCCAAACATGTGCCCTTAAAGAAAAAGGCTGGGAAAAATAATTCTGGAGCCCCCTGGATGTCTAGGTACTTACAGGGGAGGATTAAGAAAAAAAGGGAAGCTTATGTCATATACCAACGGCTAAATGCTTTAGAATCTTTAGAGGAATATAGAAAGTTAAGTGGCAAAATTAAAAAGGATATTAGGAATGCTAAGAGAGAGCATGAGAAATTCTTGGACTGCAAAATTAAGAAAAACCCTAAGATGTTCTATAAATATATTAAGAGTAAGAGGGTAACTAAAGAAAGGGTAGAGCCTATTAGAGACCATGAGGGTAATCTTTGTGTGGATACGGAAGCTGTTGGTAGGGTTCTTAACAAATACTTTGCATCTGTTTTCACAAAGGGAAGGGGTAATTCAGATACTGCTATCGAGGAGGAGTGTAATATTCTGGATGAAATAAATATCGTGAGGGAGGAAGTATTAAGGAGTTTAGCAGCTTTGAATGTAGATAAGTCCCCAGGCCCGGATGAAATGCATCCCAGGCTGTTGAGCGAAGTAAAAGAGGAAATAACAGAGGCCTTGGCCATCATTTTCCAGTCCTCTTTGGATCTGGGCATGGTGCCGGAGGATTGGAGGACTGCTCATGTAATACTCTTGTTTAAGAAGGGAAAAAGGGATAGGCAGAGTAATTACATGCCTCTCAGCCTAACCTCAGTGGTGGGAAAATTATTGGAAAAAATCCTGAAAGACAGGATAAATCTGCATTTGGAAAGGCAAGGATTAATTAGGGACAGTCAGCACAGATTTGTTAAGGGACGATTGTGTTTGACTAACCTGATTGAATTTTTTGAGGAGGTAACCAAGAGGGTCGATGAGGGTAGTGCGTACGATGTAGTATATATAGACTTTAGCGAGGCTTTTGATAAGGTCCCACATGGCAAACTGGTCATGAAGGTTAAAGCCCATGGGATATCGGGCAAAGTGGCAAGTTGGATTCAAAATTGGCTTAGAGGTATGAAGCAAAGGGTAATGATTGATGGATGTTTTTGTGACTGGAAGGATGTTTCCAGTGGGGGTTCCGCAGGGCTCAGTACTGGATCCCTTGCTTTTTGTGGTATATTTCAATTATTTAGATTTGAATATAGGGAGTATGATTAAGAAGTTTGCAGGTGACAGTAAAATTGGCTGTGTGGTTGATAATGAAGACGAAAGTCATGGGCTTCAGGAGGATATCAATCTACAGGTTAGGTGGGCAGAGCAGTACAAATGGAATTTAATTCAAAAAAGTGTGAGGTGATGCACTTGGGGAGGGCTAATAAGGAAAGGGTATACACATTAAGCGGTAGGCCACTTAATAGTGTAGATGAACAAAGGGACCTTGGAGTGCTTGTCCACAGATCCCTGAAATTAGCAGGCCAGGTGGATAAGGTAGTTAAGAAGGCATATGGAATGCTTGCCTTTATTGGCTGAGGCATAGAATATAAGAGCAGGGAGGTTATGCTTAAATTGTATAGTACTTTGGTTAGGTCACAGCTGGAGTATTGTGTGCAATTCTGGTCGCCGTATTATAGGAAGGATATGATTGCACTAGAGAGGGTGCAGAGGAGATTTACTAGGATGCTGCCTGGAATGGAGAAACTTAGTTATGAGGATAGATTGGATCGGCTGGGTTTGTTCTCATTGGAACAGAGGAGGTTGAGAGGAGACCTCATTGAGGTGTACAAAATATTGAGGGGCCTGGACATAGTGGATAGTAAGGGTCTATTTCCATTGGTAGAGGGATCTATTACAAGGGGACATCGTGTTAAGGTGGTTGGTGGAAGGTTTAGAGGGGATTTGAAGGGGGGCTTCTTTACGCAGAGGGTGTGGGGATCTGGAACTCACTGCCTGGAACAGTGATGGATGCAGAAACCCTCACCACTTTTGTGGTTGGATGGGCACTTGAAGTGCAGTAACCTGCAGGGTTACAGACCTAGAGCTGGTAATTGGGATTAGACTGGATGACCTTTTGTTGGACGGAGCAGATATAATAGTAAGTACTGAGGGAATAAAATATGGCCAGGGTGATCTCCTGGACTCGTTTCAATTGCCTGGATGGGTCGAAGAGGAATTTTCCCAGATTTATCCTTCCTAAATTGGCTGGGTTTTTATCTGGTTTTTGCCTCTCCCAGGAGATCACATGTCTCCGGTTGGGGAGGAGTGTAGCATGTTTCAGTATAAGGGGTGTCACAGTTGTGTGAGGTGGACTGGTTGGGTTGGGTGCTCTTTGCCTTTCCGTCATTGTTCATAGATTTACATGTAACTTTTAGGGCAGCTGACCGAGGGCTGTGTGGCTCTTTGTTAGCTGGCGCGGACACGATGGGTCGGAATGGCCTCCTTCTGCGCTGTAAATTACTATGTTTCTATGAACTATATTTCATTGTTAAGAGAACACATGAATAATAACGAAGTACTATGACCATGTATTGATCCCAACCACATAGTTGGTTCAATTCTAAATCATCTCAGTAAAGTTGTATCTGTTTCCCAGCTACTAAATTGCCCCTGTTTGCAGATTATGATATTGTAACAGCTACCATGTCAATAAAATGATCATATAACTA
Organism: Pristiophorus japonicus; assembly: GCF_044704955.1. Taxonomy (NCBI): domain Eukaryota; kingdom Metazoa; phylum Chordata; class Chondrichthyes; family Pristiophoridae; genus Pristiophorus; species Pristiophorus japonicus. The sequence continues at coordinate 143,618,839 of NC_091986.1, forward strand.
TCTGGGAACATTCAATAATCTTGTAAATTAAGTCTCCATTAAGAAAAGGTCACTTAAAGACACTGCTCCCCAGAAACCATGGGGGAGAAATTGCATAACGGCCCGTTTGGGGCAATAACTTTTGCGGGAGCGCATAAGTATCGCCGGGAGCTACCCAATTCCAGCAAATGCAAACTTCCGGTTTAGCGCTCAAGGAGGGAAGTGGAGTGCTAAAACAAGCACTACTACTTTGCTTGGAGCGCTAACCCACACTGGAGGGCCGTTAGTGTGGCAGCGCTGCACCGCCAACTGGCCGGCCTCTCTAACAACACCTCCTGCAGCTGCCGGTGTTGATCCAGGGCGCTACTGGGGTGCTGCGCAGCCAGATGACATAGGATATTCGGGAAATAGAAGATCGTGGTGCTAGGGTGTACCGCTGGCGCAAACCTCCATGGCAAGTTTGCGGGTATCGGTTCTCCCACCGCGCCCGGTTGCAAAGCCAATAGCCCCCCTGGAAGTGCTAACGGGGACACAAAGGAGGCTAACCTCTAGCCCCATGTCACTGCAGCGCTGATGTATGAGGTTTCAGCAGTTTGACATATTATAAAGGATGAATACAGTGGACCATTCATAGCTCAGGATTATCACTGTCCTACATGACACCTCTGAGTCTGTCATTTTGTGTTTCTAGATTCTATGAATTGTGCATTTTTTAAAACAATACTGCTTTATTTACTTAATATAAAATGTTAACATATATATTTATAAAGGGCTTAATTAGGGAAAGACATTGAGGATATAACGAGCATGGTGGATAGAGGTGTACCGATGGATGTGGTGTATTTAGATTTCCAAAAGGCATTCGATAAGGTGCCACACAAAAGGTTACTGCAGAAGATAAAGGTACACGGAGTCAGAGGAAATCTATTAGCATGGATCGAGAATTGGCTGGCTAACAGAAAGCAGAGAGTCGGGATAAATGGGTCCTTTTCGGGTTGGAAATCGGTGGTTAGTGGTGTGCCACAGGGATCGGTGCTGGGACCACAACTGTTTACAATATACATAGATGACCTGGAAGAGGGGACAGAGTGTAGTGTAACAAAATTTGCAGATGACACAAAGATTAGTGGGAAAGCGGGTTGTGTAGAGGACACGGAGAGGCTGCAAAGAGATTTAGATAGGTTAAGCGAATGGGCTAAGGTTTGGCAGATGGAATACAATATCGGAAAATGTGAGGTCATCCACCTTGGAAAAAAAAAACAGTAAAAGGGAATATTATTTGAATGGGGAGAAATTACAACATGCTGTGGTGCAGAGGGTCTTGGGGGTCCTTGTGCATGAATCCCAAAAAGTTAGTTTGCAGGTGCAGCAGATAATCACGAAGGCGAATGGAATGTTGGCTTTCATTGCGAGAGGGATGTAGTACAAAAGCAGGGAGGTCCTGCTGCAACTGTACAGGGTATTGGTGAGGCCGCACCTGGAGTACTGCGTGCAGTTTTGGTCACCTTACTTAAGGAAGGATATATTAGCCTTGGAGTGGGTACAGAGACGATTCACTAGGCTGATTCCGGAGATGAGGGGGTTACCTTATGTTGATAGATTGAGTAGACTGGGTCTTTACTCGTTGGAGTTCAGAAGGATGAGGGGTGATCTTATAGAAACATTTAAAATCATGAAAGGGATAGACAAGATAGAGGCGGAGAGGTTGTTTCCACTGGTAGGGGAGACTAGAACTAGGGGGCACAGCCTCAAAATACGGGGGAGCCAATTTAAAACCGAGTTGAGAAGGAATTTCTTCTCCCAGAGGGTTGTGAATCTGTGGAATTCTCTGCCCAAGGAAGCAGTTAAGGCTAGCTCATTGAATGTATTCAAATCACAGATAGATAGATTTTTAACCAATAAGGGAATTAAGGGTTATGGGGAGCGGGCGGGTAAGTGGAGCTGAGTCCACGGCCAGATCAGCCATGATCTTGTTGAATGGCGGAGCAGGCTCGAGGGGCTAGATGGCCTACTCCTGTTCCTAATTCTTATGTTCTTATATTCTTATGTTCTTAAAACATTCCTGGTGAAATAAACTTAATCAACAAAACAATATCATTCATGCAGTTTAGGAAATGTTCAAATCAGAACATGAAGTGCTTATAAATACACTTCTTCTGCCAGGAGTCTCCCCCCTGCACAGCTGATCCTTTCTCCCATTTTCAGAATTTTTGCTCTACCTGGATCCCTCCCTCTAGCCTCTTGCCCGTTCTAGACCTCTTCATTGCAAACTGCAGACGGGACATCGACCGTCTCAATTTCTCTGCTCCCCTCACTCTCTCCAACTTACCTCCCTCTGAACTTGCAGCACTCCGCTCACTCAGATCCAACCCTAACCTTGTCATCAAACCTGCTGACAAGGGCAGCGCTGTTGTTGTTTGGTGAACCGATCTCTACCTTGCAGAGGCTGATCGGCAACTCTCTAACGCCTCCTCCTACCTACCCCTGGATGATGACCCCACTACTGAACATCAAGCCATAATTTCCCAGACCTTCACTGATCTCATCTCCTCTGGAGATCTTCCCTCCACAGCCACCAAACTCACAGTTCCCCCCTTAACTCCGCACAGCCCGCTTCTACCTCCTTCCTAAGATTCACAAACAGGACTGTCCCGGTAGACCCATCATTTCAGCCTGTTCTTGCCCCACAGAACTTATTTCTTCCTATCTCGACTCTATTTTTTCTCCCCTTGTCCACTCTCTTCCCACCTACATCGGTGACTCCTCCGATGCCCTCCGTCACTTTAACAGTTTCCAGTTTCCCGGCAGCAACTGTCTACTTTTCACCATGGACGTCCAATCGCTCTACACTTCCATCCCCCACCAGGATGGCCTGAGGACGCTCCGCTTCTTCCTCGAGCAGAGGCCCAACCGGTCCCCATCCCCCACCACCCTCCCCCGCCTGGCTGAACTTGTTCTCACATTGAACAACTTCTCCTTTAACTCCACTCACTTCCTCCAAATTAAAGGTGTTGCTATGGGAACCCACATGGGTCCTAGCTATGCCTGCCCTTTCATGGGATATGTGGAACATTCTTTATTCCAGTCCTACTTGGGTCCCCTCCCTCATCTCTTTTTCCGGTACATTGATGACTGTATCGGTGCCGTTTCCTGCTCTTGCCCTGAACTTGAAAATTTCATTCACTTTGCATCCAATTTCCACCCTTCCCTCACCTTCACATGGTCCATCTCCGACTCTTCCCTTCCCTTTCTCGACTTCTCCATCTCCATCTCTGGGGATAGGCTTTCGACCAGTATCCACTATAAGCCCACTGACTCCCACAGCTACCTGGACTACACTTCCTCCCACTCCGCATCCTGTAAGGACTCCATTCCATTCTCCCAGTTTCTCTGTCTCTATCGCATCTGCTCTAACGAGGCCACCTTTCACACTAGTGTCTCTGACATGTCTTCCTTTTTGCTCAACAGAGGATTCCCCTCCGCCGTGGTTAACAAGGCCCTTGACCGTGTTCATTCTATTTCCTGCATCTCTGCTCTCACCCCTTCCCCTTCCTCTCAGAACCACGACAGCTTTCATGTTCAATGGATCATCCTCCGCCATTTCCGCCACCACCAGCGTGATCCCACCACCAATCACATCTCCCCCCCTCCCCCTCAGCATTCTGAAGGGAGCGCTCCCTCCGCAACACCCTGGTCCATTCCGCAGTCACCCCCAGCAGCCCCCTCCCCTTCCCACGGCACCTTCAAGTGCATGCGCAGGAGATGCAACACCTACCCTTTTTTCTCTTCGCTTCCCACTATCCAGGGCCCCACATACTCCTTCCAGGTGAAACAGCGATTTACTTGAACTTCTTTCAATTTAGTATACTGTATTCGCTGCTCATGATGTGGTCTCCTCTACATTGGGGAGACCAAGCGTAGATTGGGTGACCTCCGTTCAGTCCGTAAGTATGACCTTGAGCTTCCAGTTGCCTGTCACTTTAATTCTCCACTCCATTCCCACTCTGACCTCTTTGTCCTCAAGTCTCCTACACTGTTCCAACGAAGCTCAATGCAAGCTTGAGGAACAGCACCTCATCTTTCGTTTAGGCACTTTACAGCGTTCTGGACGCAACATCGAATTCAAAAATTTCAGAGCGTAGCTGCTGCCAATCTTTGGCTCCCTTCCCACCCCGCCCCCACCACCACCACCACTACCCCCCTCAGAGCCTTATTTTTTGTTTCTTTTTTTCTCCTTGTCTCTAATGGCAGTTGTTCATTATCCCACCAGTCACACCCGATCTTGACTAATGTTTTTCTAACTCCTGGCAGTACCATTTCAATTTGGGCCATCATCCCTTTGTCTTTCTAATCTCTCCTGTCTTCCAACCTATCTTCCAACCTGTCTTCCAAAAGGGAAAGACCTTCCCTTTTGTTCTTTCTTCCCCTCCCTATTTCAGTGCTTGTTAAGAATCTATTCTTTTCGAACACTCTCCAGTTCTGACGAAGGGTCATCGACCCGAAACGTTAACTCTGCTTCCCCTCCACAGATGCTGCCTGACCTGCTGAGATTTCCAGCATTTTCTGTTTTTATATCTTATAAATACAGTGTTCATTTATCCAGCTGGACAATTTGGAAAACATTTCACATTAAATATGTTACAGAAACATTTTAGGAACTTCAAACACATGTGAGCAGATGACTTTGTGGATACAAGTTGAGTTATAGCCAATATAAGTCAACAAACATGTTTACCAAATTTTATTGATGCTTCAAGTGTTATGATAGCTTAGGGACTTTCCCAAAGTGTTAGTTCCCAGACTTCTTTGTGGGTTGCTGACAGCCACAAAAATTAACATTGGCTGAGACAGTGTCAGACAAAATCGTCACTGCTGGAACAAATATGCTATGGTAATCAGATGGCATGTCGTGACTGAGTTCTGTCTTCACGAAGGAAGACACAAATAACCTTCTGGAAATATTAGGAGATCGAGGGTCTAGTGAGAAGGAGGAACTGAAGGAAATCCTTATTAGGTGGGAAATTGTGTCAGGGAAATTGATGGGATTGAAGGCCAATAAATCCCCGGGGCCTGATAGTCTGCATCTCAGAGTACTTAAGGAAGTGGCCCGAGAAATAGTGAATGGATTGGTGATCATTTTCCAACAGTCTATCGACTCTGGATCAGTTCCTATGGACTGGAGGGTAGCTAATGTAACACGACTTGTTAAGAAAGGAGGGAGAGAGAAAACGGGTAATTATAGACCGGTTAGCATGACATCAGTAGTGGGGAAAATGTTGGAATCAATTATTAAAGATGGAATAGCAGTGCATTTGGAAAGCAGTGACAGGATCGGTCCAAGTCAGCATGGATTTATGAAAGGGAAATTATGCTTGACAAATCTTCTAGAATTTTTTGAGGATGTAACTAGTAGAGTGGACAAGGAAGAACCAGTGGATGTAGTGTATTTGGACTTTGAAAAGGCTTTTGACAAGGTCCCACACAAGAGATTGGTGTGCAAAATTAAAGCACATGGTATTGGGGGTAATGTACTGACGTGGATAGAGAACTGGTTGGCAGACAGGAAGCAGAGTCGGGATAAACGAGTCCTTTTCAGAATAGCAGGCAGTGACTAGTGGGGTGCCGCAGGGCTCAGTGCTGGGACCCCAGCTCTTTACAATATACATTAATGATTTAGATGAAGGAATTGAGTGTAATATCTCCAAGTTTGCAGATGACACTAAGCTGGGGGGGGGGGGGGGTGCGGTGTGAGCTGTGAGGAGGATGCTAAGAGGCTGCAGGGTGACTTGAACAGGTTAGGTGAGTGGGCAAATGCATGGCAGATGCAGTATAATGTGGATAAGTATGAAGTTATCCACTTTGGTGGCAAAAACACAAAGGCAGAATATTATCTGAATGGCGGCAGATTAGGAAAAGGGGAGGTGCAACGAGGCTAACCACTTCTCTAAGGGCGCTAACTTGTATGAGGGGGTGATAGCGGCAGAGCGCTGATAAATGTGCAGTTCAGTGCTGCTGGCATGAGAGACTCTTTCCCTCGTGTCATGTATTTAACTGTCATTGTAACCCATGTATAAGCTGACCTAAGTTGTACACCTTGAGAACACTGACCACAGGGGGCGAACTTGTGGGAGGCACCTGGACTTTCCGGTATAAAAGGGGAAGCTCCACCCACCGTCTGCCTCTTGAGGTCTTGGTAATAAAGATAACAGGTCACAGAGTGATCTTCTCTCAAGTATGGGCCTCGTGTGCATTTATACTGTAAAGTAAGGACATATTATTGGTGACGAGAAACTGGGATTTAAACCATGTGAGCATGGCCACTAGCAGCACAGAAGAGAGGTACTATGTTGGTGATGATTGGGTCGACTTTATTGAGAGACTACAGCAAAGTTTTGTCACTAAGGAAAGGTTGGGACAGGATTCAGCCGACAAACGCAGGGCTCATCTCCTGAGTGTTTGTGGATCCAGAACGTACTCTCTGATGAAGGATCTTCTAGCGCCAGAGAAGCCGGCGGACAAGACTTTTGAAGAGCTCAGTAAGTTGATCGGGGAACACTTTAAACCGGCGAGCAGCATGCACATGGCGAGACACCGGTTTTACATGCACCGGCGGCGAAAGGTCAAAGCGTTCCAGACTTCGTGGCAGACTTCCGGCGACTGGCAAGCCTATGTAAGTTCCCAGATGCATGCAGAGCGGAGATGCTGCGAGACTTTTTTATTGAGGGCATTGGGCACGCTGGGGTTTTCAGGAAACTGATTGAGACCAAAGACTTGACGTTGGAAGTGGCGGCTCTGATAGCCCAGACAATTATCTCAGGGGAGGAAGAGGCCAGAATGATTTATGGCAAAAATCTTGGCTCAAATGTGGTAGAAGACAGGGGGTGTCAACATTGTTAACATGGCACACAGTGCTCTAGGCAGACAAGGGCAATCGGACATGCCCGAGCATGCAGTCAAACCCAAAGGGAGAATTTAACAGAGACAATGGCTAGCTGAACGGCGATTCATGCCATCGCAATGGACAATGCGGCCAGTAATGGGGCCATCAACACCTGTTAATGGTGCGCTTAAGGACAGTTACAGAGACAGTCAGAGACGATCGACTGGTAATGGACCTTTTGTTTCCAACAATGGGGCTTCTAGCTCATGCTGGAGGTGTGGAGGCAAACACCCAGCCAGAGCTTGCAGGTATCAGCAATATACCTGCAGAAACTGCAACGTCAGTGGTCACTTGGCGCGTATGTGCAGGAAGCCTGCAGCCAGGTTGATGTACGAGGAGGATGGGACCGATGTGAGCCCTATGAGGCCAAATGAATACTGGGGGAAATCGCTGGAGGCTGAAGTTTAGCGAGTTCATGTGGAGCACATATACAGTTCATATACCAGGACGCCACCGATAATGATGAAAGTGCTCCTCAATAGCATCCCAGTATTAATGGAGCTGGACACGGGGGTCAGCCAGTCCATGATGAATATAAAACAGTTCGAAAGGTTGTGGGTGTCCAAGACCAGGAGGCCAAAATTAATGCCGATTGACGCACTGTTACGGACATATACAAAGGAGATCATTCCGGTGCTAGACAGCGCCACGGTAGTCGTGACCCACAAAGATTCAGATAACAGGTTCCACTCTGGATTGTCCCAGGGGACGGTCCCGCACTGCTGGGGAGGAGTTGGCTTGCTGTCATGAACTGGAAATGGGGCGATGTCAAAGCAATTTCTTCTGTGGAGCGAGTATCATGCTCACAGGTCCTGGACAAATTTGACACATTATTTCAACCCGGCATCGGCACTTTCATGGGGACCAAGGTAGTGATTCACATAAACCCGGACGCCAGGCCAGTACACCACAAGGTCAGAGCGGTGCCGTACGTGATGCGGGAAAAGATAGAATGCGAATTGGACCGCCTGCTGAGGGAAGGCATCATCTTGCCAGTCGAATTCAGTGACTGGGTGAGCCCGATCGTGTCGTTGTTCAAGGCGGATAGGTCGGTCAGGATATTTGGCGATTACAAGGCCACTATCAATCGGGTGTCACTCCAAGACCAGCACCCGCTACCGAGAGCGGAGGACCTCTTTGCGACGCTATCCGGTGGCAAACTTTTTTCAAAATTGGACCTGACCTCAGCTTACATGACCCAGGCGAGTGAGTCGAAGAAGCTGACCTCATGACACAAAAGGGGTTGTTTGAGTATAACAGATGTCCGTTCGTGATTCGTTCGGTCGCCGCGATCTTTCAGCGAAATATGGAAAGCCTCGTCAAGTCGATTCCAAGGACGGTAGATGTTCAAGACGACATTCTCATCACAGGTCGTGATACTGAAGAACACCTCCACAACCTGGAGGAGGTGCTGCGCAGACTGGACTGGGTAGAGCTGCGACTGAAAAAGGCGAAGTGCGTCTTCTTAGCTCCAGAGGTAAAATTCCTGGGGAAGAGGATAGCAGCAGACGGGATCAGACCTACTGCGTCCAAAACGGAAGCGATCCAGAGAGCACCCAGACCCTGTAACACGATGGAGCTGCGTTCATTCCTGGGGCTCCTGAACTATTTTGGCAACTTTCTTCCCAAATTGAGACGCTGTTAGAGCCACTACACATGCTCCTAGGCAAAGGTCGCGATTGTTCTGGGGAGCCAGCCAGGAAAGGGCTTTTGATAGAGCGCGCAATTTGTTATGTTCCAACAAACTGTTAACATTATATGACCCGTGTAATAAACTAGTTTTAACGTGTGATGCATCATCCTATGAGGTCGGGTGTGTGTTGCAGCATGTGAATGCCAATGGTCAGTTACAGCCGGTAGCTTATGCCTCCAGAAGTCTGTGCTGGTCAGAAAGGGGCTACGGGATGGTAGAAAAGGAAGCGCTAGCATGTGTATATGCAGTAAAAAAAATGCACCAGTACCTGTTTGGCAGGAAATTTGAGCTGGAGACAGATCATAAACCCCTAACATCCCTTTTGGCCGACAACAAGGCCATAAACGCGAATGCATCGGCCCGCATACAGAGGTGGGCACTTACGTTAGCCGCCTATGACTACACAATTCCGCACAGACCGGGCACTGAAAACTGTGCCAATGCACTCAGTAGGCTCTCACTAGCCACCACTGAGGGGGCAGCTGAGCATGCTGCTGAAATGGTCATGGCTGTTGAAGCTTTTGAAAGCGAAGGCTCACCTGTGACAGCCCGTCAGATTAAAGTCTGGACAAATAAAGACCCGCTACTGTCTTTAGTTAAGAAATGTGTCCTGAATGGGGACTGGGCAGCCACATATGGGGCATGCCCTGCAGAGTTTAAACCGTTTCATAGGCGCAAGGATGAACTCTCGATTCAGGCCTACTGTGGGGAAACTGAGTAGTCATGCCCCAGAAGAGCAGAGAGGTGTTTATCAGAAAACTTCACAATGAGCACCCGAGCATTGTCATGATGAAGGCAATTGCCAGGTCATATGTTTGGTGGCTAGGGATAGATGCAGACCTGGAACTTTGTGTTCGCAGGTGCAACACGTGTGCTCAGCTGGGCAACGCACCCAGGGAAGCCCCCCTTAGCCCCTGGTCCTGGCCCGCCAAGCCATGGTCACGCATCCATGTGGACTACGCAGGTGCTTTCATGGGAAAAACGCCTACTCCAAATGGATTAAGTGTGCCATTTTAAATTCAAGCACATCCTCTGCCACGGTAGAAAGTCTACGGGCAATGTTTACCACCTATGGTCTACTGGACATCTTGGTCAGCGACAATGGCCCGTGCTTCACAAGCACTGAATTCCAGGACTTCATGGCAGGCAATGGAATCAACCATGTCAGAACGGCACCGTTCAAGCTGGCCTCAAACGGCCAGGCGGAACGAGCAGTGCAGATAATCAAACAGGGGATGTTCAGAATTTAAGGGGGTTCCCTACAAAGCCGCTTATCACGCCTATGTTGGCCAATAGATCCCGACCACACTCGCTCACAGGGGTTCCACCTGCAGAGCTGCTAATGAAAAGGACGCTCAAAACCAGGTTATCCCTTATACACCCTACTATGAAAGAAATTGTTGAGAGCAGGCGTCAGTCATAATGTGACTACCATGACAGGAATGCGAGGGCGTGATATATTGATGTCAATGACCCTGTTTTTGTCCTTAATTACGCTGCAGGGCCCAAATGGCTCGCAGGCACTGTGATTGCCAAAGAGGGGAATAGGGTTTTGGTAGTTAAACTTACCAATGGACAAATCTGCCGCAAACACGTGGATCAAACTAAAAGGAGATTCAGCAACCCCATAGAAGAAGCAGAGAAAGAACACGACATAGAGTTTACTCCACCACAGGTGACCGAACACCGGAACCGAGTGGAGGAGAGCCCAGTCACTGTGGGCAGTCCGGACAGGCCTGAGGCACCGCAAACAGCAGACACTCAGGCCAGCGCCCAAAAACTGGAGCCCCAACTCAGGTGCTCTACAAGGGAGCGTAAACCACCAGAGAGACTTAAACTGTGATCCCAATAAGACTTTGGGAGAGGGAGGTGATGTCATGTATTCAACTGTCATTGTAACCCATGTATAAGCTGACCTAAGTTGTACACCTTGAGAACACTTGCGGGAGACACTCCTAAGCTGGACTTTCCGGTATAAAAGGGGAAGCTCCACCCATCGTCTGCCTCTTGAGGTCTTGGTAATAAAGGTAACAGGTCACAGAGTGATCTTCTCTCAAGTATGGCCTCGTGTGCAGTTATACTGTATAGTAAGGACGTATTACCTCGCTTAAAGCGAAGGGCCAATGATGGTTTACAATATTCTTGTAGCCAGTTCTGTGTGACCAGAGGACCTGTGCGACTGCCATTACAGCCCCAATCACTCTCAGAGAGTGGAGGGCTTGAACATCGCGCAGCAGTGAGGCTTCAAAAACTTTCAGCAGGCACCAGACTGGTGGGAGGAATAAAGTTTGGTCTACCTGAACACCATTGCCTTTAATTATCGCTGCCCAAGCAACCAGTCGAGGTGACAATGCCTCCTCTTGCTGCTGTTGTTGACGCCCAGCGATGCAGCAGGGGACGGGATCGAATTCCATATCCGGGGCGGTAACGGGTTTCTGCGCACTTGACGACGTCATGATCCAAGGGGCGCTAGGGACCGAGACGTTAAGTATTAGCGCTAGCGCAAACCCGGAAGTGAAGTTCGCGGGCATCCTGTTACCGCCCCCTGCAGGCGCTAACGGGTGGCACAAAACAGCTGAATTTCTCCCCCATCACCACACCCCCCCCCCCGGTTTTTAATTCATTTCAGCTTGTCAGCATTTTATATGAAAATTGTCAAGAAAAGGTTTATCGTCTTGTAGTCAAAATAAAAAACCATTACAGGGTGCAATAATTTTTAAAAAATGTGAAAGGGCATGATTTGCTGTAAAGGACTGAATTTGGAGCTCATGATTGATTCCCTCTAAGCTGGGGTTTGCCATCTATTATGCTCTTGTTGATTCTTAGAGCTGAATTTTCCTGTTGTAAAATCTTACATATGGAGATCTTAGTGTCAATCTTTTACATTAAGTAAAATGTATCATCATTTCATCTTCCATTTCCAAATCCTGGTAATTCTGCAAGTACAGTGGCATAAATGACCAAATAAACTGAGATGGAACACCCTCCTCGGGGCTGAAATTCACCATCGCCGAAGGGACGGTTACCGCAGAGTTTGGGCGGGCCACCGATAAAATCGATCGACTGCCGCGGGCGGTTGATTTTCCCTCCCGGAGCCATATTCAGCTCGGGGGGGATTTGAGCGGTGTGCACTTCTGCCGGAAACGGCGTGATGAAGGCAGAGTAAAGGAGAAGTTTTGTGCGGTGAGGGAAGCAGTGGCCGGGCCGCTGGAAAACGAACACCACCTGTATTTTTGGCTGTAAAAAGGTGGGAGTTCTTCAGGCAGCGCCCCCGCCAGGTATTCGAGTCGGTGCTCGAACGCAACACCGCTGGAGTGTTGCTGGGATCGGGGCCCTTCGGCAGGAAAATATTTTAAGTTTTGAGTTGAATTTAAAGTGTAATACATTGTAGTGATTGTTTTTGCTTCATTAAACCTGCTGACTATTTAGTGGAGGCTGGTAGGCCTCATTGTGGGCAGCAGAGACCTGCTTGGCAGGACTCACCCTGAGGATGAGCTCAGTGTTGGGAGGACGACACCTTGTATACCTGGCCAGACACAGGGTAGCATGCAGGACCGTGCAGGGAGACAATGCACAAGGGAGGTAGAAGCCATGGCTGCACAACAGAGAGAAGGGCATGCAGACGTGCGCTGATCTGCAGCTGGAGAGAGTGGCAAGGAGGGAGATGGCATCAGGAGGAAGGTGAGGGATGCTGACCCCCTCTCTCCAAATACTGGGAGAGTTGCCTTTCCAGCAAGAGCCTCCACAGGAGTAGGAGAGTGAGGAGGACCAGGGAGATGGCCAGCAGGCAGCTGCCAGAGAAGGTGGCCAACGCAGACATGGGGGAAAGAGGCTATACCCTCAAAGGGTCTACAGTCCTCAGTTCTCCTTGCTCCAGCTCACTGAAGAGCAATGCCTGCGAAGGCTACGATTTCGGACGGAAGTACTGAGGGAGCTCTGCACTGTCCTGCAGCCTCAAACACGCCTCAGGACTGCCCTCACCGTGGAGACCAAGGTCACCATCACCTTGAATTTTTATGGGACGGGGTCTTTCTAGTCTGCCATTGCAGACATTGGCAACATCTCCCAATTCTGGGCACACGTGCATCCGGCAGGTCACAGATGCACTGTACAGGAGCAGGGTCCAGTACACCTCCTTCCCGATAAACAAGGAACAAACAGGTGGAGCGGCAGACCGGATTTGCCAGAATGGCAGGCTTCCCGAGGGTGCGGGGTGCCATTGACAGCACACACATTGGGCTAATGGCGCCACATCATCACCTCGAGATCTTTGTGAACTCACTGAATGTGTAGCTCGTGTGTGACCACCAGCGTCAGATCCTGGGAGTTAATGCAAGGTACCCAGGCAGCAGCCATGATTCATTCATTCTGCGACAGACCAGTGTGCCCGCTGTCTTCACCAGCCCGAATCAGGATTGCAGTTGGCTGCTTGGGGACAAGGGATATCCTCTGTCCACTTGGCTGCTTACTCCACTGCGGAAGCCCAGGACAGCGTCAGAGCATGCATACAATGGCGCTCATTGTGCCACCCAGGTGCATCATCGAGCAGTGCATAGACATCCTCAAGCAGAGGTTCCGGTGCCTGGACCACTCTGGTGGCACCTTGCAGTACTCTCAAAGGGTCTCCATAATCGTCGTGGTCTGCTGCATGCTGCACAACTAGGCCATCATGGGGAGATAGCCGCTGGAGGTCGAGCCAGCAGTACCACCTGAGGAGGAGGAGGCGCAGCAGGAGGAGGAAGAGGAGGAGGAGGAGAATCCCCGTAGCCTCAGAGCTAGGAGGCGGCGTCCCGATCGCAACCCTAGAAGGGAGATGCAGCTGCGTCTCATAGCTGCTCGCTTCAGAAAATCCTATCCACACATGACCCTTCAGCTCCCACTTTCAATGGCCATTGCAATAAGTGCCACAACACAGAATTGCCCACTCCCAGATGAAACACCTGGCCAGATATATATGCCAAAAATAAAGATTTATCCAATTATCCAAATCACTGCAAAAACAGACCATAAAGAACAATGTAATAATACTGTTATCATTTTTTAGCCCTGTGCATCTCACTATAACACCTGTTATGCATGAACACCCTAATACCACGCCTAACTGTCCTCCCTGTGGCAGCATCATGTGTCCGGGAAGGCTGCTGTAGTTGTTGTCTGGGACCTACAGCTGTCCTTCTAGGACGCCCACAGAACACCTCTGAGCCTGGAAGGGCCGGGTGCAGACTGGCCAGCACCCTCCTGGGAGGGTGCATCCTCACACATATGTAGTGCCTAACACCTCCCCCTGCAATCTCCCTCCATGCATTATGTACTGTCGGTCTGCCAGATCTCCCCACGTCAGGAAACAGTATTCTTCTTCTATCCTCCACACCGTCCATCAGAGTCTCCAACTCCATATCATTGAACCTGTTGGCTCTCCTTGCACCTCATACACCAGCCATCCTTCCAAATCCCTTCCCCCCTCAGGGCCCTGCTACAAACCCTGGCCATTAAAAAGGCCAGGGAGCATCTGCATCATTAGAAACCTTTACCTTCATGCTGAATTTCTCAGTGGTGATAACGCTCAAATTAAGACAGCCACACTGCTGAAAATTCCACTTTGGAAGGGTTCATTAGTGCTGCAACCCATTTGTTGACTTTAGGAGCTGAATATGGGGTGGCTCAGCCACGAAAAGATTTTGGCGCTAATGGCCACAAAAAGGTGGGGGGAGCACCAACTTTCCAGCGGTACTGAATTTTGGGGCCCTCATCTCAAAAGGGGTGAAATTGTCCCTTTCTCAGAGGCCTGTTAGCGCCTGCAGGGGTCGCAAACAGGGCACAAGACACTTTTCACCCGTGGGGGGGCGTTGGTGGGTGGGTAGTGCTACTGGCTCCTGGGAAATTGCCCGAGAGTTTGCGGAGGCACTGCCATGGCAGCACCGCGCTACCCGGGCAACCAGCGATGACATGATCGGCATGCGCAGGGGAAATTGTCCTGTGGCCCTCGAGGCTGGCACGAGCCCAGTCAATGCCAGCTTCGCGGGTCGGGTTGGCTCACTAACCTGTTTTGTCTCGTGGTCCAGGTCACCATCGTGCAGCTGAACAACTCGCCCCAGCATCGCCCCCGGGACCCACCCCTAAAGGAAGTGGAGCTCGCGAGATTGTGCTCCACGTCCTTTGTGGGCCAGTAAGCCCAATTCAGTGGCCGGGGCGCAGAAAGATTCGGCCCCAGCAGGTTACCGCCCTAATCGGGACGCAGGGCGATTTCGCTCCCACTAACCGGTTTTGAAGAAAATAAACTTTCACATGAGAAAACTAAAGGCCATGGTCCAAGTAAGTTTTTTTTTTGAAGCTGTATTTTATCAGCTTTCTTGTTAATATAATTTCTTCAGTTGAAGCTGAAGCCCATGGAATTAAGGGACAGTGGCTGCATGGATACAAAATTGGTTAAACGGCAGGAAACTTGGCTAGAAATTCAGTAACACCCCAAAAATAGAACAAAATAGCATCAGGCACTAATCATTCTGTCCTGCAGCGATATTCAATGTTAGCACTCCAAGAGGGAAGTGGAGCGCTAAATCACTTCTCTTATAACGCTAAGTCCAAGAGCGGGACGGTAGCGGCAGATGGCTAAACAATTTCGAGCGCATTGGTAAGGGCATGAGAGGCTGCTTCCCTCACTTAAAGGAACGAGCCAACGATGCTGTACAAGCTAGTTGTCGGCAGTTCTGTTTTGCAAGCCCACCTGCGTCACTGCCATTACAGCCCCAAATATTCTCACATCTTGCACCAGTGAAACATGAAAAACTTTGTGCAGGCACTAGATTGGTGCAAATTATAAAGGTTGCTCTAGCTGAAAACCATTTCCCTTTAATTACCGCTCCCCGAGCGGCGTGCCGAGTTCACAATGCCTCCTCTTGCTGCCATTACCGGCGCGCGGTGATAGAGCAGGGGCCGAGAGCCAATTTTACATCCGGGGTGATAACGGGGGCTTGTGCACTTTATGACATCACAACTTGCGAGGAGCTAGAAACCCAGGTGCTAACAGTTAATGGCAACACTAAACCAGCACTGAAATTCATGAGCATCACTGCATTCGCCGTGCCTGGTCGCTTACCCCTTAGCACCCTGTTAGTGCGCCCCCCCAGGTGTTAACGGGAGGCACTAACCTTCTAAATTTCTCCCCCAGAGAGTAGTGGTAAACGGTTGTTTATCGGACTGGAGGAAGGTGCACAGTGGTGTTCCCCAGGAATCGGTACTAGGACCACTGCTTTTCTTGATATATATTAATGACTTGGACTTGGGTGTGCAGGACACAATTTCAAAACTTGTAGATAGCACAAACCTTTGAAGTATAGTGAACAGTAAGGAGGATAGTAATAGATTTCAAGAAGACATAGACCGGCTGGTGGAATGGGTGGACACGTGGCAGATGAAATTTAACACAGAATAGTCCGAAGTGATATATATTGGTAGGAAGAATGAGGAGAGGCAATATAAACTAAAGGGTACAATTCTCAAGGGGGTGCATGAACAGAGAGACCTGGGGGTATATGTGCACAAATCGTGGAAGTTGACAGGACAGGTTGAGAAGGCGGTTAAAAAGCATACGGGATCCAGGGCTTTGTAAATAGAGGCAAAGAGTACAAAAGCAAGGAACTTATGATGAATATTTATAAAACACTGGTTCGGCCTCAACTGGAGTATTGTGTCCAATTCTGGGCACCGCACTTTAGGAAGGATGTGAAGGCAATAGAGAGGATGCAGAAAAGATTTACAAGCATAGCTCCAGGGATGAGGGACTTAAGTTAAGTGGCTAGACTGGAGAGGCTGGGGTTGTTCTCCTTAGAGCAGAGAAGGTTGCGAGGAGATTTGATCGAGGTGTTCAAAATCATGAGGGGCCTGTAGTCTGTACAGAGTAGATAGAGAGAAACTGTTCCCATTGCCGGAAGGGTTGAGAATCAGAGGACATAGATTTAAGGAGTTTGGCAGAAGAACCAAAGGCGAGATGAGGAAAAACTTTTTTATGCAGTGAGTGATTAGAATCTGGAATGCACTGCCTGAAAGGGTGGAGGAGGCAGGCTTAATCAAGGTTTTCAAAAGAGAGTTAGAAAACTGGAGGGCCATGGGCAAAGGGCGGGCAAGTGGGCCTAGCTGGCATGGGCTCCAAGGGCCGAATGGCCTCCTTCTGTGCTGTAACCATTCTATGATTCTATGATTCTTCAGGGATAAACTGTCAGAAACCAACAGCTTATCTGAAAAGATTTCTGCCTCATGTTCATGAGCAACTAACTGTGGGAGAAAATAACATCTTCTAACGATTTTCAGTGCCATCATTCAACCAATCTGATTGGTTGGTACAACTTCCAATCGTAGTGTAAAAAGCTGATTTTTCATTTAAAATGCTCATGCCAGCTAAAAAAGCTGATGGCTGGTATGTCTGGTTTTCCTATTCATAGAAACATAGAAACATAGAAAATAGGTGCAGGAGTAGGCCATTCGGCCCTTCTAGCCTGCACCGCCATTCAATGAGTTCATGGCTGAACATGCAACTTCAGTACCCCATTCCTGCTTTCTCGCCATACCCCTTGATCCCCCGAGTAGTAAAGACTTCATCTAACTCCTTTTTGAATATATTTAGTGAATTGGCCTCAACAACTTTCTGTGGTAGAGAATTCCACAGGTTCACCACTCTCTGGGTGAAGAAGTTTCTCCTCATCTCGGTCCTAAATGGCTTACCCCTTATCCTTAGACTGTGTCCCCTGGTTCTGGACTTCCCCAACATTGGGAACATTCTTCCTGCATCTAACCTGTCTAAACCCATCAGAATTTTAAATGTTTCTATGAGGTCCCCTCTCATTCTTCTGAACTCCAGTGAATACAAGCCCAGTTGATCCAGTCTTTCTTGATAGGTCAGTCCCGCCATCCTGGGAATCAGTCTGGTGAACCTTCTCTGCACTCCCTCAATAGCAAAAATGTCCTTCCTCAGGTTAGGAGACCAAAACTGTACACAATACTCCAGGTGTGGCCTCACCAAGGCCCTGTACAACTGTAGCAACACCTCCCTGCCCCTGTACTCAAATCCCCTCGCTATGAAGGCCAACATGCCATTTGCTTTCTTAACCGCCTGCTGTACCTGCATGCCAACCTTCAATGACTGATGTACCATGACACCCAGGTCTCGTTGCACCTCCCCTTTTCCTAATCTGTCACCATTCAGATAATAGTCTGTCTCTCTGTTTTTACCACCAAAGTGGATAACCTCACATTTATCCACATTATACTTCATCTGCCATGCATTTGCCCACTCACCTAACCTACCCAAGTTGCTCTGCAGCCTCATAGCATCCTCCTCGCAGCTCACACTGCCACCCAACTTAGTGTCATCCGCAAATTTGGAGATATTACATTTAATCCCCTCGTCTAAATCATTAATGTACAGTGTAAACAGCTGGGGCCCCAGCACAGAACCTTGCGGTACCCCACTAGTCACTGCCTGCCATTCTGAAAAGTCCCCATTTACTCCGACTCTTTGCTTCCTGTCTGACAACCAGTTCTCAATCCATGTCAGCACACTACCCCCAATCCCATGTGCTTTAACTTTGCACATTAATCTCTTGTGTGGGACCTTGTCGAAAGCCTTCTGAAAGTCCAAATATACCACATCAAGTGGTTCTCCCTTGTCCACTCTACTGGAAACATCTTCAAAAAATTCCAGAAGATTTGTCAAGCATGATTTCCCTTTCACAAATCCATGCTGACTTGGACCTATCATGTCACCTCTTTCCAAATGCACTGCTATGACATCCTTAATAATTGATTCCATCATTTTACCCACTACTGATGTCAGGCTGACCGGTCTATAATTCCCTGTTTTCTCTCTCCTTCCTTTTTTAAAACGTGGGGCTACATTGGCTACCCTCCACTCCATAGGAACTGATCCAGAGTCAATGGAATGTTGGAAAATGACTGTCAATTCATACTGACATAGAATGGGAACAGGGTGCTCTATAACTAAACTGTTGGTTACCATAGGAATAATGTAAATATGTGTCTTCCACTACCTGGAAATGCGTACTACAGTTCAAAGAAGACTAGAATATTTTCAATTTAATGACCTCAGAACGTCCCAAAGTGTTTTACAGCCAATTAAGTCACTGTTGTAATATAGCAAACAGCAATGATATAACGACCAGATGATCTGTATTGGTGATGTTGGTTGAAAAATAAATATTGGCCAGGATAGCGAGGAGAACACCATGTGCAGCAAACCGTTTTTGCTCCTGAGTAAAGGTTCGGTATCACCCCCTAAAGCTGCGCTGGGAGATGCCAGCAACAGCTTCAGGAAGCGCGTGTGTGGCGGCCGGCCACTCGCGGGGCGCTAGTTAAAAGGGAGGTCGCACGTGCGTCAATAAAAAATCGGCCAACTTACCTGTCGTGGCCCGTTGCCTCCTTGAATGCGGGGATCCGTGCTGCGATCTGGAAGCCTGGCACTCTGCTTGAATGCTGTATGATGGCATGGCACCCGCAGAGTCAGCAGCTTGGCCCTCCCCTTTAATGAAGGAGAGAACACATTCTATGTGGCAGCACATGCTACGCGGCCCAGTGTGTAGGGCTGTGCCCCGCTCCCTCTGCTTTTGCCCCTTAGTGCCCCAGGGAGGAAGTGGAGTGCATTTTTTTTGCACTCCACTTCCTCTTGGGGGTGATAACCCCGATTTCGAGAGCAGGGAGGGACTTCTGCGTCTGGTGCAGGAACTCACGCCTCGTGAATTTTACAGCCCCCAAGCGGGACACTACACAATTTCCCGGCCTAGAGTTTCGGAAGGAATTATTGCGCTATCGCTGCTGGGTAAGCTAGGATAATGGAGGGAGGTAGCTTTCTTCAGTCGTATTGTCCTCATCCAACCTACTCTTCTTTGGATTTCTGTTTCGGTGAAACTGGAGTTCAGCAGCATAACTAAAAGTGCCCATCTCCGCCCTTGCCTCAGCTCATCTGCTGCTGAAGCCCTCATGTCTTTGATACCTCTAGACTTGACTAATCCAACACACTCCTGCCGGCCTCTCACATTCTACCCTGCATAAACTAGAGGTAATCCAAAACTCGGCTGCCCATGTCCTAACTCGCACCAAGTCCCGCTCACCCATCACCCCTGTGCTCGCTGACCTACGCTGGCTTCCGGTTAAGCAATGCCTCGATTTCAAAATTCTCATCCTTATTTTCAAATCCCTCCATGGCCTCGCCCCTTCTATTTCTGTAATCTCCTGCAGCCCCCCCCACCCCCCCCCCCCCCCCCCGAGATATCTGCACTCCTCTAATTCTGCCCTCTTGAGCATCCCTGATTATAATCGCTCAACCATCGGTGGCCGAGCCTTCTGTTGCCTCAGGCCCAAGCTCTGGAACTTCCTGCCTAAACCTCTCCACCTCTCTACCTCACTTTCCTCCTTCGATACACTCCTTAAAACATACCCTGCGCTAATTTCTACTTATGCAGCTTGATGTCAAACTTTTATCGCATAATCCTCTTGTGATGAGCCTTGGGATGTTTCACTACATTAAAGGCGCTATATAAATACAAGTTGTTGTTGTTTCAGTGTGTTGTATTTAGGCTCTTGCTATTCGGGTCTGTAATCACTATCTGTGTTTTGGTCATCTGATAGATTTTTCTACACAGCTAATTCACATTCTACTTCATGATTCAGCAGTCCTTGAGAGCTATTTAGTGGGCATGAGATTCATTATTGCAATATTATCAACAAATTAAATCCACCAAGTACTATCTGATTTAGGGTATTCGTGTTAAATGAGATATTTGTTTTCATCTTCCAAATGACCCATAACTGATTGTTGGAAAACAAAGCTGGATGAGTCTCACTCCTAAGCATATCTTTGATGAGCAATTAAGTGAGTCAAAGGTTTCTGTTGCTAAACAGGCCATTAAGCCGAACCGATCGACAATAACAGCACATGGAGGCTAGATGTCATTGAGCAGCCGATAACTTCGAGTAACATGTCAACTTATAATGGGTTCAGTATTGACTACAAATTTGGAAAGTGATGATACTTTAGTCTTCACGCTAATAATAACTAATCCAAAAACTGTATTTTTTCACAATGCAAAATACAAAAGGTCACTGCTAACGTTGCTGTCAGTGTTATTCAGGTCAACTAATCTTTGATTACCTAAGATAATCTTCAGCAATGTTTGAATCATCACCCAACAATTACTTTTGTAGAAAAGGCTTGAGAAAGTAGAGGGTACATATTGCCCCCTGCTCGTTTCGGTGGTTTTTACGGCAGCTGTAGTTCGACTCTTTCACGAAATTGCGCTCTTTTTTAAATTGTTTTGACCCAGAAGTCGGTCATAATGGGGGTGGTGACTACACCTGAGGGCCAAAACCACGGTGGTGACAGCAACTGAGGGGCATAAGTTGGGGGCAGTGCAGAATCACCGCCGTGATGACGTCATCACAGCACCGTATCACCACGGCTCTCCCCTTCACTTAAAGGGGAGAGCTCCGTGCTTTTAAAACTTCGGTCGACTGGGCCATCAGGGAGGGTTTCAGTCGGGCCAGTGGCCTGGCACCCAAGTGGGGGCTGCCAGGCTGTATGTTGGCGGCCCGGCTGAACCCGGAGCATATTTGTTGGGCCGACCTGGCAGTTGGCCGACAAAAAAAAAAGGCAGCAGCGGCAGTAGGCCCTCCCCTTTAAGGGAAGCCACACTGCCGCTGTAAAAGGCCACAGCCTCACTGCACCACCAGGTGAAAGCTTGTTTTGGCACCGCCGGGCGGGCCGAAGATTTTCGTAGGGGAATGTCGGGGGGTTAGATTGGCCGTACACAAGGTGATGACGCGCATACCGCGGATCGGTAGCAGCGGAGCGGTAAGGGGGGGATCGGGGCACCGCCGGGAAAACTCGGGAGGGCAATTGGGCTAGCAGCAGCCATTTCACCAAAAGTCGGCGCCCACTCCACTCCGCAATATGGCGGCCGATTTGCGGTGGTAACAGGCCTTAAGGAAAGGGGCAATTTCAGCCCCTTGATATCCTCATGACACATCTTTCAAGAAGGTGAAGCAGTTGATGTGAACCGTATTGTGAAGGAAATCTTAGATCTAGTTCTTGAGCCTTTCTGTATCCTCAGAACACAAAGTAATATCCTCACTGCATATCAGGAATATCAAAAAGAGCGTTCAACTGAATCCTTTCCAAATTCATTATGCATAAAAAGCTTTCAGCTTAACGGTACAGAAAGAGCTTTGATTGATTTGGATTGCGGCTGAGGCAGTGAGTGCTGCCTGTCTAGATTTTAAAACTAATTGATCCTGTCTGAGCTGTTCCACAATTCAAGAATAATTGGCCTCATGAGTGACCTTATATCCTCAGATGTTAAAAGTCAGGCTTGAAAAGCTATAACTTCCATGTGAAGTGAAGCACAAAAGATAAGCAGCCTTTAGTTTGAATTTTTACTCTTCAACTTCACATTAGTTCATGAATATAAATCAGTTTCGAGGATTGCTGTGGTCATGACATGATTAAATCTGTGAGAACTATTTATGTCCAATTTTTGAAGGTCTCAGCATAATTATTCAAAGGATTTTTCCAGTTACTGGGATTGCAAGATACAGCACAGCCATTTAAGAACTGGAATTATCATTTCAAAACTTGTATCTAGCAAATGTTGTAATGCAGTGTCTTCATAATTTTTGATATCTGCCTGCAAGTCAAGTGATGCAAAGAACAACACCACCCATTTGTATATGTCTATATGAGTTTCAGTATCAAAGATTGATCTGTACGGAAGCATTCAAAGTTATGGCCTTAATGCCCCAGTCTTGGATGTTCCTTCTAGTAAACTCTCGGGATGTCAATAGCAGGAAATTGCCAAAGGAAAAGCAACTTTGGGATTTTTATAAAAGATGACAACACTGCAATTAATTGTGGTTGTGAGATCATATCCAACATATGTATCTCTCACATGTGCTTTGTTTTCTCCGTCTCAGCTCAGGTTGCACCATGCTCAGAGCATGTGAGTTACATAGAAACATAGAAAATAGGTGCAGGAGAAGGACATTCGGCCCGTTGAGCCTGCACCGCCATTCAATGTGATCATACCCCACCCCAGCCTTCTCTCCATACCCCCGATCCCTTTAGCCATAAGGGCCACATCTAAGTCCCTTTTGAATATGTCCAACGAACTGGACTCAACAACTTTCTGTGGCAGAGAATTCCACAGCTTCACAACTTTCTCCTCATCTCGGTCCTATATGGCTTACCCCTTATTCTTAGACGGTGTCCCCTGGTTCTGGACTTTCCCAACATCAGAAACATTCTTCCTGCATCTAACCTGTCCAGTACTGTCTAAATTTTATATGGTTCTGAGATCCCCTCTCAATCTTCTAAATTCCAATGAGTATAAGCCTTGCCGATCCAGTCTTTCCTCATATGTCATTCCTGCCATCCTGGGAATCAGTCTGGTGAACCTTCGCTGCACTCCCTCAATAACAGGAATGTCTTTCCTCAGATTAGGAGGCCAAAACTGCACACAATACTCAAGGTGTGATCTCACCAAGGCCCTGTACAACTGCAGTAAGACCTCCCTGCTCCTATACTCAAATCCCCTCGCTATGAATACCAGCACACCATTTGCTTTCTTTATTGCCCGCTGTACCTGCATGCCTACCTTCAATGACTGATGTACCATGACACCCAGGTCTCATTGCACCTCCCCTTTTACTAATCTGTCACTATTCAGATAATATGCTGCATTCCTGTTTTTGCCACCGAAGTGGATAACCTCACATATATCCACATTATACTGCATCTGCCATGCAGTTGCCCACTCACCTAACCTGTCCAAGTCACCCTGCAGCCTCTTAGCATCCTCCTCGCAGCTCGCACTGCCACCTAGCTTAGTGCCATCTGCAAACTTGGAGATATTACATTCAATTCCTTCATCCAAATCATTAATGTATATTGTAAATAGTTGGGGTCCCAGCACTGAACCTTGCGGTACCCCACTAGTCACTGCCTGCCATTCTGAAAAGGACCCGTTTATTCCCACTCTTTGTTTTCTGTCTGCCAACCATTTCTCTATCCACGTCAATACATTACCCCCAATACCATGTGCCTTAATTTTGCACACTAATCTCTTGTGTGGGACCTTGTTAAAAGCCTTTTGAAAGTCCAAATACACCACATCTACTGGTTCTCCCTTGTCCACTCTACTAGCTACATCCTCAAAAAACTCTAGATTTGTCAAGCATGATTTCCCTTTCATAAATCCATGCTGACATGGACCGATCCTGTCACTGCTTTCCAAATGTGCTGCTATTACATCTTTAATAATTGACTCCAGCATTTTCCCGACCACCGATGTCAGGCTAACCGGTCTATAATTCCCTGTATTCTCTCTCCCTCCTTTTTTAAAAAGTGGGGTTACATTAGCTACCCTCCAATCCATAGGAACTGATCCAGAGTGTATAGAATGTTGGAAAATGACCACCAATGAATCTATTATTTCTAGGGCCACTTCCTTAAGTACTCTGGGATGCAGACTATCAGGCCCTGGGGATTTATTGGCCTTCAGTCCCTTCAATTTCCCTAACACCATTTCCTGACTAATAAGGATTTCCCTCAGTTCCCCCTTCTTGCTAGACCCTCGGTCCCCTAGTATTTTCGAGAGGTTATTCAAGACAGAACCAAAGTATTTGTTCAATTGATCTGCCATTTCCTTGTTCCCCATTATGAATTCACCTGATTCTGACTGCAAGGGACCTACATTAGTCTTCATTAATCTTTTTCTCTTCACATATCTATAGAAGTTTTTGCAGTCAGTTTTTATGTTCCCTGCAAGCTTACGCTCATACTCTATTTTCCCCCTCCTAATTAAACCCTTAGTCCTCCTCTGCTGAATTCTAAATTCCTCCCAGTGCTCAGGTTTGCTGCTTTTACTGGACAATTTATATGCCTCTCCTTGGATTTAACACTTTCCCTAATTTCCCTTGTAAGCCACGGTTGAGCCACCTTCCCTTTTTTATTTTTACGCCACACAGGGATGTACAATTTTTGTAGTTCATCCATGTGATCTTTAAATGTCTGCCATTGCCTATCCACCGTCAATCCTTTAAGTATCATTCTCCAGTCTATTCTAGCCAATTCACGTCTCATACCGTCGAAGTTTCCTTTCTTTAAGTTCAGGATCCTAGTCTCTGAATTAACTGTGTCACTCTCCATCCTAATGAAGAATTCTACCATATTATGGTCACTCTTCCTCAAGGGGCCTCGCACGACCAGATTGCTAATTAATCCTCTCTCGTTACACAAGACCCAGTCTATGATGACCTGCTCTCTCGTTGGTTCCTCGACATATTGGTCTAGAAAACCATCCCTTATACACTCCAGGAACAACTCCTTCACAGTATTGCTGCCAGTTTGGTTAGCCCAATCAATATGTAGATTAAAGTCACCCATCATAACTCCTGTACCCTTATTGCACGCGTCCCTAATTTCCTGGATAAAGTGTTGATGTTGAGTGTATTGTGCTTGTATAGTTTCACTGCTGAATGAGAACATGAATTAGGTTAGTGCTGGATTATTATATCAAACGAATGTGCTTGTAAGACTCCTTAGTCTATGTTTCCACTTACAAATAAGGGGTGCTATTTTCAATTTCAGGTAAGCTCTTATTCTTGATCTTTAACACGACTGCATTTAACAGGCAAATGTATTTTACATTCAGCACATGAAATTTTGTACAATAAAAAATCTGCGTGCAAAAACAATCTTGATCTGTTTAAAAATAATAACAATTACAGCACAGTATTTTGCATTTAGGTCAAGGTCTTAAACTTGTGTTATAGCCTCGGCTCTAAAATATTGTGCACTGCAGTAATCTATTAATACATGGAGTTTCTGACCTCTTATGATAAGCATTTGATATTATAACGTAAAGATTGCTGCTGGTGTAAAGTGATGGTGGCCAGTGTTATTGGGAGTGCTGTACAATACTTAGTCACTGATGCTAAAAACAATCACCCTGAATTTGCAGTCAATACGACACTGTATTCTCAGAGTACGCCATCATACCGTCTTGGTAACTGACCGCATCTTCGGGATTTGATGCATGCATGTGTGGAAATCCTGAAGCTTCGGTCTGTCAATGACAGCTCAAAAACTGGTTGCGCTGAACCCTCCCTCTCCCTCTTCCCTCAAAATAGAGCCGGCAATCAGTGAAATCTCGTAAATTATTGAAACTGACAAACTTCAGCTCTTCCGCAGTAATTACGCTGTTAAATTCACCGCTAAGAGTTAGACCCAAAGGGATTAGGTGTAACTGGGGAATTGACAACGTATTGACTGCAAAACAAATGTTAAAGGGCTTGAAAACTAGTTTTAATTTTGTGCAGTATGAAATTGGTCCATTTTAATCAAAATAAAAATTAAGAAACTTTTCAAAAAATTAAAAAAACTTTTTTTTAAGTTTGTGCCTCTTTATTTCAGGTTTGTCTTTTCCCCAATGTGAGAACCCCAATCTTTGTTTTGCTCTCCCTAACTATTTAAAAAAGTTAGGGGGCGAAATTGCTCTTTTTTTATAGCCCCATTAGTGTCTCTGGAGGGCGCTAATGGGGCGCACCGATGTTGCCGTCTGGGGGAAGGGGTCGATAGCACCCCCGGGGAAATTACCCCGGAGGTTTTGGGGGGGGCGGTGTGCCATTAGCGCTGCACCCAGTGATTTGTGCCCCGGGCTGGCGTATGCACGGTGATGACGTCATCGATGTGCGCACTGACCCCTCACCGCCCTGCACCGATTATTTTGTGCCCCATGGGGGGAATTGTCCCGCAGGCGGAGAGCATGGCTCCTCTGGAAGTTCTCACATTTGCCTTCATTTTAAGGCAAACACCTATATCAACCTTATATGAAATAAATGGTGGCAGGATAGCTTCAGAGAAAATAAGGCCACCTATGCAGCCATAGCAAATGACATGCCTCTGCTAACCATATACAGAAGTGTAGTGCAAGTGCAGTGATGCTTGTACCACAACTAGCATTATTGGCAAATGTATTATTGGTATCTTAATTGGAGGAAGCCTTTTGGCACATCCTCATTCTCCCAGGGTTTCAGAATAATTATTGTCTGCTGCGTGCTTCATAACTTAACCCTAAGTTTAAAATGTGTGATACATGAAGGAGGTTTATTGGCTGGCTGCAGGGTTCCACTGACATTGTGGTGGCTCTAGACTGTCTTCCGTTGTACCTTGCGAGGGCCATGCATGCAAATCAGCAATGTGCAGGACTGTGGTAGCTGACACATGCTGCTTTCAACAGTCTCCTGCTCTGTCAATTTCTGGGGATTACATCCATAAAGAGGTACCAAGCACTTTTTCATGGATATAATTGTGTGTCTCCTCTCTTTGGGTCATTGCAGTTGGTCTTGCACTGTCTGGCCTGTAAAACTGGCTTTGCTTACTATGTAATGCCCAATTCAGCAGTAATTTTGCTGAGTAAATATCTAACTTTGCTTTCCAGTGCTTAACTGCCTCCGACTTGCAGTTTACAGTTGAGCAAGGTGATCGGTACTTGTCCCTTTCCATTAACTGGCCTGCTGTATGGAAACTGTAATGTATGTATGCCTGGGTTTACCTGCCACCGGGGGTGGTGACCGTCGGAGGTCATTGGGCCACAGACACACACGTGCAGCCCTTGTATATTAAGAAAGCCTCCATGTTTAATCCTTACTTTGAGAGCTAATAAAGTAGAGTCAAGTCGCACCTGATTGAGTTCATGGTACTAAACCTATTGGGTTATTTCATATGCAACATTTGCCGACAAGGCACAATACGAATTTTCATGCACAAAAATAAAATGAGCAAAGTTGGAATCCTGGAACGATTTGTGGAGGGAGAAGACTGGGAGGATTTTACAGATCACCTCGACCAGTACTTTGTGGCCAACAAGATGGATGAAGATGCTGATGCAGTTAGGCGCAGGGCGGTTTTCCTCACGGTTTGTGGTCCAAAAATGTATGGCCTCATAAAGAATCTGCTCTCACCTGCACGTCCAACGGCAAAGACCAATGAGGAATTGTGTGCTCTGACTCAGGACCATCTCAAACCTAAAGAAGGCATCATTATCTCGAGATATAGCTTTTACAAGCATGTTTGTTCTGAGGGCCAGGATGTGGCGGAATTTGTTGCCAACCTGAGATGTCTCGCTGGGCCTTGTAAGTTTGGAACTGAGCTGGGAGACATGCTGCATGATGTCTTTGTAATAGGCATAAACCACGAGGTGATTCGGCGGAAGCTGCTGGCTGCGAAGACACTGGATCTGAGCAAGGCCATCACGATCGCCTCGGCTTGCCTGACCACGGTCGATAGTACAAAGCAGATATCCTCGCAGAGTCAGAACTACTGTGCACCAGATTGTGTCGTCGGTTGGCAGAGCTGCACCTGGCAGGGTCTACCCGACTGTGTTTGCGAAACCTGTAGCTGCTCAAAGTCTGCCATTGGGCACGAATCCGATTTCACCCTGTTGGCGTTGTGGGGGCAATCATCAGCCTCATCAGTGCTGTTTCAGGCAGTATATTTGTAGAGGCTGTGCGAAAATGGGGTACCTTCAGCGGATGTGTCCGCAGCTCAGCAAGTGTGCTGCGACACACCACGTGGATGATGATGACCGATCCGGAGCGGATCCGGCAATGTAACCCGAGATACCCGAGGAGGAAGTGTATAGTGTATATTCTTTCCTGACAAAGAGCCAACCGATAATGATTGAAGGAAAATTGATTGGCGTGCCTGTATCTATGGAATTAGACACGGTGCGAGTCAGGCAATTATGAGCCAGAGGACTTTCGAAAAGCTGTGGGACACCAAGGCCGTGAAACCCAAGCTGAGTCCAATAAATGCAAAATTGCGTACCTACACCAAAGAGCTCATACCAGTGATTGGCAGTGCAGCAGTCAAGGTGTCGTACGATGGGGTAGTTCATGATCTATCATTGTGGATCGTTCCAGGCAATGGTCCAACGCTGTTCGGCAGGAGTTGGCTCGAAAAAATAAAGTGGAACTGGAACGATATTAAAGCTTTGTCGTCCGTGGATGATGCTTCATGTGCTCAAGTGCTGAGCAAATTTCCCTCACTGTTTGAACCGGGCATCGGCAACTTCACGGGAGCCAAGGTACAGATCCACCTGGACTCGGATGTAAGACCCGTCCATCACAAAGCCCGGGTGGTCCCGTACATTATGAGGGGGAAGGTCGAAATCAAACTGGACAGACTCCAACATGAAGGAGTCATTTCACCGATTGAATTTAATGAATGGGCTAGTCCCATTGTTCCTGTGCTGAAGAGTGATGGCACTGTCAGGATTTGTGGAGACTACAAGGTTACGATCAACCGAGTTTTGAAACAGGATCAGTACCCGTTACCAAAGGCTGATGATGTCATGTATCTTACATTATTATATATAACTGTATCCCAATATGCGATACATGACTGTAATAAGATATGACCTGTAAACACCAGCATACCTTACCACCAGGGGTGCACTTGCAAGAGACAGGTATATAAGGACAGGTCTCAGGCAAGTGCAGCATTCCAGAGCTGTGAAATAAAGGTGCAGGTCCAGAGTGACCTTGACTTCACTACATGCCTCGTGTGAATCTGTACTGAGGGGACAGGACTTTACAGTGGCGACGAGTTACGGGATTACAGAATCCACAGAATGGCGAACAACGGATCAGATGAAAAGTACAATGCGGGAGACAATTGGGAGGACTTTATAGAAAGGCTCCAACAAAGCTTTGTAACCAAAGACTGGTTAGGCGACGATACGGCAGACAAGAGAAGAGCCCATCTCTTGACCAGCTGTGGCTCGAAAACATACGCTTTAATGAAGGATCTGTTGGCATCTGAGAAACCAGCAAGCAAGTCGTTTGAAGAATTGAGCACGCTGGTAAGAGACCACCTGAAGCCAGCGAGCAGCCTACACATGGCCAGACATAGATTCGACAACTACAGACGCTGCGTAGGCCAGAGCATACCCGACTTCGTGGCGGAACTTCGGAGGTTGGCGAGTTTATGTTAGTTCTCCGATGAACTGAGGAGAGAAATGCTGAGAGACTTTTTCATTGAAGGAATAGGCCACGTAGGCATATTCCGAAAGCTCATAGAGACCAAGAACCTGACCTTAGAGGCAGCAGCACTGGTTGCACAGACATTCTTGGTAGTGGAAGAAGAAACGAGGTTGATTTACAATACAGGTAAGACAACTAACGAAATATAGGAACAAGAAGTTCACAGTACTAAACAAGCTGCTACCCCCACACACAGACAAAACCGGGAGAACAGGCTCTCGACAGCAGGCAGAAGCCATCAAGAGCCACAGGAATGGCCGTTCACAGCTCATCAACCCACAATGCAAGCAATCAACTACAAACTGAGAGAAACTCAAAAGAGATCAGCCAGACGCAGCTCATTATTTGGGAACTCTTTGAACAATGGAACAGGTCTCTGCTGGAAGTGTGGGGGTGGGCACTCGTCAAGGGGATGTCGATTTCAGCAGGCTGTTTGCAGAAATTGTGAATATACAGGGCATTTGGCCCGCATGTGCAAAAAAACGGCAGCTCGGCTGGTATACGAATCGGATGGGTCGGAAAGCGAATCAGAAGATGGTGGGGACAGTACCCGGGACACCGGTGTACAGCGGGTCAACACGATCAATGGCCACTGCTCCTACAACAGGACACCTCCTATAATGATGAGGGTCCTACTCAACGGGATATCTGTCAACATGAAGCTGGATACAGGAGCGAGTCAATCTCTCATGGGCGCTCAACAATTTGAACAACTGTGGCCGCATAAAAGAGACAGACCAAAACTCACAAGGGTCGACACCAAACTAAGGACCTATATCAAAGAAATCGTACCAGTCCTCGGCAGTGCCATGCTCTCTGTCACACACAAAGGGACAGTGAATCGACTTCCCCTGTGGATTGTCCCCGGAGACCCCCCCAGCACTGCTGGGAGAAGCTGGCTGGCAAAACTAAACTGGAAATGGGATGATGTCCATGCCATGTCATTAGAGAAACGGACCTTCTGCTCAACTGTTATAAAGCGATTTGAACATCTCTTTCAGCCAGATGTGGGCACTTTCAAAGGGGCCAAAGTCAAAATCTACATCACACAGGATGCTAGACCAGTCCATCACAAGGCCAGAGCTGTACCCTATGTGATGAGGGAAAAGATTGAACACGAACTAGACAGGCTTCTGCGGGAAGACATTATATCACCTGTGGAATTTAGCGACTGGCCAAGTCCCATCGTCCCAGTCATGAAGCCTGATGGATCCGTACGAATCTGTGGGGACTACAAATCTACCATAAACAGAGTCTCCCTACAGGACCAGTACCCGCTGCCCAGAGCGGAGGACTTCTTTGCCACATTGGTTGGAGGTAAACTTTTATCAAAACTGGACCTCACATCTGCGTATATGACGCAAGAATTGACCAAGAAATCCAAGCTACTCATCACCATCAACACACATCGAGGCCTTTTCATGTACAATCGATGCTCATTTGGCATCAGGTCGGCAGCTGCCATATTCCAGCGCAACATGGAGAGTCTGCTCAAGTCCATCCCGGGGACGGTTGTATTTCAAGACGACATACTTATCGCGGGCAGGGACACCGACTCCCATCTCCGTAATTTGGAGGAAGTACTAAAGTGGTTGGATCGGGTCGGCCTGCGAGTCAAGAAATCCAAGTGCCTGTTTCTCGTACCCGAGGTTGAATTTTTGGGCAGAAGGATTGCCGCTGATGGAATCCGCCCAACAGAGTCCAAAACAGAAGCAATTCGTCTGGCATCCAGGCTCCAGAATGTCTCAGAATTGCGCGCCTTTCTCGGGCTACTCAATTACTTTGGGAACTTTATGCAGAACTTAAGCACGCTGCTAGAGCCTCTCCACGTGCTACTCAGGAAGGGGGTTTTGGGGGGACGCCCAGGAACGCGCCTTCAATAAGGCACGCAACCTTCTGTGTTCCAACAGTGTTTTGACTTTCTTTGACCCAGGTAAAAAGCTAGTTCTCACATGCGATGCGTCAGCGTATGGGGTCGGGTGCGTTTTGCAACATGTCAATAGCGCGGGCAAATTACAACCCATAGTTTATGCCTCCAGGTCACTTTTGCAGGCGGAGCGCAGGTATGGAATGGAAGAGAAGGAGGCGCTCGGGTGCGTGTACAGTGTCAAAAAGATGCACCAATACCTTTTCGGGGCCAAGTTCGCGTTAGAAACCAACCACAAGCCCCTCACGTCCCTCCTATCCGAGAGCAAGGCAATAAACGCCAACGCCTCAGTGCGAATTCAACGGTGGGCACTCATGCTGGCGTCCTACGACTAT
The DNA here is from genome assembly GCF_044704955.1 of Pristiophorus japonicus. Taxonomy (NCBI): domain Eukaryota; kingdom Metazoa; phylum Chordata; class Chondrichthyes; family Pristiophoridae; genus Pristiophorus; species Pristiophorus japonicus. Next base: position 143,650,821 of record NC_091986.1, read on the forward strand.
ATCATAAGGCACAGACCAGGCACAGACAACTGTGCCGACGCGCTCAGCAGGCTACCCCTGGCGACCACGGAAGAGTCTGACGAACAGGACTATGAGATAGTCATGGCAATCAATGCCTTTGAGTCCACAGGTTCACCCATGACGGCTCGCCAAATCAGAGCCTGGACGGCCAGCGACCCCACGTTATCCTTAGTAAAAAGATGTGTCCTAACCGGTGATTGGGCAGAGGCTCGCGATGCCTGCCCCGAGGAATTAAAACCCTTTCACAGGCGCATGCATGAGCTATCACTACAAGCAAACTGCCTGATGTGGGGCAGCCGAGTAATCATGCCTCTGCGAGGCAGAGAGGCATTTGTCCGGGAGCTCCACCGTGAGCACCCGGGGGTCGTTCTTATGAAGGCCATAGCCAGATCCCACATCTGGTGGCCTGGTATTGACGCGGACTTGGAGCTCTGCGTCCGAAGGTGCACCATTTGTGCCCAACTCAGCAATGCCCCCAGGGAGGCTCCACTGATCCCCTGGCCCTGTCCTACCAAACCGTGGTCGCGGGTGCACGTAGACTATGCTGGCCCATTCATGGGCAATATGTTCCTCGAAGTTGTAGATGCATTTTCAAAGTGGATCGAATGCACCATTTTAAACTCGAGCACAACCTCCACCACTGTGGAGAGCCTCGCAACCATGTTTGCAACGCACGGAATCCCTGACATATTGGTCAGTGACAATGGTCCGTGCTTCACCAGCGCAGAATTCCAAGACTTTATAATTGACCACGGCATAAATCACGTCAAGACGGCACCGTTCAAGCCGGCCTCCAACGGCCAGGCGGAGAGAGCAGTGCAAATCATTAAACATGGCATGCTTAAAATCCAAGGTCCCACGCTGCTGGGTCGCCTGTCGCGACTGCTGTTGGCATACAGATCTCGTCCGCACTCACTGACTGGGATCCCCCCCCCCCCCGCGCAACTGTTGATGAAAAGGACTTTAAAAACAAGGCTCTCATTAATCCTCCCAGACATGCACGAAATCGTTGAGGCAAAGCGCCGTAAGCTGACTGAGTACCATGACAGAGATTCGAGGGGGAGATGGAATGAGATAGGGGACAAAGTGTTTGTATTAAACTATGGCAGGGTCCCAAATGGCTTGCAGGGACAGTAACGGGCAAGGAAGGAAACGGGCTACTGGTAGTACAAATGGACAAAGGCAAAACTTGCCGGAGGCATGTAGACCAAGTCAAAAACAGATTTACCAACAACACTGCGGAACCAGAGGCAGACTACAATGTGGAACTCGCACCACACCTGGTGGAAGACAGAGGGAACAACCTGAGGAAAGGGCAATCCCAACAGACAGCCCAGGCGAGTCAACAACAACCACGCCCAAAGAAAAACAAACACCAAGGCGAACAACTGAACCACAACTCAGACACTCCACGCGAGAGCGTAGACCACCTGAGAGACTGAACCTATAAAGACAATAAGACCTTGGGGGAGGATGATGTCATGTATCTTACATTATTATATGTAAGTGTATTCTAACATGCTCTTCATGACTGTAATAAGATATGACCTGTAACCACCAGCATACCTTATCAGCAGGGGTGCACTGGCAAGAGACAGGTATATAAGGACAGGTCTCAGGCAAGTGCAGCATTCCAGAGCTTGAAATAAAAGGTACAGGTCCAGAATGACCTTGACTTCACTACATGCCTCATGTGAATCTGTACTGAGGGGACAGGACTTTACAGATGACCTGTTTGCAACACTAGCCGGGGGCAAGTCATTCACCAAATTGGATCTGATGTCGGCCTATATGAAACAGGAGCATGTCGAATCGTCGAAGAAACTTACGTGCATCAATACGCATAAAGGGCTGTTCATTTACAACAGGTGTCCTTTCGGAATTCGCTCGGCTGCAGCCATATTTCAGAGAAATATGGAGAGTTTACTGAAGTCGTTCCCTAGAACCGTGGTGTTCCAAGACGACATTCTGGTCACAGGTTGTGACACTACCGAACACCTGCACAACCTGGAAGAGGTTCTACGTCGTCTGGACAAAGTGAGGTTCAGGCTGAAACATTCAAAGTACATCTTTATGGCACTGGAAGTCGAATTCCTGGGAAGGAAGATTGCTGCAGACGGCATCAGGCCTACCGACTCGAAAACAGAGGCCATCAAAAATGCATCCAGACCCCAGAATGTGACAGAGCTGCGTTCGTTCCTTGGTCTTCTCAACTACCTCGGTAATTGCTTTCCTAAATTTAGCACATACACAGGATCGTTAACAGAGATGTCGCGGGACATGGCAGTGCGATCATGATACCACTGCTGATGTTGACGTCTGTTTTCGACGTGATCGTTAAGATCAGGGTGGATAAGCGAGTGCCTGATGGAGCGGGCTGTCCAAACCATCAAGCAAAGCCTGAAACGCGTAACTCACGGTTCTTTGCAGACTCGCTTGTCATGCATACTGCTTAGTTACAGGACAAGACACCACATGCTTACCAGGGTCCCCCCTGCTGAACCGTTGATGAAGAGAGGTCTCAAGACCAGGCTCTCGCTTGTCCACCCTGATCTTAACGATCACATCGAAAACAGATGTCAACATCAGCAGTGGTATCATGTTCGCATTGCCGTGTCACGCGACATCTCTATTAATGATCCTATGTATGTGCTAAATTATGGTCAAGGCCCCAAGTGGGTCACTGGCACTGTTACGGCCAAGGAGGGTAACAGGGTGCTTATTGTCAGGCTCACTAATGGGCAAACATGCAGGAGCCACATTGATCAGACGAAATTGCGGCACACAGATGAACCGGAACAGCTTGAAGAAGACACCATCAATGACCAACCGATTCATTTTCAGCCATCAGAAGACCCTGCTGTTGCCAATGAATCTGGACCTTCAATCCCCAACATGGACACTACCACTCCCATTAGGTCGGCTACCCAGCCTCAAGTCATGAATGACTCGGAGAGCTCACCTAGATCTGGAATTGAACTGAGACGATTAACTCGGGAGTGGAAGCCCCGGATCGTCTCAATTTGTAAATAGGACTGATACCAAGATCTTGCGGCGGGGGGGAGGGGGGTGCGGGGGCAGTGGGGGTGGGGATGATATAATGTATATATGCCTGGGTTTACTTGCAGGAGGAGCAACCGTCGGAGGTCATTGGGCCACAGACACATACGTGCAGCCCTTGTATATAAAGAAAGCCTCCATGTTTAATCCCACTTTGAGAGCTAATAAAGTCAGATCGCACCTGATTGAGTTCACGGTTCTAAGCCTATTGAGTTATTGCAGACGCAACAGAAACTTTAGTCCCATTTTAGCCATGCATTGAAAACAGCAAAATCCTGAATAAACCAACTGCAGTAAATTCTCCCCAAAACTTGTACTGATCCTCAGTTAACTTGTGAATACACACAAACAGTATTGTTTATGTTTGTGCTCTGATGCCAGAATTTGCATGAGTATTTTCCTTTAATTTTGCAGTTTTCCTACACCCATTGTTCTGCTCTAGAAATAACTTGTTCATCTGGGTATTCTCAACTTCATGACATGATTATTTTATTAAGAAGGAATCGCCGGACCAAGTCATTGTAAACAGAAAGATTCATAGTCAATTAGTAATGCATTATGTTCTTCATTGGCTTTAATATTGCAAATGTATGAAACGTGCCCCAAACTAACACATACAGAAATGTTTTGAAGGCTTCCACAGTCAGCCATTACTCTATGTTTATGAACCAGGGTACGGACCGATATAATACTTCCAATTGGGGAAGTGGACGGGTTGCTAAAACGTATGCAAGGGATGCTGCACACTATTATTGCTGATGTGTGTCTGAAGAGATGAAATAAGAGTCTCCTGGAACCATCAGATTATATCAGTCTCAGATAAGTAAAATTTAACTACAAATACCTCGTGATATTTCAGAATGGTTTTGGCTGGCATGCAGTTGCAGGATCGCCAGTGTTCAGTTCCGCAGGCACAGTTTCCCCCACAACGTTGAACAAGGAGGCAGCGAGGGAAGAAGACTGCATTTGTCTGCTTCAGCTCTTCTCGAAGGTTAACCGAGTAGTTTCGTGGAGTGCAGCTGTAGCGTTTAACATCGTTATTCATTCTGTTCAAGTCAGCTATAAAAGAAGATTTCATGAAAATAAGCTCATCCTTGCTACTAAAAGTATCAATACTTGCTTTCTGTAATTGTTTCAGAAAGTGCTCATTGGTAACATTTGCAGGCATTTCAGATTTGTAAAAGAAAATAATTTCTTCTGACAAACTCATCACAATTTAACTTCATTACCTAAAGCTATTAGGCTAAGCTGTTGATTATATTACTTTATTTCTGATACTTTCTTTCATATGAAGCTGTGCTCTAATCATTTAAACATTATGGAACATATACTGTATACTATATTCAAAAGCTATTATCAGACCCAGTGAACATCCTATTAGTTTCACTGTTCTGCTGTAGGTAGTTATTCAGCTAATGACACAAGTTGCCTCGTACCTGGAACAAACTACCACAAGCCACATATTAATGTAATTCACTTAGCAGTTTCATTATATGTATAATGCAAGTTTAGATGTGTGCAATGTTTATACGGTATGTACAGTTGGGCAGATAATCCTGCTCTGAGGACTTTGTACATAGTGAAGTGGATTTCACAAAAAAACAATGATTTCAACTACTATATATGCAGCGTTGCACACAGATATAATATGGACTGGATTTTTGGTTCAGCTCATTTTGGGGCGGTAATGGTGGCAGGGCAGTAAAGTTTTGAGCTCAGGAACAGTTTGCGCCTCAGTCAGCAAAATGTGTGGGGTTGAGTGCTAAGGGAGGTGTTACCTCTCTTAAGGCGCTAGACCGGCTGAGCAAGTGAAAATTCCGAGCTAAACAGCCGGCCTCGGAGTGCTGTACGAGAGGCCTGGAGGGCAAAAAGAAACCTGAAAAAAAAACACCAAAAGCATCCCAATAAATAACGCACGCCACCTCAACATAAATCGCAAAAAAAAATAACAAACCCACTTACCCGAGGTCGACATTACTCACCTCACTGCAGCCGCTACAGCTCAGACCACCCACTTTCACAGGCGGTCCCAGCAAGGCACTCTACGGAGCGCTAAGGGTCGACGGCAGCAAAAAATCAAGCTGGTGTTGCAACCAGAGGCTCGCCTCTTCGGGATGGTAATGCCACGCGCCCCGCCGAAACCGGCACCGAAAGTCCCGGTGGGGCACTGGAAGCTGGCCACCCGCCCGGAAGTACTTACCGCTGCCATTGCCGCCCCTCCGGGGTGCTAACAAGGGCGGCAGAAGCCTGAAAATCCAGCTCCATAAGGTCCAATGTTAGCATTTCACTACAGTTGTGAAAAATATGTTATTTTATTACTGTGTTTGGCAGTAAACCATGGTTGAACTAGTAAGAATATGAGAATGCATGGAATGAGTAATGGCTATTCATGCAGTGGTATAGGAAATACATCCCATAGAAGGACTTGGCCCATTTTGTGAGATATCTTCAACGTTATGAAATGCTGCAAATAGTCTGACTTACCTATGCTATGGTCACAATTTACCTCGCCGCTGTGTCGAAAATAATAAAGTGGAGCCGGAAGCAAAATGATTAAAATGTGTATGATTCCACAGAGCAAAACAGCTCAAATACAACATACACAAACTGTGCCATAACATAAAAGCCACTATCGGGATTGTGCTAGTTCACTATAATTTCAGATTAACAGACCTCAGAGTTAGGGACACTCCAGTATAACAGTATAACATTTGTGTCATGTGTAAATTTCTAAAGTAATGTACACCACTGTATTTAATTGATGGCTGCAATGCACTGTATCTTGTTTAATTGATAAAGCTGTATATTTATATATCTAAAGCATTTTTAGATAAATAAATAAAATTGTTTCAAATTGTGCATATAAATACTGAATCAATGAAAAACAAACACATCAGACTTTTGGCCATTTCAGCATTGTACCTATTGGTGTCCATAACGCTTAGATTTGACTGAGCCATCATTAAATATAAAATTAGGTCCACAATATGTCGACCACTTTTTCCCTATGGAAAATGGTCCACGTTGTCCAAGACCGCGCTGTGGATTTTGATGACCCGGGGGCAGTGCTGTGTGGTAGGGTCAGGTTGGTGGAGGACCTTTGTCTTATGGATGTTTAATGTAAGGCCCATGCTTTCATACGCCTCAGTGAAGATGTTGACGATGGTTTGGAGTTCGACCTCTGAATGTGCGCAGACGCAAGCGTCATCCACGTACTGTCGCTCGATGACAGAGGGTGGGACGACCTTGGAACTAGCCTGGAGGTGACGAAGGTTGAACAGGTTCCCATTGGTTCTATAGTTTAGTTCCACTCCAGTGGGGAGCTTGTTGAAAGTGAGATGGAGCATTGCGGCAAGGAAGATCGAGAAGAGTATTGGCGCGATGACGCAGCCCTGCTTGACCCTGGTCCAGGCGTGGATTGGGTCTGTGGTGGATCACGGCTTGCATGTCGTCATGGAGCAGGTGAAGGATGGTGAAAAACTTCTGGGGACAGCCGAAATGGAGGAGGACACTCCATAGTCCCTCACGGTTGACAGTGTCAAAGAAGGTCAAAGAAGGCCATGTCAAAGAAGGTAAAGCAGGTTTGTGCTGTTCACTGCATTTCTCTTGCAGTTGTACCCCTTAGTGGACAGAATCCGCATTGTGACTCTGGGAAGAGCTCTTCGGCCACAGGGAGAAGATGATTGAGGAGGATTCTTGCGATTACTTTCCCAGTGGCTGACGGCACTGGTATTTCCATATCTCGGGAGCATACTTTCAGCAAGGGCAGACATCGATGACATGGTCCAACGCGATCTCCAGTGTGCCAGCACAGTCTTTGGTCGCCTGAGGAAGAGAGTGTTTGAAGACCAGGCACCAAGCTTATGGTCTACAGGGCAGTAGTGATACCCACTCTCCTATATGGCTCAGAGACGTGGACCATATACAGTAGACACCTCAAAGCGCTGGAGAAGTATTATCCGCGCTGCCTCCGCAAGATCCTGAAAATCCACTGGGAGGATAGAAGCATCACCATCAGTGTTCTCGCTCAGGACAACAGCCCCAGCATTTAAGCACTGACCACACTCGACCAGCTCTGTTGGGCAGGCCACATCGTCCGCATGCCCAACATGAGAATTCCAAAGAAAGCACTCTACTTGGAACTCCTACATGGCAAGTGTGACCCAGATGGCAGAGGAAATGTTTCAAGGACACCCTCAAAGCCTCCTTGATAAAGTGCAACATCCCCACCGGTACCTGGGAATACCTGGCCCAAGACCGCCCTAAGTGGAGGAAGAGCATCCGGGAGGGCGTTGAGCACCTCCAGTCTCATCGCCGAGAGACGCAGAAATCAAGCGCAGAAAGCGGAAGGAGCGTGCGGCAAACCAGACTCCCCACCCACCCTTTCCTTCAACCACTGTCTGTCCCACCTGTGACAGAGACTGTAATTCCCGTATTGGACTGTACAGTCACCAGAGAACTCAATTTTAGAGTAAAGAATGGGACGGTTGATGAGCAATGGCAGACAGTTAAGGAGATATTTCATATCTCGCAACAAAACTATATCCCAATGAGAAGGAAAGACTGGAAGAGAAGGGATAACCATCCGTGGCTAACTAAGGAAATAAGGGGGGTATCAAATTGAAAACAAGGGCATACAATGTGGCCAAGACTAGTAGGAGGCCAGAGGATTGGGAAACTTTTAAAAGCCAGCAGAGAACGACTAAAAGAATGATTAGGAGAGGGAAGATAGATTATGAAAGTAAACTAGCATGAAATATAAAAACAGATATTAAGAGTTTCTACAGGTACATAAAAAGGAAAAGAGTGGCTAAAGTAAATGTTGGTCCCCTGGAATTAATAATGGGGAACAGGGAAATGGCAGAGATGTTGAACAAATATTTTGTATCGGTTTTCACAGTAGAAGACACTAAGAACATCCCAATAATGGATAATCAAGGGGCTATAGGTAGGGAGGAAAATAATACAATCACTATCACCAATGAAGTTGTACTCGGTAAAATAATGGGACTAAAGGTGGACAAGTTCTTTGGACCTGATGGCTTACATAAAAACATAGAAACATAGAAAATAGGTGCAGGAGTAGGCCATTCGGCTCTTCGAGCCTGCACCACCATTCAATAAGATCATGGCAGATCAGTCACCTCAGTACCCTTTCCTGCTTTCTTTCCATGCCCCTTGATCCCTTTAGCGGTAAGGGCATATCTAACTCCCTCTTGAATATATCCAATGAACTGGCATCAACAACTCTCTGCAGTAGAGAAATCCACAGGTTAACAACTCTCTGAGTGAAGAAGTTTCTCCTCATCTCTGTCCTAAATGGCTTACCCCTTATCCTTAGACTGTGTCCCCTGGTTCTGGATTTCCCCAACATCGGGAACATTCTTTCTGCATTTAACCTGTCCAGTCCCATCAGAATTTTATATGTTTCTATGAGATCCCCTTCATCCTTCTAAACTCCAGTGAATACAGGCCAAGTCGATTCAGTCTATCCTCATATGTCAGTCCTGCCATCCCGAGAATCAGTCTGGTGAATCTTCGCTGCACTCCCTCAATAGCAAGAACATCCTTCCTCAGATTAGGAGACCAAAACTGAACACAATATTCCAGGTGAGGCCTCACCAAGACCCTATACAACTGCAGTAAGACCTCCCTGCTCCTATACTCAAATCCCCTAGCAATGAAGGCCAACATACCATTTGCCTTCTTCACCGCCTGCTGTACCTGCATGCCAACTTTCAATGACTGATGTACCATGACACTCAGGTCTCGTTGCACCTCCCCTTTTACTAATCTGCCGCCATTCAGATAATATACTGCCATCGTGTTTTTGCCAACAAAGTGGATAACCTCACATTTATCCACATTATACTGCATCTGCCATGCATTTGCCCACTCACCTTACCTGTCCAAGTCACCCTGCAGCCTCTTAGCATCCTCCTCACAGCTCACACTGCCCCCACAGCTTAGTGGTATCTGAAAACTTGGAGATATTACACTCAATTCCTTCATCTAAATCATTGATGTATATTGTAAATAGCTGAGGTCCCAGCACTGAACACTGAGCCCTGCGGCACCCCACTAGTCACTGCCTGCCATTTTGAAAAGAACCCGTTTATCCTGACTTTCTGCTTCCTGTCTGCCAGCCAGTTCTCTATCCACATCAGTACATTAGCCCCAATACCATGTGCTTTAATTTTGCACATCAATTTCTTGTGTGGGATCTTGTCAAAAGCCTTTTGAAAGTCCAAATACACCACATCCACTGGTTCTCCCTTGTCCACTCTACTAGTTACAGCCTCAAAAAATTCTAGAAGATTTGTCAAGCATGATTTCCCTTTCATAAATCCATGCTGACTTGAACCAATCCTGTCACTGCTTTCCGAATGCGCTGCTATTTCATCCTTAATAATTGATTCCAACATTTTCCCCACTACTGATGTCAGGCTAACCGGTCTATAAATACCCGTTTTCTCTCTCCCTCCTTTTTTAAAAAGTGGTGTTACATTAGCTACCCTCCAGTCCATTGGAATTGATCCTGAGTCGATAGACTGTTGGCAAATGATCACCAATGCATCTACTATTTCTAGGGCCACTTCCTTAAGTACGCTGGGATGCAGACTATCAGGCCCCAACGATTTATCGGCCTTCAATCCCATCAATTTCCCTAACACAATTTCCTGCCTAATAAGGATTTTCTTCAGTTCCTCCTTCTCTCTAGACCCTCGGTCCCCTAGTATTTCCGAAAGGTTATTTGTGTCTTCCTTCATGAAGACAGAACCAAACTATTTGTTGTATTGGTCTGCCATTTCTTTGTTCCCCATTATAAGTTCACCTGAATCTGACTGCAAGGGACCTACGTTTGTCTTCACTAATCTTTTTCTCTTCCCATATCTATAGAAGCTTTTGCAGTCAGTTTTTATGTTCCCAGCAAGCTTCCTCTCATACTCTATTTTCCCCCTCCTAATTAAACCCTTTGTCCTCCTCTGCTGAATTCTAAATTTCTCCCAGTCCTCAGGTTTGCTGCTTTTTCTGGACGATTTATATGCCTCTTCCTTGGATTTAACACTATTCTTAATTTCCCTTGTTAGCCACGGTTGAGCCACCTTCCCTGTTTTATTTTTACGCCAGACAGGGATGTACAATTGTTGAAGTTCATCTATGTGATCTTTAAATGTTTGCCGTTGCCTCTCCACTGTCAACCTTTTAAGTATCATTCGCCAGTCTATTCTAGCCAATTCACTTCTCATACCATCGAAGTTACCTTTCCTTACGTTCAGAACCCTAGTCTCTCAATTAAATGTGTCACTCTCCATCTTAATAAAGAATTCTACCATATTATGGTCACTCTTCCCCAAGGGGCCTCGCACAACAAGATTGCTAATTAGTCCTTTCTCATTACACATCACCCAGTCTAGGATGGCCAGCCCTCTTGTTGGTTCCTCGACATATTGGTTTAGAAAACCATCCTTAATACAATCCAGGAAATCCTCCTCCACCGTATTGCAACCAGTTTGGTTAGCCCAATCTATATGTAGATTAAAGTAGCCCATGATAACTGCTGTACCTTTATTGCACGCATCCTTAATTTCTTGTTTGCTGCTGTCCCCAACCTCATTACTACTGTTTGGTACACAACTCCCACTAGCGTTTTCTGCCCTTTGGTATTCTGCAGTTCTACCCATACAGATTCCACATCATCCAAGCTAATGTCCTTCCTTACTATTGTGTTAATTTCCTCTTTAACCAGCGACGCTACCCCACCTCCTTTTCCTTTCTGCCTATCCTTCTTGAATGTTGAATACCCCTTGATGTTGAGTTCCCAGCCTTGATCACCCTGGAGCCATGTCTCCGTGATGCCAATTATATCATATTCGTTAATTGCTACCCGCGCAGTTAATTCGTCCACCTTATTACGAGAGTACTCCTCGCATTGAGGCACAGAACCTTCAGGCTTGTGTTTTTAACACACTTTGCCCCTTTAGAATTTTGATGTAATGTGGCCCTTTTTGATTTTTGCCTTGGGTTTCTCTGCCCTCCACTTTTACTTTTCTTTTTTCTATCTTTTGCTTCTGCCCCCCCTTCTACTTCCCTCTGTCTCCCTGCGAAGGTTCCCATCCCTCTGCCATATTAGTTTACATCATGGGTTCTTAAGAGAAGTGGCTGCAGAGATAGTGGATGCATTGGTTTTAATCTACCAAAATTCCCTGGATTCTGGGACGGTTCCAGCGGATTGTAAAACGCAAGTGTAACACCTCTATTTAAAAAAGGAGGCAGACAAAAATCAGGAAACTATAGACCAGTTAGCCGAGCATCTTTAGGTGGGAAAATGCTGGAGTCCATTATTAAGGAAGCAGTAGCGGGACATTTGGAAAAGCACGCTTCAATCAAGCAGAGTCAGCATAGTTTTATGAAAGGGAAATCATGTTTGACAAATTTGCTGGAGTTCTTTGAGGATGTAATGTGCAGGGTGGATAAGGGGGAACCAGTGGATGTAGTGTATTTGGATTTCCAGAAGGCATTCGATCAGGTGCCACATAAGAGGTTACTGCACAAGATAAAAGCTCACGAGGTAGGGGGTTATATATTAGCATGGATAGAAGATTGGTTAATTAACAGAAAACAGAGAGTCAAGAAAAATGGATCATTTTCCGGTTGGCAAACAGTAACTAGTGGGGTGCCGCAAGATTCAGTGCTGGGTCCGCAACTATTTACAATCTATATTAATGACTTGGATGAAGGGACTGAGTGTAATGTAACTAAGTTTGTTGATGATACAAAGATGGGTGGGAAAGCAAATTCTGAGGGAGGACACCAAAAATCTGCAAAGGAATATAGTCAAGTTAAGTGAGTGGGCAGAAATTTGGCAGAGGGAGTATAATGTGGGAAAATGTGAGGTTATCCACTTTGGCTGAAATAATAGAAAAGCAAATTATAATTTAAATGGAGAAAAATTGCAAAGTGCTGCAGTACAGAGACACCTGGGGTCCTTGTGCATGAAACACAAAATCTTAGTATGCAAGTACAGCAAGTAATCAGGAAGGCAAATGGAATGTTGGCCTTTATTGCAAGGGGGATAGAGTATAAAAGCAGAGAAGTCCTGCTACAACTGTACAGGGTATTGGTGAGGCCACACCTGGAGTACTGCGTGCAGTTTTGGTCTCCGTATTTAAGGAAGGATATTCTTGCATTGAAGGCTGTTCAGAGAAGGTGCACTGGGTTGATTCTGGAGGTGAGTGGGTTGACTTATGAAGTTAGGTTGAATAGGTTGTGCTTATACTCATTGGAGTTCAGAAGAATGAGAGGTGATCTTATCGAAACATATAAGATAATGAGGGGGCTCGACAAGGTGGATGCAGAGAGGATATTTCCACTCATAGGGGAAACTAAAACTAGGGGATATAGTCTTAGAATAAAGGGCCGCCCATTTAAAACAGAGATGAGCAAGAATTTCTTCTCTCAGAGGGTTGTAAATCTATGGAATTCTCTGCCCCAGAGAGCTGTGGAGGCTGGGTCTTTGAATATATTTAAGACAGAGATAGACAGATTTTTGAGTGATAAGGAAGTAAAGCGTTATGGGGAGCAGGCAGGAAAGTGGAGCCGAGTCCATGATCAGATCAACCATGATCTTATTGACTGGCATAGCAGGCTCGAGGGGCCAAATGGCCTACTCCTGCTCCTATTTCTTATGTTCTTATGTAGAGTGGAAGCAAGTCTTCCTCGATTTCGAAGGACTGCCTATGATGATGATGATGACGTTTTCCTTATAATTACTACTATTGAATACTAGATATTTTTCACTTAATCTTTTTGAACATTGGAATAAGGTTGTACTTGCCTGAGGTATTAGTTGATTTTCAGATTTTTAACTTTAGATAAAATGTAGACAATTCAGAATTAATTCTGTCACTATAAAAGTGAGAATATTAGCCCATGCCTAGTGTTCCCTTTGGAAGATCTCAAGCAACGGTAAATTATTTGATTGTTTTGTTCTGGTTTTGTATGCACAGCAAAAAGCTCCATGTTAATGTTTGGATATTAAGGGAATGAAGGGATATGGGAATAGTGCAGGAAAGTGGAGTTGATGTCGATGATCAGCCATGAGCTTATTGAATGCTGGATCAGGCTCGAGGGGCCGAATGGCCTATTCCTGCTTCTATTTCTTATGTTCTTATGTAACTTATGAGAGTTAATTTTGCAAAATCACACTTCCGGATGGAATTTCATTTGCTGGAAGTACATAGAACAGAAGCGAATGGACGGGTGCACACAAATTCTCATCGTCGGGCAGGAGCAGGATTTTGCAAAATGAGCCCTGCACTGTTTGTCTTCAACTGCAGCTACTTCCTGCCACTGACGCAGGCTATTTACACATCACTGAAGCTACCAAGCGACTTACATAAATTACCATCTACCTAACAGACTACAAATCTGTTCCTTTACTTATAAGGTGCTTTTATTTTGTGTGGAATCAATGCTAGTGTCTCTGGGTTCTTGAACTGTGGGCCTCCTGCAGCCACCAAAACCACAAGGAACGCTGCTGGGACTCACTAAGACAGACTGCCAGGATAACCTATTTTTAGCAGCTGGGTACAAGTTATCACTGTCACTGAAAACTGGAACTACTGTCGAACCTGTGTTTGGATAAAACCTATCTGCATGTTAGATATTCATTTACTCACACAACAACTGGAATATATTGTGGCTACAGGGTACTTGGTTCACACTCTCTCTTGGGGTAATATTAACCTAACTCACTGGGAGGGAAACCCACAGGATTGAGTGAAATGTCCGTTTTGCACCCCGCTCAATATTACTCTCCATCGACTTTTATGAAGAGTAAAATTGGGCGGGGTGTAAAACCAATGTTGCACCCGGTCCTGACAGTTTCCTGATGGGTGGTTTAGGTTCAAATTGCCCTCTGTATAAACTCTTCAAACTTTCAACATATCTACATTTCTACTTTGCTTACAAGACATGCTGGCATATAAGAGGTGGTAAGAGGGCCCCAAAAGTTGGAAGCCATAAGTCCTTTGAAGAGGCCATGCAGGGGTTGGAGAACACTGAGTGGGTCAAGTTGAAGCCAGAACCCTCCCTGAAACGGAGGAATAGTATCATGCTTTCTCGGTAGATTTTTTTCACTCATTTGTTCCATCACACACAGGAACTCTACCGTTACACACACTGGTTATGTCAACACTATTGGAAGGGGACGTCTGTAGCCAGCAATCTGACATCTATTCCTCTTTTGCTTCTATAGCTGCCAGCAAGAGCCAGCCTAATCTTCCCTAAATATCCAGCATTACAGCACTTCAGAGCATCCTACATTAGACACTTAGCCTGTAGCATGCACCAGCACAGATACACCACCCTGGGGATTTCAATTGTCACTTTCAGGAGGGTGTACCAGGTGAATCAGAAAGAATTAATGAAGCAGGAACATGTGGTGGTAGCAGATGTGGAGCAGAAACCTACTGGCTGGAGAGCCATCTCATGTTCTTCCTCAGCTGCAGAGCCTGAAGAGTCAGACATCAGATAACCTGCATTTAAAAGAAGTATGCTATCCCAGGATCAATATTTTTAGATATTGTTAAAGAGTGTGCAAGGCAGAATGCAAGGATGCGCTGGCAACTTTGGAAGAGCCCATTGCCCAAAATTGTTCGGCTGTGCATGAATTGCAGTCCAGCATGGAGCATGTGACAACTTCAGGGACATCTTCAGTTAGAACCAGTCAAAGTGCGCAATGGGTGGAGATATGGTGAGAGCCATTTCCGAAAGATTTCCTACCCCTGCAGTGCTCATTCCATTCTTAGCAACTGGAAAATTTACATTATATATAGACACTATATATTAGAGATGTGCTAAACAGAAATGTTTCCTTACATACTGTGAGAGTTATAGAGCAGCAGTAGCAATGTCTTAGGAGCAGGATTGTCTGCCCATCTTCTTGGTCAAGGAATAATGCAAGATAGAGGGACACCCCAAAACCGGGAAAAGTAACTTTTAAAAGGGGCGTTTGCAATAAATAAATGTTATAAAGAGGTCTTGCATTAGTTTATATTTTATATGTTTTTACTTTTCCGATCCATTCTTCTTACTGTGCCTGACTGTTGACTCGGAGAACTGTGTCTCATCCTTCACAGCGAGGAAAGGATCATCTGATTGTAACTATCAATAACTCTTCATGATTGTTTAACCTGATCAAGATATGATTTTCCAGACCTATTTTATAATTTTGATAAGTCTGTAAAGATCCATTTTTACTTCAAGAAGTTCACATGCCCAGGAATAATAATGAAATTATTTATGTATAAAGATTACAAATGATTATTGTGCCACCTCAAAGCCATGTTAAAAATGCCAGCTCAGTCACAGTGCATTTCATTATCACAGAACAGTGCTCCTTCCTGTGTTATTACAGTTTGTGGGAGTGCTAAGCACATTTGAGCGGTTGCAATTGTGACTTTGTACTTGTGAAAAAACGCTGAAACATTAATACTATGAATAGTACTGTGGTATGAATGTGATGGTGTGTTGGCGAAAGCCAGGTTGCTGGAGTAAGGGATTAGCAGATCAAGGGATTGGCATCTATGCCAGTTGAATCATTCAGCCCAAAATATTATTAGGTGCCACAAAATGTTTTCTTTTTCCCTGACACGGTTTGATTGGCGTACCCTTAACACTGATTTACAAATAACTTACTAAAAATTTCAAGGGCTTGGTCTAATATCAACACATCACAAATCAAATGAGACAGGAAGGTGCTAATGATAATGGTAGGGATGAGGAAGTATGATCTCTATTCTTCAGATGCTCATTGCAGCCATTCCTCTCCCATCTCCCCAGTGTGCAATCAAAAATGGCAAACCAAATAGCGCAGGGCATGATACCAGCAACAGCAATAAAATTACAAGTTAATGCTAATGTTTAATTTGTTCAGGTTATGTTTTTCAACTCCTCTGATTATTTGAAGGACAGAATCATCATCCCAAATTTGAGGAGGACACCATTAGAACGATAGCTAAGGGCATGTATACAGCATGCGTCACACAAATGCAGAGACTGATGTAAAAATTGCTACAGGTATTGGTAAGCTACACCTGAGAAACTATCAGTTCTAACTTCAGCATGTTTTGGTGGACAGTACAAATGTTGAGCTACTGGATGGGTAAAAAAATAATCATTCCATCGGCTGCGCTGCAATGCAAATTACAACATTTACAAATGTTTCATAATCAAAGTTTATTGCAAATGAATAACTCTTGTTACATAATGTCACTAAACACTAAATGATGCATTTTAATTTACTAATTAGTTAGTTCTATACTGGTAATTTATAACTAACTAGTTGTCAGTGGTACGCCGCATGTTAATTGTTTACTCCAATATTAAGGGAGTGCTGTGAATTAACTGCTCATTTTTTCTTTTGGAATATTACTACTTAGCTGAACATTCTGAACCTGGAATTGCTTTTTTATTGAAAAATAGGTGAATGCTTGTTTTCCCCATAACTAATAACTATCTAATGAAATTACAAGAATGCAGCTTTGAAATGTGCATTGTGAAACTGCGATTGGGTTAGCAACTCATTCATTTTGGAGAAACACAGGCATTTTTCATTAAAGAGGGATTTTACCTCCTAATTAGGTCTAGTTTCTAGTGAACATATGAATTAAAATATGACCATTAAGTCATGTAAGAACAAAGAAAATTGGAAACTAAGATTAATTTTGAAATTAACATTAAAAAGCACGGATAGATTTTAACTTGAGTCACCCTACCTAAGCGAGGGGGTAACAGTGTTAAAGTAGCTGCAGCAATTACTGACCCATTTACAATGGCACTCTGGCCACCACCATCCTGAAAGGTTCTACTGTTGGGCTATTTCAGATGGTAGGCCCTTTTAATATGCAAATCTGGGTCAGAACGTAGGACTTCAATAGCTATTTTGGGAGATAGCTGGGTGTTGTGCACACTTTGCCCAATGTTACTTTGGCAGTGCAGCCAATGAGGGCCAAAATGGTAAGATTAAAATTATTATTGTGGAGCCGGAAGGAACAGGCGTGATCCTGTGGACTCCATAAGGTTAACATAGGCAGCTGCTGTCCCGGGCTCCCCCATCTCCAGTGATCAGAAACACTCTCCCCCAGGACTTGCCTTAGTACCAGCCAAGCAGCGTCTGAGCCACCTGATAGCGATAGCCTGAATCCAGTGAGCTACATCAGGATGCATGTTTGTGGCGGACAGCTCACCGGTCCTATTTAAATGAGGCTCGGGCCTCAAAATAGTTGCAGCCTCTTTGCTCCCAGCATAGTTGCATGGCCAGCACGCTCTGCTGGTGTCCTGCCCAAAAGTTAAAATTGACCTCACAGAATTATAGCCTAGAAATTACTCGAATATTATATGAAAGCATCAAATTCTTCTAATCACTACTTAAACTGCGACATTAATCTGCTTAAAAATAAATGCCTCTTCAAACAGCAGAGTAATTTGATATAAACCTGTGTGTACAGTAATAATGTGCAGTCATTTCTTGGCATATGTGTTTAAAACTTTGGTGCTGAATAACTGTGATAAATGTTGTTCCAAAGAGCTGTTTCTATCTGTATTTATTACTGAACTTTATGATCATTAATTTCCAGTGTTCAGGAATGGAATATATTTTTCATTATTTGCACCTATTACCAGCACTACATGCTCCCAGGTCAATGAACATTTGGACCAAATGTAAACTGAAGCTCTCACTGTGCCTATTATATCTTCAATATGTCTTCACCTCAACCTCAGAAGAACATCCTTTTCATACCAGTGTTATATTTCAATTTCTCTCTATAGCCAGTCATAGGCAATCTGGATAATGTTTTCGCTTTCGCACCATTTAGTGCCAAATTATAGGCCCAACTAGAAACGGATTGACACTGTCCAATCTTATTTCACTGAGGACTATCGCAGGGGTCAGAGAGAAGACGCTTGTCGCATAGATCTGGGCTAGTTTCATGTTCAAATCTCAGAATGATTCTAATCATTGCATCACTCATTGTCCTGAAGAACACACTTAATTTAGAATTAATTTTTCTGTAAATACTTATTATATTACAACCTCAATAAATCAACCACCTTTCCCATCTCATTGGCTTCACTTTGAAAATAATTAGAAAAATATCAAAAAGGTTAGGCTTATTTCTCAGGCAATTACATGAAAATGCTAATTGTCAAGGTTACCCAAGGGTCTTGCAGCTTCATCAGATTGTTAAATGCTCCGTAACAGAGACCAAGGAATACGTAAAAGTACCTCATCATTTTTGTTACTTAAAACTATTCCTTCTTTTCCTGAAAGTATTGACTCTTGTTGACATATAATTCCATGTGCACTGGCTCTCCTCTGGCACCCCAACTTGCCATTATTCAGCCTGTGAAGTTAAGTCTGGATGTTCCACTCAGGTGAAATCGCAAGAGTCAAATAGTAGAGTTTGCTCTCTCCACCCGATGAAGAGGAAGCATTAGAACTCCTGAGGATAGTGAAGTTGGGAAAGCTCCCCGCTGCAGGTTCATCAGGACATTCTGGTTCTCTTCTTTCACATTCCATTGTATTCCACATTATCTGTCAGCAAACACGATCAGATTCTTTCTACTGCAAGTAAGGTGAACTTCACTCCTCAGCAGCCCATTCTAATCTCTTCTTCTTTCCCTCCAAAGATTTGCTCAAGGGAGATGAAAAACCAGGCCCCTGTGCATCCAGACTGTCAGCAGCATTTGCTGGCTTTCATTCTTTCCCTCTCAAGAACCAACCCAGAAACATCCACTCTCAGGGATTAGAAAGTTCGGCATAGGGAACCGAACTGGGTAAAACACAGAACACGAGCAAGTAGGAGCAGCTGGGGGGGTGGAGCATGAGGAGGAAAACTTTGCTGACTAGAGAGTTGCCTCTTAGCTGAAGAGCCTAAGGTTCCAGATTTCACATATCCTGCTTTTAAAAGAAAGATGCTTGCAGACTATCTGATGAATTTGCAAGCATTAGGGACGGTCTTCAACACTGCACAATAGGTGGAGCTCACTACCCCAATATCAGTATTACTCAAATTGATAGTGTTGTGTATGGAGAAAGAGTCAGATTGAACACTTTGAGCTCAAAGTAAAGTGTGACCTTAGTCTTTTATTGCAGGTCTCCAGAGTGCCTCTCCAACCTGTGAAGACTCTTTAAATACATGTGCTCCCAAGGTATTATGGGATCCCTTGGGACTCCAGGGTATGAGCCCTCTAATGGCTGTACAGAGTAAATACAAGTCCAGATATATAACAACACTCCCCCCCAAAGTCAATAGTGTAACTATTTACAATGTGAGTCAATCTGGGGCCCTTGTTGCCCTGGTTGATCATCTCAGTGTGAAAGCTGGTGTTGTTGAATCATTTGTTGGGCCTCGCTGGGCTGCTGTGCAGCTGGCCTTGCTGGGTTGCCTGGTGTGTTGGACCCTGCAGGGCTGCTGTGGATGATGGGTTCTGCTTCGTGGTCAACTGTGGTGCTGGTTGCCACTGGTGTGTATGTTGGGGGATCAAAAAAGGTAGGGTCCAAAGTGGGTTGCTCAGGAGAGTCCGTGAATCTGAGTTTGATTTGGTCCAAGTGTTTCCGGTGAATGAGTCCATTTGAAAGTTTGACTCAAAACACTCTGCTCCCCTCTTTGGCCACGACAGTGCCGGGAAGCCACTTGAGACCATGTCCATAATTTAATACAAATTCAGGATCATTGATTTCAATCTTGCGTGACACATTTGCGTTATCATGTTGTGCACTTTGTTCAAGCCGTCTGCTCTCTACCTGTTCATGTAGATCTGGGTGAACTAATGAGAGCCTTGTCTGAAGTGCTCTTTTCATGAGCAGGTCAGCAGGTGGGATCCCAGTGAGTGAGTGCGGTCTCGTGCGGTAGCTAAGCAGGACTCGGGAAAGGTGAGTCTGCAATGAGCCTTCAGTTACCCTCTTCAAGCCTTGCTTGATGGTTTGCACTGCTCTCTCTGCCTGACCATTGGACACTGGTTCAAACGAGGCAGATGTGACATGTTTGATCCCGTTACGGGTCATGCATTCTTTGAACTCAGCACTGGTAAAACGTGGCCCGTTGTCGCTCACGAGGACATCGGGTAAGCCGTATGTAGAAAACATGGCTTGCAGGCTTTCAGTAGTGGAAGCGGACATGCAAGCTGACATTATCTCACATTCAATTCACATGGAGTACGCGTCTACAACCACAAGGAACATTTTACCAAAGAACGGGCCTGCATAGTCGTCGTGTACCCTAGACCATGGTTTGGAGGGCCAAGACTATAAACTTAGCGGCGCCTCCCTGGGTACATTGCTTAGCTGCGAGCATGTATTTCATCTGTGAACGCAGGACTCTAAGTCCGCATCGATACTGGGCCACCAGACGTGGGATCTGGCTATCGCTTTCATCATTACGATGCCTGGGTGGGTACTGTGGAGGTCATTGATGAAGGTGTCTCTGCCCTTTTTGGGGACCACTACTCAATTGCCCCACAGAAGGCAGTCTGCCTGGATAGACATTTCATCTTTGCACCGCTGGAACGGCTTTATCTCGTCCTGCATTTCCACTGGGACACTGGACCAGCTCCCGTGAAGCACACAACTTTTGACGAGAGATAATAAGGGGTCCTGGCTTGTCAAGGTTTTGATCTGCCGGGCAGTGACGGGTGATTGCTCACTCTCAAATGCTTCCATAACCATGGCTAGATCTGCGGGCTGCGGCATTTCCACCCCCGTGGTGGGCAATGGCAGCCTACTGAGAGCATCGGCGCAGTTTTCTGTGCTTGGCCTGTGGCGGATGGCGTAGTTGTATGCGGACAATGTGAGCACCATCTCTGGATGCGGGCCGATGCATTGGTATTTATCCCTTTACTCTCAGAAAACAGGGATATAAGTGGCTTATGGTCAGTTTCCAATTTGAATTTTAGCCCAAACAGGTATTGATGAATTCTCTTTACCCCAGAGACACATGCCAACGCTTCTTTTTCAATCATGCTGTAGGCTCTCTCAGCCTGAGACAGACTCCTGGATGCATAAGCAACAGGTTGCAGTTTCCCAAAATCATTAGCTTGTTGCAATAACCACCCGCGCCATATGACGACTCATCACATGCTAGTACCAAACACTTACATGGATCATACAACACAATCAATTTGTTTGAGCATAATAATTATCTCGCTTTTACAAAGGCATTTTCTTGGCTTTTGCCCCAAACCCATTCACCCCCTTTTCATAGTAAGTCATGTAGTGACTCTAGTAGTGTGCTGAGACCCGGTAAGAAGTTACCAAAGTAGTTCAAGAGTCCCAGAAACGACCGCAGCTCCGTTACGTTCTGTGGCCTCGGTGCGTTCTCGATTGCCTTCGTCTTCAAGTTGGTGGACCTGATGCTGTCCGCTGCAATTCTCCTTCCCAAGAACTCCACTTCAGGCACCAGGAATACGCACTTCGAGCATTTTAACCTGAGCACCACGCGGTTGAGTCGATTAAGAACCTCCTCCAGGTTCTGCAGGTGCTCGACTGTGTTCCGACCTGTGACCAAGATGTCATCCTGGAAGACCACGGTGTGCGGGACCGACTTCAATAAACTTTCCATGTTTCTCTGGAATATCGCTGCCGCTGATCGGATTCCAAATGGCCATCTGTTATAAACAAAGAGACCTTTGTGCATGTTGATGCAGGTGAGGGCCTTCGATGATTTCTCCAGTTCCTGCATCATGTAGGCTGAAGTCAGATTCAGCTTCATGAACGTCTTTCCTCCCGCCAGCGTTGCAAAGAGGTCGTCGGCTTTTGGTAGTGGGTATTGGTCCTGCAGGGAGAAACGATTGATAATTACTTTGTAATTGCCACAGATTCTGATGGTGCCATCTTCCTTGAGGACTTGGACAATAGGACTGGCCCATTGCTGTACTCGATCAGTGAAATGATGCCCTCTCGTTGCAGCCGGTCTAACTCGATCTCTACCATTTCTCTCATCATGTACGGTACGGCTCTCGCCTTGAGATGGACGGGTCGTGCCCCCGGAATTAGGTGGATCTGCACTTTTGCTCCTTGGAATTTCCCAATGCCTGGTTCAAACAGTGAAGGAAATTTATTTAAGACCTGGGCACACGAAGTGTCGTCAGCGGGTGATAGCGCTCGGACGTCGTCCCAGTTCCAGCATATCTTTCCCAGCCAGCTCCTGCCGAGCAGCATGGGACCATCGCCCGGTACCACCCAGAGTAGCTTGTGCACCGCTCCATCGTAGGAGACCTTTACGGTAGCACAGCCGATGACAGGAATCAGTTTTTTTGTGTAAGTTCTTAGTTTCGTGCGAACTGGAGTTAAGACTGGCGTTGAGGCCTTGTTGCACCACAATCTTTCGAAAGTCTTTTTGCCCATGCTGGACTGGCTCGCCCCTGTGTCCAGCTCCATTGACACCGGGAGTCCATTTAGTTCAACATTCAGCATTATCAGGGGACAATTTGGTGTGAATGTGTGCAACCCATGTACCTCTGCCTCCTTGGTCTGAGGCTCTGGTTCATCGTGATCCTCCATGGATCTGTCCTCCTCTGCAACATAGTGGTTTGCAGGTTTAACAGGCTTTGCAGCATGCCTGCACACTCGTTGGGCGTGTCCCATTGTTCCACAGCCCTTGCAAACGTATCCTTTGAATCAGCATGAATGGAAATGATGATCACCCCTGCAGCACCAACAAGGTATTAATGGCCTTGCATTCATCATCCTTGATGGTGGACTCTGAGTCATCTGCGGACGTGCAGCTGCAGATATGTGTGACCTGCCCTGTACGTTATGATTCGAAAACAACATCACTTTGTTCACAGTACTTGTAGCAGCACTTGTGTGCTGAGAAATTTCCTTCGTATTGTCACTGGTGGCAATGAACGCCTGGGCTATCGCTATGGCCTTACTCAAGGTTGGGGTCTCTACAGTCAACAGTTTGCAAAGTATGGTTTCGTGGCCAATGCCAAGTATGAAAAAGTCTCTGAGCATGTGCTCCAAATGTCCTTCAAATTCACAATGTCCTGCAAGGCGTCTTAGCTCGGCGACATAACTCACCACTTCCTGGCCTTCAGACCTTTTGTAGGTGTCGAACCAGTACCTCGCTTTCCTTCGGGTTCAAATGCTCTCAGACCAGTGTGCACAAATCGTCGTACGATTTCTCCATGGGTTTTGCTGGAGAGAGTAGATTCTTTATGAGGCCATATGTTGGTGCCCCACAGACGGTGAGGAGGATCGCCCTTCATTTAGCAGCACTCTCTTCCCCATCTAGCTCATTGGCCACGAAGTATTGGTCGAGTCGCTCCACAAAAGTTTCCCAATCATCTCCCTCCAAGAATTTATCCAGGATGCCCACTGTTCTCTGCATCTTTGGGTTCGCTATCTGTATCTCGTCGCCAGTTGTTGCGTATGGAGAAAGAGTCAGACTAAACACTGAGAGCTTAAAGTAAAGTGTGACCTTAGTCTTTTATTGTAGGTCTCCAGAGTGCCTCTCCAACCTGTGAAGCCTCCTTAAATACCTGTGCTCCCAAGGGATTATGGGATCCCTTGGGATTCCAGGGGATGAGCCCTCTGGTGGCTGTACAGAGTAAATACAAGTCCACATATATAACAGTTAGCTTCTCAGCACTGCAGTCCATCCTGGAGCATGTGGCAACTCCTTATAGAAATATAGGGCCTAATGCCTGTTTTGGACCCCGTTACAGAAATTGGATTGCGATGAGTAGAGCAGAAGTATCCCCACCTCCACGGTACGCGATTGGCTCCTCCTCCATTGCCACTCCACCCCTCCTGAGCTCGACATTTATCGATTAAAATAGGCACCGCCCTCTGTGGAGGCATGATAGGCATGAGCAGGTTGCTGGTTTGATCACACACCGATGGTTATACGGTCAAAAATGGATCATAACTGATTATTATTCCATTACGTGTGCAGACACTGTTCTTGCTAAGGTTTGAGATAGCTCTCATCAGTGTTATGAATGTGGGTGTTGATGTCTACAATGATGGCATTTTAGTGGTGCAGTGGCCAGATGTGGAAATCAAAGGAAAGTCTCCTATATCAGGGTGGCATGAATGTGCTTTGCAACCGGGAAAAAGTTGTCCTTCATAATCCCCTCAGGCTGCTGCTGCTGTTCTTGCTCCTGGGGCAATGTGGGTAAGAGTGCCTCGGCCCAATTTCTCATGTGGGAGGTTTCAGTGTGTGGGTTGTGATCCATCTCTAGTCCAGCCTTACCACCCTTCCAGCTGTTCCTTCTCCTTTTCTTCCGGGGAGCAAAGGACAAAGGGAATCTCCAATTCAAAACCCATTTTATGCCCGTGTCTGAACGTTTTTCTTAGCAGATTGGCAAATTTGACATATTTTACTTCATACTTCGCTGATAAATAACTCAAAAGATAAAAAATATTTTCAATTGTAGTTTATTGCTGAAAACACTTTTGAGTTAAAAAATAAACTTATTCCTGCCTCTTAACTGTACTGTTGCTCACTAGCACCATTGGTACTTCCTTTTTCTCTATATCATCACAGTCATCTTTCTCAAAGCAAACAAACAATAAAATATCATCCATACCCCTACTGCTTAGGCAGTTACTCAAAGATCTTTATCTCATCACTTTCTAAATCAGGCATTTCCTCTTTTTAACCATTATTTACTGTTTGTCTGCCTCAGCACATAGTCCTGATGTCCTGTGACATGTTACCATTATTGCTGTTACCAGTGGGGTTAAAAACAATTAAATTATATCCGACAGTGATTAAGAAGAGGTCACAATTGAATGCGTTACATTCATACACAGACTCTTTTAAAAGTTAAAGCACAAGCTTTAAACAGGCTGACAGTGCAGTGAGAATTATGGGATTTCAGTATAGATGCACTTTAGCAGAAGATGAATAAATGTGAAACCCCATTATTCTGTCACTTTTTCTTGTCCTTATGAAGAGAGCCACATTACTCTATCCTGATAGTTTATGATGCAGTTTTGCAATACGTTAGCAGATAATAGCTGGCAGACCTCCAGCATCTTCTCAAGTGGTCATTCTTCATGTGTGTTCAAACGGGGCGGGGTGCGGGGGTGGTTACAATAATTCCAGCTACATCTGATCCTGTCATTTTCTGACATTGGCACTTCTAGTAGAAATCTCACGATTGTGATTAGGAGTGGGAAGCAACATTCCTGCCAGGTCGCGCAGCGGTCTGGAGGTTCCACGCAGGCCGTTCACCAGCTTTTATACGTAAGAAATCACACATGCGTGAAAATTTTAATGTGTCGCATGGTCAGTTTAAGGGGCCGTGCACAAAAAAAAAGAGGGAACACTGAAGGGAAGCTTTGGCTGATTTTCCCTTTTCTAGCCAGAGCTCACTTGTCCTGCCCTACTGCTGCCCTGAGGCGATTAACTACTTCAGATCAGGGATTGAATTTGGATCTCGTATGATTCACTACCACATGAGTCACAAGGTTAACTCCCCAATCGATACTTTTTTGATTTCGTACAACATTGCACATGGGGAGTCATGTTTTTAGTTGGGATCATTGGAGCAAGGTGAGAGAGGGAGAAGGAGGCAATGGGAATAGGTAGATGGGAAGGGGAAAGGAAGGAGTAGGGGAGAAGTGTAAAAGGAGAGTTGAGAGGGGAGGAGAGGGGAGAGCAGAAGGATGGCAAAAAGTTGAAAGGAAGAGGGAGTAGGGAAAAGTGAGAGGGGGAACAGGAGGAAAGGAGAGAGAAGGATGGCAAATGGTTGATAGGAAAGGGGGAGTGGGGAAAAGGTGAGAGGGAAAAGGTGGGAAGAGGAAAGGAAAGATAAAAGAGACAGAGGAGGTGGATGGAGAAGAGACGGGAATGCAGGACTAGCGTGAGAGATAGAGGGGATGGTAGAGATGGGGAGGGGGATGTGGAGGGAGGCAGTGTTAAAAAACTATCTTGGGGGTGGGGTTTCTAGTAAACTCTCTCATATGTGGGGGCTGACAAAGCCAGCAAGCTCTCTCAACAGGCAGTGGGGGGGGAGGGGCCATCAGTCACAAGTTCTCCCACCATGGGCGGAGTGGGGGCTAGGGTTTGCAAATCCCCACAAACTCTAACAGGGGAGAGGGAGGGACATCAAAGACCCTGAGTGTTCCTCAGTGGGGGAGATATTGGTCGAGGGTGCTAAAGTGTTTCAGTTGGGTGGGGGGGTGCATGGATTGTGAAAAGTTATTTGACAAGCCTCTCAGTGTCTTTCGGTGGTGGTTGCGGGAGGGGGGGGGAGGTGAATTGTGCTCAGGTCCAAAAACTCTCTGGCAAAGTGATTTTACTATAGGAAGAGTGCTGAAGGCGGACATGCAATGGCCGAAGGTTGACAAGTAAAAGGAGAGTGCGGGAGAAGGTGCTATCCAGTGAGCAGTGGAAGGGACATGCTCAAAGTGGGAAAGAAGGTACAACAAAAGCTGGGAGAGTGGAGGGAGGGGTGGAGGGGGGAACGGGGGCAGAGGGCGCGGGAGCAAAGGTTCTGGGTGAGAGGGTGAGAAGTGGCAATGATCCAATGTCCCACTGGGCTCTGACAAGCCAGGATTAGGGATGTGGCATGTTAGGCCAAGATTTTTATCAGCAAGTTTTCTTTCCGATTCATGATTCTGAAAGAATGTGCATTCACTGAGGTTCATGGCTAGAATGATAATGTCACATGGATTACCTAGCTGTAAGTTAGGTTGGCAGGAATAGCATTTGAAAAACTTATTTTCCTTTTATTATCTTGCACAGATTTTCAACTAGTGATGCATTCAGTGAGAATGTAGAGACTGCTGCAGAGCCATCGGGTGGCCAGGACTGCACAAAGACTCATGACACCCAGAACACAGTATCTGCTGCTGCTTTTACTTCGAATGATTCATGACGTATTTAACACCGAAACTGCCTATCACAGCACCACCTACTGACGTAACAGAAACTGCAGGTAAATGTTGACATTTTTTTAATGGATTTTGTGATTGACAGATCCTGACATAGGAAATTTCAATGCAGTTTAAAATAGTTTCTTGCAGTCTACTCATTGATTTTAATATATAATAGATGTTTAATGATCATCACTTAATCATGAATTAACGTCTTACCTTTGGTCTTTCGTTCATGATGAAATGCTCTGCCACGAAACAGGGGAGTTGCTTGAAAAATATTACTCAGGTCTTCTTCCCAGAACTCTGGATCTAAATGCCTCAGTATCTCTTCTATTGTATCAAATCCAGCAATAGCCTCATCCAAAGTCTCCGCAGTCAGTGGTGAAGGAGTAGCTGCTGAGGAATGCCATAACGGCCCCTGCAGAGGACAGCATAACCAAATTATATTAAAGTATCCCAACATTATTATATTGTTACAAAACCAATATCAGTATTTGTATCTATAAAGTGCTCGATTGTGTCAAAATGTCTGTGTTTCACACAATGAATTACTCAGTGATTATAATGTAAGCAAACTGCAGCTCCATCACTCGATTTTTTAAGCCTATAAGCCAGTTACACAGGGCAGCAACAACATGTCTGTGTTCTGCTAATTAGTACCAATATGTTTATTGGTAAATTGAGCAATTGGTCAATTAATGGCATCATCAGTGTATGGGCTAATCCTCAGTAATGAACCAGCACTGTTATTAAAATTCGTATGAAAAGCACAGTGCACTCAAGTAATGTATGTTCAAAAATAAGATGCCAAGAAAATTGTTCCAATATTTTGAGAATAGATTGATTGTGCTTATAGTGCCATTGATTTAATATGGTGACTCTGACTTGGTCAGTGAATTTAGTAGCAGATGGAAAGTGTACATAATTAATTTGCAGAGTTTTTGGGAGGTGGTTGGATTTTTTGTCCCAGTAGAATGGTGTAGAAAAAATCTGTATGAATATACAGTATCAGTGACTGCAGCAATTTAACTGTCGATTGTTTCTTTCCCTTTAAAAAACAATCATCAGTGTAGCCTTATAACTTAGCCAGGACTTGCTGGCTGCATGATGGTATCACTCATGTCATTTTTTGGGAGGGATAGGGGAGGGCGTTCCAACCAAAGCAGCAGTTTGAATCCTGTAATGATCTGTATGAAACATTGAGCGAGTATATGTACATTACTTCAAAGTAGGATTATTAATGCACAACAGCCACCTGGTATGAGAGATTCCCAGACATTTTGGTCAGCTTCCACACTTGACCTCACTCAATACTGGAAAGATTTCAGAATGATAGATGTTCAAAATAGTCTGCAATCTATTTCTATTTTGCACATGCGTTGAACTGATAATGCTTCAGTGAATCATGTAGTAAAACTGTCTTGTAAAAATCTACTTTACAAAGTGGATGAGATGAACAGCACTGACTTTGTCACACATGTCACAACAATTCAGTGCACGAATGGTGAAATACAGAGTTAAGATCAATAGCGCTTCTGCAGCTACATATAGATTATAGTCTAAAGGAGCTATGCAGTCTTGGATTTATATCTTAACCTTTTGTAAAGACATATGCATTGATAGTATAGCAGAATTAGAGGCCAGCTAAATTGAAATTAAATCATTGGCTGAGCTGAAGAAAAGTATTCATTCAAATCAATGCAAGTTCTCTACCTTCTTATGCATAACCAGAATAGCTTAAACTTTAATTATTTTTCTAAGCATCAGTTAAAGATTTTTTTTTAATTAACTGAAAAATGCACAGGTTATTCAACGTGTTCTGAAGTGCAATGTTTCGTAGAATAATCCTGCCTAGCTTTTTTACTACATTTGGTGCAACGTCATTCCTCTGGTGCATTCTATATTGGATTGTGCCCTATAAACACCAAGGGCTGAAATTCTGCCAAGGTGCCAGGATGCATGCATCTGCCAACTCCATCACAGACCAAACCAAAGATCACAGAGTCAGAGGGTGGACGCTTGCTTTTCATGGAAACGACATGCGCTCTTACCACTATGGTCGCATCTTGGGTGCCACCTGCCCCATGAGGCTAGGAATTAAACTACAGCTGAGCCTCTTTAGGGGGTATGCAGCCACCCACTTCCCCCCAAACAAAAATTATGACTTTCATCAGCCTTTTTATAAGGGGGACAAAAGCAATACAAAAATGGTCGGACATATTTTGGGTCTGTGCTCTCCTCCAGGTGAAGTTACCCGAGCAACATTTGGCAGCTAATCCTGTGCTGTGTCCCTCTGAGGGACGGGCATGTGGGAACAGTTCTGGATGTAAAGTCCTTACACAATACCACAAATCCACACGAGGCACATTCTATGGACAAGGTCACTCTGTGACCTGCACCTTTATTCACAGGACCAAGAAGTGATGACCCTGCGTGGGACCTCCCTTTATATACCTGGATGACCAGGTGAGGAGTGTCTCCCACAAGTTCACCCCTGTGGTCAATGTGTGCATTTCTCAAGTTATAATATACAATATTGAATGTTGTTACATGAAGGTTACATACATGACATCACCTCCCCCCACATCTTATTGGGATCACAGGTTAAGTCTTTCGGGTGGTCTGCGCTCCCTCGTGGAGCGCTGCAGTTGGGGCTCTGGCTGTTGAGCCTTGGCCTGCGTGTCTGTCCTCTGTGGTGATTCCGGCCTGTCCGGGCTGACCGCAGGGACTGTGCATGCTGCTGATTGTTCTTGTTGCTCGTTCACTGGCGGTGGTGTGAATGCTATCTCATGATCTTCCTCAGGTTCCTCAGTGTCCATGCTGAACCTTTTTTTTACTTGGTCCTGATGCTTACGGCATATCTGCCCATTGTTAAGTTTAACCACGATGACCCTATTCCCCTCTTTATCTATTACAGTACCTTCAAGCCATTTGGGCCCCAAAGCGTGATTGAGAACAAATACGGGGTCACCAATTTCTATACCTCTCCCCCTTGAATTACGGTCATGATACTCATGTTGGAACTGGCGCTTGCCTTCAACAATGTCGGACAAGACAGGATGAATGATGGACAGCCGAGTTTTGAGTGTACATTTTCATAAGGAGCTCCGCAGGCGGGACCCCCGTGAGCGAGTGCGGTCGGGACCTATAGGCCAGCAGGAGGCACGATAGGCGGCAATGAAGGGAGGGACCTTGAATCCTGAGCATGCCTTGTTTTATGATTTGGACCGCACGTTCCGCCTGGCCATTGGAGGCCGGCTTGAATGGTGCTGTCCTGACATGGTTGATGCCATTACCTGACATGAACTCCCGGAATTCGTAGCTAGTGAAACATGGGCCATTATCGCTAACAAGGATGTCTGGCAAATCGTGGGTCGCAAAGACCGTACGTAGACTCTCCACAGTGGTGGATGTCGTGCATGAATTCAAAATGATGCACTCGATCCATTTCTAGTACGCATCAACTACGATAGGAAACATTTTCCCCATGAACGGGCCCGCGTAGTCCACGTGAATGCGTGACCATGACCAGGGCCACGGGCTGAGTGGGGCCTCCCTGGGGACATTACCCAGCTGGACACACGTCCAGGTCTGAATCAATTCCCGGCCACCAAACTTGTGACCAGGCAATGGCCTTCATCAGTACAATGCCTGGGTGCTCGCTGTGGAGTTCCCTGATGAATGCTTCCCTGCCCCTCTGGGGCATGACTACCCGGCTGCCCCATAGTAGGCAGTTGGCTTGGATGGAGAGCTCATCCAACTGCCTGTGAAATGGTCTGACCTCCTCAGGGCATGCTCCGTGTGCTGGCACCCAATCCCCAGTCAGGACACATTTCTTAATCAAAGATAGGAGGGGATCTCTGTTGGTCCAGATTTTGATCTGGCGGGCTGTGATGGAGGAGCCTGCGCTATCAAAGGCATCAACAGCCATGACTATCTCGGCGCTTTGCTCCGCTGCCCCCTCAGTGGTGGCCAGTGGAAGCCTGCTGAGCGTGTCAGCGCAATTTTCAGTGCCCAGCCGGTGCCGGATGGTGTAGTCATACGCAGCCAGCGTGAGAGCCCATCACTGTATGCGAGCTGACGCATTGGCATTGACAGCCTTGCTGTCTGACAACAGGGATGTTAACGGCCTGTGGTCCATTTCTAATTCGAACCTCCTGCCAAAAAGGTACTGGTGCATCTTTTTCAGCCCATAGACACATGCGAGTGTTTCCTTCTCAACCATCCCATATCCATGTTCTGCTTGAGAGAGCGACCTGGAGGCATAAGCCACAGGTTGGAGTTGCCCCTCAGCATTGTACTGCTGCAACACGCACCCAACCCCATAGGACGATGCATCACATGTCAAAACCAATTTCTTACAGGGGTTGTACAGGGTCAACAAATTATTTGAACAGAGGAGGTTACGCGCCCGATTGAAAGCTCGTTCTTGACAGTCCCACCAAAACCAATCGCAACCCTTATGCAGGAGCACATGAAGCAGCTCCAACAATGTGCTTAAGTTCGGCAGAAAGTTCCCGAAATAGTTCAAGAGTCCCAGAAATGAACGCAACTCCGATGTGTTGCAGGGTCTGGGCGCTCGTCGAATCACCTCTGTTTTGGATTCGGTAGGCCAAATCCTGTCTGCAGCAACCCTCCTGCCCAGAAACTTGACTTCAGGAGCCAAAAACACACATTTCGGCTTCTTGAGTCGCAGGCCTACCCGGTCCAGTCGGCGTAGCACCTCTTCCAGGTTGTGGAGGTGTTCCTCGGTGTCCCGACCCATGATGAGGATATCGTCCTGGAATACGATTGTTCCAGGAATGGATTTGAGCTGGCTTTCCATGTTTCTTTGAAAGATCGCGGCCGCTGATCAAATGCCAAACGGGCACCTGTTGTAAACAAACAGTCCCTTGTGCGTGGTGATTGTGGTCAGTAGTTTGGATTCGTCGGCCAGTTCTTGGGTCATGTAGGCTGAAGTGAGGTCCAACTTGGTGAACAGCTTGCCGCCTGCCAGCGTGGCAAAAAGATCCTCCGCTCGCGGAAGCAGGTATTGGTCTTGTAGGGACACCCGGTTGATAGTGGCCTTGTAGTTGTCACAGATCCTGACCGAGCCATCCGCTTTTAGGACAGGAACAATGGGGCTCGATCAGTCGCTGAATTCAACGGGTGAGATGATGCTCTCTCTCAGCAAACGGTCCAATTCGCATTCAATTTTCTCCCGCATCACATACGGCACAGTTCTGGCTTTGTGGTGCACTGGTCTGGCGTCCGGGGTGATGCGAATCACTACTTTGGTACCTTTGAACATCCCGACGCCAGGTTGGAATAGCGACTCAAATTGCTGTAGGACCTGTGAGCATGAACTTCGCTCCACAGATGACACTGCATGCACATCCCCCCATTTCCAGTTCATCTCAGCTAACCAGCTCCTCCCCAACAGTGCGGGACCATTACCCGGGACAATCCAGAGCGGCAGCCGGTTCACTGATCCATTGTGTGTGACAGCCAACATTGCACTGCCTAGCACTGGAATGATTTATTTGGTGTATGTCTGTAATTGAGTCTCAATGCGTTCTAGTTTGGGTCTGCTGGCTTTGAGTGACCATAGCTTTTCGAATTGTTAAACGCTCATGAGTGACTGGCTGGCCCCCGTGTCCAGCTCCATGCGTACTGGGATGCCATTTAATAGGACCTTCATCATCATAGGTGGCGTTTTGGTATATGAGCTGTGAATGTTTGCTACATAAACCCGCTGAACTTCAGCGTCCATTGATTTGCCCCACGCGTCATCCTGCCTCGCAGACCCTTCTTCTGGTCCATCCGCCTTGTAAATTAGACTGGTCGCAGGCTTCCTGCACATTCTAGCTAAATGGCTAGTGAGGTTGCAATTTCTGCAGGCGAACTGTTGAAACTGCAAGTCCTAGCAGCATGTCTGCCCCCACATCTCCAGCATGAACTGAGATTCCCATTGTTGTGAACAAAAGAGCTGTTACCAGGCATTCCTTGCTGATTGTCTCTTTGACTGCTCTTGAGCACCCTGTTAGTGGGTGTCAATGGCCCCATCCCAGAATGCATTGTCCACTGGGATGGCGTAAATGTCCGTTCAGCCTGCCATTGTCTGTGTTGAAAACCTGTTCTGGGGTCTATTGTTGCTTGGGGTGTGTCGAACTGCCCTTGCCTGTCTGCGGGACTCTGAGTCGCGTTTATGATATTGACCCCCTGATCCCTCGCCACATTGGAGTCAGAGTTGCGCGCGTATATTATCTTGGTTTCCTCCTCCCCCGCCATAAAAGTCTGAGCCAGCAACGCCGCCGCTTCCAAGGTCAAGTCCTTGGTCTCGATTAACTTTCTGAAAATCCCGGTATAACTGATGCCCTCAATAAAGAAATCCCTTAACATCTCCCCGCTGCAGGCGTCTGTGAACTTAGAAGCTGGCCAAGCGCCAGAGGTCCATAACGAAGTCCGGTATGCTCTGTCCTTCCCGACGTCAGTGGGTATAAAATCTGTGTCGGGCCATGTGTATGCTGCTTGTCGGTTTGAGGTGCTCACTGATTAGCTTGTTGAGCTCTTCAAAGGTTTTGTCTGCCGGCTTCTCGGCTGCTAGCAGGTCTTTCATGAGCTTGTGGGAGACACTCCTCACCTGGTCATCCAGGTATATAAAGGGAGGTCCCACGCAGGGTCATCACTTCTTGGTCCTGTGAATAAAGGTGCGGGACACAGAATGACCTTGTCCATACAATGTGCCTCGTTTGAATTTGTGGTATTGTGTAAGGACTTTATTTGTGGTATTGGGAATCAACGACCCCATCTTAGATTCACAGCTGGTCAGTAGATGAGTCCTTCGCTTGTTGGACGCTGCATCTCCCAGCCAATCCTTCGTGACAAAACTCTGCTGAAGCCTCTCAATGAAATCGTCCCAGTTCTCACCAACACAGCACTCTGTGCTACCGGTGGCCATTCTCGTGGGTCGTTGATTCCCGTTTCTCGTCGTCACTGTAAAGTCCTTACACATTACCACAAATTCACACGAGGCACATTCTATGGACAAGGTCACTCTGTGTCCCGCACCTTTATTCACAGGACCAAGAAGTGATGACCCTGTGTGGGACCTCCCTTTATATACCTGGATGACCAGGTGAGGAGTGTCTCCCACAAGTTCACCCCCTATGGTCAAGATGTGCATTTCTCAAATATATACAGTATGCAGTGTTGTTACATGAAGGTTACATACATGACAGTGGAGGTTCTCCACTCCACTTTCTCTTAATGTTCTATCTTGCAGGAGTTGAATAGATGCTCTGCACCTTACAAAGCCTGTGTATAAAAATCTCCACTGAAGTGCTGGGACTCGGGTCCCAGCTTAATATCTGGCATGGTCCCGCTGAAATTGTAATGATGGTGTGCTGAAAGGAATGCAGATATTTTCTCCTAACATATTTATCTTATATATAACATGGCAAAACTGCTGTAGATAGCTATGAGCCTGCTTACAAAAAAAGACAAGGGTGCAAAAACTTGCTTTTATGTAACATTTTTCACATTAAAAAAAGCCCAAGAGAATATAAATTCCTCTTGGGCAGGAGTGTCAAATGGATGATAGCAAATTGGCAGCTTGATTTACACTTCATCCGATTTTCTTTTCCGTTGACTTCAAAAATGTTGCGTTAGAAATTGCGATCAGAGGCTTCCCGTGAGTGGATGCTTCCGAGCTGCAAAAATTCTGCAAACTTACTTGGTAGTCCTGGAGGCTTGGAGATTTGTGGGTCCAAGACCTCTCCGGGTACCTGTGGGTAGAGGCCCACATATCCCAGAGGCACATGCGGTTCACAAGCGCCCCTGGGATCATATGGGCCGGCCCAACCAATGAAAGAAGGGGAATTGCCATTCATAATTATGGTGATTCTGTGTGTACAGAATCACCATAAGTATGAATGGGAATACACCCAAAAACACACATTCATTTAAAATCAATTTTTTTAAAAATTCATATATTTAAAATTAATCTAAATGGCATTTAATTAAATATTTAAAACAAAAATTAGATTTTTTCACAAATAAATTTACACATTTAAAAGGGTCTAAGCTTAAATAAAGGAGACTACGAAGGTATGAGGGCAGAGTTGGCTAAAGTGGACTGGGAAAATAGATTATAGGATGGTTGATGAACAGTGGCAGACATTTAAGGAGCTGTTGCATAACTCGCAACAAAAATATATCCCAATGAGAAGGAAAGACTGGAAGAGAAGGGATAACCATCTGTGGCTAACAAAGGAACTAAGGGATGGTATCAAATTGAAAACAAGGGCATACAATGTGGCCAAGACTAGTGGGAGGCCAGAGGATTGGGAAACTTTTAAAAGCAGCAGAGAACGACTAAAAAAATAATAGAGATGGAAGATAGATTATGAAAATATACTAGCACAAAATATAAAAACAGACAGTAAGAGTTTCAATAGGTACATAAAAAGGAAAACAGTGGCTAAAGTAAATGTTGGTCCCCTAGAGGATGAGACTGGGGAATTAATAATGGAGAACAGGGAAATGGCAGAGACATTGAACAAATATTTTGTATCGGTCTTCATAGTAGAAGACACTAAAAACATCCCAATAGTGGATAATCAAGGGACTAAAGGGAGGGAGGAATTTAATACAATCACTATCACTAATGAAGTAGTACTCGGTAAAATAATGGGACTAAAGGCGGAAAGGACCCCTGGACCTGATGATTTACATCGTAGGGTCTTAAAAGAAGTGGCTGTAGAGATAGTGGATGCATTGGTTGCAATGTACCAAAATTCACTGGATTTTGGGGAGGTCCCAGTGAATTGGAAAACTGCAAAGTTAACGTCCCTATTTAAAAAAGGAGGCAGACAAAAAGCAGGAAACCTAACATCTGTCATTGGGAAAATGCTGGAGTCCATTATTAAGGAAGCAGTAGCTTCATCATCATAGGAAGTCCCTCGAAACGAGGATGACTTGCTTCCACACCAAAAAAAAGATGAGTTCACAGATGTTTTGATGAAGTCCATTATTAAGGAAGCAATAGCGGGACATTTGGAAATGCATACTTCAATCAAGCAGAGTCAGCATGGTTTTATGAAAGGAAAATCATGTTTAACAAATTTGCTGGAGTTCTTTGAGGATGTAACGAGAAGGGTGGATAAGGGGAACCAGTGGATGTGGTGTATTTGGATTTCCAGAAGGCATTCAATAAAGTGCCACATAAAAGGTTACTACACAAGATTAAAGTTCATGGGGTTGGGGGTAATATATTAGCATGGACAGAGGATTGGCTAACTAACAGAAAACAGACAGTAGGGATAAATGGGTCATTTTACGGCTGGGATCAGTGCTGGGTCCTCAACTATTTGCAATCTATATTAATGACTTGGATGAAGGGACCGAGTGTAATGTCGCCACGTTCGCTGATGATACAAAGATGGATGGGAAAGCAAATTGTGAGGAGGACACAAACAATCTGCAAAGACATTTAGATAGGCTTCGTGAGTGGGCAAAAATTTGGCAGATGGAGTATAATGTGAGAAAATGTGAGGTTATCCACTTGGCAGAAATAATAGAAAAGCAAATTACAATTTAAATGGAGAAAAATCGCGCAGTGTTGCAGTACAGAGGGACCTGGAGATCCTTGTCCATGAAACACAAAAATTTAGTGTGCAGGTACAGCAAGTAATCAGGAAGGCAAATGGAATGTTGGCCTTTATTGCAAGGGGAATGCAGTATAAAAGCAGAGAAGTCCCGCTACAACTGTACAGGGTATTGGTAAGGCCAATACTGTGGAGTACTGTGTTCAGCTTTGGTCTCTGTATTTAAGGAAGGATATACTTGTATTGGAGGCTGTTCAGAGAAGGTTCACTGGGTTGATTCCAGAGGTGAGGAGGTTGACTTATGAAGTTAGGTTGAGTAGGTTGTGCCTATACTCATTGGAGTTCAGAAGAATGAGAGGTGATCTTATCGAAACATATAAGATAATGAGGGGGCTCGACAAGGTGGATGCAGAGAGGATATTTCCACTCATAGGGGAAACTGAAACTAGGGGACATAGTCTTAGAATAAGGGGCCGCCCACTTAAAACAGAGATGAGCAAGAATTTCTTCTCTCAGAGGGTTGTAAATCTATGGAATTCTCTGCCCCAGAGAGCTGTGGAGGCTGGGTCATTGAATATATTTAAGGCGGAGATAGACAGATTTTTGTGTGATGAGGGAGTAAAGGGTTATGGGGAGTGGGCAGGGAAGTGAAGCTGAGTCCATGATCAGATCAGCTATGATCTTATTGACTGGCGGAGCAGGCTCGATGGGCCAAATGACCTACCCCTGTTCCTATTTCTTATGTTCTAAGAATAAACTTACCTTATTTCACAGGTTTTTAAATGTATAAATTATAGAAAAAAAATCTGTTTTTCTGTCCTTTAAAACCCGGAATTTGTGTGGCCCCTATGGGTGCGTGCGCACCTTGTATGCACCCGTATGGCCGCAAATTACAGCCCGTTATTTTTTGTGGATTTCTATTGATTTTGACCAAACTTTGCCAATTTCTACCAGCAGTCACTTGTTCACAGTTTTTACATGGATGTTGTTTATTATCAGCTCCCTGTCATGATTTACATGCAAATGATCCAAACCTGTGCTGTGCCTGCTGGAAGTAACATTATTGCAGAGGAACCAAGGATCTCGCATGCAGTCAGAGTTACTGCAAAAAAGCACCTGGTATTACAAATAATTTTTATTGCAGGTTTATTAATCTTGGTGTTTCTTCAGGATAATGGAGAGAATGCATCAGCTTTCCCTCATCACAATCACTATCTCTGCCACTAAACTGCTATATGATATAAAGCTGAATGCATTTATTTGATACTTTTTCACAAAGTTATATTGTATATTGGAACCTAAACCAAAAATTAAAATAAACAGATTAGCATGTTTAAGAATTCTGCAATATGTTAAAGAGAGGAGATTTACATTTCATTAGCAGCATTTAAGGTGCTCTTATCAGGCTTATTTGTCATTGTTATTGTGTTAGCCCAACTGCTGACTCGAATAGCCGCAGCATTATTAGATATGTCACTGTCACTATTACACAAGGCATATTTAATTTCCGTTATTTCTAAAGCAAATGAATCTAACTGGCTAATCTGGTAGTGTATTGACATGCCCCACCACAGAATGGCAACATTCTTCTTGATGCTGATTCTTAGCATGGTGAGTTGCAATCACAAGACTGCAGTCTGTAGGTGGTAAACACAAAGGCACTTCTGTAAAGGGGATGGAGGACAATTAAAGGATAAATTAACCTAGGCCTCTCTTGTACTCCATACCAAAAGATAGAGCAGGTTATCTGCCTATATTTTCAGACTGGGAATAATGCCTGGTAATAGGGAAGAACTAAAGAGGGAAAACAATCCTTTTATGAGGAGAGAGCATGAAGCAAAAATGTAAAATAAGATTAAAGACCTCTTGTTTACCTTTTGTAAATAATGTGTACATATATATATATATGTATATGCGTGTGTATATATATATATATATATATATATGTAGATACAGGCACAACTTTCAAAATCCAGAATCTTCGGGACTAAGTCCGTGTCAGTTTTGAGGTTTTTCCACATTTCAGACAAGAATATCAATAGTCTGAAATTCGGAATCCTCGACCGAATCTGTGCCGGGTTTTGAGCAGCGAGGTCCGAAATC
Organism: Pristiophorus japonicus; assembly: GCF_044704955.1. NCBI lineage: Eukaryota > Metazoa > Chordata > Chondrichthyes > Pristiophoridae > Pristiophorus > Pristiophorus japonicus. Next base: position 143,689,494 of record NC_091986.1, read on the forward strand.
CGTCAAAACCCAAAATCCGGCACGGATTCAGTTGAGGATTCTGGATTTCAGACAAGAATATCAATGGTCTGAAATCCAGAATCCTCGACTGAATCTGTGCCTCCTTATTCCTCCTACTAAACTGAACCACCCCACTGTTGGCTGCCTCAAAAATGTCCGGTTTTCGGACAATAATGCCGGATTCCGGGCGACTCCATCAGCTATGCGCAAAATGTCCGGTTTTTGGACAATTCCGGTTTTCGGAGTTACGGATTCGGGTCGTTGCACCTGTATGTATCTATATATATGTATGTATGTATATGTATGTATATGTACGTATATTTCTAACTGATTGATGGCCCTTCAAGAAATGTTATGTAATTTCTAGATTGTTAATTTGTTAAATGCTTTGTCATGGAACAGAGCTAAAATTACTTACCGAGACAGAACTTGTGACTGCCTCCCAGTTTGGTTTTGAGGGTTGTGGCTGTAAATCGTCCTGAAACAGAATGAAATAAATGTCTAGACTATTGATCACCTTCCTTGTTCATGTTATTAATATATCCTTGGAATGTGAAGTGTTCAATGCCACTGATTGGGAGGCTAACTAATAATACTGAATGCTAGTATGAAATTAATTTTTTGATATAGTATCCCTCTAATGCAATGATTTGCTATAATAGTTGTGGCTTTCTGTAGCATAAAAGAAAATTGCATGATATTACTCAAGCATGCAATGAAATCAATTTGTAAAGAAAGGACATCTTTCTTCAACACTTTGAAACCTTTTTGAAATGTGATGCTTTCAATTTTCTGGTTGACAGTTGATTTTCTGCTTTTGCTGTGGGGCTCAATATATACATCATGTCAAAACTCTCCATATTAGCAGTCTAGAATGTTGTAAAATGAATGTTTTAAAGGCTTTTTATGAAGTGGGCTTTGAAAGGACTCATTGCCAATAAATGTCACAGTCTGTACACGTGTGGATCATTATGCCTAATTGAGACTGATAATAAATACAAAGTCTCAGCTTCATGGAAGGATTTCACAGTATTCACAGTATTCATTTGTATTGACAGTGATGTTGGTTAACTTTCAGGGGAAGAAACAGAATCGTATTTGGGCCTAGAATCTAGATTGAGTGAATATTGCAATTTCAAAACACACCTCCGAACGATTGGCGTCTCTCACACAACTTCTCCCCCACAGCTGGTCCTTTAATATCCAAACATTTCATGTTTTTTTTTCCTTTTAAATGCCTCGCTCCACACCGTAGCTTAAGTTAATATTCAGTGTATATAGCTTTGCAATGTCCAGACCCTTATTCAAAAGTGCAATTCCTGTACAACAAGATTTTCTCAGAACATGTCCAGGACTACACCAAGAAATGGCACACTATGCTGGAAGAAGCCACAGCAAATGGGTTTGTATTACTGATCGTCCATGTGCTCAACTATTCTACTCAGCTGCACCCAGTCACTCTGGGATGCTGTTGCACATCACCGAGTGGCTGGTTTTGAGTACCAATGATGAAAGACTAGGAGCAAGTTGCTGGGAGTAGTGTATGATGTTGAAGACCCAATGGGTGAAACGTGGAGATAATAACTTAAAATCAGTATTACCACTACAGAAGTGGAAAAGTGTCAGCAAACAGGATTTAATAGGACGTCGATCCGAAACGTTAACTCTGTTTTTCTCTCCACAAACGCTGCCTGACCCACTGAGATTTCCAGCATTCTCTGTTTTTATTTCAGATTCTAGCAGCCGCAGTATTTTGCTTTCGGATTTAATAGGATGTCTACTTATGAATGGGTGAGAGGAGCTTGATGGAAACCTTTTCTTCCCTAACTACAGTCAGTGTGGGAGGCTGCCCATTATTGCTTCTTTGAGGTACAGTCTGCCTTAGTAGTGAACAATCATAGGGCTAAAAATTGAATAGGTTAGCGCTACCCACGAGGGGCGTTAAAGGATTAGCGACGACGAGCAGCAATATTAGGGCCACTTGCCAACTTGATTGGGGTTTAGTGACGGTGCTAATGATTAGCGCCAGACAATGTTGAGCCAGTTTGTAATGCCCCGGTAGATCCACGGAAGCCAACTTCAATTTTTTCGCCAGCCTTAGCGCCCATTGCTAATCTCGCCAGTAAAAGCTGGCGTGCAGAGCTGTCCTGGGGCACTAATGGAAGGGATTAGTGAATCAGGTAAGTTTTAGTGATTTTACTTAATTTTATTTTGTATGATCTAACTTTATTTGGGGTGCTTGATGTTTGAAATATGTGATTTGTAATTTATTTCAATTTTTTTTCTTTTCCAGCGATGCTACTCTTAGAGTGCTATGTCGCTGGCTTTTTAGCACCAAAATTGAGTAGTACTACTGGCTTAGCACCCTAAGAGAAGTGTAGAATGCTTCCTTTAGTGCTCCACTCCATTCTTAGGGTACTCACAATCAATTTTTCTACCGCTGGTGCTAAAAAACCTCTGCTCTAAAATTAGCGTCCCACCGATATTAGCGCCTTAAGAGCTCATTTATTTAATTTTTTCCTCCAAGGTGTTTAAAATGATAAAGGGATTTGATAGGGCAGATACAGAGAAACTATTTCCTCTGGAAGGGAAATCCAGAACAAGAGGGTATAATCTTTAAAATTAGAGCTGGCCATTTAGGAGTGAAACCAGGGAGTCGGTTTTGCATACAACTTGTTGTGGAAATCTGGAGTTTGCTCCCCCAAAAGGCTGTGGATTCTGGGTCAATTGAGATTATCAAGATCTGAGATAAATAGCTTTTTGTTGGGTAAAGATATCAAGGGATATGGAACAAAAGCAGGTAAATGGAGTTGAGGTACAGTTCAGCCATGATCTACTTGAATGGTGGAATGGATTGAAGAGGCTGAATGGCTTACTCTAGTTGCTGTGTTCCTATGACTACACTCTCCAATCCTCCCAGAAGCTCAGATCTCCCTCCCTAGTACTCTCACATCCTGGCCCACCATTGTCTTATCATGGTTCCAGACCTCAACATCACAGTAGTCTCACACCTTACAATCTTCCTTCTATTTCTCCCAAATACTGAGTCACCACTCCCAGACATTGACACTCACTCTTATATCCCATGACCCCTGTCCAATATTTCCTAACCCCAAACTCCCCAATACTGCCAGACCTTGTGATGCCCATCTCAGTGGTCCTAGGCCCATCCAGCACTGCCACACCCCAGGAATCCCTCCTAGTATTCACCACTGTGACACTCCAACGACGTGCTTCAACTACTGCCACACCCCCACAATACCACGCCCAGTGCTCCAACAGCCATATTTGCTTCCACTAGTCCCGCACCCAGAAATGATCCTCCCCACTATGTCCCCTATCCAAATACTCCTCCACCCCAAGGCCACCCCTTCATTCCTTTTCAACTTCCCACACACCAATCCCAGCATTCAGGGAGCCAAGTATCTTCCTCCCAGTGCTCCCAAACATAAGGACCACTCCATTCTAACACTCCCAGAACCCAACACTCCTCCCACACCCCACTACTCTCCTCCTAGTACTCCCACATCCCAGATTGCACTCTCAATGCTACCAAACTATACAGACCCAGTGGAGTCAGGAGACAAGTAGCAGAATGGATGGAAAGCTGGCTATAATACAAAAAACAGAGTAGGGGTTAAGGGCAGTTAGTCAGACTGGCAAAAAATGGGAAGTGGTGTTCCACAAGGATCGGTGCTGGGACCGCTGTTGTTCATCATTTGCATAAACGATTTGTACTCAGGAATCGGAAGTACAATTTCAAAATTTGCAGACAACTCCAAATTTGGGGGTATAATTAATACTGTGGAGAACTGTGATAAAATATAATAAGGCATTATTAAACTTGTGTGTAGTTGGCAAACTAATTTCAATATAGATAAGTATGAGTGGTACATTTTGGTAGGAAGAGAAATGAGTCCACAAGATTAAATAGGGTAAAGGAGCTATGCAATCTAGGAGTACAGATATACAAATCACTAAAAATAGCGATACAGGTTAATAAGGCCATTAAAAAAGCAAATGTAAAGCACTGGAGTTTATTTCTAGAGAGATAGAATTGAAAAGCAGAGAAGTTATGTTAAATTTGTATAGAACCTTTGTTAGACCACACTTGGCATACTGTGCACAGTTCTGATCTCCATATTATCAAAAGGATATAGAGGAACTGAAGAAGGCACAAAGAAGATTTACAAGCATGATACCAGAACTGAGAGGTTGTACCTAACAGGAAAGATTGAACAAATTTGGGCTCTTTTCACTAGAAAAGAGAAGGCTGAAGGGTGACCTGATAGAAGTCTTTAAGGTTATGAAAGGGTTTGATAGGTTAGATTTAGAGAAAATATTTCCACTTCTTGACCTCGCCATGGTCACTAAATTGTCAGACTGCTTGTCCGAATCTAGTACTGGATAAGCAGAAATTTTCTCTAATTAAATATTGGGAAGATGTCTTTGGTCCCCGGCACAAACTGCATTCCCTGGCCACCGCCTCCATCCCTCTCCCTGGCATTTGTTTGAGGCTGAACTAGATTGTTTTCAACCCAGGTGTCATATTTGACCCTGAAGTGAGCTTTCAGCCACATATCCGCAGCATAACTAAAACTGCCTATTTCCACTTCCGTAATATTGTCCATCGCCACACCAGCCTCAGCTCATCTGCTGCTGAAACCCTCATCCATGCCTTTGTCATCCTCTAGACTCGACTACTCCAATGCACACCTGGCCGGCCTCCCACATTCTACTCTACGTAAACTTGGTCATCCAAAACTCGGCAGCCTGTGACCTAACTCACAGCAAGTCCTACTCACCCATCACCCCTGTGCTCACTGACCTACATTGGCTTCCAATTAAGCAACGCCTCGATTTCAAAATTTTCATCCTTGTTTACAAATCCCTCCATGGCCACACCCCTCCCTATCTCTGTAATCTCCTTCAGCCTCACAACCACCGCCGCTCCCCCCCCCGCCCCCGAGATATCTGCGCTCCTCAAATTCTGCCCACGTGAGCATCCCTGATTATAACTGTTCAACCATCAGTGGCCATGCCTTTAGCTGCCTGGGCCCTAAGCTCTAGAGCTCCCTCCATAAACCTCTCCGCCTCGCTACTGCTCTTTCCTCCTTTAAGACGCTTCTTATAACCTACCTCTTTGACCAAGCTTTTGGTCATCTGCTGTAATTTCTTCTTATGTGGCTTGGTGTCAGATTTATTTGTTTTGTCCTATAACACTCCTGTGAAGTGCCTTGGGACATTTTACTATGTTAATCATGATCATCATCATCATAGGCAGTCCTTTGGAATCGAGGAAGACTTGCTTCCACTCCTGAAGTGAGTTCTTAGATGGCTGAACAGTCCAATACGAGAGCCACAGACTCTGTCACAGGTGAGACAGATAGTCGTTGAGGGAAGAGATGGGTGGGACTGGTTTACCGCATGCTCTTTCCGCTGCCTGTGCTTGATTTCTGCATGCTCTCAGCATTGAGACTCAAAGTGCTCAACGCCCTCCCGGATGCACTTTCTCCACTTAGGGTGATCTTTGGCCAGAGACTCCCAGGTGTCAGTGGTGATGTCACACTTTATCAGGGAGGCTTTGAGGGTGTCCTTGTAACATTTCTGCTGCCCAAGGAGCTCCGCATAGAGTCTCTTTGGGAGTCTCATGTCTGGCATGCGAACTATGTGGCCTGCCCAGTGAAGCTGATCGAGTGTGGTCAGTGCTTCAATGCTGGGGGATGTTGGCCTGGACGAGGACACTGATGTTGGTGCGCATGTCCTCCCAGGGGATTTGCAGGATCTTGTGGAGACATCGTTGGTGATATATCTCCAGTGACTTGAGGTGTCTTCTGTATATTGTCCATGCCTCTGAGCCATATAGGAGGTCGGTTATTACTACAGCCCTGTAGACCATGAGCTTGGTGGTAGATTTGAGGGCTTGGTCTTCGAACACTCTTTTTCTCAGGCAGCCGAAGGCTGCACTGGCGCACTGGAGGCGATGTTGAATCTCCGCATCAATGTCTGCCTTTGTTGATAAGAGGCTCCCGAGGTATGGGAAATGGTTCACGTTGTCGAGGACCGCGCCGTGGATCGTTACAACTGAGGGCAGTGCTGTGCGGCGAAGACAGGTGGAGGAACTTTGTCTTACGGACGATTAGCGTAAAGCTTTCGTATGCCTCAATAAATACGCTGGAGTTCAGCCTCACAAGATGCGCAGAAGCACACGTCGTCCGCGTACTGTAGCTCGACGACAGAGGTTGGGGTGACCTGGCCTGGAGGCAGCATAGGTTAAACAGCTTTTGTAGTTTAGCTCCACTTCAGCAGGTAGCTTGTTGACTGCGAGGTGGAGCATGGCAGTGAGGAAGATTGAGAAGAGGGTTGGAGCGATGACGCAGCCCTGTTTGACCCAGGTCCGGATGTGGATTGGGTCTGTAATTGATTCGTTGGTAAGGATCACGGCTTGCAAGTCGTCGTGGAGCAGGCAAAGGATGTTGACAAACTTTTGGGGGCATCCGAAACGGAGGAGGATGCTCCATAGACCCTCGCGGTTGACAGTGTCAAAGGCCTTTGTAAGGTCAAAAAAGGCCATGTATAAGGGCTGGTGCTGCTCCCTGCATTTTTCCTGCAGCTGTCGTGCTGCAAAGATCATGTCCATTGTGCCCCATAGGGGACAAAATCCGAACTGTGACTCCGGGAGGAGCTTCTCGGCCACAGAGAGAAGAAGGTTGAGGAGAACTCTAGCGAAAACTTTCCCAGTGGTTGATAGCAGGGAGATTCCCTTGTAATTGCTGCAGTTGGACTTGTCCTCTTTTTTAAAGATGGTTGTAATATCTTCAAGAGAGCACACAGCACACAACCTGTAAGATGGCTGCAGGTTCCGGAATCTTCTGACCTGCTGGTCAGGTGACCTGCTCTTTATTAAACAGCACTAGCTGCAGTAACACAGGCATTCACAGTGTGGAGTTACAGACATTACACTTCTCCCTCCTTAATGAAGAGTTATTATAACAATCATCATGCATTACTTGTATGGTTATATATAACAAAGGATATGAACTTATTTTGCCATATTTATAACTCAAGCTTAACCACTTGTTTTCTATTTCGAAGAAGATACCTTCGCTCTCAATCAGAACATTCCAAACGTGGTGTTGAATTTAAACTCATTCGCGGCTCATCCTGAGGGAAGTTTTTCTCCAAGGGATGCCCTTGAATTCCATTGGAACTTTCACTAACTTCAGACTGTTTGTTTTTCTGACTCGGATTCAGACTTAAATTCTGACTTTCTCTTGGATTTGTTTCCAGTACACTGGATGTAGGATATGCTACTGGTGTATCAAAACTATCTGATGAGTCAGAAATAATTGAATCACTCCCACCTTCAACTACATCCATGTCTGTGGGTAAAATATGATCAATGTCAACAAACCTAACCTGTCCATTATCAAACATCTCGATCAAATATGTGCGAGGACCACATATCTTCACCACTCTTCCTAGTAACCACTTTAACCATTTATGGTGATGGTTCTTCACTCTCACCTTCTAATTTAATTTCACATTTCTCTCTTTTACTCTACCTCTATCATGATTCTCTTTCTGTCTTAATTGTGTCTCTTCTATGGACTGTGCCAAGTTTGGTTTTAACGAGTATCTGGTTCGTGGTTGTCGTTTGAGAAACAATTTTGCTGGTGTTCTACCAGTGGTTGTGTGAGGAGTATTACGATACGTTATTAGAAAATTAGCCAATTGGTGGTCCAAAGACTACTGTCATTTCTCTGGATTTGAATCCAACATTTGTTTGATGAGGGCATGTTTTACAAATTGTACAGTGCGCTCTGCTGCACCATTCGAAGCAGGGTGGTACAGTGGAACCTTGACATATTTCACACCATTTTTGCTCGTGAACTGTGCAAATTCTTCTGAACTAAATTGTGGTCCATTATCTGAAACAATTTCTTCTGGGAGGCCAAATGAAGAAAATAATCTTTTCAAAATGTCTAATGTTTTACTTCTTGTTATTTTCCACATTGGAAACATCTCGATCCACTTCAAATGGCTATCAATCACATTGAACAATTGATGTCCTTCTATCTCAGCAAAATCGATATGTAGCCTTTGCCACACCCTGGGAGGCTATTTCCATGGCTGTAATGGTACTGATGGTGGTTGCTTGCTTACCGATTGACATGTCATACACTAACTGACGATGTACTCTATATCTTTATCAAGACCTGGCCACCATAAGTATGCGTACAAAACTCTTGGTCAAGCACATTCCCAGGTGCTGGTCATGGAGGTCTCCTAATAATTTAGACCTGAATTTATTTGTTATACCCACTCTTGCACCCCACATGATACAATCTTTATCTACTGATAATTCATTCCTACGAATGAAGAATGGATGAATATCTTTGTCTGTTACCTGGTTTGGCCATCCATTTGTAATATAATCATACACCTTTGACATAACTGGGTCATGCTTGGTTGCCCTCCCAATCTCTTCAGCTGTGACTGGCAGTTCATCGATGTATGAAAAAGAGAACACCTCTTCCCTATCGGGTGTAACTTATGATGGGGAAGGCAATCTAGACATAGCATCAGCATTACTGTGATCAGTTGATCATCTGTATTCAATATCATATGTATATGCTGACAAAATCAAAGCTCATCTCTGCATTCGGGCTGCAGCTAATGTTGGAATTGGGAACTTTGGATGAAGGATTGCTATCAGGGACTTATGGTCCGTAATGAGAGTAAACTTCCGACTATACAAATATGGAACTTCTTGACCCCAAAAATTAATGCCAAAGCTTCCCTTTCGATTTGCGCATAATTACATTCACTGGCACTGGGATTGAGTGAAGCAAAAGCAATTGGTCTCTCCTCCTCGCTACGTAATACATGAGAGATTACTGCACCAACTCCATATGGAGAGGCATCACATGCTAGCTTGATTTCGTGAGATACATCATAGTGAACTAACATGGTGCTCTCTACCAAGTTGCTTTTACACTCCTTGAATGCTCTATTGTATTCTTTTGACCACTTCCAATGGACCTGTTTTTTCAATAGGTCATTCAGCAGATGTAATACTGCAGCCAAATTTGGTAGGAACTGCCCATAATAGTTCAAAAGACCCAAAAATTATTGAAGTTCAGTGACATTCTTGGGAGTGGGTGCATTTCTGATTGCATCCAGTTTTTCTTTGGTTGGATGTAAACCATCTTTGTCTACTCTGTACCCTAAATACTCCACTGAGTTTTTAAGTAACTCATACTTGTGAGCAGACCCTCATACTCTGTGCTTCTCTAGCCATTTGAGGACTTCATTCAATATGTTATTATGAATTTGCCTATTTGGTGCTGAAATTAGTATGTCATCTAAATAACATACTACCCCTTCAATACCTTGCAAAATCTGGTTCATTACCCCATGGAATATGGCAGGGATGGAAGACACTCCAAATGGTAGCCTATTAAATTGATATAGGCCTAGGTGGGTATTTATAGTCAAGCATGATTTGGACTCCTCATATAGCTCAAGCTGTAAGTAGGCATTCCTCAGATCCAACTTTGAGAAAATCTGACCACCTGTCAGTGTTGTGAATAAATCTTCTATATTTGGCCATGTATTGGGGACATTACCCTCTGGAACCTGGTTTACGGTTAGTTTATAATCACCACACAATCTTACCTTACCATCGGACTTAGGTACAACAACAATGGGTGTAGCCCAATTACATCGATCTATCTTACAAATAATGTTCTCAGTCTCTAGTCTTCTGAGTTCTTGCTCAACTTTCTCCTTGAGTGCATATGGTACGGGATGTGGCTTGCAGTAACCCGATCTAAAGTCCTCTGTACCCTGACACTCGCCTTGAAGCCTTGGATCGGACTGCCCATTTCGCAGAAAACCTTCAGATAATTCTTGATGACATCATCCTTTGACACAAATCTCGTTTCAACACGAAAAAAGTCACTCCAATCCAGCTTCAGTGATCCCAACCCATTTCTTCTTAGTAAGGCAGACTTGTCTCCTGCCACTACTATTAGAGGCAAGCTCTGAACTTGATCTTTGTATTTCACCGGTACAGTGATACGACCTACTACAGGAATGTTCTCTCCCAAGTAGCCTAGCAGCTCTATCTTGGCTTTGTCCAATGGGAAATCCCGCAATTTGTCGAGGTATAGCGACCTCGGTACTACACTCACAGATGCACCAGTGTCGATTTCCATGGGTATCTTGAATCCTGCAACATCTATGTGGATTATGATACTTTTTGAATCGCCGTACATTAACCTCGTGCTCCTGATGATGTTTAACTCTAACATCTCCTCGTCTTGTTGTTGTTAAATGGTGTAATGGTGAGCACTCTGGACTTTGAATCCAGCGATCCGAGTTCAAATCTGGGGTTTGATGAGGGCAGGGAAAATGGAGTACGAGAAGAAGCTTGCAAGGAACATTAAGACGGATTGCAAAAGTTTCTATAGATATGTAAAGAGGAAAAAGGTTAGTAAAGACAAACGTAGGTCCCCTGCAGTCAGAATCAGGGGAAGTCATAATGGGGAACAAAGAAATGGCAGACCAATTGAACAAGTACTTTGGTTCGGTATTCACTAAGGAGGACACAAACAACCTTCCGGATATAAAACGGGTCAGAGGGTCTAGTAAGGAGGAGGAACTGAGGGAAATCCTTATTAGTCGTGAAATTGTGTTGGGGAAATTGATGGGATTGAAGGCCGATAAATCCCCAGGGCCTGATGGACTGCATCCCAGAGTACTTAAGGAGGTGGCCTTGGAAATAGCGGATGCATTGACAGTCATTTTCCAACATTCCATTGACTCTGGATCAGTTCCTATCGAGTGGAGGGTAGCCAATGTAACCCCACTTTTTAAAAAAGGAGGGAGAGAGAAAACAGGGAATTATAGACCGGCCAGCCTGACCTCAGTAGTGGGTAAAATGATGGAATCAATTATTAAGGATGTCATAGCAGCACATTTGGAAAGAGATGACATGATAGGTCCAAGTCAGCATGGATTTGTGAAAGGGAAATCATGCTTGACAAATCTTCTGGAATTTTTTGAGGGTGTTTCCAGTAGAGTGGACAAGGGACAACCAGTTGATGTGGTATATTTGGACTTTCAGAAGGCTTTCGACAAAGTCCCACACAAGAGATTAATGTGCAAAGTTAAAGCACATGGGATTGGGGGGTACTGTGCTGACATGGATTGAGAACTGGTTGTCAGACAGGAAGCATAGAGTAGGAGTAAATGGGTACTTTTCAGAATGGCAGGCAGTGACTAGTGGGGTACCGCAAGGTTCTGTGCTGGGGCCCCAGCTGTTTACACTGTATATTAATGATTTAGACGAGGGGATTAAATGTAGTATCTCCAAATTTGCGGATGACACTAAGTTGGGTGGCAGTGTGAGCTGCGAGGAGGATGCTATGAGGCTGCAGAGTGACTTGGATAGGTTAGGTGAGTGGGCAAATGCATGGCAGATGAAGTATAATGTGGATAAATGTGAGGTTATCCACTTTGGTGGTAAAAACAGAGAGACAGACTATTATCTGAACGTTGACAGATTAGGAAAAGGGGAGGTGCAAAGAGACCTGGGTGTCATGGTACATCAGTCATTGAAGGTTGGCATGCAGGTACAGCAGGCGGTTAAGAAAGCAAATGGCATGTTGGCCTTCATAGCGAGGGGATTTGAGTACAGGGGCAGGGAGGTGTTGCTACAGTTGTACAGGGCCTTGGTGAGGCCACACCTGGAGTATTGTGTACAGTTTTGGTCTCCTAACTTGAGGAAGGACATTCTTGCTATTGAGGGAGTGCAGCGAAGGTTCACCAGACTGATTCCCGGGATGGCGGGACTGACATATCAAGAAAGACTGGATCAACTGGGCTTGTATTCACTGGAGTTCAGAAGAATGAGAGGGGACCTCATAGAAACGTTTAAAATTCTGATGGATTCAGACAGGTTAGATGCAGGAAGAATGTTCCCAATGTTGGGGAAGTCCAGAACCAGGGGTCACAGTCTAAGGATAAGGGGTAAGCCATTTAGGATTGAGATGAGGAGAAACTTCTTCACCCAGAGAGTGGTGAACCTGTGGAATTCTCTACCACAGAAAGTTGTTGAGGCCAATTCACTAAATATATTCAAAAAGGAGTTAGATGTAATCCTTACTACTAGGGGGATCAAGGAGTATGGCGAGAAAGCAGGAATGGGGTACTGAAGTTGCATGTTCAGCCATGAACTCATTGAATGGCGGTGCAGGCTCGAAGGGCCGAATGGCCTACTCCTGCACCTATTTTCTATGTTTCTATGTTTCTATGTTTCAATGTTCTTCCATGCTATGTAGTCTCTGGGGATTTCTACTCATAGCTTTGAAAACTGATTTACCCTTCAGTCGACATGCCTTCACAAGATGCCCAGTTTTCCTGCAGACAAAACACTCTGCCTTCACATATGGACAACTTGGAGCACCGATAGCAGGACGTCAATGCTCTGTTCCCATTTCCAGTTTCTGAGACTTTGGGACCCCACCGCCTTTTACTTTGAACCTGCAGGTGATTCACCTCGGTTGTCCGATGACTGAAATTCATATGACAATCTTGCGAATATTGGTCGGCCATGCTCATCGACCTAGTTGTCTGACAAGCTAAATCAAAAGTCAAGGTAGGCGACGTCAATAACTTTCTTCCGATCGCATCATTTTTCATCCCACAAACAAAGTGGTCTCGCAATGCTCGGTTCTGAAAGTCTCCAAAATTAGTGAATAGATAGCTTTTTTAATGTTACAATGTGCTCACTGATATATTCTTTAGCCTTCTGATTTCGTATTCCGAAATGATAACTTTCAGCAATTTCTAACGGAACGGGGCTGTAATGTTGTTCTAACTTAGTTAGAATCTGTTTCAGCATTACATCCTTTGGCTTGTCAGGCACAAGCAAATTTATCAGCGTTTCATACAACTCGGGCCCAGCCTCAGTTAAGAACATAGCTTGTTTTTGTTCCAACACCGCCCGGTTATTGTCTTCATTACCGGGAATTTCGATGATATTATTTGCAGTGAAAAACATTTCTAGCCGATCCACATACGCTCTGAAACTTTCACGGTTGCGTTGAAATGCCCCCAAATGCCCTGTAACTTGCATAGGGGCAGCCATTTTAACTCTGGCAGTTCAACCAAGTGTGCTTGTAAGTTACCTCGGATTTGTAGCTGTTTCCAAAAAAAGAGAAGCTCTCAAAGTCTCTATCGGCTGGCTGAATCTTTCACCAACAAAAATTTCAGCTTTGTATTATCCAATTACATCCCATTCTAGTCGCCAAATGTAATATCTTCAAGAGAGCACACAACACACAATCTGTAAGATGGTCGCGGGTTGCAGAATCTTCTGACCTGCTGATCAGGTGACCTGCTCTTTATTAAACAGCACTAGCTGAAGTAACACAGGCGTCCATAGTGTGTAGCTACAGGTATTACATTGGTCACGATCACTGCATCTCTCAGATCTCCCGGCATGCTCTCCTCCCTCCAGATGAGAGAGATGAGGTCATGTATCTGCGCCAACAGCGCCTCTCCACCATACTTTGGCGCCTCAGCAGGGATTCCATCCGCTCCCGTAGCCTTATTGTTCTTGAGCTGTTTTATGGCTTTTCCTACCTCATGCAATGTTGGGGTTTCACTGACGTAGTGGCAGGTCGCATGCTGCGGGATGGAGTTAAGAACACTCGAGTCAAAGGCAGAGTCTCGATTGAGGAGATCTTCGAAGTGCTCCTTCCAATGGGCCCTGACAGCCTCAGTGTCCTTGATGAGTGTTTCCCCATTCTTGGCCAGCAGTGGGATGGGGCCTTGGGAGTTTGGACCTTTAGGTGGCCTTGACTGCGATGAAAAATTCTCGCATATCATGGCTGTCGGCCAGTTGTATCTCCTGTGCTTTCTCCATCCACTACCTGTTCTTTAGGTCCTGGGTTTTTTGTAGGACCTCAGCCTTGAGCCATCTGTAATGTTGCTTTGCTGCTCCCGAGTTGGGTTGTTGCTTGAGGCTCAGAAATGCTCTGCGCTTATGATCTATTAGTTCTTGGATCTCCTAATCATTCTCATCAAACCAGTCCTGGTGTTTTCTGCTTGAGTGACCAAGTGTCTCTTCACAGGCACTGGTTATGGAGGCCTGAAGGCAGAACAAGCACTGTGGGCATCTGCATCTCAGGGTCATCAAGGCACGCCAGGTTAGCTGTGAGACGCTGGCTGTATAGGGCTCTCTTAGCTGGGTCTTTAAGTGCCCCGGCATTGACTTTTTTGCGGCACTGCTTCTGCTGTCCCCTCTGCTTTGGGGCTATGTTAATGTCGATGATGGATTGGATTAGGCGATGGTCCGTCCAGCAGTCGTCAGATCTTGTCATGGCGCGGCTGATGCGCACAACCTTGCGCATATAAATACAAGTTGCTATATAAATACAAGTTGTTGTTGTTGTTGCGGGGGAACACCAAAACTAGTGTCCATAAATATAAGACAGTCACCAATAAATCCAATAGGGAATTCAAGAGAAACTTCTTTACCAAAGTGTGGTTATAATGTGGAATTGCTACAAGAAGGAATAATTGGGACGAATAGATGCATTTACGGGAAAGCTGGATAAACACATGAGGGAGAAAGGAATAGAAGATTATGTTGATAGGGTTAGAGGAAGAGGGTTGGGAGGAGGCTTGTGTCAAGCATAAACACTGGCACAGAGCAGTGCTGTACATTCTATGTAATCTCAGCCCAGTACTATTACATACCTCCTATCTACCTGACACTCAGAACATCTACTTGTGTATACTGGGCTTGAAAATTGGCTAACAGATAAAATTAACTACAAAAATATAATAATCAAGAAAAATTATTTACAATTTATACACAAATATCAACATAATCATGTAATTTGAATCTGAAAATATCATTAAAACTCCCAAAATACTTTTTAGTAAGTTTAAATGCACGTAACTCAGTAGCCCTGATAGTTATGTTACATGGCATAAAACAGCACATTCTTCAAACAATGTTGAGTAATGTGAAAAGGAGATCCGCTAGTGCTTTCATTGAAATGGTATGATGTGTTTTCCCACGTCGTTTCTCATATGATGAGCTCCAGTCCAAGCTGGACCATCTGGAGCTGATACCAAGATTTCCCACAGGATGAAGGGAAAAACCAGAGCGTACGGTCAATCTTATGACTTACTCAGTGTTGTAATGACATAAGCCTGAGAACAGATCATCTGCCTACTCTCTCAGCCATGGGAATGGTGAGTCATGTGGGATGGAATGTAAACAAGGGAAGATATATATCAGTTACAAGGTGGGGTAAGGAGGGATAGAATGCATTTTCCCTGACAAACTGATTTGTATTTAACCTGAGACTAAGGGTTATCCATAAGTCTGGTTATATATGTACAGGGTGAATTTTGAAAGGCTGCTGGCATAGAGCCTCACTTGATAGCAGCACAGGCGTGGAGATCAGTGTGCCTGATTCATCGCACTCCCAATTTCCTGATGGTTAATTATTATTGTCTGAAAAATAGGGCACACTGCAAAATGACCAATTCTCTGAACCTCACTCACATTGAATAAGGCTCCATTTCGGGAGCACAGTCGTACAACATTTATCTTGTGGTCTTTCTATATGTGACAACCGGCCTTTTCCCAGATCATTTGCATAAGGTATAATTGAAAATGTTTTCTCTTCTTGCAAATAGTATATTATGACCTTCTATGTGTTTTCCATATACAGTTATGAGTAATATTTGATTAAAGCGGTCATGAAAAGATTTACACCATCCACAATAATAACATGGCACTGATGTTGAGTTTCTTTATAGGTAGGACAGCTAACCAGGGGTGAGTGCTAATAAAGGATTAATTGTCATTTAGCATGTTCCAACAAAACCAGAAAAAATGCATATGCGTCAACATGAGGCCATTGCAGTGTGCCGAATCCAGGTTTGTCTCTACAATTTCAAATAAATTGACATAATGGGGCGTTCAACATATGTACAGATAAAAACTGTAATAATTCAGTTTACTTGCAGTGAAGAATTTCTATTATTTTAGCATTAGCATTTTCTTGCTATAACAAAACATTGACTGCTTATTCCAATTGTCAGGATCAGATGAGAAAACATAAACAAGCTGACAGCAGTTAATACTAATTGTAAATACTCTCTCTGTGTAAGTCACTGCTTTTGCTCAGCAAAGGCATGCAGCATGACAAACGTTTATCTTTCTAAATAATTATTTTGCAGAAAATAGATTGTATATTTTTCATGTTTTTTTTAATCAAATGCATTCTTTACTCAAAGGGTAACATTTTGTAATTTTCTAAAAGATCTACTGATATATCTGGAATGTGGTTTGTATGGCTATCATTTATGATGCTACTCTTCCCCAATGATTAGATAAGATACCCTATTATAAACCGCAATACTTCTTCTTTGGGGAAATAATCTTTCCCTGAAGTGTTTGACATCAGCAGTCACATAGGATGCTCATTTATGAGGTTGACTACTCACTTTACTTGTCTTCTCATCGACACAAAATGGAGAACATCAATGCCGACCTGTCTGGCATCACAGTCAGACACGTCCACATGGATGTCTGTAACATTCAATACATGGTTTCTGTGCCTTCTTCTCTTGCCAATATTCTCTCTCAATTTAGTCAGCAGGAAGGAGAAGCGTAAACAGATACATTCGCCTTTCTTCATACAAGATGGAAAACATTTCTCGTCTTTATTCCAGTTCAGCTTTCTTCGGTACTGCTAATATCTGATAAATGTAAATCTATTTTGCCAATTAATATCATGACTGAATAGAACATTTTCTATAATCTGGAAATAAAATTGAAAGACAATTGACAGATCTTTGTATCATAAGGAATTTATTCTTTAAACTGCTGAATGAATCATTGAAGACGCTGTTCAGTTTTGTAAGTTTACAGTTCATGCACTTTGACACTAATAAAACATCAGGCATAGTTTTGTTACCGTAAATGCTAAATACACAGGGAGTGAAATTGCTCCTTTTTATAGCCCTGTTAGTGGCTCCAGGCGGTACAAGGCAGTTTTCGCCCGGAGGAGGGGGGCACTACCGCCTTCCGGGAAATGGCCCAATGTCTTGGCAGCGTCGTGCCCCATGGTTAGCGCCCCAGGTCGCCGCATAATCGGTGATAACATCATCGCCATGCACGTGCCCCCTCGCTGACCCTTTAATGCCCCACGAGGAAAATTGCCCCGCAAGGCTAGCGTGGGCAGATGTCAACGGCAGCTTCGCAGGTTGCAAAGCTGGTGGACATCCACTCTCGGGGCGCTGTTTAAAGGGGAGGGTGCCATCGCCCCGGGCCGCCATCTTTGTCTGTCGGCCGACTTTCAGGTCGGCTCGATGATAGCAGCCCTAGCGTGGTCCGGGCTGCCATCGTGCAGCCCGGAATTCCGCCTTGGGTACTGGGCTGCTGGCCTGGTCTAACACTGCCCTGCTGGCCCAGAGGCAGCCATCAAAGGGCCTGCAGAGTGCGCAGCAGCCCTCCCCTTTAATCGAAGGGGAGGGGCACTGTAGAGCTGTGCGGAGAATCTGCGTAGCGCTTGACTCAGCGCTGCAGTATCATCCCAGGACCCTGCCCTACACAGCACCAGCGACAGCGCTCCGCTTCCTTTGAGGAACGGTGGGCAAAATTCAGTGTCGGGGGCGGGACGTCCGCGCCGGTAGCTAAAAGTCCCAGACTCGAAAGGTTACTAATCGGAGTGCGGGGCAATTTCGCCCCCACAATTTTATATAAAACAAAAAAAATCTATGCTTTATTTTTCTCCTAGTCTTTCTTATTTGCTAATTTCTTTATCTCTATCTTTTTCAGTCTTAAAGAACTTGCACATATAGCACATTCCATATCCTTATGTTCACTGCCATTTTTTGAGTTGCTTTTATATAATGTGGTAACCAATTTGCATATAGCATTGATTGGTGATGTTGCTTGAGGGATAAATGTGAGCCAGGACACCACTAGTGCCCTCTTTTGAATATTGCAATAGGATCCTTGTAGCCTTGGTTTAATGGTTCATTCAAAAAAGAGCAGCTCCAAATAATGCAATGCTCTCTCAATGCTGCACTTGTTAAAGTGAAGACTGATGGGGATATGATCCAAAGTAATATGGTTCAGAAATATAAAGGACCAGTCTGAGTTATTTGATTTCATACCGGATAGCAGAATAAAGGAACATGAGTATAAGCTGAAAAGGGTTTGGTTCAGGCATGATGTAAGAAAGCAACATTTCACTGAGAGCACAGTTGGTTTTGGGAATAGCTTACCAAAGAAGGTTGTGAGGCTTAAATGTCTTCAAGATCAAATTGGACAAGTATCTTGAAGAGAAACACATCATCAGTTACAACTGCTAGGACAGCAGGAAGGTAGACAATGGTCTTTTCCAGCATTGCAATTTTCTATATTTCTATATTCATCTCCCTCAGACAGAATACTTCCTCTCTTCTCAGACAGAACACTTCTACCTCACCCTCTCAGATTTCCAACCCTCCTCAAACAGAATCCTTTCACCATCGTTAGATAGAATACTTCTATTCCCCCTCTGACTGATTCTTTCCACCCTCCCAAACAATAGTTCCAGCCTCTGAAGACAGAATACCTCCATCCCCTCAAATAAAATTATTTTACCCTCTTAAATGGAACACTTCCACATTTTGTATTTCAGACAAAATACTTCCATCCCCCACCCCCAGACAAAATGCTTCTCTACAATTGATAGTAGATACTGTGATTTGAGCATATTGCCAGACAGCTTTTAGAATGAATTAGGGGAGAATGAATAAAGACTCTGTAGTATTGGAGAACAGCTGTTCAAACATGTCATTTTCTGTTTTTTCTCTGGAGGCTATGAGATATTTTTGGACATGATATTATCACACATGACATATTTTGCATCACACTGGAGTGTAATAACCTAACTGACCGTGTCTCCACAGTATCTATATAAACTGCATCATGCAACCAAAGTGCGAATTGAAAAGCCCACTGATGGAAATATGAATCATAATTGTGATTCCTCGTTACAAATTTACAAATAGATATTACTTACCACTTCTACTGGAGAGTAATAAATGCGAAATCCAGGCTTGGCCACAAAATATTCATCCGATTTAAAGGTTATCCTTAGCCTATTGCTTTTTGATATTAGTCTTGGGGGAACTTCTTTATTTCCACACCACCTTCCACGAATAATTCGGTTTGTGTCAGAGATGTCTTCCACCTCTACAAAGTCATACCTAAAAGGTAGAGAGTGCAAAGACTTATGGTTACTTCTCTAATTAATGGACTTTCTTTCAAAACAAAAGGTGTATTCTCCTGGGGATTTGGTGGGTAAATAAAGCATCTGATGCAGTAGTGAGTAATACAGCCCAAGAAGGTCCCAACTTTGATCTTTGGTCTGTATTCAGTTACCCGATCTTAGCTGGGATAGCAGTGCTACATTTGGCCTCAGCGGTCATGAAGAGGGAAAAAAAAAGCAGCTAGGGTTCCCTCTCCTGATCACTATCCAGTGACACCTGCTGGTAAATATGTGTGTCAATGTCGGGTGAGGATAGAGTTAGACTGGGCTGTAGTTTTTGAACCCCCCCCCCCCCCCAACCAACACACACACACAGTGTGAACATCCAGCTCACACAGAAGAATGGAAACCTGGATGAGGAAACAGAGTGCTGCATCAATACTCCGGCATAGGCTAGCATCTTCAGGAAAGGGGAAACAAAACTAACAAAGGAAAAAGGCAAGGAAATCTTCTGTCCCCCTACATCTCTGAAAATAATATTGTGCACTAACATTACCCTGCATATGTACATGAATGGCGACAAGTTAAAAATGTAAAGCATGTGCATTTGAAAAGCAAATCAGTTGCATTCTTAAATGGGACAGGCATGTTATTACGAGACTTCAAGCAATGACATTTCCTAGAATTATTGTGGGAGATGAAGCAATAATTCTTTTGCTTTTCTTAACCTAAATTTCACTTCAGTTGCATATATTTAAATGTTACTTTTTTGAATAGTGGAATCTCATTTCCTGACTCTCCATTTTTGAGTATGGTTAAAATTGTTGCTGTTGAAAACTGGTTCCTTCGGTTAAATGATTTTTTTTCAATATAGCCACCACTTACTACATTTATTGATTTTATTGAACATAAGGTGGAATCAGACATAGACTTAATGAAAGATTGACAGAAGCCATGCTTGAAGTAATATAACTCTCCATCTGGCTGGCTGCGGGTGGGAAACAGATGTTTCCAATGAAAATCAGGCTCTGCTGTTAAATTCGGCAGGGCCTGTGAGAAACCCGCTCTGTATGGTTTCCCGAATAGAATGGAGGAGGGTCACCAGACAGAACACTTGCAATTTGCAGTCTTCAAGCTTGTGTGGAAGATTACACTGCTGCTTTAGATGCAGCAAAAAAAGGTGCATAAGCACCTAGTGACATTTAGATGCAAATTTATTCATTCATAATATCAGTGTCCTTCAGAGCAGCCAGTGAGAATTAGTTATCCTTGAAATTAAACTACACTTCAAACAACTTTTTAAATTTTAATTTTCAGTGGAATTACATCAAAATGTTTAAGGAAAGGTACATTGAAAGGGATAGGGATCAATACATTGATGGGTAAAGTAAATCATATTTAAATGTGATCTAAAAGTCAAAGTTAATTTGGAATGAGTATGTACTTGGTTTTCCAATATCTGAAGGTGGGCAGGAATCCACAAATGGCTAATTTATATGGAGTCATTTTTTCTGTGTTGCTGTGCATGAAGACATTGTCATGGTGAGCTGACCACACAGGTCAAGAAGCCATCAGCAATGAAGAACAATGTGCTTGTAAAGTCAAATCTGTCACAGCATCATTGCTGTCTGACATCTGGTGAATAATGACAAGAAGCATGCATGCATGTTCTCAATAGAAAAACATAGACAGTTTGTTGAAAACAAGCAGAATAGATACCGAGCATGTATAATAAGGTTAGTGCCACTTTACATTGCACCAAAAATACAAAATTAGCCAGCAGAGACATAAATTAACAAAGCGGATGCACATTTTGACTGGACAGAAGCAGAACATCTCCTTATTGTCAGGTGTCAAGGATGTCCCTTTTAATTATTGTTAAAAATATTTTCTGGGAAATCAAAGAACTGAACGACTGATTCCACCATGTCTGACAAGGTCACACATAGCCATCAGTATAACATCAAAGAATTAGGTGAAGGGTAATTGAATATTTCTGTATTTTCTCCCCTATAGTCATACATTTAATTTTTTAAATATATGTGTGAGGATAAAATGCTACACTAAGGCCTTGTCGTATTCTGATATGGCAACATTGAGTGCATTTTGCTTTGCTAAAGTCATTTCCAGGCACACGATTCTTAAGATGCCAAAGTACCTGATTTTCTTCAGTTCTTTTCTTGTGTTGCTTTCTGGCAGGCATCGATAGCAGGAAGTTATATTTATTGGCAATTGTAGATAATTTAATGAACATGCTGCAAAGGGCAGCCAGGCTGATTCTCGTTCTTTTGTTAAACTGGAAAAATGAGGCCTATTGAAGTCAGCCAAATTTACATTTGAGAAGAGATAAAACATTGGTAATTATTTTTCAAACTTATCATTACACTTTCGATGATTTGGACTTCACCTTAGATAATGCTAAAAGTAAATTTTTGTGACTGTTTATAGTGCTAACTCTTAAACTAATAAAAAAAGAACAATATATGATTTTTCCAGTGTTCTTTAGATAGATAAGCTTTTGTATTATCGGTTTTAGGAAAAACGAAGGAAGATAAGAGCAGGAGTAGGCCATTCAGCCCCTCGAGCCTGTTACACCATTCAATTAGATCATAGCTAATCTGTATCTCAATGGTAGCATAGTGGTTATGTTACTGAACTACTAATCCAGAGGCCTGTACTAATGATCTGCTGGGGAATTTAAAATCAGGTAATTAAATAAATCTGAAATAAAAAGCTAATATCAGTAATGGTGACCATGAAATTACTGGATTGTCATTAAAAACCCATCTAGTTTACAGGAAATCTGTTGTCCTTACCTGGTCTGGCTCATATGTGACCGCAGACCAAAGGCAATGTGATTGACTCTTAACTTCATTCTGAAATGCCCCAGCGAGCCATGTTATATTTAAGAAAGTGGCTCACCACCTTCTTGAGGGCAATTAGGGATGGGCAATAAATATTGGCCTTGTCAGTGATGCCCACATCCCGTGAATGAAGAATTTTTTTTTACCCGCATCCACAGCCTTTGGGGGGAGGAAATTCTAAATTTCCACTATCCTTTTTGTGGAAAAAGTGCTCCCTGATTCCACTCCGAAATGGCCTGGCTCTAAATTTGACCTCTCTCCCTCCTCCCACGTATTCTGGATTCCCCCACTAGAGACAGTAGTCTCTCCATATCGACTCTATCAAATAGTTTTATCCTTTTAAAGACCTTGATTAGATCACCCCTCAACCTTCTAAACTCAATGGAATACAAACCAGTTAGTCTCAATATAGTGGTGGCATTTTGATTTTTTTTAATTTTCTGTAAAAATACTGACAGTACAGATGAAAGCATCAAAATTTGCATCTCATTACTGTAACATTAAAACAAGTGTTAGAAAATAGCAGTGGCTATGAGTCAGCATCATGAAATAATCTCCCCTTACTGAGTGCTTTTGGATTTGAAGGATCTACTTAACAAAAGCTGATGCAATAATATTTTTGCTGATAATTAGGATAATTTCACATTTACAATGGCTTAAAATTGCACTTCCTCAGCAATTTAGTCAATTATTCCCCTTTTAGGTAAAGTTAATTAGATTGACTATTGAAAGGCTGAGTAGAGCTATAGCTGTGGCATGCTGTGCACTTTTTAGTAACTTTCATTTTAAATATCCAATTGCTCAATGTATACTGAAAATATATTGATAAGTTCGCTGCATATAAATATAAGCAAAGAAAAAGACTTTGGTGGTCTGTTCAACTACAGATGGAATAATCTAAAAGTATGTTGCAGTCGATTTTGTTAAAACGTGCAGCGTATAAATAACTTATGCAGTGTTATTGTACAAACGTTTTACGCAAGAATACGCAATTCCTCTCTCTGCTATTTTAGTGGACGTAATAACTTATCAGGTTAACACATGCATTAAACTGATGGAGAGAAGAATTTGATGAGAGTATTAAGCATTCAAATAATTTAAATGAGAATTTCTACCCCACTGTTTTGAATTAGCCTCCATTCTTTACTGCACTGCTAATTAATAATTGAATCTCTGAAAGGTTACAGCCACTGTAAAATAGTTAAAATTTTCTTTAATTACCCTTTTCAAAAAGTAGAATTCACGAGGCGTGATTCTCACCTCTGTAGTTACAGACACATTCTTGGGACACAATGTGAACACATACTTGGAGAAGCTTTGAAAAACTGCCTTATGTACTTTTCAACATGTCAATGACCTGATAGTTACAACCACTAATATTAGGTATATTCAATGATGATTGGCATCTATGTTTTAAGCTGCTCAAGTTCTGATATTCCCTCCCTAAAATTCTCCATCTTCCCTTCTTCCTTTAGATCCTCTTAAAACCCATTTCTTGGATCAAGCTTTTGGTTATCTCTCCTAATATCTCCTTCTTTGCCTCAGAATCCATTTTCTTGATTATGACTCCGTGAAGAGTCTTGTGATGTTTTCTACATTAATGGTGCTATATAAATCATAGAGTCATACAGCACAGAAGGAGGCTATTCAGTCCATCAGGCCTGTGCTGCCTCATTGAAAGAGCTAATCAATTAGTTCCACTTCCTACTCTTTCCCCATAGTGTTGCAAATGTTTCATTTTCAAGTATATATTAATTTCCCTTTTGCAAGTTACTATTGAATCTGCTTCCACCACCTTTTCAGGCAGTGCATTCCTGATCATCATAACTCACTGCATTAAAAATATCTCCTCATATCCATCTGGTTCTTTTGCCAATTATCTAATAACTTTATCCTTTGGGTATTGACCAATGTTCCCTCTAAGCAGCCTGCGCAGCAAGTTCCCGCTCAGGCTGCTCACCAGCTTTTCCATTGTAAGTACTGCGCATGCGCAGAAATTTAAAAGGAACGCGCATTAAAACAAACAGGCTGCGCAGAACAAAGCGCAGCTGATAGAGAACATTGGTACCAACCCTCCTTTCAGTGGAAGTTGTTGCAGGTTCTTTGCAGGTTTACTTGCAATACTTGCATGTTGTTTTCTTCCAATTTAAGGCACCCTGTGTCAGCATTCCATGTCTGGTATAGCAGAGCCAAATGTAGAGCGAAGCTCTTTTGTGCCCCAAATCCATCTCACTCCCATCCTCCGAAGGTTTGTCCCCGTTGTACTAGTTATTGTGTTCCTAACACAGATGAGGCTGCACACAGGGAGGTTAAAGTAACAGTGACCGCAATCTTTAATAAAACACTCCAGAGTGAGGAACAGGCCTTAGGGGCCGGCTTATATACAGTGCTCCCAAGGGATGCTGGAATCCCTTGGGACTTCAGGGGATGCGCTCCCTGGTGGCGGAACATGGGAGTGCATGCTTTACAGATACACAACATCGCTCCCCGCCCAAAGTCAAAGAGAAAACTATTTACAAGGTGAGGCGGTCGGGAGCCTTTCTTTCCCTGGTGGACTGCCTCGGTACAAATGTCTGTTCTGGTGTGTTGGCTGTGCCCTCGCTGGGCTGGCGTGTTGTTGGCCCTGCAGGGCTGCTAGGTGAGCCTGGCCTTGCTGGGCTATTGGGCATGATGGGCTCAATTTCCTGGTCCGGCGTGGTGTCATTGATCCTTTGGGTGTATGTTGTGGGCTCGAAAAAGGTGATGTCTGCTGTGAGTTGTTCAGGGCAGTCTGTGAACCGCAGCCTCGTTTGGTCCAGGTGCTTTCTGCAAATGTGTCCATTGTCTAGTTTGACTACAAACACCCTATTCCTTTCTTTAGCTATCACCGTGCCTGCAATCCACTTGGGACCATGTCCATAGTTTAGCACAGGGTCATTCAGATCAATTTCCCGTGACACAGTGGCGCGACCATCGTTTACATTTTGTTGTTGCCACCTGCTCTCTACCTGATCATTCAGGTTGGGGTGAACCAGTGAGAGTCTGGTTTTAAGTGTCCTTTTCATGAGTAGCTCAGCCAGTGACAACCCTGTGAGCGAGTGGGGTCTCGAGCGGTAGCTGAACAGTACTCGGGACAGGCGGGTTTGGAGTGAGCCTTCTGTGACTCGTTTAAGGCTCTGTTTGATGGTTTGTACTGCCCGCTCTACCTGCCCATTGGAGGCTGGTTTAAACGGGGCCAAGGTGACATGTTTGATCCCATTGTGGGTCATGAATTCTTTAAATTCGACACTGGTGAAACATGGCCCGTTGTCACTGACCAGTATGTCAGGCAGGCCGTGGGTGGCAAACATTGCCCTCAGGCTTTCAATGGTGGCGGTGGCAGTGCTTCCCGACATTATTTCACATTCAATCCATTTTGAAAAAGCATCCACCACCACCAGGACAGTTGACTGAGAAACGGGCCCGCATAGTCGACATGGATCGTCGACCATGGTCTCGAGGGCCAAGACCACAAACTTAGTGGTGCCTCTCTGGGCACGTTGCTCAACTGAGTACATATGCTGCATTGCCGTACACAGGACTCTAAGTCAGAGTCGATACCGGGGCCACCACACGTGGGATCTGGCTATCGCTTTCATCATTACTATACCCGGGTGTGTGCTGTGGAGATCCGAGATGAACGTCTCCCTGCCCTTTTTGGGTAGCACTACGCGGTTACCCCACAACAGGCAGTCTGCCTGAATGGACAGCTCGTCCTTTCGCCGCTGGAACGGCTTGATTGGCTCTTGCATTTCAACGGGGATGCTGGCCCAGCTCCCATGCAGTACACAGTTTTTTATTGTGGACAGCAGAGGATCTTGGCTGGTCCAAGTCCTAATCTGGCAGGCAGTGACAGGTGATTTATCATTTTCAAACGCTTCCATGACCATCAACAAGTCTGCGGGCTGCGCCACCATCAACAAGTTTGCAGGCTGCGCCATTTCCACCTCTGTGGTGGGCAATGGTAGCTGACGGAGAGCATCCGCACAGTTCTCGGTGCCTGGCCTGTGGCGGATGGTATAGTTAAACGCTGATGGCGCGAGTGCCCACCTTTGTATGCGGGCTGAGACATTAGTATTTATCCCCTTGTTTGCAGTGAAGAGGGATGTGAGAGGCTTGTGATCGGTTTCCAGCTCAAATTTGAAGCCAAACAGGCACTGATGCATTTTCTTTACCCCGAACACACACGCTAATGCCTCTTTCTCAATCATACTGTAGGCCCTCTCGGCCTTAGACAAGCTCCTGCGATAGGTTGCAAATTCCCCGCAACATTAGCTTGTTGGAATACACACCCGACTCTGTACGACGACGCATCACATGCTAGCACAAGTCTTTTACACGGGTTAAACAATACAAGCAGCTTGTTGGAGCATAAAATGTTTCTGGCTTTCTCAAAAGCAATTACTTGTTTTTTTTCCCCATACCCAATTCTCACCTTTGCACAATAACACATGTAGGGGCTCTAAAAGGCTGCTTAACCCCGGTAGGAAGTTACCAAAATAGTTGAGGAGTCTCAGGAACGACCGCAGCTTCGTGACATTCTGTGACCTGTTCCTGATAGCCTCTGTCTTGGCGTCTGTGGGCCAAATTCCATCCGCCGCGATGTTTCTCCCCAAAAACTCCACTTCTGTTGCCATGAAGACGCATTTCGTCCTCTTCAGCCACAGCCCTATGCAATCCAGTCGCTGGAGGACCTCCTCCAGGTTTTGTAGGTGCTCGGCAGTGTCCTGACCCGTGACCAATATGTCGTCCTGAAAGACCACCGTGTGTGGTACCGACTTGAGTAGGCTCTCCATGTTTCTCTGGAAGATCGCTGCAGCCAACCGAATTCCAAACGGGCATCTGTTGTAGATGAACAATCCCTTGTGCGTGTTGATGCAGGTGAGGCCCTTCGAAGACTCTTCCAGCTCCTGCGTCATGTAGACTGAAGTCAGGTCGAGCTTGGTGAATGTCTTGCCTCCTGCCAGTGTCGCAAATAGGTCATCTGCCTTAGGTAGCGGGTATTGGTCCTGTAGCGAGAAACGATTAATAGTTACTTTATAATCGCCGCAAATCCTGACCGTGTCATCACTTTTGAGTACCTGAACAATCGGGCTGGCCCACTTGCTAAATTCCACTGGGGAGATGATGCCCTCGCATTGCAGCCTGTCCAGCTCCATTTCCACTCTCTCCCTCATCATGTGAGGTACCGCTCGCGCCTTGTGGTGAATGGGTCGTGCCTCTGGGACCAGGTGGATCCGCACCTTCGCCCTGGAAAAGTTTCCAATGCCTGGCTCAAAACAGGAAGGAAATTTGTTCAGAACCTGGGTACATCGACATGTGATAGCGCTCGGATGTCATCTCAGTTCCAAAGGATTTTGCCCAGCCAGCTCCTTCCAAGCAATGTGGGGCCATTGCCCGGGACAATCCAGAGTGTCAGTTCATGCACCGTGCCCTCGTAGGTGACCTTGACCATGGCGTTGTCCAGGGCAGTGATAAGCTCTTTGGTGTACGTTCTCAGTTTCGTGTGGATGGGGCTCAGGGCTGGTCTGAATGCCTTGTTGCACCACAGTCTCTCAAACATCTTTTTACTCATGATGGATTGGCTAGCGCCAGTGTCCAGTTCCATGGCTACGGGTAAGCCATTCAATTTTACGTTTAGCATTATAGGTGGACATTTCGTCGAAAATGTGTGTACCCCGTGTACTTCAGCATCTGCCTCCTCTCTCTGAGGCTTGAAATTGCTTTGATCCACCATGGACCGATCTTCCTCTGCCACGTGATGGTTAGCAGGTTTTGCCGAGCTTGTAGCTCGTTTGCAAGCTCTTTGGAGGTGACCCATTGTTCCACAGCTCTTGCAAACATACCCTTTGAAGCGGCATGAATAGACTGAATGGAAGCCTCCACAACACCAAGAAGGTGTGAATTGCCTTGCATTCATCCTTTGTTGGGGACTCTGAGTCATCTCGGTCACCTGAGGCTTGCTGGCAGTTACAGACTCGTGGGTTCTGCCCTGTACATTTCTGCTCGCAAACACAGTTCCAGTTAATTTATGAACATTGCTAGCACTTGTGTGCTGAGAGATTTGTTTGGTGTTATCACTGGTGGACATAAACTCCTGTGCTATCGCAATGGCCTTACTGAGGTGTCTCTGCAGTCAAAAGTTTTCGTCGGATGGTCTCGTGGCCAATGCCCAGTACAAAAAAGTCTCTGAGCATTTGCTCCAGGTAGCCATCAAACTCACATTGTCCTGCAAGTCTCCTTAGCTCGGCAATGTAGCTCGCCACTTCCTGACCTTCAGATCGCTGGCACGTGTAGAACCGATACCTCGCCATCAGCACGCTCTCCCTTGGGTTAACATGCTCCCGAACCAGTGTACACAGCTCCTCATACGACTTATCTGTGGGTTTCACCGGAGCCAGAAGATTCTTCATGAGGCTGTAGGTCGGTGCCCCGCAGACTGTGAGGAGGACCACTCTCCTTTTTTCAGCGCTTTCTTCTCCGTCCAGCTCGTTGGCTAAGAAGTACTGGTCTAGCCGTTTGACATAGGCTTCCCAGTCCTCATCCTCCAAGAATTTCTCCAGGATGCCCACAGTTTGCTGCATCTTTGCGTTGGATTCGTAATCTCGTCGCCAGTTATTGTGTTCCTAACACAGATGAGGCTGCACACAGGGAGGTTAAAGTAACAGTGACCTCAGTCTTTAATAAGACACTCCAGAGTGAGGAACAGGCCTTCGGGGCCGGCTTATATACAGTGCTCCCAAAGGATGCTGGGATCCCTTGGGACTTCAGGAGATGAGCTCCCTGGTGGCGGAACATGGGTGTGCATGCTTTACAGATGCACAACACTAGTATGGCCTTTTTTCCATTTCCTATTCCAACCATCTTGTGACATTTCTGAATGAGAATCCAATTGATGCCAAATTTGGGACAGTTTTGTACAATATGTCCTTGTTCACTTGGAGCTCCATTGAGACCGAGATTGAAACTAATTTCACATAGGTCACTTTTGCAGTCAGAGACAGGGGAGACTTTCTTCCCATCACTCTGGGCTGGATTTGAACCCAGGAAACAAAGTGAAAGGCCAATACTTAAGCTACTTCACCACCCAGTTCCCCCCTCTGAAATATTTTCAAAATATAGGAAAAGTCAGGGATCAGAACAGGCCATTCAGAACATCAACTCTACTGCATTGCCTGTCCTGTCATAGAATCAAATTTGATTTTGAATAAGCCCAATGCTTTTGTCTCTAGCTTGATAGGTTATTCCAAACTCTGAGTAAAGGTCTTTAAAATTCAAGCATTCTTGTGTGCTCCTGCTGTAACTTCAGCATGTGTCCACTAGAACTGCTGGAAGGACCCAGATACACCAGTCTTAGCCTTGTGCCCAAATAATTTGTTGGTCGTTTTTATAAAGAGCAGAACCTCCATCTACCTCTTACAAGACCTATGATACTAAGGGGATAAAACTGAGAGCTGGGAGGTCCCACTTTCCCAGCTCAGTAGCGACCCAAAGTATTACTGGGTTACGCCAAGAGAGCTAAGACATTTGTGTGCCCCACTGGAGTGAGTGGGCAGGCCGGGGAAGTGGCCTGGACATCTGACGAAATGTAGATTTTTAAAAATTGAATCGATCCCCTTTTGTAGGGTGCTAAAGGGGAACTCAGTGGCCTTGGGAGGAGGTAGGGGAAATGGGCCTGGGAACTCCTGCCCCCACACAAGCCAATGACAGGCAGATGCTTGAATTTCAGTTCTGCCTGCTGCCACCATGGTAGGTAGTCTCCAGCTGATCCTGCAAATACCAGTGGGGGGGCGGGGGGCGGGGCAGGGGGGCACAGGTGGGTGTAACCCTGGCATAACTACTGAAATTGCAGCCCATGGATATTGGGGGCCATTGATGTTCAGAATCTTATAATCCTATAATTTTACAGCAGAGAAGGTTGCCACTCAGCCCAGCGTGCCTGTTCCCAGCTCTCTGAAGGAATAATCCACCTAGTCCCATTCCCCTTTCCACATAAACATTATAATTTTTTTATTTTATATTTATCCATTTCCCTTTTAAAAGATATTATGGATTCTGCTTCCAACATTATTTCTGGTTAGATATTTCATAACTAGTGTGTCCTTCCTGTAGGCTGAGCGAGTACAAATAGTGATTTTGAAAGAATTAGTAATGAATTCACTTACACCTTACCTAATGGGGGATATATAGAGGTGATTATGATGGAGAAGTTATTTGAAAAGGACTAAACAAACTACAACCATATCCATTCTATAGCTTCAATTCCATCGTATGTGCTGGTAAACAAAATTGTTCTCCACATATACCCCTTGAGCTGAGGAACATTCAGGATGGAGATGATTGAGACTGTCAGCCAATAGGATTTTACTTTGGCCAGTAAAGATTAACATGTCACAGGTAGCAACATTGAAAGCAAAAAAGAAAAACCTAATGCACAGATCAATTTTGAGACAATGGGGCCAATTTTCAGTCAGGCCTCCACCCACCAAAGTGCCGCCCAAAGTGCCGCCGATGGCCGCCGAGGTACCGGACGGTACTTTGGGTGGGATATTCATGAAGAAGGTCCCTCGAAGGTCGGCGGGCGACAAATGGAAGATGTACGCCGCCAATCTGGACGGCAGCGGGCGGGAGGCCGTATTCTCAGTGGCAGAGGCGCTTGCCGCCCAAGTGCCGCCAAGGATAGAGTCGGGCCCACGGAGGGTCGAAGACCTGAAAAAAAAACAACAGCAAAAATTTTTTAAAGTCGCTGTTGAAAAAAAGTATTAAAATGTCCACTTACCTTTTTTTCAGGTTCTTCATACTCACCGTCAGGGACAGACCAGTCTCCAGCACCCCCGTTCTGCCGCCAACTCCTGGCCCACAGGAATCTGGGGGATTAGCGAGCGGGAGCTCAGTTGCGCCACTCGGCTGTCCGCTGATGTCAGCGGGCGGTTCTCGGCGGCTCTCCCCTCCCGCCCGCTCCAGACCATCCCGAAAGTGGCACCAGGTGGATCTTCAGGAGGAATATCGGCGGGAGTGGGCGGCAGTTGGCGGTGAGGTGCTGAAAATCGGCCCCTATGTCATTGTATTTTGTTCTGATATCCAAATATGACTATTGTTACTCTATATTTTTTTTACTTTTGATAGCACATGTCCATTGTTTTTCCTTGACAAATCCCTGCACATTTGTGTCGGCAACTCACTCTGATGTGATGCTAGCCATGATTTATGGAAGAAATCAAATAAACATAAAATAAATCAGTTTAAAAACAATGAATAACTGGGATGCATATGCGGAGGGGGCTCTTGCTGGGAGTGAAATGTAATGCTAATCCAGGAAACAATGTTGCTGGGAATGGAGTATTGTGCCTCTTGGCACTCTGCCTTAGATGTAACATGGAAAGGATACAATTCAGAGCTTCTTGTTCCTATCAACAGCTGCAAAAAGTGCATCAATGCCGAATATCCTGTGCCATGCCAGTTTGCAATTTCTGCTTCTTATTCTCAAGCCCTTCACCATCTGCTGCTTTTTGACACTGTAAATACATCTGCAGCTGCACCATTCATGTGCATACTGCCCTCAAGTCAATTTGACCCATAGACATCAGCATTTTCACTTGATAATCAAAGATCATTCAAGGTTATAATAATGCTAAACACAGCACAAACATTGGAATAGCCAGTTTAAGCTTTAATAGGAATAGAGTTTCTCATAACTTACCCATTCTTCTGCTTACCTGCAAATATCATTTTCTGGTTCCTCCAGTCCAAAGCGAGTATCGAACACCAACTGTATCCTTGTGTTTTCAGGAGACAGCAACCTCCACGTCAATAAAATGCTCCTCGGATAGTTGAGAGGAAATCGTGGACTCTGTACAAATCCATTATTCAAGATATTGATTGTATCTTCTTGTCGATAAATTGCTGTGAGGTGATTGCTCTCTGTTAGTAGTCACAACTTGTACAAATTAGTTGGCTGTTTAATTATTGAAGAACAATGCAAAAAAAGCACTAAGCATAACAGTGAATGATAAATTTTCAAACTTTTAACACTTTCTGCAGTTAGTGATGTTGAATTCAAAAAAAGCTTTAGCAGTCAAGACTGTTAACTTTAACGGTGCCTTTTAAGTACAGATACATCATGTACAATGTCCTCAGCTGCTACTCTCAGATGTCTGGCTTAGGTTACAAACATACAGACATTGTGGGCCTTTGGAGACTAGAAAGGGTTAAGTACTGGTTATATTTAAACTAAAAGGAATCATGAATAAACAGTAATTATTCCATACCCAACAGGCCAGGAGTAGGCTGCTATATAAATATAGCTGAAATTCTGCCATGTTTGATACCTGAAACAATTTGTGGCAGAGCAAATACTTTACCTACTACAGCAATAACCTATGCAATGTATCTTTCAGTTATATTGATTTTTTAGGAAACTGAAATTGTGCAATGGCACAGACTGTAATACAATTTAAAAGGGAATTGCATAAGTATTTGAAAAGCAAGAATATAAAAAGAAATGGTGCAAGGGCAGGGAAGTGACATTAGAGTAAACAACTGGAGTTAAATAGCCAGTATTGGCACAGGCATGATGAGACAAATGGCTCCCTTCTCTGCTGCAGTTTCTAATAATTCTATATATAATTGGTGAGGCAATTACCTTGCCATCACATTTACAAAGCTGATGAAATGCAATTGCAAAACATTTTACCAGGTTCAATCTGGTTTGAACATCGACATTTATTATGCTCAGCTGAGGTATAAATATGAGCAGACCAATGCAGAAATAATTGACATAATCTCAGCAAATGGAAACAATTTACAATTTATATATCAGATCACTGTAACTGTATATTGGCAGAATTCTGCTTCAAATAGAACCTATCCAGACGGAGCCTGAACTACATTTGTTTTCATCAGCAGACACTGTCCGTTTGTTTCTGTTTCTGGCATCAGCAAAGGTTTGTTTCCATTAGTAAAAGGGAATCCAAACTAAGCCAGAATAAAAAGTGCAGATTGAATATCTAGGCTTTATGTGATTGGGGTTTTATGTGAGCCTTGCTAGAAAATGTCAGTGGTTTGAAAATGAGCTAGCAACAGTGCAAATTCCACCAATACTTTGCTTCTCTGATGACATTGAGTTCAAGCCCAGAGCTCAGGAATGTGCATAATCAACCTTGTGGGGACTGTGATCATGTTTTTGTGTGCTGTAATATGAGGACAAAGTTATTATTTTTCAAAGAGGCAGCAGAAGAGGTCATTTTGTAAAAACCTCTTGTTTTCCAAAATGTTTTGTTAATTTTTCTTTTTTTTAACAGATCAAAGTGATTGATGTTAGTGCTGGAATATAGCCACTTTTCATTTCAAGCACCCAGTGTTAACATCAAGCAACCTCAAATCAGATACAACAACAAATGTAATTTATCTGGTGTCTCTCATGTTGGAAAGGTGTTTCAGAATGCTTTATAATATGGAAAAGAAAAAAAGGACACTGAACAGGAAGGAAAAACAAGTAGACAATTCTAATTCTAGTCAATGGGGCCAAAAGAATAGTTGAAAAAAAGGTTAAGGGGACTTTTGAAAGGTAATGGGGTGGAATTTTAAAAAGAGTTCCAGTGGGCATGGCATGGCACCTGAAATAGCAACTATTACATTTATGTTATTTTCAGTCTAGATTTTTTGGGGGGTTCAGTACATCAGATTACTCCCTTAGTTAAACCTTTGCTCCTCATGATCCAAAGAGTGCTTTTACTGGTGAAAAAATGTAATTTGGGATTGAACAGAGAACCCGTTCCACTTTATTGTCACTTACTACAAGTAACACATAGGCCAGGAATCTGCAGTCAGTGGTGATGCGATGGTGATCGCCATTAACCTCAAGAAAGCAGCTCACAAAGATGTCGGGCTCTCTGTGGCGAAAATGTAGTTTTCTCGGCCTTAATTTATTGTAGTGCTGTCAAAAGGGCATCTCCAGCATACAGCAATAGTGATTTCATCACATTGAAGAATTCTCATAGACAGCAAACCAGGAAATAAAAGGCAGCTTTATCATTTACTTCTTAAAAATGTTACAGAGAGTGAAATAAAGATTGGGAAATATATATGGGGTTAAGGTAGAAGTTGAAATATCATAAACAAACTTAAAAATATATATATATATTTATTATTTTAAAAATCTAGTAATTTATCACAATGGAGAAATTTGACATTCAGGATTTCCATGTTTATGTGCGAATGTGCTAAATCCTGAAGTTACGGTCAGTTTCAGAGGGGTTATGATGGTGAACACTGACAGTTTCACTGTCATTACCACTTCAAAATCCAGGTCATAGGGCTGGAAATTCATCAGCCTTCCACCGGATTTTTCGGCGGTATTTCGTCATTTTGGGCGGGAAATTCAGTGAAGTCATCCGCCAGCGGTTTTGAAATACCACTGGGGAGTGGACTGCTGGCGTGCATGACTGGAAAAAGCACTTCCGCCTGAGTTTGGTCACAGCGGTGACCCATAGATAAGTTGAAAAAGAAGCACTGAGGAAAAGTAGCCCTTAGAACGACAGTAGGTGTGAAAAACTTCAAAACAGGTAATTTAAAGTTTATTTTTCATTTTTTTTTTTGCAGTGATTCGCTACAAAAGGGTCTTGTGAATGTTCTTTGACTTTTTATTTTTTGTTTTTGTGGAAAATATTTTTTGTAGCTTTCACCCCTCCCTCGGCCCAACTTGCAGCTTCGGTCTATATTTGACAAGGCCCGCGTTTTCTGCCAAGAATCCACGTGCAACGCCCATTTTTCCCACCGGGCTGGTTTTTTTCTATTTTTTTGACCAAAGTTCCGGCCAAGTACCATCAGGATCTTAGTGGTCTTTCTGACGGTAAATAGGTGGAACTTGCCTTTGACCAATTTCGACCCCATAATCTTTGGAAAGTGGCAAAATAAAAAATTGTCTTGACTGTGACTTAAATCTTTAACTGCAAAACAAGTTTGTTAAGCAGAAAAAAAATAAAGTAACAGTAGTAGGGCACACTGTAGATTTTACAGTAGTTTAAAGCTTAACCATCTTTTCAAATAAATAGAAATAACAAATAGTTGTGGCTGCTGCACTTAACTATAATGTACATAATATTCTTACATGATGACTCTTCATTTTTCTTACTATCCACAGAAACACTCTTCCCTGACCATCTTTACAAACATAGAAGTTTACAGCACAGAAGAAGGCCATTAAGCCCATCATACTTGTGCTAGATCTCCCCATTGCTGTATATTTTTCTCTGCTTCAAATATTTATCCACTTTTCCCTTAAGAATACAATGGTCATTGCCGAAAAGACTCTCTGTGGCAAAGCATTCCATGCCCTCTCCAACAACCCTCTGTGCAAGGACATTTCTCTCTGCTTACTCTTCTAGTGATAATTTTCAATTGATGACCCCTCATCACTGACTCCCTAAATAGTGAATAGGAAATTATTATTTCCTCTATCAAAACTCTGCCCTTATCCAGTCCATACCATTATTTTGGATTATCTTTATTGATACTTTTTAATTTTTACATTAAACCTAATTATATTGTGATCACTATTTCCCAACTGTTCTCCAACTTGAACATTAGTTATTTAACTTGATTTCTAGAATAGTGATAACCTGAACTCCCAATAGCACAAAAAGTCTCAATAGAACTAAACTCCTCTTATAACAATGTAGAAAAGCGTCCCTTACTGCTTCAGGGAGGCATAAGGGGGTGGGGGGGGGGGGGGGGATGGATGCTGAACCAAAGAAGGAATTATTAGGAGAGGTTGTCAAAAGTTGGGTTTTAAGGAGGCTTAAAGGAGGAGAGAGAGCTGTTTGGGAAAGGAATGCCGTTGTGTGGGTCCTAGGCTATTGAAGACACCGTCACAATATTAGGGTGATGGGAATGAACAAGAGTAGGTCATTGAGGAAAAGCATATGGGTGAGTGAGACATGGTATGAGATAAGATATGGGCAACAGAGTTTTGGACGATCTGAAGTTTATGGAAATAGGAAAATGGGAAGCCAGCCCGGAGAACATTGGAATGATAAACGTCTGGTGGTGACAAAGGCATGGATAAGAGTTTACAGTGTCAGATTAGCCCACGCTTTTTTAAGCCGCTGCTAATTTCATCCTGTATTTCCTACACTGTAACAGTGAATACACTCCAAAAGTATTTCATTGGCTGTAAAGTGCTTTGAGACATCTAGTGGTTGTGAAAGGTGCTATATAAATCCAAATCTTTTCTGCAGTATGGGGTCTAGGGGTGGATTTTAACCATCAGCCAACCGACCAACAGAGCGCACTGATGGGCCGCCCAGTAGTGCCAGTGGCAAACCCAGTCCAGTTTGAGGGCTAGGCCTCATTAACATACATGTGGTGCGCTGCATGCACCAAATGGGCAAACGCAATGTCAGGAGGCACGGAAGGCCGATCAACAAGAAACAAATGGAGGAGGTTGCGCGCGTGTGGAGGGGAGCCTGGGATGACAACAGCCCGCCATATTCTTGTGGAGCCCGGAGGAGCCTCCACAGCCAGCTTACCCCATGGCACCTGTCCTGTTCATTGATAACTAATTTTATAAAGGGCTCCACAAATTTAGCTATGGGACCGATGTCTGCGAGGATTGGGCTGAAGGCCATCCTACTGCTAAATTGACATGCTTTCCACCTGTTTTTCACCTGAAAAATAGGGACAGTTCATACCAATTTCTACACCTTAATTTCCTTTCAAAAGTTCTGAATGAGTTGATGTTCATAGAGGGTGAATAGCAGGGAAAACAGCTGGGAAAACATTGGAGAAGTAAAGGCTAAAGGTGATAAAAACATCGAGGGGGGGAATTTTCCGGAGGTCAATGGGTGCATTTGGTGCTGGTTTTGCTGGGAAAAAAATCTGTCAACACTGAACAACAACTTTTATTTATATAGCGCATTTAAAGTAGTAAAACAACCCAAGGCACTTCATGGCAGTGTTATAAGACAAAACAGATACATTTGACACCGAGCCACATGAGAAGAAATTACGGCAAATGACCAAAAGCTTGTTTAAAGAGGTAGATTTTAAGGAGCGTCTTAAAGGAGGAAAGAGAGGTGGAGAGGTTTGGCGGTGGGGGGGGGGGGGGGTGTTCCTGAGCTTAGGGCCCAAGTAGCTGAAGGCACGGCCACTGATGGTTGAGCAGTTATAATCAGGGATGCTCATGAGGGCAGAATTTGAGGAGTGCTGACATCTCGTGGGATTGTGAAGCTAAAATGGATTACAGAGATAGGGAGGGGCAAGGCCATGGAGGGATTTGTAAACAAGGATGAGAATTTTGAAATTGAGATGTTGTTTAACCGGGAGCCAATGTAGGTCAGCAAGTATAGGGGTGATGGGTGATCATGACTTGGTGCGAGTTAGGACACGGGCTGCTGAGTTTTGGATGACCTCAAGTATACGTAGTGTAAAATGTGGAGGCCAGTCAGGTGTGAGTTGGAGTAGTCACAGTTGACAGTGTCAAAGGCCTTGGTGAGGTCAAAGAAGGCCATGTACAAGAGTTGGTGCTGTTCCCTACATTTCTCTTATAGATGTCGAGCAATGAAGATCATGTCCATTGTATCCCTTAGTGGACGGAATCCATATGTTCTCGCTCAGGCCAATATCCCCAGCATCGAAGCACTGACCACACTCGACCAGCTCCATTGGGCAGGCCACATCATCCGCATGCCTGACACGAGACTCCCAAAGCAAGCGCTCTACTCAGAATTCCTACACCGCAAGTGAGCCCCAGGTGGGCAGAGGAAACGTTTCAAGGACATCCTCAAAGCCTCCTTGATAAAGTGCAACATCCCCACTGGCACCTGGGAATCCCTGGCCCAAGTCCGCCCTAAGTGGAGGAAGAGCATCCGAGAGGGCGTTGAGCACCTCGAGTTTCATTGCCGATAGCCTGCAGAAATCAAGCGCAGACAGCAGAAGGAGCGTGCGGCAAACCAGACTCCCCACCTCCCCTTCCTTCAACCACTGTCTGTCCCACCTGTGACAGAGACTGTAATTCCTGTATTGGACTGTACAGTCACCTGAGGACTTACTTTACTCTGCCAATGATAATTATGATCGAGTAGTCAAGTCTAGAGATAACAAAGACATGATGAAGGTTTCAGCAGGGGCTGAGGCAGGGGCGGAGGCGGGTAATGTTACGGAGGTGGAAAAAGGCGGTTTTAGTTATGCTGCGGATATGTGGCTGGAAACTCATTTCAGGGTCAAGTATGACGGCTAGGTTGTGAACAGTTTGGTTTAGCCTCAGATAGATGCTAGGGAGAGAGATGGAATCAGTGGTTAGGGAACACAGTTTGTGGCGGGGACCAAAGACAATGGGTTTGGTCTTCCTAATATTAATTGGAGAAAATTTCTGCTCATCCAGTACTGATGTCGGATAAACAGTCTGACAAGTTAGAGCCCACGGAGGGGTCAAGAGAAGTGGTGGAGAGGTAGAGCTGGGTGTCGTCAGCGTACATGTGGAAATTGACTCCGTGTTTTCGGATGATATCGCCAAGGGAAAGCATACAGATGAGAAATAACAGACCCGATACACAGCGGCGGGGGAGGCAAATTCAGGTAATTATGACCTTGTTAACAGCCCATTAAGATGCATTTTGAGCTCACCTTTACATTTTACGACGTCGCCCACGGGGTGCACACTGCTTAGGGATCATGCCAGGTAAGCAGGTCAGGGGTTGTATGACCATGGAATCATCTCTTTACTTGATGGCTGCAAATGTGCTATAAAAGCTCCCATCTCACAGCTGTTCACTTTCCAAGCACAGAAGCTGCTGCTTACTGCATTTGGAAGACAGTTTGAACTTTATGCAGGTTGCAAGTGTTTGGAGTAAACTTTTTATCCAAAGTCACCTCATTGGAACAACCTCTCTCACCATTGACAGATTGCTTCTGTTATCTCAAGTTCACCTGCCATCTATTACATTAGCATCGATGCCCTTGCAACTATCTCACTTTGGTCCCCAGAATCCAACCACGATCAGCCCCAACACCAGCAGCACCAACAACAAGACCAACCTTCTCTGCAATCAACTGATGCTGTACACGACAGTGCATCAGCACCTGACCACATTGCTACCCAAGACGCCAGGGTGGCCTCACCATGGCCAGATTTACTACACTTGACGATATACACCCTGGCTGCCACATGGTGCAGCACTCCACACCAACACCATAAAGCATCCCTACAATGCCCAAGCCATTCCTTTCACACTCATCACCAATGCGGTGGGTACTCTTATGTCGTACCATTCAACGCAACTCACTAAACCACTTCCAAAGGTGCACACAGATCTGTACAAGAATGCAAAGTGTTGAAAATAAAGGTTTTAACGATTGACACCACATTAACAGAAACTTTACATGACCATTGCAGAAAACACCCAATTACATATCCATGTGTATTGTTAGTTGGTATAATTGGACTAGAATGAGGGTGTGTGAGAGGGGTGGCTCGTGAGATGGGAAATTGATAATGCAGAGAGAAAAGTATGGGTGGAGGTGCAAGGTAAGTTGGTGTGAGTAACGATGTGCAGGAGTGGGGTAGGGAAAGCAGAGTGATGGGGATGTGATGAGTGACACAGCAGGATGAGTTTGAGTTGGCTTTGTGGTAATGTTTCGTGGTCTACTGAGATCATTGAAAGGTTTGCACCACTACAGCCTGGTCCTCCTGATGCTATCCCTGCTTGTATCCTGTGTAATGTGCAACATGGCTGCATTGATCTCCGGGGGAGATCTCTTGCGCCCATTGGAAGGGAAGAGAACCTCTTTGCATGCTGTGATTCCCTCCATAAGCATATGGAGGGAGTCATGGGAGAGTCTGGGTGCAGCTGTGCACCTCTGTGCAGTGCTTGTCAATGTTTGCAACCCCTCAATGCTGTAGAACACTAACAGCACAAATGTCAAAATTAATTTGCGCATGGTCCCTTTAAGGAAACCCGTTCATGATGCGTCATCAAATGTCATCATCAGACCCACTTCCTTCAATGGGCCGGCAAATGCGCTGGCGGGCTTAACAAGCCCCATCAACGTAAAATATTCTACACAACGGGCTGGAGCAAGCAGCGGGGTTAGGACCCATCACCGACATCACCCGATACAGACCGCCGAGGTAGGGGAAATCGCGATCAGAATCTCAGCAGCAGTGGGGGGACAGGTTGGCAATATTTTTAAAACAGAATAAGGGTGATGTAGTAATTAAATGGATGTGGCAAAGAATGCTAAGCTCCAAATTAAACAAATGCCCAGGTTCTGTACCAGCGAGGTAAAACTGGGCAGTTTGATGAAGTTAAGAGGAGAGGCACATTGGAGTAGACAGAAAACAAAAATAATTATTTCTATTTTGCCTGCATGAAGTTAGAGGGAATTGATTTTGGACAGGCGGTTGGAGATTAAGTAACAACCTTTGAATCAAAAAAGGAGGCAGAAAGGTAAAGTTGAGAATAATCAACATATATATCGACAGTAAATCGGGGCTAAAGCTCTGCTATAAATTGGTGACCATACAGGGAAGGGAGGAGAAGAGACAAGTACAACTTAAACTGGGAGATGGCAATGCTGCAAAGATGGTCTGCAGAGAGACTTTGGAGGTGGCTAGAATGATTCATAGTATCAAAGGCAGCAGAGAGATAGAGAAGGATAAGGAGGGATACTGAGTCGCAGTCATAATCGTAGTTTCTTTGACTAGAGCTGTCTCTGTGCTAGGAGCCAGGCACCAAAGGGCAAGTTTTATGAATGAGCTACGAAAGGAGAGCCTCATCTGCTGCTATGCATTTCAGGAAATAGAAACATAGAAATTTACAGCGCCCGGCCAACAAAGAGCCACACGGCCCTCGGTCAGCAGCCCTGAAGGTTACATATAAATATATGAACAATGAACAATGGTGGAAAGGTAAAGAGCATCCGACCCAACCAGTCCGCCCCATGCAAGGGCGATACCTCCTGCACTGCAACATTCCACCCTCCACCCTAACCAGAGCCATGTGATCTCCTGTGGAAGGCAAAAATCAAATAAAAACCCAGGCCAATTGTGGAAAAAAAATCTGGGAAATTCTTCTTCGACCCATCCAGGCGATCAAAACTAGTCCAGGAGATCACTCTGGTCATATTCGATTCCCTGCAATACTTACCATCATATCTGCGCCAGCCAACAAGAGATTATCCAGTCTAATCCCACTTACCAGCTCTAGGTCCATAACTCTGCAGGTGGCTCAACCATGGCTAACAAGGGAAATCCAAGGAAGAAGCATATAAATTGGGAGAAAAAGCAGTAAACCTGAGGACTGGGAGAAATTTAGAATTCAGCAGAGGAGGACAAAGGGTTTAATTGGGAGGGGGAAAATAGAGTATGAGAGTAAGCTTGCAGGGAACATAAAAACTGACTGCAAAAGCTTCTATAGATATGTGATGAGAAAAAGATTAGTGAAGACAAATGTAGGTCTCTTGCAGTCAGAATCAGGTGAATTTCTAATGGGGAACAAAGAAATGACAGACCAATTGAACAAATACTTTGGTACTGCCCATTCACCTAACCTATCCAAGTCACTCTGCAGCCTCTTAGCGTCCTCCTCACAGCTCACACCGCCCCCCAGTTTAGTGTCATCTGCAAACTTGGAGATATTACACTCAATTCCTTCATCCAAATCATTAATGTATATTGTAAATAGCTGGGGTTCCAGCACTGAGCCCTGCGGCACCCCACTGGTCACTGCCTGCCATTCTGAAAAGGACCCGTTTATCCCGACTCTCTGCTTCCTGTCTGCCAACCAGTTCTCTAGCCACGTCAGTACATTACCCCCAATACCAAGTGCTTTATTTTTGCACACCAATCTCGTGTGTGGAACCTTGTCAAAAGCCTTTTGAAAGTTCAAATACACCACATCCACTGGTTCTCCCTTGTCCACTCTACTAGTTACATCCTCAAAAAATTCCAGAAGATTTGTCAAGCATGATTTCCCTTTCATAAATCCATGCTGACTTGGACCGATCCTGTCACTGCTTTCCAAATGTGCTGTTATTTCATCTTTAATAATTAATTCCAACATTTTTCTCACTACTGATATCAGGCTAACCAGTCTATAATTACCTGTTTTCTCTCTCCCTCCTTTTTTAAAAAGTGGTGTTATATTAGCTACCCTCCAGTCCCGAGGAAATGATCCAAATTCGATAGACTGTTGGAAAATGATCACCAATGCATCCACTATTTCTAGGGCCACTTCCTTAAGTAATCAGGGATGCAGACTATCAGGTCCCGGGATTTATCGGCCTTCAATCCCATCAATTTCCCTAACACAATTTCCTGCCTAATAAGGAGATCCTTCAGTTCCTCCTTCTCACTAGACCCTCGGTCCCCTAGTACTTCTGATAGGTTATTTTTGTCTTCCTTCGTGAAGACAGAACCAAAGTATTTGTTCAACTGGTCGCACATTTCTTTGTTCCCCATTATAAATTCAGCTGAATCTAACTGCAAGGACCTATGTTTGTCTTCACTAATCTTTTTCTCTTCACATATCTATAGAAGCTTTGGCAGTCAGTTTTTATGTTCCCGAAAAGCTTCCTCTCATACTCTAT
This sequence comes from Pristiophorus japonicus, assembly GCF_044704955.1. Lineage (NCBI taxonomy): Eukaryota > Metazoa > Chordata > Chondrichthyes > Pristiophoridae > Pristiophorus > Pristiophorus japonicus. The sequence goes on from NC_091986.1 coordinate 143,732,263, forward strand.
TTTCCACCTCCTAATTAAACCCTTTGTCCTCCTCTGCTGAATTCTAAATTTCTCCCAGTCCTCAGGTTTGCTGCTTTTTCTGGCTAATTTATATGCTTCTTCCTTGGATTTAACACTATCCTTAATTTCCCTTGTTAGTCATGGTTGAGCCACCTTCCCCGTTTTATTTTTACTCCAGACAGGGATGTACAATTATTGAAGTTCATCCATGTGATCTTTAAATGTTTGCCATTGCCTATCTACCGTCAACCCTTTAAGTATCATTTACCAGTTTATTCTAGCCAATTCACGTCTCATACCATCGAAGTTACCTTTCCTTAAATTCAGGACCCTAGTCTCTGAATTAATTGTGTCACTCTCCATCTTAATGAAGATTTCTACCATATTATGGTCACTCTTCCCCAAGGCGCCTCGCATCACCCAGTCTAGGATGGCCAGCCCTCTAGTTGGTTCCTCGACATATTGGTCCATAAAACCATCCCTAATATACTCCAGGAAATCGTCCTCCACCGTTTTGGTACCAATTTGGTTAGCCCAATCTATATGTAGATTAAAATCGCCCATGATAACTACTGTACCTTTATTGCACACATCCCTAATTTCTTGTTTGATGCTGTCCCCAACCTCACTACTGCTGTTTGATTGTCTGTACACAACTCCCACTAGCATTCTCTGTCCTTTGGTATTCCGCAGCTCAACCCATACTGATTCCACATCATCCAATCTAATGTCCTTCCTTTCTATTGCATTAATTTTCTCTTTAACCAGCAACACTACTCCACCTCCTTTTCCTTTCTGTCTATCCTTCCTGAATGTTGAATACCCCTGGATGTTGAGTTCCTAGCCTTGGTCACCCTGGAGCCATGTCTCCGTGATGCCAATGATATCATATTCATTAATTGCTGCCTGTGTAGTTAATTCATCCACCTTATTTTGAATGCTCCTCGCATTGAGGCACAGAGCCTTCAGGCTTGTCTTTTTAACATACTTTGCCCTTTCAGAATTTTGCTGCAATGTGGCCCTTTTTGATTTTTGCCTTGGGTTTTTCTGCCCTCCGCTTTTACTTTTCTTCTTTCTATCTTTTGCTTCTGCCCCCTTTCTACTTCCCTCTGTCTCCCTGCATAGGTTCCCACCCCACTTCCATATTAGTTTAACCCCTCCCCAACAGCACTAGCAAACACTCCCCAGAGGACATTGGTTCCGGTCCTGTCCAGGTGCAGACCGTCCGGTTTGTACTGGTCGCACCTCCCCCAGAACCGGTTCCAATGTCCCAGGAACCTGAACCTGTCCCTTCTGCACCACTCCTCAAGCCACGTATTCATCTGAGCTATCCAGTGATTCCTACTCTGACTAACACATGACACTGGTCGCAATCCTGAGATTACTACCTTTGAGGTCCTACGTTTTTATTTAACTCCGAGCTCCCTAAATTCAGCTTGTAGGACCTCATCCCATTTTTTACTTACATCGTTGGTACCTATATGCTCCATGACAACTGGCTGTTCAACCTTCCCCTTCAAAATGTCCTGCAACCGCTCTGAGACATCCTTGACCCTTGCACCAGGGAGGCAACATACCATCCTGGAGTTTCGATTGCAGCTGCAGAAACATCTATCTATTCCCCTTACAATAGAATTCCTTACCACTATAGCTCTCCCATTCTTTTTCCTGCCCTCCTGTGCAGCAGAGCCACCCACGGTGCCATGGGCTTGGCTGCTGCTGCCCTGCCTTGATGAGACATCCCCCCCCAACAGTACCCAAAGCGGTGTATCTGTTTTGGAGGGGGATGACCACAGAGGACCTCTGCACTACCTTCTTTCCACTGCTCTTCCTGTTGATCATCCATTCCCTATGTGTCTCTGTAACCTTTACCTGGGGTATGATCAACTCACTAAACGTGCTATTCACGGCATCCTCAGCATCGTGCAAGCTCCAGAGTGAATCAACCCGCAGCTCCAGTGCCGCAATGTGGTCTGTCAGGATCTGCAGCAGGGTACACTTCCCGCACATATAGTCATTAGGAAGCGTCTCTGACTTCCCACATAGTGCAGGAGGAGCATGACACGTGTCCGAGCTCTCCTGCCATGACTTTAACTTTAGATTAACTTAATTTGGCAACAACAATGATAAAGGTTATCTACTGATCGGGAAAAGAAAAAGAAAAACTACTCACCAATCACCAGCCAATCACTTACCCCCTTGGCTGTGACGTCATCTTTCGATTTCTTTCTACTTCTTTGTTTATCTTCTACCCCTGCTGCAGCTGCACCGGCTCGCCTCTGCCGACACTCGGGCCTTTACAGGTCACTCGCCTGCCGAACTCCTGCTTCTCTGGCCGCCTCCGCCAACACTCGGCCCTGTATAGACCGCTCGACTCCCCAAACTCCCGCTCCTGTGGCTGCCTCCGCCGACACTCGGGCCTTTATAGGCCACTCGCCTCCCAAACTCCGGCTCCTGTGGCCGCCTCCGCCAACATAGAAACATACATAGAATCATTGAAAATAGATGCAGGAGTAGGCCATTCGGCCCTTCGAGCCTGCACCGCCATTCAAAAAGTTCATGGCTGATCATTCCCTCAGTACCCCTTTCCTGCTTTCTCTCCATGCCCCTTGATCCCCTTAGCCGTAAGGGCCATATCTAACTCCCTCTTGAATATATCCAATGAACTGGCATCAACAACTCTCTGCGGCAGGGAATTCCATAGGTTAACAACTCTGAGTGAAGAAGTTTCTCCTCATCTCAGTCCTAAATGGCTTACCCCTTACCCTTAGACTATGTCCCCTGGTTCTGGACTTCCCCAACATCGGGAATATTCTGTCCAGTCCCGTCAGAATCTATACGTTTCTATGAGATCGCCTCTCATCCTTCTAAACTCCAGTGAATAAAGGTCCAGTTGATCCAGTCTCTCCTCATATGACAGTCCAGCCATACCAGGAATCAGTCTGGTGAACCTTCGCTGCACTCCCTCAATAGCAAGAACGTCTTTCCTCAGATTAGGAGACCAAAACTGAACACAATATTCCAGCTGAGGCCTCACTAATACCCTGTATAACTACAGTAAGACCTCCCTGCTCCTATACTCAAATCCCCAAGCTATGAAGGCCAACATACCATTTGCCTTCTTTACCGCCTACTGTACCTGCATGCCAACTTTCAATGACTGATGAACCATGACACCCAGGTCTCGTTGCACCTCCCCTTTCCCTGATCTGCCGCCATTCAGATAATATTTTGCCTTCGTGTTTTTGCCCCCAAAATGGATAACCTCACATTTATCCACATTATACTGCATCTGCCATGCATTTGCCCACTCACCTAACCTGTCCAAGTCACCCTGCACCCTCTTAGCATCCTCCTCACAGCTCACACTGCCACCCAGTTTAGTGTCATCTGCAAACATGGAGATATTACACTCAATTCCTTCATCTAAATCGTTAATTTATATTGTAAAGAGCTGGGGTCCCAGCACTGAGTCCTGCGGCACTCCACTAGTCACTGCCTGCCATTTAACCTGAATCTCTGCTTCCTGTCTATCAACCAGTTCGCTATCCACGTCAGTACATTACCCCCAATACTACGCGTTTTTATTTTGCACACCAATCTCTTGTGCGGGACCTTGTCAAAAGCCTTTTGAAAGTCCAAATACACCACACCCACTGGTTCTCCCTTGTCGACTCTGCTAGTTACATCCTGAAAAAAATCCAGAAGATTCATCTAGCGTGAATTTCCCTTTCATAAATCCATGCTGACTTGGACCGATCCTGTCACTGCTTTCCAAATGCGCTGCTGTTTCATCCTTAATGATTGATTCCAACATTTTCCCCACTACTGATGTCAGGCTAACCGGTCTATAATTATCTGTTTTCTCTCTCCCTCCCTTTTTAATAAGTGGTGTTACATTAGCTACCCTCCAGTCCATAGGAACTAATCCAGAGTCGATGGACTGTTGGAAAATGATCAGCAATGCATCGACTATTTCTACGGCCACTTCCTTAAGTACTCTGGGATGCAGACTATCAGGCCCCAACGATTTATCGGCCTTCAATCCCATCAATTTCCCTAACACAATTTCCCGCCTAATAAGGATATCCTTCAGTTCCTCCTTCTCACTAGACCCACTGTCCCCTTGTACATTCGGAAGGTTATTTGTGTCTTCCTTCGTGAAGACAGAAGCGAAGTATTTGTTCAATTGGTCTGCCATTTCTTTGTTCCCCATTATAAATTCACCTGAATCCTGAATCGGGCCTTTATAGGCCGCTCGCCTCCCAAACTCCCGCTCCTGTGGCCACTTCCGCCGACTCTCTGAGAGGGGATCTCAGAGAAACATATAAAATTCTGACGGGATTGGACAGGTTAGATGCAGGAAGAATGTTCCCGATGTTGGGGAAGTCCAGAACCAGGGGTTACAGTCTAAGGATAAGGGATAAGACATTTAAGACTAAGATGAGGTGAAACTTATTCACTCAGATAATTATGAACCTGTGGAATTCTCTACCACAGAAAGTTGTTGAGGCCAGTTCATTAGATATATTCAAAAGGGAGTTAGGTGTGGCCCTTACGGCTACAGGGATCAAGGGCTATGGTAGGAAAGCAGGAATGGGGTACTGAAGTTGCAAAAATGATCAGCCATGATCATATTGAATGGTGGTGCAGGCTCGACGGGCCGAATAGCCTACTCCTGCACCTAGTTTCTATGTTTCTATGGCCCTTCAAGTGCCCATCATAGCACCTTTTATATGTGGTGAGGGTTTCTGCATCCACTACTCCACCAGTGAGTTCCGGACCCTTACAACCCTCTGCATGAAGAAGCCTCCGCTCAAATTCCCGTTGAACCTTCCACCAACCACCTTAAAAGTATGCCCCCACCAAGTGAAATAGGCCCTTGCTATCCACTATATCCACTATATCCAGGCCCCTCAAAATTGTATACACCTCAGTGAGGTCTCCTCTCAGCCTCCTTTTTTCCAATGAAAACAAACCCAGCCTATTCAATTTGTCCTCATAGCTAAGATTCTCCATTCCAGGCAGTAAATCTCCTCTGCATCCTCTCTAGTGCAATCACGTTCTTCCTAGAATACGTCAACCAGAACTGCACACAATACTCCAGCTGTGACCTAACCAGGGTATTATACAATTTAAGCTATTGTATTCTATGCCTCAGCCAATTTGGCAAGCATTCCGTATGTCTTCTTAACCACCTTATCCACCTGGCCTGCTACTTTCAGGGATCTGTGGACAAGCACTCCAAGGTCCCTGTGTTCATCCACACTTTTAAGTGGCCTATCGTTTAATGTGTATACCCTTTCCTTATTAGCCCTCCCAAAGTGCATCACCTCACACTTCTCTGAATTAAATTCCATTTGCCACTGCTCTGCCCATCTGACCAGTAGATTGATATCCTCCTGCAGTCCATGATTTTCCTCTTCATTATCAACCACACAGCCAATTTTAGTGTCATCTGCAAACTTCTTAATCATATTCCCTATATTCAAATCTAGATCATTGATGGAAACCACAAAAAGCAAGGGTCCCAGTACTGAGCCCTGCGGAACCCCACTAGAAACATCCTTCCAGTCATAAAAGCATCCGTCAACCATTACCCTTTGCTTCCTACCTTTAAGCCAATTTTGGATCCAACTTGCCACTTTGCCCTGTATCCCATGGGCTTTAACCTTCGTATACACTACATCATATGCACTACCCTCATTGACCCTCCTGGTTACCTCCTCATAAAATTCAATCAGGTTAATCAAACACGATCTTCCCTTAACAAATCCGTGCTGATTGTCCCTAATTAATCCTTGCCTTTCTAAATGTAGATTTATCCTGTCTTTCATGAATTTTTCCAATAATTTTCCCACCACTGAGGTTAGGCTGACAGACCTGTAATTACTTGGCCTATCCCTTTCTCCCTTCTTAAACACAGGTACCACATTAGCAGTCCTCCAATCCTCCGGCATCATGCCCAGCTCCAAAGAGGACTGGAAAATGATGGTCAAGGCCCTCTGCTATTTCCTCTTTTACTTCACTCAACAGCCTGGGATGCATTTCATCCAGGCCTAGGGACTTATCATAGATGCAATCTCGCGATTTATTATCTATTAAAATTAATGGGCAAAAAATCATGGGGAATGCCCCTAGGTAAATCTCTCCACTGGTCGCACACATTCACAAAATTGTCAGCCTGCATGATCTGAAACAGACAGTAGTGGGAAATGTAGTTGAATGGCATTAACACATTTGAGGACTTTGGGGAAGAAGGGAAGCTTTGAGATAGGATGATAACTGGTCAGGGTGGAAAGGTTTAGACTTTTTAGGGAGGGGATGATGATGATTATTTTGAAGGATGTAGGGATGATGCTAAAGGTTAACGATAAGTTGATGAAGGCTGAAGGAAGACAGTTGGTTGGTAAGTATCTTGGAGAAGAGAAAGTCAAGCGGGCTGATGGTTGACCTCATGGACAAATTGTTTAATAAATGTACAAAGTATGGTTAGATACAGAGTAAAGTTCCCTTCACTTAGTCCCAACACTGTGTCTCACTCCTATCGCAAAATACCACTCAATACTGCACTTATGTGAAATTTCCATTTTCCATATTACCCACTGTGGCTTTTCTGATTGCTTTTTTTCTGCCAATCACTGCTACATTGAACTGTTGTTTGTGTTTATCTGATTACAGTAAAACAATTCAAAATGGATGAATATCAAATTGTAAAGCCTCCAACTATTTTTGCTGTTGTATAATTTTCAATTGTTTTGAAAATATATCTTAATTGAAATGGCCATAATTTGGTTAGTTTTTTTCTTTAAAAAGGTAATCATTATCTTGGTACAAGAACAGGATATGGGGAAAATACTGCGCTACCCCTAACCGCGAAGATCCAGAAAGAGCATCATCATTTGAGCAAGAAATGTCCTGTTGAGAAGGGAGTTGTCTTAAACGTTGATAGTGATGAGATCGTGCAGTTGCAAATGTAAGTGCATAGATATCTTCCAAATAAATTAATTGAAATCATTCCTAAAGTACGACCGACCTATTACAAAAAAAATTATGTCTGGTTCCCACAGGAGAAACTCTGTTTCATTCTGCCACTTAACACTTAGCTCAGCAAAATAATCATAAAACACACAAGTACATCAACTATAACTTATTCAGAATCTCATAACAGTGACTATAAAATTAGACTGTAATCAACAATTTGCAACTTGTAAAATGTAACATAACTAAAAACCATCTACATAATTGTACTCATAACCTACAAAAAATTAATTAATTTGGTAACATTTTAAAAGCAGTAATTTTGTAACTAAATCACAGTAATACCTTTATTAAGAATGATTTTAGTTGTTCTATAACTAAATCTATTACAGTGACAACTAACTGATTATCCCGTACACAAAAATATAGCAATAGTTTGGTACCAATTGTTGCATTGTAGTTCCATGATTAACAATGTAATTACAAATTTATATGTTTTCAATTACATTCAACTCTTCACCCATCCCTCCTTTTAAAATGTGTCTATTTATATCACATTCTAAGAGATAGGCAGGTGACCAGTTTCTAACCATCTTGATTGCCTGCACGAGGAGATCCATTAACTTGCCACACCCTATGATTTTAACCCTCTCTTTTGGAGGTAGAAATCTCTGCTCAACATCTCCAATAGATGGTTTTGGCGAAGAGAAGAAACTCATTGCGTTTATCTTGAATATGTGTACCAGTGTAAAATGGATGATAGCGAGTCAGCAGCTCGTTTAACATCTCTCCCGATTTTTACTTGAAAGAAATAGGAGCAGGAGTAGGCCATTTGGCCCCTCGAGCCTGCTCTGCCATTTAATAAGGTCATGGCTGATCTGATCATGGGCTCCGCTCCATTTCCCTGCCCGCTCCCCATAACTCTTTATTCCCTTATCGCTCAAAAATCTGTCTATTTCTGCTTTAAATATATTCAATGACCCAGCCACCACAGCTCTCTGGGGCAGAGAATTCCATAGATTTACAACCCTCTGAGAGAAGAAATTCCTCCTCATCTCAGTTTTAAATGGGCGACCCCTTATTCTGAAACTATGCCCCCTAGTTCGAGATTCCCCCATGAGTGGAAACATCCTCTCTGCATCTACCTTGTCGAGCCCCCTCATTATCTTATATGTTTCAATAAGATCACCTCTCATTCTTCTGAACTGCAATGAGTACAAACCCAACCTGATCAACCTTTCTTCATAAGGCAACCCCCTCATCTCAGGAATCAACCAAGTGAACCTTCTCTGAACTGCCTCCAATATAAGTATATCTCTCCTTAAATAAGGAGACTAAAACTGTACGCAGTACTCTAGGTATGGCCTCACCAATACCCTGTACATTGTAACGGGACTGCTCTGCTTTTATACTCTATCCCCCTTGCAATAAAGGCCAACATTCAATTTGCCTTCCTGATTACTTGTTGTACCTACATACTAACTTTTTGTGTTTCATGCACAAGGACCCCTGGGTCCCTCTGTACTGCAGCATTTTGCAATGTTTCTCCATTTAAATAACAATTTGCTTTTTTATTTTTTCTGCCAAACCTCACATTTTCCCACATTGTACTCGATCTGTCAAATTTTTACCCACTCACTTAGCCTGTCTATATTACTTTGCAGATTTTTTGTGTCCTCCTCACAACTTGCTTTCCCACCCATTTTAGTATCAGCAGCAAACTTGGCTACTTTACACTCGGTCCCTTCACCCAAGGCATTAATATAGACTGTAAATAGTTGAGGACCCAGCACCGATCCCTGTGACACCCCACTGGTTGCAGTTTGTCAACCGGAAAGTTAACCATTTATCCCGACTCTCTGTTTTCTGTTAGTTAGCCAATCTTCTATCCATGCTAAAATATTAACCCCAACCTAGTGAACTTTTATCTTGTGCAGTAACCTTTTATGTGGCACCTTATCGGATGCCTTCTGGAAATCCAAATACACCACATCCACTGGTTCCCCTTTATCCACCCTGCTGATTGCATCCTCAAAGAACTCCAGCAAATTTGTCAAACATGATTTCCCTTTCATAAAACCATGCGGACTCTGCTTGACTAAATTTTGTTTTTCCAAATGTCCTGTTACTGGTTCCTTAATAATGGACTCCAGCATTTTCCCAACAACAGATGTTAGGCTAACTGGTCTATAGTTTCCTGCTTTCTGTCTGCCTCCTTTTTTAAATAGTGGCATTACATTTGCGCTTTTCCAATCTGCTGGATCCTCCCCAGAATCCAAGGAATTTTTGTAGATTATAACCAATCTATCTCTGCAGCCACTTCTTTTAAGACCCTAGGATGCAAGCCATCAAGTCCAGGAGATTGTCCACCTTTAGTCCCATTGTTTTATCGAGTACTACTTCTTTAGTGATAGTGAATGTAATAAGTTCCTCACTCACTATAGCCCCTTGGTTATCCATTATTGGGATGTTTTGAGTGTCTTCTATCATGAAGACCGATGCAAAATATTTGTTCAAAGTCTCTGCCATTTCCCCATTATTAATTCCCCTGTCTCATCCTCCAAGGGACCAACATCTACTTTAGCCACTCTTTCTTTTTATATACCTGTAGAAATTCTTACTTTCTGTTTTTATATTTCTTGCTAGTTTATTTTCATAATCAATCTTCCCCCTCTATTATTTTTTAGGTCGTTCTTTGCTGGTTTTTGAAAGTTTCCCAATCCTCTGGCTTCCCACTAATCTTGGCCACTTTGTATGCTATTCCTTTCAATTTGATAACATCATTTATTTCCTTGTCATAACATACAGAAGGCTATGAAAAAGACAAATTAGTCCTGCAGAAGTGCATACAAATGGGAAATTTATGAAAATAAATGTTTTTTATCTTTAGTTCATTCATATGTTTCAAACTTAGCCATGATATTGTGGATTGGGTTGCAAATCTAAAATTCATAGATAACTATTTCATATTAACATGTAACTTTTTTTCCACTTTTGTAACATTAGAATTTGCAAGTGATGCAGAGCGACATAACACTACATGAATAAAAACATCACATTTATGTCCACATTTCAATTATGAATGGAATTTATCAGCGGAATTATTTAAAAGGCAAATTGATCTTTTTCTATCAGTTTCCTCTTCTTCTCTACACTCTGATATCATGTAAAATGACCTCTAATCACATTGTCAAGACAATCACCAAACACTATTCTAATCATATTTGGAAAGGGTCCAGCAGATTCCATTTACATACAATAATAATGACTTTACAGAGAAGAAGAAAAAAGTTTGGATTTTGTTCCAATGGATCCCTAAAGGTGAATAATTCTTTAGTGCCAAAACCCTTCCAGCTTTAAACTTTTATGCTGCATTATAATGTTTCAGGCTCCTATATCCATAAACAAGACTTTTATTAACACTATGCAGACACTGTGGTTTAAGCTTTTGGTTTCCATTGAAAACACAGTTGTCGCTCTCCTGCTGGATAAGAAGTTTATCTAGTGAACAGTTAAGCCATACAGGCCCCAGGTTCTGTCCGTGTTGAGTTGCTGCCCTCAGTGATGTTAGAGGCACTATATTTGGCCTCAGTGCCCTTGAGTTACAAAGGGGAAAATCAGCCATGTTTCTCCCTCCTGCAAGTGTACAATGGTGTATGCCACATAACCCATGTGCACTGGCCATGATCTAGCAAGCAGTCCATGTGTTGAAGAAAGGAGAGGAAAATTGGCAAAAAGAATTGCATTTACGTTTAGTATCATGATAACCATTATTAGGAATGTCTATGCTCTGATTTTACTCCTCGCCACCAAGATCTGAACCTCCTGCCTCAGAACATCTGGGCCGATTTCATGGAAAATATTTTGCACTGGCCTGCATTGTCTTTGGATGTCCGGGGACAGACCAATGCTCCAGGTTTCACTGTGTATACTGCAACAAGGTGCTTAGCAAGCGGATCCTGTGGAGAGTAAGTTCGGAAGCCAGGAACAAATCCTCCTATCCAGCTGTCAGCCTTGGCTCAGTATAGAACCCTTGCCTTTGAGGCAGAAGGTTGTGGATTCAAGTCACACTCCAGAGACTGACACTGCAGTGCAATCCTGAGGGAGTGCTACACTTTCAGATGCAACATTAAACTGAGGACCTATCTTCCCTCTCAGTTGGGTGTAAAAGATCCCATGGCACTCCCTGGCCAATATCTATCCCTGCACCAACTTCACAAAAATAGATTATTTGGCCATTATCTCCTTGCTGTTTGTGGGACTTTGCTGTGCATTTACTACATCATAACAGAGACTGCACTTCAAAAGTTCTAACGAAAGGTCGTCGACCCGTAATGTTAACCCTGCTTTCTTTCCACAGAAGCTGTCTGACCTGCTGAGATTTCCAGCATTTTCTGTTTTTATTCCAGATTCCAACATCTTCAGTATTTTGCTTTTGCTTCAAAAGTACTTCATTGACGGTAAAGCACTTTGGGATGACCAGAGTTCATAAAAGGCCTCTTTCTGGGGCATGAATGAATTCTTTCTTTTTAACAGAATGGTTATGCTGTGCCTAACTGAGGTGCAGGATCAGTTGCATCCAGTAAGGGAACCCCAGGAAATACCATGGGATACAATGGGACATTATGTGTCCCTGCCTTTTGCTCTGCTCTGCACCCAGAGAATGACAAGACTCTAGGTGCATGGCAGTGAAAATCTACCCTAGTACTTTTCTTGGGTTCTCTGCAGCCCTGTGGCCTGAACACTGAATTAACTAATTTCATCCTGAATTTTCCTTAAAGCACGGTGTGTTGGTGATGTGGTTGGGTCTATTGCTGCCTGGGGGATAGAAGGCAGCTTACTGTTGGATGTGGACACCCCTCATCAGAATGCAGTACTGTCCGGATGATCTGTGCCCTTGGCATTGGCCTGTTTTTTTCTTTTTTGGGGATTGCAGACCCACTGGGTGTAATATTTGTGCATTTACCTCCCAGTTTTCACGCTGAAAAACAGGGCGGCAAGTAAAATAAAAATTGAAATAAAAGACCTACTGCTCACTGACTGCCCAAAACCTGTCGGACTTGATTTTTGAGCAGGACTCAAAATAGCCAGCCAGCTCTCACGCCCAAAACAGTCGGAAGCCTTATTAAAATATTTATCTCGATGTCCCACACGATTTGTAGGACCACAATGCAAAGTATCTCCTGGATTTCTGATTGGTCCATGCTAAATACAATTGGGGCTGAAAATCCTTGACCTTGCTCCGCCGGGGTGAGTGCTGGTGACCTTCATTCATGACCCTTCTAGTGTATCCAGGGTCAGGGAGGGGTCATTTAATTTGGATACTGCCAGTGGGCAGCTATGGCATTATGTGCGCATCTTGGGCATCTGCAACAGGAAGGCTGGCTGGAAAAGAGTTGGGAAGCTGCTTTTAGCCGTCCTCTGAAAAGCTTTTACGCCAGCATTTTCATTAAGGGCCCCAATTCTGCCGCTGGAGCAAACTATATTCCAGGTTCATCCGGCAGTCCAGGTCGCTGGGACCAAATAAATTCTAGTGTAAGAATTGCTTGCCCTCAACCCCACCTCCCTTTGATGTCAGAGCCATGTTAGGGGAGGAGAGATGTTCTGCCTGCTCCAAACACTGAAAGGCTGCAGTCCTTGGAGAAGAGGCCAGCTTTTTCCAGGTTCTGCCCGAATTTTGGCCTTCACCAAGCCTCCTGCACCCCACTTCTGCTGGGCTTCAAACATTGGGGCTAAGAAATATAGCCCTGTTGTATGAGCTTAGTCCATTTGTACCTCAAAATTGCAACCGGGGTCCTGATTTGAATAAGTGCCCTACTGTTTGGAACAGGTGGGTATTCCGGCTGCCCATATCAGGACATACCCAAGATGCCAGCATAAACGGTGCGGTAATTGACCAACACTGCTTTTAAAGTTGTCACTGTCCTGTTTATGCCAGGAGGGGGCACTTAAAATTGGTCTCACAGACTATTGTCTGTCAGGGCTGTTCCTGTGAAAACTGTGGTATAAATAGGTAGGATAAACTCTCACCATTCATCTCAGTTCCGAAGCATAACATCTGCATTATGTAACTGTCAGTCGAACTGGGTGACTATTATCTTTAAGAAAAGAAACAGTGACGCAAGAACATCACAGAGGCTGTGTTCAGATAAGAATGTGGCCATGCCTTGACCTTGGGCACCAGCCATTGTAACAATGGATGAAACATGAATTCCCACTCCTAGGCAACAGGCTCATTATCGCCTGAAAGTGAATAGAATAATCTAGGATTCAAAATCCATGATGTACACATCTGAGTTCATTACTGCCACAGAATGATTACAGGACTTAATCATGACTTTTAAAGACATAGGGGATATTTTGGGGATAGGGTGAAAACAGGTGCTAAGTGGGCACTGTGCTAATAAGACATGCCTGTTTAAAAGTCTGGTTTTAGCCCGCAATTTGGGGGCTAATTTGTGATGACCATGATTTAAACATGCCTGGAGGCGCTAAAATGGAGGCCTGCAGGTTTAGCACTCAAGCACCGATTCGGAACAATATTCATGGAACGGTATATGTAGCCGCCACCATGCACTTATATTGAAGGTGTGGCGTCTGCTGGCTAACAAACAATGGCATGTATCAGGATGGCTCAGGTACTGAGGGAGAGGGCTCACAGGTTCTCAGAGGCGGCACTGAAGGTTCTGGTGGAGGAGTACAGAGGAAGATGGATGTCTTGTACCCGCAGGTGGGGAAGGAAGCCACAAAGGCAAATATTGTGGCAGATGTGGGAGGAGATTGCCAAGGAGGTCACAGCCAGGAGTCTGCTCCCAGGATATGGCTCCAGTGCTGCAAAAAAATGAATGCTTTGACACACATGGTCAAAGTAAGATCACATCTCACAAACACACTTAACAACTGCACCACCACCAGCATCACAACCTCAACATGCTTCATCCACCATCTAACTGTACACTGACATTCACACAATCTACACAACTGCAGCCTTCACATGGACATCTCACACCTCAGACACATCTCATAGCTCTTCAACCATGTATCATACACACACAAACACACCTGCCAATACACTCATTCACAATCACCACTCTTTCTCTTCCAGGACAAGATAGCACATAACAGACGCCAGCAGGATCTGACCTGGGGAGGGGGCGCATGGCTCCATGAGATCGTTCTCCTTGAGGAGATAGTGCAGGCGGTGATCGGGAGGAGAGTTGCAGATGCCGTGGCCACAGGCAGAGCAGGGGACATCTCGTCCAGAGGTATGTGGTCACTCCAGCTTCCTTAAAAAAACAAACCTGAATACTCTGTGTCTCAATGCGAGGAGCATTCGTAATAAGATGGATGAATTAACTGTGCAAATAGCTGTTAATGAATATGATGTAATTGGGATTATGGCGACATGGCTCCAGAGCGACCAAAGCTGAGAACTCAACATCCAGGGGTATTCAATATTCAGGAAGGATAGACAGAAAGGAAAAGGAGGTGGGGTAGTGTTGCTGGTTAAAGAGATTAACGCAATAGTAAGGAAGGACATTAGCTTGGAAGATGTGGAATCTGTATGGGTAGAGCTGTAGAACACCAAAGGGCAGAAAACGCTAGTGGGAGTTGTGTACAGACCACCAAACAGTAGTAGTGAGGTTGGGGATGACATCAAACAGAAAATTAAGGATGTGTGTAATAAAGGTACAGCAGTTATCATGGGTGACTTTAATCTGCATATAGATTGTGCTAACCAAACTGTAGCAATACAGTGGAGGAGGATTTCCTGGAGTGTATAAGGGATGGTTTTCTAGACCAAAATGTCGAGGAACCAACTAGAGGGCTGGCCATCCTAGACTGGGTGTTGTGTACTGAGAGAGGATTAATTAGCAATCTTGTTGTGCGAGGCCCCTTGGGAAAGAGTCACCATAATATGGTAGAATTCTTCATTAAGATGGAAAGTGACACAGTTAATTCAGAGACTAGGGTCTTGAACTTAAAGAAAGGTAACTTTGATGGTATGAGACGTGAATTGGCTAGGACAGATTGGCGAATGATACTTAAAGGGTTGATGGTGGACAGGCAATGGCAGACATTTAAAGATCACATGGATGAACTTCAACAATTGCACATCCCTTCTGCCGTAAAAATAAAACGGGGAAGGTGACTCAACCGTGGCTAACAAGGGCAATTAGGGATAGTGTTAAATGCAAGGAAGAGGTATATAAATTGGCCAGAAAAAGCAGTAAACCTGAGGACTGGGAGGAACTTAGAGTTCAGCAGAAGAGGTCAAAGAGTTTAATTTGGAGGGGGAAAATAGAGTATGAGAGTAAGCTTGCAGGGAACATAAAGATTGACTGCAAAAGCTTCTATAGATATGTGAAGAGAAAAAGATTAGTGAAGACAAATGTAGGTCCCTTACAGTCAAAATCAAGTGAATTTATAATGGGGAATAAAGAAATGGCAGACCAATTGAACGAATACTTTGGAGATTAGTGTTCCCGATGTTGGGGAAGTCCAGAACCAGGCATCACAGTCTAAGGTTAAGGGGGAAGCCATTTAGGACCGAGATGAGGAGAAACCTCTTCACTCAGAGAATTGTGAACATGTGGAATTCTTTACCACAGAAAGTTGTTGAGGCCAGTTCGATAGATATATTCAAAAGAGAGTTAGATGTGGCCCTTATGGCTAAAGAGATCAAGCGGTATGGAGAGAAAGTAGTAATGGGTCAGCCATGATCATATTGAATGGTGGTGCAGGCTCGAAGGGCCGAACGTCCTACTCGTGCACCTATTTTCTATGTTTCTATATTCTGTCTTCACTAAGGAAGACACAAATAACCTTCCGGAAATACTAGGGGACCGAGGGTCTAGCGAGAAGGAGGAACTGAAGGAAATCTTTATTAGTCAGGAAATTGTGTTAGGGAAATAGATGGGATTGAAGACCGATCACGGCCTGATCGTCTGCATCCCAGAGTACTTAAGGAAGTAGCCCTAAAAATAATGGATGCATTGGTGGTCATTTTCTAACACTCTATCGACTCTGGATCAGTTCCTATGGACTGGAGGGTAGCTAATGTAACCCCACTTTTTAAAAAATGAGGAAAAGAGAAAACAGAGAATTATAGACCGGTTAGCCTGACATCAATAGTGGGGAAAATGTTGGAATCAGTTATTAAAGATGTATTAGCAGCACATTTGGAAAGCAGTGACAGGATCGGTCCAAGTCAGCATGGATTTATAAAAGGGAAATCTTACTCGACAAATCTTCTGGAATTTTTTGAGGATGTAACTAGCAGAGTGGACAAGGGAGAACCAGTGGATGTGGTGTATTTGGACTTTCAAAAGGCTTTTGACAAGGTCCCAAGAGATTAGTGTGCAAAATTAAAGCACATGGTATTGGGGGTAATGTACTGAAGTGGTTAGCAGACAGGAAGCAGAGAGTCGGGATAAACATGTCCTTTTCAGAACTAGTGGGGTACCACAAGGTTCAGTGCTGGGAACCCAGCTCTTTACAATATACATTAATGATTTAGACGAAGGAATTGAATGTAATATCTCCAAGTTTGCAGATGACACTAAGCTGGGTGGTGGTGTGAGCTGTGAGGAGGATGCTAAGAGGCTGCAGGGTGACTTGGACAGGTTAGGTGAGTGGGCAAATGCATGGCAGATGCAGTATAATTCAGATAAATGTGTGGTTATCCACTTTGGTGGCAAAAACAGGAAGGCAGAATATTATCTGAATGGTGACAGATTAGGAAAAGGGGAGGTGCAACGAGACCTGGGTGTCATGGAACATCAGTCATTGAAAGTTGGCATACAGGTACAGCAGGCAGTGAAGAAGGCAAATGGCATGTTGTTCTTCATAGCGAGATGATTTGAGTACAGGAGTAGGGAGGTCTTACTGCAGTTGTACATGGCCTTGGTGAGGCCACACCTTGAATATTGTATACAGTTTTGGTTTCCTAATCTGAGGAAGGATATTCTTGCTATTGAGGGAGTGCAGCGAAGGTTCACCAGACTCATTCCTGGGATGGCAGGACTGACATATGAAGAAAAACTGGATCGACTAGGCTTATATTCACTGGAATTTAGAAGAGTGAAAGGGGATCTCATAGAAACATATAAAATTCTGAAGGGATTGGACAGGTTAGATGCAGGAAGAATGTTCCCGATGTTGGGGAAGTCCAGAACCAGGGGTCACAGTCTAAGAATAAGGGGTATGTCAGTTAGGACCGAGATGAGGAGAAACTTCTTCACTCAGAGAATTGTGAATCTGTGGAATTCTCTACCACAGAAAGTTGTTGAATCCAGTTCGTTGGATATATTCAAAAGGGAGTTAGATGTTGCCCTTACGGCTAAAGGGATCAAGGGGTATGGAGAGAAAGCAGGAATGGGGTACTAAATTTCCATGATCAGCCATGATCATATTGAATGGTGGTGCAGGCTCGAAGGGCCGAATAGCCTACTCCTGCCCCTATTTTCTATGTTTCTATGTTTCTATGTTTCTTACATGTCCACAAATATCCTTAATCCCCAAACTCACAAGCAATGGACACTAGTAGGCAGCAGCCAGGCTGGGTGGAAGGGACATCACAGATGCCACCTTACCAGGGGCCAAGATCGTGTACTAGTTCTGCTATAGAGGAGTCAGATGAGGACCTTGCTGGGCCAAGCTGCAGAAGGCTGATGTGTTTGGTAAACCAAATGCTTGGTACAATCGTCAGCCTGAAAGCTTACAGATCATGGCTAGGGTAATAGAGGAGTCTGCCTCTAACTTGGCCCATAGCTTGACACAGAGCCTGGAACCCATCCTCTCCAGCATGGATGTGGAACCCAACATCATGCAGCCTCTGATGACGGAGGTCACAATTTCCATTGCCATTATAGCGGCTTCCATGGAATGCCAAAAAGCTTCCATCGAACGACAAAGTGCTGCAAATTGAAGCTCAAACAGCTTTCATTGCACTACTAGCATCTTCCATGGAATGGCAAGTACTGCAACGGAAGCTCAACCAGCTGCCACGATGGCTCTGTGCTCCTCAGCTGAAAGAAGCTTGCAGAATGCCTCAGCTGCCCAGAGATCCTACCTCCAGCAGATCACTGGGCTGGCTGAACAGACACCCAGAGGTAGTGGCATGGGAATCATGGAGTAGGAACCTACTGGCCACTTTCCAGATGGCAGCATTCCTGCTCCAGTCCCCCATCATTGCCCTTGTAGCTGCCTATCTGCCAGGTGGCCCAGACTGTTCAAGCCTATGCTGAGATGGGGCAGTCTGTGGCAGGCCATCACGGCCCTGCTGCTGGGACTGGGGGGGGTCGTACTTCATAGAAGCGCCCAAGTAGGCAAGAGCACTTACAGGGTAGCCACTAAGGGTGAGCTCCAGGGTGAATAGTTTAATATTTGTATGTGCTACCGATTGTGCCATGTTTTTATTGTTTGTTTTTGCTTTAGATAAACACTGATTATGGTAACTTGATAGTGCTGAAATTGATGGTCTTTTTATTGTGTTCTTCATAGGGAAAGGATTATGCAGATGGTAGATTTCCTGATGGATCCTCAGTCATGGAAGGTAACGTGTCTGGCAACAGTGCTCCGAAGACTAATGGTGGAGGACGTCTCTCAAAAGCGGTCTTCCATTAGCTGTCGACGAGCATCCTTCCCATGTGTGGGCCATCAACCTGAAACCTTCTGGTGCTCCCCTTGGACCCCCTCATCTTCCTCCTCCTTTTGTGGCACAATTGCTGGTGGTAACACCTGGTCTCTCATGATCACCAGATTGTGGAGCATGCAGCAAGTCACCACAAATCTGGAGCCCTCCGAGTCATCCTCTCCCTCCTCTATCTGGCCTCATCTCCTCCCATTCCTCCTCCAGATTAACAGTGACCCCTAGCAAGATCCCCATGACCAACTACAGGTGTAGCATCCAAAATCCAGAGTTCCGGAATCCGGACCGATTGGTGGCAGGATCGTCTGGAATCCGTAAAATGTTCCGGAATCTGGACTTGCCGATCTCAGGCCTCACCTCACACACCGCTGCTGCCCTTACCTCAGGGCCCAACCGCTGCCCGACCTCGGGCCTCACCTCATCTTGCCCCACTGCCCTTACCTCGGGACCCAGCCACTGCCAGACCTCAGGCCTCAACTCATCTCGCCCCACTCACCGCTGCTGCCCTTACTTCAGGGCCCCGCCCAAACAGTTCCTGGATGGCGGGGCCCCGCATGAACAGTTCCTCGGCAGCGGCCCCCCCCTTTGATGTTCCAAAATCTGGAAATACCCGAACCTGGGTTCAGGTGTTTCCAGATTCGTGACGCCAGAAAGACAATCAAAAGTCCAGAAAAACACGGAATCCGGAATGGCATCGGTCCCGAGGGTTCTGGATTGTGGACGCTGCATCTGTACTCCCTTTCTCCTGGTGACTCCTAGAAGGTTTCCAATAAGGTACCGTAGCATAGCACTCCCTCTCTTTATGTAAAGTCCTCAGAGAATTTCCAGAATAAATGTTGATAGTGTTGATGAAGTCTTGACAAAGTGTCCCAGAAAGTCTTCCGATGAGTATCAGACGCCTTCTTCAAATACAGTGTATTCAGTCAATCCCCAGTTGCAATTGAACAGTGAAAGCTGAGCATGGCTTTAAGTAGTGCTCTCAATCCTCACTAACAACTTCTTTATTCCTGTTCAGCTGGTTGCTGTTAGGAGAGGTCATTAATTGCAGCTCTGGCCAGTAAGTTGGCATGCAGTCACCTTAATGAGCATAAGGAGCCAGCTTAATTGGTCATCAGAGCCTTAAACATCTCAAGGCGGCCGTCCCTAGCACGCACTTCAACTCTTGCGGTTAAGGCGGGCTAACCAGACATTGCAGCTCAAGACCCCAACTTGGCCATCTCGGAGACTCTTTCGTGCCTAAAATGTCTTTCTTTTTTAAAATATCTGGGGAAAATTGCCCCAAAAAACGTTCCTTTTCAGTCACTGAAGGAAATCACATATCTGATAAAACATTAACGTGTTCCTCTTTTTGAATCAGTCTGACGCTTCAGCAATATTACATACAGAGACAATCGTTGCATAGTTTAACTAATTTACAGAATCAAGCCTTGTTTTTCATTTGCACTTCTTAGGAAAGCATAGTGGTGAAATATCAACACATTGCTATAAAAATCTAAACGAGTTTAGGATTTTTATTTGGTCTAAGAAGCTATTCAAAGTAAAGAGCACTGACGCGTCCCAGAGATAACAATGTGGTTTGTATAAATCTCTATGTGTACACGTGGCTGTTGATACTTGTCTAGATTTTTCATCCCATGCATTAGCTGATCTACTGACCTACTTCTCAGTTTCGGTACTGAGCTATGACCAATTTTTGATCCAAACAAATAAGGGGTTGCACTACATACAACATTGCTTTAAATGGTAGCTAAAACATTTTCCCAATTAATATGCTTACAGGAATGCATAGTTTTACTCTCTGAACTTTCTGGACAGTCAGGTATATTGAGGTGTGTTAAAAGTTATCCATATCTGAATAGCCAATCAACACACCTGAAAGAATGTTGCTCAGCTAGCTGAAAAGCCACTCAATTGGTAAAACACTGTACTGTGGCCCAATCCAATTGTGGAGTCCATAATTTCTGGGAGAAATAGAGGCAGAGTGCAAAAGGTGTAAACCGCGATTTAGAGATCAAGATTAGCAGATCATTGTATACAGCAGGACAAAGTGCTCTCTATGGAATGAAGGGCAATGCCCAGACAATGAAACACGTCTGAGCGGCCATCAGACAGGTCAGTGAAGGACCACGTAGGAAGAGATACCAGAAAAGTATCCACATGGGTCAGAATAGTGTTAAGGTGAAAATTCAGACTGCGCATGAATAAATCTATCCTGCTCTTTATGGAGGTTAGCCATCAACAATAATCAAAGTATGTTGCAGTTGTTAGATGAACTTGTTTGACTATCTGAGTATTCTTAACTTGATTTAATCCAGTAACCTGTTGCAAATGGAAAAGAAAAGGGAAATAATGAATATCGTAGATTCATCAGGATGATTCTAGCATTCCAACATTGGGGAATTAGAGTTGTGAGAGGATACTTGAGATACTAGGGCATAGAAATTGACCAACTTAGCGCCTCCTGTTATTGCCTCTGTGGGGTGATAACAGGGCGCTAAGCACTTACTTACTGGGCGTGGAGCGAAGATCAACTCCCGCCTTATTCAGCAGGAGGTTTGCGACGGCGGTATGGCATTGCGCCCTGATCTCCTTCGCCCGGAGATCGTGACATCATCGCCGTGCGCATCGCCCCGGTACTGCCCCAGACCCGAACTTCGGTTTCGCCCCCTGCAGCATCGCTGTGCAAAAACACCGGCAGCTGCAGGGGGTGTTCAGCGGGAGGCCGGGCGCTTTGGGGGCGATGCTTAAAGGTCAGGTGGTCGATCAGCCTGTCACTCTGCTGCAGTGCCTCGGGCTGATCAGGCCGGATCACGGCTGCTGTCGGGGAGAAGGTAAATTCTTCTTTTGCAGAGTCTGCAGCGACAGCTCTTCTCTTTAAGGGAGGGAAGAAGCCTTCCAATGTGGCTGCACTGCACGGCCCATTGTGCAACGCTGCACAAGTACTGCCCCGGCTGCTGCTTCTTGCATTCCAGAAAGGAACTGGAGCGCTTGATTTAGCACGCCACTTCCTTTCTGGAGTGCAAACAACAAATTTTTTAAAAGTTGGGAAACATGAGCGTAGGCGCTAATTTTAGGGCAACCTAGAGTGCTGCAGCTGTGGGAGACTAAATATTGACTTTAATTATATAATTGATAATTACAATGGGCTCAGTCAGCTCTTGAACATTCTCACCAACATTCTGTAGTCAAAATTCTTGACATTCAGATCAGCTATCCGTAAGGCCATAAACCTTGTCTTGTCACTGACAATGCAGCACAAAATATTCATAAATGCATATTTATCTTCTAACAGAAAAGTACTGCCTACAAGAGAAGGCATAGAGCGCAGATGGGTGGAGGGTCTCAAACCTTTCAATCTTTTTGAAGATTGTATTATGGAGGTCATTGGTTGGGTTGCAGTACATGACACAGATGACTCGCAAGCTAGAAGAGAGGAATATGCTCAAAGTTGTACTGCAAAATATTCCCTGTACAGTCTATACAAGAACAACATGCATAACTACATGCATTGAGTCATCACTTTCGTTTATGGAGTATATCATGTCCTCAGGATGTCCGAAAGCATTTCACAACCAATCAGTTTCTTTTGTTTCAGATGTGCCCCACCTCCAAAAGCACAAGCTGAACCCTCTTGACAAGTTTCACTGCATTATTTAGCCTGCAGCAGCACTCAGCCATCCAGAGGGTTTTAGTAATTTAAAAGGTAGCATTCAATGAATGAATATTTTAAAAGGAAGCACAGCCTGAACCACTTCTCATGGGAAAGGGCAGAGTTGGTGACTGAAGAGGGGCTGGTAATTATTACTGCTACCGGAGTCTAGCATCACAATGAGTTGTTTTACAATTCTCATTTCACAAGACCTGCCATGAAATGTAGCATATTTCATGATGCACCAGACATTTTCCTCCCTGAAGATCATATTGCAAACTTGGTTCATTACAGTTACGGATTCTGCTAACCAATCTCTGCAAACACTTTTCATTGCCTTAACACAAGTTTTATAGTGGCTTTATTAAAAGTATATGCAAATTTGCATGTTTGTCTTTAACAAACCAAAAACATTATTGTGGGTCTGTGCGCTAACGTGCGCTAAATTGCTTCAGCCCCGAAAGGACTTTTTTGAACATGGACAAAAATATGCTAATGTGTTATGAATGCTAATGCACCAAATTACTACACATTAATGCACATGCTTAATCATGGATTTAACAGGTCCTTGGAAACCAGACAGCATGTGGACACTTGTTAATCAGCATCTATGCACTGACTTCAGAGGCTTTGGACTGATTATATACTGAGGAATTCTCCATATGCTTTACTTCTGACTGTTGAGCTGAACTCCATGGATGGATGGGAAATTTCCATCAACATCGCATCGTCAAGGTCTATGTTTCATAATCAAGTAGCATAAGCAATGCATTCTAAAATGGGCATTTAGTCCTCGTGGACTAATTCTATTTTATTATATTCTCAGCGTTAAGTTGTTGTTGTTGTGTCTTGCTATATCATTTTTTCTATGCATTGTTCAAACTGTACATTAATCTGTTACTTTTAGCTGTTCAAATTGGTCTAACCGCATGCATTTTACTTTTTTTCAAGAGTCTCCAGTGTACAGTACAATAGTTAAGGCGTAATTGTTAATCCTGGGCATATAAGACACAACATGTATAATGTTTGCTTCTTGGAAACTATCTTTTTATATAAACTTGAAAGAAATGTTGGGCGAAAGCTCCTAACAGCGAGCCTGGTGGAGCTGGCAGAAACCCCAAAGTAAACTTGCTGGATTTGCTATGGCTGACTGCCAGGAAGACCGAGTGGCTAGCCTTAGCGAAACTAGCAAGCTTTTCTTTGGGGTTGCTGTTGGCTCTGAGAGACCAGCGTATCGGGACCTCACATCCTCTCCCTCATCATGCTGAAGGTATTCGTACAGGACTCTCTATGTGGGCTATATTTCAATCAGTCATCAGATCTATCAAGGCAGACAAATTGTTGTTTGAGGACTTCAGTGGTCTGTTTCATGAGGGCTCTAGTTTTCTGTGGATCATATTGTAGCACAGTTTGACCACTGAGCAAGGGTTCCTGAGAGGAGTCATGAGCCAAGTGTACATGAGTCCTTGTCCTCAAGCAGCCAGCCTCTCACTTGCTGCGCTGGGACAAAGATTGGAGAGATGAAGGATTGTCACAATATAAATGTATCATGGCAAATGTCAGGAAAGCAGGCAAAGACCTGAATGGTGTGCTGCTGGTAATCACACACCAGTTGCACATTAATGGAGTGGAAGGAAGCTACAGCAATTCATGAAAGCAGTGGGCTCCATATGAGCGATGTGGATACAACCAATAACGCCCTGGATTTGAGGGGAGCCTAAAATTTGTGCACATCTGAGAATCCTATTCTGTGCTTCTGGATATCCAGTGGGAAAATTATGAAAGTGCTCTAGCAAACAGTCACTGCATATTGCAAGCATGAACTGCAGACTGACTGATGTAACTGATATCTCCTGTGGCAGCCTAACTGGTGAAGTCTTTATTTACAGCCGAGGTCATTTAATTGATTGCTGACAGCATTTAAATGTACCTGTATTAATAATCTCACAGTTAAAGTTGTAATATTATTTAGAATGGCAGGGATTGAAAATGTTAAGTTATCCGTCACTACTAAATTGGAAGTTGGCCATATTTATCCAGTGTTGTACTCAGCACTGGCATGCACATTCACACATTACTGAACTTCTCTGCCAGAATTATGCATTTTAGCAGCATTTTGCAATATCTCTGCCAAATGTAGTTCCATCTCTGAAACATTTCAGCAAGATTGATTACCCTGTAATATTCTCCTGGGTTCAGAGGTCTATATTGATCTATACTGAAACAAGACTAGCCCTAAAAGAACTCGGCTGAGTGTTTAACTGCTAAATGAAATACAGCAGAGATTCTCTTTAACTTTCTCTTAAGGACTAGAAATTCGGTATTGTCCCAGTTGGGGCGTTAACTTTTGAGAAGTTGGAAGTTTAGCATCAGACACTAATCAATCTCGCTGCCTTCTAAATTCAGTCTCAGCACTCAAAGAATGCAGGGGAGCGCTAAATCAGGCTAATGGCGCAGGTGAGTGGCATTAGGCTCCAAGCGATAATGAATATTAGGGGCTAAACTTTCCTATGAGCCCCTCAACGCCTTATTGCCTGCTGCTAACGTTTGGTGAGAATTTCCATTTTTATGTTTAAAGTAATTAAAACTAATCGCCCGGCGAGAAAATGGGCATTGCATCTTCATTGTCGGCGGTTTTCTCGGCGGCTAAGTGGAAATTTAGTAACATGGGCAGTCGTTACCGGAATGGATGGTAAGTATTTAAAATTTAGTCCAAGGCTGTGGTTGGGCCTAGGGAGGGGGGAAAACTTTAAAAAAAAAATTTTAATAAAGAAAATGTACAAAGCATTCCCAAGACACTTTTATACCTTATCACCGTTTTAAAATTAAAAAAAATACAGAACCTTTAACTTACCTTTCTTTGCAGAGTACCCACCTACCGCCCTGTTTAAGCAGCTTTTACAGAGCAGTTTTCTTAGCAATCTGGACGTCGGCGGTTGAGGCCAAACTTACGCCCTGGCGGTTGTTCTCGACGTTGCACGTGGGCGGTTTGGTCCCGGCGGGCGTGTTCAGATGTGGACGATACCATGAAAAAGCTTAAGGAGAAATTTTCGCCAGGTGGAAAAACAGCTGTACTGCTGAGAAAATCGCTGAGAAATGGTAGGAAAATCTAGCTCCAGGTGTTGTGTAATTGGGAGTGAGCATTGACGAAGGCACCTTCCAGTCATTAAAGGGGAGAGTCACTGGAGTCTGCACACCAACCCCCAATAATTCGGAGAGTGCAGAATGGTGATATGCTGTGGGATGAAACGCAACACTATGGGGACTAATCAGCCTTTATTTGGTTGCAGATACATCCTGCGCTCTCTGCCACTCATAACTGACTTTTGGATCAGAAATTTCTTGACAGCTGGGGCACATCCCTTTAAGTAGCGCCCTGCCAGCTTCCAGCTGGCTGGTCCATGCCTCCACTCCCTGGTGTTGTGTCGGCGTGAGGCGGTAAGATGGGGGCGCTACTGAAGTTTGCAGATTGGGCACCCAGCGAGCGTTGCACGCTCACTGACGTCATGATCTGCATGGCAAAAGGTGCCAAGGTGCGAACTTATCACCGGCGCTATGGGGTTGGTTAATTTGCCATGTGGCATGGGATTCGCCCCACCACGACACTACTGCCTGAGACTCGTTAGTGCTCCCATCATGCGCTAACTGGGGACACTAACATGCCGAATTTCTCCCCCTTAGAGTCATAAAAAGCATTATACCCATCAGAGTATTGTGCAGAGAATGCATTATATGATTGCTCTATCTATGAAGGAGCTATAAATAACTCAGACTGCATCAGAGATATTACTCTGTTATAGTGAGGGGCCTTAAATATATGGATTAGAACAACCTTATGAAAAGATCTGCTTAACCTTATTTCAGAGTTATGAGTGGCAGAGTGCTGATTGGTCCTTGGAAATAATGTGACCAGCAGATCTTTTCAATGACTTTATAGCAACCAAGCAGATAAGAGATTGAATTTCTGTTGCTCACTACTCTGTCTACTTCTACTCTGTCCTCAGCTGTCTGGCATCCACCATGTCTCAGCCCCAGCTTCAGGCTCCTTGTTGCCCCGAGCTTCTGGCCCTGGCTGTCTGGCTCCCATCCTCAGAAATCATTAACTTAGTTCTTCCCCTCCCAACACTGGCTCCATGCCCTGGCTACCTGCCTTCTTTCCTCTCAGCCAGCTCCAGACCTTGCATTCTGCTCTTTTCTTTCAGCCCTAGCCATCTAACTGCTTTGCTTCTAGCCCCATTCTCTGAATCCAGGCCCAGTCTCCTAATTAAGAGCATGGAAGACATCCTGAGTTATAGTTCCTACTCCTCTCCTTTCCTGCTCACCTTTAACCTCAGCCTGCAGTCTCTTCCTGGACTCATCAACCCCAATCACCATCCCCATTGCCCCCAAAGCCGTATTTTCATCTTCATCTTCATCTTGGTGCATCTTCATATTTAGCCCTGGTCCCAACCTGCAGCCTCCACCGTTACTTGCGGCCTCACCGGGTGCATACGATGTGCACATGCACGAAGCGCATGCATTTAAACCCAGCACCTGCGGTCTATCAAAATTTATTTTCACAGATCGCATGCATCCCCAGGAGAAGGGCCTTCACAGCTGAGATTTGAGCTATTTACCCAACTCCTGCCCGGTGTATGTCCTTAATACACTTACCCCTTGTTAAAAGCGTAAGACCTGCTTTCACCAGGGTAAGAATTTTAAAAGATAGAAAAATTAAATGTTATCAATAAATTTTATATTAAAAACCCTGTCCATTAAGGTAAGTTTATTTATAACTCTGTTAAAACATATTAAGAAAAATTCAAAAAAAAACATTTAATTTAATTCAATTTCTATTAATTTTAAATATGTATGGTGCTTTTTTAAAATTTATGTATTGTGTTTCTGTGTTTTTGGGGGTATTCTCAATGATAGTAATAGGAGCTCGATACAAAAGGAACTCACCATTACTATCTATGAGAATACTCCATTGTCATTGGTGGTCCAGGCCCACATGTCTCAGGGTGCTCGTACGCTCCTGAGATGCGTGGGCCTCTGTGCTGGACTGCATATCTAGGCCTCGGAGCGGAAGTTTTTGTTCCATCGGGACCATCAGGTACTTTCGTAAAATAAATTTTGGTCAGAGGTATCCGCCCGTGGGAAGCCTCCGACCACAATTTCTGACCGAATATAGCTGTAAAAGATCAATCATCTTATCACAGTTTAACAGATTATCTGGTCATTATGTTTGTGGGAGCTTGCTGTGTGCAAATTGACTGCCACATTTCCTACATTGCACCAGTGACTAGACTTCAAAAAGTACTTCATTGGCTGGAAAGCACTTTTGGACATCCTGAGGCTGTGAAAGGTGCTATATAACTGCCAGTCTTTCTTTCTCTCAGCTCATCAAATCTTTTAATTCGACAGAAATCAATTCTTCTTAGAAATGTTTACTCTTGTGTCATTGCATTGGTGTCCGAGTCAACATTTCTACCTCAGCCTGCAACATTAATAATAAATTAGCTAGCCATTCACATTTTAGCCATTTGTGGGATCCTGTTTCATGCAAAATGGCTACCGCATTGTCCTTCATAATAACAGACACTGCACTTCAAAAGTAATTCATTTATGAGTACTTTGAGATATTTAAAGATGTGATAAAGTGCTTTATAGACGTAAGTC
The DNA here is from genome assembly GCF_044704955.1 of Pristiophorus japonicus. Taxonomy (NCBI): domain Eukaryota; kingdom Metazoa; phylum Chordata; class Chondrichthyes; family Pristiophoridae; genus Pristiophorus; species Pristiophorus japonicus. Next base: position 143,760,207 of record NC_091986.1, read on the forward strand.
CTTCTTTCTGCCACTTGTGCACCCTATAGGTAACAAGCTTAGGTGGCACAAAACAAGTATGGGTCCAGTGAACAACAATTGTCCATAATTCTGTACTAAATTGACAAATTTATTTATAAAGGTAGCTGGAGGGAGAAATGTAAAAAAGGCAAACTAGTGTGGTGGGGTACTTTGCTATGGCAGCATTTAAAATATGTTCTTGGGCCGGGGAGAAGGGGCTTCAGTTTTCATCTGCTCATACTGCATCCAATTGCTGTTTGTGGAATCTTCTTGTGTTCAAAAGTACTTCAGTGCCTCTGAAGTGGCTCGGGCTGTGCTGAGGATGTGAAAGATGCTATTTAAATGTAATTTCTTTCTTTATTTTTTTTTAGGACACACAACTAAAGAGAAGCTTTTGTCTCATCAGCTCAGCAAGCTGATCTCTACAGATTCAAAGGTGGAATGACAGTGCACTCACCTATTCTCCCACCAGTATAGTACTCCCAGCAAATTCAATCATTTCAGTGGGGACTTGACCATTTGGTTCTGGCTGGATTGTTCGGATGAAGGTTAAGTCAGCAGACAGAGGAAAAATATTCTTAATTCTAGAAAATATTAAGACCTGACCCTGGGTACAGTTGCAGGTGTCTGAATGTCCAAGGATGACTATATTGGGCACTTTGCGATTCAAAATAAATGAATGTAGATAGAAAGTCTATGAGTTACCAATTGGACATTTGTTATGGAAAGAAAACTGACCATCTATTAGTGCCTAGCAGACAAGACTGTCTCATGTAATGCAATGTACTTTCTACACACAAACACCTGCACAGGCACTGATGGATTAAACTGACAATCTAGCAGCGCAGAGATAATACATGAACATAAAAAAATAGTATTTGCACATTCTACAAAATCAAAGGGTTTTAACAAGCACTAGTCATTTATTAATGACCAAAATTCATGACAACAGTATAACTTTTCACAAAATGTTCTAGGATATAGGAATAGTTATTGTACAATTATTTAGCAATGTAGTGTAACGAAATACCACAAACAGGTGCAACGTCCCGAATCTGGAACTCCGAAAACCGTAATTGACGAAAAAACGGACATTTTGCACGTAGGTGATGGAGTCATCCAGAATCTGGAATTATTGTCCGAAAACCGGACATTTTTGAGGCAAAACCCAAAATCCGGCATGGATTCGGTCGAGGATTCCCAACTTCAGACAAGAAAATCAATAGTTTGAAATCTGGAATTCACGACCGAATCTGTGCTGCATTTTGGGTTTTGCCGGATTTCAGACCTCGCCACTCAAAACCTGGCATGGATTTGGTCAAGGATTCTGGATTTCAGACTATTGATTTCGTCTGAAATCTGGAAAAACTCAAAAACCGGAATGGATTCGGTCCTAAGGATTCCGGATTTCGGACATTGCATCTGCAATAACATGTGAAAATAATGCTATACAGTGAGATCTGCATAAACTGTTTAAGTACCAGTGTCACGTATACCTGCATATTATTTGTGTTTTACATCATGTTCTAATCATTTAATTCATCTAACAGCTGATATATGCAGAATGTCATTCAGAAGGGAGGATAGTACATATGCAGTAAAAGATGGTCAGAACAGTGGCAAATGGAATTCAATCTGGAGAAGTGTGAGGTAGTGCATTTGGGGAGGGTCAACAAGGCAAGGGAATACACAATAAATGTAGGACACTGAGAAGTGTAGAGGAAAAAAGGCACCTTGGAGTGCAGGTCCAGAGATCCCTGAAGGTAGCAGGCCAGGTAGATAACGTGGTTAGGAAGGCATACTTGCCTTTATTAGCCGAGGCCTGGAATTCGAGCAGTTTTTTAAATGTTGGGGGTGTGGCCTATTCAAATTAGCTTTTTTGACAGTCTTGTGGGCGGGACTATTTTACGAACAAAGCCACAGGCTTCCCACACGCAGCGTTCCTGGGCGGTGTGACATCATGCGCTGCCCAGGACTCTGCCGATTCCAAACGGATTTCTTCATGTGCATTCGGTGGTCGGAGGCTTGAACTATATCAAACACTAGTTTGGCCACAGCTAGAGTACTGTGTGCAGTTCTGGTCACCACATTACAAGAACGATGTGATTGCATTTGAGAGGCTACAGAGCAGATTTACGAGGATGTTGCGTGGACTGGAGAATATTAGTTATGAGGAAAGATTAGATCGGTTGCGATTGTTTTCTTTGAAACAGTGGAGGCTGAGGGGAGACCTTATTGAGGTGTATAAAATTATGAGGGGCCTAGATAGAGTGGATAGGATATACCTATTTTCCTTCGTAGTGGGCTCAACAACCAGATGGCATAGATTTAAATTAATTGGTAGGAGGTTTAGAGGGGATTTGAGGGGATTTCACCTAGAGGGTGGTGGGCTCTGGAACTCACTTCCTGCAAGGATGGTAGAGGCAGAAACCCTCACCACATTTAAAAAGTACTTGGATGTGCACTTGATGTGCCGTAACCTACATGGCTACAGGCCAAGAGCTGGAAAGCAGGATTAGGCTGGATAATGCTTTGTTGGTCGGCGCAGACACAATGGGCCAAAATGGCCTCCTTTCATGCTGTAATTTTCTATGATTCTTTGGAGAGGATGTTTTACAAAGGTGTATGTGATCCTGAGTTGGTCTTTGACAAGTGCCACTTACGGCCTACATCTGTAAAGCCGAAGAGGATCCTCACACCTTTGTAAAATATATATTTTTTTATTCGATCATGCGATGTGGGCATCGCTGACAAGGTCTGCATTTATTGCCCATCCCCAATTACCCTTGAGACAACTGAATGGCTTGCAAGGCCATTTCAGAGGGCAGTTAAGTCAACCACATTGCTGTGGGTCTTTAAATTGCTTTGAAAATCTTTAAATGTATTAACATTTTTTCAAATCAATTTGAAAGTCTTTAAAATGTTCTAAAAGATTACAATAGTCTTTAAAAACTATAAAGAAACAACTTACCTTAAAGGTTTCCCTGCGACTTTCAATGCTGCACACAGTGAACAGTTTTTTTAAAGTTGGGGGCGTGGCCTATTCAAGTGAGCTTTTTTGACAGTCTTGTGGGCGGGACTATTTTACGAACAAAGCCACAGGCTTCCCACACACAGCGTTCCTGGGCGGTGTGACATCATGCGCTGCCCAGAACTCTGCCGATTCCAAACAGAATTCTTCATGTGCATTCGGTGGTCGGCGGCTTGCGTCCGTGGGAAACCTCCGACCGCAATTTGTGGCCCAATATCTATTCCTACCAGATTCACAGCTCTTTGTCTGCATCCTGGCAGCAAAGTTGTTCCTTGCAGTCACATTGTTGTCTTGTGCCGATTGGGAACAAAATTGCTTTTGATGTGACATCATGAAGTTCTACACCAGTGGCATCATGAATAGGAGCAACAGGTTGTGGGCAAATAAAAGTAACTTTCGGAATAATTTGACTGCGTAACTGAATGAGTGTAACATCGAAAGATGAATACCAAATGAACGTGAGTGTGAAAGGGAAATCATGCTTGACAAATCTTCTGGAATTTTTTGAGGATGTTTCCAGTAGAGTGGATAAGGGAGAACCAGTGGATATGGTATATTTGGACTTTCAGAAGGCTTTCAACAAGGTCCCACACAAGAGATTAATGTGCAAAGTTAAAGCACATAGGATTGGGGCTAGTGTGCTGACATGGATTGAGAACTGGTTGTCAGACAGGAAGCAAAGAGTAGGAGTAAATGGGTACTTTTCGGAATGGCAGGCAGTGACTAGTGGGGTACCGCAAGGTTCTGTGCTGGGGCCCCAGCTGTTTACATTGTACATTAATGATTTGGACGAGGGGATTAAATGTAGTATCTCCAAATTTGCGGATGACACTAAGTTGGGTGGCAGTGTGAGCTGCGTGGCAGTGTGAGCTGCGAGGAGGCTGCTATGAGGTTGCAGAGTGACTTGGATAGGTTAGGTGAGTGGGCAAATGCATGGCAGATGAAGTATAATGTGGATAAATGTGAGGTTATCCACTTTAGTGGTAAAAACAGAGAGACAGACTATTATCTGAATGGTGACAGATTAGGAAAAGGGGAGGTGCAACGAGACCTGGGTGTCATGGTACATCAGTCATTGAAGGTTGGCATGCAGGTACAGCAGGCGGTTAAGAAAGAAAATGGCATGTTGGCCTTCATAGCGAGGGGATTTGAGTACAGGGGCAGGGAGGTGTTGCTACAGTTGTACAGGGCCTTGGTGAGGCCACACCTGGAGTATTGTGTACAGTTTTGGTCTCCTAACTTGAGGAAGGACATTCTTGCTATTGAGGGAGTGCAGCGAAGGGTTACCAGACTGATTCTCGGAATGGCGGGACTGACATATCAAGAAAGACTGGATCAACTGGGCTTGTATTCACTGGAGTTCAGAAGAATGAGAGGGGATCTCATAGAAACGTTTAAAATTCTGACGGGTTTGGACATTTTAGATGCAGGAAGAATGTTCCCAATGTTGGGGAAGTCCAGAACCAGGGGTCACAGTCTGAGGATAAGGGGTAAGCCATTTAGGACCGAGATGAGGAGAAACTTCTTCACCCAGAGAGTGGTGAACCTGTGGAATTCTCTACCACAGAAAGTTGTTGAGGCCAATTCACTAATATATTCAAAAAGGAGTTAGATGTAGTCCTTACTATTAGGGGGATCAAGGGGTATGGCGAGAAAGCAGGAATAGGGTACTGAGGTTGCATGTTCAGCCATGAACTCATTGAATGCCGGTGCAGGCTCGAAGGGCCGAATGGCCTACTCCTGCACCTATTTTCTATGTTTCTATGTTTCTATAATAAAACAATGTAAATATTCAACTAAGGTAAGGTCAGGTGAGTTATGGCAGGTGGGATATCCTATCAATCTAAACACCTTTAGTGCTAGAATGAGGAACATTTTTTGATTGGTGGAAATTACCGTTAATGGGGTGGTAACTGACTCAAAATGGACTCAATAGATTTACTGCCCAGTAACGCCGCGCTTCAGTCGCTGCCAATTTGAAAGTGGCCTTCCTTTGGGTGGCTGGAACACCTGCCTGTTTTAGACAGTAGGCCTCTTGATTATATAAATCACAATCCCATGACATAGTTATCACTCAGACTGCAATTTTAAGGGACACATGGGTGGGCTTTCAGGGGCCTATGTAGCGGTCCTTCAAAGAAAGATAGAAATGGTAGACAATTTAAATGTAAACCAATGATACTATACATGGGCAGAACATTTACATAGGATTACATAGGATATACAACACAGAACCAGGCCATTCAAATCAACCTCATCTAAATCAATCAACATAACCCTCTATTCCCTTCTCCCTCATATGCTTATCTAGCCTCCCCTTAAATGCATCTATACTATTCGCTTCAACTAAACTGGGTGGTGATGTGAGCTGTGAGGCGGACGCTAAGAGGCTGCAGGGTGACGGACAGGTTAGGTGAGTGGGCAAATGCATGGCAGATGCAGTATAATGTGGATAAATGTGAGGTTATCCATTTTGGGGACAAAAGCACGAAGGCAGAATATTATCTGGATGGCGGCAGATTAGGAAAAGGGGAGGTGCAATGAGACTTGGGTGTCATGGTTCATCAGTCACTGAAAGTGGGCATGCAGGTACAGCAGGCGGTGAAGAAGGCAAATGGTATGTTGGCCTTCATAGCTAGGGGATTTGAGTATAGGAGCAGGGAGGTCTTACTGCAGTTGTACAGGGCCTTAGTGAGGCCTCACCTGGAATATTGTGTACAGTTTTGGTCTCCTAATCTGAGGGAGGACATTCTTGCTATTGAGGGAGTGCAGCGAAGGTTCACCAAACTGATTCCAGGGCTGGCTGGACTGTCATTTGAGGAGAGACTGGATCAACTGGGCCTTTATTCACTGGGGTTTAGAAGGATGAGAGGGGATCTCATAGAAACGTATAAGATTCTGATGGGACTGGACAGGTTAGATGCAGGAAGAATGTTCCCGATGTTCGGGAAGTCCAGAACCAGGGGACATAGTCTTAGGATAAGGGATAGGCCATTTAGGACTGAGATGAGGAGAAACTTCTTCACTCAGAGAGTTGTTAACCTGTGGCATTCCCTGCCGCAGAGAGTTGTTGATGCCAGTTCATTGGATATATTCAAGAGGGAGTTAGATTTGGCCCTTACGGCTAAGGGGTCAAGGGGTATGGAGAGAAAGCAGGAAAGGGGTACTGAGGGAATGATCAGCCATGATCTTATTGAATGGCGGTGCAGGCTCGAAGGGCCAAATGGCCTACTCCTGCACCTATTTTCTATGTTTCTATGTTTAGCCATTCTCTATGGTAGCGAGTTCCACAATTTCATCACTCTTTGGGTAAAGAAGTTTCTTCTGAATTCCATATTGGATTTCTTGGTGACTATCTTATATTGATGGCTTCTAGTTATGCTCTTCCCCACGTGGAAACATTCTCTGTATCCACTCTATCAAAACCTTTCATAATTTAAAAAATCTCTATTAGGTCACCCCTCAGCCTTCTTTTTTCAAGAGAAAAGAGACCCAGCCTGTTCATCCTTTCCTGATATGTATACTCATGCATTTATGGTATTATCCTTGTAAATCTTCTCTGCATCTTCTCCAGTACCTCTATAATATTTTTATAATATGGCGACCAGAACTGTATGCAGTACTTTAAGTGTGGTCTAACCAAGGTTCGATACAGGTTTAGCATAACTTCCCGACTTTTCAATTCTATCCCTCTAGAAATAAACCCTAGTGCTGGTTTTGCTTTTTACGGCCTTGCTTACCTTTATCGCAACTTTTAGTGATTTGTATATTTGGACTCCGAGATTCCTTTGTTCCTCTACCCCACCTAAACTCTCACCCTCCAAGTAATAAGTGACCTCCCTATTCTTCCTACCAAAATGTAATACCTCACATTTATCTGTGTTGAACTTCATTTGCCAATTATATGCCCATTCTGCAAGTTTATTAATGTCCCTATGTTTCTATAGCAGGAATGGGGTACTGAAGTTGCATGTTCAGCCATGAACTCATTGAATGGCGGTGCAGGCTAGAAGGGCCGAATGGCTTACTCCTGCACCTATTTTCTATGTTTCTATGTCCCCTTGTAATTTGTTGCAGTCCTCTTCAGTATTGACTATCGCCCCCCCCCACTGCCCCCCCCAATTTGGTGACATCCACAAATTTAGAAATTGTGTTTTTGATTCCAAAGTCTAAATAGTTGATATAAATTGTGAACAATAGTTGTCCCAACACTGCTCCTTGTGGAACACCTACCTTTTGCTACTGTGAATAGTTACCTTTTATTCCCTACTCTCTGCTTTCTGTCTTGAAGCCAGCTCGCTATCCATTCTGATACTTGTCCCCCGACTCCGCATTCTCTGACTTTGTTCATCAGTCTATTATGGGGCACCTTATTGAAGGCCTTTTGAAAATCTAGATAAATTACATCTTCTGCATTACCATTGTCTCTCTGTTATCTTTTTAAAAAATTCAATGAAGTTGGTCAAGCAAGACTTTCCCTTTTGAAATCCATGTTGACTATTCATTAATATATTTTTGGTTTCTAGATGTTCTTCTATTTTCTGTTTTAGTCGGGATTCCATTATTTTTCTTACCACTGATGTTAAGCTGGCTGGTCTATAATTCTCTGGACATGTTCTATCCCTCTTCTGAAATATAGGTATTACGTTAGCTATTCGCCAGTCCTCTGTCACTACTCCGTTTTCTAACGAATTCTTAAATATGTGTCGTAATGCCTCTACTATCTCTTCCCTAGATTCATTTTAAATGGGTGGATGCAATCCATCCAGACCAAGGGTTTTATCCTTTTATGAGTTTGATTAGTTTATTTAATATAGCCCCTCTTTTTATTTTAAAGGTACTTATCTCATTATTTAACTCATCATCTAATGTCATGTCCACCTGTTCTATCTCCCTGGTAAATACTGAAGCAAAATAATTACTTAATATTTCTGCCATCTCTCAATTGTTACCTGTGGTATTATCCTGTCTATCCCTTAATGGCCCTATTCCCATCCCAACCTTCCTTTTTTATTGATGTGCCTGTAAAATATTTTACTATTTTGTTTCATGTTCCTTGATAATTTTAATTTCATAGTTCCTCTTTCCCTGCCTAATTGTTTTTTTTTTTACTTCTGTTCTAATCTTTTCATATTCTCCCTTATTATGCACACCTCTGCTGTCTATGTACTTAATTTATGTCTCTTTCCTTACCCTCCATTGTTCCCTTATGGCTTTATTCATCCATGGAGTCTCATTAGTGTTTAGCTTGTTCTTTCCTTTTAGCAGAATATATTGTTCCTACAATCTGTTGAATAATGTTTTTTATGTTTCCCATTGCTGTTCTACATTGTGTTTTGCCAATATTGTTGCCCATTTTATTTTCCCAAGTTCTATTCTCAGCTCCTCACAATCAGCTTTTCTCCAATCTATTAATCTGGTTTTCATCATACTTATGTCCTTCTCAATTATCATCTTGAAGCGTATTATATTATGGTCACTATTGCCTAGATATTCCCCTACATTTACTTCTCTTATCTACGCTGGTTCATTCCCCATAACAAATCTGATAGCGAATACTCCCAGGTTGGGCTTTTTACATATTGGGTTAGAAAGGAGTGCTGTACACATTGTAGGAACTCCATTTCCTTATCCTCTTTACCTACCTCTTCTGTCCAATTAATATCAGGGTGGTTGAAATCCCCATGATTATTATTCTATGTTTTTTACTCATTTCCATAATTTGTCTGCATATTTCTTCCTCTATCTCCCTTCCACTATTAGGTGGTATGTAGACTATACCTATTAGTGAGATTGATCCTTTATTATCTCTATCCATATGGATTCTATTATTGTCTTGCTGATAGCTGCATTACTTTTTTCTACTGCCATTATGTTATCCCTAATAGGTACGGCTGCCCCACCTCCCCCTTTTCCCTATCTTTTCTAAACATGTTATATCCTGCAATGTTTAATTCCCAGTCCTGATTTTTCTGTAGCCATGTCTCAGTAATCCCTACTATATTTGGCAACGCATGATTGCCTCCAGCTCCCCTGTTTTATTACGGACACTGTGCATTGCTGTACAGACAGTTTAACTCATTTTAATAGGATTTCCTCTCACTTTATGTTTAACCATCTTTTCAGACTCCTGCTCTATAACTTTATTTATTCCCTTGCCATTAATGACTCCCTCACTTTATTCTTTCCTTTACTCTCTTTTCCTGTTTTGTTTATATTTAGGCTGGTTACCTTTCTTGTAGATCCCTCCCCCCATCTAACTGGTTTAAAGCCTTTGCCACCTCCCTATTTGCCCTTTCCGCTAGCACGAGTCCCATCCCGGTTCAGGTGGAGCGCGTGCCATCAGTATAGCTCCTTTCTGTCCCATGAAAAGGAACCCCTATTGCCCGCACCATACCTATAGCCACATGTTAATTCTCCTGATGTCTCATTCCATGCAAATTTGCACGTGGCTCGGACAATAATCCAGAGATTATTACCCTTGAGGTCCTGCTTTTTAATTTAGAGCCTAACTCCTAATACTCTTTCAACAGGACCTCCTCCATGTTCCTATCCATGTCGTTTATTCCAACAAGGACCACGACAACTGGATTTACCCCCTCCCTTTCTAAGTTCCTTTTCAGCTGCGATAGATATCCCTTGCCTGGTAGGCAACACACCCTTCATGATTTTCGTTCTTGACTGCAGAGGATGCTATCTATCCTCCTAATTATAGAGTCCCTTATCACTACCACATTACTATTCTGCTCTCCCCCCCACCCTCCTCCGCCCTCTGGACAGCCTTCTGAGCCATGGTGCCTTGGTCTACATTGTGGCTGTCCTCCCTGCAGTCTTTCTCGTTGTCCTCACAGGTAGCGAGTACATTGTACCTGTTGGACAGGACCAGTGCCTGCGGGAAATCCTTTTCAACCTCCCCTAAATCCCCGCTACCCGGCTCCCTCACAGTCACACTCTCTCTTTCCTGAACCTGTGCTTTTTTCTGGGTGTGACTATATTCTGGATAAAACTGTCCAGAGATTCTTCCTCCTCCCTTATATGTCAGAGTGTCTCCAACTCGCATTCCAGCTCAATGATTCTGAGCCGGAGAGATTCGAGATGGAGACATCTCCTGCAGACGTGTTTGATTGGGGCAGTCTCGCTGTCCACAAACTCCCACATACTGCAGTCCAGACACACAACCTACTCTTCAGGGGCATTAAACAGGTGGTTTTGGGTCAGCTGCCTGTTACACCCCCCACATGATTTTCCTTTTCATTGACTGCAGTTGAAGTGGCATGAATTTAGTATTTGGTGTTCGGATAAAACCACCTCTAGGAGGCGGTCTCACACCACGTTGGCTTTGCATTGAATGTAACATAACAATCAATACAAAATCAATTAAATGCACAGATCTCTGCTTTCGCTCACTTGAGAGTGATGTGAGTGGGCAGTATAACTTGATGCTGACAGCTCAGATCACTTTAAAACCAGGAAATGCTGTCAAACCTGCACAACATAACTATTTTTTTAAAAGCATACACTTTTGTTTATGGGTCTGAAAAGACTTGTGTAAATAGAAAGTATCTATTTTAAAATTAGATGTGCTTGTACTCTACAGTATTTCGCAACACATAAAAGCCTGAGACACTGTAGACTAAAAAAAAAGCTTAAGTTCTCTGTGTACAGCACTAACTTGTTTTCACAATGTAAAATAAACAAATTCCAGAAATCTTTTGACTGCTCTCGTGGCAGCATGATTTTTTTTCTCAATACATTGAGTCATCTGTTAGTCATAAAATAAAAGAAAACATCAACTTTTTTTTGCTTTTGTAAAGATTTGTGTGTCTCCACTCTCCTGCGTGAATCCTGATTCAAGTCCTACCTCCAGGTGTGTAAGCAGCAGATACGTTTCACTGATCTGTCAGTAAAATCCAAGGGCAGATTGTGGCATATCTGCTCCATTTTCAGCACTGGTATCTTATCAATAATGCATGTTTTGAACATGTGTTATTACTACACTTCTGTGGCTTACATCAAGCAGAAAAGTTGTGATAAGAAACAGGAATGAGCACTCAGCTTTTTTTCTTTAATTGCCTCTCATTTACCATTTATTCCTTGTACTAAAATAAATTTCAGAGAATGTAGAGATTGTTTTTAAAATATTTGGGAAAATAATTGGCAACTGTTTGAATTCCATTTGTTAGAGCACACTGACTGCCCACATTTGTTTTTAAGCCCTCCTTACAAAAACAGCGTGTAATAGCTGCACATATTTGGCCAGAATTGGTCTTAGTTGGTCTGTTCTTCATGAAGAATGCAGCCTGTGGCACTTTAACACACCCTCCCACTGTCTAGCATGATGTATAGAACCTTGTTTTAATATTTCATCTAAGGAATTTAATTCACCTCTGTACAGTATTCTTGGCACACAGGATATTGTTCCTGCCGAGGTGGAGTTCCCACTGTACCAGACGTGGTTTCCGGGACCACAACGTAAATCCCACGGGACATCAAAACAACAGAATACTTTTTGTGAGTGTCCCAAGAGCAATTCATCAATTGTGAAGCATATTACTGGTGTGATACTGAGCTACAAACCTGAAAGATCTAGGTTTGATCCCCTGGTTAACTGATCTTAGCCTAGCTGACAGGAAGGACAGTACAACCAGTTCCTGGGCTAGGAAGAATAAAAATAAAGATTAGACCCAGCTGTGATGCCCTTGGTTAGCCTGCCAACATTCACTGTCTAGACTCGCACCTGAAGAATGGCCATTTAATAGAGGTGCCAGAGGGCAGCATGCATTTTGGAACCATTCCCCAGCATGAATCAGCATCTTCAGGAGGGATGGGAAAAACTGTACATGTGTATGTATTCAGGATGAGGGATAGCCTGATTTCCTGCTTTGTACTCGTGCTGACTTTCTTTTAGTAAATTCATCGACTGGAGAAATCTCACGGCATTAAGAATTTTCTGCTAAAATGGGATATAAAATAAACTTTAGTCATAACTAAAATAAGCTGGAAAATATTGCAAATATATACAGCATTGATTGCATCAGCTCTGTTACAGTTAGCAGGTTGGAGGGTACAGCAGTGCCTTACAGGGTTATGATTTCGCAGAACAGTAGTGGAATAAAATGGGCAGGTTCGATAAATATAGGAATATAGGAAATAGGAGCAGGAGAAGGCCATTTGGCCTCTCGAGCCTGCTCCGCCATTCTATAAGATCATGGTTGATCTGATCATGGACTCAGCTCCACTTCCCTGCCCGCTACCCATGACCCTTCACTCCCTTATCTTTCAAAAATCTGTCTATCTCCACCTTTAATATATTCAATGACCCAGCTTCCACAGCTCTCTCGGGCAGAGAATTCCACAGATTTAGGGAAGAAATTCCTCCTCATCTCAGTTCTAAATGGACAGCCCCTTATTCTTAAACTAAGCCCCTAGTTCTAGATTTCCCCATGAGTGGAAACATCCTCTCTGCATCTATCTTGTTGAGCCCCTTCTCTATCTTATATGTTTCAATAAGATACCCTTTCATTCTTCTAAACCCCAATGTGTATAGGCCCAACGTACTCAACATTTCTTAATAAGTCAACCCCCTCATCTCAGGAATCAACCTCGTGAGCTTTCTCAGAACTGCTTCCAATGCAAGTATATCCCTCCTTAAATAAGGAGACCAAAACTGTATGTAGTACTCCAAGTGTGGTCTCACCAATACCCTGTACAGTTGCAGCAGTACTTCTCTGCTTTTATATTCTATCACCCTTGCAATAAAGGCCAACATTCCATTTGCCTTCCTGATTACTTGCTGTACCTGCATACTAACGTTTTTGTTTCATGCACAAGGACCCGCAGGTTCCTCTGTACTGCAGCATTTTTTAATTTCTCTCCATTTAAATAATAATTTGCTTTTTTATTTTTTCTGCCAAAGTGGATAACCTCACACTTTCCCACATTATACTCCATCTGCCAAATGTTTGCCCACTCACTTAGCCTGTCTATATCCCTTCTCCGATTCTTTGTGTCCTCCTTGCAACTTGCTTCCCCACCCATCTTTGTATCATCAGCAAACTTGACTAGATTACACTCGGTCCCTTCATCCAAGTCATTAATATAAATTGTAAATAGTTGAGGCCCCAGCACTGATCCCTGTGGCACCCCACTAGTTACCGTTTGCCAACCGGAAAATGACCCAGTTATCCCGACTCTCTGTTTTCTGTTAGTTAGCCAGTCCACTATCCATGCTAAAATATTATCCCTAACCATGTGAGTTTTTATCTTGTGCAGTAACCTTTTATGTGGTACCTTGTCAAATGCCATCTGGAAGTCCAAATACACCACATCCACTGGTTACACTTTATCAACCCTGCTTGTTACATCCTCAAAGGACTCCAGCAAATTTGTCAAACATGATTTCCCTTTCATAAAACCATGCTGATTTTGCTTGACTGTATTATGCTTTTCCAAATGTCCTGCTACTGCTTCCTTAGTAATGGACTCCAGCATTTTCCAAATGACGGATGTTAGGCTAACTGGTCTATAGTTTCCTGCTTTCTGTCTGCCTCCTTTTAGGGGCATTAAATTTGCGGTTTTCCAATCTGCTGGGGCCTCGACAGAATCTAGGGAATTTTGGTAGATTACCACCAATGCATCCACTATCTCTGCAGCCACTTTTTTTAAGACCCTGGGATGCAAACCATCAGGTCCAGGGGACTTGCCCATCTTTAGTCCCTTTATTTTACTGAGTACTTTTTCTTTAATGATATTGATTGTTTTTAGTTCCTCCCTCTCTATAGCCCCTTGATTATCCATTTTTAAGATGTTTTTAGTGTCTTCTGCCGTGAAGACCGATACAAAATATTTGTTCAAAGTCTCTGCCATTTCCCTGTTCCCCATTATTAATTCCCTAGTCTGATCCTCTAAGGGACCAATGTTTACTTTAGCTACTCTCTTCCTTTTTATATACCTGTAGAAGCTCTTTCTATCTGTTTTTATATTTTTTGCTAGTTTACTCTCATAGTCCATTTTCCCTCTCTTTATTATATTTTTAGTCATCCTTTGCTAGTATATAAAAATGTCCCAATCCTCTCTTAGAACAATATGTATGTCATTGTTTTTAGTTTGATACCATCCTGTACTTCCTTAGTTGGCCATGGATGGTATTCCTTTCTCGTAAAGTTTTTCCTTCTCACTGGAATATATTGTTGTTGAAAGTTATGAAATATCTCCTTAAATATCTGCCACTGCTTATCAACCGTCTTATACTTTAATCTACTTTCCCAGTCAACTTTAGCCAACTCTGCCTTCATACCTTTGTAATCGCCTTTATTTAAGATTCGGACACTGGTTTGAGATCCAACTTTCTCACCCTCCAACTGAATTTGAAATTCAACCATGCTATGATCATTCTTTCCTAGAGGATCCTTTACTATGAGATCATTGATTATTCCTGTCTAATTACACAATACCAGATCCAGGAATGATTGTGCTCTCTCCAGAACCTCAAAGTTTGACACCCGGTCTTGCCAACGTATGTGGAGTATAGATCTAAGACTGCGCATATGGAAAGCTTCCAACTTTTTGATGTGATGCCTGTAGGGTGTCCAGGTCTCACATCCATAAAGGAGAGATGAGAGAATGAGAGAACGACTGCTCTATACACCAACAGCTTAGTTGACAGTCGGATGTGGTGGTGACTCAACACCTTAGTACACAAGCGGCCAAGTGCCTGGCTAGCTTTACAGATCCTTGCATCAATCTCTTTATCCAAGGACCCATCATTTGATATGGTGCTGCCAAGGTACTTGAAGCTGTTCACTTACTTTGAGGTTCTGGAGAGAGCACAATCAACTAGCATCGAGGCGATGATCATGCGAACCCAGTTCTGGTGGGCTGGACATGTCATCCGCATAGATGAGTCAAGGATCCCTCATCAGCTTCTTCACGGCGAGCTCTGTGAAGGTCAAAGACATCAGGGGCGCCCCCGCAAGCACTACAAAGATTGCATCAAGGCTAACCTCCAGTACTGTGGCATCCGACCAAAGGACCTTGACAATACAGCAGCTAATAAAATCCAGTGGCAAACCCTCACGAGGACTGCCTGCCAGACCTTCGAAGAAAGCCGATGTCAACACCTGCGGGACACTAGGGATAGACGACATCAGGTGGCAGTACTGTCAGCATCAGGCACATCAAACTTCCCTTATCCGGTGTGCAAGAGACTATGTGCATCCAGGATTGGCCTATACAGCCACGTGAAGACACATGCCATTGATGATTAGCACATCAATGTCTTTGTTGGATACGACAGACTACCAAGATCCAGGATAGCCTGCTCCCTTGTTTGTTCCGCAATGTACTGTTCAAGGAAACCATCCTGGATACACTCTATGAACCCTTCCTCAAGGCTACCTTGGCCAATTTGATTTTCCCAATCAAAATGAAAATTAAAGACACCCATAATTATTGCCATACCTTTCTCACAAGCCTCCATTATCTCTTGATTTAAACTTCGTCCAACAGTTTAGCTAATATTAGGGAGCTTATAGATTATGCCCACCAGTTAATGTTTCCCCTTATTATTTCTTATCTCCACCCAAACTGATTCTAATCTTGATCTTCTGAGCCAATATCGTTTCTCACTACTGCACAGATCTCATGCTTTATTAACAGGTCGAGCAAACCACTCTGCCAGATTACTGCTCAGGCAGTGAAGATGAAAATCTATTACCCCTGTTTACATTCTGTTTAATGATTTGCTTTACATTTTACACTCGAGTTTTATCTGAACAGAACTAGCGAGAATAATAAATGGGTATGATCTGATAGCCATTACAGAGACGTGGTTGCAAGGTGACCCCGGCTGAGAATTGAATATTCAGATGTATTTGATCATTCAGAGGGAAAGGCAGAAAGGAAAAGGAGGCAGGGTAGCTCTGTTAATAAAGGATGAGATCAGTGCAGTACTGAGAAATGATATTGGCTCAGAAAATCGAGATGTAGAATTAGGTTGGGTGGAGATAAGAAATAATATGGGAAAGATTTCACTGGTGGGAGTAGTCTACAGGCCCCCTAACAGTAGCCGCACTGTAGAACAGAGTATAAATTAAGAAATAATGGAGGTTTGTAAGAAAGGTATGGCAATAATCATGGGTGATTTTAATCTTCATATTAATTGAATAAATCAAATTGGCAAAGGTAGTCTTGAGAAAGAGTTCATAGAGTGTATGTGGGATGGTTTCTTAGAACAATATGTTGTGGAACCAACCAGGGAGCAGGCTATTTTAGATCTGGTAATGTTTAATGAGACTGGATTAATTAATGGTCTCATAGTAAAGGATCCTCTTGGGAAGAGTGATCATAGCATGGTAGAAGTTCGAATTCAGTTTGAGCGTGAGAAAGCTAGGTCTCAAACTAGTGTCTTGAACTTAAATAAAGGCAATTACAAAGATATGAAGGCAGAGTTGGCTAAAGTGAACTTGGAAAATAAATTAAGGGTAAGACGGTAGATAACCAAAGGCAAACATTTAAGGAGATATTTCATAAAGGCATACAATGTTGCGAATAATAGTAGAAACCTGCAAAGGACGACTAAAAAAATGATAGAGAAGATAGTTTATGAGAGTAAACAAGCAGGAAATATAAAAACAGACAGTAAGAACTTCTACAGGTATATAAAAAGGAAGAGTGTAGCTAAAGTAAACGTTGATCCCTTAGAGGGTGAGACTGGGGAATTAATAATGGGAAACAGGGAAATGGCAGACTTTGAACAAATATTTTGTATCGGTCTTCACAGTAGAAGACACTAAAAGCATCCCATAAATTGATAATCAATGGGCTATTGTTGCAGGGGAGGGAAACTTAAAACAATCATTATCACTAGAGAAAAAGTACTAGGCAAACTAATGCGACTAAAGGTGAACAAGTCCCCTGGACCTGATGGCCTGCATCCTAGAGTCTTGAAAGAAGTGCCTGCAGAGGTAGTGGATGTATTGGTTGTAATCTACCAAAATTCCCTGGATTCTGGAGAGGTCCCAGCAGATTGGAAAACCGCAAATGTAACTCTCTTTTTAAGAAATGAGGCAGACAGAAAGCAGGAAACTATAGACCAGTTAGCCTAACATTTGTTATTGGGAAAATGCTGGAGTCCATTATTAAGGAAGCAGTAGCAGGACATTTCGAAAATCATCATGCAGTCTAGCAGAGTCAGCATGGTTTTATGAAAGGGAAATCATGTTTGACAAAGTTGCTGGAGTTCTTTGAGGATGTAATGAGCAGGGTGGATAAAGGGGAACCGGTAGATGTCGTGTATTTGGATTTCCAGAAGGCATTCGATAAGTTGCCATAAAAAAGGTTACTGCACAAGATAAGAGCTCACAGGGTTGGGGGTAATATATTAGCATTGAATAGAGGATTTTCTAACTACCAGAAAGCAGAGAGTCAGGTTAAATAGGTAATTTTCCGGTTGGCAAATGGTAACTAGTGAGGTGCCACAGGGATCAGTGTTGGGGCCTCAACTATTTACAATTTATATAAATGACTTAGATGAAGGGATCGAGTGTAATGTAGCCAAACTTGCTGATGATACAAAGATAGGTGGGAAAGCAAGTTGTGAGGAGGATGGAAAGAATCTGCAAAAGGATATAGATAGGCTAAGTGCATGGGCAAAAATTTGGCAGATGGAGTATAACATGGGAAAGTGTGAGGTCATCCACTTTGGTAGGAAAAATAAAAAAACAAATTATTATTTAAATGGGGAGAGATTACAGAGGGATCTGGGGAGCCTTGTACATGAAACTCAAAAAGTTAGTGTGCAGATAAAGCAAATAATTAGGAAAACAAATGGAATGTTAGCTTTTATTGATGGAGTATAAAAGGAAGGCCTGCTGTAATTGTACATGGCGTTGGTGAGACCTAACCTGGAGTACTGCATACAGTATTGGTCTCCTTATTTAAGGAAGGATATACTTGCATTGGAGGCAATTCAGAGAAGGTTCATGAGATTGATTCCTGAGATGAAGGGTTTGTTAAATGAAGAAAGGTTGAGCAGGTTGGGCCTATACTCACTGGAGTTTAGAAGAATGAGCGGTGATCTTATTGAAACGTATAAGATTCTGAGGGGGCTTGACAGGTTAGATGCAGAGAGAATGTTTCCTTTCGTGGGGGAATCTAGAACAAGGGAGCATAGTCTCAGAATAAGGGTTCGCCTATTCAAAATGGAAATGAGAAAGAATTTCTTCTCTCAGAGGGTCGTGAATCTTTGGAATTCTTTACCTCAGAGAGCTGTGGAGGCTGGGTCATTGAATCATTTTAAGGTGGAGATAGATAGATTTTTGAAGGATCTGGGAGTCAAGGGTTATGGGGAGAGAGCAGGGAAGTGGAGTTGAGGCCAAGATCAGATCTGCCATGATCTTACTGAATGGTGGAGCAGGCTCAAGAGGTCAGGTGGCCTCCTGCCCCTATTTCTTATGTTCTTATGTGAATTATGTCATTACTTATGGAATTCACTGCAGATGAAATATTAACCAACTAGTTCCAAGTCTTGTCCTGCCATCTGGCACCTAATATCAACCAACAGAGGTATTAGGAATAGCAATCTGCCGCAATCAATCTTAAGTAAAAGTTCCATAATTTGATACATTAGCTACCAACTGATATTTAACCTCAATAATTCTGCTATTAGTAAATTTGCCAACCTTGAGATTAGAATTAAAGATTTCTTGATTTTAGGTTACAACTCAGGAATCCAGGACAAGACCGATAGTTCCATTTGGTTTCTAGTGTTGATCCTTGCCATGGACTGACATATAACAAAGAGACTGGTGATCCTATTTCTCAAAACAAAGGGATAATTCCTAACGAGTTGTGGGACTGAGGCTTTCAAACATGCACTTTCTGAGAACAAAATTTCATTTGCAAAAAAGTACAAGCAAATCATGACTATTTGCAATTATGATTCTTTAATATTTATTAAACAGCTAACAAGCCACTCAGCTTATCAATTTCAAGAAGTTCATTAATCCAACTCTAATGTGGAATGTCTAATTCCCAGTGAAACAGACTAAAAGATAATTGTTGTTAGCAACGTTGGAGTAAATGTGTTACCTTTTGCACTCCAAGCACTTAGTTTCTCGTGCCAGCAACTTGTATTGGGAATTCAGGCACATATCCAGAGTGTCCATCTGTTATCTTTCATTGTGCAGAAAGTTAAAGTCCTGATTTTAACACCCCACCCCTGGCCTGGCAGGAACAGTGTAGGTTAACATGGTGTAGGGGTTACACCGCGTTCCTGAAACATTCCTCCATCCACACCATCATCTTAACTCACTTTAGATCATGCACAGGAAGCCCACGCACTCCAGACATATGGGGATCTAATTTAAACGACAAAGTTGTGGTTTGAAGAAACATAGAAAATAGGTGCAGGAGTAGGCCATTCAGCCCTTCTAGCCTGCACCGCCATTCAATGAGTTCATGGCTGAACATGCAACTTCAGTACCCCCTTCCTGCTTTCTCACCATACCCCTTGATCCCCTGAGTAGTAAGGACTTCATCTAACTCCCTTTTGAATATATTTAGTGAATTGGCCTCAACTACTTTCTGTGGTAGAGAATTCCACATTCAGATGTGCCTGCCATTTTAACGGCAGGCCGTCTAAGGCCACACAGTCTCAAACCCGCCAGCATTTCAGCACTGTGGCCACAGGAGGCCCAGGTATGTTTATATTTTACTTTTTAAAAGTTCCTTGTGGGCAGTGCTCCCACTGAACCCATAAGGATACATATCCCCTCCCTGATCTCCACTTCATGCACGTTGCCAGGGACTGTTTCTGTGGGTCACCAGCAGCAATTTGAGCCCTACCCTCCATCACTTTCTACTCCCACCTGCCCCCACACCCCTGATTCCATCTTTGCATTAAAATCAACCTTAAAGTATTAGTTGTTCAAAAGCCAAACAAAATGTCTGACTTCTGAGACGTCCCCTTAGGGTGCTGAAAAGACATAGTGGCATTAAAGTTGAGACCAATTTTGAATTCACTGATAGTTATATTGCAGATAGTTGACTTTTCCCTGCAGGTCAACATGAATCAGGGTGAGCTTGAGCGTCCGAGTGCACTGTGCATCTAGCAAGCCCAGGTAGCTGACTTATTTGGAATAAACCCATGTTCTGGAGTAGTACTTTCCTGTTGCCTCCCCACTTCCCGGTCACACTCTGACAATAGATGTTCAAATACCTGCTACATTCAGGCAGAAAGCTCCTTTGTACTATTCACATCTCACACTTCTGTGTGATACTTCAAATTTTTCCCCTATGTTAGCTCACTAATATCAGGTTTAACCTGAGCAAAATTGTTTCTTTCTTTTTTTCTGCAGCTGTAAAATTACATTGATTTTTCCGCACAGAATCAGGCCATTCGGTCCAACTGGTTTATAGCGGTGTTTACCCAGATTACAAAAATGTTACACAGATTCATTGCAATGACATTACAGCCTTGCTATGTAAACATTTTTATTTTTCTCACATACCACTAGCCTTTTTTTCTCCTTTTTGTGGAGATACACTTGCTTAGAGCAGTATTAAATATGTGCATTGATGCTTTCTCCCGACATCATTTTTTTGGTCACATCTTTTTTTGCAAACGCTAGCAACTCTGGCCCCAAGTTGTTAATTTTGTCAATTTGACTGAAAGACAATAGCTGCAATATTGTGATGTTGGCCATTGTGGGATTATGCTCTCACATCACATGGGAAAAACCATGTCAGCAGCAGGGAGGGTTGGGCTCACCAAAATTTGCGAGGCTATGCCTTTCTACTAACTGTAATCGGCTGTCAGGACTTGGAAAACGGGTGCTGGCAACAAGGACCAGCATTCAACACTACTGTAGGAAGAGCTGGTAGAGACGCGAAGAAAATATGCAACCTCCACTTCAAAACAACTTAATGTGGGTGGGCAGCAATGCAATTAAGTATTTCTGCTTTCATCAAACAAAACATAACTTTTCAATATACTCTCAGAATAGCAAGGTACTTTTAAGAATCCAACGACAGCAGGCCAGGCCACATCATTGACTTACTAATTTTGCTATTTTATATGGGCATAGGGAGCACTAGGGGCAGAGCTCACCGAAACAACATGAATTTCTTTGTGGAAATTCATTAATATAACTGCTCCTTGGCAAAGACACTGATGCTGGCTGGCAGCACAGCTTCCCTCTGTTCAAATGTTTTTCCTGCTGCAAATTACAGCACACAGCAAATCAGGCAGGCGCCCAAAATCCCTATCCATGATCACTCACATTGTACACAAATATTTCCTTTATGTGCGGTATTTTTCTATATGCATAGTAGCTTTGCTTAATTTGAAGTATTTTGCTATTAATACTTTCTTATGATGCCACAGATACTCAAAGCTCCTACATCACAATCATCTTTATTACTCGTGTGCTAATGTCATGCTGCCTCTAGCATACTCATTGTAGCCAACATATAATGAATCATGAGTTTGAGAAAAAGATACAGTTTAAAAAAACATGTAAATGTGGACCATGAGGAATAACAGATGGTCAACAGTCAGTTTAACGCAGTAATTATGGACCCAAGTTCCTCAGGAGTTGCTCCTTTTTTTTTGGAGCAACTTGATTTATCTGGACTATCTTTTTAGTTGTAATTCTGGCCATTTAATTTGCGCCAGTATAAGTGAGTTAGTTAGGTTTTTTTTTAGTTCCGTTTTTTTTTCAAAAGGGGGCGTTACCCCTGTTTTGAGGCTGTAACTAGTAAAGTGGACAAGAGAGAACCAGTGGATGTGGTGTATTTGGACTTTCAAAAGGCTTTTGACAAGGTCCCACACAAGAGATTAGTGTGCAAAATTAAAGCACATGGTATTGGGGGTAATGTATTGATGTGGATAGAGAACTGGTTGGCAGACAGGAAGCAAAGAGTAGGAATAAACAGGTTCTTTTCAGAATGTCAGGCAGTGACTAGTGGGGTACCACAAGGTTCAGTGCTGGGAACCCAGCTATTTACAATATACATGAATGATTTGGACAAAGGAATTGAATGTAATATCTCCAAGTTTGCAGATGCTGAGTGGCAGTGTGAGCTGTGTGGAGGATGCTAAGAGGCTGTAGGGTGACTTGGACAGGTTAGGTGAGTGGGCAAATACATGGCAGATGCAATATAATGTAGATAAATGTGAGGTTATCCATTTTGGTGGCAAAAACAGGAAGGCAGAATATTACCTCAATGGTGACAGATTAGGAAAAGGGGAAGTGCAATGAGACCTGGGTGTCATGGTACATCAGTCATTGAAAGTTGGCATGCAGGTACGGCAGGCGGTGAAGAAGGCAAAAGGCAAAAGGGGATTTGATTATAGGAGCAGGGAGGTGTTACTGCAGTTGTACAGGGCCTTGGTGAGACCACACCTTGAATATTGTGCACAGTTTTGATCTCCTAATCTGAGGAAGGACATTCTTGCTATTGAGGGAGTGCAGCGAAGGTTCATCAGACTGATTCCCGGGATGACAGGACTGACAAATGAGGAAAGACTGAATCGATTAGGCATTTATTTACTGGAATTTAGAAGAATGAGAGGGGATCTCATGGAAACATATAAAATTCTGACGGGACTGGACAGGTTAGATGCAGGAAGAATGTTCCCGATGTTGGGGAAGTCCAGAACCAGGGGACATAGTCTAAGGATAAGAGGTAAGCCATTTAGGACCAAGATGACAAGAAACTTCTTCACTCAGAGAATTGTGAACCTGTGGAATTCTCTACCACAGAAAGTTGTTGAGGCCAGTTCGTTAGATATATTCAAAAGAGAGTTAGATGTGGCCCTTTACAGCTAAAGGGATCAAGGGGTATGGAGGGAAAGCAGGAATGGGGTACTGAAGTTGCAAAAATGATCAGCCATGATCTTATTGAATGGTGGTGCAGGCTTGAAGGGCCGAATGGCCTACTCCTGCACCTATTTTCTCTGGGCTCAAGTTTCGAACCCCCGCTAGAATAGCGCATATCGGAGAGGCGCGCCTAATTTGTAGAACAAAAATTGCGCCGAATACTTACCTCGCAATTCTCCGATATATGTAGGCCCATTTCCAGCTCGGCGCAGCGCAGTAGGAGCTGCTGGGGCGGAGCTACAGCCCTGCGCCAAAAACAGTGTCAGCAGCTGCGCACAGGCGCAGTAGTTCCTGGCCCTCCCAGCGCGTCCTTTCTCCGGGCGACGACCCTATCCCAGGCCGAAGGGACGTCGTCCCTATCCCGGGCCGAGTGGCCTGACACATCTTACCTTGTCGTCGGCGGGGCCTGTCCGCCCGGCCTCTCGCTAGGGGCGCGCCCCACCCGCAGTCCTCAGTGGCAGCCCGGCATCATCAGCGGCGGCGGTGGAGCCCGTTCAGCCCCCCTCCCCCCTCCCCCTTTCTCCTCCTCCCTCCTCCCTGCTCTCCCCCCTCTCTCTTCCCCCTCTCCCTTTTCCTTCCTCCCTCCCTCCCTCTCCTCCTCCCCCTCCCCCCTCCTCTCCCCCCTCTCCCCTCCCCTCCCCTTTCCCCTCCTCCCTCCGCCCCCTCTCTCCCCCTCCCCCCTCTCCACCCCTCTTCTCACCCCCTCCCCACCCCTCTCCTCCCCCCTCCCCTCCCCCACTCCCTCTCTCCCCCCAACCCCCTTCTCTCCTCCCTCTCTCCCCCCCACCCCTCGCTGTCAGAAATTCAGAGAGATACTGACCGAGACAGAGAGAGAGAGACACTGGGGTGACCCCATTCCAGCATGCTGTTGGAGGGCTCCCATTGCTGCAGTAGCTGAGTAGAAAGTTAATTTTTTATTTATTGATTTTTTAAAATTATTTTTTAATTTTTAATTTTTTAATTTTTTTTGATTGATTTATTGGTTGATTTATCATTTATTATTGATGATGGCTCTTTATTTGTAAAAGTAAAGTGTTTAATGTTTGTAAACCCCCCTTCCTCCCCCCCATCTCTCATTCCCTACACCTGATTTATAAGTGTAGGCAAGATTTTTCTGAGCGTACAAAAATCTACACTTACTCCATTCTAAATTAGTTTGGAGTAATTTTTCACTGCCTAAACTTGCAAAACAGGTGTAAGTGACTGGACACGCCCCCTTTTGAAAAAAAAATCTGTTCTACAATGAAACTATTCTAATTCACTAGAACTGGAGCAAACTAAATGCTGAGAATTGCAATTTCTAAGATGCTCCATTCTAAACTAGTTGCTCCAAAAAAATAGGAGCCACTCAGGCCGAAATTTGAGCCCTAGGCGTTTGGCCAGCAAATAGTTGCTCCAAACTAACTTAGGCCAGCGTATGTTGCCACTTCTGTCCACAAAGAATAACCATACCTAGAGTTAAGGAACTACATTTAAAGCACCACCAAGCACCAAACAAAGCACAAAAAGTAATCAATTAATTACCAAATAAAATAGAAGGAACCCTGCACCTAAAGCACCAAAATCAATCAGTAAATTACAAATAAATAATAAAAGTCCTACCTTAGGGAACGCAGTGGGTCGCCGATGAGGGAGTCCATTTGACCAGGGCTAGAGACGGCGTGCTTCGGGCTCCTCCCACACAACCTGCAGCGCGCACTAACAGAAATGGCCTGCCAGGAGCTACTGCACATGCGCGCAGACTCTAGCGTGCATGTGCAGAGGTCCCGGCACTGTTTTCAATGCCGGGACCTGGCTCCGCCCCCAATTCATTGGGCCATGCTGTGCCACGACCGAAGAGAGGCTGGGGAACTGCCAGAATACCAACGTCTTTTTTCGGCGTGCTTGGAGGCGGATAAAAACAGCGCACTTCGGGTGAGGGCGCCAGAAAAACAGGTTAAGGAAACTCTAGCCTAATGTACTTAACTTAAGCTTCACCCTTGCAGTTCATGTCATCCAAACTGCTTGTTTGAATTACTGCTTTGTAACTCATTGCCTGATACTGTTACCTTATAGGCATCAATTTTGTGTCATGAAATAATTTTTATTCTGATATGGAATCATGCATGACTGGAGGTTGCATGGTTCAATAATCCTAGACAGAGTAATGAAAACTTGCCCTCATGATTGGTCATCATTTATCAGACAAGTTTCGTATAAATCTCCTTGTACTCTCCAGAATTCTATAACCAGCCTTTCCACAAGCATTCCACAGATTCTTTCACACTGAGTAAACTTCATTGATTATCATTATATGGGTTTTTTGGAGATCCTTCATCTGAATTCTGACTGTTGCAGCTCTTGCAGTTTGATTTGTTGCTACATAGGGCAACGTGGCAAGTAATTATGCAACGTGTGAAGAAACTTGACATGCACTAATGTATGGTGTGAGCCTCTTGAGTCAGAAACTCACATAGGCCATTTCTTCCTGAATGGGTTTTGAGTTCAGGCATTAGAATTTTCCTGGTCATTTTCTTGTAGTAACCAGACAAAGCAGCATTAAGACCCATTGGAAAATGTTGTAAAATATTTCCACATTAATAGAAAAACAAATGAGTAATAAAAGTATGACTCTTTTTATATTAATTAATTCTACTTTATGATTTGTTTA
Source organism: Pristiophorus japonicus (assembly GCF_044704955.1). Taxonomy (NCBI): domain Eukaryota; kingdom Metazoa; phylum Chordata; class Chondrichthyes; family Pristiophoridae; genus Pristiophorus; species Pristiophorus japonicus. The sequence continues at coordinate 143,785,771 of NC_091986.1, forward strand.
AAAGTGAATGTCACATCAGCATGATGTCTTTCTTTTGTATAAGTCGAGAATTTTTAGTTAATTACTTTACACTTCTTTCCAATTGTTAGAGCTAAAAATTCGTGGCCGCCACGAAAGTTGCCCATGGCACGTGGCCTCGGGTTAACGGCCGCTGAAAATGGACAAAGTGCTACCAGAGAAATATTCACACTTGGGGCTAAAGATTTTTGGCCCAGCACTAATTTACCATGTGATGCCCTGCTGGTGGTGTTAGTGCAGGCATGGGAGTCGAAGATCCCATCCAGGAGCGGCATTTCAGCTTTCAACAGCCTCTGGAAGCGAAGTGATAGAGTTCGCTAGGCATTGTAGGAAATTAAAAGGGCAATAACTTCTGAACTAATAAAAATAAAAATGAAATGAAATGAAAAAAATGCAGTTTTCAGCCCTTACTGCCTTTTAAAAGAAATCCCAAATGGGAGCCTTCAGCTCTCAAAACTGAATTCCCCTCTGAACTTCACAAATGGGAAAAATGCTTCAGCACTAACTCAAATGGTTTAGCATGTCAGGGAAGGAGCACCCAGAGTTTCGCACATAGCACTCCAGCTTTGTGCAAGGGGTCAACACTGCAAGCGAGATCCTCTACCTACATGGGCCAGGTGGTCCTCCAGAAGAACAATGTGGGATCACATCACAGAGGCTGTCAATGCTAGCAGTGTCGTCCCCACAACCTGGCTCCAGTGCCCAAAGAAGCTTCATGATCTCAGACCACTGGTCAAGATCAGTGAATGAATCTTCAAAAGCCATCTCCTATCAACTGCATCACTCCTCCAAATCCCTCGGATCACCTACCAACAATCTGTACCAATCACGAAGCACATTTCTCATTCCTAGCCTTACCTCACCCCCTTGGAAGAGATGGTGCTGGCCATTCTTGGCAGAGGCATGGCTCCACCCTTGGCCAGTGGCAGGGCTGAAAAGATAAAAGATGCAGGTACCCTCATACATTATCCTCCGTCTCGCATATACTTTTTGCTTTCCCACCCTCCCGTCACCACAACTCCTGCTTTATGCCTTTCTCATTTCACACACCCAAGAAATGCAGCCTGCCCAGCCAGTGGAAGAGGAGGAGGAGGAAGAAGAAGACCCACTGGGGTCGCACTGTGTGACATCAATGGATAGGCAAAGGCACACATAAGACAGTCACTAAGAGAATGCATAAGGATGCTGAGTTGATTTCTTGATGTCATATTGGATGGATAGATTTATAAATTTGAATTGGAAAGTTTGCTTTTGGCAGGCTTTTATTTCAGCATCGTGGTCCAGAGGATGCTGTGATGGTCAGTAACAGAGGGAAGTATGGTGTGGGACAAATATTGAAAGGAGAATTGGGGTTTTGGTCACTGGTACCACTTGCGGAAGATTCCATCCTGAATATCCCGACCAGAAAGGGCTGTCTGGGTTGCAACCTTCCTTCTGCTTTCTCCTCTCAGCTTCTTCCTCTTCTGTGTCTTCCTCTTCCCTCTGCTATAAATCTACATCTCGACCTGAGACATGAACTCTATTTCTCTCTCCACCGATGTTGCCTGACCTGCTGAGTATTTGCAGCATTTTCTGTCTTCTCAGAGGCCTTCCTTTACCATATGAAGCCTTGCAAGCATCCAGCAGCACTCCCTACACACTTAAAATCTTTTAACAGCAAGCCACAACTCAATAAAATCCCAAAAAACTCAGTCCAAAAGCTTAAATCCAAACTTATTTGAATGATGTTTGTGTCCCTTTACGAGGTGCTGACATCACCACTGTCAGCTTGCTTGCACACCAGGTTTACCTAGTGTGCTTTAGGATCCAGTACTGAATTCAGTGCTAGGGTCGAAGTTTGCGCTGGTGATGCCAATCAGTGTTGCACGCTGATTGATGTCACCATGTCACTATTTTCTTTCCAGGGTGCTGCCAGTTACCAGCAGTGCAAAGGGAGGGAGGAAAATGAAGGCCGCCGCAAGACCCGCCACTAGTTGGCGAACGAGTGGCAGCGCCATTTGTTTTCCATTTCATGGTTCTACGGAGTGACGGTAAGTAGATGAATTTCCAGCCCATAGAGTTTTAATGGGTGTGATGTTGGGCTGAAGGGGTTAAGAGAGATACAGAGGGGTAAGTCAATACAGGGATTTAAATACAAGGATGAAAATTTAAATTTGACGTATTGGAGGTCCGGGAGTGAATGGGGATCAATAAAGATAGAGGTGGTGGGTGTTTGGGACTTGGTGCTCGATAGGAGACAGGCAATAGATTTTTGATGGAGCTGAAGTTTACAGAGGGTGGAGAATGGGAGGCCGTCCAAGAATGCATTGGAGAAATGGAGTCCAGAGATGGTTTTGTCAACAGATGGACTGTGGTAGGTCTGGAGGCGGATAATGTTATGGAGGTAGAAATAAGTGGTGTTTGTGATGGAGAGGAAGTTATAACATCCGTTTGATTTCAGGAGAAAGTACAAATTAATGAAATAAATGGCATGCAAGGGCATTCATTGCCTTTATCACTCAAACCGAAACATTTGAAAATGCCATTAAAGTTCTGTAAGCAGCAGCCTGCCGACATACTGATAGGAATATCATTCCCCTGGCTTGAATTTGGCCACAGCACCACAAAGTTTCTCTCTTGTTTTTCTTTTTCAAATTCCTTTCCTTTACCAAGTCCAACTTAAAAGCAATCTTGCCCTGTGATCTTGTATTGAAACATTGCCTGAGAAACATTCCAGAATATGAACCTCGGTGAACTTGGACTTAATTTCTTTTTGCAGGGGGCACGTTATCTTGTAAATATTTTTGTTTCCTGACTCTCCTTCCAATGCCACACACCACACCTTTCTGGGAAAATGACCAGTTTAAAGAGGTGGCTTTCCTTCCAATCTTATCTCCCTCCCTCTCTGTGGGGAAGGACTTGCCCTCTGCTTGACATTTTGCCATAATGGCACAGGCATGACGTGAATACTCCTTTCATCTTTATACCAGCCTGTGTGGTCAGTCCTACACAGTGGAAGGGTTTCATGGTCATCATTGTGCTGACCTCTTCATAGAGATTAACTCTAACAACATAGCACAAAGAGAAATTGCCTCTTACATTAACCCTCATCCCCAATAAATAATGCTTCATTTCATCTCAGCTTTTAAAATTAGGTCCATAGAGCAATCAAATTCCCTTTGATGTTATATTGGTGTACTGGCAATTCTGGAACTTGGCAAGACATGGCATTATTACATTGTTATATGGTCTGGATACCCAGATGGTGTTGATGGCACCGAGAATGCTTAAGGCATTTCTCTCACTGATATTTTCCTTCTTCTGCCAACTCACTGTATTGCCAAAACCCTCTCCCTGAGTACACTGAGTGCCTTCCTACCCCACCCCCATCATCATATATTATGCCTCTCTTCTATCAATTGTTCCAAATTCCCCTGATGGAAAATACTTACTTAATAATCTGCAATATCATTGTTTTCCAAAATTAGACTAACCTTCATCTTCCCCGAATGGTCCTACTTTTTCTTTAAATATTATTTTACTTTTTATATGCTTATAAAAGCCCTTACTAGTTCCTCATATTATCTAATAGCATTTTTTCACATTCCTTTTTAACCTCTTTAATCTCCCTTTTTATCTCCTTTCTACCCTTTTCATATTTCTCATGATTGTCTTCAATATTGGAATGGGTCTTTTGCTTAGTAGCAGCATTCCCGCTTTCTGCCAGAAGGTGCGAGGTTCATACCCCACTCTAGACAGTTCCGGTGAGTGGAAACCGGAATCCGGCTCTGAATTTCAGCACAAGCCCAGTATGTGTGCCCCACCCCTACTCCTCTCCTTCCTTCACCATATAGGGTGTGGGAGTGCATGAAACACTCCTGCTGTGTAGGACTAACCACAAGGGCTGTTATAAAGATGAAAGGAGTGTTCACGTCATGGCCTGTCAGACTGGATATCGGTCTGTGAATCCTTTACACTATTCTCCAAGGGGAAGAATGTGAAGAAATGAAATGGTGATGATCTTTCATATTGCTAACCCAAACTTTATCCGATGTTTGCCTTTTATGTTTCAGTTTAGTTTTAATCTCTCTATTTATCTATGAAATTCTATACATTGATGCACACTATATTCATTTTGTACTCTGTGCATCTCGTGTTTGAAGATTTCCCACTGCTGATCAGTCAACCTGTTTGTTAACATTTCTACCCAGTTAATTTGGGCCAGATTCCCTTCAATCTCTCGGAACTTTGCCTTTTTCCAGTCCAGAACCCTTACCTTTGACTCTTCATTACTGTTTTCTTTTTTATATTGAACCTAACTGTGTTATGGTCACTATTTCCCAATTCTTCTACCCTCACATCAGTTATTTGCTGCACTTCATTTCTGAAAACCAAATTAAGCAATGCTTCTTTGCTTGTTGGATTGAAAACATACTAATCTATGAAGCAGTCCTGGATATATCCCCACTTTGACCACATGCTTTTATTCCAGTTGATCTTGGGATGGTGAAAGTCACCCAATAATATTCCTATGTTTTTCTTACAGATCTCTGAATTGTCTGCAGATCTCCTCCACTTTCTCATCTGTACTATTTGGTGGCCAGCAATTGTACCCTTTCCCTTCCTAGTTCTTATCTCTATCAATATGGATTATGTCTTAATGCAATCCTTTAGTATATTCTTATGTTTCACCAACACTGCTGCCCCACACTCCTTTTACTCGACTCTATCTCTCCCGAAAATGTTACATCTAACAGACAACGCAACAAGAAAGAAAGACTTGCATTTACTTAGTGTCTTAGATGCTGAGAGGTTGTTTCCCCTGGCTGGAAGGTCTAGAACTAGGGGGGGTATAGCCTTACGATAAGGAGTTGGCCATTTAAGACCGGGATGAGGAGGAATTTCTTCACTTAGAGATTTGTAAATCTTTGGAATTCTCTGCCCCAGAGGGCTGTGGATGCTGAGTCTTTGAGTAGATTCAAGGCTGAGAGAGATTTTTGGACTCTAAAGGAATTAAGGGATATGGAGATTGGGCGGGAAAGTGGAGTTGAGGTCGATACTCAGCCATGATCCTATTGAATGGCGGACCAGGCTCAAGGGGTCGTACGGCCTACTCCTGCTCCTATTTCTTATGTTCTTATGTTCTTACTGAGTCAGAAACATTGCAAAGCACTTCACAGACAATTAATTATTTTGAAGTACAGTAACTGTTTTAGCAGAGAGAATTCAATTTAAATCTCTTTTGAGTTTATAACCCTGTGTCGGAGGGGTTGAAACGGAGGTCATCTAAAATGTAAAGTTGCGATTTTAACTTGGGAAGAGCAGTGAATGTGGGGCTGATGGGGTGAGGCCTAGGTCATTTGAATCCCAAGCCTCATTTAACTAGACCAGGACCGACTCTTGCTCTAAACGACGTCCGGCTAGCATGGTAGGAGGCCGCAGCCAAGGACACATGGGAATGGTCTCCAGCAAGATAAGTGAAGGGGGCAAGGTGGGGAGGGGGCGTGATGCAATTGTGGGAAACCTGGGGCTGGTGAGGGCGGGGGGGGGGGGGTGCTCAAAGTTTCCTTGCGAAGCACCTCTGCTCCACCTGGCCCCCCAAGGAAATCTTTAAAAAATAAAAGTAACAAACTTTTTCAAGCCCTCTTCTTCTGGGCTTGTTAATCCTCGGCACTGGATTACTCTGATGAGGTTGGCACCGGGCGTTGACCTCGCTGCGACTGGTTAAAATGTCTTTGGGTCTGAATGATGTCCTCAGATCCTGACTCTTGAATCTCAATGAGGCCCTTATCAGCCTTGGGCCTTACCTGCTTCAAACACTGCCTGAAATGTGCCTGTTAAAATGGCACAGGAACATGTGCAGCATTTCTCTGGCGAGTCCCTGCTGCCAATATTTTAACTTCCCTCCTGCCTCCCCCCCACCCCCCCCCCCCGCCCCACCATCCACACACACTGTATCGTTGGGCGCGGATGATAAAATTAGTACTTAAATCCTAATACAAGTTATAAAAGTCAAAATATACCTTCCGTTTATCCCTGACCCCGGTGTAGCTGAAATGTACCGTAATGTTTTGCTTGAGTACTAACTAGCATTCCCATCTAGATTGATAAATCAACCTCCAACATAAGGCAAAGAATTCCCCTTTTCCACTAAACTATTAGGGCATGAATAGATAAATCCCTTGATAAGACTGCATACTACTTTCCCCTCTAAATTATTAGGGATTAGGTGTGCTCCTCTGGGCCCCACGAGGATTGCATGGGTCTCAGCTGCCCCAAGCTTCCCACAATTGCATCAGATTCATAGCCTTCACTTACCGTGCTGGGGACCATTCCCTTGGGTATTTGGCTACTGCCTCCTAGAAAACTCGCTTGATCCCCACCATGAAGTACCTTCCTCCCGAGCAAACTAATAGGACTGGATAAAATGTATGCCATTTGTTCACAGATAGGTTATCGTTCCCCAAAATTTGAGTCCTAACCTCAGGAGGTTATCGTTCCCCAAAGTTTGAGTCCTAACCTCAGGAGCAAAAATAACTATCAATAGCTTACATATAAACCACACACTAAACTTAAACCAATTTTTTCCACTTAAAAGTGTTGCTATATTTAGGTAAATATGGTCAAATATTATAAAGGATTGGAATCATACTGATCCATTATGTGCAGGAAATTGGACCACCCTCTCATCAGACTAGCAGGAGCGGGAAGCCTCCCTCCTACTAGTTTGGCAAATAAGAATTTACAAAAACATTTAGAAACATTCTCTCACACAAAGTTTTGTTGTGATGCCTCTAACTATATCAGAGTGCCAGTCACTCATTAGCCACAACAACGGTAAACTTTCTTCAGGATAAAGAAAACAGAAGTGCAGTGCAAATATGTGATAGGTATTTTATTTTTCTGCTTAGGGATGTTGCTAGTTTGTTTTGTAAAAGGGAGAGGCCAAATCTGAGTTATCCAAATTAAGCCAAGTTTGGTTATTCAGTACAGTAACTTACACTGACCCCCATTCAGGTCGTTCATTTTGGACAGAGTGTGATTTGGCTCCCAAACCTGCAATATAGTTTTGTTTATTTTTTCACGAATTGCATTTATTTTGCACACATGCAAAGCCACACACACGACTCTTTCTTCATCTGGAATATAAACTCGAGGTGTTGTATGTGTATTTATAAGGTGTACCTACTGGTAGCCCATTGGCCAAAGAATGGTTGCACTAAAGCACAGTAAAAATGCATTTTGTTCCTGGAAAGCTGATTTTTAAAAGGACAGTCATGTTTACATAGTATATACAGCACAGAAACAGGCCATTCGGCCCAACCAGTTTATGTTCCACTCGAGCCTCCTCCCGCCTTTCCTCATCTAGCGCTATCAGCATGACCCTCAATTCCCTTCTTCCTCATATGCTTATCTATTCGCCCCTTAAATGCATCTATACTATTCGCTTTCACCTCACCCTGTGGTAGTGAGTTCCACATTCTCGTCACTCTCTGGTTAAAGAAGTTACTTCAAATTCCCTTTTTGATTCCTTGGTAACTATCTTATATTGATGACTTCTAGTTTTGCTCTTTCCCACAAGTATATCTCTGTATCTACTCTATCAAAACCTTTCATAATTTTAAAGACCTCTATTAGGTCACCCCTCAGCCTTCTTTTTTCAAGAGAACCCAGCCCATTTAGCCTTTCCTGATAGGTATACCCTTGCATTTCTAGTATCATCCTTGTAAAGCTTCTCTGCACCCTCTCTAGTGCCTCTATATTCTTTTTATAATATGGCGACCAGAATTGTACACAATACTCCAAGTGTGGTCTAACTAAGGTTCAATACAAATTCAGCATAACTTCTCTACTTTTCAATTCTATCCCTCTAGAAATAAACTCTTATGCTTGGTTTGCCTTTTTTATGGCCTTGTTAATCTGTGTCACCACTTTCAGTGATTTGTGTATTTCTACTCCGAGATCCCTTTGCTCTTCTACCCCATTTAGATTTGTATTTTCCAAGTAATATGTGGCCTCCCTATTTTTCTTACCAAAATGTAATACCTCACATTTATCTATGTTGAAATGTATTTGCCAATTATATGCCCATTCTGCAAGTTTGTTAATGTCCCCTTGTAATTTGTTTCAGTCCTCCTCAGTACTGACTATCCACCACCCCCCCTCCCAATTTGGTGTCATCCACAAATTTGGAAATTGTGTTTTTGATTCCAAAGTTTAAATCGTTAATGTAAATTGTGAACTACAGTGGTCCTAGCACTGATCCTTGTGGAACACCACTATGCACCTTCTGCCACTGTGAATAGTTATCTTTTACCCCTACTCTCTGCTTTCTGTCTTGATGCCTGCTAGCTATCCATTTTGCTTTTTGCTCCTTGCCTCTGCATTCTCTGACCTTATTCATCAGTCTATTATGGGGTACCTTATCGAAGGCCTTTTGAAAATCGAGATAAATTACATCGACTGCATTAACCTTGTCTACTCTCTTTTACCTCTTCAAAAAATTCAATGAAGTTGGTCAAGCAAATCTTTCCCTTTTGAAATCCATGTTGTCTATTCATTATTATATTTTTGGTTTCTAGATGTTCTATTTTCTCCTTTAGAAGGGATTCCATTATTTTTCATAACACTGATGTTAAGCTGACTGGTTTATAATTCTCTGGACATGTTCTTAAATATAGGTATTATATTAGCTATCCACCAGTCCTCTGGACTACACCTTTTTCTAATCAATTATTAAATATGTCTAGTAATGACTCTGCTATCTCTTCCCTAGATTCCTTTAAAATACACGGATATAATCCATCCGAACCAGGGGTTTATTCTCTTTTAGTTTGATTACGTTATTCAATATATCTCCTCTTTTTATTTTAAATGCTGTTAGCCCATTTCTAATGTCATCATCCAACATCATGTCCACCTTCTCCCTGGTAAATACTGAAGCAAAGTAGTAATTTAATATTTCTGCTATCTCTCTATTGCTACCTGTGGTATTATTCTGTCTATCCCTAATGACTGTATTCCCATCCCAACTTTCCTTTTTTTATTTATGTGCCTGTAAAATATTTTACTATTTTGTTTTATGTTTTTTGATCATTTTATTTCATAGTTTCTCTTTGCCTTCCTAATTGTTTTTTTGACTTCTCTCCTAATCTCTTTGTATTCCCCCTTAACATGTTTTTCCCTGCAGTACATGTACTTAATGTATGCCTCTTTCCTTACCCTCAATTTTTCCCTTATGTCTTTATGTTGTTATTGTTTGTAATAGCAAAACTGTTTCCTATGCTATTTCTCCTTATAGATAACATTTTGGTTACCTTTAAACATGAAGATAGAGGCAGAGAGGTTGTTTCCACTAGTCGGGGAGACTAGAACTAGGGGGCACAGCCTCAAAATACGGGGGAGCCAATTTAAAACCGAGTTGAGAAGGAATTTCTTCTCCCAGAGGGTTGTGAATCTGTGGAATTCTCTGCCCAGGGAAGCAGTTGAGGCTAGCTCATTGAATGTATTCAAATCACAGATAGATAAATTTTTAACCAATAAGGGAATTAAGGGTTACGGGGAGAGGATGGGTAAGTGGAGCTGAGTCCACAGCCAGATCAGCCATGATCTTTTTGAATGGCGGAGCAGGCTCGAGGGGCTAGATGGCCTACTCTTGTTCCTAATTCTTATGTTCTTATGTTCTTATGAAACGTGCTAATCTATATACAAAATGCAGCAACTAAAAGCTACAAATGAACAGGAATAAAAACCGAAAATGCTGTAAACACTCAGCAGGTCCGGCAGCATCTGTGAAGAGAGAAACCGAGTTAACGTTTTGGGTCGATGACCTTTCCTCAGAGCTGGAAGTTGTTAGAGATGAACAGCTTTTAAACAGCATCAGCAGCGGTGCCCTTGAAAAATCTCAGGTTGGTCCTCAGAATAGCACCACGATCAGCCTCAACACCACCAGGCACACCAGCATCACCAACAAAAATACCAACCTTCTCCGCAATCAGCTGGTGCTGCATAGGACACAAGGTATCAGCACCTGGCTACATTGCTGCCCGGGCGGCTAGGGATGGCCTCATCATGGCCAGATTTACTTCAGTTGATGCTGTACATCCTGGCTGCCACATGATGCGCCAGGTTGGCACCACCCCACACCAGCATCTTAAAGCATTCCTGCAATGCCCAAGCCATTCCATTCACACTCATCACCATTGCGGGGGGGGGCTACCGTTATGTCCCACCATTCACTGGAACTCACTAAGCCACTTCCAAAGGTGCACACAAATCTGTCCAAGAATGCAAAGTGTTGAAAATAAAGATATTTAGATTTGACACCACATTAACAGAAACTTTCCATAAACTTTGGCGAAAACACCCAAGTGTCTACCCTTGTGTGTTGTTAGTTGGTATGCTTGCACTTGGATGAAGGTGAGTGTGAGGGGTGGCTAGTGAGATCTGTAAGTGATAATGTAGATAGAGAAGGATGGATGGAGGTGCAAGGTAAATTGGTGTGAGTAAGGATGTGCAGGAATAGGGTAGGGAAGGCAGAGTGATGGGGATGTGATAAGTGGCACAGCAGGATGAGGTTGAGTGTGGATTTGCAGTAATGTTTCATGATCTACTGAGATCATTGAAAGATTTGCGCTACTGCAGCCTGGTCCTCCTGATGACATCCCTGCTTGTGCAATGTGAAACTAGTCTCCTGGGGAAGTCTCTTCCACTCATTAAAAGGGAAGAGGACCTCCCTAATGCTGTGACTCCTTCCATAAGCATATGGAGGGAGCCAGGGGAGAGCCTTGGTGCAGCAGTGCACCGCTTGTCAGTATTTGCAGCACCTCAATGCTTGTCTCGGTTGGCAAAATCACGGCCCAGAGGTGCAGATCTGCAAACAGGATGTGTTTTGTGACCTTGGACTATTCATTGAAGGATCTACAGTCTGAAAAACATGATGCAGCACATTGTTATTGCAAGGAAAAGAAATAACTTGCACTTATATAACACCATTCACAACATCAGGACGTTTCAAAGCATGTCACAGCCACAGAATGTACTTTTGAAATGTAATCACTGTTGTAATGTAGGAAATGCTGCAGCCAATTTGGGCACAACAAAGTCCCACAAACAGCAATTAAATAAATGACCAGATAATCTATTTTTGTAGTGGTGTTTGTTGAGGAATAAATGTTGGCCAAAACACACGGAGAACTGCCCTGCTCTTCGCAGAATAGTGCCGTGGAATCTTTTACATCCGCTTGAGAGAGAAAATGGGGATTTGGTTTATCGTCGCATCAGAAAGTCAGCGCTCCCAACAGTCCAGCACTCCTTCAGCACTGCACTGAAATATCCTCCGCTTCAGGTGGAAACCTTATTGTGCCTGGTACAAAAGCCTGTAAAAATCTATAGTGCAGAGCTTTGTCAGGTTTGGTAAAAAGAAAATCTGAACTAAAAATAGAAAATGCTGGAAATGCACAACAAGTCAATGAGATCTGAAATAGAAAGATAGGTTAGCTTCTTAGATGTACAAGTTCTGATGAAGAGTCACTTCTGAAGCACTAACCAATTTTTCTCTTTCACATGCGAAACCAGCTCTTGTTATTTCCAGCATTCTCCATTCGGGTTCTGAGTGAGACTGAATTGCATTGGATTTGACCCAAGCCATTCTTGATTATAAATGGTAAAATGCTCCATTCTGTAGTGTTATCATCTCCCACATTAGCAAGTGCCAAGTAACTACATTTATACAGAGTTGAAAGCTCCAGAACTGTCAGCATTGCGCACTTGGGTCATGGTAACTCTGCCATCTTTTGACACTATTACTTCATTGTAATGGATAACTATTCATAATTAAATATTTCAACAAGCCGACTTTTAAGAGCAAGCCTGTATTGCATTGACAACATCGGTCTGACATTTCTCATTCAAAATTTCAACATTTTTAAAATGTTAACTGTCTCTGGTAGAATTCACAATGATTTAACTTTGATTCTAAGAATTTAAGAGATTGAGGTAAGATGTGTTTTTTATTAAGTCACCTGCACAAATCAACATTCGTTTAAATAAAAGCTGCATGGTTAGCATTAAAACAATAGTAACACTGTACTACTGAGCGTGGTACTGAGCGTAAAGACCAAAAAGGTGGCATACTCAGTCCTTGGTTTTTGATGACTCAGCTAATCTCAGCCAGGACAGCAGTGGGACATCCTACTCTTGATCAACATTTGCTGATCCCTGCTGAAAAGTATGCATGCGTGGATGCTGGGCTCAGTCATTTGATTGATGATTAAATAGCCCATCAAACCTTCCTGTCCAGACTCACACATGTGCAATAGTCATTTGGGTGGGGTACTGGAAGGCTGTCTGTGCCTATGGAATTGCACCCCAGCATGATTTATCACCTCTAGGAGAAGGGGGAGCAAAGGGAAGTGAATTGGACCAGGGCAGAAAGGTGTAACAAGACTGTGGCTGTTACGATTTTGTTTCATGTTGTACCTGAGCAGAAGCTATAGATTCTGTCAGCTCTAAGTTGATGAACACAGCCACAAACATACTTGGAGTCATTTGTAAGTAAACACTGCAGAAGGTTGTGGGCAACGAAAATTCTTAAGTTCGTTGATGGCAAATCAGTGAAAAGCTTGTTTATTTAAAGTAAAAGTGAAAGCAAATGGGATTCTTCTGTTTCTAACAAGTTTCTATATGAGTTCAGGCAATAGACCAGAATTATTAAAAGTCTGCTGAAGAACCCTGAACATCACTGACTATTCTGATTCCAGGCACTCTTACTCAGTTCATCCATTTCCAGTGTTGCGATAAAATTTTCCCTGTTTGTTATAAATGTCTTGCCAGAAAACCCTGTGATGCTTTTGATTTTGTCTGAAAAAGGTAGAGTTGAGATCAACCCAAAAGGGATTGGCTTGTTGAATCAAGTGCCACTTTCCTGTTTCTAAAATTTCCTGTCTTCCTATAAAAACTCCGCTGGGGAAAACAACCAGCAAACTATACAGATGATATCATTTTTAAAAATGACATCTGTCTGAGAGTATAGGAAAAGCTTGAGTGGTCAGAAACATTCATCTCACGTCTATGTGAAAAGAGTTTGCATAATCTCAATCTAATTCCTAGTGGGCACGATCCACAAAATTGTCCCTAATTGGCACTAAATTGTTAATGAATTGGCAATCACATTCAGAGGGTTTGGGGACTGCTGGTATGGAAAATGAAAAGTATTCACACTGTTGTAGTGGGGTGCTCTTCTCATATAGGCAGACCCTCAAAATCGAGGAAGACTTGCTTCCACTCTAAAAGTGAGTTATCAGGTGACTGAACAATCCAATACGGGAATTACAGTCTCTGTCACAGGTGGGACAGACAGTCGCTGGAGGAAAGGGTGGGTGGGGAGTCTGGTTTGCTGCACGCTTCTTCCACTGCCTGAGCTTGTTTTCCGCATGCTCTTGGCGACGAGACTCGAGGTGCTCAGTACCCTCCCGGATGCTCTTCCTCCACTTAGGGTGGTCTTTGGCCAAAGACTCCCAGGTATCTGTGGAGATATTGCACTTTATCAAGGAGGCTTTGAGGGTATCCTTGAAACGTTTCCTCTGCCCACCTGGGGCTAGCTTGCCATGTAGGTGTTCTGAGTAGAGCGCTTGTTTTGGGAGTTTTGTGTTAGGCATGCAAACAATGTGGCCCGCCCAATGGAGCTGGTTAAGTGTGGCCAGTGCTTCGATGCTGGGGATGTTGGCCTGATCGAGAACACTATCGTTGGTGCATCTGTCCTCCCAGGGGACTTGCAGGATCTTGCGGAGACATCATTGGTGGTATTTCTCCAGCGATTTGAGGTGTCTACTGTATATGGTCCACGTCTCTGAGCCATACAGGAGGGCGGGTATCATTACAGCCCTGTAGACCACAAGCTTGGTGTCAGATTTGAGGGCCTGATCTTCGAACACTCTCTTCCTCAGTTGGTCGAAGGCTGTGCTGGCGCATTGGAGGTAGTGTTGAACCTCATCAGTGATGTCTGCCCTTGTTGATAATAGGCTTCTGAGGTATGAAAGTGTTCCACATTGTCCAGGCTGTGCCATGGATCTTGATGACTGGGGGGCAGTGCTGTGTGGCGGGGTCAGGTTGGTGGAGGATCTTTGTTTTACGGATGTTTAGTGTAAGGCCCATGTTTTCGTACACCTCGGTGAAGATGTTGACGATGACTTGGAGTTCAACCACTGAATGTGCGCAGACACTTCTAAGCATGTGACTAATGTCTATTACTGCAAAAGTGTTGAGAGACTTTAGACTAGTTTTATGATCGGTGTTTTTTTAACACACAGTGGAGTATAAAAATTGGAAGGCCATGGCACAGCTTAGTGATCAGCTAAGAGCAACATTGTCAAAGTCTTAGTGATAGGCTATCTGTTTACCTTATTGACGGCAACTGGCAACTGGCATGTGTCCCAACAAGATCACAGCAAAGGGAGCTAAGAAGGAAATATACTTAATAAAATATAAGAGTGCTATATCCAGATTAGAACATGATGCTTCTTTATGATATGGCTTCAAGCTGCCAAACAAAGTTGTGGGAATTGCTCTAGAACCAAATCAGATCATCTTATCTGTCATGTATTCAACTATCATTGTAACCCATGAAAAAGCTGACCTAAGTTGTACACCTTGAGAACATTGACCATAAGGGGCGAACTTGTGGGAGACATTCCTAACCTGGACTTTCAAGTATAAAAGAGAAAGCTCCACCCACCTTCATCACTTTAGGTCTTGGTAATAAAGTAACTGGTCACAGAGCGACCTTCTCTCAAGTATGGGCCTCGTGTGCATTTATACTGTATAGTAAGGACATATCATTGGCGACGAGAAACTGGGATTTAAACCACGCGAGCATGGCCACTAGCAGCATAAAAGAGAGGTACTGTGTTGGTGATGATCGGGATTACTTTATTGAGAGACTACAGAAAAGTTTTGTCACTAAGGAATGGTTGGGACAGGATTCGGCCGACAAACACAGGGCTCATCTCCTGACAATTTGTGGATCCAGAACATACTCCCTGATGAAGGGCCTTCTGGTGCCAGAGAAGCCGGCAGACAAGACGTTCGAAGAGTTCAGTAAGTTGATCGGGGAACACCTTAAACCGGCGAGCAGCATGCACACGGCGAGACTGCTTTTACACGCACCGGCGGCGAGAAGGGCAAAGCGTTCCAGACTTCGTGGCAGATCTCCGGTGACTGGCGAGCCTATGTAAGTTCCCAGATGCATGCAGGGCGGAAATGCTGCAAGACTTTTTTCTTGAGGGCATCGGGCACGCTGGGGTTTTCAGGAAATTGATTGAGACCAAAGACTTGACCTTGGAAGCGGCGGCTCTGATAGCCCAGACATTTATCTCAGGGGAGAAAAAGACCAGAATGATGTATGACAAAAATCTTGGCTCAAATTCGGCAGAAGACCAGGGAGTCAACATTGTTAACGCGGCACACAGTTCTCTAGGCAGACAAGGACAATCGGACATGCCCCAGCATGTAGTTGAACCGAAAGGGGGAATCCAACAGAGACAATCGCTAGCTGAACGGCGATTCATGCCATCGCAATGGACAATGCGGTCAGTAATGGGGCTATCAACACGTGTTAATGGTGCACTTAAGGACAGTTACAGAAACAGTCAGAGATGATCGACTGGTAATGGACCTTTTGTTTCCAACATTGGGGCCTTCAGCTCATGCTGGAGGTGTGGAGGCAAACACCCAGCCAGAGCTTGCAGGTATCAGCAATATATCTGCAGAAACTGCAACGTCAGCGGTCACTTGGCACGTATGTGCAGGAAGCCTGCAGCCAGGTTGATGTACGAGGAGGACGGGCCCGATGTAAATCCTAAGAGGCCAAATGAATACTGGGGAAAATCGCTGGAAGCTGAAGTTCAGCGAGTTCATGTGGAGCACATATACAGTTCATATACCAGGACGCCACCGATAATGATGAAAGTGCTCCTCAATGGCATCCCAGTATTAATGGAGCTAGACATGGGGGCCAGCCAGTCCCTGATGAGTATCAAACAGTTTGAAAGGTTGTGGGTGTCCAAGGTCAGGATTGTCCCGGGGGATGGTCCCGCACTACTGGGGAGGAGTTGGCTTGCTGTCATGAACTGGAAATGGGGCGATGTCAATGCAATTTCTTCTTGGAGCGAGTATCATGCTCACAGGTCCTGGACAAATTTGACTCATTATTTCAACCCGGCATCGGCATTTTTATGGGGGCCAAGGTAGTGGTCCACATAAACCCGGACGCCAGGCCAGTACACCACAAGGCTAGAGCGGTGCCGTACGTGATGCGGGAAAAGATAGAATGCGAATTGGACCACCTGCTGAGGGAAGGCATCACCTTGCCAGTCGAATTCAGTTACTGGGCGCGCCCGATCGTGCCGGTGCTCAAGGCGGATGGGTTGGTCAGAATATGTGGCGATTACAAGGCCACCATCAATCGGGTGTCACTCCAAGACCAGTACCTGCTATCGAGAGCGGAGGACCTCTTTGTGATGCTGCCCGGTGGCAAACTTTTTTCAAAATTGGACCTGACCTCAGCTTACATGACCCAGGAGCTGGCGTGTGAGTTGAAGAAGCTGACCACCATCACGACGCACAAGGCGTTGTTTGAGTATAACAGATGTCCATTCGGGATTCGTTCAGCCACCACGATCTTTCAGTGAAATATGGAAAGCCTCCGCAAGTTGATTCCAAGGACGGTGGTTTTTCAAGATGACATCCTCATCACGGGTTGTGATACTGAAGAACACCTCCACAACCTGGAGGAGGTGCTACGCAGACTGGACCGTGTAGGGCTGTAACTGAAAAAGGCGAAGTGCGTCTTCTTAGCTCCAGAGGTAGAATTCCTGGGGAGGAGGGTAGCAGCAGATGGATCAGACCTATTGCATCCAAAATGGAAGCGATCCAGAGAGCACCTAGACCCCGCAACACGACGGAGCTGCGTTCGTTCCTGGGGCTCCTGAACTATTTTGGTAACTTTCTTCCCAAATTGAGCACGCTGTTAGAACCGCTACACGTGCTCCTACACAAAGGTCACAATTGGGTCTGGGGGGACAGCCAGGAAAGGGCTTTTGGTAGAGCACGCAATTTGTTATGCTCCAACAAACTGCTGACGTTATATGACCCGTGTAAGAAACTTGTTTTAATGTGCGATGCGTCGTCTTATGGGGTCGGGTGTGTGTTGCAGCATGTGAATGCCAATGGTCAGTTACAGCCAGTAGCTTATGCCTCCAGAAGTCTGTCCCAGGCAGAAAGGGGCTACGGGATGGTAGAAAAGGAAGTGCTATCATGTGTATATGCAGTAAATAAAATGCACCAGTACCTGTTTGGCAGGAAATTTGAGCTGGAGACAGATCGCAAACTCCTAACGTCCCTTTTAGCTGACAACAAGACCATAAATGCGAATGCATTGGCCAGCATACAGAGGTGGGCACTTACGTTAGCCGCCTATAACCACACAATTCAGCACAGACCGGGCACTGAAAACTGTGCCGATGCACTCAGCAGGCTCCCACTAGCCACTACTGAGGGGACAACTGAGCATGAAGCTGAGATGGTCATGGCTGTTGAAGCTTTCGAAAGCGAAGGCTCACCTGTGACAGCCCATCAGACTAAAGTCTGGGCAAATAAAGACCCGCTACTGTCTTTAGTTAAGAAATGTGTCCTGAATGAGGACTGGGCAGCCATGTACGAGGCATGCCCTGAGGAATTTAAACTATTTCATAGGCGAAGGGTGAACTCTTGATTCAGGCCGATTGCCTACTATGGGGAAACCAAGTAGTCATGCCCCAGATGGGCAGACAGGTGTTTATCAGAGAACTTCACAATGAGCACCCGGGCATTGTCATGATGAAGGCAATTGCCAGGTCACACGTTTGGTGGCCAGGGATAGATACAGACCCGGAACTTTGTTTTCGCAGGTGCAACACGTGTGCTCAGCTGGGCAACGCACCCAGGGAAGCCCCCCTTAGCCCCTGGTCCTGGCCCACCAAGCCATGGTCACTCATCCATGTGGACTACGCAGGTCCTTTCATGGGAAAAATGTTTTTGGTTGTAGTAGATGCCTACTCCAAATGGATTGAGTGTGCCATTTTAAATTCAAGCACATCCTCTGCCACGGTAGAAAGTCTACGGGCAATGTTCGCCGCCCATGGTCTACCGGATGTCTTGGTCAGCGACAATGACCCATGCTTCACAAGCACTGAATTCCAGGACTTCATGGCAGGCAATGGAATCAACCATGTCAGAATGGCACCGTTCAAGCCGGCCTCAAACGGCCAGGCAGAACGAGCAGTGCAGATAATCAAACAGGGGATGCTCAGAATCAAAGGGGGTTCCCTACAAAGCCGCTTATCACGCCTCCTGTTGGCCAATAGATCCCGACCATTCTCGCTCACAGGGGTTCCACCCGCAGAGCTGCTAATGAAAAAGATGCTCAAAACCAGGTTATCCCTTATATATTCTGCTATGAAAGAAATTGTTGAGAGCAGGCATCAGTCACAATATGACTACCATAACAGGAATGTGAGGGCCTGATGTATTGATGTCAATGACCCTGTTTTTGTCCTTAATTATGCTGCAGGGCCCAAATGGCTTGCAGGCACTGTGATTGCCAAAGAGGGGAATAGGGTTTTGGTAGTTAAACTTACCAATGGACAAATCTGTCGCAAACACGTGGATCAAACTAAAAGGAGTTTCAGCAACCCCATAGAAGAAGCAGAGGAAGAACATGACATAGAGTTTACTCCACCACAGGTGACCGAACACCGGAACCAAGTGGAGGAGAGCTCAGTCACTGTGGGCAGTCCGGACAGGCCTGAGGCACCGCAAACAGCAGACACTCAGGCCAGCGCCCAACAACCGGAGCCCCAACTCAGGCGCTCTACAAGGGAGCGTAAACCACCAGAGAGACTTAACCTGTGATCCCAATAAGACTTTGTGGGGGGGGTGATGTCATGTATTATCATTGTAACCTGACCTAAGTTGTACACCTTGAGAACATTGACCACAAGGGGCGAACTTGTGGGAGACACTCTGAAGCTGGACTTTCCGGTATAAAAGGGGAAGCTCCACCCACCTTCATCACTTGAGGTCTTGGTAATAAAGGTAACTGGTCATAGAGTGACCTTCTCACAAGTATTGGATCTGATGCAGAGAAACAACCAGTGAATGCTGCTCGTCATAGACAGTGGAACATTTTGGGTGTAATTAACACTATTATTTAATTAGCACAAAGGAAGATGATTTTGGTTGTTGGAGGCCAATCATCTCAGCCCCAGGACATCACGGCAGGAGTTCCTCAGGGCATTGTCCTCGGCCCAACCATCTTCAGCTGCTTCATCAATGACCTTCCCTCCATCATAAGGCCAGAAGTGGGGATGTTCGCTGATGACTGCTCAGTGTTCAGTTCCATTCACAACTCCTCAGATAATGAAGCAGTCCATGCTCGCATGCAGCAAGACCTGGACAACATTCAGGCTTGAGTTGACAAGTGACAAATAATATTCGTGCCACACAAATACCAAACAATGACCATCTCCAACATGAGAGAGTCTAAGCACCTCCCCTTGATATTCAACGGCATGACCATTGTCAAATCCCCCACCATCAATATCCTGGGGATCAGCATTGACCAGAAACTTAACTGGATCCAGCCACATAAATACTGTGGCTACAAGAGTGGGTCAGAGGCTGGGTATTCTGTGGCTAATGACTCACCTCCTGACTCCCCAAAGCCTTTCCACCATCTACAAGGCACAAGTCAGGAATGTGTTGGACTAACTACTCTCCTCTTGCTTAGATAAATGCAGCTCCAACAACACTCAAGAAGCTCGACACTATCCTGGACAAAGCAGTCGGCTTGATTGGCACCCCATCCACCACCCTTCACCAGTGGTGCAACGTGACTGCATTGTGTACCATCTACAAGATGCACTGCAGCAACTTGTCAAGGCTTCGACAGCACCTCCCAAACCCGTGACATTGACATAGCTGTCTGGTAAGCTTAGTCAAAAGTCAAGTTAGGGGTTGTCAACACTTCTGATTTGTTCATTTTTCAACCCACAAACAAAGCGGTCACGTAAAGCTCGGTCCTGAAAGTTTCCAAAATGACAGTGAATGGATAGCTTTTTTAAAGCTACAATGTACTCACTGATACCCTCATCATTTAATTGATCGCGTATTCCAAAACGGTAACTTTCACCAATTTCCAGGGGCATGTCCTTCGGCTTGGTGGGAACAAGCACATTTTTCAGGGTTTCATACGCCTGCTTCAGTCAAGAAAATAGCCCGTTTCCTTTCTAAAACCACCCAGTTATGTGTTACATCATCGGGGATTTTGACGATACTATTCGTGGTGATAAACATTTCTAGACACTCCACATATGCTCCAAAAGACTCTCGGTTGTGATGGAATTCAACCTAGTGCCTTATTATTCCCATAGGTGTGGCCATCTGGACTCTGGCAACATTGACAGTTCAGCCATGTGTGCTTGAAATTTACCTTGGATTGTTAAAGCTTTTTTGCAAAACAAAGAACCTCTAACAGTCCCTCCGTCATTTGGCAGGATCATTCACCTACAAAAATTTCAGCTAGGGAATCCAAAAATCACATCCTCATTGCCAATCTGTGGTATCTTGAGACACAGCTAATACACACACTTGCACTAACATGGCTGCTGAATAACAATTGTGCAAAGCACATCGTTTTATTGTTATTACATCAGTAGTCCACTAGGTGGAGTAGTCCACTGGAGAGCTCTATTACACCAGGGGCTCAGTATTCCTGGTGGCTGCAACGAAATGGCCTCAGCTTCGGGGAGCAATCCTTGTGGGCTGGAAGGAACGGGAGTGCTACCTCCCAGTCCCCAAGCGCTCCCACCATCACCCTGCCCTTTCCTGGGGTCAGGGATCTGACTTCCGCAGGCATCGGAACCCGCCCAGACTTGGAACACCACACGCCCGGGGATCACGATTTGGCCCCAGGGTCGGGGATCGGACCTTCCCTCGGGTCTGAAACTGCACCGCCCCCCCCCCCCGCTACCCAGAGATCGCATCTCAGCCCCAGGGTTGGGGATCGGACTCTCCCCCTCTCCGGGCTTGGACCCCCACCCCGCCCCCCCTTCCCCCCGCAACCCCCCCCCCCCCCCCCACCATCCAGGGCCCAGCACTTACCTGTTTCGGTAGATTCTTCCATCGAATTCCCCGCACGGATGAAAGCCAGCCGGGTGGGGAATCTACCCCTGATGTCGCACGCACGCTGTGGAGTTAAAAACATGCCGGCAAACCTGTGCTAATGGGACCCGGGAAAATCCAGCCCAATGAAAGTGTTTGATAGGGTAACAATAGAGAAAAACATTCCATTTGTTGGCGAGTCCAAAACTAGAGATCATAAATATAAGATAGGCACTAACAAATCCAGTAGGGAATTCAGAAGAAATTTCTTTACCCAAAAAGTGGGAAGAATGTGGAACGAGCTACCATAAGGAGTAGTTGAGGCAAATAGCATAGATGCTTTTAAGGGGAATCTAGATAAGCACATGAGGGAGAAAGGAATAGAAGGATATGCTGATAGAATTAGATGGAGATGGGTGCGAGGAGGCTCATGTGGAGCATAAATGCCGGTATAGATCAGTTGGGCCGAATAGCCTATTCCTGTGCTGTAGACTCGATGTAACTCAATGTAAAACCGCCATCATAATCTCCTTCCTCAATAAACCCATCCACGACCTTTCTGTCCTTACAAAATACCGTTCTATCTCCAATCTTTTCCTCACCAAAATCCTTGAATGTGTTGTCGTCTCCCAAATCCGAGGTTACCTTGCCTGCAATTCCTGTTTCAATTTTTCCCCTATCATCGCATCAAAATGGCCTTCATCAAAGTCAGAAATTACATCATATATGACTGTGACCATGGTGCATTATCACTCCTTCTCTTCTTGACCTCTCTGCAGCCTTTGACAGTTGACCACTCCATATTCCTCCAACACCTCTCCTCTGTTGTCCAGTTTGATGGGACTATCCTCACCTGGTTCCACTCTTACCTATTCGATCGTTGCCAAAATATCTCCAGCAATGATTCTCTTCCTGCCCCTGCACTGTTACCTCCAAAGTCCCCCAGGATTCTATCTTTGACCCCCTCCTCTTCCACAACTATCTGTTGCCCCTTGACAACATTATCCCCAAACATGGGGTCAGTTTCCACATGTATTCTAACAATACCTCTCCATCATTTCTTTTGGTTCTTCCACTGTCTTTGTAATATCTAGTTGCTTGTTTGACATCCGGTTGTGGATGATTCGTAACTTCCTCCAGTTAAACAATGGCAAGACCGAAGCCATTGACTTTGGTCCCCATCACAAACTCTGTACATTTGCCACTGATTTTATTCCCCTCTCCGCCATTCAGGTTGAACTAGAAAGTTTGCAACCTAGGCATCCTATTCGATGTCAAGCAGAGCTTCCAATCCCATATCCTTGCCATCAGAAACACCACCTACTACCACCTTTGAAACATCACCTGTCTCCACCCCTATCTCAGCCCTTCTACTGCTGAAACCTTTATGTTTTTATCACCTCCAACTTCACTATTCCAATGTTCTCCTGGCTGGTGTTCCATCCTCCACTTTCCACAAACTTCAGTTTATGGTATCAGCTGTCACCTCTGAGTCAGAAGTTTCACTCTAGAGACCTGAACACATAATCTAGGCTGAAGCACAATATACTTAATTGCACTATTGAAGGAGTGTTGCCAATCGGATGTGCCATCTTTCAGATGAGACATTAAACTGAATCTCTATTTGCCCTCTCAGGTGGATGGAAAATTTTATTACAAAGGCACTATATTAATGTAAGTTATTATTGTCCTTTGCAAATGTGTCTATAATAGAGCACCTAAGGACATAGTAGCAGAATTGTCACCCCAGGTCACATTTACATTTACTTATTTTTTTAATCAGTGATAATGGAAAATGGAAGCAGATATTTACAAATGTGACTGCAGCATTCAGAAGAATAGTTTCGGTGCATAGTTTCACAGTCATACTTCTGCAATGTAACTCAGTGTGAAGAGAACCTCTTAAATTTAAATTTTAAAGTTTCAAATGTTCCCCAGTGGTCCAGGTATTGCCTTCGCATTTTTCAGTTTTCACTGACATCCAGGTGCCAGCTAATCATACATTCTACATGTATTTAATTATCCACGCACAGTAATCTGCTGCAGCTTAATTTTACAACATCATGAAACCAACTCAGTACGACTGGCTCATTCTGAAGCACGTATGAATCTCCAACTGATACTGGAGTATTACAACAGCATAATGCATCAGTTGCTGCAGTACTTCAGGCCTCAGAAAACTACTGAAGAACAGCTTGTGAGATTTGTATGTGTTGCTGAGATCGCTCATCAACTATTGGATGCAACTGATTTTCACTTTAACACTAGCACATGTATTCAGCAATCTATAATACTCTGCCCATGGTATGGTTATTTGATATGCTGCAAGCTATACTGTGGAACATGCTCACATAATTTGTGTATCTGAATTTGCTGAAGCACATCCTGCAGTGGTTTGGCAGGCGCTTCCAACACATGGCAACAATCTCTAACCTCAAAAAGACTCGAAGCTCTGCCACAATAGGCACGTGTTTGGTGTCAATGCAACGTGGTGAGGGTAAGTGATCCATTTTGCAACCGTGGGTTATGTTTGTGTTTCTAATTTCCTGCTTCATGGTGTTGTCATGTTTTTGAGCAACAGTTAGTGAAGGTGATACCGATTGTACTTATGCAGCATGTGTTCAAGGTCATGCTAATTCATACAACTCAATTGACTAATGCAGACAAAGCAAATAGTTCTTGAGGGAATTAGCATTTGTGGAAAATACTTGCCACTTATTGTCACTAATTTGATCTTAGTGAAGTGTGCATTAAAGATGCATAGTTATTTAAACAGTAAAAGTTCTCCACTCAGCTCTTGCGCTGTGCGCCTACGCCCATATGTGCGCTATTGACCTTGACCTCGTTTCTAGGGTCAACTCATTTAAATAAAAGGGATGGACTCCTGCTGAAGATCCACCAGATGTTAGACTGGAATGGTGTAAATTGTTGTGCTGCTGCAGAATTTATATTTCTGCAGCGGCTTTAACCGGAAATCTGAATAGTAGATGGAGTATGATAGTTAAAATGTCTGTCAGGCAAAAGGAGGACATCAATGTGCAAACTTTGAACATATGGAGCTGGAGTATTTGTTTCAGGAGCTTCGAAGGAGGAGGAGGGAAAGCTTTAAAAGAAATCTTATGTTTGAATAACTAGTAGGAAATTTCAATTCTGTTTAAATATTCCTTTGGAAACTTTTGAGGTCAAAAATGTTTCTGTTCTGTGCCAATGGGTTTAATGAGTCTTTCAGTTAAGATTCTCACTTGGGCTCCTGTTAGGAAAGTTGGGATTCACAAGAACCTTTGAGTAGGAGAGAGAAGTGGAAAGAGAAGCAGAAGCTGTTCAAACATACCAAAAGAATCAGGCAGAAACAGTTTAATAAACCCTTTATGATCAGCAGCATTAGGACTGAGCTTTTGCTTATAATGCACACATGTACTTGTCTACAGAACTGCAGTAATTACACTTCAAAAGTAATGAATTGCTAGTGATGTACCGCAAGACATCCTGAGGACACATGAAATGCACTAAATTAATGTAAGCCTGTTCATTCTTTATTTCTTTTTTCCCTTTTCTATGTAATTCCATTAAACAAGAGTAAAACAGAAATATGGTGCATGAATGGAGTTAAATACTAAGCCTGAATATTTCTTGAGACCACTGTTTATTTTTTCACATCTTTTCCTCTCCTATAATACAAGCAGATGAAAGAACCAAAATGTCCTTTAACTGCTTTTCCTCCAAACCATTGAAACTGCAGCCTGTCAACAGTCGAACTAATTATATGTTAAGTCAACTGATTCATCAAGCTTTGAATCAATTTGGGCACATGTTATCTTTGCCATAATAGCATTCAAGAATAACCAACACTTGAGCTAAATCTTCAGTAAAGTTTGCTTAAAATATTCAAGTGGAATTAAAATAGGTCCGATAAACCATAAATCCAAAAATGTTTACCTATTTTTCTCTTTTTAAGTGCTAAACAACCTGATGTTCATTGCCAAGATTCAGCTTTCCTTTTACCTTAATTAAAATATCTCGTGGGATGCTAACCCACAGGCTTCTAAAATTCTGTGCACTCCAGTACTGAGTCTGTGAGTCAGATTTTCCAGTTAGGCAGTTGTTCTGCAAAAGTAACAAAACGGCTTTTGCTGCAGCATACCGGAATAAATGGGTGTAATAGCAATATTTAGATTTTCTTAAACATGCCTTGACATTATGGCTAGTAAGAGAGGGGGGGGGGAGGGGTTTGCCTGTATGGAAGCTATCATGAACTGTCACACTTGTATCCCTGTAGATCAAGGGCTGGATTTTTTTTACTATCCCACTGCAATTTGGATGAGTTAGTGATGGAAACAAGGGGGAAATTCAGGTGGAGAGGCCTGCCACTGCTTCAACCTTAGGCTATCCCCCCCGCCCTCACCAGGACCAGGTTAGCCATTCCTTGTCCCCATCGCATGCAAATGCTGCTAGAGAGGTAGGACTCAATATACATTAATGATTTAGATTAAGGAATTGAGTGTAATATCTCCAAGTTTGCAGATGACACTAAGCTGGGTGGCGTTGTGACCTGTGAGGAGGACGCTAAAAGGCTGCAGGGTGACTTGGACAGGTTAGGTGAGTGGGCAAATGCGTGGCAGGTGCAGTATAATGTGGATAAATGTGAGGTTATCCACTTTGGTGGCAAAAACACAAAGGCAGAATATTATCTGAATGGCGGCAGATTAGGGGAGGTGCAACGAGACCTGGGTGTCATGGTACATCAGTCATTGAAAGTTGGCATGCAGGTACAGCAAGCGGTGAAGAAGGCAAATCTTGTACAGGGGTTTAGTGAGGCCTCACCTGGAATATTGTGTTCAGTTTTGGTCTCCTAATCTGAGGAAGGATGTTCCTGCTATTGAGGGAGTGCAGCGAAGGTTCACCAGACTGATTCCCGGGATAGCAGGACTGACATATGAGGAGAGACTGGATCGACTGGGCTTTTATTCAACTGAAGTATAGAAGGATGAGAGGGGACCTCATAGAAACATATAAAATTCTGATGGGACTGGACAGGTTAGATGCAGGAAGAATGTTCCCGATGTTGGGGAAGTCCAGGACCAGGGGACATAGTCTAAGGATAAGGGGTAAGCCGTTTAGAACTGAGATGAGGAGAAACTTCTTCACTCAGAGAGTTGTTAACCTGTGGAATTCCCTCCCGCAGAGAGTTGTTGATGCCAGTTCATTGGATATATTCAAGAGGGAGTTAGATATGGCCCTTACGGCTAAAGGGATCAAGGGGTATGGAGAGAAAGCAGGAAAGGGGTACTGAGGTGAATGATCAGCCATGATCTTATTGAATGGTGATGCAGGCTCGAAGGACCAAATAGCCTACTCCTGCATCTATTTTCTATGTTTCTATGTTTCTATGTTCTGTGGCTCTCATTGTATCGCCTCTCGGCCTTGCTGTGGTTGTCACACAGTGGGGTCATCAGCCAGGTGGCGAGGCCATATCCTTTGTCCCCAAGCATCCAGCATTAACCTTGTGGCTCATTGTTAAACAAGTCAGATACAGTGCTCTCATGCAGGATGTGAGCGTCATGGATGCTGCCCGGAAATTGAGCATTCACTGCCAGTATAATTTTCTGGTGGTCGACAACCAGTTGGACATTCAGGGAGTGGAATTCCTTGCGGTTCCTGAAAACCTCAGCATCCTGAAAAGGTGCCCGCATCGCAATATGCATACAGTCCATTGCTCCCTGCACCTTGGGGAAGTTTGCAATTCTGGAGAGTCCTAGAGCCCTCTCACTCTCTGCCTCCCTGATCATAGGGAAGCTGATCAAGTCCCTCTTGTGTGCATACAGGGCTTCAGTGACCTGTCTAATGCAGCAATGTGTGGCATGCTGAGAAAGTCCGCAAATGTCACCAGTTGTGACCTGAAAAGAACCCGAGGCATAGAATGAGAGTACCGCGGTGACTTTGACCTCGACGGGCAGTGCAGTACTGATGGTGCTGGCAGGCTGCAGATCTGCCCTTATCAGCTGGCATACCTCAGTCATAACCTCTTTGTGGAAGCGCAGTCTCCGAAAGCAGGTGGTGTCGGGCAAGTCGAGGTAAGAATGCTTCTCCTTGCACTTGCGGGGGGTGTAACATCTGATCCTCCTCATCAGTCTGTCAATTCATACATTGGGCACATAATGCAGTGGAGCGTTCCTTCGGCGATGTTGAGTCTGCTGCGTGTATTTGGTCACCAAGAGAGGGTGAGAAAGGATAGGTCCCATTGCAGTAGCTCTCTGTTTTCCACCGATTGGTCACAAATAAGGAATGTCCCGACGAACACACCTATTCAATTCCAATCGGTCACAGTATGGTCAAGATGTTTTTAGAGATGTTCATATCAACTCCAACGACCTGCAGAGTACATCCGAACTCCACCGAGGTTGAAGCACAGCAGCCTTTTAAAGGACGTGACATGTGATCTACAACATGGCGTCCATAACAGTGTGATTCGTTCCGGTTAGTTCACTTTTTGTGGGCGTTTTTTTGAACGAGCGATATTGCGGGCGATATGTGTGCAAGGTAGTGAAATTGACAATGGCCGATCTCCATGGCCGCTAGTTTGGGTAAATATGCTCTTTATGACAAAAAACAGTGGGTGGGCGTTAGTATTGAATCTCAGCATTAAATCCGTGTGGAAAGTAACGCTGTGCGATATTATGGGCGTTGAATTCGCCCATTCTGCTGATTCCACCCAAAAAAAGTGGGTGGGCAGTAATATTTTTTCTCTGCGTTAAGCACATGGGGAAAGTAACGCTCGCCGATAAGTTTCCGAAAAATGCCCGCCAGTTTCCATTTTGTGCCAAAATGTGCGATATATGGGTGTTATACCTAATTTCAGCAGTAAAATGGTCGTTAAGTGGGCGTTTAGCATGCAAAAAAATGTGGAGGTTCTTGCCCTTAATCTCTTAACCTAAGAGAAATAGCTCCATCAATTGCAAAGGAAAGTACAATCTGCCACAATTGTTTAAACCTCCATCAGGCCAGTATTACAAAGGACAACAAGGCAACTTATTAGCAACCATGCAGCTTAAAAATAGTTTTACTCTTGGAGGGTTTTTTTTATATCCCCTAAGACTGAATTGTTAACAGTCTAAAAATCATTGATCTATCCAGTATGTGACAGCAATATAGATTTTAGCAGACAGTACAGTAGCACAATATGCAATGGTAACGGACAAGAGGTTACGAGGCAAACATAAACATTTTGCACAGTGGTGCTGGAGTGATATCAGCTGCACTCTCTGCTGCTTGTTTAGGGAGAGCAGAAACTACCAGATGTCCAGTAAAATCTTCCACCAACTACCTTCAAAGCAGTACAGGAAATAATCGGCTGCTGGCTTACTCAACTTCAAGTTGCTCTGAGCCACATTGGCTCAACTCTTTTCTAGTCCAAGTAAAAGATTCTCCACCCTGGTGCAAATCAGCTGATTAGCAAGTTAGTCATTGGGTATCTCCGCGATAAGGTCAAGGCAATCTCTGAACATATATTCCAATTAAAGAAACACTTCCACCCTCCAGCTAGCATTTACCACAGATGGAATGGATAGACTCCCTAAGTGACATTTTAATCAGCAGTCCAGTCACCACACCATTGTCTGTACCCTCCTCAGTGTGAGCAGTATCCCCCTCATAGGCAGTCCCTCGGAATTGAAGAAGACATGCTTCCACTCCTGCAGTGAGTTCTTTGGTGGCTGAACAGTCCAATATGAGAGCCACAGACTGTGTCACAGTGGGACAGATAGTCGTTGAGTGTCGGTGTGGGTGGGACTGGTTTGCCGCATGCTCTTTCCGCTGCCTGCGCTTGATTTCTGCATGCTCTTGGCGTTCAGACTCGAGGTGCTCAGCGCCCTCTCGGATGCACATCCTCCACTTAGGGTGGTCTTGGGCCAGGGACTCCCAGGTGTCAGTGGGGATGTTGCACTTTATCAGGGAGGCTTTGAGGGTGCTCTTGTAGCGCATCCGCTGTCCACCTTTGGCTCATATGCCGCGAAGGAGCTCAGAGTAGAGCACTTGCTTTGGGAGTCTCGTGTCTGGCATGCGGACTATGTGGCCTGCCCAGCAGAGCTAATTAGGTGTGGTTAGTGCTTCAATGCTGGGGGTGTTAGCCTCAATGAGGACGTTGATGTTGGTGCGCCTGTCCTCCCAGGGGATTTGTTGGATCTTGCGGAGACATCGTTGGTGATATTTTTCCAGCAGCTTGAAACATAGAAAACAGGTGCAGGAGTAGGCCATTCGGCCCTTGCGAGCCTGCATCGCCATTCAATAAGATCATGGCTGATCATTCCCTCAGTACCCCTTTCCTGCTTTCTCTCCATATCCTTGATCCCTCCGCTGTAAGGGCCATATCTAACTCCCTCTTGAATATATCCAATGAACAGGCATCAACAACGCTCTGCAGTAGGGAATTCCACAGGTTAACAACTCTCTGGGTGAAGAAGTTTCTCCTCATCTCAGTCCTAAATGGCTTACCCCTTATCCTAAGCCTATGTCGCCTGGTTCTGGACTTCCCCAACATCGGGAACATTCTTCCCGCATCTAACCTGTCCAGTCCCATCAGAATGTTAAACGTTTCTATGAGATTCCTTCTCATCCTTCTAAACTCCAGTGAATAAAGGCCCAGTTGATCCAATCTCTCCTCATATGGAATCTCCCTGGAATCAGTCTGGTGAACCTTCGCTGCACTCCCTCAATAGCAAGAACGTCCTTTCTCAGATTAGGAGACCAAAACTGAACACAATATTCCAGGTGAGGCCTCACTAAAGCCCTGTACAACTGCAGTAAGACCTCCCTGCTCCTATACTCAAATCCCCTAGCTATGAAGACCAATATACCATTTGCCTTCTTCACCGCCTGCTGTACCTGCATGCCCACTTTCAGTGACTGATGAACCATGACACCCAGGTCTCATTGCACCTGCCCTTTTCCTAATCTGCCGCCATTCAGATAATATTCTGCCTTCGTGTTTTTGCCCTCAAAATAGATAATCTCACATTTATCCACATTATACTGCATCTGCCATGCATTTGCCACTCACCTAACATGTCCAAGTCACCCTGCAGCCTCTTAGCGTCCTCCTCACAGCTTACACCGCCACCCAGTTTAGTGTCATCCACAAACTTGGAGATATTACACTCAATTCCTTTATCTAAATCGTTAATGTATATTGTAAAGAGCTGGAGTCCCAGCACTGAGCCCTGCGTCACTCCACTAGTCACTGCCTGCTACTCTGAAAAGGACCCGTTTATCCCGACTCTCTGCTTCCTGTCTGCCAACCAGTTCTCTATCCACGTCAGTACATTACCCCCAATACCATGCGCTTTGATTTTGCACACCAACCTCTTGTGCGGGACCTTGTCGAAAGCCTTTTGAAAGTCCAAATACACCACATCCACTGGTTTTCCCTTGTCCACTCTACTAGTTACATCCTCAAAATATTCCAGAAGATTCGTCAAGCATGATTTCCCTTTCATAAATCCATGCTGACTTGGTCTGATCCTGTCACGGCTTTCCAAATGCGCTGCTATTTCATCTTTAATGATTGATTCCAACATTTTCCCCACTACTGATGTCAGGCTAACCGGTCTATAATTACCTGTTTTCTCTCTCCCTCCTTTTGTAAAAAGTAGTGTTACATTAGCTACCCTCCAGTCCATAGGAACTAATCCAGAGTCGATAGATTGTTGGAAAATGATCACCAATGCATCCACTATTTCTAGGGCCACTTCCTTAAACACTCTGGGATACAGACTATGAGCTCCGGGGAATTATCGGCCTTCAATCCCATCAATTTCCCGAACACAATTTCCCGCCTAATAAGGATATCCTTCAGTTCCTCCTTCTCACTAGACCCACTGTCCCCTAGTACATTCGGAAGGTTATTTGTGTCTTCCTTTGTGAAGACAGAACCGAAGTATTTGTTCAATTGGTCTGCCATTTCTTTGTTCCCCATTAGAAATTCACCTGAATCTGACTGCAAGGGACCTACGTTTGTCTTTATTAATCTTTTTCTCTTCACATATTTATGGAAACTTTTGCAGTCAGTTTTTATGTTCCCTGCAAGCTTCATCTCGTACTCTATTTTCCCCCTCTTAATTAAATCCTTAGTCCTCCTCTGTTGAATTCTAAATTTCTCCCAGTCCTCAGGTTTGTTGAATTTTCTAGCCAATTTATATGTCTAATCCTTAATTTCCCTTTTTAGCCATGGTTGAGCCACCTTCCCAGTTTTTTTTTTACTTCTGACAGGGATGTACAATTGCTGAAGTTCATCCATGTGATCTTTAAATGTTTGCCATTGCTTATCCACTGTCAGCCCCTTAAGTATCCTTTGCCAGTCAATTCTAGCCAATTCATGCCTCATACCGTCGAAGTTACCTTTCCTTAAGTTCAGGACCCTAGTTTTCGAATTAACTGTGTCACTCTCCATCTTAATAAAGAATTCTACCATATTATGGTCACTCTTCCCCAAGGGGCCTCACACAACAAGATTGCTAATTAATCCCTTCTCATTACACATCACCCAGTCTTGGATGGCCAGCTCTCCAGTTGGTTCCTCGACGTATTGGTCTAGAAAACCATCCCTAATACACTCTAGGAAATCCTCCTCCACTGCATTGCTACCAGTTTGGTTAGCCCAATCAATATGTAGATTAAAGTCGCCCATGATAACTCTGTACCTTTATTGCACACATCCCTTATTTCTTGTTTAATGCTGTCCCCAACCTCACTACTTCTGTTTGGTGGTCTGTACACAACTCCCACTAACGTTTTCTGCCCTTTGGAATTCCGCAGCTCCACCCATACCGATTCCACATCATCCAGGCTAATGTCCTTCCTTACTATTGCATTACTTTTCTCTTTAACCAGCAATGCCACCCCGCCTCCTTTTCCTCTCTGTCTATCCTTCCTAAATGCTGAATACCCCTGGATGTTGAGTTCCCAGCCTTGGTCACCCTAGAGCCATGTCTCTGTGATGCCAATTACATCATATCCGTTAACTGCTGTCTGCGCAGTTAATTCATCCACCTTATTCCGAATACTCCTCGCATTGAGGCACATAGCCTTCAGGCTTGCCTTTTTAACACACTTTGCCCCTTTAGAATTTTTCTGTAATGTGACCCTTTCTGTTTTTTGCCTTGGGTTTCTCTGCCCTCTACTTTTACTATTCTCCTTTCTATATTTTGCTTCTGCCTCCATTTTATTTCCCTCTGTCTCCCTGCATAGGTTCCCATCCCCTTGCCGTGTTAGTTTAACTCCTCCCCAACAGCACTAGCAAACACTCCCCCTCGGACATTGGTTCCAGTCCTGCCCAGATGCAGACTGTCTGGTTTGTACTGGTCCCAACTCCCCCAGAACCGGTTCCAATGTCCCAGGAATTTGAACCTCTCCCTCTTGCACCACTCCTCAAGCCACGTATTCATCTGAGATATCCTGCGATTCCTACTCTGACTAGCATGTGGCACTGATAGCAATCCTGAGATTACTACCTTTGAGGTCCTACTTTTTAATTTAGCTCCTAGCTCCCTAAATTCATCTTGTAGGACCTCATCCCGTTTTTTACCTATATTGTTGGTACCTAAATGCACCACAACAACTGGCTGTCACCCTCCCTTTTCAGAATGTCCTCCGCTCGGAGACATCCTTAACCCTTGCACCAGGGAGGCAACATACCATTCTGGAGTCTCGGTTGCGGCTGCAGAAACGCCTATCTATTCTCCTTACAATCGAATCCCCTATCACTATAGCTCTCCCACTCTTTTTCCTGCCCTCCTGTGCAGCAGAGCCAACCCCGGTGCCATGAACTTGGCTGCTGCTGCTACCCCCTGATGAGTCATCCCTCTCAACAGTACTCAAAGCGGTGTATCTGTTTTGCAGGGGGATGACCGCAGGGGACCCCTGCACTACCTTCCTTGCACTGCTCTTCCTGCTGGTCACCCATTTACTATTTGGCTCTGTACCCTTTACCTGCAGTGAGACCAACTCACTAAACGTGCTATTCATGTCATTCTCAGCATTGTGGATGCTCCAGAGTGAATCCACCTGCAGCTCCAGTGCCGCAATGCGGTCCGTCAGGAGCTGGAGGTGGATAGACTTCCCGCACACGTAGTCGTCAGGGACACCGGAAGCGTCCCTGACTTTCCACATAGTACAGGAGGAGCATAACACGTGTCCGAGCTGTCCTGCCATGACTTAACCCTTAGATTAACTTAAATTGGCAAAAACAATGCTAAATGTTACTTACTGATATAAAAAAGAAGAAAAACTACTTACCAATCAACGGGCAATCACTTACCCCCTTGGTTGTGACGTCACCTTTCTATTTCCTTCTACTTCTTTTTTGCCTTCTCTCCCTGCTGCAGCTGCACCAGCACACCTCTCGCCGAACTCATCACACTGGGCCTTTATAGGCCTCCCCACACTGCCTCACCGACGCTGCTCGATCTCCCACTGCCTGAGGTGTCTACTGTACATGGTCCATGTCTCTGAGCCATACAGGAGGGTGGGTATTACTACAGCCCTGTAGACCATGAGCTTGGTGGCAGTTTTGAGGGTCTGGTCTTCAAACACTCTTTTCCTCAGGTGGCTTTAGGCTGCACTGGCGCACTGGAGATGGTGTTGGATCTCATCGTCAATGCCTGCTTTTGTTGATAGGAGGTTCCCGAGATATGGGAAGTGGTCCGTGTTATCCAGGGCCGCGCCGTGGATCTTGATGACTGGGGGGCAGTGCTGTGCGGTGAGGACAGGCTGGTGGAGGACCTTTGTCTTACGGATGTTTAGCGTAAGGCCTATGCTTTCGTTCGCCTCAGTAAATACGTTGACTATGTCCTGGAGTTCAGCCTCTGTATGTGCACAGACGCAGACATCGTCCGCGTACTGTAGCTCGACGACAGAGGTTGGGGTGGTCTTGGATCTGGCCTGAAGACGGCGAAGGTTGAACAGCTTCCCACTGGTTCTGTAATTTAGTTCCACTCCAACGGGGAGCTTGTTGACTGTGAGGTGGAGCATGGTGGCGAGAAAGATTAAGAGGGTTGGGGCGATGACGCAGTCCTGTTTGACCCCGGTCCGGACGCAAATTGGGTCTATGATGGATCTGTTGGTAAGGATCACGGCCTGCATGTTATCGTGGAGCAGGCGGAGGATGGTGATGAACTTTTGGGGGCATCCGAAACGGAGGAGGACGCTCCATAGACCCTCACGGTTGACAGTGTCAAAGGCAAAGAAGGACGAAGAAGGCCATGTATAAGGGCTGGCGCTGTTGCCCGCATTTTTCCTGTAGCTGTCGCACTGCAAAAATCATGCTCTGAGCCACATCGGCTCAACTCTTTTCTAGTCCAAGTAAAAGATTCTCCACCCTGGTGAAAATCAGCTGTTTAGCAAGTTAGTCATTGGGTACCTCTGCGTTAAGGTCAAGGCAATCTCTGAACATATATT
Organism: Pristiophorus japonicus; assembly: GCF_044704955.1. NCBI lineage: Eukaryota > Metazoa > Chordata > Chondrichthyes > Pristiophoridae > Pristiophorus > Pristiophorus japonicus. Next base: position 143,820,412 of record NC_091986.1, read on the forward strand.
CCAATTAAAGGAATATTTCCACCCTCCAGCTAGCATTTACCCCAGATGGAAGGATAGATTCCCTAAGTGACATTTTAGTCAGCAGCTCCAGTCACCACACCAGTGCCTGTATCCTCCTCAGTGTGAGCAGTATATCATTGAATTGAACAATGTGCACACACACACATGTGTGTATGTAGTATATTACACATGATCAGTCATGGACATCCAAAAACAAGAAGGAACCGCTTATCATTAATGGACTTCTGTATCTAGCTTTACCTAATCATACATACACATATTTGTCATTGAGAAAATCTTTTTATGGTTTAATATTTTAGATAAGATTATCAAATGTGTGGTCCAATGTTGAAGGTGTTACAAATCAACATTGAAACTTTGTTACAATATATTATATTAATGTCACATCACAAGTTCACACAAACTTAAGTATTTATAGTAAAGCCATCCCAGCTGATTGTAGTATTCTAGGAAGTGTTTACCTGGCTTGCAAATTAAATAATTGATTTATGTTGGAACATGATAATATTTACAAGGATTCAAAGGAATGCTTAGTGCTATATGGCAATAGAGGAATCAGCAATAAAGTAATTTATGAGGCGTGTTATTAAATTTAACATTTGAGGTCTCAAGTTTCAAAGTTTCCACTGCAATGAGTGCATCAATAGAAAGATACTGGATGTTTTCCATGCTCAATATAATATTTGCTTTATTCTGTAACAAATGGTTCTCCTGCTCCAGTTAGAAACCAGCAAATGCAGTGCAGAAAGCACAGTTGCAACACCCAGGTTGTGCTGCCGACTGTGAATCAAACTCCAACTGCCATGAGAGAGCTATATGCATGGGTCCTTGTACACATGCACAGATCTCTGACCATTGGAAATTACATTTCTAATTTTTTGAGATCCTGTGTGGAAATGACGATTCTCTTCCACAATAAAACATACTCTGCTTAAGTTTATAAAGTATCCAATAGGTCTGGGCAATTTTCAAATCTAGTTTGATGCCACACTGGAAACTTTGTGGCAATGAATGTGGCCCTTGAGTATCACTTTGCCTGGTCTACCAGTAGCTCACAAATTGTATGCTGGATGGTTCTGTAGCTAGGAGTAACCTATAATAATAAAAGTAATGTTGGGCTCCGTGAAGAACTTTGGAGATCATCACTGGCTGCCATACTTTCTGAAAACTGGAAAAATGAGATTTTATGCATCAAAATATTACTAGATTTAAAAAAAAGACCTGCATCTATATGAATTACTCCAGTGTAATTCAAAAAGTGATAAACTTCTTATTAAATGATCTGAACTACAAATGAACATAGATAGCAAGAACTTACACTGATTTTTACTTTTAACTATTCAGGGTTCCTTGATGCATGATGATATGAATTCAAATCAGTAGAAATACAGGATTTCGATCCAATTTTTTTTTGCTCACTTTTTCATTCTGATAGAAAAATTCCCAGACACATTCCAGATACATTGAAGACACAATTTCTCATACAAAAGTGTATGGGTGATTGGTTGGGAGGTAAGAGAGTAGTGATAAAGGGAATGTAGATTGATGGGATGCAACAAGTGGTGTTCCCCAGGGATCTGTACTGGGCCATCAGTTTTTCATCATATATATTAATAACTGGGTTGAAGAAATAGAGAATTCCATATCCAAGTTTGCATATGACATTGACATAGGAGGTGTCATAAGTAGATGGGAGCAGGAAGTTAAAAAGGGACATAGGCAGATTAAGTGAATGGGCAAAATGGTGGAAGTTGGAGTTCAATGTGGTGAAGTGTGAGGTCACCCACTTTGGAGCCAAAAAAAGCCAAATCAGAATATATTCTTAATTCTGAGAGACCAGAAATTGTGGAGTAGCAAAGGGATTTGGGTATCCAGGAACACAATTCACTAAAAGCTAGTGCACAGGTACAAAACTAATCAAAAAGGCTATTGGAATGTTGCTCTTTACCTCAAAGGGGTTGGTGTACAAAGGAAAGGAAGTGGTGCTTCAGTTGTACAGAGCCTTGGACAGACCCCATCTGGGGTAGCGCGTTCACTTTTGAGCCTCACACCTCAGGAAGGATGCAGCTTTGCAGGGGGTACAATGCAGATTCACCAAAGCTTAAAGGGTTAAAATATGAAGACAGATTGCTTAAAAAGGCTTGTATCCCTTTAGTTTAGAAGGTTGAGGAGTGATCGCATTGACTTGATTACATTGATAAAATGATTCAATAGGAATGCAGAATAAAGGGGCACAATCTTAAAATTAGAGCTAGGCTATTCAGGAGTTAAATCAGGAAGCATTTTTCACACGAAGGATAGTGGAAATTTGGAATTCACTTCCCCAAAAGGCTGTGAATGCTGGGTCAATTGAGATTTTCAACACTGAGAGCGATAGGTTTTTATTAGGTAAGGATATCAAATATGGATCAAAGGCAGGTAAAGATCAGCCGTGATCAAACTGAATGGTGGAATAGGCTTGACGGGCTGAATGGTCTACTCCTGTTCCTGAGTATGTACCTTTAACTGGTGAGATAAAAGGTATACTTAATAATGTTGCATTTCTATAGCACTTTATCATATTAAAATGTATCAAAGCACTTCATATAATTACTTATTTTTTGGAGTGCAATGGCTGTCAATATAAGCAAATGCATTAAGATTTCACAAAAGGTAGTGATTTTGTGCAATTTTTTTTTGAAGAACAGGCCTTTTCAGAATTTAAAGCACAAGTTTCTTTTATAAATAATGGCCCTGAAATTCCGGCTCCCCGGGTCCGTACGGTTTCAAGCACGCAATGCGCATGCGCTGGAAACCGGCATTTCTGATCTGTCAAATTTCTGGCTTGACAGATTGTAGCCAGTTCATGAGCGAGGACACTTGTAAGTGGAAATTTCCGATATTTACACTTACAAATTTCCTCAAAAATCTTGCGCCTGAAAAAGCAGGTGCCTAGCCTACTTTTACAGGCGCAAGTATTTTAAAAAACACAAAAACATAAAAATAAAGTTATTAAAACATATATTATCATTAAAAACCATTCCCACAATGGTAAGTTTATTTTTAAAAACTTTTTTAAAAATTGGGAAATTATTTTTTTTAAGACATTAATAACTTTAATTCAAATGAATGTTCTATTTTTTATTAGTGTTTTGGGTGTTTGAGGCTGTGTTTTGGGTGTTTCGGGCTCTATCACAATCATAGTAATAGGAGTTTAGGACCCTGCGGAACTCCTATTACTGTGGTACCTTACCTGATTGACTGCCTAGAGCCATGCGACTCCAGCTCGAGGCCTACGCACGCGTCGACGTGCACACGCTGCGACTCGCACTCGAAGGAGGCCTCAGCATCGGAAGGTCCAACGTGGGCACCAGCCTAAGGTAGGTGCATATTTTTTCTCTAAAATGCCCGCAGGAAGGCAAACGGGAATTTCAGGGCCATTGTGTATAATGTATTGGAACTTTAACAGATGAGTTCCAAAACTGCAAAGCTCCAGTCTGGTGTGACCTACATTGCCTCCCAGTCTGGCAATGCCTCAATTTAAAAATTCTCATCCTTATTTTAAAATCCCTCCAGGTCCTTGCCCCGCCCTATCTCTTTAATCTCCTCCAGCCCTACAACCATCCGAGATCTCTGCACTCCTCCAATTTTGGCCTCTTGCACATCCCCGATTTTCTTCACTCCACCAATGGCAGCTGTGCCTTCAGCTGCCAAGACTCTAAGCTCTGAAGTTCCCTCCTTAAACTTCTGTGCCTCATTTTTCTCGCTCCTCTTTTAAGACTCTCCTTAAAACCTTCTTTTTTGACCAAGCTTTTGGTCCTAGTATCTCCGAGTAAGTTGATGTCAAATTTTGTTTGATAACGCTCCTGTGAAGTGCCTTGGGACAGTTTACTATGTTAAAAGCACCATATAAATGCAAATTGTTGTTGTGGTGTGGAGCCAAGTCATGCTCAGGCACAGGTTTTATCTTTCACACTAATGAGTTCCCAATCTCAACTGTGGGGCAGTGCCCAGCAGAGGTAATGGGAATGTGATAAGTAAAATGAAATGCGTTGTCTTTGCAGAACTTCTCTAATACTTCTACCATCAGCTGCCCAACAGCAGCATAGAAACATAGAAACTTACAGCGTAGAAGGAGGCCATTTCGGCCCATCGTGTCCGCACTGGTCTACAAAGAGCCACACGACCCTCGGTCAGCAGCCCTGAAGGCTACATATAAACCTATGAACAATGAACAATGGTGCACAGGTAAAGAGCATCCAGCCCAACCAGTCCGCCCCACACAACTGCGATACCCAATGTATCGCAACATTTTACACTCCACCCCACCCGGAGCCATGCGATCTCCTGGGAGAGGCAAAAAAAACAGATAAAAACCCAGGCCAATTGGGTAAAAAAATCTCCGACCCATCCAGGCAATCAAAACTAGTCAAGGAGACTACTCTGGACATATTAGTTTCCCTGAAGTACTTACCATCGTATCTGCGCCAGCCAACAAGAGGTTATCCAGTCTAATCCCACTTACCAGCTCTAGATCTGTAACACTGCAGGTTACGGCACTTCAAGTGCACATCCAAGTGTCTTTTAAATTAGTGTTTCTGCCTCTACCACCTTTCCAGGTCCCCACAACCTTCTGTGTGAGGAAGCCTCCCCTCCAATCCCCTCTAAACCTTCCACCAACCATCTTAAACCTATGCCCCCTCGTAATTGACCCCTCCACCAAGGGAAATAGGCCCTTGCTATCCATTATATCCAGGCCCCTCAAAATTTTATACACCTCAATGAGGTCTCCCCTTGGCGTCCTCTTTTCCAATGAGAACAAACCCAGCCTATCCAATCTGTCCTCATAGCTAAGAATCTCCATTCCAGGCAGCATCCTCATAAATCTCCTCTGCACCCTCTCTAGTGCAATAACATCCTTCCTATAATACGGCGACCAGAACTGCACACAGTATTCCAGCTGTGGCCTAACTAGTGTATTATACAATTTAAGCATATCCTCCCTACTCTTGTATTCTATGCCTCGGCCAATAAAAGCAAGCATTTTGTATGCTTTCTTAACCACCTTATCCACCTGGCCTGCTACTTTCAGGGATCTGTGGACAAGCACTCCGAGGTCCCTTTGTTCATCTACACTTCTAAGTGGCCCACCATTTAATGTATACACCCTTTCCTTATTCCTCCCCAAGTGCATTATCTCACATTTCTCCAAATTAAATTCCATTTGCCACTGTTCTGCCCACCTGACCAGTAGATTGATATCCTCCTGCAGTCCATGACTTTCCTCTTCATTATCAACCACACAGCCAATTTTAGTGCCATTTGCAAACTTTTTAATCATACTCTCTATATTCAAATCCAGATCATTGATGTATACCACAAAAAGCAAGGGACCCAGTACTGAGCCCTGCGGAACCCCACTGGAAACATCCTTCCAGTCACAAAAACATCTAGCAACCATTACCCTTTGCTTCCTACTTCTCAGCCAATTTTAGATCGAAAGTGCCACTTTGCCCTGGATCCCATGGGCTTTTACCTTCGTGACCAGTCTGCCATGTGGGACCTTATCAAAGGCTTTGCTAAAATCCATATATACTACATCATATGCACTACCGTCATCAACCCTCCTGGTTACCTCCTCGAAAAATTCAATCAGGTTAGTCAAACACGATCTTTCCTTAACAATCCATGCTGAATGTCCCTAATTAATCCTTGCCTTTCTAAATGTAGATTTATCCTGTCCTTCAGGACTTTTTCCAATAATTCTCCCACCACTGAGGTTAGGCTGACAGGCCTGTAATTACTTGGCCTATCCCTTTCTCCCTTCTTAAACAAGGGTACCACATTAGCAGTCCTCCAGTCCTCCGGTACTATGCCCAAATCCAAAGAGGACTGGAAAATGATGGTCAAGACCTCTGCTATTTTGTCTTCTGCTTCATTCAACAGCCTGGGATGCATTTCATCCGGGTCGGCACTTATCCACTTTCAAGGCTGCTAAACCCCTTAATAGCTCCTCTCTCACTATGTTTATTTCATCCAGAATTTCACTCCTCGATAGCAGTATCTGCATTGCCCCTTTCCTTTGAGAAAACAGACGCAAAGTATTCATTAAAAACCATACCCACATCTTCCGCCTCCGCACACAGATTACCCTCATGGTCTCTAATAGGCCCTACCCTTTCTTTAGTAACCCTCTTGCTCTTAATATATTTAGAGAACATCTTTGGGCTTTCCTTGATTTTACTTGCCAAGAATTTTTCATGCTCTTTCTTATTATTCCTAATATCCTTTTTAAATTCACCTCTGAACTTTCCAGATTCCTCCAGAGATTCTACAGCATTTAGTCATCGGTATATGACATAAGCTTCCCTTTTTTTCTTTATCCTCCCCTGTAAGTCCCTGGACATCCAGGGGGCTCTAGAGTTGTTATTCCCACCCTTTTTCTTTAAGGGCACATGTTTGGCCTGAGCCCTCCGGATCTCCTCCTTGAATGCTTCCCACTGTTCCGACACTGATTTACCTTAAAGTAGCTGTTTCCAGTCCACTGTGGCCAAATCACTTCTCAACTGAGCAAAATGAGCTTTTCTTCAATTTGGGACTTTTATTCCTGGTCTATCCTTGTCCTTATCCATAACTATCTTGAATCTGACTGAATTATAGTCACTGGCACCCAAGTGATCTCCCACTCATACCCTTACCACTTGCCCAGCTTCATTTCCCAAAACTAATTCCAGAACCGCCCCCTCCCGTGTTGGGCTTGTTACATACTGACTAAAAAAGTTCTCTTGAATGCATTTTAGGAATTCCGCACCCGCTATACCCTTCACACTTTATTTATCCCAATCAACATTCGGATAGTTGAAATCCCCTACTATTACTGCCCTATAGGTTTTGGACTTCACAGAAATTTGTCTACATACTTGCTCTTGTATCTCCCTTCCACTGTTTTGGGGTCTATAATACACGCCCAGCAGTGTGATCACCCCTTTTTTATTTTTCAGTTCAACCCATATGGCTTAATTTGATGATCCCTCTAACATATCATCCCCCTCACAGCTGCAATAGTTTCTTGAATCAATACCGCAACCCCACCCCCCCACCTTTTTAACCCTGTCCTGTCTAAAAATCCTGTAACCAGGAACATTGATCTGCCAAACCTGTCCCTCTTTCAGCCATGTCTCTGCAATGGGCATAATGTCATACCCCCAAGTGTCTACCTGTGGTCTCAGCTCATCCGCCTTGTTCGCTATACTCCTTGCATTGAAGTATATACCATTTAGCACAGGAAGACCTCCTTGATCACTACTTACTAACCCTTGTTTCCTCTGTCTTACAGATTCACTTTCTACATTCTTGCTGTCCAACTTCAGCTTTACTTCCTTCTCTATTGAATGTGTTCTCAGGTGCCCATCCCCCTGCCAAGCTAGTTTAAACTCTCCCCAACAGCACTAGCAAAACTCCCTGTGGGAGTATTGATCCTGGTGCTGCTGAGGTACAACCTGTCCGGTTTGTACAGGTCCCATCTCCCCCAGAAGCGGTCTCAATGCCTCAGGAATTTGAAGCCCTCCCTCCTGCACCAACTCTCCAGCATTCATCCGCTCTGTCCTTCTGTTCTTGTACTCATTAGCAAGTGACACCGGTAGTAACCCGGAGATTACTACCTTTGAGGTCCTACCCTTTAATTTTTCTCCTAGCTCCCTAAATTCTGCCTGCAGGACCTCATCCCTCTGTCTACCTATGTCATTGGTCCCAATATGGGCACAACCTCTGGCTGGTTACCCTCTTCCCCCAGGATGCCCTGCATCTGCTCTGTGACATCCTTGACCCTGGCACCCAGGAGGCACCATACCATCCTGGAGTCACGTCTATGGCTGCAGGAATGCCTCTCTATTCCCCTAACTATTGAATCCCCTGCTACTAAAGCTCTTTTATTCTTTGTCCCTCCCTTCTGTGCAGCTGAGCTACCCGTGGTGCCTTGGACTTGGCTCTGGCTGCACTCCCCAGAGGCATTATTGCCCTCATCAGTGTTCAGAAGAGAATATCGGTTGGAAAGTGAGATGGACTCAGGGTAGGACTCCTGCACTACCTGCCTAGCATTCTTCCTTCGTCTGGTGTTCACCCACTTCCCCTCTGCCTGCATGCTTTTAAGCTGCGGGGTGACCACCTCCTGAAACATGCTATCCACATAGCTCACAGAATCGCAGAATGCATCGTATTGACTCCAGCTGCTGCTCAAGCTCCAAAATGCAGAGCTCGAGTAGTCGAAGCTGGAGACACCTCCTGCCACATGGTTGTCTCGGCTGCACAAAGCGTCCAGGACTTCCCACATGCCACAGGACATGCATTCCACAGGGCTGAGCTGCCCTGCCATCTCTCTAATTAGACATTTGTTATAAAAGAGAAAGAGAGATACTTATCAATCAACCAGCCAATCACTTACCTACCTGGACAAGGGCTGTGAGCAGGCAGAGGTCGGAAACGCAGATTCGAGCCGAATGCGAAATCAGTGGGGCACAGGGGAGTAACGCACTTGGCAGTAGGAGGCCTGAAGGTCGATTTGATATAGGGTTTGGGAATAGGATTCCAGTCCAATCTTGACAAACTCAGGAGGTGTGTGGCCAAAGAAGGACATTAGTAAAGCAACATAATTAGGAGAAATAAAATCAATCCGTATAATTGCCTGGATCTTTTCCCTTTAAAACTTTCACCTACATTTAGTTACATTTTTGCACCATTTTTCATTAAAGACTTTCTCCCACTGCATTGAAAAATATTCCATCTTCTAAAATCTGTTGATACGGAGACCCATAATTCAAAAGTTGTAATAATAAAGCAACTGAATTCGCTCTCACTGAACTGCAAAATTACATTTTTAAGCCAAAGTAACTAGAGCATGATTTGTTTTTCTTGTGAGTAACTCCTAATTATCTAACTAAAATGTTCTCAATTTAAATGAAAGTAACCACTTACTTAACAGTTAAATTCATAACAAGTGAAATTTAACCAATGCTGTTCAACTGAAGTGAAAGGCACAACGTAATTTTAATTAATTTACAAATTAATAAAGAATGTTTGTAATGTTGGAATTCAATTTATATACATTTTAATAAATAAGTTGTAAATTAATTTCAAATTGGTGAATACATCTGTGAATTAACTCTAAATGGTAATTTTGAAATAAATATCCCATGCAATTTATTATCACCTTTATGACTTGATAAATTTGACTATTTTGACTTTAGAAGCAATTGACAAATTAATATCTGATTGTTGTAATAATGGCACTAAAAACATTATGTACTGTAACATAATGGCAATGAGATCAAAATGGCTATTATCAAGCGAGCTCTCATTGTAACTCTCAAGACATTGCAATAATGTGGATAACATGAAGATTGTGTGGTCTAGCCTTTCCTTCCATTTTATATTTGGCCACTGCTAATTAAAGGAATATAGCAGGATTTCGAAATAAGGCGTGACTGTTTTTGGCATTATCTCATGTCTATGTAATTTCTGCAGCAGCAAGTCCTTCCTTGTTTTGAAGCATAACTAAATTTCTCTTTCCTGATTTCCCTTCCCTTTCCATCATCCTCTTTCAGCACATCCTGTAGTCAGTAGGGTTAGGAAAGGTATTTCCTGCACCATGAATTCATATTTATATGAACATTAAAAAAAAACTAGAACTGCAAGCTGCTTTTTAATGAAGCACGTTTAGGAAAGGCCACATGGCACATGCATCAATTAAAGGCGGCATCAGGGGCAAGTGGGGATCGGCGCCACGCTGACGTCACAACACGTTGGAGTTACCTCTGACATCACAACACGATCTAGTTACCTCTGATGTCACAATGCATTTGCGTTACCTTTGATGTCATAATGCGTGTTCGAGTTACATCTGATGTCACAATGCATTTGTGTTATCTCTTACATCACAATCCGTTTGCATTGTCTCTGATGTCACAATACGAGTTACCTCTGATGTCACAATTTGTTTTTTCCCTCTGACGTCACAATCTGTTTGTTACCTCTGACGTCACAATCTGTTTGTTACCGCTGACGTCAGGCGGCAGCAACGCCCCTTGTCAGTTCAAACGGGGCAAATTGAACAGCATGACGACGCGTCTCCTTTAAATGGTTCCCACCTTTAAGGCAGATCGACGTAGTTCAACGGCCCCATTAAGTTTCCTGGTGATAAATTATCGGTCTGCGAATGAGATTCTTGGCTTTAAGGAGCCATATCCTCTCACGGCAGTTTGTACAATGGCAGTGATGAGGTCATGCTGAGCTCCTTCCAGATCTCAGTGCTAAGTAATGTCTCCTCCCTCAGGGTAATAGGTCCCGCTGCCTTCAATAAAACTGACACATTCTTCCAGCTGCTGGAATGCAGCACCCACATGCTCTGAAACCAGAGCCCCTGCACAATGGACACGCATCTGTCAGCATTAACACAACAGGCACCGCAGAAAACCGCCCTCAGCTAATGCAACCCCGGCAGCTCGTCGGCCGCCCTTATAGTGTATTTCACCACTGAAACTTCATGACCCAAACCACAATAATTCATGGCGAGGGGGAAGAAAGCAATTTTGGTGTCTCCTTTGTCCAGACAGGCTCCGACTTGGACAAAACTGTAATAAAGTTTAAAATATGTAAATTACAGAAAGTCTGGCTGGACACCCAGTTAGTTGTCCCCGATCCTCTGTTAAAGCTGATTTTTAAAAGTACACAAATGATAACATTAAAAAATCTATTTATTTTACGAATTGTTTAGATTTCATTTTATGATCATATATAGATAGCAGTTACTGATTCTCGTAAATATCGGTTTGCATGGTAAATATCGGTTAAAGTCCTCTAAAGAGTTACAAAGGTACATTTAAAAACAGGCCGTCTTTGCTCTAAACTCTAATAAACGGATAAGACCCAAGTTAAAACGACAAAAAAAATCACAAACACGAGCGCCTCACTAAAATACAAAATATTTTTAAATTGAAGAGTTGGAACGTTTCGTGGAGACAGACTAAATGTTCTGCCAAGACCTGGAAATAGTGCTGTATATACTTTGGGGAAAACAGAAAAAAAGTGTTGTCGTTTTTTGTATTTTCTTCACCAAATTTAGCCCAACAGGAGTCGCTAACAGCATCAGCCTACTTAATTATCTATGAACAATGACACTCCATCAACTTTTAATACTTAAATGACATTAAAGAACAAAACTGTAAAACTTACCATCTCTCTGTATAGTGGAGGATCGCAAAGCTTTAATAGATCCACCTTGAGCTTTGGTGCCATGAAGGCGAAAGTCTGCAAACACTATAACCAATATGAATAGCAATAACATTGGGATTTTTATTACCAGGCTCCACTGCTTAATATCAAATCCACTTAGGCGACGTGTATTCTTTAAATTTTCAAAGTGTTCTCTAAAGTTTAACGTTTGTCTTTTAACAAACTTTCTGCATCATTACTGCGGCGACTGAGAGCGATCTGTGAGTCTAAGACCTGCAGAAAATAAACCCCCACGGCTTAAAAGATGCAACAGGTTGATTCTTCGAGTCCCCGATCAGGAATAAACCGAGTCCGAATTTCACCCAAAGACTGTGTCCTGGGGAGATCTCATCTTCAAAGAGTGCGAGCGCATCATCAAAGCTTTCAAAACGCAATGAAAACAGAATCCCTGTAAGTATCTTCTGACAGCCCTAAAATATATGTGGTTTAAAAATGCAGAGGCAGTGATCGGTGCAGATCGCGCGTGTGCTCCCACAGTCCTGGTGAGGAAATACGCCGGGTAAAGCATAAGGAAATAGCACTTTGCAGTGTAAACAAAAGGAAAAGCATTACAGCTACAGCTGAAGCTTTCACGTTAAAAGGAAAAAGTCTACACGTAGCAGTTTCTGTTTGACGCTGGGAATGTCATCCATAGTGCACGGTCCTTATATGACTCAGACTTGGCAACGCGCTGGTGTTTTTTCTTTACACTTTATAGGATAATGAAACCAGTCTCAGGATGCAGCTCTTAAGTTGCACCAACAATCCATGAAGCATTTAGTATTGATTAGTTGCTGTGCACTGCCCAGCATTGCAAACCACCATATTAGTATTGCATTGAAATCAGCCTTAGTGGTCACCTGCACTCAGCATCCCTACCCAGTCAGTTGTCTCTTTCTCAGACTGGACACCTGGCTGGATTAAGCAGGAATTCTCTGCATCAACACCTCTTTTAACTATTCAACACCTGGAAATAATATTAGCTAATGTTTTTTCTATCTGCAATGGTTTCTGCTGCCTTAGTAGTAGTGCTTTTTGAGCCCTGTTAGATACCATGCAATCCACTCACAAGTTTGGGGGTCGGAGGGGGACTTCATAAGAACATATGAAATAGGAGCAGGAGTCGGCCATTCAGTCCTTCAAGCCTGCTCCGCCATTCAATAAGATCATCTGATCTTCCACCTCAACTCCACCTTCCTGCACTATACCCATATCCCTAGATTCCCTTAATATTCAAAGATCTATGGATCTCTGTCTTGAATATACTCAACGGCTGAGCAGCCACAGCCCTCAGGAATAGAAAATTCCAAAGATTCACAACCCTTTGAGTGAAGAAATCTCTCCTCATCCCGTCCTAACTGGCCGACCCTTTGTATAGCGAACAGCGAGGAGGATAGTAATAGACCTCAAGAGGATATAGACAGGCTGGTGGAATGGGCAGACACGTGGCAGATGAAATTTAACACAGAAAAGTGCGAAGTGATACATTTTAGTAGGAAGAATAAGGGGAGGCAAAATAAACTAAAGGGTACAATCCTAAAGGGGGTGCATGAACAGAAAGACTTAGGGGTATATGTGCACAAATCATAAGAACATAAGAAATAAGAAATAGGAGCAGGAGTAGGCCATTTGGCCCCTCGAGCCTGCTCCGCCATTCAATAAGATCATGGCTGATGTGATCTTGGCCTCAACTCCACTTCCCTGTCCGCTCCCCATAACCCTTGACTGCCTTACCATTTAAAAGTCAGTATTGAAGATGGCAGGGCAGGTTGAGAAAGGGGTTAAAAAAACATATGGAATCCTGAGCTTTATAAATTGAGGTGCAGAGTACAAAAGCAAGGAAGTTATGATGAATCTTTATAAAACACTGGTCCATCCTTAACTGGAGTATTGTGTCCAATTCTGAGCACCGCACCTTAGGAAAGATGTGAAGGTCTTAGAGAGGTGCAGAAAAGATTTACAAGATTGGTTCCAGGCATGAGGGGCTTCAGTTACGTGGATAGACTGGAAAAGCTGGGCTTGTTCTCCTTAGAGCAGAAAAGGATGAGAGGAGATTCGATAGAGGTGTTCAAGATAATGAGGGGTCTAGACAGAGTAGATAGAGAGAAACTGATCCCATTGGTGGAAGGATCGAGAGCCAATGGACACAGATTTACGGTGCTTGGCAGAAGAACTAAAGACGACATGAGATCAAACTTTTTTACGCAACACGTGGTTAGGATCTGGAATGCACTGCCTGAGAGGGTGGTGGAGGCAGATTCAATCGTGGCTTTCAAAAGGGAGTTGGGTAAGAACCCGAAGGAAGAAAATTTGCAGGGCTATGAGTAAAGGGCGGGGGTGTGGGACTAGCTGAGGTGCTCTTGCAGAGAAATGGCACAAGCTCGATGCACTGAATGGCCTTCTTCTGCTGTAACCATTCTATGATTCTGTGGTTCTATGACCCCTTATTCTAAAACTGTGATCACTAATTCTAGACTCCCCAACCAGGGGAAATATCCTCCCTGTTGATTATCTCTTATTCATCTAGGTTAGAATCATAGCATCATAGAAACTTACAGAACAGAAAGAGACCACTCGGCCCACCGTGCCCATGCTGGCTCTTTGAAAGAGTAATCGTGCTTAGTTTCACATCCCCACTTTGTGTCTGTAAGCCTGTAAGTTCCTCATCCTCTTGTACCTATCCAACTCCCTTTTAATATTTGTTATGGAATCAGCTTCCACCACCTTTTCAGGTAGAGTGGTCCAGATCCCGAAAACTCTCTGCGTGAAAAATTGTCTCCTCGTCTCTCCTCTAGATATTTTTCCAATGATTTTAAATCTGTGACCTCTGTTATTTGACACACTCACCAGAGGGAATAGTTTTTCTCTATCTATTCTATCAAAACCACTCATCATCTTGATCTTGTTTTAGTTGATTTCTTCTGGATATGTCTACAGCTGGAGTTATACTGGCACATCTGTATCCTTAAAATGTAGTTTTCACTTCACAATGATGCAATAAAAAGTTGCAATATAACTCCAGAGTTGGGCCAGGATGTGAGACCCCCAGAGCAGGGTTTGACTTTGTACAGAGAATAACACCAGTGCAATGTCAAGCATAGTTGAAGAAGTGGTCCGCCAGTCCTACGCACTTTATAAACTTACTCAGAGTCTATTTAAATATATTGAAAATTTACTGTTTGGGAGAGAAGTTTTTGCGTGTTTGCAAGCGCAGATATGCAGAGCTCTGTCCTGGCCAGGAGAGTGAGATTCACAGCCAGGCAGTATAAACAAGGTGCTGCCAGCTGTGAGTGAATACTGTGATTGGTCATTACAGTATGAATGCAACCTAAGTGTACACATCACACTGCTGGGTTAACACTGCTGATGTCAGGCCACACTTCAGCAGCAGTGTTGTAAAGTAAATGAGGTTGTGATGTTAACATTTGAGGCACTGAGAGCCATAATACCCCAGGATGCAACAGTGCTGATGGTGGCAAATATAAACTTGCTGCTGATAGCACTTGCTGCCAATTTTTATGACTGTGGGCAGGATTGGTGCTCAACTTATTTGCAAAGGGATAGGGTGAACCAGAGAGTCATGAGATGTTCGCTTAACCGGCAGGGGGAATCTCTGAGGCGGCTGACCAGCTCGTTCTTGATGGTGAAGCCAACTGCATGGAGACGGCATTCTTCTTCTGGTTTATCTTTCCACAAGAAGGTGTAAACACCAGCTTGTTCTTTGAGCTGGCCTTCCCCTGCCCACTGGATCTCGCTTAGGGCGGCGAGGTCGACATCAAAGCATCTGAGTTCCCGGGCAACGATGGCGGTGCGGCGTACCGGTCTGTTGCTATTGGGGTTGTCCATGAGGGTCCTGAGTTCCAGGTCCTGAACTTCATTATGAGGTGGTGGAAGATGCCTGTGCGTGAGTCCGCATGCCCGACACGAGACTCCCAAAGCAAGCGCTCTACTCGGAACTCCTACACGGCCAGCGAGCCCCAGGTGGGAAGAGGAAACATTTCAAGGAGACCCCCAAAGCCTCCTTGATGAAGTGCAACATTCCCACCAGCACCTGGGAATCCCTGGCCCAAGACCATCCAAAGTGGAGGAAGTGCATCCGGGAGGGCCCTGAGCACCTCGAGTCTCGTCGCCAAGAGCATGCAGAAACTAAGCGCAGACAGTGGAAGGAGCGCAGACAGTACGGCAAACCAGACTCCCCACCCACCCCTTCCTTCAACGACAGTCTGTCCCACCTGTGACAGAGACTGTAATTCCTGTATTGGACTGTACAGTCACCTGAGAACTCACTTTTAGAGTGGAAGCAAGTCTTCCTCGATTTCGAGGGACAGCCTATGATGATGATGATGATGATTCACAAAGGCCAGAATGCAGATTATGCCCAACCAGCGAGAAAGCTGTAGGAGCCAGAAATTAGATTGGAAATTGTGACCTTAAAACAATAGTGCAGTGCAGTTTTACTTGTTGGTTGCCAGTGGCACTGTGAAATCCATTCAATAATATGAATGGGATAGATTTAGCAACACCTGAAGCTCCAGCATATTATAGTTACTTCTACTTGATTTATTCCTGCATGTAAAACGGGCATGCAAAACACTTAGGCCCCGAAATTGGTCGATGCATAAGGTCCGCCCATTGCTCAGCAGTATGCGTCGTTTCAAACTGCCGGCATACCACTGAGACCGAAGAGGACAAAATTGATCAAAAGATTTTCGGTGTTATGTCGGCGGTATGTCACTTAGTGGTCGATCCAGATCCAGATCGACTTGCTCTTCAATGGACAGAGCGGCACTGAACTGCGCATGCATAATTTCTTTTCCGTTTTTTTTACAGAAGTGTTTTACCCGCGAATTTGGGGGTCAAGGGTCACCAGCGCATGCGCAGTGACTTGAAGGGGAGGGAGAGAGAGCGAGAAGGAGCAGCAAGCTAGTCGAAGGGCAGTTTCTTGTAAAACACATTGCAGAGTTAAAAAATATTCCTAACAACTAATAATTCTACAATTTGAAGAATAAGAAGCCATATTTTACAAAGCAAAACTCATAACAGAATTATAAGGTCAATGTTAAAAAAGCATCAAAGCGCAGGAACATCGAAAAGGACGGGAGGTTGAGGGCGCCCGCCTTCGACAAGACGGAGTTACCTGCCCTTCTCGAGCATATAACAGAGAGGTACTCCGAGCTAACGAAGGGTGGTCGTGGAAAGCCCCGCCCCCCCCCTAAAGGAGTACAACAGGATATGGGACGAGATCGGGGAGGCTGTGTCCTCCAAAAGTACCATGGTATGCATCGGGGAAAGGTGCCATAAAAGGTGTAACAACCTGGTGAGGGTAGCAAGAGTAAGTAATGATTTTATTTATGCACCCTCCATGTGCCATGTTCCATGTAAATGTAGGTTCCGTGTCACACGGATGATGTTATTTATCTTAAGGTTACGGCGATGTATTCGTGCTTTCAGGTCATGACAAGAGGATCAAGCCAGAGTTTTTTTTAACGTGTGTGTGTGTGTGTGTGTGTGTGTGACCCTGTGTGTCTACGATGTTAAATGGATTGAAGATTTTTACTTTACTTTCTGCAGAAGAAGACATCTGCAATAGCAGCTGATCAGCGCCATATGGGGGGAGAACCCACAACCCAGGAGCCTCTGACTGACATTGAGATCCGTGCCCTGTCCCTGGTTAGGGATAGCAATCGTGCCACCACCGGCATTGGAGTTGACCCACAAGATGATAAGTTGAATAAAATACAGTCTGTGTTGCAGTCCTCTCAGGTCATGTAATGTAACTGTAATGTTGGCCTGATGTAATGTAATGTACGTTTATTGTACTGTAATATTGGCCTGATGTAATGTAAGTTTATTGTACTGCAATGTTGGCCTCATGTGATGTACTGCAATGTTGGGGGCATGTAATGCAATGCATATATGTATTGTCTGTCTGCGATATGTAATGCAGTACTGCAGCAGTGGTGGACATTTAAGTAAGACTGCGATAAGTTACTGCACTATGTACTTATGTAACCCTGACCCCTCCCCTGGTGCCAAGCTTTTTTAAATGTTGTTTTTTATTTCCAGACTCGGATGATTCAGACCACACCGACACAGGCGACAGACCCACTGCCTCCACCTCTGGTGTCACCCAGCCCTCTCCTGACTTCACCACTGGCAGAGGTGAGGAAGACGAAGAGGAACAGGAAGAGGAAGAGCTGCTGATCCTGCATCCGGTGGAGGTGGGAGTGGAGACGGAGGAGGATACACCAGCTCCATATGGAACAGCTGGCAGTTCCTCCACCACCGAGTCTGTATTCAAGGGATTCCCCCATGGCCCCTCTGATTTTGCAGGACCAAGCCATGCACAGCAAGGCACCCCCAGTGTTGCAGCACCTTTGCTGCAGCAACAGAGGTTGGTGCAGGAAAGGTAGGTTGCTGTAGGCATGTACCAGGACATGGTGCGTCTGTCACAGGCCAGCGTCAACATAGATCGAGAGCTGCTCAAGGCCACGACTACGATAGCCGCAAACATCGCGGCTCTATCAGAGCGGCAGTCGGAGGATATGTCGTGTATGATCACCGCGATGGAGCGGATCGCCAATGCCGCTGAAGCCAATCGACGGTATCGGGACATGGCGCGGAACCCCCCCACCCCCGTGCCATAGTAGTCAGGTTGACAGCACCTGAGGGTGGGGAGGTGACAGCATCTTCCAGCCCTGAAGCCATACCTTCCACATCATGAGCTTCTCCTGAAGCCCCATTTATTGCGCCTGCAGTGTCTGACCCCCAATAACAGCAACAGCACTCAGGGTGCGGTGCTGCATGCCGGCTTTGTACCAGCACAGGGAGATCCAGGCTCAGGGACACTGGGAAAGGGAAGGGCGGGAGTAAGAAAGGGGGGAATAGTCCCAAGGATGGTGTAGCACATGGTCGAGGCTGGGGGCGAGGTCCTGACCGAGGCCGGTAAAGGGTCTTTTTGTTGTACTTGTACATTGAATAATTGAAGTTTGACTTGTAAAAGTTTATTAAAGTTGAAAAGTTTTGTTAAAGTTGTTATTAAAGATGTTAAAGTTGTTGTAGTTGTTTTACAGTTCTCAGTTTTACAAAGTTTTAAAATTGTTGTACATTGTTGAGATTTTTACATAAACATTTGAATTTAATTTAAGCACTCTTGTATAGTGTCAAACTTTTGGGTTAACAGTCATCAGGGTAAGGCCTCCTCCTCCTCATCAATCTGCAACCTCCTCCATTACTCTTATAACTCTACTTAATAAACCTTCTCACATCTGGTTCCTCCATTAGACAGGTTGTCAGCAATACAGGCTGAGATAGTACAGACCCCATTCTTTTTAAATCTCCATAATATTTTTCAATGAAAAAAAATAACTAAAATGCCTTCTTTCTTAATAAGTTACTCAGTAACAATAAAAATACTTTTCCCACCCTAAACTGCATTGTAAAATCAATGTTCACCTCAAAAATACAGAGGTGTTGCTTTAGCTGACAGCTCCCGATTTCCAAAATGGCGGATCCATGCACTCTGCCCATTCCTGCCCACTTAAGATCGTGTAAAACCGCCTTTTCCAGGATGGTGTGCAGCTCCAGTGGTATGTCAGTAGTATGCGATGAAAATCAGACTTTTTGGGCAGTATGTGGGCGGTCCTGCATGGCAGACGGTGTGCATACCGCTCGGAAGTATGTCAATGATGACTGTCGGCGGTATGGAGGTGTTTTTTGACCAAACTTGCATTTTTGGGTGGTACGTGGGTGGTAGGGGATGGTATGTCATTCAACTTAGGGCCCTTAATATAGATCTAACTATCTCAGCTTAGTTTCACGGTGCTCTGAACTGGGATTTCTGTGCGTGCCGGTTTAATGTATCAGCCACAGCATGATACTGCCATCTATACATATGCACAGTTAACGGCCCAGATTTTGCTGTCGGAGGGCATTTAATGGCATCTGCCGTTAGTTAGACTTGTTCGTGCACATTTAAGTTTTAACATTTTTTGTGTTGCAATTTGCTGGAAGTGCGACCTGATAATGGCACAGTGAGAGAAATCGCATCTGGGACCTGAGTGAACTGGACAACCAACAGGGTATCCTTAACCAATCAGATTGAAGGATTGAGAAATAAACAGCGGGAGGACTGAGAAGGAAGTGTAAATTAGACTGAGTGAATTTTATGTCAAATTAGGTACAGAGAGGGAATGTAGGATTGGATTAAAAGAGAGAAAAATGAAAATTTCTTTTTAAATTTGAATTGTTTTAAATCTCCAACAACAATGAATATCTAAAGGAATGGTACTCCACACTTGCAATAGTTAATTTTCAGGACCAGAGAGGTTGATTGGCAGCAATTAACAATTATCACTTCGTTAAAAAGGTACTTATGTTTGTAATAACATAACTTACTGTGGCGAGTTTAATTCGTATCTACTGAGCAAATACAGCAACTTCATCACATTTAATGCATGTTAATGGTGAGGCAGACAGCAACATGCTGTTTTAGCAACACTAAGGGCAGAGCAGTTCTGACAGCAACTTTTTGATAATGATTAACCGCAAATCTGCTCCTCGCGTGATGTTGCTGTACCATTTACGCATAAATAACAGTAAGTGCCATTAGCCTCACAGTTACTTTGACAATAAAATATGGCCCTATATAAATATGCGTGTGTTGCCATAACCATGTGCTGCATGGTGTATTGGGGAGAAAATTCTTCCATGCTATATCAGCTGCAGTTAATTTTCAGTCAAAGTGTAGTTTCATATTTTGATTGGTGACACTCCTGTGAAGCACCTTGGGGTGTTTTACTACACTGAAGGCGCTATATAAATGCAACTTATTGTTGTTGGTACAAAGACACCTCTCCAATGTCTCGCTGCCAGTCCTATTTTGCACTTCAAGAGGAAATCAGCAATATCATACTGCATGATGATTGGTGCTGACCGGCATCAAATGTGCAGTACCATTGCAGTATTAATTGGGGATGATGCATTCCTGGCGCTGAAGAGATATTGATCCCCACAATATGAGTGAAGGTGATTTAACTTCAGCATAGATACAGTCAATTAACCTAGCTGTTTCAGCAATCTTCTCATAATTGTGCAAATTAATTAATCTCGTCACACAACTGGGCTGTGTAACTCCTAATTACTGATTTCTTCATCATCTGTGTTTAAGCAAATGTATTTCAAAATGTCAGTTTTAAATTCAAAACTAATCATTTGTAACTATTATTTGAAAAACACATTGACGGTGACTCTTCCACTTTAAGCAATCAGCTGGTGATATTATTGCACTTTGTTGGGGTGGGGAGGAGATTGCTCCTCTTTCTCCAGCAACATTGCATAATAATAGTTAATAGCTGTAACCAATTCTACAAAGGATATTCTTTTGCTGCTTCCTCAACAATGGTGAAGCATATTCTGCCGGAGGCTCATCTGTATGCTGTAAGTTTGCTAAATCATCCGATAGGAAAGGAATCAATTTTTAAAGCTGCAGGACACAAGTACATAAAGAATTAAATCAAGAGAATAAGTACTTACAAATGAAAAGATTTGTGATAACTTCCATAAAACTTTTCTCAACCACAAATAAGGTGACTTCCCTTTGAGCAGGTAATGTGCAAAGATACAGGCATGGTTGGTGACTTCAGCATTTCTCTGTGTGAGGAACAATTACTTCCTGGAAATACTTACCTTATCAATTCTTGAAAGTTGTACTAAAATTAGACAAAGCTATGCCATTAAGCTATTATTATCTTTGGAAAGTCAGTGCAGTGCCATTCGGTAATTTCACAAGCAATTTTTAGGAAAGGGGAGTTAATTTTTTTCACAATGGATTTTAGGAACACAAAATATCATGCATCATTATATCTCTTTTACACACCTTTGAAATTATATTTGATAGAGATCTGCTTTGCCACTAGAGTCTGGTACTGTGCTTTCTCCAAGTAACTTCCAATTACACTTTAAAAAACTGCCAGCGGGCTAGCCACCATTCGCCACAATACTTCACTGTTGATCTGCTCAACTACTCCCTCTCCTCCAACTTTGATGCCTTTGTCCCCAGTAGAGCCTTTACTTTCTCCCATCCTTCTTGTTCCATTGGAATGGTCACCAAGTCCAAGGGGTACAGCCTTGAGCATATTTAGCACACAAATTATATCACCATCCATCATCAGATCTGTCTGGACCACTTCAAGCACTATCACCACTATCAAGCCTCACTCTCCTCTGTCAACACAGGTGGTAGAGAGGTAGAGTTGAGTGTTCTTCAGCAAGTGGAAGCTGACCGCATAGTCTTTGAATAATGTCGCCAAGGTAGACGAGGTAAAGGAGGGGGATGGGGGGAGTAATGGTGCAGGGACAGGAAGAGATACCTTTGTTGGAGATGCTTTGGCTATGATTGAATAGGTATAGTTGGACAAAACAAGGGGAGTCTTACTGAGCTGAAAACAGAGGATGTTGGGGATGGGGTGGTAGTTTGTAAGGATAGAGGAATCAAAGGTGCTTTCGTTAAAGAGGGGTAATGATGACAGTTTTGAATAGAAGGGAACAGTACCTGTGAACAGGGAATCATTTAAGAACATAAGAAATAAGAGCAGGAATAGGCCACCTGGCCCCTCGAGCCTGCTCCACCATTTAATAAGATCATGGCTGATCTGATCATGGACTCAGCTCCACTTCCCTGCCTGCTCCCCATAACCCTTCATTCCCTTAGCGCTCACAAATCTGTCTATCTCCGCCTTAAATATATTCAATGACCCAGCCTACACAGCTCTCTTGGGCAGAGAATTCCATAGATTTACAACCCTCTGAAGAGAAGAAATTCCTCCTCATCTCAGTTTTAAATGGGTGGCCCCTTATTCTTAGACTATATCCCCTAGTTTTAGTTCCCCTATGAGTGGAAATATCCTCTATGCATCCACTTTGTCGAGCCCCTTTATTATCTTACATGTTTCGATAAGATCACCTCTGATTCTTCTGAACTCCAATGAGTATAGGCCCAACGTACTCAACCTATCTGCATAAGTCAACCCCCTCATCTCCGGAATCAACCTAGTAAACCTTCTCTGAACCGCCTCCAATGCAATTAAATCCTTCCTTAAATACGGAGACCAAAACTGTACGCAGTATTCCAGATGTGGCCTCACTAATACCCTGTACAGTTGTAGCAGGTCTTTGCTGCTTTTATACTCTATCCCCCTTGCAATAAAGACTAACATTCCATTTGCCTTCCTGATTACTTGCTGTACCTGCATACTCAATTTTTGTGTTTCATGCACAAGGATCCCCAGGTCCCTCTGTACTGCAACACTTTGCATTTTTTCTCCGTTTAAATTATAATTTGCTTTTCTATATTTTCTGCCAAAATGGATAATCTCACATTTTCCCACATTATACTCCATCTGGCAAATTTTTGCCCATTCACTTAGCCTGTCTATATCCCTTTGCAGATTTTTTGTGTCCTCCTCACAATTTGCTTTCCCATCCATCTTTGTGTCATCAGTAAACTTGGCTACATTACACTCGGTCCCTTCATCCAAGTCATTAATATAGATTGTGAATAGTTAAGGATCCAGCACTGATCCCTGTGGCACCCCATTAGTCACTGTTTGCCAACTGGAAAATGACCCATTTATCCTGACTCTCTGTTTTTTGTTAGTTAGCCAATCCTCTATCCATGCTAATATATTATCCCCAACCCCGCAAACTTTTATCTTGTGCAGTAACCTTTTATGTGGTACCTTATCAAATGCCTTCTGGAAATCCAAATACACCACGTCCACTGGTTCCCCCTTATCCACCCTGCTCATTACATCCTCAAAGAACTCCAGCAAATTGTCTTTCATAAAAACCATGCTGACTCTGCTTGAATGAATTATGCTTTTCCAAATATCCCGCTACTGCTTCTTTAATAATGGACTCCAGCATTTTCCCAACAATAGATGTTAGGCTAACTGGTCTATAGTTTCCTGAGTTTTGTTTGCCTCCTTTTTTAAATAGGGGCGTCACATTTGCAGTTTTCCAATCTGCTGGGACCACCCCAGAATCCAGGGAATTTTGGTAGATTACAACCAATGTATCCATTATCTCTGCTGCCACTTCTCTTAAGACCCTAGGATGTAAACCATCAGGTCCAGGGGACTTGCCTGCCTTTAGTTCCATTATTTTACCGAGTACTATTTCATTAGTGATATGATTGTATTAAGTTCCTCCCTTCCTATAGCCCCTTGATTATCCTCTATTGGGATGTTTTTAGTATCTTCTACCGTGAAGACCGACACAAAATATTTGTTCTCCATTATTAATTCCCCAGTCTCATCCTCTAGGGGACCAACATTTACTTTAGCCACTCTTTTCCTTTTTATGTACCTGTAGAAACTCTTACTATCTGTTTTGATATTTTGTGCTAGTTTACTTTCATAATCTATCTTTCCTCTCTTTATAATTTTTTTAGTCGGTCTGTGCTGGCTTTTAAAAGTTTCCCAATCCTCTGGCCTCCCACTAGTCTTGGCCACATTGTATGCCCTTGTTTTCAATTTGATACCATCCCTTATTTCCTTAGTTAGCCACGGATGGTTATCCCTTCTCATACAGTCTTTCCTTCTCACTTGGATATATTTTTGTCACAAGTTATGAAATATCTCCTTAAATGTCTGCCACTGCTCATCAACCGTCCGATACTAAATCTATTTTCCCAGTCCACTTTTGCCAACTTTGCCCTCATACCTTTGTAGTCTCCTTTGTTTAAGCTTAGGACACTGGTTTGAGAACCGACTTTCTCACCCCCCAACTGAATTTGAAATTCAAACACGTTATGGTCACATTCCTAGAGGATCCTTTACTGACATGGTAGCTAGGAAGGGAAGTTGGTTGATCAGCAGCTTAGTGGGAATGGATCATGGAGCAGGAGATTGGTTTTATGGACAAGATGAACTTAGCGGTAGGAGAGAAATTAGAGAAAGATGTGGGTTTAGAATTAAGGTAGGTAGGCCCTGGGGAGAGATTTGGGTTGGTAGGCAAGGGAAAGGGAAGAAAAAGTGGAAGTAGCTGAACAGATGGTCTTAAACTTAGTTACAAAAATGTCCATGAACTCCTCGCACTTGTTAGAAGTAAAGGTGGAATGAGCAGAGGAAAGGGGCTTAAGGAGACATTTGATACTGAAGAAAAAATGCCAGAGGTTATTTTTGCCCCCCAAGATAATTCTGGAATAGTGAGCAGTTTTACCAGAGGGGATTGAGGCCCGATAGTGCTTGAAGTGATCCAGACAGATCTGATGATGGATGACTAAACTAGTTGTTCCAGATATGCTCTGCACCCCTTAGACATGAAGTTAGCGAAGATGGGAGCGATATCATGAGCAACAATCAGGATGGTAGTGAGCAATCAAAGGGAATCAAAGGTGGAGGTGATAGAGTGTTTCAGCAGATTGACAGGTGCAGAAGTATTGTGTTGAATGCAGAGCCAAAGGGTAGGCAGTTGGCAGTTTGAATGAGCAATTGTTAATAAGTTGTGGGTGAGATTTTTCTAGATGCAGATGCAGCAGGAAGTGGGGTTGGAAGAAGGGAGGGGGAGGCAGCTGCATGAGAGATGTAAGAAAGTGGTCATAAATGGCCTTTTCTGTGATCAAGACCATGGCATTAGTGGAAAGGACAATGGCATGGTTGTGAATATGGATACGAGAATTTATATGGAAGTGGAGGTTAAGGGAGCACCATACATCAGTGCAATCAGAAGAAAGAGTGCATGGGAACTGAGCTGGAGTTTGAAATCACAAAGGATGAGTAGTCGCTCAGTGCAACCGAGGGAGAATATTGGCAAGAAAGTCAGGGTGAGTGGGGCTTGAGGAGTGGTCAACAATGTAAATTATTAAGGGTTGGAACTAGATAAGGTGCTCATAGGAGGAGAAGGTACCAGAAAAATAGGGGAGAGACCAGAGCATGATTTTACAAGGGCCACGCCACCACCATGGTAGTTTGGCCAGGGCAGATGGTGGAAAGTATAGTCATGCGCGGAGGCTTCAGTAAGGGGTAATGTGTTGCCACCTGCAAGCCAAGTTTCAGTAAAGCCAGGAGATCAATGCAATGATTCATAATAAAGTTGGGGATGGCATGGATCATCAAGAATACTTCAGGATTTGATAGTTATTTTAAATTCTGAAACACAGATTCTCATACCTGTACATTTAAAAAAAACAAACACAACAATCATTACATTTTTAGGGGTAGAGTTTCCCCTTGTTTCTGTGAGTAATCAGCCGAATCAGCACAATAGATCGAAGGTTTTTAAATGTGAGTTACACCCAAAACCACTTATGTTGGTTTAAGATTTAGTTCGCCCAGATCAGGCCCTGCACACAACACTGGCCATGCACCCAGGTCAAAAATTGCAAGATTCTGACAATTGTGCTGCACTCATTTCCTTAGGCGCACAGGCACTAGAAGGCACATTTTTAAAGTTTTTCATATCAAAAAATATTTAATTATATGCAAGTGCTACAGCAACTTCAGAAGAGGGCAGATGCATGATTAAACTGAAAAATCCCAACAGTTGCTGCCCGAGATGTGCTGTTCTGCCGTTAGCTTTGTGAAAACAGCATCTCACTGTCTGGCTCACCATTGAAATGCATTGAACAATGTGAAGTTGCCGTACATGTGCGGCGGATATGAACTAAACTCGCCGCAGGAAGTTAAGTTTTGTCCATTCCAGTCTAAGTACTCTTTTAACAATGCAGTAAGTGTTAATCACTGCCAATAAAGCTGTCTGACACTGAAAATTAACTACTACAAGTATAGACTCTAATTCCTTCAGGCTTTAATTGTTATTGAACATTTTAAAAATGTAAAATTTTTAATTAACTTTTTTTTTAACTTTTCCTTTCTGTCTGTTGTTTTCTCTCTCCCTTAATTCAATCTCTCTTTCAATCTCTATTTCTCCTTTTGTTCCTGATTTGACACTGAATTCACTCACTCTATCTTACACTTCTTTGTCAGTCCTTGCTATGAATTGTACAATCCTATAATCTGATTGGTTAAAGAGACAGTTGCTTGCCCTGATCACTCATGTCCCAAATGTCCAATTTCCCTCGCTCTGATGCGATCAGCTCACACTTCCAGCAACTTTGCACGCAAAAATTTTAAAAAGCTAAATGTGCAAGGGCAAGTTTAATTAATGGCAGATGCCGTTAATTGCACTGCCTCAGCAAATTAAGGCCCATTTAATGTTTCAACACAAACAATATTATGTAGATATTTGTTTATCTAAATGGTGATTTATTGGAGTTATTAGCTGGGAAGACTATTGAACTCAGTAATAACTTGATTTCTGAACAACCAGGAAGAAGTTAGCAGCAATTTCTCAATCTTCCGTAGTTGTGCAACTTGAACTGGGGGCCTGGAAATGGGGTAATATAACACCTCTATTCAAAAAAGAAGAGAAGGATAAACACCTTAGGCTAACATCAGCTGTGGACAAACTGTTAGAATCCACAATTCAAGATCAAATTAGTTTGGAGGTAAAATTCACCTTTGGCGGGAGTTCAAATCGAGTGGTAGCAGATTGGCTACCCATTATACACCCCATCCAATTTTTCTTTTGAGTTCCATGGTAGAAGTTGAATTTTTTTCCCAAAGTGTTTAGAAATCCATAGGTTAATCAAGGACAGCCAGCATGGATTTGTTAAAGGCAAGTTGTGTTTGACAAATTTAATTTCGTTTTTTTATTGGATAAACAGTGTATTTAGTGTATGTGGATTTTCAGAAGGTTTCAGGTATCTCACAGTAAGAGAGGTAAAAATCCAGGTGTATGGTATTAGAGAAAATGTAGTAGTATGGACAGAAAGTTGGATGAAGTGAAGGACAATAGGTTTGCAGGTTTTCATGTCCACAATGCACATTTTTGTGAAATCTACCATTATATCTGATTCAAGTAATGTTATTTGAGGTCTCTAACACTGTTGGAAATGGTTCTGGGGGAGGTGGGATCAGTACAAACCAGACGGTCTGCACCTGGGCAGGATCGGAACCAATGTCCGAGGGGGAGTGTTTGCTAGTGCTGTTGGGGAGGAGTTAAACTAATATGGTAGGGGGATGGGAACCTATGCAGGGAGACAGAGGGAAATAGAAGGAGGGCAGAAACAAAAGATAGAAAGGAGAATAGTAAAATTGGAGTGCAGAGAAACCCAAGGCAAAAAGCAAAAAGGGCCACATTACAGCAAGATTCAAAAGGGGCAAAGTGTGTTAAAAAGACAAGCCTGAAGACTCTGTGCCTCAATGCGAGCAGTATTCGGAATAAAGTGGATGAATTAACTGCGCAGATAGCAGTTAACGGATATGATGTGATTGGCATCACGGAGACATGGCTCCAGGGTGATCAAGACTGTGAACTCAACATCCAAGGGTATTTAGCATTTAGGAAGGATAGACAGAAAGGAAAAGGAGGCGGAGTGGCTATGCTGGTTAAAGAACAAATCAATGCAATTGTAAGGAAGGACATTAGCCTGGATGATGTGGAATCGGTATGGGTGGAGCTGCGGAATTCCAAAAGGCAGAAAACGCTAGTGGGAGTTGTGTATAGACCACCAAATAGTAGTAGTGAGGTTGGGGACAGCATCAAACAAGAAATAAGGGATGTGTGCAATAAAGTTACAGCAGTAATCATGGGTGACTTTAATCTACATATAGATTGGGCTAGCCTAACTGGTAGCAATGCGGTGGAGGAGGATTTCCTGGAGTGTATTAGGGATGGTTTTCTAGACCAATATGTCGAGGAACCAACCAGGGAGCTGGCCATCCTAGACTGGGTGATGTGTAATGAGAAGGAACTAATTAACAATCTTGTTGTGCGAGGCCCTTTGGGGAAAAGTGAACATAATATGGTAGAATTCCTTATTAAGATGGAGAGTGACAAAGTTAATTCGGAAACTAGGGTCCTGAACTTAAGGAAAGGTAACTTCGACGGTATGAGGTGTGAATTGGCTAGAATAGACTGGCAGAGGATACTTAAAGGGTTGACGGTGGATAAGCAATGGCAAATATTTAAAGATCCCATGGATGAACTGCAGCAATTGTACATCCCTGTCTGGAGTAAAAATAAAACTGGGAAGGTGGCTCAACCATAGCTAACAAGGGAAATTAAGGATAGTGTTAAACCCAAGGAAGATGCATGTAAATTGTCTAGAAAAAGCAACAAACCTGAGGATTGGGAGAAATTTAGAATTCAACAGAGGAGAACTAAGGTTTTAATTAAGAAGGGGAAAATAGAGTACGAGAGGAAGCTTGCAGGGAACATAAAAACTGACTGCAAAAGCTTCGATAAATATGTGAAGAGAAAAAGATTAGTAAAGACAAACGTAGGTCCCTTGCAGTCGGATTCAGGTGAATTTATAATGGGGAACAAAGAAATGGTAGACTAATTGAACCAATACTTCGGTTCTGTCTTCACAAAGGAAGATACAAATAACCTTCCGAATGTACTAGGGGACAGTGGGTCTAGTGAGAATGAGGAACTGAAGGATATCCTTATTTGGCGGGAAATTGTGTTAAGGAAATTGATGGGGTTAAAGGCCGATAAATCCCCGGGTCCTGATAGTCTGCATCCCAAAGTGTTTAAGGAAGTCGCCCTAGAAATAGTGGATGCATTGGTGATCATTTTCCAACAATCTATCGACTCTGGATTAGTTCCTATGGACTGGAGGGTAGCTAATGTAACACCACTTTTTAAAAAAGGAGGGAGAGAGAAAGCGGGTAATTATAGACTGATTAGCCTGACATCAGTAGGGGGAAAATGTTGGAATCAATCATTAAAGATGAAATAGCAGCGCATTTGGAAAGCCGTGACAGGATCGGACCGAGTCAGCATGGATTTATGAAAGGGAAATCATGCTTGACGGATCTTCTGGAATTTTTTGAGGATGTAACTAGTAAAGTTGTCAAGGGAGAACCAGTGGATGTGGTGTATTTGGACTTTCAAAAGGCTTTTGACAAGGTCCCGCACAAGAGATTGGTGTACAAAATCAAAGCGCATGGTATTGGGGGTAACGTACTGACATGGATAGAGAACTGGTTGGCAGACAGGAAGCAGAGAGTCGGGATAAACGGGTCCTTTTCAGAATGGAGGCAGTTACTAGTGAGGTGCCGCAGGGCTCAGTGCTGGGACCTCAGCTCTTTACAATATACATTAACAATTTAGATGAAGGAATAGAGTGTAATATCTCCAAGTTTGCGGATGACACTAAACTGGGTGGCAGTGTGAGCTGTGAGGAGGATGCTAAGAGGCTGCAGGGTGACTTGGACAGATTAGGTGAGTTGAGTGGGCAAATGCATGGCAGATGCAGTATAATGTGGATAAATGTGAGGTTATCCATTTTGGGGGCAAAAACACGAAGGCAGAATATTATCTGAATGGCGGCAGACTAGAAAAAGGGGAGGTGCAACGAGACCTGCATGTCATGGTTCATCAGTCACTGAAAGTGGGCATGCAGGTACAGCAGATGGTAAAGAAGGCAAATGGTATGTTGGCCTTCATAGCTAGGGGATTTGAATATAGGAGCAGGGAGGTCTTACTGCAGTTGTACAGGGCCTTAGTGAGGCCTCACCTGAAATATTGTGTTCGGTTTAGGTCTCCTAGTCTGAGGAAGGACGTTCTTGCTCTTGAGGGAGTGCAGCGAAGGTTCACCAGACTGATTCCAGATATGGCTGGGCTGTCATACGAGGAGACTGGATCAACTGGGCCTTTATTCACTGGCGTTTAGAAGGACGAGAGGGGATCTCATGGAAACATATAAGGTTCTGACGGGACTGGACAGGTTAGTTGCGGGAAGAATGTTCTCGGTGTTGGGGAAGTCCAGAACCAGGGGACATAGTCTTAGGATAAGGGGTAGGCCATTTAGGATTAAGATGAGGAGAAACTTCTTCACTCAGAGAGTTGTTGACCTGTGGAATTCCCTGCCGCAGAGAGTTGTTGATGCCAGTGCATTGGCTATATTCAAGAGGGAGTTAGATATGGCCCTTACGGTTAAGGAGATCAAGCGGTATGGAGAGAAAGCAGGAAAGGGGTACTGAAGGAATGATCAGCCATGATCTTATTGAATGGCGATGCAGGCTCGAAGGGCCGAATGGCCTACTCCTGCACCTATTTTCTATGTTTCTATGTTTCTATGTTAGGCTCGGTAGCTTTCCCTGCCATTTTCTACAGTTAAGGCACAAACACTGATTAAACTATTATACTGAGAGTGGCCTTCATGTATGTACACCCCACCTCAGTATCTGAGCCCACAATTGGCAGAGGTCTATCAAAGGAAACGTGATTCTATAAAAAAAATGCGTTGTCTGAAAGAATAAGTGATTTTGCCTGAAGGGTTTATCCAAACAATAACTCAAGACCAATTGGCGAGCAAAATATTTCCAGTTCAATGGTTGATATGTCCTAAAAGCCAAGCACTTACCACATGTCAACTGAAGTACATGTCTCACGAAGAGAATTTGTAGTAAGGTAAAGGATGTGGACAACAGTGTCCCCATTTATTTTAATCTGAGTAATTTTATGTATTGTGGGCACTACTGTCCTTGAAAAGTTG
The DNA here is from genome assembly GCF_044704955.1 of Pristiophorus japonicus. Lineage (NCBI taxonomy): Eukaryota > Metazoa > Chordata > Chondrichthyes > Pristiophoridae > Pristiophorus > Pristiophorus japonicus. The sequence continues at coordinate 143,851,247 of NC_091986.1, forward strand.
TCAAGGGATAGCACAACCAGATGTTGATGTAAAAAGCCTTTACTGCAGTCCCAAATGACAGTTTAGGAATATGTCTGCAGCATTTTTGAGCAAAATATTACTGTAATCACGTTTGACAATTTTCTAACAAATATAAACTATATTTTTAAAGTCGAACAAGGGGCAAACACTTTCAATTTGGGACATTCCATCCATAAGCATAGTCAAAATATTGTTTTCAAAGAAAGATTTTCAGTGTCAGCAGCCAACTGGGGAATGGCCAAGTTCAAGCTCCCAGTTTGATAAGAACTACTTGGGTGACATACATATAATGAAGCCTTGGCAAGTACTGAACGTTAATACTGCACTGGAGGAGCAGAACTGGGATCAAAGACCAGGAAGATTATCGACCCTTGCTCAACATTAAAAAGAATCACTCGATAATGAACACACCATGCACTCCACTCGGTTGGCTGTTTTTGAGCTGTGGGTCCCTATCTGGCAGATGGCCAGCAGGCTGCTTTATGCCTGTGAAAATGTGGAATTTCTCTTTCCAAGTTAGAGAAATTACAAACAGGCTTTCAGAATGGGATGAACTTATTTTGTTACACAAAGGTCTGGAGTTTCCTCTGCATTTGCGCCCAGAAAGATGTGTAATCTGGGTGCAAACCAATTACATGATTTAAAATATTGTGGAATTTTGGGCATAAGTGAGCTATGCGCATGACTACAATGTGTCCAAATCTCTGATTTTTTACACTTGCTCATCAAATCCAAACGAATCTCCACCCACAAATCTGGCCACGCCCCCACCTCTCAAATGCGAGTACCCTCCAATTGCGCTTGTTTGGGGAGTGTCAACACTATGACCGGATTTTCAGGTGCACCGGCACCGTGGTTAGGTGAAGCAAGCGTATGTCAGCTGACTAGGAGGGAATTGAAGCCTCCATCAAGATACTCCCACAGTGCTGTTTGGGAGGGAGTTTCAGAATCTTGACCCAGCAACGATGAAGGAATGCAGGTATATTTCAAAGTCAGGATGGTATGTGACTTGGAGGGGAACTTGGAGATAATGGTGTTCCAATGCGCCTGCTGTCCTTGTTCTTTTAGGTGTACAGGTTGTGGGTTTGGGAGGTGCTGTTGAAGAAGGCTTGGTGAGTTGCTGTAGTGCATCTTGTAGATGGGACACACTGCAGCCACGACACGCCGGTGGTGGAGGGAGTGAATGTTGAAGGTGGTGGATGGGGTGTCAATCAAGCAGGCTGCTTTATCCTGGATGGTGTCAAACTTCTTGAGTGTTGTAGGAGCTGCACTCATCCAGGCAAGTGGAGAGTATTCCATCATACTCCTGACTTGTGGCTTGAATATAGTATCTGTGCCAGTTGACTCTGTCTCTACTTGGGGATGGCGATGGGTGGTGGCTGCACTCCCAGGAAGGAGCAGAGGTGCGGCCCCTTCTCTGGCAGCTCAATGAGCCCGAGTTGCAACACAACACCAGTGTCCTCTCCCTCCATCTCCTCTGGAAGCTGCTCCATCTCCCTTTCTCATACCCTCACACCCTCCTCCACCTCCTTCTCCTCCAAGTCATTCCCCCTCCTCCATAGCAGCTGCCTGCCTACATCTATTCTAACCATCAGAAAGAAAAAAAGTCTTAGAATGGTTGTCCTTGCCAGTGCTGAGATGCTCCATGGGGTGGGGTGGGGGGGGGTGCGGCTAGTGCGGTAGGGTGGTGGGGGCAGGGGGCTAGAGAATGTGGATGGCGAGCCTATGCCACTGTCCTGGCCTGGAGCATTGAGAAATAGCAAGTGGCCAGCCACTCACCTAGTTGTGAACTCTCCCCCTCCCCACAGCAGCCCAACAGTTCTACTGTCTTCTGCTCGTGTGAGGTCAGGGAGCAAAGATTTGGAACCACCCCGTTCCCACACCCGCACCGCACTCTTCACCCTCTCTTGCGAATTGTGTGCATTTTTGCCTTGCAAAGATAGAAATGAAAAATATTAGGTTTTAAGTGCATGGAGCAATTGAAGGAGCTATTGGTCTGTATTATTCCAGCGGGGAGTTTGCTGACAGATCACTAATTAGCTTGTTCCGCCTGCGTGTGGTGACCACAGTGGGTGGGGAATAAAATTATATCATTGTGCGTTTCTTCCCTTCCCTGCTCTGGCCATGTCATTGTATTTTTTGTGGTACTGCTCCGGCATTCTGAGTCTATTGATGTGTGTCTGCCACCTCGGTCCACTCCTGCCTCCTGACTTTACTACCACATGGAGTGGATGAGGTGAATAGCATAATGCATTTAAGGGGAAAATAGGCAAATGCATGAGGGAGGAAAGAATAGAAGGATAAGTTGATAGAGTGAGATGAAGTTAGGTGGGAGGAGGCTCGTGTGAAGCATAAACTCTGGCATAGACCGATTGGGCTGAATGGTCTGTTCCTGTGCTGTAAAATTCGATGTAATTCTATATACGTGAGGGCTGGGATGAGGGGGAGCCGATGAGCTGCATGTGCTTTACCTCTATCTCATCCAAGAGGGCCTGCAGATCCTTAGCTGCAAAGTTAAATGTCCTCTTTCTAGTCTTGTCTTGTGAATCAGTCATCTGTGAGAGGGGACAAATTTGAGACAATTTAGATTCTCAATTGAGCAATTTCAGTGAATTAATTAAAAAATCTACAAGCGAGCTGTGTGCTGCTTAGGTCAGCTTCAGTCTGAAGGAAGAACTTTTTTTTCTTCGACTTGTATAGTCCTCCACCCTAGCACCTTGATACACCATTGGCTCTCTTCCAATTCATTTTCAACCACGTTGGAATTTTGCGTGGATTCACACCTGTTATTAGGTTCCAGCATATTCAAATTAGATTGTGAGGATAATTGGTGTAACTTGACATTGGCAAAATGGGCGCAGGGTTGGGCACAGTTTCGGGTCTAACTTCCAGGTTGAACTCACGGAGGAAATGCCAGAGCATAGAAAACAGAACAGATCGCCTGCATGTGTTCAAAATATTAACCTTCGTAGTGTAGCAGAATCACGATAGAATTACTGCTACACTATAAACAAGATATTTTAGAACTAGTTGGAATGTTTTAAAATATCTTGAAATTGACAGATTTTTTGGTGTCTGATGACATTTTAACAATCCATCCGCTATCAAGTACTAATGGAGGAATACCGTTCCTTTAAATCTAAAACGAATGTTGGGCTGATGTTAAACATGTCTAGAATGTTGCAGACAATATTCCAATAGCCAGGTCACCATGGGGTGAGCTATTAAGAAGTGTTCAACAAAGGCATGCTTAATAATCCTTAAATCAGTGCACTATGTAAAAAAAAATGTTTTGACAGCTCTAATACTTTTCTCTTTTCAATTGGTTATGGACCCGCAGTGTATTTCCAGCATTTTCTGTTTTTATTTTAGTGTTTTGACAGGTCCCTTAAGACAGCAAGTTAAAGAAAAATATGCTGACTACTAACCTTATAAATACTGAACTGTGTAAAAAGTTGGGTAAGTAATTTGATTGGCAAAGACGCTATTTGTTTAAGTGCACAATACAAAGAAACCCAGCCCCAAGAACATTCAATAAAAATATACTGTTAATCAACTTTTAAGGCCTGACTTTCAACTCAGTCTAGCGATGGATTTTCAAGACCATAGTGTACATTTTAATCTTTTGGTAAGTAATAGTTTTTAATATTATTATAAAAATAATTATTGGACGCCAATCAAAATTGTGCTGGTTGCAATTTGCCTATAGTTAGTTTTGCGAAACAGGAATTTGATCGTGGTAACAGAAAACCAACCAATTACGATGCACCAAAAATAATGGTCTTCTCACACTTCTGAATTATTTAAATTGGCACTCAACAGGTGTAAATACTGAACATTCGCTCTGAACATTCGCTATGGAATACGCAACAGTGAGCAAATGTTTGTAGTAAGGGCTGGCTGTCCAATATGTAAAGCCAAATTTATTGGCTGGAACAGGGAAGTAATAAATGGTGTGCTTGAAAAAAGAAATGATTTTCTGGCACTGCAGATTAGTCAACTATGATGCATTAAAGACAATGGCCAGACAATACCAAACAGAATAGTGAACTTGGGGTCCAATACAGTGAGAAGAGGTTTCACAACAAGAACATAATTACCATGGTAAGGCTACAATATTATTGTTTAATAGGATACATTCGTAAATAATGGACATAAATCTATCTATAAGATAGAAAAAATCGAGTGGGTGAAATTGGCACGGGCAGTAGCGCAAAACAGGCCATTGGAAATCGCCGTCTCATTTTACACCCCGCATGATTTTCATTTCCATTGAAATTAAACAGTAAAGCAAATTGGTGGTGTGCAATTGGGCCTCTGATTCACAATCACTATTGCACTATTATTCAAGACCAGTTTCACCCACTTTCTGTCTATGCACAGTTGTAACATTTTATCACTATTTTGCATACCTTTTCCCATTATAAATTCATTTCCACGTTTATAATGAGTTTTGTCTCTGTAAACTCAACACCCTGTGATTGCACAGTCTGGCTACTAAGTTCCCACAAATTACTCAATGATTTCTGAAAATATTTTTCAGCAGTCATTTTTCACAGGAGCTGAAATTTCTATGTCTAAAGTAAGAGCTTAAACAAAACAAAAATACATATTTCATAAAAACATATCAGTTGAATTGTCTTTTGTGTCTTTAAACACCTCATTAAAGTTAATATTTGACAGCATTAGCACCTCCCAAAATCCTAGACATGGATTTGATATTTTTGCCCAGAGCTGTGACTTTAAGAACATAAGAACATAAAAAATAGGAGTAGTAGGCCATTCGGTCCTTTGAGCCTGCTCTGCCATTCAATGAGATCATGGCTGATCTTCTACCATAATTCCACCTTCCCGCACTGTCCCTATATCCCTTGATTCCCTGAGTATCCAAAAATCTATCAATCGCTAGCTTGATTATCATCATCATCATCATAAGCAGTCCCTCGGAATCGAGGAAGACTTGCTTCCACTCTTGGCATGAGTTCTTAGGTGGCTGTACAGTCCAATACGAGAACCACAGTCTCTGTCACAGGTGGGACAGATAGCGGTTGAAGGAGAGGGTAGCCGGGGAACCTGGTTTGCCGTACGCTGCTTCCGCTGCCTGCGCTTGATTTCTGCATGCTCTCGGCGACGATACTCGAGGAGCTCAGCGCCCTCCCGAATGCACTTCCTCCACTTAGGGCGGTCTTTGGCCAGGGACTCCCAGGTGCCAGTGGAGATGTCGCACTTTATCAAGGAAGCTTTGAGAGTGAAACATAGAAACATAGAAAAATAGGTGCAGGAGTAGGCCATTCGGCCCTTCGAGCCTGCACCACCATTCAATAAGATCATGGCTGATCATTCCTTCAGTACCCCTTTCCTGCTTTCTCTCCATACCCCTTGATCCCCTTAACTGTAAGAGCCATATCTAACTCCCTCTTAAATATATCCAGTGAACTGGCATCAACAACTCTCTGCGGCAGGGAATTCCACAGGTTAACAACTCTCTGAGTGAAGACATTTCTCCTCATCTCAGTCCTAAATGGCCTACCCCTTATCCTAAGACTATGCCCCTGGTTCTGGACTTCCCCAACATCGGGAACATTCTTCCCGCATCTAACCTGTCCAGTCCCGTCAGAATCTTATATGTTTCTATGAGATCCCCTCTCATCCTTCTAAACTCCAGTGAATAAATGCCCAGTTGATCCAGTCTCTCCTCATATGACAGCCCAGCCATCCCTGGAATCAGTCTGGTGAACCTTCGCTGCACTCCCTCAATAGCAAGAACGTCCTTCCTCAGATTAGGAGACCAAAACTGAACACAATATTCTAGCTGAGGCCTCACCAAGGCCCTGTACAACTGCAGTAAGACCTCCCTGCTTCTATATTCAAATCCCCTAGCTATGAAGGCCAACATACCATTTGCCTTCTTCACTGCCTGCTGTACCTGCATGCCAACTTTCAGTGACTGATGAACCATGACACCCAGGTCTCGTTGCACCTCCCCTTTTCCTAGTCTGCCGCCATTCAGATAATATTCTGCCTTCGTGTTTTTGCCCCCAAAATGGATAACCTCACATTTATCCACATTATACTGCATCTGCCATGCATTTAACCACTCACCTAACCTGTCCAAGTCACCCTGCAGCCTCTTAGCATCCTCCTCATAGCTCACAATGCCACCCAGTTTAGTGTCATCTGCAAACATGGAGATATTACACTCTATTCCTTCATCCAAATCGTTAATGTATATTTAAAGAGCTGGGGTTCCAGCACTGAGCCCTGCGGCACTCCACTAGTCACTGCCTGCCATTCTGAAAAGGACCCGTTTATCCCGACTCTCTGCTTCCTGTCTGCCAACCAATTCCCTATCCACATCAGTATATTACCCCCAATACCATGTGGTTTGACTTTGCACAACAATCTCTTGTGCGGTACCTTGTCAAAAGCCTTCTGAAAGTCCAAATACACCACATCCACTGGTTCTCCCTTGACAACTCTGCTAGTTACATCCTCAAAAAATTCCAGAAGATTTGTCAAGCATGATTTCCCTTTCATAAACGTTTCTTCTGCCCACCTTTGGCTCATTTGCCATGGACGAGTTCCGAGTAGAGCGCTTGCTTTGGGAGTCTCGTTTCTGGCATGCGAACTATGTGGCCTGCTCAGCGGAGCTGATCAAGTGTGGTCAGTGCTTCAATGCTGCGGATGTTGGCCTAGATGAGGACGTTAACGTTGGTGCGTCTGTCCTCCCAGGAGATTTGTAGAATCTTGCAGAGACATCGCTGGTGGTATTTCTCCAGCGACTTGAGGTGTCTACTGTACATGGTCCACGTCTCTGAGCCATACAGGAGGGCGGGTATTACTACGGCCCTGTAGACCATGAGCTTGGTGACAGTTTTGAAGGCCTGGCCTTCAAACACTCTTTTCCTCAGGTGGCCGAAGGCTGCACTGGTGCACTGGAGGCGGTGTTGGATCTTGCCGTTAATACCTGCTCTTGTTGATAGGAGATTCCAGAGATAAGGGAAATGGTCCACGTTGTCCACGGCCACGCTGTGGATCTTGATGTCTGGGGGGCAGTGCTGTGCGGCGAGGAGAGGCTGGTGAAGTTTCTCCTCATCTCAGTCCTGAATGGCCGACCCATTATTCTGAGACTGTGACCCTCATCCAGGGAAACATCCTCCCAGTATCTACCATGGCAAGAGGTGAGCTGAATTTGGATTGTGCAGTCTGTACATATGTTGTGTACCTAATTTCCGAGGGTGCTTCAGTGTGTCAGCTGTATTGATGGAATACTTTTCATTAGCTTCTACCACTTTCTGCTCCATTGTTTCCTTACATAAGGAAGAGTATACTTGTCATTGAGGGAGTGCAGCAAAGGTTCAGCAGACTAATTCCTGAGATGAGGGGATTGTCCTATGAGGAGAGATTGAGTAGACCAGGCCTATATTCTCTAGAGTTTAGAAGAATGAAAGGTGATCTCATTGAAATGTATAAAATTCTTACAGGGCTTGACAGTGTAGATGCAGGGAGGATGTTTCCTCTGGCTGAGGAATCTGGAACCAGAGGTCACAGTCTCAGAATAAGGGGTCGGTCATTTCGGACTGAGATGAGGGGAAACTTCTTCACTCAGAGGGTGGCGAATCTCTGGAATTCTCTACCCCAGAAGGCTGTGGAGGCTCAGTCTTTGAGTATATTCAAGACAGAGATCAATAGACTTTTGGATATTAAGGAAATCAAGGGATATGGGGAAAGTGCAAGATAGTGGAGTTGAGGTAGAAGGTCAGCCATTATCTCATTGAATGGCGGAGCAGGCTGAAGGGACCGAATGGCCTACTCCTGCTCCGAATTCTTATGTTCTTATTGCTGCCAACCATCTGCATTCGCAGTGGGTAAGTCTCTTCCCTGTCTGCTCCGATCATTTGGTGACCTCTAAAACAGTGTTTCTTTGCTTTGGCTGACTCTTTCTAAAAAGAAGAGTAATTTGCCACTGCTGCACATGCACAACCCTCAGCAGCCACTCTTCCATGGCGATACCTGGGCTTCCCTGCCAACCTGCTCTGAGTCTGCACAACCCACCAGCATCTTGAACAACTTTATTGTACCAAGGATCTAATATGGTATAGAATATATCAATAATCTTGCATCTGTCTCCATAACCTTATTTCCTGTTGTCACGTTTGTGTCATACATTTATGCCAACTCTTTCCATTTCAAATTCCTATGTTCACATTTAAAATGGAAATTGTCTATGCAAACCTGTCATATTGCAATTACACTATCCTACCAGTGGTGGTTTGGTACCTCAGTTTTGTATCTCACAATCCCTGAGCCTGTATTGCAGTGTAAATCTATGTTCTATATTAATTGATACTAGAAATGTATTAATTGTGTCAAATTATCTTCCAATATGGATATTATTGTGTTCCTAACACAGATGAGACTGCACACAGGGAGGTTAAAGAAACAGTGACCTCAGTCTTTAATAAGACACTCCAGAGTGAGGAACAGGCCTCAGGGGCAGGCTTATATACAGTGCTCCCAAGGGATGCTGGGATCCCTTGGGACTTCAGGGGATGAGCACCTGGTGGCGGAACATGGGAGTGCATGCTTTACAGATACACATCACTCCCTGCCCAAAGTCAAAGTGAAAACTATTTACAAGGTGAGGTGGTCGGGAGCCTTTCTTTCCCTGGTGGACCGCCTCGGTACAAATGTCTGTTCTGGTGTGTTGGCTGTGCCCTCGCTGGGCTGGCGTGTTGTTGGCCTTGCAGTGCTGCTAGGTGAGCCTGGCCTTGCTGGGCTGTTGGGCATGATGGGTTCGATTTCCTAGTCCGGCGTGGTGTCGTTGATCCTTTGGGTGTGTGTTGTGGGCTCGAAAAAGGTGGTGTTTGCTGTGGGTTGTTCAGGGCAGTCTGTGAACCGCAGCCTCGTTTGGTCCAGGTGCTTACTGCAAATTTGTCCATTGTCTAGTTTGACTACAAACATCTTATTCCTTTCTTTAGCTATCACCGTGCCCGCGATCCACTTGGGACCATGTCCATAGTTTAGCACATACACAGAGTCATTCAGATCAATTTCCCGTGACACAGTGGCACGACCATCGTTTACATTTTGTTGCTGCCGCCTGTTCTCTACCTGACCATGCAGGTTGGGGTGAACCAGCGAGAGTCTGGTTTTAAGTGTCCTTTTCATGAGTAGCTCAGTCAGTGGCACCCCTGTGAGCGAGTGGGGTCTTGTGCGGTAGCTGAGCAGTACTCGGGACAGGTGGGTTTGGAGTGAGCCTTCTGTGACTCGTTTAAGGCTCTGTTTGATGGTTTGTCGGGCCCGCTTTGCCTGCCCATTGGAGGCTGGTTTAAACGGGGCCAAGGTGACATGTTTGATCCCATTGCGGGTCATGAATTCTTTAAATTGGGCACTGGTGAAACATGGCCCGTTGTCAGTGACCAGTATGTCAGGCAGGCCGTGGGTGGCAAACATAGCCCTCAGGCTTTCAATGGTGGTGGTGGTGGTGCTTCCCGACATTATTTCACATTCAATCCATTTTGAAAAAGCACCCACCACCACCAGGAACATTTTACCGAGAAACGGGCCCGCATAGTAGACATGGATCTTCGACCATGGTCTGGAGGGCCAGGACCACAAACTTAGTGGTGCCTCTCTGGGCACATTGTTCAACTGAGCACACTAAGGACTCTAAGTCAGAGTCGATACTGAGCCACCACACGTGGGATCTGTCTATCGCTTTCATCATTACTATACCTGGGTGTGTGCTGTGGAGATCTGAGATGAACGTCTCCCTGCCCGTTTTGGGTAGCACTACGCGGTTACCCCACAACAGGCAGTCTGTCTGAATGGACAGCTCGTCCTTTCGCCGCTGGAACGGCTTGATTGGCTCTTGCATTTCAACGGGGATGCTGGCCCAGCTCCCATGCAGTACACAGTTTTTTATTAGGGACAGCAGAGGATCTTGGCTGGTCCAAATCCTAATCTGGCGGGCCGTGACAGGTGATTTATCATTTTCAAACGCTTCCATGACCATCAACAAGTCTGTGGACTGCGCCACCATCAACAAGTTTGCAGGCTGCACCATTTCCACCCCCATGGTGGGCAATGGTACCCGACTGAGAGCATCCGCACAGTTCTCGGTGCCTGGCCTGTGGTGGATGGTATAGTTATATGCTGATAGCACGAGTGCCCACCTTTGTATGCGGGCTGAGGCATTAGTATTTATCCCCTTGTTTTCAGTGAACAGGGATGTGAGGGGCTTGTGATTGGTTTCCAGCTCAAATTTGAGGCCAAACAGGTACTGATGCATTTTCTTTACCCTGAACACACACGCTAATGCCTCTTTCTCAATCATTCTTTAGCCCTCTCGGCCTTAGACAAGCTCCTAGAAGCATAGGTGACAGGTTGCAATTTCCCTGCAACGTTAGCTTGTTGTAATACACACCCGACTCCGTACGACGACGCATCACATGCTAACATGAGTCTTTTACACGGGTTATACAATACAAGCAGCTTGTTGGAGCATAAAATGTTTCTGGCTTTCTCAAAAGCAATTACTTGGTTTTTTCCCCATACTCAGTTCTCACCTTTGCGCAATACCACATGTAGGGGCTCTAAAAGGGTGCTTAACCCCAGTAGGAAGTTACCAAAATAGTTGAGGAGTCCCAGGAACGACCGCAGCTCCGTGACATTCTGTGGCCTGGGCGCGTTCCTGATAGCCTCTGTCTTGGCATCTGTGGGCTGAATGCCGTCTGCCACGATCTTTCTACCTAAAAACTCCACTTCTGTTGTCATGAAAACGCATTTCGACCTCTTCAGCCGCAGCCCTACGCGGTCCAGTCGCTGGAGGACCTCCTCCAGGTTTTGTAGGTGCTCGGCGGTGTCCCGACCCATGACCAATATATCCGTATGTGGTACTGACTTGAGTAGGCTCTCCATGTTTCTCTGGAAGATCGCTGCAGCCGATCGAATTCCAAACGGGCATCTGTTGTAGATGAACAGTCCCTTGTGCATGTTGATGCAGGTGAGGCCCTTCGAAGACTCCTCCAGCTTCTGTGTCATGTAGGCCGAAGTCAGGTCGAGCTTGGTGAACGTCTTGCCTCCTGCCAGCGTCGCAAATAGGTCGTCTGCCTTCGGTAGCGGGTATTGGTCCTGTAGCGAGAAACGATTAATAATTACTGTATAATCGCCGCAAATCCTGACCATGCCATCACTTTTGAGTACTGGAACAATTGGGCTGGCCCACTCGCTGAATTCCACTGGGGAGATGATGCCCTCGCGTTGCAACCTGTCCAGCTCGATTTGCACTCTCTCCCTCCTCATGTGAGCTACCGCTCGCGCCTTGTGGTGAATGGGTCGTGCGCTCTGGGACCAAGTGGATCCGCACCTTCGCCCCGGAAAAGTTTCCAATGCCTGGCTCAAAAAGGGAAGGAAATTTATTAAGAACCTGGGTACATGAGGCCTCATCGACATGTGATAGTGCTCGGATGTCATCCCAGTTCCAACGGATTTTGCCCAGCCAGCTCCTTCCAAGCAGTGTGGGGCCATCGCCTGGGACAATCCAGAGTGGCAGTTCGTGCACCGTGCCCTCGTAGGTGACCTTGACCATGGCGTTGCCCAGGGCAGTGATAAGCTCTTTGGTGTACTTTCTCAGTTTCGTGTGGATGGGGCTCATGGCTGGTCTGAATGCCTTGTTGCACCACAGTCTCTCAAACATCTTTTTACTCATGATGGATTGGCTAGTGCCAGTGTCCAGTTCCATGGCTATGGGTAAGCCATTCAATTTTACGATTAGCATTATAGGTGAACATTTCGTCGAAAATGTGTGCACCCCATGTACTTCAGCATCTGCCTCCTCTCTCTGAGGCTCGAAATTGCTTTGATCCACCATGGATCGATCTTCCTCTGCCACGTGATGGTTAGCAGGTTTTGCAGAGCTTGCAGCTCGTTTGCAAGCTCATTGGAGATGCCCCATTGTTCCACAGCTCTTGCAAACATACCCTTTGAAGCAGCATGAATAGACCGAATGGAAGCCTCCACAGCGCCAACAAGGTGTGAATTGCCTTGCATTCATCCTTTGTTGCGGGCTCTGAGTCATCTGGGTCACCTGAGACCTGCTGACAGTTGCAGACTCATGGGTTCTGCCCTGTACATTTCTGCTTGCAAACACAGTTCCAGTTAATTTATGAACATTGCTAGCACTTGTGTGCTGAGAGATTTGTTTGGTATTATCACTGGTGGACATAAACGCCTGTGCTATCGCAATGGTCTTACTGAGTGTCGGTGTCTCTACAGTCAAAAGTTTTCGTCGGATGGTCTCCTGGCCAATGCCCAGTACAAAAAAGTCTCTGAGCATTTGCTTCAGGTAGCCATCAAACTCACATTGTCTTGCAAGTCACCTTAGCTCGGCGACATAGCTCGCCACTTCCTGACCTTCAGATCGCTGGCACGTGTGGAACCGATACCTTGCCATCAGCACACCTTCCCTCGGGTTAAGATGCTCCCGAACCAGTGTACACAGCTCCTCATATGACTTATCTGTGGGTTTCACCAGAGCCAGAAGATTCTTCATGAGGCTGTAGGTCGGTGCCCCGCAGACCGTGAGGAGGACCGCTCTCCTTTTTGCAGCGCTTCTTTCTCCATCCAGCTCATTGGCTACAAAGTACTGGTCTAGCCGTTCGACATAGGCTTCCCAGTCCTCACCCTCCGAGAACTTCTCCAGAATGCCCACAGTTTGCTGCATCTTTGCCTTAGATTCGTATTCTCGTCGCCAGTTATTGTGTTCCTAACACAGATGAGGCTGCACACAGGGAGGTTAAAGTAACAGTGACCTCAGTCTTTAAAAAGACACTCCAGAGTGAGGAACACACCTTAGGGGCCAGTTTATATACAGTGCTCCCAAGGGATGCTGGGATCCCTTGGGACTTCAGGGGATGAGCTCTCTGGTAGCGGAACACGGGAGTGCATGCTTTACAGATATACAACAGATATAATGAGCATATGTATGGATCATACATTTAAAGGGCTTATCCTTATTTGCACTCTGGTTTTTAAGTTGTAAATAACTGCTATCAAACTTAGTTTTATAACATTTTGCTTTTAAGTGGATTAGCTGAGAGCTGGCATTGGCTGGATGGGCTGAATGGCCTTCTTCTGTGCTGTAAAATCTATGATTCTATGATTCTATAAGTCTATATATATTATTCCATCAAGAGTAAGTACTATAATTAAAAGAATAGACCATTGTTGTTTTGTTTTTTCCCTTTTCACAGGATTATCTTCAGGCAAGTGGCAGAACCCATTATTAAGCAGTTTAATTTCAGAGCTGAAGCCAACAATTACTGCTGAATTACTTAAATCACACAGCATAATCTTGCTTGGAATATACATCACGTAAAACGGACTTTCTGAAGATACACTGAAATAATGGGTAACTTTCTGTAAGCCCAAAAAGAGGTGATAACTTTGTCCTTTCTGCATTCTCACCAAATATTGGACAGGTGCCTTAATATTGAATATATTTTATTAAACATTTACTGCTGGCTTGCTCTCAGGTGTGCTTTGAGTGATGCTGGTGCAGACATGACACTAATTATACTTGGCTGTAACTATCTCGCAAATTTTCTCAGATCAGAAGGACAGATTGGGGCTTACTGTGGCAGATTTCTCTTTGTTGACAAATCTGTAACAATGCAGCCACTAAAAATCCAATGCCAAACTACAGTCACTCACATAACAAATAATGTTTATTTGTATCTGTGCTTAAAAAATGCTAAGAATATTAAACCTATTACCTGTGCTATCGCTCATTATTAGTTAGTTTTAATAAGGCAACTTTTTCAGGTTGGCAGGCTATAACTAGCAAGGATACCGCAAGGATCAGTGTTTGGGCCTTAGCTATTTACAATCTATATTAATGACTTAATGAAGGGACAGAAAGTAATATATCCAAATTTGCTGATGATACAAAGTTAGGTAGTAAAGTAAGCTGTGAGGAGGATGCAAAGTGGTTGCAGAGTGATATAGACAGGTTGACTGAGTGGGCAAGAACATGGCAAATGGAATACAATGTGGGGAAGTGTGAAGTTATCCACTTTGGTAGGAAAAACAAAACAGCAGGATATTTTTGAATGGTGAGACTGGGAAATGTTTGCAGTCAGAGGGACCGAGGTGTTCTTGTACATGAATCATAGAAAGTTAACATTCAGGTACAGCAAGTAATTCGGAAAGCAAATGGTATGTTAGCTTTTGCTACAAAGGGATTAGAATATAAGAATAAAGAATTACGACAATTATGCAGGGTATTGGTGAGGCCACATCTGGAGTACCATGTACAGTTCTGGTCTCCTTACCTAAGGAAAGGCATACTTGCCTTAAAGGGAGTGCAACAAAGGTTTACTGGACTGGTTCCTGGGATGCGGGGATTGCCCTATGAGGAGAGATTGAGTAGACTAGGCCTATATTCGCTAGAGTTTAGAAAAATGAGAGGTGATTCCCAAGTCCTGGATCAGCGAGAGGCCTATAAAGGCTGCGAGATCAGCAGTCGGGAGGTGCGTCGCTGAGGCGTGAGTCCGTGGTCGGCGAGAGGCCTATAAAGGCTGCGAGATCAGCAGTCGGGAGGTGCGTCGCTGAGGCGTGAGTCCGGGGTCGGCGAGAGGCCTATAAAGGCTGCGAGATCAGCAGTCGGGAGGTGCGTCGCTGAGGCGTGAGTCCGGGGTCGGCGAGAGGCCTATAAAGGCCGTGAGTTCAAGAGTCAGGAGGTGCGTCGCTGAGGCGTGGGGTCGGCGCGAGGCCTATAAAGGCCGCGAGATCTGCAGTCGGGAGGTGCCTTGCTGAGGCATGAGTCCAGGATTGGCGAGAGGCCTATAAAGGCGACGAGATCAGCAGCCGGGAGGTGCGTCACTGAGGCGTGAGTCCGGGGTCAGCGAGAGGCCTATAAAGGCGGCCTGTGCAGCTACAGGGAGAAGGCAAAAAAGAAGTAGAAAGAAACAGAAAGGTGACGTCACAGCCAAGGGGGTAAGTGATTGGCTGGTGATTGGTGAGTAGTTTTTCTTTTTTCTCTTCTATATCAGTGAGTAAACTTTAGCATTGTTGTTGCCAATTTAAGTGTATCTAAGGGATAAGTCATGGCAGGAGAGCTCGATCACGTGATATGCTCCTCCTGTACTATGTGGGAACTCAGGGACACTTCCAGTGTCCCTGACGACTACGTGTGTGGGAAGTGTATCCGCGTCCAGCTCCTGACGGTCCGTGTTGCGGAATTGGAGCTGAGGGTGGATTTACTCTGGAGCATCCACAATGCTGAGAATGACGTGAGTAGCACGTGTAGCGAGTTGGTCTTACTGCAGCTGAAGGGTCCACAACCAGATAGGGAATGGAAGACCAGCAGGAAGAGCAGTGCAAGGAAGGTAGTGCAGGGGTCCCCTGCGGTCATCCCCCTGCAAAACAGATACACCTCTTTGAGTACTGTTGAGGTGGATGACTCATCAGGGGAGGGCAGCAGCAGCCAAGTTCATGGCACCATGGCTGGCTCTGCTGCACATGAGGGCAGGAAAAAGAGTGGGAGAGCGATAGTGATAGGGGATTCAATGGTAAGGGGAATAGATAGGCGTTTCTGCGGCCGCAACCGAGACTCCAGGATGATATGTTGCTTCCTTGGTGCAAGGGTCAAGGATGCCTCGGAGCGGGTGCAGGACATTCTGAAAAGGGAGGGTGAACAGCTAGTTGTCGTGGTGCACATTGGTACCAACGACATAGGTAAAAAAAGGGATGCGGTCCTTCCGAGACGAATTTAAGGAGCTAGGAGCTAAATTAAAACGTAGGACCTCAAAAGTAGTAATCTCGGGATTGCTACCAGTGCCACGAGCTAGTCAGAATAGGAATCGCAGGTTAGCTCAGATGAATACGTGGCTTGAGCAGTGGTGCAGCAGGGAGGGATTCAAATTCCTGGGGCATTGGAACTGGTTCTGGGGGAGGTGGGACCAGTATAAACCGGACGGTCTGCACCTGGGCAGGACCGGAACCAATGTCCTAGGGGGAGTGTTTGCTATTGCTGTTGGGGAGGAGTTAAACTAATATGGCAGGGGGATGGGAACCAATGCAGGGAGACAGAGGGAAACAAAATGGAGACAAAAGCAAAAGACAGAAAGGAGATGAGTAAAAGTGGTGGGCAGAGAAACCCAAGGCAAAAAACAAAAAGGGCCACTGTACAGCAAAATTCTAAAGAGTCAAAGTGTAATAAAAAGGCAAGCATGAAAGCTCGGTGCCTCAATGCAAGGAGTATTCGGAACCCAGGAGAGGGCTCTGAGCTAGTTAGAGTGGGTGAGAACTCAGATGAACAGGACCCCAAGAAAGAATGCAAAAGGCAGGAGGAAACAGAGCAGAGTAGCATTGGGGTAAGTGTAAACCACAAGGTGAAAGGAAGGGACAATATGTATGAATATAAAGGGGCTGCTGGAGGGGTCAAAACTAAAAATCATGGTCTAAAAACTAGTATTAAAACACTCTACCTAAACGCACGCAGCATTCGAAATAAAGTAAATGAGTTGACGGCACAAATCATTACAAATGGGTATGATTTGGTGGCCATTACAGAAATGTGGTTGCAGGGGGGCCAAGACTGGGAATTAAACATACAGATAGACAAGAAGGGAAAGGAGGTGGGGGTAGCTCTGTTAATAAAGGATGATATCAAGGTAGTTGTGAGAGACGATATTGGCTCTAATGAACAAAATGTTGAATCATTGTGGGTGGAGATTAGAGATAGTAAGGGGAAAAAGTAATTGGTGGGCGTAGTTTATTGGCCCCCAAATTATAACTTCACGGTGGGGCGGGCAATAATCAAGGGAATAATGGAGGCATGTGAAAAAGGAACGGCAGTAATCATGGGGGATTTTAACCTACATATCGATTAGTCAAATCAAATCGCACGGGGTAGCCTTGAGGAGGAATTCATAGAATGCATACGGGATTGTTTCTTAGAATAGTATGTTACAGAACCTACAAGGGAGCAAGCTATCTTAGATCTGGTCCTGTGTAATGAGACAGGAATAATAAACGATCTCCTAGTAAAAGATCCTCTTGGAATGAGTGATCACAGTATGGTTGAATTTGTAATACAGATTGAGGGTGAGGAAGTAGTGTCTCAAACGAGCGTACTATGCTTAAACAAAGGGGACTACAGTGGGATGAGGGCAGAGTTGGCTAAAGTAGACTGGAAACACAGACTAAACGGTGGCACAATTGAGGAACAGTGGAGGACTTTTAAGGAGCTCTTTCATAGTGCTCAACAAAAATATATTCCAGTGAAAAAGAAGGGCGGTAAGAGAAGGGATAACCAGCTGTGGATAACCAAGGAAATAAAGGAGAGTATCAAATTAAAAACCAATGCGTATAAGGTGGCCAAGGTTAGTGGGAAACTAGAAGATTGGGAAAATGTTAAACGACAGCAAAGAATGACTAAGAAAGCAATAAAGAAAGGAAAGATAGATTACGAAAGTAAACTTGCGCAAAACATAAAAACAGATAGTAAAAGCTTTTACAGATATATAAAACGGAAAAGAGTGACTAAAGTAAATGTTGGTCCCTTAGAAGATGAGAAGGGGGATTTAATAATGGAAAATGTGGAAATGGCTGAGATCTTAAACAATTATTTTGCTTTGGTCTTCACAGGGGAAGACACAAAAACCGTGCCAAAAATTGCTGGTAATGGGAATATGGGAAGGGAGGACCTTGAGATAATCACGATCACTAGGAGGGTCGTGCTGGATAGGCTAATGGGACTCAAGGTAGACAAGTCCCCTGGTCCTGATGAATTGCATCTCAGGGTATTAAAAGAGATGGCGGAAATTATAGCAGATGCATTCGTTATAATCTACCAAAATTCTCTGGACTCTGGGGAGGTACCAGCGGATTGGAAAGCAGCTAATGTAACGCCTCTGTTTAAAAAAGGGGGCAGGCAAAAGGCAGGTAACTATAGGTCGGTTAGTTTAACATCTGTCGTGGGGAAAATGCTTGAAGCTATCATTAAGGAAGAAATAGCGGGACATCTAGATAGGAATAGTGCAATCAAGCAGATGTAACATGGATTCATGAAGGGGAAATCATGTTTAACTAATTTACTGGAATTCTTTGAGGATATAACGAGCATGGTGGATAGAGGTGTACCGATGGATGTGGTGTATTTAGATTTCCAAAAGGCATTCAATAAGGTGCCACACAAAAGGTTACTGCAGAAGATAAAGGTACGCGGAGTCAGAGGAAATGTATTAGCATAGATAGAGAATTGGCTGGCTAACAGAAAGCAGAGAGTTGGGATAAATGGGTCCTTTTCGGGTTGGAAATCGGTGGTTAGTGGTGTGCCACAGGGATCGGTGCTGGGACCACAACTGTTTACAATATACATAGATGACCTGGAAGAGGGGACAGAGTGTAGTGTAACAAAATTTGCAGATGACACAAAGATTAGTGGGAACACGGGTTGTGTAGAGGACACAGAGAGGCTGCAAAGAGATTTAGATAGGTTAAGCGAATGGGCTAAGGTTTGGCAGATGGAATACAATGTCGGAAAATGTGAGGTCATCCACCTTGGACAAAAAAACAGTAAAAGGGAATATTATTTGAATGGGGAGAAATTACAACATGCTGCGGTGCAGAGGGACCTGGGGGTCCTTGTGCATGAATCCCAAAAAGTTAGTTTGCAGGTGCAGCAGATAATCAGGAAGGCGAATGGAATGTTGGCCTTCATTGCGAGAGGGATGGAGTACAAAAGCAGGGAGGTCCTGCTGCAACTGTATAGGGTATTGGTGAGGCCGCACCTGGAGTGCTGCGTGCAGTTTTGGTCACTTTACTTGAGGAAGGATATACTAGCTTTGGAGGGGGTACAGAGACAATTCACTAGGCTGATTCCTGAGATGAGAGGCTTACCTTATGATGATAGATTGAGTAGACTGGGTCTTTACTCGTTGGAGTTCAGAAGGATGAGGGGTGATCTTACAGAAACATTTAAAATAATGAAAGGGATAGACAAGATAGAGGCAGAGAGGTTGTTTCCACTGGTCGGGGAGACTAGAACTAGGGGGCACAGCCTCAAAATACGGGGGAGCCAATTTAAAACCGAGTTGAGAAGGAATTTCTTCTCCCAGAAGGTTGTGAATCTGTGGAATTCTCTGCCCAAGGAAGCAGTTGAGGCTAGCTCATTGAACGTATTCAAATCACAGATAGATAGATTTTTAACCAATAAGGGAATTAAGGGTTATGGGGAGCGGGCGGGTATGTGGAGCTGAGTCCACGGCCAGATCAGCCATGATCTTGTTGAATGGCGGAGCAGACTCGAGGGGCTAGATGGCCTACTCCTGTTCCTAATTCTTAGTTCTTATGTTCTTATGTTCTTATTAATTGACACATATAAAATTCTCAAGGGGCTTGACAGGGTTAATGCTGAGAAAATGGTTCCGCTGGCTGGGGAATCTAGATCACGGGGTCACATTCTCAGAATAAGTGGCGGCCATTTAGGACTGAGATGAGGAGAAATTTCTTTACTCAATGGGTTGTGAGTCTTCGGAATTCTCTATCCGAGAGAGCTATGGATGTTCAGTCATTGAGTATATTCAAGACAGAGGTCGATACAGTTATGTCTTGAATAAAGAATCTGACCAGATACTGTAAGCTTAAAGTAATGTGTGATGGTAGTCCTTTATTACAGGTCTCCAGAGTGCCTCTCCAGCCTGTGAAGCCTCCTTATGTATAGGTGTTCCCAAGGGATTGTGGGATCCCTTGGGACTCCAGGGGATTAGCCCTCTAGTGGTTAAACAAGGCTATTTCCAGGTTTACATATATAACAACACACCCCCGCCAAAGTCAATAGTGTAACTATTTACAATGTGAGTCGATCTGGGGCCTTCCTTTCCATCGTCTCGGTGCAAATGTTGATTTTGGTGAGTCGTTTGTTGGGCCCTTGCTGGGCTGCTGCACAGCTGGCCTTGCTGGGCTGCTGGGC
Source organism: Pristiophorus japonicus (assembly GCF_044704955.1). Lineage (NCBI taxonomy): Eukaryota > Metazoa > Chordata > Chondrichthyes > Pristiophoridae > Pristiophorus > Pristiophorus japonicus. The sequence goes on from NC_091986.1 coordinate 143,871,249, forward strand.
ATGGTGAGTCCTGCTGGGCTGCTGTGGGTGATGGGTTCTGCTTCGTGGTCAACCGCTGGGTCGGTTACCACTTGTGTGTGTGTGTGTTGGAGTGTCGAAAAAGGTGGAATCTATTGTGGGTTATTCTGGATAGCCCGTGAATCTGAGTTTGGTTTGGTCCAAATATTTCCTGCAGGTGAGTCCATTTGAAAGTTTGACCTGAAACACCCTATTCCCCTCTTTGGCCACGACAGTGCCGGGAAGCCACTTGGGACTTTGTCCATAGTTTAACACAAATACAGGATCATTAATCTCGATTTCGCGTGACACATTTGCACGATCATGATATGTGTTCTGTTGCAGCTGCCTGCTCTCTACCTGTTCGTGTAGATCAGGGTGGACTAACGAGAACCTTGTCTTAAGTGCCTTTTTCATGAGCAGTTCAGCGGGGGGAACCCCAGTGAGCAAGTGGAGTCTGGTGCGGTAACTAAGCAGGACTTGGGATTGGCGAGTCTGCAGTGAGCCTTCAGTTACACTCTTCAAGCTCTGCTTGATAGTTTGCACTGCTCACTCTGCCTGACCATTGGACGCTGGTTTAAACGGGGCAGAAGTGACATGTTTGATCCCATTGCGGGTCACAAACTCTTTGAACTCGGCACTGGTGAAGCACGGCCTATTGTCACTCACAAGGATATCAGGCAAACCATGCGTGGTAAACATGGCCCGTAGGTTTTCAATGGTGGCAGCGGATTTGCTTGCCGACATTATCTCACGTTCAATCCATTTGGAGTACGCATCTACAACCACAAGGAACATTTTTCCAAAAAGAACGGGCCTGCATAGTCGACATGGACCCTGGACCACGGTTTGGAGGGCTAAGACCATAAACTTAGTGGTGCATTGCTTAACTGTGAACATGTGTTACATTTGTGCACACAGGACTCTAAGTCCACCACACGTGGGATCTGGCTATCGCTTTCATCATTACAAAGCCTGGGTGGGGACTGTGGAGGTCACTAATGAAAGTGTCCCTGCCCTTTTTTGGTACCATTATCCGATTACCCCATAGGAAGCAGTCTGCCTGTATGGACATTTCATCTCTGCACCGCTGATACGACTTTATTTCTTCCTGCATCCCTAACGGGACACCAGACCAACTCCTGTGGAGCACACAGTTTTTTTTACTAAGGACAGTAAGGGGTCCTGGCTCGTCCAGGTTCTAATCTATCGGGCGGTAATGGGTGATTGCTCACTCTCGAATGCTTCCATTACCATAACTAAATCTGTGGGCTGTGCCATCTCCATCCCTGTAGTGGGAAATGACAACCTACTGGGAGCAAAGGCACAGTTTTCTGTGCCTGGCCTGTGGCGGATGGCGCAGTTGTATGAGGACAACGTGAGCGCCCATCTCTGGATGCAGGCCCTTGCATTCGTATTTATCTCCTTACTTTCAGAAAAGAGGGACATAAGTGGCTTATGGTCGGTTTCCAATTCAAATTTAAGTCTAAACAGATATTGATGCATTTTCTATACCCCATAAACACACGCTAACGCTTCTTTTTTGATCATACTGTAGGCCCACTCAGCCTTAAACAGACTTCTGGATGCATAAGCAACTGGTTGCAATTTCCCAGATTCATTAGCTTGTTGCAATACACACCCAACACCGTACGACGACGCATCACATGCTAGTACCAAACGTTTACATGGATCATACAACACAAGCAATTTGTTTGAACATAACAGTTTCCTAGCTTTCTCAAAGGCATTTTCTTGGCTTTTACCCCATACCCATTCAGCTCCTTTATGCAGTAAAGAGTGCAGTGGTTCTAACAGTGTGCTAAGACCGGCAAGAAAGTTACCAAAATAGTTCAGGAGTCCTAGAAACGACCGCAGCTCCATCACGTTCTGTGGTCTCGGTGCGTTCTCGATTGCCTCCGTCTTGGAGTCGGTGGGCCTGATGCCGTCCGCCGCGATTCTTCTCCCCAGGAACTCCACTTCAGGCACCAGGAAAACGCACTTCGAGCATTTTAACCTGAGCCCCACATGATTAAGCCGACTAAGAACCTCCTCCAGGTTCTGCAGGTACTCGACGGTGTCCCGACCTGTAACCAAGAGGTCGTCCTGGAAGACTACGGTGCGCAAGACCGACTTCAGAAAGCTTTCCCTGTTCCTCTGGAATATCGCCGTGGCTGATCGAATCCCAAACGGGCATCTGTTGTTAATGAAGAGACCTTTGTGCGTGTTGATGCAGGTGAGGCCCTTCGATGATCTCTCCAGCTTCTGCGTCAAGTAGGTCGAGGTCAAGTCCAGCTTCGTGAATGTTTTTTCTCCTGCCAGTGTTGCAAATAGGTCATCTTCCTTTGGCAGCGGGTATTGATCATGCAGGGAGAAATGATTGATAGTTACTTTGTAATCACCACAGATTCTGACGGTGCCGTTTTCCTTGAGGACTGGAACAATTGGACTGGCCCACTCATTAAATTCGATCGGCAAAATTATGCTCTCTCGTTGCAGCCGGTCCAGCTCGATCTCCACCCTCTCTCTCATCATGTACGGTACCGGTCTCACCTTGTGATGGATGGGTCGCGCCCCCGGAATCAGGTGGATCTGCACTTTTGCTCCTTGGAACTTCCCGATGCCTGGTTCAAACAGCGAGGGAAATTTGTTTTGGACCTGGGCACATTATGTGTCGTCGACGGACGAGAGTGCTCGGACATCGTCCCAGTTCCAGAGTATCTTGCCTAGCCAGCTCCTGCCGAACAGCATTGGACCACCCAGAGTGATAAATTGTGCACCGCTCCATCGTAGGAGATCTTTACGATAGCACTGCCGATTACGGGAATCAGTTCCTCTGTGTACGTTCTCAGTTTAGTGTGACTGGGAGTCAGGACTGGCCTTGAGGCCTTGCCGCTCCACAATTTATCGAAAGTCTTTTTGCTCATTGTGGACTGGCACGCGCCTGTGTCCAGCTCCATTGACACCAGGAGTCCATTTAATTCAACTTTCAGCATTATCGGGGGACACTTTGTGGTAAATGTGTGCACCCCATATACCTCTGCCTCCTCAGTCCGAGGCTCTGGTTCTTTGTGATCCACTGTGGATCTATCCTCCTCTGCAACATGGTGGTTTGCAGGATTAGCAGGGTTTGCAGCTCGCCTGCACATACGTTGGAGGTGTCCCATTGTTCCACAGCCCTTGCAAACGTATCCTTTGAAGCGGCATGAATGGACCCGATGATCACCTCTGCAGCGCCAACAAGGTGTTAATGGCCTTGCATTCACCACCCTTGATGGTGGACTCTGAGACATCTGCGGACGTGCAGCTGCAGGCATGTGTGTCCTGCCCTGTATGTTATGATTCGAAAACAACATTACTTTGTTCACAATACTTGCAGCAGCACTTGTATGCTGAGAGATTTGCTTGGTATGTCACTGGTGGCAATGAACGCCGGCTATCACAATGCTTTACTCAAGGTTGGGGTCTCTACAGTCAAAAGTGTGCGAAGTATTACTTCATGGCCAATGCCAAGTACAAAGCAGTCCCTGAGCATGTGCTCCAAGTGTTCTTCAAATTCGCAATGTCCTGCAACGTACCTTAGCTCGGCGACGTGACTCGCCACTTCTTGGCCTTCAGACCTCTTGTACGTGTAGAACCGGTACCTCGCCATCAGAATGCTTTCCTTCAGGTTTAGATGCTCCTGGACCAGTGTGCACAAATCATCATACGACTTCTCTGTGGGTTTCACTGGAGCGAGCAGATTTTTCATGAGGCCATACGTTGGTGCCCCGCAAATGGTAAGGAGGATCGCCCTTCATTTGGCAGCGTTCGCTTCTCCTTCCAGCTCGTTGGCCACGAAGTATTGGTTGAGTTGCTCCACTAAGGTTTCCCAATCATCTCCCTCTGAAAATGTCTCCAGGATGCCCACAGATCTCTGCATTGTTGCGGTGTGGATCGTCATCTATATCTCGTCGCCAGTTGTTATGTCTTGAATAAAGAATCTGACCAGATATTGTAAGCTTAAAGTAACGTGTGACCATTGTCCTTTATTACAGGTCTCCAGAGTGCCTCTCCAGCCTGTGAGGCCTCCTCGTGTACAGGTGCTCCCAAGGGATTGTGGGGTCCCTTGGGACTCCAGAGGATGAGCCCTCTGATGGTTAAACATGGTATTTACAAGTTTACATACACAACAACACTCCCCCGCCAAAGGGATATGGGGATAATGCGGGAAGGTGGAGTTGAGGTAGAAGTTCAACCATGATCTTTTTGAATGGCGGAGCAGGCTCGAAGGGCCAAATGGCCGATTCTTGCTCCTATTTCTTATGTTCTTATGTTCTTATGTACTTAAGCATGAAACGAGCATTCTCTCTACCTGGGAATATACATTACATAGGAAGGATTTTGTGAAGATATGCTACAGCTCGAAGTAAAACTGGATAACTTTCGGTCTTTACTTTAATAATTTACTGCTGGGTTAATCTCAGGTATTTTAAATATTATCTGAAACTTGTTGACATCATTTGAAAAATGTGAAAACAAGTTGTGACATTCCACCTTCAGTCCCTGCAGAGATAGATATGTGTACATAGAGGTTCCTCCCAAATGGTGTGCACTGGCAACATTTTTCTTCTGCCAGACGTACAGTCTAAACTATGACAAAAAATGTGTGCGTATAAGGAGATGAGAAGGTAACCACAGCCAAGGACATACTGGATGATGGCTTAGCAGGCTGGATGTCACCCGAGGCATTGCCTGCTCAGATGTCCTGGTGTTTCATCTGGCCTGCAACAAAAGCCATCCAACCGCTGAAAGTGGCACTCGGTCCTGAAGATCAAGCACGTGGAGTGATTCCGTCCGATCTCACTCCCGTTCGGATGGAATTTTTCATCAGTCCGAGATCCCAAAATCTCCCTCAAGAAACTCCACCTCGCAACTTGAGCCTTCTCTTGAAAACGTCTCCCATGCCATTCAATTTTGCATGGTGGGGTTTCCTTTATAGGTTGCTGCTGTACACTCTCCACTTTTTTGCTCTTGTCTTCCACCTGGTCATGCCTTGACATACCATTTTGGCTCCTGTTTGAGGCAGGGTCCCCAATGGAAGGCTCTGTATTTGGGGATCTTCCCCTGTACCACTAGGCACTTGGGCAGGAGAGTGCTACATTGAGCAGTGGAGTCAAATGCTTTGAGCCATTTCATGGATACTCAGACTTTATATCATTTCTGAAATCTGGAGGAAACTGTTTACTATATATATCTGAAGAAGTTGCAGTCCTTATTCTTTTTGGCTTCACTTCAGCCCTACAGTTCTGATCTTTGGCCATCCGGTGTTTGTGGGGATGGGCAAGTTGGGCAAGATGTATTTGTGGGTCTGCTACTGAGCCTAATCAGAACATCTATCCGCAGGTCCAGGAGGCACAATGTTTGCACCAGGGTGGCCCTGGAGAGGGATCGCACGGTGTTGTTAATATGTCAGTTTGAATAGACCATGTGAGAATATTGCTTTAAGAAGTGATACTTGCGATGGTGATTTTGATTGACTGAGTTTAGAGCCAGTATTTGATCTATATCAAAAAATAATAATGTCCATTTACCTCCTTGCACACCATTGTCTGATGCCTATATGAGATAGTGTACTGTACTGTATTTGTTGTTCATGATCTGTCAGTTTTTACTAGGTAGACCAAATGCAGATTGGGTAACTGCATTGTCAAATATCTCCATTCTGTCTGCAAGCATTTTCCTGACCTCCCTCTGCCTCATTATTTCAAATGCCCTTCCCAACCTTTTCACATTTGGATTTTTCCATTGGTGAAGCCGAGCTTAACATAAACTTCTGAAATATTATCTTGTTTCCTTCTGAGGCATTGTCCAATCCACTGACCTGAACGTTGACTTAGCAACTTCAGGCCTTAGTTATCGCTCCCATTTTTCACATTCTACTTTGTTTCCTGGCTGACTGAGATGACTTTTGTAAATTTTCCAGCAATTTTTACCTTTCCAGATTTCTAAGAGAATCTGTTCACAGGCTATTAAACCTGCCTTTTAGCACATATGACTTGATCTTGACCTCTTGTTCCCCCCTTCGGTCTTTCTTTTGGTCATTTCCGTAAAGCGGTGCTTCTGCATTCCTTTTCTTATTTTCATCAAAGGCCTAGACATTCGATTGCGCTGCACCGGTTTTTCAGCTGCTAACTCGGTGCCGAAGCCTCCAATATAGCAGGCAGGAAGCCCATGCTCATTTTAATCCAGAAGTGTGCTGCCTGCCTTATTGAATCGAGCTGCTCCATAGGCATCAAGAGTACACGCTACAACACGCTAAAGTAATGAATAAGATATTCAAGTTAGAGCTCTGCATTTCTTGGAAGACACTTTTTCAATTTTGGTATGCTGTAGCACATGACTCACCACGTTCTAAACTTGCCCAGCAGCACATGATGCTATCAGGCAGAACAGCCCTTCACTAACACTGTTTAAAGGTATCATGCAGTTCTTACAGGTTAGTCATGTGAGGTTTTTAGAGAATGCGACTATCATGGTAGAATAGCTGGTATGCAATGTGTAAGATGTGAGGTGGGGAGGTGTAAAGGTTGCAGTACTGGTGATTGTGGTGTAGTGAAGTGCAGTACAGTGGTTGTAGGAGTATGAAAGGAAGTAGTAGAGTGGAGTATTATTGTTGTGAGTATTGAGGCAGGAGGTAGTGGAGGTGTGAGCAAAGAGTAAGAAAGTGCTATTCTTACCTTGACAACTCTGGTGGGGTCCTTGAACTTCTTTCGACATTTCAGCCAATCTGCTTGGAGCTAAGCTCTTGTCATTAATCTCCTAATTGGCATCTTCCCATTAGCGTTGGAGTTGTTGCCTGGAGGGCTTTCTGACCCCGGGGGGGAAAGAAGATCTCCCTCTTCCTGTCCACAGCCCTCCCAGTGCTTACTAGAATCATTTCTGTTTTAAGATTTTTTCCCCCTGGTGTCTGCAGCCAGAGTGCACCTTCCCTTTAAGAGCTGCTCGCTGCCATTAAATGGCATTTGAAGACGCCTGATAACTGACCCTCCAAACAGGCATGCAGCCAAAGAATAGTGTGGGAAGCACTGGCTGCACACCTGACTCGTGATAATTAGAAGGCAGCGCAAATATTGCGTGCTCCTTGGGACAACACTAGGGAGTGTGTGAAAGTGTGCGCCTCACCTTCTGCACGCCCCTTTTTGGGTATGATCCTTTAGCCCTCCATTCACATGACATCTCTGCAGCTATCGATCTGATCAATCACAACCTCACCATCACCTTTGATGCCCTAGTCCCTGTTAAAACAATTACTCTCTCTCATCCTGGCCGTTCCCTTTGGTACAGCCCTGATATTCGTTCCCTTATGTCCAAGGGACGTAGACTTGAACAGATATGGCGGACATTGGTGTAGCTATTCACCACCAGATCTAGCTGGAAACACGTAAAGCACTGTCGGGTCCTGCTCTCATCTGCCAAAATCGCTCACTATTCCAGAATCACTCTGGAATGTAAAGATAAACCCCGGCTTCTAATCTCCACTGCTTACCGTCTTTTTAAACCCCTCTCCCCAGTCTCCACCCTCACTTCCGACAATAAGTGTGAGGAACTTATGGACTTCTTTATCTCAAAGATTGAGACCATCTGTTCGGCTGTCTCTAAGCCCCTGGTCCCTGCCCTAGCCCTGACCTTACATCTTTCTCCAGTTTCTCTCCAATCTCCCCTCATGACCTTTCTGAGCTCATCCCGTCCATGAGACCCACTTCCTGCTGGCCACCCAACTTCCTTTTCTGGCTCCCGTGTTAGCTGACATTGTTAACGGTTCGTTCTCCTCGGATACTGTCCCCTTCTCCTTCAAATCTGCCATTGTCACCCCTCTCCTCAAAAAACCAATCCTCGATCCTTCCGTCCTTGCAAACTACCACCCCATCTCCAACCTCCCTTTCCTCTCCAAAATCCTTGAACGTGTTGTCTCCTCCCAAATCCGTACCCATCTTTCCTGCAATTCCATGTATGAATCCCTCAAATCCGGTTTCTGCGTCTGCCACAGTACCAAAACAGCTCTCATCAAAGTCACAAATGACATCCTTTATGACTATGACAAAGGTAAACTATCCCTCCTCATCCTTTTTGACTTGTCTGCAGCCTTTGACATGATTGACCACTCTATCATTCGCCAACGCCTCTCCACCGTCGTCCAACTGGGTGGGACTGCACTCGCCTAGTTCCATTTGTATTTATCTAATTGTAGCTAGATAATGACCTGCAATGGCTTCTCTTTCCGCACCCGCATCGTTACCTTTGGTGTCCCCCAAGGATTCCATTTCTCATCTACATGTTGCCCTTTGACGACATCATCCAGAAACACAGCGTCAGTTTTCACATGTACGCTGATGTCACCCAGCTCTACCTTACTACCACTTCTCTCCATCCTGCCACAGTATCTAAACTGTCAGACTGTTTGTTTGACATCCAGTTGAATATTGGGAAGACCGAGGCCATTGTTTTTGATCCCTGTCACAAACTCCGTTCCCTAGCCACTGACTCCATCCCTCTCCCCAACTGCTGTCTGAGGTTGAACCACACTGTTTGCAAACTTGACCCTGTCATATTTGACCCTGAAATGAGCTTTCAACCACATATCTGCAGCTTAACTAAGACCGCCTATTTCCACCTCCATAACATTGCCCGTTTTTGCCCTTGCCTCAGCTCATCCGCTGCTGAAGCCTTCATCGATGCCTTGTTTACCTCTAGACTTGACTATTGCAATGCACACCTAGATGGCCTCCCACATTCTACCCTACCTAAACTAGAGGTGATCCAAAACTCGGCTGCCCATGTCCTAACTCGCACCAAGTCCCGTCCACCCATTACCCCTGTGTTTGCTGACCTATATTGGCTTCCAGTTAAGCAATGCCTCGATTTCAAAATTCTCATCCTATTTTCAAATCCCTCCATGGCTTCGCCCCTCCCTATCTTGTAATCTCCTCCAGAGAGGACCGGCGGTAAGAAGGGAGGAGGACAGTAGGAGTATGTTAGTGTGTGTGTGCTAGGCCGATGTAGCAGAGCCTGGTCTCCAATCATCTTTGGACCAAGACCTTGCTCTGTCAAACCTGTGTGGTAGCTGGTGTGCAATGGCCACTCCACAATGAAAAAATTCATGCATGGGCATCTTCCACACTTTAAAATGAAGTTTAGGGACCTGGAATGTCGGGACCCTCATGGACAACCCCAACAGCGACAGACCAGAACGCCGTACTGCTATAGTTGCCCGGGAACTCAGGCATTTTGACATTGACATCACCGCCTTAAGTGAGACTCGGTGGGCAGGGGAAGGCCAGCTCTAGAAGCAAGGAGGTGGTTACACCTTCTTCTGGAAAAGTAAACCAGAAGAATAACACTGCCTCCATGGACTGGGTTTCCCATAAAAAATGAGCTAGTTGGACGTCTCAGAGACTCCCTTTGTGGAATAAATGAATGCCTCATGACTCTTCGGCTCACTCTTGCCTGGAACCAGTGCGCTAAGGTCTTCAGTGCGTACGCCTCAACACGAGAAGCCACAGACCAAAAAGGAATTCTACTCCAGCCTTGAACAATCCCTGTGCCGAGTCCAATGGGCAACAAGCTGATCCCCCTTGGCGACTTTAACGTCAGAGTTGGAAAGGACACAGACCTCTGGGGAGGTGTGATCGGCAGAGAGAGGTTAGGGAAAATCAACTCCAATGGTACGCTCCTCCCGATGAAATGCTTAGAACATGGTCTTGTCATAACCAACACCTTGTTTCATCAGAGAGACAAGTACAAGGCTTCATGGCAACACCATCGCTCCAAGCACTGGCATCTGCTAGACTACGTCAACGTCCGAGCGAGGGACTGCAAGGATGTGCGCATCACCTGTTCTGTGACAGGAGCTGACGACTGCTGGATAAACCACCACCTAATCCGCTCTGTCATCTCCATCAATGTAGCCCCAAAACAGTGGCAGCAACAGAAACAATGCTGCAGGAAATACCCGCTGGGGCACTCAAAGACCCTGGTAAGAAAGCCCTTTTCAGCCTGCGCCTCACAACCAACCTGATGACTCCCAGTGATCCAGAGGCACAGAGTGTCCACAGTGCCTGGTCTGCCCTCAAGGCCTCCATAATCAGCACCTGTGAAGAGTTGCTCAGTCACTCGACCAGGAAACACCAAGACTGGTTCGACGAGAACGACCAGGAGATCCAGGAGCTAATAAGCTGCAAGTGCAAGGCATTCTTGAACTGGAAACAGCAAGACAACTCGAGAGCAATAAAGCAGCTTTACAGACATCTGAACGCTAAGGTCCAACAAAAAACTTGTGACCTGAAGAATAGATGGTGGGTGGAGAACGCGCAGGAGATCCAGCAACTAGCTGACAACCACGAAGTGGATTCTTTTACTGCAATCAAGACCACCAACAGCCCAAGCTCCCAACGTCCTACCCCACTGTAGGCCAAGAACAGGGAAGGACTCATCAAGGACAGAGAGGTAGTCAGTGCCCGCTGGAAGGAGCACTTCGAAGATCTCCTTAACCGAGACTCTGTCTTCGACACGAGTGTCCTCGACTCCATCTCACAGCATGCTACCTACCACCATCTCAACACAACCCCAGCCTGGCATAAGGTTGAAAAGGCCATTCGACAACTGAAGAACAACAAGGCCTCAGGAGTAGATGGAATCCCCATCGAGCACTGAAGCACGATGGAGAAGCACTATTGGCGTTAATACCTGAACTCAATTTTCTTATTTGGAAGGAGGAGAGCATGGCAGGGAATCTCAGAGATGCCGTAATCGTGACCATTTTCAAGAAAGGTGACAAGTCCGATTCCGTTAATTACCAAGGTGTTTCCCTACTGTCTGCCATAGGGAAAGTCATCGCAAGAATCCTCCTCAATCACCTTCTCCCAGTGGCTGAAGAGCTCCTTCTAAAGTCGCAATGCAGATTCTGCCCACTAAGGGGCACAATGGACATGATCTGCACCGCATGTCAAATACAAGAGAAATGCAGGGAACAGCACCAACCACTGTACATGGCCTTCTTTGACCTCACAAAGGCCTTCGACACTGTCAAGCATGAGGGATTATGGTGTGTTCTCCTCAAATTCGGCTGACCTCAAATGTTTTCACCATCCTCTGCTTGCTTCACGACGACATGCAAGCCGTAATCCTGACCAACAGATCCACCACAGACCCAATTCACATATGGACCGGGATCAAGCAAAGCTCTGTCATCGCACAAATGTTCTTCTCGATCTTCGTTGCTGTACCACCGTCGCCTCCAGGCCAGATCCAAGGTCATCCCATTCTCCGTCATTGAATTACAGTATGTAGACGACGCGTGTGCCTGCACACACTCAGAGATCGAACACCAAACCATCATCAACACCTTTACCGAAGCAAACGAGAGCATGGGCCTTACCCTAAACATCCGTCAGACAAAGGTCGTCTACCAACCTGCCCCCCGCCACACAGTACTGCCCCCCGATTATCAAAATCCACAACAAGGCCTTGGACAATGTGGATCATTTCCCATAATTCGTGAGTCTACTATCAACATGGGCAGATGTTGATGATGAAGTCCAACACCGCTTTCAGTGTGCCAGTGCAGCCTTCGGTTGCCTGAGGAATGGAGTGTTTGAAGACAGGATCTCAAACCCGGCACCAAGCTCATGGTCTACAGAGCAGTAGTAATACCCGCCGTCCTGTATGCTTTAGAGTAATGGCTCATGTGCAGCAGGCACCTCAAAGAACTGGAGAGGTACCACCAACGCTGCCTCCACACGATCCTGCAAATCCATTGGCAGGATAGATGCACCAACATCAGTGTTCTCGTTCAGGCCAACATCCTCAGCATCAAAGCATTGACGTCGCTCAGTCAGCTCCGTTGGATGTGCCACATCGTCCACATGCCCGATACGAGACTCCCAAAACAAGCGCTCTACTCGGAGCTCCAACACAGCAAGAGAGCCCCAGGTGGGCAGAGGAAGCACTTCGAGGACACCCTCAAAGTGCAATATCCCCACCGACACCTGGGAATCCCTGGCCCAAGACCGCACAAAGTGGAGGAGAAGCATCCGGGAAGGCGTCGAACACTGAGTCTCTTCGCCCGGAGTAAGCAGAAGCCAAGCGCAAACAGCAGAAGGAGCGCACGGCAACCCAAGCACCCCACCCACCCGTCCCTTCAACCACCGTCTGCCCCACCTGTGACAGAGACTGTCATTGGACTCATCATGAGAATTCATTTTTAATGTGGAAGCAAGTCATCCTCGGTTCCGAGGGACTGCCTAAGAAGAAGAAGAATCTCCTGCAGCCCCACAACCCCCTGAGATATCTGCGCTCGTCTAATTCTGCCCTCCTGGGCATCCCTGATGATAATTGCTCAACCATTGATGGCCATGCCTTCTGTTGCCGAGGCCCTACGCTCTGAAACTCCCTACCTAAACCTCTCCGCCTCTCTACCTCTCTTTCCTCCTTCAAGATGCTCCTTAAAACATACCTCTTTGACCAAACTTTTGGTCACCTGCGCTAATTTTTAATTATGCGACTCGGTGTAAAATTTTTATCGCATAATACTCCTGTGAAGTGCCTTGGGACCTTTCATTAAGTTAAAGGCGCTATATAAATACATGTTGTTGTTGTAATCAAATTTCAAGAACAGGTGACTCCACTTGAAATTTTTTTATCTTTTGAGAGACTAATGGATACACCTTTTTCTGTATTTTCTGATTTTATTTCAGATTTTTCGGCAAAGTTTTTTTTCTCTGTTGTGGCTTATTTTTAAACGGACATGCTGTCTAATATTTTTGATAGATTGTTTACTTGCTCCCAGTTATTTTCACTGAGATGATGCTGTGTGGCCATCATGACAAATATCCCATATGGTGATGATGTGATAGTGATCAACATCTAGTATATTTGCCAACAATTGTGTGGAGCTGGGAGTAGCCAGACAGAGTGTGACAAGGATGTCATGTGGCCAGCAAGGATTCCAACATGTGTCAGACTATTCAGCTGTAATTTTCCATCTTGCGTTCTTATTGCAACCACAGAATTTTCACTTGAAACAATGATTGTCACATCAACACACACCCAGTCCTCATTTCCGATAACCTCACTACGTAAACTCCTTCCTCCGAGAAATAACATTACAAAATAAAACTTTCATTTAAGTACAGAACCATTTCTTCAGGATTTGGCAAAAAGTATGATTTTTTTTCTATCTGCCAGAAACATGTAGAAATCTGACATTTAGATTTAGGCATAGATTTTTGTAACTTAATTTTTTAAAATATATCATATAATATCTTCAAAAGCATGGTAACAGAAATAACTAACAAACATCTTGCAAGCTGTATGCAGTTCTTTTATTGCTGGGGTACACCTCTTTGCATCTGCATATGGATTCAGTTATGATGCCACCTTTCAGTAGTGGATCTATCTCGATTTGGCAGAGGACTAGGCAGGAAAGGCATTGCCACTACCACAGTCATGGACCTTTAATGCAGTGCCTGCCTCTGTGGTATAGACAAGGCCGGAGGCACTGTTGGTTTGAGGCACTGAGTGGAGACATTGTTGCAGGACTGTGGAACATGGAATCATTCATTGCTGGTGGCTATGAGAAGGATGTGGAATGTATGAGAGAGAGCAGAAATGAGAGACACAGAGGGAGAGAAAATGAGAGAGTAGAATGACACAGGGAGAGTAGAAATTAGAGTAGAATAAAAGAGTTAGAGGAATGAAAGTGAGAAAGGGTGGGAGGAAGCGAGGCCAGGAAAGTGAAATGGGAAGGATTATGAATGAGAGGGGTAATGAGAGAAAGGGGTATGTGAGAGAAAGTCATGGATGAGTACAGTCCAGGTTTCAAGCAGTAGTTGGCAATGAAGCATGTCAGAGTTTACATTGGTGGGTTGGTTTCAAGGTTTCTTGCATTGTATTGGAAATGTCAGTGAGTATGTGAGTGAATTCTATTGGAAATTTGTGGTTTATAGTTTCTTTTTCCAGTTATGGAAAGTAAATCCTCTGCTCTTTGAATAACACCATGGGATCTTTTATATCCATCTGAGAGGACAAGAGAGCCTTAGTTTTACGTGTCATCTGAAAGACGGCATCTTTGATGGTGGAGCACCCTCTCTACTGCTCTAAGATGTCAGCCGAGATTTCTATGTTCAAGTCCTGTAGTGGAGCTGGATCCCATAACCTTCTGCCTCAGAGGAGTGAGTGCTACCACTAAGCCATGGCTGAAACATAAATGCTCTGGCTATAATCAAATACGTAAGAATGGAACCAAGTGAGAGCAGTGCCATTGAGCTAGACAACAGAGAAGGTGTGATGGAAAAGGATGTTTCCGCCAACCATGTCAAAGGCTGCAAAGAGGTCAAGGGAGGATGGGATGGAAAATGAACCACACTCATAGTCACTAAGATTATCATTTCTAACTTTGGTAATGGCTGTTTTGCAGCTCTGGGAGAGGTGGAAACCTGATTAGAGGGATTGAAATGGATTTGTGGGAGAGATGAGCACAGATCTAAGAGGTAACAATATGTTCAAAAACCTTGGGTGGGAAAAAGAAGTTGGAGTAGTTGGAGCAGTTGGAGATGGCAGAAGGATCGAGGATAGGTAATTTGAGGAGGGGGCGATGATAGTGGTTTTGAAAGGGAGGGAAACAGTGCCTGAGGAGAGGTAATCATTTAAAACATTGGCTAAAATGGGCCCCAGGAAGGGAAGTTGGGTGATTAGGAGTTTTATAGGATTAAAATTGAGGGAGCAGGAGTTGGGTCTCTTGAACAAAGTGGAGAGGGCATGGGCGAGATGGGAGAGAAATTAGAGAGAGGTGGGGGTTCACAGCAAGGGTAAAGGAAACTTATGGAGAGGTTTGGCTTTGTAAGCAAGGGGAAAGCGACGAAGCAGCAGAGGTAGCTGAACAGATGCTGTCTACGGATGGGAAAAAGAGTTGAGTGCTAGAATGCTCAATTTTGCATCCCTTCAATGTGCAGGAATAAAGATGGGGTCGTAACAGGGAAATAATAGGGTTGGGATGTAGAGGGAGATTTTGCTGGGTACGAGACTGTTATGTCTTTAATACTCTTATGAGTGACTCCACGAGGTCTAGTATTGTACTTGAGATGTTGTGACCTTAGTCCCACTTATTGTAACTCCAGAGTGAGGCACAAGCATGGTGGGCAGCCTTTTATACTAGGCTCTTCACACCTATGCAGGTGACCCTCAGGTCTCCCACTGCAGTGCCCTCTGGTGGCACATTGAAGGTAGAGGTGAACAAATTAAGAGCAGCAAAAGTACTGCAGTGGATGGAGGATCAGAGACTAGGCAGTTGGGAATTTGAGAGTGTTATTGTAAGTGACCTTGGGAGAGTTTTTTTATGGGGCTGGATGCAGAAAGAAGTGGAGTTGAAGGAGAATAGGGAGGTAAGATTAGTGAGGAATACAAAGAATTGGTCAGAGATAGCTGAATGTAATATCTCCAAGTTTGCAGATGACACTAAGCTGGGGGGAGGATACTAAGAGGCTGCAGGGACAGGTTAGGTGAGTGGGCAAATGCATGGCAGATGCTGTATAATGAGGATAAATGTGAGGTTATCCACTTTGGTGGCAAAAACAGGAAGACAGAATATTATCTGAATGGTGACAGATTAGGAAAAGGGGAGGTACAATGAGACCTGGGTGTCATGGTACATCAGTTATTGAAAGTTGGCATGCAGGTACAGCAGGTGGTGAAGAAGGCAAATGGCATGCTGGCCTTCATAGCGAGAGGATTTGAGTATAGGAGCAGGGAGGTCTTACTGCAGTTGTACAGGGCCTTGGTGAGGCCACATCTTGAATGTTGTGTACAGTTTTTGTCTCCTAATCTGAGGAAGGACATTCTTGCTATTGAGGGAGTGCAGCGAAGGTTCACCAGGCTGATTCCCGGGATGGCAGGACTGACATATGAAGAAAGACTGGATCGACAAGGCTTATATTCACTGTAATTTAGAAGAATGAGAGGGGATCTCATAGAAACATATAAAATTCTGACGGGATATGACAGGTTAGATGCAGGAAGAATGTTCCCAATGTTGGGGAAGTCCAGAACCAGTCTAAGGATAAGGGGTAAGCCATTTAGGACCGAGATGAGGAGAAACTTTTTCACTCAGAGAAATGTGAACCTGTGGAATTTTCTACCACAGAAAGTTGTTGAGGCTAGATTATTAGATATATTCAAAAGGGAGTTAGATGTGGCCCTTACAGCTAAAGGGATCAAGGGGTATGGAGAGAAAGCAGTAATGGAGTACTGATGTTGCATGATCAGCCATGATCATATTGAATGGTGGTGCAGGCTTGAAGGGCCGAATGGCCTACTCCTGCACCTATTTTCTATGTTTCAATGTAGATAGCTTAAGCAAAACCACAGGAATAGAGAGGTCAGTGGAAATAATGAGGTTGTAAGTATGAAGGGAGATGATTAGAGAGGACAGTAGGATGCTGAACTTGGAGGAGCTGAGGGGAACTGAGGTGGAGATTAAAATGACCAAGAATGAGAAGTTACTCAATGCAAAGACTGAGGGAAGAAAGAAGTGAGGATATCTCAGTGGTAAATTTGGGTTCTGGTAGAGGATATTACAAAAGAGGTAGTTAGGTTGCTAGTGAAATCCTGAAGCCAGCAAACATATTTACTCTTTCCACAAGAGTATCACTTAGAAGGAGTGGTAGGTTAGGTATCACAGATCTGAAACAAAGCACAAGTACCAAAGGGCAACATCATGGCAACTCAACTGCCAACATTCACACAATACAAAGTACATGAAAAGTGTCCTGCACTTGATCTGAGCATTTCAGCTGATTGTTCATTTGTCATTGGTTACAACTTAGCAGGTCCTCAGTATAAAATGTTAAAATATATCAAGGGGAACGGTAACATAGTAGTTATGTCACTCGACTAGTAATCCAGAGGCTTGGATGAATAAGACAGTGAAAGTAAGTTCAAATCCCACCAGGGCAGAAAGAGAAATTGAATTCAGTGAATGGAGCTGCAGTTACACTTAGGAAGCTTAACAACATGCAGGACAAAGCAGTCTGTGTGATCAACAGCTCATCCACTAACCTAAACATTCTCTTCCTACACCACCAGTGCACCATGGCTATGGTATGTACAGGTACTACCAACATGTGCACTGCAGCAAGTCACCAAGGCTTCTTCACCAGCACCTCTCAAAGCTGTGACATCTACCACCTAGATGGACAAAGGCAGCAGGTGTATGGAAACACCATCACCTCCAAGTTCCTTACCAAGTCACACACCATGACTTAGACATAGAGAGCCATTCCTTCATCATCGCTGTGTAAAAATGTTGGAACTCTCTAACAGCATTGTGAAAGTACCTTCACCACATGGACTACAGGGGTTCAAGATGAAGGACCATCACCACCACCTTCTCAAAGCATACCTAAGGATGGAAAATAAATGTAAGCCTACATACCAAGAAGGATTTCAAAAAAATAATGTTTTTACTTGAAGGCCTCAATTTCCCCCAAAAGCCCTTGGGCTGGATTTTCCGGTCATCTTCGCTCCGTTTTTCACCCCGGAGCGGTGTGAAAGGTGGCGTTGAGGCCTCCTGCGCCCCACCGTGATCCTTCGGTCGGGTTTTGCGGCGGTGCTGAGCAGCACCACCGGGAAGAGTTGTGCCGGGTGTGCAATGCATTGGTTGCAACTCCGGCGTGAGTTTGAGCTCCTGCCAGACCCGCCCGCAATGGGAAATCAGAGCGGGCCAGCGATGTCGCCGATGGGGAGGAAGGTAATGGACTGCAAAAGTATTCTTTTAATTTTTTTTGCGATTTGTGTTGCAGTGTCGTGGGCAATGTTTTGGGAATGTTTTTGTGTTTTTTTTAAGCTTCCCCTACCCTCTCCGCACACCCCCCCCTCCTCCAGGGCCTCTCTTGGAGCGCTCCTGAGCTGGCACTTTAGTTTGTGAGTTTCCCTTTCTTGTGCCAAGAGAGGTGTACAATGCCTTCCTTAGCGCTGCGCCCCCTGATGCAAGGCCCAGATGCCCAAACTTAAGTACCAAGGCGCGAACTATTCCCAGCCGATAATTCCCCGCCTCTGTGTTCGCCCCGTAAACAGAAAAGCCTAAAATCTAGCACCTTACCTGCACTTGATATTTTTAGTTTAAAACAAAATAATTAATTTTTTAACAATTACATATTTTACAATAACTGGATTAAATTGACCCATTAAATTGTTTTCTGTGTATTTTAATACCTTAGTTAAAGTTTTTACCTGAAAGTCTCAAGCTCACCCAAAAGCCTGGCCTTGAACTTGATGGGGGCATTTACTTCAAACACACAAATATATTTTTTAAATTGTCACAAAGGCTAATGACATTCTAACCAACAACAGATAACTATCTCAAAAAACAGTCAAGCAATATCCAAAATATATTTACCATATTATTAATGTGTCCTGTAAATGAGTTTCTAGCTGCTTGCCACTACTTGCAACTCTGGATGCTCAGTTAGGAACATAGGAACAGGAGGAGGCCATTCAGCTGCTCGAGCCTGTTTCACTATTCAATGAGATCATGGCTGGTCTATATCCTAACTCCATCCATCCCTTAATACCCTTGGCTAGCAAATATCTATCGATTTTAGATTTAAATTTATTAATTGAGCTAGCATTTACTGCTTTTTGTGGGAGAGTGTTCCCTTTGTGCGAAGAAGTGTTTCCTAACTTCTCTCCTGAATGCCCTGGCTCTGATTTTAATGTTATGCCCCTTGTCCTAGACTCATCCACTAGTGGAAAAAGTTTCTCTCTATCTACCCCATAAATTTCTTTCAAATCCTCAATTAAATCACTTCTTATCTGTCTATATTTCAGAGAATATAAGCCAATATATGTAATCTTGCCTTATAATTTAATCCTTGGAGCCCTTGTAACATTCTGGTGAACCTGCGCTGCACTCCTTCCAAGGCCAATATGTCCCTTCCTAAGGTGCAACACCCAGAACTGTACACAGTTCTCCAGATGTGGTCGAACCAGGGCTTTATACAGCTGTACAAAAACCTTCCTCCCCTTTATATTCCAGCCCTCTCGGTAATAAAGGCTAACATTCCATTTGCTTTTCTAATTAATTTTTGTACCTGACATTTTAGTGATCTGTGTACATGGACCCCTAAACCACTTTGGACCTCCACTATTCCTAGCTGTTCACCATTTCAGAAATACTCAGATCTATCATTTTTGGTCTAAAATGGATGACCTCACACTTACCTACGGTGAAATCCGTCTGCCAGTTGCGCCCACTCATTAATCTATTAACAACTCTTTGTTATTTTTTGCACCCGAGTACACTACTTACAATGCCACCAATCTATGTGTCATCGGCAAACTTGGATCTATGGTTAAGTTATTAATAAATATAGTGAATAGTTGAGGCCCCAGCACGGATCTTTGTGGGACACCACTAGTCGCTTCCTTCCAATTCAAGTACATACCTATTAACCCTATTCTGTCTCTTCTACTGTCTAACCAATTTCCTAACCAGATCAATAATTTGTCTTCAATTCCATGAGCTTTAATTTTAGCTAATAGTCTCTTATGTGAAACATTATCGAATGCCTCCTAGAAGTCCATATGAACTACATCCTTAGGCATTCCACTATCTACTACTTTAGTTACTTCCTCAAAAATTTCAATTAGATTTGTTAGATATCACCTTCTCATTATAAATCCGTGTTGCCTCTCTCTCATCAGCTCAAATTTCTCTAAGAGCTTAGTCACTCTGTCCTTAATTAAAAATTCCAATACTTCCCCACAACAGATGTTGGACTAAAGGTCTATAATTTCCTGGCTTAGAAATTTGATAATGGTAAAAACCTGCTGGTACCACTGTGGGCCTGCTGCCAAAAATGATGGCGCTGGCAGGAGCGTTATTGGCGCTGGTGGCTAATTAACAATAGTCCAGCGCTAAACTCACCGTGCAATGCCGTTCTGGTGGCATTAGTCACGGCCGGAGGCCCCAATATAGCGTGGCTGTAGCATAATTTTCTTAAAGCAAGGTTGTCATTTCAGAAAGCAGTTCAGTCCCTTAAAGGGGAGCTCCCACCTGAAATGAAAAAAAGTAACATTCAAGTAAAAATAGGCAGTTTTAGCCCTTACAGCTCAACTGCCTTCTGAAAAAAAATTAACATTAATAGGAATTCCCAAATGGGAATCTTCAGCTCTTAAAGCTGAATTCGCTTCTGCATCTAAAAAAATGGGAAAAGTGCCTCAGCACTAATACAAATGGCTCAGCAAGTCAGGGAAACATTCCAGGTTTGTGCAGGAGGTAAACATTGCAAGATTGACCCTCTACCCACAGGGACCAGGAGGCCCGCCAGAAAGGACAATGTAGGAGTACATCACCGAGGCTGGCACTGTCAGCAGTGTCGTCCACACCACCTGGCTCCAGTGCCCAAAGAAGCTTCATGACCTCAGACCACCGGTCAAGGTCAGTGAATGCAGCTTCAAAAGCTATCTCTGTACCAACTGCACAATTGGCCTCATACATTTCTCAATGCATGACTCCCCACCCACCCCGCCAATCACTCACCTGCCAACAATCTGCACTAAACACCAGGCACACCTCCCATTCCTTGCTTCACCTCACCCCCTTTGAGGAGATGGTGCAGGCCATTTTTGGCAGGGGCATGGCTAAGTGCTTGGCCAGAGGCGGAGCTGAAAGAATACAAGATATTGGTATCCTCATATGTTATCCTCCTTCTTGCATGCAACTCTTGCTATCCTACTTTCCCACCCTTGTCCCTTCCTCATTTCAAACACCCAAGAAATGCAGCCTGCCCAGCCAATAGTTTAAGGAGGAAAAGAAGAAGCAGAAGGAGAAGAAGAAGAAGAAGAAACACCATCACTCGTTTTCACACTCCCAGCCACCAGCTTCTCAAGGTCGGCCAGCAAGGCCATTTGCAGTCTCCCCCACTGAATATCAGCAGCTTTCCACCAGCTATGCTGTAGCCACTGGGGCAATCACCAAGAGAATGCATCAGGGTGATGAGTTGATTTCTTGATATCATATTGGATGGATAGCTGTATAAAGTTGAATTGGAAAGTTTGCTTTATAGTGGCTTTTATTTCAACATTGTGGCAAAGAGGATGCTGTGATGGTCAGTAACAGTGGGAAGGTAAGGTGTGGGACAAATGTTGAAAGAGGAATTGAGGTTTTGGTCACTGGTACCGCAGGCGGATAATTCCATCCCGTATATCCTGGCCAGAAAAGGGCTGTCTGGGTTGCATCCTTCCTTCTGCTTCCTCCTCTCTGCATCGTCCTCTTTTGTGTCTTCCTCTTCCCTCTGCGAGCAGATGTTGTAAATCTGAAATAAAAGCATAACATGCTGGAAATACTCAGCAGGTCAGGCAGCATCTTCATCTGAGACGTGAACTCTGTTTCTCTTTCCACTGATGCTGTCTGACCTGCTGAGTAAAGGGGCCTTCCTTTACCATCCAAGGCCTTGCAAGCATCCAGCATCACTTCCTGCGCACGTAAAAAACTTTTAACATGTATTGCAACAACTATTAATTCAATAAAATATAAAAAATCTAGTCCAAAAACTTAAATGCAAACTTTCCAGAAACATGTGTGTATCCCTTTAAGAAGTACTGACAGCATCTCTGTCAGTCTGCTGTACGCTCACTTTTCAGAGTGAGCTTAGAACCCAGCACCAATCTCAATGCTAAGGTCGAAGTTTGCAGAGCGTGACATTAAGTTGGCGTGATGTCATGCTCTCCCCATTTACATTTCCAGGGCCACCGCGGCTAGTGGCAGCACCACAAAGACCCTTACCAAAATGGTGGCTGCCCAGTCCCGTGCCAGTGAAGGACGTAAAAAGAGTGGCAGCCGCCATGTTCTGCCAGAATTCCAGCGCTAACGGGTGGTGGTAAGTAGCCCAATTTCTGGGCCCTGGTATTTTCTCTTTTTTTAAAATAATGGAGTTACATTTGCAATTTTCCAATCTAAAGGGACAATTCTTGAATTGAGACCACTTTGGAGGATTGTGACTAAAGAATGTCCAATTTTTTCACCTATTTCCTTTAACACCCTCAGGTCGAAACCATCAGGTCCTGAAGATATGTCAATCTTTAGTACCATTATTTTTTCTCATACTGTTTGCTTACTTACATTAACTTTAGTCAGTTCCACTACTTGATTCATTATTAGTTTCACTGTAATATCAAGTATATTATTGTAATATATATAGCTCCACCTGTGGACTACTGTGGCAGTGCAACCAGTGCTGTGTACAAATAAAGAGGGAACAGGTCACCAGACTAGAGTTCTGGGGTGTTCTGCCATCTTAAGGCTGTGAATGTGTTTGTCAGTTTTACTGAAGATATAACAATGGCGATGAGAATGGGATAATCGGGAGGAAAAAAGCTGCAATTTTTGTTGGTGGCGGATTCAGCCAACCAACAGAGAGACTTTAAGAGCTTCTCTGTTTTGATTAACAGCTACAAATCCAAGATAAATTACAAGCACACTTGTCGGAACTGCCAGTGTCCAGATGGCCGTGCCTATGGGTATAATAGGGCGAATGGGGAAGTTTCAACATAACCGTGAAAGTTTCGGAACATATGTGGAGCAGCAATAAATGTTTTTCACTGCAAATAATATCATCCAAGTCCCCAATGATGAAAACCATAATCGGGTGATGTTAGAAAGACAGCACGGCCTGAGGTGTGTGAAACCCTGAAAAATTTGCTTGTGCCTGTCAAGCCAAAGGACACAACTCTTAAGCAGAAGTTAGAACAGCACTACAGTCCTGAGCCCCTCTAAATTGCTGAAAGTTATTGTTTCGGAATACGAGATCAGTTAACCGAAGAAAATATCAGTGCGTACATTGTAACATTAAAAAAACTATCTATTCACTGCAATTTCAGAAACTTTCAGGACCGAGCATTATGTGACCACTTTGTTTCTGGGATGAAAAATGATGTGATCAGAAGAAAGTTATTGACAATGCCTTACTTGACTTTTGATTTAGTGTGTCAGACAACTATATCAATGGACATGGCCGACCAATATTTCCGAGAATTTCATACATTTCCAGTCATCAGACAACCGAGGTGAATCGCCTGCAGATTAAAAGTAAAAGGCAGTTGGGCCTCAAGGTCTCAGAAACTGGCAATGGTAACATTGAAGTCCTGCTATAGGTGCCTGGGACAAAACATTGCTCAAAGTTGTCCATATGTGAAGGCAGAGTGTTTCACCTGCAGGAAAACTGAGCACCTTGTGAAGGCATGCCGACTGAAGGGTAAACCAGCTTTCAAAGCTATAAGTAGAAAGCCACAGAGACTATATAGCATGGAAGAAAAACAACAGGACAAGGAGGTTTTAGAGCTACACATCATCAGGAGCATGAGGTTAACTAACAGCGATTCAAATAGTATGGTCATCCACATAGATGTTGCAGGAACCAAGATACCCTTGGAAATCGACACTGGTGCATCCGTGACTGTAGTACCAGAGTCGCTATATCTCGACAAATTGCGTGATTTCCCACTGAAGAAATTCAAGATAGAGCTACGAGGCTACTCAGGAGAGAACATTCCTGTGGTAGGTCGTATCACCGTACCGATGAAATACAAGGATCCATTTCAGAGTTTGCCTCTATTAGTAGTGGCAGGAGACAAGCCTGCCTTTCTAGGAAGAAATTGGTTGGGATCACTGAAGCTGGATTGGAATAAGATTTTTCGTGTTGAAATGAGATTTTCATCAAAGGATGATGTCATCAAGAATTATTCCAAGGTGTTCTGCGGAACAGGCAATCCGATCCAAGGCTTCAAGGCGAGTGTCAGGGTACAGAAGGATGCTAGATCGGGTTTCTGCAAACCACGTCCCGTACCATATGCACTCAAGGAGAAAGTTGAGCAAGCACTCAAAAGACTAGAGACTGAGAACATTATTTCTATGTAATTGGGCTCCATTTCTATGTAATTGATCTATGTAATTGGGCTACACCCATTGTTGTTGTACCTAAATCCGATGGTAAGATTGTATAGTGATTATAACGTAACCGTAAACCAGGTTCTGGAGGGTAATCTCCCCAATACATTGCCAAATGTAGAAGATTTGTTCACAACACTGACAGGTAGTCAGATCTTCTCAAAGTTGGATCTTACAAATGCCTACTTACAGCTTGAACTAGATGAGGAGTCCAAGTCATGCTTGACTATAAATACTCATCTAGGCCTATATCGATTCAATAGGCTACCATTTTGAGGGTATATTCCCTGCCATATTCCAAGGAGTGATGAACCAGATTTTGCAAGGTATTGAAGGGGTAGTATGTTATTTAGATGACATAATAATTTCAGCACCAAATAGGCAAATTCATAATAACATATTGAATGAAGTTCTCAAACGGCTAGAGAAGCACAGAATACGAGTGTCTGCTCACAAGTGTGAGTTATTTCAAAACTCAGCGGAGTACTTAGGGTACAGAGTAGACAAAGATGGTTTACATCCAACCAAGGGAAAGCTGGATGCAATCAGAAATGCACCCACTCCCAAGAATGTCACTGAATTTTGATCATTTTTGGGTCTTTTGAACTATTATGGGAAGTTCCTGCCAAATTTGGCTACAGTAATACATCCACTGAATGAACTATTGAAAAAACAGGTCCATTGGAAGTGATCAGAAGAATGTAATACAGCATTCAAGGAGTATAAAAGCAAATTGGTAGAGAGCACCATGTTATTTCACTATGACATATCTAATGAGACCAAGCTAGCATGTGATGCCTCTCCATATGGAGTTGGGGCAGTGATCTCTCATGTACTACATAGCGGGGTGGAGAGACCAATTTCTTTTGCTTCACGCACTCTTGGCGCCAGTGAGCGCAATTATGCGCAAATCGAAAGGGAAGCTTTGGCATTAATTTTTGAGGTCAAGAAGTTCCACAAATACTTGTATGGTTGTAAATTTACCATCATTACAGACCATAAGCCCCTGACAGAAATCCTCCATCCAAAGTCTCCAGTTCCAACATTAGCTGCAGCCCGAATGCAGAGATGGGTTTTGATTTTGTCAGCATATACATATGATATTGAATACAGACCATCAGCTGATCACAGTATATCTAGATTGCCTTCTCCATCACAAGTTACACCCAATAGGGAAGAAGTGTTCTATTTTTCATAAATTGATGAACTGCCAGTCACAGCTGAAGAGATTGGTAGAGCAATCAAACATGACCCAGTTATGCCAAAGGTGTATGATTATATTTCAAATGGCTGGCCAAACCAGGTAACAGACAAAGATATTCATCCATTCTTCATTCGTAGGAATCAGTCGATAAAGATTGTATCATGTGGGGTGCAAGAGTGGTTATACCAAATAAATTCAGGTCCAAATTATTAGGAAACTTCCATGACCAGCACCTGGGAATGTGCTTGACCAAGAGTTTTGCACGCAGTTACTTATGGTGGCTAGGTCTAGATAAAGATATAGAGTACATCGTCAGTCAGTGTATGACATGTCAATCGGTAAGCTAGAAACCACCATCAGTACTATTACAGCCATGGAAATGGCCTCCCAGGGTGTGGCAAAGGCTACATATCAATTTTGCTGAGCTAGAAGGACAACAATTGTTCATTGTGATTGATAGCCATTCGAAGTGGGTCGAGGTGTTTTGAATATGAAAAATAACAACAAGTTAAACATCAGGGGCTAGGTTTTACACTTTTGTGCAGATCGCCCAAAAATGGCGTTATTTCCGGCATGGGCGGTAAATATGGGTTTTCAGATCGCCGGCTTGTCGCCCATTCTCAAAGCCCCTAGTCTCCATTTTTGAAATTGGGCAGTACCGCGAGCGGTATGAAATTGGTGTTAGCGTTAAATCTCTCTGACCTTCTGCTGTAAAGTATCTCCATCCTTAGCAATGGCATGGCCACGCTCGATTCACATGATTCAGGAGGTCAAGGGTCATCAGGACATGCGCATAAGAGTAGACAGAGAGAAAGGAAGTGAAGGCGTGTGTGGTTGTGGTGTGACTGCTTTGGGAGAAAGGCAGGAGAGTTTAGAGTTTTAGAGCAAATTGGGAAAAAAAATTAGCTGTTACCAGTCAGATATTTGCCCGAATTTGGTGCTTATAATGGAGGGAGAGGAGGAGGCGACATAGCACGTTGTGGAGACTGACGCTGGTGAGAGCAGTGAGCTCGGAGAGGAGCACATTGGAGGGCGCAAAAGTGCGAGGAGCTTCTCGGACGAGGCAAATGTATCCCTCCTGCAGGAGGTCGAGTTACGCTGGGGTGATTTGACCCAGGCACGGCATGGGAAGCTCACCCCAAAGGCTTACCAGAAGATATGGGCTGAGATAGCAGGGTGGTCTTGTCGGCGACCAACGAGGTGCGTGAGGGAAACCAATGCCGCAGGCGATGGAATGATCTTGTTGGATCCGCAAGAGTAAGTATTACATTTATTTACATGTAATTATATATTTAAATAATTTCATTTGTAACAGTCATGAGTGACTATAATCAAATGTGAGGTCTTTCACTTTTACCGGGAATGTTGTACTCAAAGCCTGCGTTCACAGTGTACGTCTTTAGGTAAAGAATGATAATTATCATCATAATCATGATTACATCAGTCGGTTATGTGTTGTATCAGTCTCTGTGACCGTACATAGCAATGATATCAAGCAATGATCTCATGCCATGTCGTCCTGTTACCTTTTACAGAAGAAGCTATTGACGATGAGGTCCGTGCAGAGGCGAATGGGTAGGGGGGGGCCACCAGTCATCAGCGACATCACCGATATCGAGGAGCGGGTTCTCGCACTCGTGGGGAAGCACACCCGGACAGCCATGCAAGCAGCTGCAGACCCTGAAGTGATGCCACGTGAGTAAAGTATACACCATTGCGTGATGTAAGATCAATTGATGCCACACCCACTCATATCCGAACAATAATATATGATAGACGATTTCTAAAATTGTCGTATAAATAATGCTGGCCTAATGAAAATCATTGCAATGCACAATGTGTTGATGGTCATGAAATGTGATGTCTGTGATGATCTTGATGGCGTTGGTGCTTTTGTCGTGCATATGCTGTGTGTAGTGTTGGACTCACCTTGTGACCTTAGCACCCCCTTCTCCTCTAATAACCTCATTTGTGTTTTGCAGCTCCGCCAGCAGCGCGGCCCCAGGCAAGACCACAGAGACCAGAAGGTGGGGGCGTGGGGCCGGACTCACTGGACGATCCTACATCTGGTGCTGAGGAGCTCCGATTCTCACCCGTCAATCCGCTGGGACTGTTCTCCATGATGAGAGCGCAGACTTCAAGGAACCTGCATCGCCAGGCTCCAGAAGGCATTCCGGCCCCAAGGCCATCTAGTGCTCCTCTGGCCATTCTCGCCTCCACTCCTGAGATACCGGGCCCAAGCACAGGACACCCCATTTGTCCCCAGGATGGTGCCGACCCCGCGGAGTTGTGTGGATGCGGCAGGTCTGGACCACGAGCGCCGGATGAGAGCAGAACAATGGTTAAATTGTCCAGGAGAACTGTAGATATTGGTGATCAGATCCTCGATGCATTGGGGGGCATATCCCGACAGCTGCCCACCATCTCTGGCACCATGACTGAGTACATTCCGTGGATGGCGGAGGCCCTGGAGGCGATAGCCAGGAACTCTGCTGACACAGGTCTCCCAGTGGTCCCGGAGCACGGCACTCCACCCCTAGGCTTCGCACCACCAGTGCCAATGACACATGAGAGGCAGGACCAAGATCCTGCTTCTGGATCCGAGAATGTTCCCACCTTGTCACCCCCTGCTCCCATGCCCGTCCAACCAACGCATCTGCCTTCATCCCCCCCCAATGAGGCACCACCTGAGGAGCTCTTCGGCCAGGCAGCGTGGAGAGAGGAGGGGAAGGGGTAGAGGTGGGGAGAAGAAGGCGAGGGGGGATGGAAAGTGAGGTGCATGTCCGCAGGTGATGGCTGTGTTATATCCCCATCTGGGTGTATGCAATTTGTTGTAATGTATGGGGGGAGGGTGCCACCTTCCTGCTTTGCATTTGTATTCTGTGTTGCTGGACATGTTGATCATTTTATTGATGTCACTGGTCGAAAAAGTGGGGTTGGGTGGGGTATTTTTGGCCGTGATACTTATGATTTCAGACCAATAGTCGTATAAAATGTTTTTATTCAACATAACCTTGTTGTGCATTGTCTCAGACAGCTGGACCATTACACGCTGGTGATTTCTTAACATGAAAGGATTAAATAAAACTTAACTTTAATTAACTTAAACTTTAACTGGCATCAAGGTGATGCCCACCATTGATGTCTGAGCTGCACACACCCAGCAGTGTGTCAGCTTTGTCAATTACAGCAACATTCTTTCAGGCAAATCACTCATTTATGAGCTCCTGACGTAAGAGTCTTGCAGCTATGTAGCCACCACGGGCACTTTCTTGCCGTCTACAGGGAGGCGTGGACATGGTTGCATAGCCAGCCTGATTGTCTGGCCCTAGGTCAGTGTCCAGCCCCTCGTCCTCCTCTTCCTCTCTCTCCTGAGATGGACCATCAGTCCCTTCTGGCAATTCTTGTCCCCTCCTGATAGCCAGGTTGTGCAGCATGGAGCACACGACCACGAATTTAGCTGCTTGCTCAGGGTTGTATTATAGCTCCCCTCCTGAGTGCTCCAGACATCTAAAGTGCTGCTTAAGCACAGTAATTGTTTTCTGGACCAAATTGCATGTGCTTCTGTGGCTCTCGTTGTATAGCTTCTCGGCCTTGGTGTGGGTGTCACGTAGGGGGAGGGTCATCAGCCAGGTGGCTCGGCCATATCGGTTGTCACCAAGCATCTAGCATTGTCCTTGTGGCTGACTCTTAAACATGTCAGAGACAATGCTCTCATGGAGGATGTGAGCCTCATCGAAGCTGCCATTCACTGCCATTATTATCTGGTTGTGGTCGACAAATAGTTGGATCTTCAGGGAGTGAAATCCTTTTCTGTTACAAAAAAACTCTGGGTCCTGAGATGGTACCCGCACGGCGATGTGAGTACACTGTATTGCTCCCTGTACCCTGGGGAACTGAGCAATGCGGTAGAATGCTGCAGCCCTGCCAGTTTGAGCCTCTGTGGTCATGGGGAAGCTGATAAAGTCCATCCTATGCGTGTACAGGGACGCCATGACCTGTCTAATGCAGCAATGTGTGGCATGGTGAGACAGAGGGGCAATGTTGACCGCGGAGGCCCGAAAGGAACTGGATGCTTAGAACGACAGAGCCGCGGTGACCTTGACCTCGACAGGCAGTGATGTCCTGATGGCAGGCTGCATATGTGGCCTGATGAGCTCACATATTTCAGTGATCACCACCCTGTGGAAGCGCAGTCTCCAAAGGCAGGTGTGCTCGGACACATCGAGGTAAGACCTCTTCTTCTTGTAAGTGCAGGATGTGTATGGTCTGGACCTCCTCCTCATTCTGGCATGTTTTAGATTGGGCACATAATGGTGTGCATTAGACGTTGTGCCATTTGCATTCTGCAGCATCTGCGTGTTAATCGATGCATACTGAGAAATGGCTGGCCCCATTTCAATGAAAGTATAATAGCGATTGATCAGAAGCAATAATTTCCACACTAAAAGACACCTACAATAAAATCCAATCATCCAGAGTCTGAAAAGATGACTGTTTGAGATGATCACTTCACCTGAGAAGAGCTCTAGAGTCAATGCAAACTCCCCCGAAGCTGAAGCTGCCTTTTCAATGAAGTGACCTGCAATTTGAAAAATGGTGCCCACACCACTGTGATTGGTTCAGAACAGTTTCACATTTTCAGAGCGGTGTTTTGGGCGAGCGATATTGTGGGCAAGATGCGTGCGAAGTGGTGAAAGTGACGCTGCGTGATCTCCTGGGCGTTAGTTTTGGCAAATTTGATCTTTACGACAAAAAAAAGTTGGTGGTCGGTATTATTGAATCTCGGCGTTAATTATGTGCTGAAAGTAATGCCGTGTGATATTATGGCCGTTGGTTTCGCCCATTCTGATGATTCTGCCCCAAAAAAGTGGGCAGGCGATATTATTTTGCCCCGGCGTTACGTACATAGCGAAAATAACGCTCGGCGATAAGTGTCCGAAAAATGGGTGTCAGTTTCCACTTTGTGGCTAAATGGGCGATATCCGGGCATTATATGTCATTTCAGCAGTAACATGGACGTTAATTGGGTGTTATTCATTCAAACATAATGGAAAATCTAGCCCTAGACATTTTACAAAGATTATTTTCTTCATTTGGCCTCCCAGAAGAAATTGTTTCTGATAATGGACCACAATTTTGTTCAGAAGAATTTGCACAGTTCACGAGCAGAAATGGTGTGAAACATACCAAGGTTCCACCGTACCATCCTGCTTCAAATGGTGCAGCGGAACGCACAGTACAAATTGTAAAACGTGCCCTCATCAAACAGATGTTGGATTCAAATCCAAAGAAATGACAGTTGTCATTGGACCACAAATTGGCTAATTTTCTAATTACATATCATAATACTCCTCATACAACTACTGGTAGAACACCAGCAGAGTTGTTTCTCAAACGTCAGCCACGAACCAGATTTTCGTTGTTACAACCGAACTTGGCACAGTCCGTAGAAGAGAAATAATTATGACAGAAAGAGAATCATGATAGAGGTAGAGTAAAAAAGAGGTGTGAAATTAAATCAGAAGGTGAGAATGAAGAACCATCACCATAAATGGTTAAAGTGGTTACCAGGAAGATATGTGGTCCTCGCACATATTTGGTCAAGATGTTTGATCATGGACAGGTTAGATTGTCCACATTGATCATATTTTACCTACAGATGTGAAAGTAGTTGAAAGTGGGAATGATTCAATTATTTCTGACTCATCAGATAGTTTTGATACACCAGTAGCTTATCCTACTGGAAACAAATCCAAAAGAAAGTCAGAATTTAAGTCTGAGTCCGAGTTAGGCAAACAAACAGTCTGAAGTTAGAGACAGTTCAAATGGAAATCAAGCGCATCCCTTGGAGGAAAACTTTCCTCAGCATCAGCCTCGAATGAGTTTAAATTCAACATCATGTTTGGAAGGATCTGTTCAAGAGAGAAGGTATCCTCTTCGAAACAGAAAACAAGTGGTTAAACTTGATTTGAAAATATGGCAAAATAATCCATATCTTTTGTTATATATAACCATGCAAGTTATGTATGATGATTATTTTATTATAATAACTTCTTCATTAAGGAGGGAGAAGTGGAATATATATAGCTCCACCTGTGGACGGCTGTGGCACTGCAGCCAGTGCTGTGTGCAAACAAAGAGGGAACAGGTCACTTGACTAGAGTTCCGGGGTGTTCTGCCATCGTAAGGCTGTGAGTGTGTTCGTGAATTGTACTGAAGATATAACAATTATCCCCTTCCTCTACTGTGAAGACGGACATGAAGTAATTTTTCAATAAGTCTGCCATTTCCTTATTTTCATTTGCATCTGTTTTTAAAGGCCCCACATTACCCTTGACTACTTTTTTTCTTCTAATATAATTGTAAAACCTTTTTGTGTTAATCTTGATAGCCCTCGCAATGTTTCTTTTCATATTCCCTTTTTGCAGCTCTATCTATATTGTCTTCTTTTGCTGTTCTTTATATCTCTCCCAATCTCCTGGATCTACACTATTCTTTGCACTTTTGTTTGCTCTTTCCTTTAGTTTATTGTTCTTGCTCATCTCTTTTGTCGACCATTGCTGTTTTATTTGGTGAGTAGAGCTCTTGCCCCTTAGGGGTATATACTGGTCCTGTATTAAGCTAAATTATTTTTTGAACACCTCCCACTGTTCATGTAGGTTTACCACACAACAGTTTTAATCAGTTTGCCATTGTCAGCTTCTGTCTCATTCTGTTATAGATCGCCTTAACAAAATCTAGAATCTTAGTGGTTGTGTTACTGTTTCTTTTTTCAAACTTAATGTTGAATTCGATCATATTATGATCACTGTTAGATAAATGTTTCTTTTATTGTTAGATTATTAGCTGAGTCTGGCTCATTACTAAATCTAGCATACCCGGCTCTCTTGTTGGCTATAGAGCATATTGCCCCAGAAAACTATCTTGAATGCACTCAAGAAGTTCACTAACTTTCTGACTTGAGCTATTTTGCTCTTCCCAATCTATATGAACATGAGCTCAGGCCGAATTTTTGGAGCTTTGCGACCGGGTTTTCGCCATAATTTGACTGTCCGTAGTCAAAACCCGGATACAAAGCCCAGGTGGGATCCTCGGGTACCTGATTGCGGCGGCGCTTCCAAGTACCGCTGGGGAGCGGTGCGCCAACGTGCAATGACGCAGATTGTGTTTGCGACCGACTTTCGGCACTCTCCCGACCCGTACGCCGCGCCCAGAATAGCAGCAGGTCAAACCTGTTGGTGCAGCCCTGCCAGCAGCGGTAATTATGAAAACCTGCAAAAAAAGTAAGTTAAAGTTTAAATTTTTAAATTTTTTGCAGCGATTAGTCTTGTAAATGTCTTTGGAATATTTTGGGGAATTTCCCCCCGCCACCCCACCCCCTCCCAAGACCTCTATCACAGCGCTCCCTGCCCCGGACTAAAGTTGCCGAAACTCGTGCATTGCGCATGAATGCGTGTGCAACGACTCCCTTACAGACATAAAGGCCGAACGTTCGGCCTGATAATGGTAGTGCAGCGAAAATGGTAAGTTTCATTTATTGCTACTGTTTTCGCCGAAAAACTCCGAAAGCTGAAAATCCGGCCCTACATTCTCCCATTAAAACAACTCTACTTTTGCTACAAGCTTCTTTGAATTACTACATTCTGCCATGTCATTGCTGCTATCAAAAGGCATGTAGATAACTTCCATTACAATTTAAAGGCCTCTCTTATTCTTCAATTCTAACCATAGAGTCTTCGCTGATTGCTTTCCCTTACCTATAATCCTCTCTTACTAATGTTGTAATGGTATCTTTAATCAATAAAGCTACCCCTCCTCCTCTTCCAGTTTTCCTATCCTTTCTAAAGACCTTATAACCTGGAATATTTAACTCCCAATCATGACAGCTTGCATCCATGTAATTGCCAGCTTGTCTTATCGTCTAAGCTATATTTGAGCCTCTAATTCACTCAATTTATTTCTCCATGCATTAGTATATAAAATTCATATTTGGGCTAGAGACACTAACCTATCCTTTTGCCCTGATGCTGTCTTTCTCACACTGTTTAACGTTTCTTACTTGTCATTTCTGCTGTAACTACTTTAGTTATTTTATTATTCCCTTCACTGGAGTATCTATATCACTGTTTGTGACCTGAACTCTGCTCTTATCTCATGTTTTATCTTTAAGTTATTATTATTACTATTGCTTCTGACTGAGCACTCCTCCCTTTTTGCACCCTAATTATCCTTTCTGCGAGTACCTTGGTCCCAGCCCGATTCAGATGCAGCTCATCCCAACAGTACAGCTCTCTCCTGTCCCAGTACTGGTGCCAGTGTCCTATGAAATGGAATCCCTCCTACCCACACCACTTCTTTAGCCACATGTTCATCTTCCTGACCTGTCTGTCCCTGTGCCAATTAGCACGAGGCTTGGGTAATAATCCTGCTGCATTGAGATTTCCCTTACCCTGGCATCAGGTTGGCAACACACCTTTCGGGACTCTTGATCGTCACTACAGAGAATGCTATCTAACCCCCTAATTATTGAATACCCTATAACACCACATTTCTGTTCTGCTCCTCCCCCTTCTGGACAGCCCTCTGCTCCATGGTGTCTCGGTCAGTATTGTGGCTGTCCTCTCCACATTCTTTCTCTTTCTACTTACAGAAATCAAGTACATTGTACCAGTTGGATAGGACCTGTATCTACAGGACCTCCTCCCCTATCCAGTTTCAGTTCCCCCTAACTTGCTGACTGACAATCACATTCTCCTCTTTCTGCACCGGTGCTTTCCTTGGAGGTATGACTATACTCTGGAGACAACTGTCCAGAAATTCCCCCCTCTCCCTTATGTGTTGGAGTGTCTCTAACTCGCACTCTAGCAGAAGACCTCTGTGGTGGAGTGCCTCAAGGCAGAGACATTTCCTGCAGGTGTGGCAATCTGGTTCAGTCTCACTGTCCACAAACTCCCACTACGACAGTTCCGACACATCGCCTGCACTGCCATTTCTAGTTTTTATTTATTTGTTAGCAGATATGATAGAATTACTTGAGATCTAGATAATATTTAGTAGATAGATTTTTCTTGATTTCAGATTAATTTGTAATTAATTAGTCTTATTTTTTATTTATTTACTTTATTTTAGTATCCTCTTAATTCCTATTCATTATTTATGTATACCAGATTTTTATTTAAAGCAATTTGGATCCATTTAATGTTAGTATCTGTAATGTGTTTGCTTCATGGGTTCTTTGCTTAAGAATTCATAGAAACACATTGCTATTAAGAACTAATTGGTTTATTAACAAAGGTTAACAATCACACTACACATTACCAGATCATCCACTAGGCTCACAACTGCATACCTCATTGTGGATGAGCTAGACCCAACTGGCTGGGGTTTTATTGAGTCTTGTGAACATCATGTGACCGGCTAAGCCACTCACAATGCAACAGCTCCACAAACCTGTGAGCATACTCACAGGTGCATATATTACAGTATCCTCTATTTAGTTAATTCAAATTTTATCACCTTAGATCTAATTAATTATACTGATTATTTATTTATATATTCACATATTCATAGTTACTCCCGGTTTAAAGTATTTAGCACCTCGCTTTCCCTCTGCATCGAATTCCCACTCTCACCAAATTCCCATCTTTACTCTAAGCAGCACAGTGCATTTAGCAGATTCACCCAACTCTGCAAGGCTCTGTGCTTTTGCAGATTTCCCTCTAATACATACCTTTCAGCAACACCCTAGTTACAGCTGGTTAGTCAACTTCCAACCACAATAATTAACAGTGTAATTATTTGAACTGCACTTTTTTTGACAGACACTATCCAGAAGTCACAAAACTGTCACGATTCACTTCATACCCAATAAACATGTGAACAATCCATACACAATGCCCCATTTCTGGGGGGGGGGGTGCAGGAGGATGCACTTGCCCTGGGGTAAGGCACTTGGACTGGGGTAAGGCACTTCGGCTGGGGAAAGCATGCACTTGGACTGGGGTTAGACACTTTGGCTGGGGGAGGGATGTACTTGGACTGGGGTAAGGCACTTTGGCTGGCCCTTGCTGTCTTCTGGGGAGCTCTGTCCTCTGTCGCTTCAGGAAGTCAAAATGGATCGAGTTACAGTTTGCAAAGTCAGTGAGACCTAGGGATGGGCGTTACACATTCCTGTGAAACTTCAGGGTGTGGCTTATCCTCCAAGGGGACCAATCATAGACAAATGGTGGAGCATGGGTGGCCATTTTTGCAATACAAATAAGCGCACCCAATAATTAACAGCTCATCAGAGACCCACTTACAGCTGATTGACTGTTAACTGCCACAGCTGTGCAGTTTTTTAAAGTTAGAAAACAAAGTTAAATTGCAAATATAAACAGAAATTGCTGGAAATGCTCAGCAGGCCAGCCAGTATCTGTGGAGAGAAAACTGAGTTAACTTTTCAGGTCGATGACCTTTCGTCAGCTAAGTTAAATTTCAGATTGCTAATACTCTTTCTGTATGACTCACCCATTACTTACCAGTGAAATCCCATTCTCACCCAATTCCCGCCTTCACTCTGTTTAGCAACACACTCCATTAAGCGATTCACCCAGGTGTGTGCTACAGCTCTGTGCTTTTGCAGATATCTCTCCAATATATAGCTTCAGAAGATGTGATTACGAATAATCATCCTGCACACAAAAATATCAGGAAATAGCATGTTGTGCATCACTTTCCCCAACAATATTTAAATGACCCTCCCATCTCTTTAGAGAGGAACTACCGGTATACATTTGCCCCAACCAGAAAATGTGTGTGGAGAGAAAAGCGATCCTCACCCACTCTTCCAATTGAAATGTCTAAACAAACAAAATATTACATAGCCCATATTTTATAATTGCAAATGACAGTATAGTACACACTCAATGGCTTACATTTATCTCATGAACAAGGTCATGTACCCATTGATTTTGTTTAGTCGGATCAATATAAAGCACAGATTTTTAGGACTACAACAACTTGCATTTATATAGCAACTTTAATATGATTGAATATCCCAAGGGAATAAGGGGTTATGGGGAGCGGGCAGGGAAGTGGACCTGACTCCATGATTGGATCAGCCACGATCGTATTAAATGGTGGAGCAGGCTTGAGGGGCCGTATGGCCTACTCCTGCTCCTATTTCTTATTTTCTTATGTTCTAAGGCACTTCACAGGAGCGTTATCAGTCAAAATTTGATACCAAACCATATAAGCAGATATCAGGACAGGTGACCAAAAGCTTGGTCAGAGAGTTAGGTTTTAAAGAACATCTTAAAGGAGTAGAGAGAGGTAGAGATGCAGAGAGGTTAATGAATGGAATTCCAGAGCTTAGGGCCTAGGCAGCTGAAGGTACGGCCACCGATGGTGGAAATCGGGGATGTGCAGGAAGGTATACACTGAGCTATATTAATTCCAATCACAGCGTGAGAATAAAACTAAAGTGACTGTTGGATATCATTGAAAACATAACACTTTTGGGCTGAAATTTCCCCTTCGTGCAGGGCCAACTAACGCTGCCAGCCGATGCTAATGGAGTGCTAATGAGTTAATGCATGGCAGCCACGTCCAACCGCGTGGAATTGCCTCTGGGGTTCCGCCGGCGAAAAGTGGTTTGCGCCGTGCCCTGCGATTAGCGCACCGACATGCGCCATGTGCGCCAACCCCTTATTGCCCTGCGCCAACCCCTTTGCGCCCCTTCGGGGAAATTTCCTTGCGGGACGCGAGGTCGGCGTGGGATGATGCCATCGACAGTTTCTCGCTGCGAGAAGCTGTGGTGCTCCAGCCACCCTTAAAGGGGAGGTGGTAGCGAGGCGGCCGCCATCCTTTTTCTGTTGGACGATTTTTCAGTCGGCCCGACAATGCAGCAGCCCGTCTGATGTCCTCCCTGGTGGCCCAGTGGGTGCCACGAAAGAGGCCGCAGAGTTCGCAGCAATCCTCCCCTTTAAAAGAAGGGGAGGGCCATTGTGACTCATCAGCGTGATGCGGCACGTTTGCCTCGCGTAGGACATCACCAGCCCCACACTGATGTCATTAGCGCCGCACTAAGATCAACAGCGTGGCGCTGATGTGCTGAGAGCAGCGCTGAGCGTCACGCCACATAGGCACCGCGCAAATGCCACGTGAACGCTCCGCTAGTGCAACGAACATTTTTGTTCCTCAAAGAGGCCAATTCCGTGCCGTGGCCAGCGCTTCTTGCACCAGCGCAAAAAAACAGGCCAATTTGAATTATGCGCACCAAACCCAGCGCGGGCAATTTCGGCCCTCTAATCTGCAGACTAGAAATGGTGGTAGAATCCCATTCACAAAAATGGTATCATTATTTAAATGAAAAGGTATCCAAATACTCTGCAAACCTGTCATAAAAACTCACACCTGTTCTCATGGTTTCCTCACAACTTGACCTCCAGTCTGTCTGACAAGATAAATTATAGGCTCCTGGCTAGTTTTGTACCATTTCTCACTTAAGCGTCTCAGGTGAATATCTCCTTAGCCCTGTTATTATATAGGCCTATGTGGAACTGCCTCCATCACAAACTGATTAGAAGCTGTTAGTAAAACTGGCATCATCACTTTTATCAATGGCCTAATTGTGTAATATGGATCATCATTCAACACCGCTTAACTATAAAGTGCATGTTTCTCGGAAATGCTGTTCCTTATTGTTATGTTCAGAATAACTCCACAAGACTGTATATTGTAAGCTCAAACTGTTGCGACTTTGGTCTCTTTAATGTAACTCCAGAGTGAGGAAACAGCATGGTAGACTACCTTTAATACCTGCTTGCCCAGGGTGTACAGGCTCTCCCACAGGTGCGCCCCCTCGTGGCAAGGCTTACACATTGGTAATGTTTACATACATAACATCATTCCCCTCCCAAAGTCTTAGATACAAGTTATTTACAAGTTGAGGCAATCTGGGGCCCTACGTTCCCGGGTTGATCGCCTGAGTCGAAGTCCTGGCATGGATGAGTTGGTCGGATCATTGCTGCACTGCAGCGTGGCTGGTCTGATCGGACTTTCGGGCATGGTGGGTTCATCCTTGTGGTTGACAGCGAGGTTGATTACTGGTTGGGTATGTGTTGGTGGATCAATGATGGTAATATCCTCTTCAAACTGTTCTTGGTTATCAGTGAACTGCAGTTTGGTCTGATCCAAATGCTTTCTGCATATTTGTTCATTCAAAAGTTTGACAACAAACACTCTATTCCCCTCCTTGGCTTACACAGTGTCAGCAACCCTTTTGGGACCATGACCGTAATTAAGAGCAAACACAGGGTCATTAACCTCAATGTCACACGATACAGCCGTGCGATCGTGGTACACGTTATGCCGGTGACGCCGGGTTTCTACATGATCATTGAGATCCGAGTGGACTAAGGAGAGCCTGGTTTTGAGTGCTCTCTTCATTAACAATTCTGCAGCGGGAACCCCGGTAAGCGAGTGGGGTCGCGTGCGGTAGCTGAGCAGAAGCCAAGATAACCAGGTCTGCAGGGAACCGTCCGTCATGCGTTTCAAGCTCTGCTTGATGGTTTGGACTGCCCGTTCCGCTAGACCATTGGATGTGGGCTTAAACGGCGCAGACCTGACATGCTTGATGCCATTGCGGGTCATGAACTCATTGAATTCCGAGCTGGTGAAACATGGTCCATTGTCACTGACAAGGACGGCGGACAAACCATGGGCGGCGAACATGGCCCGGAGGCTTTCAATGGTGGCAGTGGACGTCCATGATGACATTATTATACATTCAATCCATTTAGAGTAAGTGTCCACTGCTACTAGGAGCATCTTTTTTAGAAAGCGGCCAGCAAAATCTACGTGGACCCTGGACCATGGTTTGGAGGGCCATGACCACAGACTCAGTGGGGCCTCCCTTGGTGCATTGCTCAACTGTGAGCAAGTGTTACATTTGTATATGCATGACTCCAATTCCGAGTCAATGCCAGGCCACTAAACGTGCGATCTGGCGATAGCCTTTATCATGACGATGCCTGGATGGGTCGAGTGTAAATATTTCCCTGCATTTTTTTGGCAAAACTACACGATTCCCCCATAGGAGACAGTTCGAAAGGATGGACATATCATCCTTGCGTCGGTGGAATGGCTTAATTTTGTCTTGCAATTCCCCGGGAATCATCGACCAGCTCCCATTGAGGACGTAGCTTTTTACTAGTGATAGTACAGGGTCCTGGCTGGTCCAGGTCCCGATCTGGCTAGCCGTGACGGGTGACCCCTCACTCTCAAAAACATCTATTACAAGAAGCAAGTCTGCGGGTTGCGCCATTGCCACCCCGGTGGTAGGCAATGGTAGCCTACTGAGGGCATCAGCCCAGTTCTCAGTGCCTGGTCTGTGGCGGATTACATAGTCATACACAGATAATGTTAGTGCCCATCTTTGGATGCGGGACGAAGCATTGGTGTTGATACATTTGCTTTCTGAGAACAGCGAAATGAGCGGCCTGTGGTCAGTTTCGAGCTCGAACTGGAGCCCAAATAGGTATTGGTGCATTTTCTTAACCTCGTATATGCATGCTAATGCTTCTTTCTCAACCATAATGTAGGCTCTTTCAGCCTTAGATAAGCTTATGGACGCACATGCAACAGGTTGCAGTTTGCCTGATGCATTGGCTTGTTGTAACACACAACCGACCCCGTACGAAGATGCATCACAAGCTAGTACTAAACGTTTACACGGGTCATACAATACAAGTAACTTATTAGAATATAGCAGGTTTCTGGCGTTGTTAAAGGCTGTATCTTGAGATTTACCCCAAACCCAGTCGTCACCCTTGTATAGCAATAAATGCAATAGTTCCAGCAAAGTGCTCAACCCCAGTAGAAAGTTATCAAAATAGTTGAGGAGTCCCAGGAATGAATGCAGCTCCGTCACATTCTGTGGTCTGAGTGCATTCTTGATTGTCTTGGAGTCCGTGGGTCTGATGCCATCCGCCACAATCTTTCTCCTCAGAAATTCGACCTCTGGCGCCAGGAAAACACACTTGGAGCATTTCAGCCTGAGTCCCACACTGTCCCGTCACTTGAGAACCTCTTCCAGGTTGTGCAAGTGTTCGGTGGTGTTGTGGCCAGTGATCAAGATGTCGTCTTGAAACACGACGGTGCGTGGAACCGATTTCAGCAGACTCTCCATGTTCCTCTGGAAGATGGCCGCAGCCGAGCGAATCCCAAAGGGGCTTCTGTGGTATGTGAACAGTCCTCTGTGCGTGTTGATGCACGTCAATTTTTTCGAAGGTTCAGCCAGCTCCTGTGTCATATAAGCAGAGGTTATATCCAGCTTGGTGAACGATTTCATAGAAACATAGAAACATAGAAATTAGATGCAGGAGCAGGTCATTCGGCCCTTCAAGCCTGCACCGCCATTCAATAAGATCATGGCTGATCATTCAACCTCAGTACCCCTTTCCTGCTTTCTCTCCATACCCCTTGATCCCTTTGGCCATAAGAGCCATTTCTAACTCCCTTTTGAATATATCTAACAAACTGGCCTCAACAACTTTCTGCGGTAGAGAATTCCACAGGTTAACCACTCTCTGAGTGAAGAGGTTTCTCCTTATCTCGGTCCTAAATGGCTTACCCCTTATCCTTAGACTGTGACCCCTGGTTCTGGAACTCCCCAGCAACGAGAACATTCTTCCTGCCTCTAACCTGTCCAATCCCGCCAGAATTTTATACGTTTCTATGAGATTCCCTCTCATTCTTCTAAATTCCAGTGGATACATGCCCAGTCGATCCAGTCTCTCCTCATATGTCAGTCCTGCCATCCTGGGAATCAATCTGTACTCCCTCAATAGCAAGAACGTCCTTCCTCAGATTAGGAGACCAAAACCGAACACAATAGTCCAGGTGAGGCCTCACCAAGGCTCTGTACAACTGCAGTAAGACCTCCCTACTCCTACACTCAAATCCTCTAGCTATGAAGGCCAACATGCCATTTGCCTTCTTCACCGCCTGCTGTACCTACATGCCAAACTTCAATTACTGATGTACTATGACATCCAGG
Source organism: Pristiophorus japonicus (assembly GCF_044704955.1). NCBI lineage: Eukaryota > Metazoa > Chordata > Chondrichthyes > Pristiophoridae > Pristiophorus > Pristiophorus japonicus. The sequence goes on from NC_091986.1 coordinate 143,912,475, forward strand.
TCTCGTTGCTCCTCTCCTTTTCCTAATCTGTCACCATTCAGATAATATTCTGTCTTCCTGTTTTTGCCACCAAAGTGTATAACCTCACATTTATCCACATTATACTGCATCGGCCATGCATTTGCCCACTCACCTAACCTGTCCAAGTCACCCTGCAGCCTCTTAGCATCCTCCTCACAGCTCACACCACCACCCAGCTTAGTGTCATCTGCAAACTTGGAGATGTTACATTCAATTCCTTCATCTAAATCATTGATGTATATTGTAAATAGCTTGGGTCTCAGCACTGAGCCCTGCGGCACCCCACTGGTCACTGCCCGCCATTCTGAAAAGGACCCGTTTATTCCAACTCTCTGCTTCCTGTCTGCCAACCAGTTCTCTATCCACGTCAATACATTACCCCCAAAAGCATGTGCTTTAATTTTGCACACTAATCTCTTGTGTGGGACCTTGTCAAAAGTCTTTTGAAAGTCCAAATACACCACATCCACTGGTTCTCCCTATATCACTATATGAATGAATATATTGCCTCATATGGATTTTGTGAATGATGGGCAAAATAATTTCAGTTGGTTTGTGATGGAATCACCAAAGGTACCGAGAGGCATTTTTTGCTGAAATTTTACATTCCCTATTCCTCCAATGGTTGCGGCAGGTTTATAGCTTGAAGGATAATGGGAGGAATCATCATGTTGTGGATTGAATCCAGGAAGAGACAATACCATGCTAAGTGCCTCCTTCTGAAATCTTTTCTTCAATATTAAGTTTAGAATATTTAGATCCAGGTACAGGTTGAACGTCCCTTATCCAGAACCACCCCTTGCCACCGGGTGGCGCATGCTCAGAGCTCCAACATGAACAAATTGAAGTGCTTCCTCGCTGCCGACTCCTGCAATCGCTGACCTGACCCCGCGATCCACCGCCCTCCCCCCCTCCCCCCCATGATCTCTCTGCCCCAAGCCAGCCAGCCCCGATATCCCCTTGCTCAATACCTGTACCATCCAATTTAATGTGATCACCCCTCGTCCAGAAAAATCCCTTATCCAGAACAGGCCAGGTCCTGAGCGTTCCAGATAAGGGAGGTTCAACCTGCATAGTCCTTTTATTAATGATTAAAAAGTAACAGGACCAAAAACATTCATTTTTGTGATCTAAATGATCTACTGTCTTTACAAGCATTTCCATCTCAGAGACCAAGAACCCACTACATTCAAAACTTTCCAAGGTAGCAAATCAATTCGTTGCTCTGAAAACTAGGACAATACGCATGAAGTAAAAGTAGCTTACACAGGAAATCGCATACCTCAACATCTGAATAAATCAATTCAATTTCTCCCCTGCTAGCGTTGCGAACAGGTCAGCCACTTTGGGTAATGGGTACTTGTCCTGTAACGAGACTCGGTTGATCATTACCTTGTAGTCCCCGCAGATTCTGACTGCCCCATCGCTTTTCAACACTGGAACAATTGGACTGGCCCACTCGTTGAACTTGACTGGCGATATGATCCCCTCTCGTTGAAGTCTGTCCAGCTCGATCTCGACTTTCTCTTGCATCATGTATGGAACCAATCAGGCCTTGTGATGAATGGGTCATGCATCAGGGACTAGATGGATCTGCACTTTGGCACCTGTGAAGTTTCCGATGCCTGGCTCGAATAAGAACGGGAATTTGTTTAGCACTTGGGCGCACGAGGCCTCATCCACCGAAGACAGTGCTTTGATATTGTCTCAGTTCCATCGGATCTTTCCTAGCCAGCTTCTGCCGAACTGTGTTGGGCCATCACCTGGTACAGTCCATAGTGGTAAATCATGCACAGCTCCATCATACGATACCTTCACTGCCGCACTGCCAATGACTGATATGTGCTCTTTGGTGTAAGTGCACAGCTTGGTGTGGATTGGGCTTAGTTTTGGCCTTTGTGCCTTGTTGCCCCACAGTTTCTCAAAAGCCTTCTGGCTCATAATTGATTGACTCGCCCCCGTGTCCAATTCCATGGAAACTGGAATGCCATTCAATTTGACTTTCAACATTATCGGAGGGCTTTTGGTGGTGAAGGTGTGTATCCCATACACTTCCTCTTCAGCCTCGGGTTGAGTTGCCTCTCTTACTCATTCAACGTGATCCGTGCCGGATCGGTCATCTTCTGCCGACTCTGCCACGTGGTGAGTTGCAGTACGTCTGCACATTCGCTGAAGGTGTCCATTGTTCCACAGCCTTTGCACACGTAGTGCTTGAATCGACATTGATGGGCTCAATGATTACCCCCGCAGCGCCCCACGGCGGACTCTGAGTCATCCTAGGTCTGGCCTCTGCAAGTGTGTAGGCCCTGCCATGTACAGTTCTGCCTGCTGAAGGCGTTATTTTATGCACAGTACTTGCCGGTGAGCTTCGATGCTGCAATGATATCTGATTGGTGTTATTGTTCATGGACATGAAAGCCTGGGCTATTGTGATGGCTTTGCTCAGCTCTAGGGATTCGGCAGACGGCAGTTTGCGAAGAATGACCTCGTGACCGATTCCAAGCACGAAAAACTCCCGCAACACTTCCCCCAAAAATCCAGCAAATACGCATGGTCCCGCAAGGCGTCTTAGTTCAGCGACATGGCTTGCCACGTTCTGGCCCTCGGAGCGATGGTGCGTATATGAGCGATACCTGGCCATCAAGATGCTCTCCTTCGGCTTGAGGTGTTCCAGAACCAGCGAGCACAACTCTTCACATGTCTTCTCGGTTGGTTTCGTCGGTGCTAGTAGATTTTTGATGAGGCCATATATTGTGGACCCACAAACGGTGAGGAAAATCGCCCTGCGCTTGACCGTAGTTTCTTCCTTTTCCAGCTTGTTGGCCACGAAGTACTGGTCAAGACACTCCACGAAGGCTTCCAAATCATCACCCTCAACAAATCTCTCAAGAATACCAACGGCAGTCATAACCACGTGAAAGTTCGTGATCTGTTACTCGTCGCCAATTGTTATGTTCAGAATAACTCCACAAGACTGTAAATTGTAAGCTCAAACTATTGTGACCTTGGTCTCTTTAATGGTAGACTGCCTTTTATACCTGCTTGCCCGGGGTGTGCAGGTGACTCTTGGGTCTCCCACAGGTGCACTCCCTGGTGGCAAGTCTTACACATTGGCAATGTTTACATACATAACACTTATCATTAACTGTCTATAACCTTCAAGATAGTCAACCAGTGCTTGCCAGTATTCAGACAGGTATAGTCTGGTGCATTTCTTGGTGATGCTTGACTAACTAAAATAGTTTTTTTGTATAATGTAAAAACTCATTTGCCTCCAGTTTAATGACTGCTTAGTTGTTAAGTATGATGGCTTTTATGATAATGTTCACCTTTTTCATGAGGATTGTGTTTAATTGGAATACATTAATATAACTGGATGAAAATCTGTAGCTGACCAGAAGTCTCTGTACTCCACTACGATATACCGATAATAAATGCAGCCAATATTATATAGCCATAATATGTATATCTTTCCTGTTTTAATATAATCAGATATACTCAGAATTGTATGTTCCATTTCAAATTTCACTATCACAGATTTATTGTTGATAAATTAAACATTATATATTTATTGGTTAGTTGATTAATATTTATGTAAATGTTGTGAAAAATAGAACTTCATCCACCACAGTTGATGGCCAAGAAATTCATGGGGGCTTGGTTGGGTTTACTTTCCAGTGCAAAAATGTTCAGAAATCATACCACTATTCGTGTTGTGCAATAATTTCCTGGGACATTTGTGCCTCTCTGTAAATCTCCTCATTGAAACCTTGCCTTATGTAGCACAGTCACTTTATAGCCCCCAGTCATAGAATCATAGAAATTTACAGCACAGAAGGAGGCCATTTCGGCCCATTGTGTCTGTGCCGGCCGACAAAGAGCTATCCAGCCTAATCCCACTTTCCAACTCTTGGTCCGTAGCCCTGTAGGTTACGACGCTTCAAATGCACATCCAAGTACTTTTTAAGGGCTCAATTTTCCCCAAAGCATTTTTTTGGAGTACTTGAAGAGCTGCGCCTGATTTTTTGGGGCCCAAGTATGCTAAAAAAAAAAATTCTAAAGTTTCCCTGTTGGATTTCTTCATTTTGGCCTGGCGTAATCCGACCTTTAGTTTGGGGGTGGAGCCTTGATCTGCGTCAATAAGATTGGGCTGCCATGGTAACCAGGGACACAATGCGAGCTGAGGCTGCAAAGTGAAGCAGACAGCCAGCTCCCAACACATTAAAAAGAATTGCAAAACACATAATGGCAACTTACCTCCAACCCATTCTCGGTTTCCACTGGTTCGATTCTCCGATCTCTCTCTTTCTCTGTATATGGCCAAAGGGCTTGCCGGTGCGCTCTCCCGCCCTTAGCCCTGGCCGAAGGTCTAGCCGGCGCGTTCTCCCACCCCTCGCCCTGGCAGAAGGGCTTGCCGGTGCGCTCTCCCGCCCCTAGCCCTGGCCGAGTGGTCTTCTCCCTCTCGGTCCCCGCACCTAACTACACCCGGAAGGCGTTCCCCCACCTCCTCTCCCTCCCCTCACCCACTCTCCCTCCCCCCATCTCTCTCTTCCTCCCCCAACTCTCTCTCTCCCTCTCTCTTACCTTTCTTGCTGCTGCTGTCCGGGCTGATTTCCTTACCATGCGGCAATCTCTTTAACTCTCCGCAAGGGTTTTCTCGAGTGGCCACATATGCTGGCCTAAGCAGAAATGGAGTAACTATTAGCTGGCCAAAGTTGCTTAAATGGCCAGAATTGGCATGGGTAGCTGGTAACGCCCGCTTTTGAGAGAAAAAAACTTACCTAAAAAAAACTTAACTAACTGAGTTACGCTGGTGTAAATTGATTGGGGAAATGGAATTTTTAAGTTAGGCCAGAAAAAGCAGCCGACTTCGAAAAAAACGGTGCAAATACTGGGGAAAATTGCGCCATAAATGTGGTGAGGGTATCTGCCTCTACCACCCTTTCAGGCAGTGAGTTCCACATCCCCACCACCCTCTGGGTGAAGACATTTCTATTGTGTTCCTAACACAGATGAGACTGCACACAGGGAGGTTAAATTAACAGTGACCTCAGTCTTTATTAAGACACTCCAGAGTGAGGAACAGGCCTTAGGGGCAGGCTTATATACAGTGCTCCCAAGGGATGCTAGGATCCCTTGGGACTTCAAGGGATGCGCTCCCTGATGGCGGAACATGGGAGTGCATGCTTTACAGATACACAACATCACTCACCCTAAAGTCAAAGTGAAAACTATTTACAAGGTGAGGCGGTTGGGAGCCTTTCTTTCCTTGGTGGACCGCCTTGGTACAAATGTCTGTTCTGGTGTGTTGGCTGTGCCCTCGCTGGGCTGGCGTGTTGTTGGCCCTGCAGGGCTGCTTGGTGAGCCTGGCCTTGCTGGGCTGTTGGGTGTGATGGGTTCAATTTCCAGGTCCGTGTTGTTGATCCTTTGGGTGTGTGTTGTGGGCTCGATAAAGGTGGTGTCTGCTGTGGGTTGTTCAGGGCAGTCTGTGAACCGCAGCCTCGTTTGGTCCAGGTGCTTTCTGCAAATTTGTCCATTGTCCAGTTTGACTACAAACACCCTACTCCCTTCTTTAGCTATCACCATGCCCGCGATCCACTTGGGACCATGTCCACAGTTTAGCACATACACAGGGTCATTCAGATCAATTTCCCGTGACACAGTGGTGCAACCATCGTTTACATTTTGTTGCTGCTGCCTGCTCTCTACCTGATCATGCAGGTTGGGGTGAACCAGCGAGAGTCTGGTTTTAAGTGTCCTTTTCATGAGTAGTTCAGCCGGGGGCACCCCTGTGAGCGAGTGACGTCTCGTGTGGTAGCTGAGCAGTACTCGGGACAGGCGAGTTTGGAGTGAGCCTTCTGTGACTCATTTGAGGGTCTGTTTGATTGTTTGCCCATTGCCTGCCCATTGGAGGCTGGTTTAAACGGGGCCGAGGTGACATGTTTGATCCCATTGCGGGTCATGAATTCATTAATTCCGGCACTGGTGAAACATGGCCCGTTGTCACTGACCAGTATGTCAGGCAGGCCGTGGGTGGCAAACATGGCCCTCAGGCTTTCAATGGTGGCAGTGGCGGTGCTTCCCGACATTATTTCACATTCAATCCATTTTGAAAAAGCATCCAACACCACCAGAAACATTTTACCGAGAAACGGGCCCGCATAGTCGACATGGATCCTCGACCATGGTCTGGAGGGCCAGGACCACAAACTTAGTGATGCCTCTCTGGGCACGTTGTTCAACTGAGTACACACGCGGCATTGCCGTATACAGGACTCTAAGTCAGAGTCGATACCGGGCCACCACACGTGGGATCTGGCTATCGCTTTCATTATTATTATACCCGGGTGTGTGCTGTGGAGATCCGAGATGAACGTCTCTCTGCCCTTTTTGGGTAGCACTACGCGGTTACCCCACAGCAGGCAGTCTGCCTGAATGGACAGCTCATCCTTTCGCCGCTGGAACGGCTTGATTAGCTCTTGTATTTCAATGGGGATGCTGGCCCAGCTACCATGCAGTACACAGTTTTTTACTAGGGACAGCAGAGGATCTTGGCTGGTCCAAGTCCTAATCTGGCGGGCCGTGACAGGTGATTTATCATTTTCAAACGCTTCCACGACCATCAACAAGTCTGCGGGCTGCGCCACCATCAACAAGTTTGCAGGCTGCGCCATTTCCACCCCCGTGAAACACCCGACCCGTGACCAATATGTCGTCCTGAAAAACCACCGTGCGTGGTACCGACTTGAGTTTCTTTGGAACATCGCTGCAGCCGACCGAATTTCAAACGGGCATCTGTTATAGATGAACAGTCCCTTGTGCATGTTGATGCAGGTGAGGCCCTTCAAAGACTCCTCCAGCTCCTGCGTCATGTAGGCTGAAGTCAGGTCGAGCTTGGTGAACGTCTTGCCTCCTGCCAGCGTCGCAGATAGGTCATCTGCCTTAGGTAGTGGGTATTGGCCATGTAGCGAGAAACGATTAATAGTTACTTTATAATCGCCGCAAATCCTGACCGTGCCATCACTTTTGAGTACTGGAACAATCGGGCTGGCCCACTCGCTGAATTCCACTGGGAGATGATGCCTTCGCGTTGCAGCCTGTCCAGCTCGATTTCCACTCTCTCCCTCATCATGTGAGGTACGGCTCGCGTCTTGTGGTGAATGGGTCATGCCTCTGGGACCAAGTGGATCCGCACCTTCGCCCTGGAAACGTTTCCAATGCCTGGCTCAAAAAGGGAAGGAAATGTGTTAAGAACCTGAGTACATGAGGCCTCATCGACATGTGATAGCGCTCGGATGTCATCCTAGTTCCAGCGGATTTTGCCCAGCCAGCTCCTTCCAAGCAGTGTGGGGCCATCGCCTGGGACAATCTAGAGTGGCAGTTCGTGCACCGTGCCCTCATAGGTGACCTTGACCATGGCGTTGCCCAGGGCAGTGATAAGCTCTTTGGTGTACTTTCTCAGTTTCGTGTGGATGGGGCTCAGGGCTGGTCTGAATGCCTTGTTGCACCACAGTCTCTCAAACATCTTTTTACTCATGATGGTAGCGCCAGTGTCCAGTTCCATGGCTATGGGTAAGCCATTCAATTTTACATTTAGCATTATAGGTGGACATTTTGTTGAAAATTTGTGCACCCCATGTACTTCAGCATCTGCCTCCTCTCTCTGAGGTTTGAAATTGCTTTGATCCACCATGGACCGATCTTCCTCTGCCACGTGGTGGTTAGCAGGTTTTGCAGAGCTTGTAGCTCGTCTGCAAGCTCGTTGGAGGTGCCCCATTGTTCCTCAGCTCTTGTAAATATACCCTTTGAAGTGGCATGAATAGGCTGAATGGAAGCCTCCACAACGCCAACAAGGTGTGAATTGCTTTGCATTCATTCTTTGTTGCGGACTCTGCGTCATCTGGGTCACCTGAGGCCTGCTGGCAGTTGCAGACTCGTGGTTTCTGCCGTGTACATTTCTGCTCGCAAACACAGTTCCAGTTAATTTATGAACATTGGTAGCATTTGTGTGCTGAGAGATTTGTTTGGTGTTATCACTGGTGGACATAAACGCCTGTGCTATCGCAATGGCCTTACTGAGGGTCGGTGTCTCTACAGTCAAAAGTTATCGTAGGATGGTCTCGTGGCCAATTCCCAGTACAAAAAATCCTCTGAGCATCTGCTCCAGGTAGCCAGCAAACTCACATTGTCGTGGAAGTCGCCTTAGCTCGGTGACATAGCTCGCCACTTCCTGACCTTCAGATCGCTGGCACATTTAGAATCGATACCTCGCCATCAGCACTCTCTCCCTTAGGTTAAGATGCTCCCAAACCAGTGTACACAGCTCCTCATACGGCTTATCTGTGGGTTTCACCAGAGCCAGATGATTCTTCATGAGGCTGCACGTTGGTGCCCCGCAGACCGTGAGGAGGACCGCTCTCCTTTTTGCAGCACTTCCTTCTACGTCCAGCTCATTGGCTACAAAGTACTGGTCTAGCCGTTCGACATAGGCTTCCCAGTCCTCACCCTCCGACAACTTCTCCAGGATGCCCAAAGTTTGCTGCATCTTTGCGTTGGATTCGTATACTCACTCATCGCCAGTTATTGTGTTCCTAACACAGATGAGACTGCACACAGGGAGGTTAAAGTAACAGTGACCTCAGTCTTTATTAAGACACTCCAGAATGAGGAACAGGCCTTAGGGGCCGGCTTATATACAGTGCTCCCAAGGGATGCGCTCCCTGATGGCGGAACATAGGAGTGCATGCTTTACAGATATACAACAATTTCCCCTCAAATCCCCTCTAAACCTCCTACCAATTATTTTAAATCTTTGCCCCCTGGTTGTTGACCCCTCTGCTAAGGGAAATAGGTTCTTCCTATCAACTCTATCTCGGCCCCTCATAATCTTATACACCTCAATGAGGTCTCCCCTCAGTCTCCTCTGTTCCAAGGAAAACAACCCCAGTCTATCCTATCTTTCCTCATAGCTAAAATTCTCCAGTCCAGGCAACATCCGCATAAATCTCCTCTGTACCCTCTCGAGTGCAATCACATCTTTCCTGTGATGTGGTAACCAGAACTGCACGCAGTACTCCAGCTGTGGCCTAACTAGTGTTTTATACAGTTCAAGCATAACCTCCTTGCTCTTGTATTCTATGCCTCGGCTAATAAAGACAAGTATTCCGTATATCTTCTTAACCACCAGTCCGTGGTGCTTTCCAAAGAATTCTTGAATGTATCATAAAAATCCATAACATGGGTACTTCAAGTTCCAGCTCACCCCAGTGACTTGAACATATGGTACAGACAAGTGAACTAAAGTAGCGGCCAACCACTTGTGCATTTATCACAGCCTAAGAGGCCTTTAAGCACAGAGCTGTCAATCAAGCTCGTTTCAAAGCCATAATGGGGCATCTTGAACATGATGTCATTTGAGGTACAGCAGTTCATTTAGGCTGCACATAACCCAGGAACTGCTAAATGTTGGAGAAATTACATCATCCGCCACTTAGATGATAAATTATTAGATGAAATAATTTTGTCTGCGTTCTCGCAGACAGCCTGACTCCATTCTAATGTTTTCCATTTTATGAGGAAATTCTGCTTCCAGTTTAACCCTAATTACGGGTGCGTTCAGAGTGTGGCGGCTCTCTCTCTCTCTCTCTCTCTCTCGAGAGGGAGCACAGGCAGCAGCACAGCGAGTTCAAGATGGTGGCAAGTCTCGTGGCAGCAGAGTTCTGCAGAGAGAGGCAGGCAGGCACCAGCAGAGCACCTAAAATGGTGGCGCCCAGTAGAAACCTCATGGGAAAACAAAATGGCGTCTTAAAAGGGAAATGTACTCGGGAGTCTTAAAGGGGCCTTACACCATTGGCGGTCCCCACAAAGAGACTTTTGTAAGGGCAAGAGTGAGTCAAAACGATTACTGTAATTTGTATGATGACAGGATTTATGACGAGTTAATATTTTGATGCTAAAATTACTGTGATTAAAATGATTGATATGATTGGTGAAAGGAGTTAATATCACAATGCACAGTTAAAAGGGTTAATGGATCTGTGACTAACATGACTAATGGATTAATGCGATTTCTGATTTTATGTGATTTATGCAATTGTTCAGCACTTGCAGATAAGCCGCAAAGGCAATTATTTTCTGAGAACAGAGGCAACGCACCAGTTGCCATACCCTGTCTCAGCGCAGGCCATTAACTCGGGCAAAAAGGGGCAGTATGTCGCCACCACACCTCACCCAGTGGAGCTGGGATTTAATAACTGTTCAGTGTACCTGCAACCTTTGATATAACTCTTTAACGCATCTATATGTATCATACAAATGTACTGTCTATGTGTACCTGCTTTCTACTGGAGATTATGTTTGTGTACTTGTATCACCCATGTAAGGACTTCAAATACCACATGCTTGCAGTGGATCGCAAGCATAATCTCTACATGGGGGGGAAGAGGGAAGTGGATGGTCATGGACTCACACTTACAAATCAACCAGGTCGAACCAGGCCGAGATTACCGGCAATTTGCTTTTGGAACTAGGCGGGGCGAGTGGGAGGGGGAGTGAGATGTTATGTATTGTCCATGTTCATTAAATGTATAGTTACAATGGTGCACCACAAGGGGCACTGTGGTGGGAGACCCGAAAGTACCTGCGAGACAGAGTATAAAAAGCTGCCCACCACACCTGAGGGGCACTCTGGAGTTACACAATAAAGGACCAAGGTCACAGCAGTTACTACAACACCAGACTGTGTGGAGTCAGTGATTTGAGTGCTACATACATCACAATACTCACATCTACTCTGTTGCTAAACATAGCAAACAGTGGAAAATGTATCTCATATTGTGCGCTTGGACTCCACCTACACTTCCACAGTCTCATACAACACTTTTCCAAACTCCTGTGTTCTAAAAATGAACACCCAGCTTTTGAATCTCTTATGAATCATCTCATTCTTTAAATTACCGACACAATTGCCAGAATTTTAATTTGGAGGTGGATAGGGAACAGGGCGACTGCAACCTGGGAGAACGGGCTTCCGTCAGGCCTTGTCAAATAGGAGAGGCTGGGTGGCTGTTGAGTAGATAGGCCTGTGGCACAAGGCCACAGAGTGGAGGGAGGGAGGTGTGGAGTATGTAACATACAAATCACTGACTCCACACGGTCTGGTATTGATCTAACTGCTGTGACCTTAGTCCTTTATTGAACAGCTCCAGAGTGGCCTCCAGGTGTGGTGGGCAGCCTTTTATACTGCCTCGTGCAGGTACTTTCAGGTCTCCCACCACAGCGCCCTCTGTGGTGCACCATTGTACTTATCATACATTTATTGTACCAGAGCAATACACAACAGGAGGGATCATGCGGGGTGGGCGAAGACGGTCGGAAGGCCGGAGGGGGCTCGGAAGGCTGGAGGGGGGTCGGAAGGTCGGAGGGGGGTCGGAAAGCCAGAGAGTGGATTGGAGGCTGGAAGGGGGGGTCAGGTGCTGGGGGTTTGGAGGCCGGAGGAGGGATCGGAGGCCTTGTGGTGAAAGGGTCAGATGCCTCGAGAGGAGGAGGTCGGTGGGAGATTGGAAGGGTGGCGGGGTGTCCGATCACCAGGGCTTGGCGAGGTAAGATTGCTTAATCCAGCAGGTAAGTGGAAAGGCCCTTACCTCCTGGATCCAGCAGTCCTCGCCTACTTTCGCTGCCAAGTTCCCCGAGACCTGGGAAATGCGTCCGTCCACAGTTAAATTTAAAATGGTGGATCACCATGAGGCATGCAGCCTTATTAGAATATTTAAAGTGCCAGTCGAGGAGGCGGGAGCTCGGAGCAGCGCGAGTCCGGGGTCGGCGAGAGGCGTACCGGTGCAGCTACAGGGAGAAGGCAAAGATACAAAGGTGACGTCACAGCCTAGGGGGTAAGTGATTGGCTGGTGATTGGTGAGTAGTTTTTCTTTTTCTTCTTATATTGGTCAGTAACTTTTAACATTGTTATTACCAGTTAAAGTGTATCTAAGGGTTAAGACATGGCAGGAGAGCTCGGTCGGGTGTTATGCTCCTCCTGTACCATGTGGGAACTCAGGGACACTTCCGGTGTCCCTGACGACTACGTGTGCGGGAAGTGTGTCCATCTCCGGCTCCTGACGGTCCGCGTTACGGAATTGGAGCTGAGGGTGGATTTACTCTGGAGCATCCACGATGCTGAGAATGACGTGAGTAGCACGTGTAGTGAGATGGTCTTACCGCAGGGAAAGGGTCCACAGCCAGATAGGGAATGGAAGACCAGCAGGAAGAGCAGTGCAAGGAAGGTAGTGCAGGGGTCCCCTGTGGTCATCCCCCTGCAAAACAGATACACTGCTTTGAGTGCTGTTGAGGGGGATGACTCATCAGGGGAGGGCAGCAGCAGCCAAGTTCATGGCACCATGGCTGGCTCTGCTGCACAGGAGGGCAAGAAAAAGAGTGGGAGAGCGATAGTGATAGGGGATTCAATTGTGAGGGGAATAGATAGGCGTTTCTGCGGCCGCAACCGAGACTCCAGGATGGTATGTTGCCTCCCTGGTGCAAGGGTCAAGGATGTCTCGGAGCGGGTGCAGGACATTCTGAAATGGGAGGGAGAACAGCCAGTTGTCGTGGTGCACATTGGTACCAACGACATAGGTAAAAAAAGGGATGAGGTCCTACGAAACGAATTTAAGGAGCTAGGAGCTAAATTAAAAAGTAGGACCTCAAAAGTAGTAATCTCGGGATTGCTACCAGTGCCACGTGATAGTCAGAGTAGGAATCGCAGGATAGCGCAGATGAATACATGGCTTGAGCAGTGGTGCAGCAGGGAGGGATTCAAATTCCTGGGGCATTGGGACCGGTTCTGGGGGAGGTGGGACCAGTACAAACCGGACGGTCTGCACCTGGGCAGGACCGGAACCAATGTCCTAGGGGGAGTGTTTGCTAGTGCTGTTGGGGAGGATTTAAACTAATATGGTAGGGGGATGGGAACCAATGCAGGGAGACAGAGGGAAACAAAAAGGAGACAAAAGCAAAAGACAGAAAGGAGATGAGGAAAAGTGGAGGGCAGAGAAACCCAAGGCAAAGAACAAAAAGGGCCACTGTACAGCAAAATTCTAAAAGGACAAAGGGTGTTAATAAAACAAGCCTGAAGGCTTTGTGTCTTAATGCAAGGAGTATCCGCAATAAGGTGGATGAATTAATTGTGCAAATAGATGTTAACAAATATGATGTGATTGGGATTACGGAGACGTGGCTCCAGGATGATCAGGGCTGGGAACTCAACATTCAGGGGTATTCAACATTCAGGAAGGATAGAATAAAAGGAAAAGGAGGTGGGGTAGCATTGCTGGTTAAAGAGGAGATTAATGCAATAGTTAGGAAAGACATTAGCTTGGATGATGTGGAATCTATATGGGTAGAGCTGCAGAACACCAAAGGGCAAAAAACGTTAGTAGGAGTTGTGTACAGACCTCCAAACAGTAATAGGGATGTTGGGGAGGGCATCAAACAGGAAATTAGGGGTGCATGCAATAAAGGTGTAGCAGTTATAATGGGTGACTTTAATATGCACATAGATTGGGCTAGCCAAACTGGAAGCAATACAGTGGAGGAGGATTTCCTGGAGTGCATAAGGGATGGTTTTCTAGACCAATATGTTGAGGAACCAACTAGGGGGGAGGCCATCTTAGACTGGGTGTTGTGTAATGAGAGAGGATTAATTAGCAATCTCATTGTGCGAGGCCCCTTGGGGAAGAGTGACCATAATATGGTGGAATTCTGCATTAGGATGGAGAATGAAACAGTAATTTCAGAGACCATGGTCCAGAACTTAAAGAAGGGTAACTTTGAAGGTATGAGGCGTGAATTGGCTAGGATAGATTGGCGAATGATACTTAGGGGGTTGACTGTGGATGGGCAATGGCAGACATTTAGAGACCGCATGGATGAATTACAACAATTATACATTCCTGTCTGGCGTAAAAATAAAAAAGGGAAGGTGGCTCAACCGTGGCTATCTAGGGAAATCAGGGATAGTATTAAAGCCAAGGAAGTGGCATACAAATTGGCCAGAAATAGCAGCGAACCTGGGGACTGGGAGAAATTTAGAACTCAGCAGAGGAGGACAAAGGGTTTGATTAGGGCAGGGAAAATGGAGTACGAGAAGAAGCTTGCAGGGAACATTAAGGCGGATTGCAAAAGTTTGTATAGGTATGTAAAGAGAAAAAGGTTGGTGAAGAAAAACGTAGGTCCCCTGCAGTCAGAATCAGGGGAAGTCATAACGGGGAACAAAGAAATGGCAGACCAATTGAACAAGTACTTTGGTTCGGTATTCACTAAGGAGGATACAAACAACCTTCCGGATATAAAAGGGGTCAGAGGGTCTAGTAAGGAGGGGGAACTGAGGGAAATCTTTATTAGTCGGGAAATTGTGTTGGGGAAATTGATGGGATTGAAGGCCGATAAATCCCCAGGGCCTGATGGACTGCATCCTAGAGTACTTAAGGAGGTGGCCTTGGAAATAGTGGATGCATTGACAGTCATTTTCCAACATTCCATTGACTCTGGATCAGTTCCTATGGAGTGGAGGGTAGCCAATGTAACCCCACTTTTTAAAAAAGGAGGGAGAGAGAAAACAGGGAATTATAGACCGGTCAGCCTGACCTCAGTAGTGGGTAAAATGATGGAATCAATTATTAAGGATGTCATAGCAGTGCATCTGGAAAATGGTGACATGATAGGTCCAAGTCAGCATGGATTTGTGAAAGGGAAATCATGCTTGACAAATCTTCTGGAATTTTTTGAGGATGTTTCCAGTAAAGTGGACAAAGGAGAACCAGTTGATGTAGTATATTTGGACTTTCAGAAGGCTTTCGACAAGGTCCCACACAAGAGATTAATGTGCAAAGTTAAAGCACATGGGATTGGGGGTAGTGTGCTGACGTGGATTGAGAACTGGTTGTCAGACAGGAAGCAAAGAGTAGGAGTAAACGGGTACTTTTCAGAATGGCAGGCAGTGACTAGTGGAGTGCCGCAAGGTTCTGTGTTGGGGCCCCAGCTGTTTACATTGTACATTAATGATTTAGACGAGGGGATTAAATGCAGTATCTCCAAATTTGCGGATGATACTAAGTTGGGTGGCAGTGTGAGCTGCGAGGAGGATGCTATTAGGCTGCAGAGTGACTTGGATAGGTTAGGTGAGTGGGCAAATGCATGGCAGATGAAGTATAATGTGGATAAATGTGAGGTTATCCACTTTGGTGGTAAAAACAGAGAGACAGACTATTATCTGAATGGTGACAGATTAGGAAAAGGGAAGGTGCAACGAGACCTGGGTGTCATGGTACATCAGTCATTGAAGGTTAGCATGCAGGTACAGCAGGCGGTTAAGAAAGCAAATGGCATGTTGGCCTTCATAGCGAGAGGATTTGAATACAGGGGCAGGGAGGTGTTGCTACAGTTGTACAGGGCCTTGGTGAGGCCACACCTGGAGTATTGTGTACAGTTTTGGTCTCCTAACTTGAGGAAGGACATTCTTGCTATTGAGGGAGTGCAGCGAAGGTTCACCAGACTGATTCCCGGGATGGCGGGACTGACCTATCAAGAAAGATTGGATCAACTGGGCTTGTATTCACTGGAGTTCAGAAGAATGAGAGGGGACCTCATAGAAACGTTTACAATTCTGACGGGTTTAGACAGGTTAGATGCAGAAAGAATGTTCCCAATGTTGGGGAAGTCCAGAACCAGGGGTCACAGTCTGAGGATAAGGGGTAAGCCATTTAGGACCGAGATGAGGAGAAACTTCTTCACCCAGAGAGTGGTGAACCTGTGGAATTCTCTACCACAGAAAGTAGTTGAGGCCAATTCACTAAATATATTCAAAAGGGAGTTAGATGAAGTCCTTACTACTCGGGGGATCAAGGGTTATGGCGAGAAAGCAGGAAGGGGGTACTGAAGTTTCATGTTCAGCCATGAACTCATTGAATGGCGGTGCAGGCTAGAAGGGCTGAATGGCCTGCTCCTGCACCTATTTTCTATGTTTCTATGTTTCTATGTAAACCGCCTCCTGGGAGCGCTTGGCTGCGCGCCCGCTGTCCCGCATCTGTTAAAATTGGAAGTAGGCGGGTTGAGGTGGGGATTCAGATTTTTAACTCTTTAACCTCCCACCCAATCCCAACACACACGTTCTTTGGGTTTAAAAAATCCCCCCCAATCAATTCCTAATCCCACATAGCTGCTGCTTGGAAGTTGATGTGATCAATCTGACCTCCAACTGACATAGTCCCAAACCGCAAGTCCCCGATGAAGTAATTTATTTAATGGTTGTTTCTAGTTTACCTAAGCCTTGGCACAAAGCCACGGTTGTGCTGTCTACTAACGTGTTTGCAATTAGCTTTAAATATAATGCTACATTGGTACATGATACCATTGATGTGATCTTAAGCAAAGAACCAGATACACAAGATTCTCACCATTTTAAGAGAAACAATGTGATAGTAAGTATATGTACATTGCATATTCTAATACCAATGGATCCACCACATACCTAGTACAAGTGCAGACCGGGGTCAAACAATGCTGTATCATTGCACCAATGCACTTCTTAATCTTTCTCACCGCAATACTTCATCTCACCTTTAACAAGCTCCCTGCTGGAGTGAAGTTAATCTACAGGACGAACAGGAAATTATTCAATCTCCGTCGCCTCCAGTCCAGAGCCAGGGTTCTTCCAACCTCTGTCATTGAATTACAATATGCAGATGACGCTTGTGCTTGTGCACACTCGGAGGCCGAACTCCAAACCATCGTTGACACCTTCACTGAAGCGTACGAGAGACTGGGCCTTACATTAAACATCCGTAAGACAAAGGTTCTCTCTCAACCTGTCCCCGCCGCTCAGTACTGCCCCCGATTATCAAGATCCATGATGCGACCTTGGACAGCGTGGACCGTTTTCCATACCTTGGGAGCCTTCTGTCAGCGAGGGCAGTCACCAATGTCGAAATCCAACACCACTTTCAGTGTGCCAGTGCAGCCTTCAGTGGCCCGAGGAAAAGAGTGTTCAAAGACCAAAACCTCAATCCCGGCTCCAAGCTCATAGTCTACAGAGCAGCAGTGAGACCTGCCCTCCTATATGCTTTAGAAACATGGACATTGTACAGTAGGTATCTCAAAGCACCAGAGAGGTACCACCAATACTGCCTCTGCAAAATTCTGCAAATCCATTGGCAGGATAGGCATACCATCAGTTTTCTCTCTCAGGCCAACTCTCCCCAGCATCGAGGCATTGATCACGCTCAATCAGCATCGATGGATGGGCCACATTGTCCGCATGCCTGATACAAGACTCCCGAACCAAGCTCTCTACTCCAAGCTCCGTCACGGCAAGCGCGTCCTTGGAGGGCAGAGAAAACACTTCAAGGACATGGTCAGTCTCCTTGAAAAAATGTAACATCCCCACCGACTCTTGGGAATCCCTGACCCAAAACTGCTCAAAGTGGAGGCGATGCATTCGAGAAGGCGCCGAACACTTTGAGTTTCTTTGTCGGGAGCATGCGGAAGCCAAGTGCAAACAGCAGAAGGCACGTATGACAAACCAAGCACCCCGCCCAACCGTCCCTTCAACCACCACCTGCCCCACCTGTGGTAGAGTCTGTACATCCCGCATAGGACTTAGTAATCACCTTCGAACTCATGTTAGTGTGGAAGGAAGTCATCCTCGACCCCGGAGGAAGATTCCAGTACACAACACTAAAGTTAATACAACAAGTCAGATGCTATGGGAAAGGATTCAAATTTGAAAGCTAATTGAACAGGAGTGAGGTACTTGACCTATGTGCTACTTTATGCTGGCAATAGTAGCGAGCATAAAATGACAACCTAATTGAAAGAGTAAAGATGACCATGTTGTTCTGAAACTGAACTTTCTATAATCGTTAAACAATTTCAAATACAGGACACAATGTTTTGCACAAAAACGACATTAAAACTTTTTACAATTTATCCATTCAAATGAAGCA